>NC_134708.1:118111188-119497022 GCF_043290135.1 Rhipicephalus microplus
GTTTTCTTTCAGCAGCCTAATCCTTAATTGACTGTTCTATTGGCACACGCAGCCTTGATCTTTCCCCTCTTACTGATGCCAGTGAAAAGCCCGTCAACCGCTTCAGTCCAACTTACTTTTGTTCGCTTGCCACCCCAAGCTGTGGCGTTCGTCTGGTTGGTATGGACTCCTCCAGTTACCGACAGAGAGACAGAGACTGCATTGTTACACTGATAACAGACGCATTGCTGACGTGCTGTGTTACAGTACCACATAGACGTGCGGCCTTAGATAGCAAGTTTCTGTTCCTTCCGCTCCGAAATTTCGGGCTTTTTCCCCAACTGTTTGCCTACCAAATGCCACTTGCGCAACTCACGGCCATAACAAAGGATGACATCAACGTTGTCGCTGTAACTGTTCCGGACCAAGCTCTAGTCTGACGGCTACCCAGATTTGATGAAGTGATTTTTCGAACTATGATTGGATCACACCTTTCACTCTATCAGATTGATGCTCTCTTCCTTAGGTGACTTTTTTTATATCCGTTATTGTCCCTTCGGCCACACTATTATTGCCAAACCTTGAATTAACAATAGTGACTCTGGGCAAATTCAACGTCGGTGTTACTGCATGTCTGCATCAAAGCGAGCAGTGATTCAGAAAAAGTGCTAAAAAATTACATCAGTCAAAACTGTCACGCCCTTGAGCCTCCCCAGAGGTCTTGATTAAAAAGAAAGACGGCTTCTGGCGTTTCTGCTTTGATCATCAGCACCTCAAAAAATCACCACGAAAGACGTGTATCATCTTCCACGTGTTCACGATGCACTTGACTGCCTGCATGGCGCCACCTTCTTTTCATCTCTCGACCTCGAATCTGGCTACTGGTAAATTGTTGTCGACGAATTGTATCCTGTGAAGACTGAATTTGCCTCCCCCCTCCACGGCCTTCACCAATTCAAGGGCGTGCCGGAAAGTCTGTGAAAAGCCCTTCAATCTTTCAAAGAATGATGGGCATGCTGCATCAAGGATATGAATGAGCGACGTGCTTGCGCTACTGGATGACGGGATGATCTTCTCGCCCAGTTTTCTCACGCACCGTGACCACCTGTTGATCATTTTGTCAATGTTCTCACCAGCCAGCTTCCAGCTAAGCTTCTCGAAGCCACACTTTGGTCTGTGTCGAACTACAATGTTGGGCCACCTTGTTGACGCTTCTGTCAAGGGAGTGAGAATAGTCGAATTAAAAAAAGAAGGGAAGAAATACGTTTGCCGTGCCCACGGGGAGTCCTTCATCAAAGATGGTGGCACAGAAACAAAAAACAACACCACAGCTATTACAGACTTTGTTTTCATCGCCTTAATGAAGCACTCCCTCTTGTCCGTCACAGCTTGTAACAATTTGACGGCAAGAATGTCTTAAGGTTGGAGTGGGCCGAGAGGCGACAACGAAGAACGCTTATGATGTCAAAGTTAGCAAGATTCAACATATTGGCGCACAGACCGGTAGAGCCCTGGCCAGAAGAATCCACGCCGTACACTATCATGCGTGCGAGTTGCTCCGAGGTGGCCAGTTGTTGAGACGTCGTAAAGTTGTTCAAGAATAATGGAGTGGAGTGTTGTGGGAACAACTATTAGAAGCTCTGGGCCTTTAGAACTTATGGTACAACGGTAGAGAATACCATCATGAAGCACGAACAAGTGAAGTGACGGGTCGGAGCCATGTGAATGTTGACCGTGGATAAAGAACCGCAGTTTGGCGTCCTTGAGTTGTTCACTGCGTATGTCGGTGAGGTCAGATATAACATAAACGCAGGCGTCAGGATCATGCGCTGACAAGCTAGGGGGATCAAAAGGATGGCGAGATAGACAGCTAGCCTCCTGGTGATTTCGGCCAGACTTGTAAGTTAAGTCATATGTGTATTCTTGAAGCTTCAAGACTCAACAACCAAGTCGTCTAGTAGGATCTTTGAGTGACGACAACCAGTGCCGAGTGCATTGGTCTGTGGTTACGGAAAATGGGTCGCCAAATAAGTAAGGTCGTAATTTTCTAACTGCCCAAACACGTGCGTGGCACTCACGCTCAGGAATTGAAAACTTGCATTTAGATGAGTAAAGTAGTCGACTGGCGTAGGCAATGGCACAATTTTGTCCTTGTCACTAGGAGAGAACTGCAGCAACGCCATAACCGCTGGCGCTGGTGCGAACTTTAGTGGGGGCTGAAGGGTTGAAATGAGTTAAAATGGGAGAGGAGGTGAACAAAGCAGTAAGTTTTCAAAACGCATCAGCATCTTCGGGACCGCAAGAAAACAGCATATGCTTCCTCAGTAGTTTTGTCAACCGTTGGGCAGTGTGAGCAAAGTTCTTGACAAAACGCGTATAGTAAGAACATAGGCCAACAAAGCTGCTTTCATCTTTCCTAGAACGTGGTACAGAAAATTTTTTGACGACTCCAATTTTGCCATGATCAGGTTTGACGCCTTGAGCAATGACTAGGTGGCCGAGCACAGTAGTTTTTTGGCGGCCAAAACAGCACATCGAACAGTTGAGCTGGAGGCCTGCGCTTCTTAAAACTGCAAGAACAGCTGAGAGGCGGCTAAGGTGGCTTTCGAACTTTGGTGAGAAAACAATGACGTCATCAAGCTAAAAAAGACACGTGGCCCATTTGTACCCATGAACCACAGAGTTCCTCATTCTTTGAATCATAGCTGGAGCGTTGCGTAAACCAAATGGCATTACTTTAAACTGAAAAAGTTCGTTTGGCACCATGAATGCTGTTTTTTCTTGGCCTCAGTCATTGACAGAAATCTGGTAGTATCCAGTCCTCAAGTCGACGAAGGATAAGTATGCATACTCGTGAAGGCAGTTCACAGCATGGTGAATTCCTGCCAACGGGTAGACGTCCTTTGGCGTGACCTTGTTTAGGGGGCGTTAGTTAACGCAGAAGTGCCAGCTGCCATCCTTCTGTTTTTACGAGCACGACTGGTGATACCCATGGAGTACACGATGGTTCAATGACGTCTTTCGTGAGCATTTTGTCAACTTCATGCTGTATTACCCGTCTCTCGGCATGATACACGCGATAGAAGCGTCGACGAATTGGTGTGGCGTCTCCGGTGTTGATGTTGTGAGTGACAACTGACGTGGGACTTAAAAAGCGGCAGTCTAAGCCGAAGGTGTCCTGAAAGGTTTATAAGATACGCCATGTAACGGCTCCCTTTGCTAGAACGGGGTTAAGATCGATCATCTTGTGAGCGCCGTCATCAGCTTAGCTCTGTGAGGAAGATGGGACAGAAGAAAATAGAGCGTCTGCAATGAACGGAGAAAATGAATTTTCGGCCAGAGGAGAAACGTTGGCTAGAGCCATGTCATATGGGATCACCTGCACACACCACCTGAAGTTAAGTAAGTGTAGAGATATTGGATTATTCGTGACCATTAGAACCATGTGAGGGACAGAAACATTTCGAGCCAACAAGACGTCAAATATTGGAGCCAACACGTAGTTGCCGACGAGAATAGAAGGTCAAGAGGTCAATATCACATACGCAACGGTTTGAGGCGGAAAAGAAACGAACTCGCCTAAACAGAAACGTGGTTTAGGTGCTGCTGGAACGTCACAGTAACATGGCAGGTCGAGCTGAAGTAATCCGCTTCTACATCAAATAAAAGCATAGTGGATGGATAAAAAATCTATGCTGAGGTTGAGGTCATGGCATGACTTTCCGTGCACGGCATATAGTACAGAGGCATAGCGGTACAGTGCGGTAAATAGTACAGTAGCATAATACGCGCAGAGCACATTCAGAGCACAGGAAAAGTTCTACCTTTGGTGACCTGCATGAGGGGCATTGTGGTTGGCGTTAAATTTTCTTTAGGGCGCTCTGAAGCTCCAAAGTCATCACTGACATGTGGTCGCCCGTGTCAAGAGAGGCAAGAAAAAGACAGTCATCCAACGATGGCAGTCTCTTTAACGTCGATAAGGTTGCGTTGTGTCCGCAATGTGGTCAGAGGGTTTAGCTGGCGTATCGTTGACGCAGCATTACCAATTAGAGCTGCATCGTCTAGTTTTCCCGGTGGGAAATCGGCGATGCAGGATGGCTGAACTGGGGTGAGCGAGACAATGGGCGACAAGATAATGACGAGCGAGGCTGCTGAGCATGCGGTGATGATGGCTTACGATAAGGCTTGGGAGAAGCGTCATCATTGGTGGTTCGACACGACTCAGGGCATGCTCAAAATTGACCACTCGTTTTCTCTGGGCAACGGTTGAACTCACTGCCGTACTCGCTGATGACAACTGACGCAAATACCACTTGCTGTTGCAATTATCGGGCCACAAGGCGAATACAGTTGAAGCAAATGGATCGGTCATCACCAGTCCTCCACTCGGCGGGATGGCGAGGAAGCGTCGATAATCTCTGTGCTTGGGTGGATAAAAGTGGTGGCCCGCGGTAAATTAATCTTGACGGAATGATGACGCACACAAAGTTTAGGAAAATAGTTGAAAGCTGTAGACGGACAATCGCATGCGTTAGCGGTACCATTTGTTAGCTGTTGTCACATGAACGACAACGCATGGTAGCAAGAGAGATATCTTCGAGTTCACGTCGCACTATCCTCGTTGCCCGCTCCGCAGTCAGCGGTGTCTGTGACATAGCGGCTTCTTCGGAGGGCCAAACTGCTGACATGTTAGGCAGTCGGAAGATTTGATAGACAATGCGTCGGCATTTGGAGGTCTCATAACGCTGGCACCCACGGACGATGGCATCTACCGTGTCACATTGGCAGTGGATGGCAAGCAGAATCATTTTACAGGCATTAGTTTTACTACCATGCAGAAAATATGACACAGAACTTCAATGTCGCTACTACCTCACGGTTACGTGAGAAAGTAGCGGTATTTTCTGACGAAGGTCGTGCCACGTCCGAAACGTAATTCTATAAAGGAACGGCTTGCTTTCTAGTATGCGTACCAGCTTCTTATACCTAACACACTCACTGAACTGTCCCAGTGAATATATATATATATATATATATATATATATATATATATATATATATATATATATATATATATATATATTTATTTATCAAGAAGCAGAGGACGGGAAACACAAAAACTTCTCACTTTCATACGTTTCAACCGGGGACCGGCTTTCATCAGGGAAGACACGATACAAAAATGCGCTTTTGATAAGTAGGCATGGTATATAAGGGGCCCCTGACACATGAACCATCCCTATCAAATACTACCTACTGCGGTGTGGCGAGTAATGAGCAGTGAGTGAGCAGCAAATGTCAAAGCAATGTCAAACAAAAATTATGAGAATGCAAAAATGGTGTTTACATCAATAGTATCACATGAATAGCAGTTTGAAAACTACGGTAATATCTACAAATAAAAAATAAAAAATAAAGCTTTCAAACCCATACAGCAAATCAAATGCCCGAAACACAAAAAAGTGTAGCAGAAAACGTTCGAGTAAAACAAGATGCGTTACTAAGATTTTTATGGGGCACAAACAGAATCGATATCACAAAGTCAAGAAATTCGCTGCACCGAAAACGTGTAGTCAAAATCTGCGGGTACAGTGATTATGATCAGGCTGTGATGAAACTACAACTTAGTTCTGCTCCGAAAGAAACGTCAGTTTGCCTGGATTTTCTTGTGTACCAGATAAGATCGCGTTAGAGTAGTGTATAAGAAATGACTCGCATAGTTCCCTATCATAGTGTGAATGGAAACCTGATTCCAGTATAGTAGCTGTTAGTTTATTGAATGAGTGACCAGGAATGTTGACGTGCTTAGACAAATGTGGATTGGGTAGGCTTGTGGCATGTGACTTCTGGTTATTAAAGCGCAAGCTAAAAGGCGTTTCAGTATGTCCGATGTATTGGAGGTTGCACACAGAGCATTCAAACATGTACACAATGTTGCTTGTGTCGCAGACGAAATCTCCTTTAATTTTTAGATGAAATTTTGATGCTGTACTCTTAACCAAAGTTGTCTTCGTCATGTGGTTGCAAACTTTGGAACGGGGTTTGTTGCGTGAATGACAACCAGAAAAACTGTGGGGGTAATCCTTGATGATGTTAGTATGTCACGTCCTTTACTTGGTATTTTTCCACTGGATCCAAAGACACCTTCTTTTTCTACCGTGTATATATATATATATATATATGTATATATATATATATATATATATATATATATATATATATATATATATAAATATAAATATATATATATATATATATATATATATATATATATATATATATATATATATATATATATATATATATATATATATATAAAGAACACAAGCGAGTACACGTACGAAAGAGCAATACTTTTATGCCAACGTTTCAGCCGTGGCACGGCCTTCGTCAGGGAACGGCCTTCCCTGACACGGCCTTCCCTGACGAAGGCCGTGCCACGGCTGAAACGTTGGCATAAAAGTATTGCTCTTTCGTACGTGTACTCGCTTGTGTTCTTTATACGTACCAGACCCCTTGAACTTCCTGCTGAATATATATATATATATATATATATATATATATATATATATATATATATATATATATATATACGATACTAAAAGAGGTCGACAAACGTGGAAAACACAAGTTTTGCTGAATTTCGGCAGGTGGGCCTGCCGAAACGTCAGCCAAACATGTGTTTTCGCACGTTTGTCGACCTCTTTTTCTACAGCAATTTCCACCGGATCCATTGAATTTCACCCCACGATATATATATATACACACACATATATATATATATATATATATATATATATATATATATATATGATGAAGGCCAGATTTTAGGCCGAAACGTCGAAATAAACCATGTTGTGACCGCTCACGGAGGATCTACTATACATATATATATATATATATATCAAGCTGATGTTTTCTTGTACATGAGCCTGAGTCATGAAGGCGTACTCGGAGACATCGCCACCGGATCACACGACCACTTGTCGATCGCTCAGAGTCCTGTTTTATGAGAGACCTCATTTCCGTTAATTTTCTGAATGATGGGCATGACGTAGTGCTAGAACTGCGTCATTTGGTGATTGTACATTCGGCTCTGGTCTATGACCTAAGGTGCCGTCTTGTAGTTTTCGGCGTCTTCGTACACAGTCTTGATGTGCAAGTACTCTGTTGAATGCCAGATTTGCGCAAGCGAGATTAGCGAATCAAGGGATCATGAGAGTCAGTACTGAAACTTCAATTGGTAACTGGCAGTGAAGAAGCCAATTCTTCCCTGTAAAGAAGTGTGCTTCCACTGCAAAAAAAGGGGCACACTCCAAAGCAGTGCTAAGTCAGAGTCGCATGCAAAAGGCCCAGCTGCGGACGGGCCACCTCAATGTGCAATCCCACCTTTGCCAGCGCCCTAAAAGTCATGACTGCCATAATCACTAGTGAACATGTGAGCTTGCATGCATCGAAAGTCGACGTTGTTGGCAGAACGCCGGTGGCATTAATTCCAACTGACTCAGCACGAAATAAGGGAGCGAAAACGAAGTAACTTTCATGGATGCTTTCTCATAGTGGGCAATCAAAGAACGTTTATCACTGAAGTGTGCTCACGAAAGCTTGGTTGTAAGCTCTTGGAAACTGAAGTTGTAACCATTGGTGTTTTGATGACACAGCAGCAACACAACAGCTTCCGCAGAACAGAAGTATTTCTTCTTTCACGAGAGGCCTCTAAAGAAATATGCGTATTTATAGCACTGAAAATGTTATTTATATGTGAGCAAGCCATTTCTTGTTCCGGCGTACAATGATGGAAACCTTGCGGGGATTCTCACTGTTCTATGCCAATGATTCATTCGAGCAGAACACCACAGGGAACGTGCTCATTCGTTCTGATAAATTTAAGGAATGCCTGACCTGCAGAACAAAGAATGGAGCAGCGAGTTAAGGGCAATTGAAACCTTGTTTGGCTGGGCTCTGTAAGGACCAACAGTATTGAAGTGAAAAGCAGTAAATGGTGCCCACGCAGTCGTGTTAAGAGAGTCGATGATAAACCAGAAAAGGGAGCCTAATAGTTTACGTTTCTGGAAGATTGATGGTGTTGGCATGTCTGCCCCTTCAGCAGAGTCCCAATTTATGCACTCAATGGAACTGTTTACAAGAGATATTAGGATGGCTGACAGACGGTATAAAAATAAGCTTCCTTGAATTGAGAATGTAGACCTATTGAACAATTGATACGGGGCAGAAAGACGGTTCCGTTTTTGAGGAAAGTGCTTGTTTAATCACCTTGCCTCGTGGGCGAGATGCTGTAGAAAACAACGTGAGGTCGTCCTCTAGACAGCGAGACTCTCTTGCTGAACACTTAGATGATTCCAACGCTAGCACTGCCTTAAAAAACTGACACCCTGACCTGACAACACAAGCTAACCAACAAAAATTATTGTTAATGAAATCATAGCCCGTTCTAAGCACTGATAACAACTTGCACCGTTGTGTGGGAAAACCTACCATTTGGCTCATCTGATTACTCTTACGGCCCAATGACTGACTAAAAACCAAGGCAATTCCAAAACTCAGTGTTCCTCGGCTGCCTCTAGCCCGTCAACTCCAACAAGCGACGACAGCAACCACAACCACCTTGAACCACGAAGAAAGGCGCGCCTTTCATCGTTATAGCACCATGGTCATCAAAGAATGAAGAGGTATTGAGGTATTCAAGAAAGGTATCTAGATGCCACTCCAGTCGGAGTGGCATCTAGATACCTCCGCTGCCACTCCTACTGGAGAAGGAATAAAGCTGACCTCAAAAAGTCAGTTCTGGTTGAAGCATTGCAATATCATAACAATTACCCAACAACACCAGGCTTTAGGTTAAAATGTTCAGCCACATGCTGTTTCGGCGTTTTTTCGCACGACGCATAGATCCTGTGGGAATCCTCGTGCGATCATCTACTCGCGCAGCTTCCATCCTCGACCGGTACACTCGCTGCATAGTGACCGAAGTTGTATGGTAGTTGATTTTTGCAAGATATAGACAAGCTTTAAGCATCGCAATAATACATTGAATAATATGTATTATCTCGTGTTTTCTAATACTAAACAACGATGTCAATTATGAGGCTCACTGTAGTCGATGACAACAGGAATTTTTGTGACCGGGTGACGTGTACTGACATTCCACAATGGTTGTGCTCCTAGCATATAATTTTTATTGAAATGCGAGTGCCATGGCTAGGTTGGTAATATTATTGACAGTTATATGCGCACTGAAAAATGCGCCCAACCTTGAAGGGACAGCAAGTTCCACCCGCAGGAGCCACGCCAAGCTTAGCGGTTTCCTTTGTTATTGCTGCCCACTTGCTTAGTGAATGTACTAATATTATTATGTGGCATTCAGCATCCCGAAACCACCAGAGGATCTTGAAAGAAGCCGTAGTGAAGGGCTTCGAACAGCTAGATCATCTAGTGTGCTTCAACGTGTTTTGACATAGCCCAGTTTGCGTGCCTCAACCGTTTCACCTCCACTGAATTGCGACCGCTGCGACAGGGATCGAACCTGCGACATTCGGCTCAGCAGCCGCGCATCGTAGTCACTGTTCCACTGCAGTAGACGTGCCAAAAGATAATTTTAAAGGAGATAAACAAAGGTGCATGTGATAGTCAGTACAATAAGATTCTCAGTGCCTTCTTTTTGTAGGTTAAGAGTAGGCGTCCGCCAGTCAATAAAGCAGCCTTGAAGAGAAGGCCGAAGGAATGAGAGCTAATAATGTGGCATTAAAAAGAAATCAACATAATTTCAAACTATAAGATAGCTATGCTCATCTTCTCGAACTTCATATACTTTTTCGTGCTATCACGTATTGTAAACATGCAGTAAAGCATTATCAGAAACAGAACACTATTGCCGAATAAAAATATATTTTTGAATTGCTTCATTTTAAGAAAATATATGAATATACACCTTAGATCTGAAGCTCCCTTCCCCGTGTTTTTTGACGCTTTACACTTTTACTGTTTCGTCATGTGAAGCGCATCTCTTGCAGTTTTACGATACCATTGAAGTATCTCATTCGTGACACCGTGCTGCAAACCAGAGGTGTTGCAAACACGTTACTGGTATGTATTGTGTTGACCTGCCTCCAACGTCTCTCGGCTGATGCATCATTCTGCAGTAGTACTTCGAATTAGGCAGTTTATCAGCCATAGAGCCCATCTCGCTGTCGGTAAAACAGGCTTGTGCAAGTGTTCGCAAAGATACATTCTGTCCCGGAAGTTTTTTCCTCTTTTCGCAAACCATATGTCACATCTATTCGAGTGTCACAGGTGCGTGTGGGCGTCTCTTCTAGTTCACATGAACCCGGGTATTCTGCCTTATATCACCCATGAAGCCAACAGCTGTCTACAGCGACATTGGGTTAGTTTAGTCACGATTTGAAACAAAACCTGTTGCCTAGGATGAGTTTGTCTGTTTGTACTTGTATCGACCTTTTTACGGAATACAAATTTCATACTGCTTGAGTCACGCTACATGAAAAGTGCGATTTTCACAAATACATATATATTCATCGTAATATTATTTTTTCGCGGTAACATAAATGAAGAGCATTCTTGGCATTGGTGGGTAAATTTCGAAAGAAAGGCACCAAGGGCAAGATTGAAAGCTGTCCTATTTATTTCACGAGGAGGGGATGGGTGCTGGAGTGGACGTTCCGGCAAGGAGATTTGTCTTTTTAAGGAATGAACTTATGGCGTGAGCATCCGTGAGTGTATGCCTCGTATGTCATCTAAACAAAAGAGAAGATGGCAACCACGAAATAGGGTTGGAAAAGCGACAATGAGAGGCCACCATAGCAAATTGGGGGAGTCAGAATGAAGAAGATACCCCGCTTTTGTAGCTTGGTATTGCACAAAAAGGAATTGTGCCTTCACATTAGTAGTTGAGCGTTTATTGTGCATTGTTTAGGCGCAATGGTGAAAGAATGACTGCTATTTGGCAAAAATTGTAATGTCACCCGAAAAACGGCAAGTATATTGAAACTTGCATCGCGCGCCTCGAACAGAAAGCACGCACGAAATGGGCATACACAGCTAGAGCACGGCCTCAAAACTATCATAGTTACACAGGTACAGACACAAGTAGCAAGTTTGACCACCGCAACGTATTTGTGGTGTCCTAACTTCATTATTTTGGCGGCGTTTGTACACCCTGTCTCAGAATAAATATGTACCAGCTAACTGAGCTCTTTTTTAGAATAACGTAACTTTTTGAACGCTCAAGCAGAACGAGCACCATCTGCCGCAGTTGTCACAGTGAGCAGCTTACTTCTATTGTAAGTGAAGCCTCTAAAGCGAGCGAAGTGATCTTCGCGCTGTTTATAAATTCAGCGCGAACTTCTGGGGAAGTGTAGCATGATAGTATTGGCTGCGGTTACAGGGAACACGCGGGTGCGTCAACCGGGGGCCAGGAGGCGCTAATTGGCAGCGTGATTTGTAAATGCGACGCCTGCGCCCAGAAAATTAAAAATAGCTGTATAACGATGTATCAAAAGCTGGGCAAGTTGATAACATTCTCAGCTTGTCGAAGTAAACACCAAAAAAAAACGATGACAGAGTGAAGAAAGGACACAAGACGAGTGCTGTTTTTTGTCCTTCTTTCACTCTGTCTTCGTTATTTGCGCTGTTTTCCTCGACCGGCTGTATAATGGTTGTCTGTAGGGAGCGCAACTTAATAATGGTAAGTTGGAAGTTCTTAGAAAAGTCTGATTTTTTAGGTTCCTGTTTTGTATGTACCGAAACGCATGGTTTCAAGAGCGCCTTTCTAAACATTTTAACCGGCTGTATGGATTTTACTACTCTTGCAAGTAAGGTATCACTGTATATCTTATATTGTTTGTGTCCGGAAGCACGATTGAAGTATGTAAAGCTTAAGGTTATCGAAGTGTTGTGTTGAAGACGTTGTGCGTCTGCCTTCGGTAAATTTTTCGCCCTCTCCGTGCAATATCTATTATTTATAACAGTAACAGGCTGTCCTTGTTGAAGAATAAACAATTTGTGAAACTATCAACATTTGATGATGCAGACAACGTTTGAACTAATGCTCCTACAGCTGGATTTTATATGATCTACGTACTCTCTTTTGGTACTTGCAATTATAACATTATCTTCGTGATGTTTTCAAGTCCTACATCATACACCAAAGAAGGTGTTGTGAGATGGGGGATTCTTTAGACAGCCGTTATTCAGGGACAGGTGCACACCACTCGCCACCCGCTCTTCTTTTTTCTTTCTCCCACCGACGAAACACTCTGACCTAGTGGCTTCATAAGTTGCTTGGCTAAGGCACCCGCACGTCTCGGCAGCTGAGGCCGCATTTTCTATAAAAACGAAAATGCTTGGGGCCCGTGTGCTTAGATTAGGTGCACGTTGAAGAGCCCCTGGTGCTCGAAACTCTTAGAGCCCTTCCCCACGGCGTCTCTCATAGTCATGTGATAGTTAGGGGACGGTAAACCCCCACAAATATTTCAATTTATTTTCACCTGTCACCTTGTGAGTGACCCTACTCCCCACGCAATGTCCCCACTTTCACAGTTGCCATCTCTTCATCCTTCTTTTTTTAAAGTGAATATGAAGGATACACAAGCTAGTGCTAAGGCAACAAATCACAGCCTCTAAAACGACAAGTGCACTTCTCGAAAGGTTGGCTCCAGCACACAAGCTCTACGAATTTCTTATCTTCAGCTTTTGTGAATAGATGTGAGGTGAACTTTATTTGGTTCTAAAAAACTGCTCAGACAACCCCCTAAGAGGAGTCCGCCGCCGTTGCCGACCGCGTCCACGCTGGTACTAGAAGGCCATGACCCTCCACCCGTTTGCAAGCCTCCTGGACTGCTGAGTACTGGGCTGAAAGCTCGGAACTTTTAGGGCCATCTACAAGTCTTGTTCCGCATTGAACTTTGCGCCATGTAATGCCGGACACTGCCGCAGCATGTCAGTGAGTGTGCAGTTATGTGCCTCAGAACGAGCGCATCGTGTAGGTATACCATCAGCAAAGTGACTGAATGTGCCACGAGACGGCAATAAATCTCTTGTAGCAACCGAGGAACCAACGACTGCGACCAAGTTAGCTAAAAATGCCGAAGCATGTACATATACCTAGACAACTCATAATGTGAGGTCACTTCATGAAAAGTGCCTAGTGGATCTTCCAAGTTATCCGTGAACCAACGTCCGTATTCGCCCGTCCGTCACGGCATGTTATTTCTCGCGCACGGCTATGGGCAACTCCGTTTACATTGGGAAGAGTCGAATGCACCCGTGAGCCAATGGAGACCGCAAACCAGGTGATTGTGTGGTAGCTTACTAAACCCCTGAAATATAATGTAGCCGAAGCCTTCCCGGCGATTACCCCTGAGGCAAAGACCTGAACGGTGACCCTGGAGCCAGTAAATGTCTTCGGACGTGAAGGGTCCACCATTGTTAAGGCTATAGTTACCTTCTCTGCTACGGAGGCAGACACTTTCCTCACGGAAGCTGAGTTGAGTACGCGGCCGCGGTGTTCAACAACCACAGCCGCAAAACGATCATAGCAGCCATGCTGCGCCGCATCGACGAAATCTACATTAGCTGTGGACCTAGCCACGCAGTCAAGGAGAGAGACGGCCCGTGCCTTTCGCGGGGCAACATTGGAATCCTAATTAACGTTACGCGGGAAGGATGCCTTCCTATACGTGCACTTCATTGTTTGTGATAAGATCTTCTGTTCCTCCCCTGCCATATGACGATATCCCAGCTACTGTAGGAGACGCTTTCCAGCTTTCGTGGAGGGGAGCTGCGCGACCTGAGCTAGTGTTTGTGCCTCGGTCACCTCCGAGAGGATGTTGTGTATGCCCATACTCATTAGCCTGTACGTTTTGGTGCTCATAGAGAAGCCTAGTACCATTTCGATGCTTTCACGCATTAAAGTGTCGAGTTTATTTTCTTCGATTTTAGACCAATTTAGCTAGGATGCCACGTAAATAATGTAGGTCATGAGGAATGCATGGTAGAGCCAAACGAGATCGCTCTCCCTCCTTTCTCTCTTGCGGCTTGAAACCCTTAATATTAGTCTGACCAAATTCTGCGTTTTAAAGATGATGCGGGCTGAAACCTGCAAATTTCTGCCGTTGGATTCATAAAGGAAGCCTATCACCCGATTACAATTGACTACAGGAATCGACTGCCCATCCCTTATGGTTATCGTAATCTGCACCGGATCAAGCGGAGACTCTTGCTTTCTTCCGGGTTGCACTGGTCGATATAGAAACAACTCTGATGTAGAGGGGATAGCTGAAGCCCCGTACCGCGCATAAAACTTTCTGTGATAGACACAATTGGTTGCAGTTCTACTACAGCATCCGAACCACCCATGCACCAGACTATATTGTCGTCAGCATATAAGGCGTGGTTGGTATTGGCTACAGCGGAGAGGCACTGCGATAAGCCTTTCATGGCTATGTTAAATATGAGGAGCGAATTTACCGCTCCTTGAAGCATGACCCTCGCATCAATGGTGAAGGCCTCCGATTTTAATTTGCCAATCTTTATGGTAGTTTTGCGGTGCCTGAGTAAGGTGCGAACATAGGCGTAGAACGTGGGGTCTAATTCCATGCGCTCTGCCTTTCCCTAGATGAACTGATGTGAAAACACATCAAAGGCGTTGGCGAGATCAAGGGCCAATATTTCCCGAACATCTCGAGTGTGTCAGTCGATAATTTTGCCTCTTACCTAGCATCTTCACAACCTGGGTGGATAGACCCATCCAGAAGCCTATCATGTTGTATGGAAAGAGCTTTTGATACTCAACATACGAAGACACTCTGTTGTGTACCGCATGCTCCATCACCTTCCCCACGCAAAATGTGAGGGAAACCGGACGTAGCTTCTCCACGACGAGTGCCTTGCTCGGCTTGGGAGTGAGTAACACTGAGGCTGTTCACAAGCCTCGAGTGAGCGACCCTCTGCCCAGAGGGTATAGACCTCCTCCGTTAACTTAGCGATAGACTCATCGTCAAGATTGCGCAGCAACCTCTTTGTATTGCCGTCTGGACCAACGGCTGAGTGGCTATTAGGTGCATAAAGCACCTTTTCAATCTCAAGGTTCGTAAAGGGCAAGCCCATTTCTTCGAGTGGCCTTCCCTGGTAGACCGGGTATATCCAGTCCCCGGAGGAGCCTAGCGGGAGGTATCACTCTGCCAATTCTTTAAGTAAAGTGATTTCAGTGACCATATTGCTTCAGTGCGCTTCAATTTTATAAGCGGTCGATTGCCAATCTTTGATTAGTTTAAGACTTTTTCTTGTCAAGTAGTACCTTTGAGAGTTTCCATTTAGCTCCGGTGCGCATACTTTTGAGCAAAGCTCGTTCTACTCCTGCCTAGAAACCTCCTGACTATAATCATCAATACCTTTATTGAGGATACCTATGCGTTTGCGGAGCCTCCTCTTTAGTTTCTGTGTGCGCTATCTCTCAACCAATGATTTTTGAAAACCCCTTCAATAAACAGTGAGTTTAATCTCCAATAAATGCCCAAGACGCGAGTCTATTGCATTTACCTGTGAATAAGTTTGGACAGTCTTCGTTGCGAGGAGCTTATCCTGCGCTAGTCAAGAAAGGAGTTTCCCTAACGTGACATACGCGGTCTGATCAGCTTTCTGGCACATTCCGAACTCGCCCCAGTCAATCAGCTTTTACTCTTTAGGTGTAGCCACCCGGGTTTCCTACGTGCCTGTGAGGACGAAGCGATCACTCCTAGGCTTTCCTAAAGTTAGCCCACTTAGCTCTCTCCACATTTCTTATGACTGCCAGATTCAAAGTGGTGTCCCTTGAAACGGAATAGAGGGTCCGTGACCAGCTCCAAAGAACAGTCTGCCATAGCTTTAACAAGGTTTCTTGCCTTAACAGTGGTCTTTGGATCACCCCAGAATGTGTGAGGTGCGTTTAAGTCACCGATAGCTACGAGCGGTGACTTGCCTGCAGGGGTAGCCACCTTTGCGACCACCTAGGAGAACGCCTGCTTGTGATTTCGAGGGCTGCTGTAAACATTCAGTACAAATATGCTGCGCTTAAGCCAATTATTCAGGATAATTTTAACCAGCGGAGCCTTCAAAGTACTGTTGCCGAGCGCAAGCAAGTGCTCTAAAAACACATCACGGCGTTGATGAAATCTTGCCCTCTCAGGATACATTACACCTACTTGAATCAGGTTAGGCGGCTGTATTCAGCTGTCTATCCTAACTCTGTCGTTGTATCCGTTTCCGAAACATCGCTCAAAAGTGAAATGGCACACGAAAGTGTAGTCAGCCGAGAGATAAACTACGTATGGTTGTACCCTTTATTCATAAGGTAGCCTACAACCTTAAGAACGTGGTGAACAGGTACGATTTCCCAGCTGTTTTTTTCTGCCCCACGAAAGCTGACAGGCCTATGCCCCCGTACTTCTCAAAAAACCGAGCGCCTCCACTTGTGGGAAGATACACGCTTCAATGTATGTGGTTTGCTTGGTGGGCGTCGTGTACGAAATGCGAGTTTGTTGGGGCCGGGTTTACATCGGCCAAGCTCGACGGTGTTTGAACTTCAGAATTAGGGAACACAAACTTTCACTTCGAAAAATATTTAGGAGCACATTTGCCTGCCCAATGCCACTCCTGTTTTTGTGAGGCAAGGCTTTCAAACGTCTCTGTCCTCGCAAAAAGCTCAGATGCTATGGGCCGTGAAATAATCGAATGGTTCAGGATAAAGGAAAAAGGTGACTTATATATAAGTGACACGTCAGTGGTTTTACGCTTGTCTGAGTTTGATTTTGGCGCTTCGTTGCTTGACTAAATATGCCTTTCGAATGTCCCCAATTTTAATTCTGGTCATGTGACTTGGTGATGCAGTTTGACTTGCACATGTGCTGTGCAGCTACATATCTTCAGCGATTTAGTAGGTATGTGTGGTTTAACGTCCGAAAGCTACCATATATATATATCTATATATATATATATATATATATATATATATATATTGTAGGCGTTCATTAAGCACATCTACTCTTTTTACACATATTCATCATCATGAGTGGTCGTCATCTTCATCTGCTGTGGGCACTTGGATTGTCTGAGTTCTTTGCCTTGGGCGTGTTGCTTCATCGTGTCTTCTGGGCCTAATAAAGGTTGCCGTCACCATTACATCACAAGTGGTGGAGTGTGCCTGTGCTCTACGGTCTTCCGTCCTCTCGCAGCCCTATCTGCATCCTGGAGCTCCGCGCAGGTCATCGTTTGTGCCAGGTGTCCGGTAACATGCCTCAGGACGAGCCAACCGGCGCTTCTGCGTCTACCTCCACGGCCACGGCTACTGCGGCCTATCCCTCGTGGATTATCACCGCGCACCAGCGTGAGCCGCCCACGTTCGCCGGACTTCGAGGTGAAGATGTGGAGGATTAGTTGGACCAGTTCAATCGAGCGAGTTCCACTAACAACTGGGATGTTCCTACCAAGCTTCGCCGTGTTTCTTTCTATTTATTTTATTATTTTATTTACAGATACTGCTGTCTCGATACACGAGACAGCAGAAGTGGGTACATGAGGAAAAGGAACGAACATACATTTATTGATATGTGGGGTTTAACGCCCCAAAACCATCATCTGATTATGAGAGACGCTGTAGTGGACGGCTCCGGAAATTTCGACCACCTGGGGTTCTTTAACGTGCACCCAAATCTGGCACACGGGCCTACAACATTTCCGCCTCCATCGGAAATGCAGCCGCCGCCGCCGGAATTTGAACCCGCGACCTGCGGGTCAGTGGCCGAGTACCTTAGCCACTAGACCACCGCGGCGGGGCGAACGAACATACAATAAGCAAAAGCAAAGAAACATACAAAGCATTTAAAACATATTACAAAATATGGTTACGTAGTTTTTTCAAAAACAGTTCAATTGGCTTTTCGCGTAGGGAACCATCTAGGTTGTTTCAAATCTCAGCAACGGCTGGAAAAAAGGAATGCTTAAAGCAATTTACAAATGGCTGGGAGGGAACAATGTTGAGTGGGTGAGATCAGCGTGTGGTTCGTTGTGCTAAATCACAAAAAGTAATCGGTGCTTCAATGCAACTGCGGCTGCGTACAATCTTATGTAGCAGATTGATACGGTCAAGTGTGCGTCGGAAAGCAAAGGGTTCTAACGACAATGAGCATGCGTGAGATGAGGGAGAAAAATTGCGGTCATACCGGCCAAATATAAATCGTATTGCTTTTTTCTGTATGCCCTCGAGCATATTTATGTCAAGTGCAATGTAGGGTGACCATACCGCTGAGGCGTACTCTAGCAATGGTCGGACGAGCGATTTATACGCCGTTAATTTGCAGTTCTTGGTACAGTGCTTGAGTGTTCGTTTTATGTATCCCAGTTTTCGAAGTGCTCTAGCGCAAATTGTTTCTATGTGATAGTGCCACTTTAGGTTTGAGTATAGGTGACACCAAGATATTTGAATATATTAACAGAGTTTAGGTAGTGCCCATTGTAACTATAAGTAAACCTTAGCGGCTGTTTTTTGTTAGTAAATGTCATTTGAACAGTTTTTTGGTAGTGTTCATTTGCCACGTGGCGCTCCAACCACAAAAGGACGAAAATACTTTGTTCAGAACATCTCGGTCATGAGCATTATTTACGCTAGTATATAAAACGCAGTCGTCAGCGTACAATCGCAGCTTCACTGGTGTGTCCTAATGACCTGTGTGACATCATTAATATAAATAATTAACAATAGGGGCCCAAGCATCGAGCCCTGTGGAACCCCGGAAGTGACTGCACACGACGATGACTGCGCATGCTCAAACGTAACAAATTGTGAACTCAAACGTAGCGAATCAGCTATCAAGCCTATTATTTTGTCATCGTTAATAATACTTCTGAGTCTAGTAAGAAGTTTTTTGTGACATACTACATCAAATGCTTTGCCATAATCTATGAATATGGCGTCAACCTGTCCTCGAGTATTAAGAGCCGAAGCGATGTCGTGAGTGAATTCAATGAGCTGTGTAGTTGTAGAAAAACCAGAGCGGAAACCATGCTGATTACGGGACAATAAGTTATTAGTGAGGCGTTGAAGTACATGTTTATGAATTATTTGCTCTAAAAGCTTGCAACAGGTACACGTTAATGAAATAGGCCTGAAGTTAGAATAGTGTTGCTTATTACCCGATTTAAACACAGGAATTACATTGGCGATTTTCCAAATGGTCGGCAAAATACCTGTTTCTATTGATTTAACAAAAATTATTGATAAATAATGAGCATTCTATTCTGCGTAACGCTTCGATGACATGTTTGGTATGCCATATGACCCAGCACCTTTAGTAGTGTCGATATTCAACAGAAGGTTAAGAACTCCAGTGTAGCTGATTTCAATTGCTGGAAACAAATCTATTTCCTGGCTGCTACGAAAGTCAGGGGTCGTTCCATTATCATCTCCAAATACAGTTTGGAAATACTTATTAAAGGCTTCAGAAATTTTGGATAAATCAGAGCAGGACACATCATCTATCATGAAGGTTGACGGACAGGCCGTGGTAGGATTGATAGTTTTCCAAAACTTAATGGGATTATTTTTCATAAAAGAGCTTAACGTGGTATTAAAGTAAAACTTTCTGGCATCACTCATTTTAGCTTTTAGTTCAGATTTAAGCAAGTTAATTTGGGACTCCCCGTCATTATTGTGAACCCTCCGTTATTTTTGCAGTCGCTTAATACGACGTTTAAGCTGTATAATTTACCTGGTATACCAAGGGTGTTTGGAATGACGTGTTATGCTCTTGTGAGGAACAAACTGCGCTATACATTCATTAATTACACTGTAAAATTGGTTAGTCGTATCATTACTGCAGTGGTCACTACTCGATAAGAAATCGTCAAAGCATGTTGCAAGTTTAGTAAAAATAGAAGTGTCGTCTGCGCATTCAAAATTCAGCACAGTCTTAAACGTTGGTCGTACTGGCTTACAAGCAACATTTAAATCAACAATAACGGCCTTATGGTTGGAAATTCCATCGACAACCCTGCACTGATATCCATTCGTAACCAACTCATGGTTGGCAAAAACAACATCTAGTATAGAATCCTCGCGTGTAGCCTGATCAACCAGCTGTGATAGATCGAAAACTAGTGACAGATTAATTAAAGAATCACAAATTATTCTGTCACGACCAGTTGATGTTAACAAATTCCAATCATTAAAGTCACCGGTCAATACGAGTTTAGAACAGTCCAGCCTTTGTCCCACAATATAATCACTGACAGTCAAAAAAACGTCTGAGGCAAAGTTAGGAGAACGATAGAGAACACCAACAATAATAGCGAGACCATCAAGCATTTGTTTTCACCATATAGATTCAGTATTTGGGAGTTCTGGCAGTAAAGAAAATTCAATACCACTTTTATTAAAAAGTGCCACTCCGCCACCACGGCCAGAAGGCCTATCTTTTCTTAGAACCGTGTAACCAGGAGGCAAGAATTCATGATCGAGGATAGATTCATTTAACCAAGTTTCGGTCACACAGAAAGCTGATAGACGATGACACTCAATGAGCCAGTTAAAGTTTGCAATTTTAGTAACTAGGCTACTCGCATTTAAGTTCAAAAGCGCAAAGGACTTCGCACTAAGCCGTCATTCATTGTTTGTAGCAGACAGCCGACGGCTTTCGTTAACGATAACTTTTTTCTTCTCATCCCAAGATTACCGAACGTTGTCCACCAACAAATGATCGTAGTGAAGCCTGGCTTTTTTCGCATCCTTTCTTATCTCGGCTGAATTCTGCCACAGTTTCCTGCGTATCTGCCTCAGGCGCTCAGAGAAGTCTGCATTTATAAATATTTTCGTGCCCTTCAACTTGCTTGCATTGCTTAAAATAGCGACCTTAGTTCTAAAATCAAGCAACTTAATAATAACAGGTCTTGGGCTAGTGCTACTGCTCTTACGCACTCCCAGCCTATGGCATCGTTCGATATCGCCACACTTAACATCTAGTTTTGATGTAATCAGTCCAGTTACCGTTTCCAGCAACTCGTCTGATGTTTCCACAGAGTTTTCTGTTAAGTCATAGATGAGCAGGTTATTTCTACAGGACCTATTCTCTAAATCGTCGTTTTTATGGTCCAGTTTACTAACAATCTCTCGAATGTCCGCTACGGCTTTCTCGAGTTCAGACACCCGTGGTGCAACATCAGTATTTGACGCAATGGACAACTCAATTTAAGTTAATCATTCTTCGAAGGATGCAACCCTAGAGGAACGACCTGTTATCACCTGTGCAATTTTAGTCTGCCCCGACAGCAATTCTCGCAACATGTCTTCGACCTCAGGACCTGGGTTACTCTCCACATCACCACACACAAGCAACAGCATTCTCAAGAAATTCATCAGCACAAAAGACATATTCATGAGGTCTGACAGGCGTAGCGAAAACATGGTTTTTCAATCACGAAACGGACATTACGGACTCGACGCGTTTCAAACAACAGCTTCGCCAAATTTTCGGCACACCGGGGGTTCGTTCAGCTCTCGCGAAGAAGACACTGGATGCTCGCAAGCAACAATGCGGTGAATCTTACACATCTTACATAGAGGATGTGCTTGCTCTCTGTCATCGTTTCAACACGTCCATGTCTGAAACAGAGAGAGTTCGTCATCTATTGAAAGAGATCGGCACGGTCGCTTTCAATGCCTTGGTCATTCAAAACCCGACTACAGTCGCTGACGTTGTTGCCACGTGCCAACGCCTAGAGGAACTTGAATCCCAACAGTTACCGCCGGACAGCGCTGAAAAACCACCACTACTGATGCCTAATTGCGTGCCATCATCCGGGCGATTATACAAGAAGAGTTGCAATCTTTCGGCCTCTCAATGACACCGAGTCCACCTCCCCCCTCCAACACTGTTTTGCGCGACGTTATCAAAGAGGAGTTGGCGTCTAAGACTGGGCCAGCGTATGTAGACTCTCCAGTACCTCGACCCCAGCCGACGTACGCACAAGTCCTCGCTGGATCATCACCCGTCGTACGACCGATGCCCGCACACTCGACGCCTGTCCCGCTGGCTTCGTTGTCTCCGAGTGCGCCTAGCCAACCCTTTCACCCACCGTGGCAGCCGCCTCGTCCAATCTGTTATTACTGCGGCTACCGGGGCCACATTGCACGCGTCTGTCGGAAGCGTAAGCAGGACGAACGTCGTGGATTCGACACCTACGGACGGGATGATGGGACAAGCTGGTACGCTTTCCAATGTCGTCCTTATGATCCGCTACTATGTCACTCACCGTCTCCAACTGCGACATCTGAGCCAACCAGTTCTTACCGCTCTACTAGACGCCACTCACCCTCACCCCTCCGCCGCTCCACGTCTTCATTGCGACCTGTCTCGCAATTCACCAACCAACGCCCGTAAAACTAACCTCTAAAGCTTTTGGAGGAAAAGCTGCATCGAACGAAGGACAGAAGTTCCTTCAGTGCGTCCATATAATACGATATCTGTTTTAATAGAAGGTGTGTACGTGGACGCTTTAATAGACACTGGTGCTTGTTTATCTGTGATTGATCGTTCTTTGTGCTCACGTCGCGAAAAGTCACCACCCCTTATGATGGACCTACACTGCACGCTGCTCAAGGGGATGCCATTAGACCTGCAGCTATGTGCACTGCTCGTGTTTTCATAGCTGGTCTTCTCTACGCTACAAACCAGACTTCTGAGAAAATTCTCATTCCTAAAGGCACCACAATGGCTTGCGTTTCTGAATCTTAACCTGTCTCTGTTGTCCCGCTTATACCAGCGTGTTCTGAACTTCCTTCTACTGGACGTTCACCAAGCATTTCTGTTCTTGCTGCGACTATTAGTCCAGAACTGACCTCTTCACAGACAGATGAGTTGCTTGCCTTGCTACAAAAGCATAGGAGATTGTTTGATGCCCATTCCTCATCTCTGGGACAGACGTCCATTATTAGGCATCGTGTCCAGACCGATGGCACTTCCATCGTACGCCGTCGACCATATCGCGTCTCTTCGTCCGAGCGTGAGATCATTGAACAAAGTTTAGCCGATATGCTGCAACGGAACATTATACGTCCCTCCGCGAGTCCTTGGTCATCCCCTGTTGTTTTAGTAAGAAAAAAAGATGGCTCCATGCGATTTTGCGTGGACTACAGAGCACTTAATAAGATTACCCACAAGGATGCTTACCCCATGCCACGCATAGACGATGCTTTGGATTCACTGCAAGGTGCTAAGTACTTCTCAAGCCTAAACCTGCGTTCAGGTTACTGGCAAATACTTATGCACGAGGATGACAAAAAAGACAGCGTTTTCAACACCACATGGGCTGTACAAATTCACCGTCATGCCATTCGGCCTTTGCAATGTTCAGCAACGTTCAAGCGGATGATCGACACTCTTTTACGAGGCTTGAAGTGGAAGACTTGCTTGTACTATTTAGACGATATCGTTATCTTCTCGTCGACTTTCCCTCAGCACTTGCAACGACTGGACGAAGTTCTTACGTGCCTTTCAAACGCAGGCCTTCAGCTGAACACCAAAAAGTGCCGTTTTGCGAGCAAGACGATTAAAGTGTTAGGCCACATCGTAAGCAAGGACGGTATTAGTCCCGATCCTGACAAGATTTTCGCTGTCAAACACTTCCCGCGTCCTGAAAAAGCCAAAGATTTCCGCAGTTTCCTCGGCCTCGCTTCTTATTTTCGCCGATTCATTCGAGACTTCGCCTCAATAGCTTCACCATTGCACAAGTTGCTCGGATCAGGCGTCACCTTTGTGTGGTCTCCTGAATGTGAAGCGGCGTTTGCCCAACTGAAGCGTGCACTCACATCCGAACCAGTTCTCTGCCATTTCGACGAAACCGCGCCTACGCTCCTGCATACAGACGCTAGTGGTCGAGGCATTGGTGGAATTCTCCTACAGCGAGACAAATCTTCACGTGAGAAAGTCGTCGCATACGCGAGCCGTGCACTGACCCCTGCCGAAAAGAATTATACCATCACCGAGCATTATACCTCACCAACGGGCTGACGCTTACTGTCACCGCATCATGGACCGTCTTGACGGGACTTGCCGGCCCCCTAACGCCCGTCTTCGCCGACAGCTGACGCAATTCAAGCTCAACAACCACGTCCTGTACCGTCATATCTACCACCATGATGGTCAACGCTGGGTGCCCGTTCTACCTCGCTCTCTTCGGGCTCAAGTCCTCAAGACATATCACGACGACATGTCTGCTGGACACATGGGCTTTCAGAAAACGTATGACCGCATATGATGTCACTACTACTGGCTGGGCTTGTCCACCTGTGTGGCGAAGTACGTTGCCTCATGCGCCCTTTGTCAGCGTCGCAAGCTACCTACATCAACTTGAAGTGGACAATTACAACCACTCCCGTGTCCCCTGCAACCATTCGAGGTAGTTGGCATTGACCTGTATGGTCCGCTTTCTATGACTGTCACGGGCAATCGATGGATAGTTACAGCTGTCGACCACCTGACCCGCTACGCCGAAACAGCTCCCGTGCCTACTGCATCAGCTTCGGAAGTGACCGGCTTCATCTTTCGAGCAATAATCCTTCGACACGGAGCTCCTCGTGTAATCCTGAGCGACCGTGGAAGAGTTTTTCTTTCAGAACTCGTTGAACAAGTTCTCAAGGCATCCGGCACTACACACAAAACAAGCTCCAGTTACCATCCTCAGACGAACGGCCTGACTGAGCGCTTTCATCGTACACTGTCAGATATGATAGCGTTGTATATCGAACCCTACCACAGAAACTTGGACACCAATTTGCCATTTGTCCCTTTTGCATATAATACCTCTGTACAGCGCAAAACCGGTTTCTCGCCGTTCTACCTCGTCCACGGTCGCTTCCCTTCTTCTTTCCTCGATGTTTCGATCTTCTCTGCGCCTGTCAAACCATGTTCATCTTCAAGTGAAGAATATGTGTCTCGTCTACTTCACTGCCGCCAGCTGGCTCGCGTCAACACAGAAGCCAAGCAACTAGATCGCAAGATTGAATATGATGCCTCTCATCGTGCCGTGTCTTTCAGCCCTGGCGACGAAGTCCTCCTTCTTACACCCATTCGCACTCCCGGACTTTGCGAGAAGTTTCAACTACGTTTCATTGGCCCCTACACTATCTTGGAACAAACGTCTCTTGTGAATCATCGCGTGGCACCCGTTCTTCTTCCGACGGACCGCCGCTACAAGGCAGCAGAAATAGTACACGTATCCCGCATGAAGCCTTTCTACGGCGTTCATCTTCGCTTTAAACTGCGGCCAAGAACTGCGGTCAGGATGACCCCATTCACGTGGGTGGGGGGGGGGGGAGTTAGTGTAGGCATTCAATCAGCACATCTACTCTTTTTACACGTATTCATTATCAAGAGTGGTCGTCATCTTCATCTGCTGTGAGTTCTTTGCCTTGGGCGTGGTCGCTTCATCGTGTATTCTGGCCCTAATAAAGGTTGCCTTCCCCGTACATTACAATACGTATATATATATATATATATATATATATATATATATATATATATATATATATATATATATATATATATATATATATATATATATATATATATATATATATATGAGAGTACGCCATAGTTGAAGGCTCCGGAAATTTTGACCACCTGGGGTCCTTAACGTGCACCCAATTCTGAGCAGACGGGCAACAACATTACCACCTCCATCGAACATGCAGTTGCCGCAGCCGGGATTTTATCCCGCTATCTGCGAATCAGAAGCCGAGTACTTCAACCACTAGACTACCGCGGCGGGTCTGCTGCACTTCTCCTGCGAATGAATCAGCTGGGCGCTGACGCTCTTTTTCTGCGTATCTTTCTTCTTGTGGTGCTTTTTCGTGTCTAGGAGCTTCTCTCACTACACTGGACCTGTTGCTGCGAAGTTTTCTCGCTTTCTTCTTTAGTTTATTTAGAACATTTTGTGACATTTTGCAAGGAGAAACGGGTTGCAGATATTGCTTTAAATAAACTTTTGGTAGTTGGCACTCACTTGTATTCGTAACGCGTTTTCATGTTCCAAGATTTGCGCCACATTTTACATTTTAATTTGACACAAAAAATTACACAGCAAAAAGTTCTTTTGGCAAACAATTATCGCGCAGTGGGCTCTGTGGTGTCTGCTCCCAAAAAAGTTTCTTCTAATTGAAGACCTGGAATGGGTGAAGTTGAATATAGTTGCTGCGACATGTTATTCAAGGTGCTTGGATTCCTGCATCCGAAAACGTTTACTGCTTTATAAATTTTCGTTATCTTTGGTTGTGCCGTGGCTTCTTGGGAACCCATAAAAGGGTGAGCAAGATTTAGCACTCGAAGTTAAGGAGTGAAGTTCGTCTTTGTAACGATATCTCGAGATCCATTTGTTTCGCGAACTTCCCTGATTAGGTTCCTCATAAGAAATTGAAGGAACCCCAGAGGTTCATCAGTGCTGAAGTCGGGGCCACATGGAAGAGAATGCTTATGTGCCTTTATAGAACTGTTCAGTCCAGAGAAGAGGTAGTTGTGCATTCAGAAACAGAGAACGTAAAGGTTCTGTGTGACACTTCTCCACTTCAAGAGATCACTTGCCTTCTCAACCAAAGCCCCAATTTCAGAATTGAGCCGGATGTGTTCGCACATGAGTTACAGGCTCGAAACCGACAACCAGCAAGCAAAGCTTCCTCAGAGCAGCGTAAGACATGCCTATTGGATGGTGTTGATAGCCTTCAAAGGTGTTCACCCAAAACAGGAACTGGATGTCGTATGGACGCTTTTGATATATAGTGTCTTTTGTAAGTTATACAGGCCTTTGATTAATAAATTATGACAAGAAAAGTGGTCTCGTGAGGATGTCTCACTGTGCCTGCAATAAAACAACTCTCAGGCTGCTACCAAGAGTTTCAAGAGTGTGAAAGTAACCTCGACTGCTCGAATATATTCTTAAAGAATGCAAAAATTGTGTGAAGTTGAGGCTATGCGATAGTTGAAACGGATCTGTAAGTTGAAAAAATATTTTGATGTGGTTTGTTGGTGACTACATGGTAGATATGGTAACGCACAATTCATATCGTGTAAGAATAACTATTTATTAGGCTAACTTGTGCCTGAAAGAACAGAAAACCTAGCCACGTTCCTGACAGGTGACATAAAAAAGGCATCTAGCTTCAAAATGTCCTCGAGCGGTGTCCCACTTCTTCATAAAAATTTAGTACTGAGGATGCACGCCCCATCACGGCCTTTTCTTGTATCATCATTAGGCGCTGGTCTACGAGGGCACACGAACTTGCGCGCCTAGTTTGAATAGACCCTTTTCATAAATACACCACTTGATGGGCAGCTTTTCATTATTTTCGCTTCGCAATAGAGCGTGGTATAGCTAGCGCTATCCTGAGAGCATGCAAAGCGGCCCTTAAAATACGTGAGAGCCGCGAGGTTTGCGTTGGCTGCTAGTTCTCCGTATCATCCGCTGCAATCGCACCAATTTCTAGCTTGAACGAGCTCCTATAGTACTTTCCGATAAGCTTTCTGAGCTGCTTCTGCTGCACAAGAGCAATATTTTGTACCCTTCAACAAGTTGGACAAGCAGTTTGGCCTGTTATGACTGGCAACATGTAGATCCGGCCTACAAGAGACTCTCATTGGTGTGGCCTCTCGACGCAGTCCACGTCCTGCAGGAACGCAAGATGTGTCTGTGTGCGCTGCAACAAACGCACATCAGCGTCGCTGGAACATACAGTTTGCGTCGTCTGCTGCGGTGTCTTCACAATAACGGCAGACTGCAGTTCGCGTCCGCGGCGCTAGGAGCGCCCTTTTTCGAAAAGGGTCTATTCACCTTTTCATAAACGCCTCCCTGGGCGCCGCCATAGCCCCCCTTGGGCTGTGCAAATTGGCGCGTCCCCTCGAAAATGCACTGACAACGCTGAGCCCTTAGCCTTTGTAGTCCCGCGCACAGCCCATCATGGCGGTGTTTTTTCCTTCTTGTGAAAAGGTGTATACCGCGTCTGTCTTGCGTCTTCATCCCTCTCCCAAAAACGCCTCGTCTGGATGCATACAGGCAGTGTGATGACATGGTCCGAATGCATGGTCTCATTGGGGAAACTGGTATTCCTAATAGTCGGGTGTGCATAGTTTGATCTTCATTGCAGGTCATAGTATGGCTTCATCCTGACCACATCCACAGTTTCTGTTCGTCTTAGGCATCTTGACGAGCTCACTTGTCCTTCTGGTGTCACCTCGTAGTTAGAGGGGCTGATACGACGAAGTACTCTATAAAGGTCAAAATAGGGGCGCAGAAGCTTTTCGGACAGGCCGGGCGTTCACACGAGAGTCGAAATCCAAACTTTGTCGCTTGGTGTATAGTCGACTCTTCTCCGCCATAGGTGGTAATAGTTTGCATCAATGCCCTGTTGTTTTATGTGCTGTCTCGCCAACTTCCGTGCTTCTTCGGCTCACCTAATGAACTCACTGATGTCAGGCTTGTGTTCTGTTTTGTTGCTTACCGGCAATATTGCATCTAAAGGTGTGGTAACTATAGGACCATAGTCTAGCAGGCAATGGCGTCATTTTAGTGGTCTCCTGCACCTCAGCAGCTTGAGCGAAGTGAAGTACGCCAGTATCTTGCCCCATGTACGATGCTCCAAGTCAACGTGAATGGACAACACATTGATCAGAGTTCTGTTGAGTCGCTCGGTTAGCTCATTCTTTTTGGGGCGATAAAAGCATTTTTTTCCTACTTCATGTGAGGGTAAGTTTCATAACTGCGTGAGGTCGGCTGTGAATGAAGTTCCTCGATTTGTGGATATCACTTTTGGGGCATCACGCCGTAGTACTATGCTACTGACGAATTCAGCTATTTCTATAACAGTGCCCCTAGTGAAAGAGGCTGTCTTGGCATACCGGGTTAAATTATCTATTGCCACTACTGTTAGTTGCTCGCCCATTGAATACGTAGGAAATGGACGAAGTAGATACATTCCTACTAGTTCAATTGAATATTCAAGAGGTTCTATCGGTTGAAGGAAGCCTGCAGGTTTTAATGAAGGCGTTTTGCGTCTCTGGCAATCTCGACATGTCTGGACATAATGCTGCACAGCATGTAGTAACTTAGGCCAGTGGTGCTTGATACGGATGCGAGCCAGTGTTCTACGCACTGCGAGGTTTTCTGCTGCTGGGTCATCGTGGCAGGTTTCCAAGATTTTTGATCGCAAGGCCGAAGAAACGACAAGTAGAAATTTCTCTCTTGTGTGCTCGAACCTTCTCTTCTATAGAACGTTGTTTCTCATCAGGTACGACGATAATCTCCAGAAGAAAACAAGAGAAACACGCACGGATTTACCTTTCAGATTCTTGAGCAGCTGATGCGATTCCACTTCAGGTCACTGATATTGAGTCATGTTGACTGTGCTGACAGCTCCAAAAAACAGGAAGTCGTCTGCAGTTTCACAATTGCTGAATCGACTAGTGCGCCCGGCAGGCAATCAGCATTGCTGTGCTAGCAAATCCACTTGTACACGACTGTTATGTCGTATTGTTGCAACTTGAGGGTCCACATAGGAAGTCGCCCAAAAGGGTACTTTGACTGTGATTCAGCACAGTGAGTGAAGGTCGCTTACTGCTCGAAACGGTCTACCGTATAAGTACGGTCGGAATTTTCGTATGGCCCTTATTACCACCAGACATTGTGTTTCTGTCGCCGAGCAATTCGTTTCGCCTTGCGAAAGAGTGCGGCTAGCATATGCGACCACTTGTTTCTCTTCGTTTTGCCGCTGAAGGAGAACGGCGCCTAGTCGCAAATTGCTTGCGCCCACGTGAAGCTCTCTTTCAGTTTCTTCGTCGAAGTGTGGAAGGTCTGAATGCTTTAGGAGTCGCCGTCTAAGCTCATAGAATGCGTTTTCTTGATCGCTTGTCGAGGTGAAAATCTTATATTTTTCGTCAGTCGGGTTAGTAGTTCCGCTCTCTTCAAAACATCTTTGACGAATCGTCTGCAATAGGCACAAAGGACTAAAAACTGTGTCACAGTCTTTTACACCATGGGTCTAGAAACCTTTTCTACGGCTGTTGTCTTTAGGGTAAGGTCGGATGCCTTCAGAGCTAACCACATGACCGTGGAAAAGCAGTTCATGAAAACCAAAATGAAGTTTTTGAGGCTTTATGGTCAGTCCTGCTGAACTAATAGCTTCGAGCACTGTCCGTAATCGTTCCGCATGCTGATCGAAGGTAACCGAATATCTACACAAAAAACAAGACAGGGCTGCCATTTTAATCCGGACAGCACAGTGTCCATCATCCGCTGAAATGTGGTGGGTGTGGAACACAGGCCAAATGAGAGTACCTTGACCTTGTATAACCCATCTGGGGTGACTAAATCAGTTTTCTCGCGAACTCGTTCGTCCACCTCTGTCTGTCAGTATCGACTCTTGAGGTCTAGAGACGAAAAGAATTTCGTAACTTGTGGTCTATCAAAGGTTTCATCAATCCTTGGAAGAAAATTGACATCGCGCTTTGTGACGACGTTCAGTTTTCCGTAGTAAACGTAGAAGCGTGAAATCTGCTCCTTTTTCTTTACCAGCACTACAAGTGAAGTACATGGGCTGGCCGATGGTTGAAATACGTCACCTCTAAGCATTTCTTGTACTCGGCCTGTGATGATTCTCACTCTTTTAGTGACACACGGTACGGGTGCTGGCAAATAGGTCTAGCAGATTCATCGATTACGATACGGTGTATGGCGATAGATGTTCTTTGAACTTTCGATAACGTGAAAAACACAAGGGATACTCCCATATAGGGCTCTCGATTTTTTTTGTTTCAAGTTAGGGGATAGGGCTGCTTCGATGTGAATAGATGTGAGCACGCAATTCATGGTGTCCGAGTGTAGTGGTGCAGTCTCGGAATAATTAAATTCTGTAATCGGAACTTAATCGTGCAGCTGATCAACAACAGTTCCCTTCACAAGATGTTGCACCTCATTTTAGAGGTTTGTCAGAAGAACACACGCGCACCCATCACGCAGCTGTACAACACCTTTTGCGGCACAGACTCATTTCTGATGTAACAGCTCAGTATGGCTTTTTGCCAATCCTTCGTAGTCATTGAATACATTGCCTTTTACGTTGACAACTATGATGAATCTTGGAAGTACTGTTACACCGTCGCCTGCATTCTGAAGTGCATCAAATTCTTCTTCAATGTCAAAAGTCGCGATGGCTTGTTTCGTCGAGAACGAAACGCATGTTTCCTGGAAAATAATCACTGCATTGTTGGCCTGCAAAACGTTCATTCCAATAATTACGTAACACTGCAACAAGACAATGAAACTGGCGATGTAGGTGAAGCCACGTATTCTGATTCCAGAAGGACACTTGCCTACCGGGTCGATGAGGTGTCCTGCTGCAGTTCACACTTGCTGTCCTATCCAAGGAGTCAGCACTTTTTAGCCAGATCTGGCAAGTTCCCTGCTGTTGACAGAATAGTCTGCGCCTTTGTCTACCAAAGCATTACTTTCGTTGCCGTCCATAAGTAATAACAAACCAGAAACAACATTAGCGTTTCTGCACGTAGTGTCGTGACTGTAATCACATTTAAGAAGTGACACTGATGGCTGTTTCGCATTGGCAGCGGCCTCACCTCGACAGGTCATCGATTCTTGTTTTCCTGATGCGGGCTTTGGGGAAGTCGCCTAGGAGAGTTTAAACATGGGCGCGGACTTGGTGACCGACACTTCAGTGGCGCTTTCGACCGAGACTGATGCTGCTGCGAGGAGCGAGTACCTTGATGCGTTGACAAGTAATCCTCAATTTCAAAAAGCCGTTCCCCATTCCTTTGACAAGCAGTGTTTATGGGAAAACCCTGAAGTCCCGCTAGGCGATATTTACACATTCGGTAAAGATTGCCAGCTTCGCCGAAGTGATAACAGCGAAATTCGATGAGGAGTGTGCATTTGTCATCCTTTCGACGCCTCGTCTAGGGTGGGGACAGCGTGAGTTGAGGTTTCGGCAGATGAGTGGTTCCTGTGATTGAAGAAAATGCACGGGCGCCTCTCAGCACCTCAGCCTACGAGACTGCGGGCTGCATTTAAACCGATGCTTGAACAGGCTGTGCTTGTGGCTGCTGCTCATGGACCGCCTGTATCACTTCCTCGCGGGCAAATTCCGCCAACGACAAGACCACTGATGGGTTGCTGTTGAGCTTCTGGAGCTCTTCTGGAACCACAGATCAAATGATCGAGCTTTTGTAAAACGTTGATGCCATTCCTGAAGACTGCTGACACCGCGTCTACAGATGCGACGTTCACATTCAGATTGTATAGTGCCTCGCTCCCTGTTGGTCTTTTCGACAACTGTCGCGTCAGTGCAAAATTCAGCTACGGTACGCGGGGGGCATCACAGCAAACAAGCAAAAAGATTCTGCTTCAGACCACACATCAGGTTCCGAAGTTTCTTCTATTAACTCATATTTTGATCAGACCGGCGAAATAGGCGGAACATGTCTTCGTCACACATTGCGACGTTTGCAATGTTGCGCTGGTGTCTTGCTTGCAAGGCAGCTTCACCTCTTTCCTTGCGGTCCGTGCTCAGGTAAGTGACCAGTAGCTCCAGTCAGAAGTCGTGAAACGACCGAATGACACCTTAATGCTTTTCAAACTATGTTCGTTCGCCGTTCTGCGAAGCAAAACAAACGTGGCAGAGCTTCCGCTCTTCCGTCCATCCGTTTCAGTTGGTGACGTGCTCAAAACCCTCTAGCTAATCCTCGGCGTCTTCATAAGGATCACCATGAAAAGAGTTGGGCATTCATGTCGCAACGACAACGATGTGCCTGGCAGCAACTGGATACAAAACTGCGTGCGTGGCAGCGGCTGGGCCGACATTTGGGTACTCTCCTCCGAAACAGCTGCAGACATTCTATTTCTAGGCTCTAGTGGCAGGGGACCTTCCGGCGGCTCACCACGTAGACAACGGCTGACACGCTGATGGACGGGCGTGAGCTCGGTTGGTTCAAGTGGCCGTGGCTCCGGGCTGCTTTCTTGAAGCCCAACTGGGTTCGGGATCATTACTCAGCACTTCTACCAGCCTTGTAACGCACAATTCAGATGGGGTAAATATAGCTACTCATTGGGCTAACTTGTGCCCGAAAAGTAAAATAAAATTTAGCAGCGTTCTTTACAGGCGACCCAGAAAAAGCATCAGTATTCGAGAACTTCTCGAGTGGTGTCCCTCTTCTTCATCAAAATTCCGTGCTGGCAAGCACGCGCCGTCACGGACATTACTTGTATCGTCATCCGACTGCTGGTCTACGTGGGCGCACGAGCTTGCACTCCTAGTTTGAATACCCCGTCTGTCTTCCGTCGATACTACGATCTGAACGGTTATTAGTGATGAGGCCACATGGCAACTTGTCAGAAGTTTTCTGCGAAGACACCTCGATTGCCTTTCGTCAACTCCTCACCCGTGCATTCTAATCGCTTACTTCAACGCTTATATAATCTGGACAATGTCGAACAGCAATGCTAAAGAGACAAAGTTGGTGTTCTTTCCCTCCGACAATGAACTCGCTATGTTCTTGCTAAATAGGGATAGTCAAACGCTTATGTGTGGTTCAAGGTATATTAGCTGTCTTGTCCGGCTCTTTGCGTCACGAGGCCTCGTAAGCCATGCTGAGTGGTTGCCATACGCAGAAACACATGTAAGTTCTTACATTCCCAGTTAAGTCAAAATAGACGGATTGTCCCTTGCCAAGATAAGCGATAGCGTTCAATGACTGTACTGGTTAAAATTTCAATCTTGCATGGAAGAGCAATGTCACGCAAACAGTTCCCCAGACATAAAGGAGATAAAGAAAATCACATGCAGCGTATGAAACGTGCAGTTTCATACGCTATTACAGCGAGAACAGTTATGAGATCTCGTCTCCCGCGCGAAGACGCAGTTGTCCGCCAGCGCCACCACCAAAGTCCATAATTACTATCGCAGAAATAAGAAGAAAAAACATGTAGCACCGAGGACACAGTGGGGCTCAAACCCGGGTGCGTGGCGTGCCAGCCGAAAGTTCTACCACTTAGTCCCTCTAGTGCTTGGGATTTGTTCGCAAAGTTGCTTTAGGCAGACTTGACGTCTGGAAAGCCGTTGCGTTAAAACGACTTATAAAGCAATTTCAATCAGTGCTTCAAACTTGTTGGCAAACGTTCCTTAGGCAGACTTGATGCCGAGAAAGCAATCGCGTTAACACGACTTATAAAACGTTGTAAAACAGCAAATCAATAACCACTCATCGCACAATACGAATAGCGTGACGAGTGGGCCTTCCAATGCTCCAACCGTTTATAAAAAGCTTGTTCTTGTTCTCCTACTAACTGTGGCGCATACCAAATTCAGCCGTAATTCCTCATCGCCATCAGCCACTGCGTGAACATTTGGCAGAACATTTCTGGCAGCCCCAACGCGGTGGTCTAGTGGCTAAAGTACTCGGCTGCTGACCCGTAGGTCGCGGGTTCAAATCCCGGCTGCCACGGCTGCATTTCCAATGGAGGCGAAATGTTGTAGGCCCGTGTGCTCAGATCTGGGTGCAGGTTAAAGAACCCCAGGTGGTCGAAACTTCCGGAGCCCTCCACTACGGCGTCTCTCATACCATATAGTGGTTTTGGAACGGTAAACGCCACATATCATCATCATCATCACAAAATTCCTGGCGAGTGTTTAGCGAAAACTGCGCTTCTCAAAAGAATGACAAAAAAAGCAAAGTACAAGCCAGCCTACTACCCAAATAAATTCATCACTAATGCCCTTGTGGGTACCAAGCAAGAGTGCTTGCAGTAGTTACCCCATGAGTGTTTCGAAAAAGCCCTGTAAGGCCGCTCTTCTAGCTTTCGCTGTGAATGTGCTGTGCCTTTTTTTAAAGCAAACGGAATTCAACAACGAGCTAGAACAACTTCAGCAATCTGATTGCATGCCGAACGAAGATACCGACGCACGGAGGCAATCGAACACTTAGGGATCGCTCGACGTTTACAGAAAAAGATTCAGCGCCGAATAGATAAACTTGAGGCACGACATTGGACAACTTTTTGCGAGTCGCCTAACTCTCAAAAATTTTATCACAATTGTGGAAGACGCTACGAACCCTCAACAAAAAACACCACCCGTTGTTCCTCATTGAGGGCTGCCACCCTTTCTTAACAGAGAAGAGACATTGACGTCACAGAAGACTTTTGTGCCAGTTTATCTGGGTCACTCGATGTGCCAAGTAGCCTGTTATCCTCGACCAGCTGACCAAAAACACTGGATTGCCGCATGAATCCGCGTTTTTGCATTGAAGAACTCGGAAGAGCACTATACTTGTGTAGACACACGTGTGCACCAGGGCCCGATTGAATCTATTAAACAGCCCTGTGTCACCGGGGTGAAAGCGCGAGAATTCTGCTCTGGGTGTCTTACCAAAAATCCTGGCAAGATGGGATGCTCCCAACAAGCTGGAAGACACGTCGCCCAGTTCCACGTCAGAAGCCAGGCATGTCACCGTTGCGGCTCTCAACCTACCGGCGGATAGCATTGGCCAGTTGTGTTTGCATAGCTATGGAGAGGAGGATCCTTGGACGCCTGGAGTGGTTACTTGGAATGAAACAACGCCTACTCGAATGCCACGGCAAGAGTTCAGCATGGCCGATTATCTAGTGTTAACGTAGCCGACCTGGTGAGTTACGCTATACACGAGAAAGGCCGTAAGCATCTCTGCACATATGTGTTTCTAGACGCCAAAGGGGCATATGAGAAGGCTAAAGAAGTCTTCCCCGCTCTTAAGGACATACAATTAGCTGGTTGGATGCATTGGTTGATGAGCAGTTGTCTTATGCAATCCTCCTGTATGTGCACCAAAGCAGGTCAAACCTCTTCACATACAGCCACCGTGGCATCCGCTAGGATGACTGGGAACTTGAGCTTGTTGCTCTCATTGATCACCTGCCAATCACAGTTCGGCTATCAATGTACTCGAATGATATCGGCGTTTGGGATTTGGCTGAAACGCGCCTGAAGTAGCGAGAGAGAATTCGAGAAGCTGTCACTAAAACGGCACGTTCTTTGCGATATCGAGGCTGGAAATTTCTCCGGAGAATTGCGCCCGCGTGGCTTTCACGCACACACCTATGAATAAGTACACATAAACATCAATGCTAAAAGTGTACCATAATTTCGATTGCGCAAGTTTTTGGGCGTTATAATTTGCAGGAATTTATCATGGAACAAGAAAAATTTCCAGGCCTGTGCGAACGGCGCAGCACAGTTACAACGAAAGCCAGAAGAGCGGCCTTTCATAGCTTTTTCTAAACACTTATAGGGTAACTTCTGCAAGCACACTTCCTGGGTATACACTCCGGCATTGATATTAATAATTTCAGGGTAGTAGGCGGCCATTCGCCATGCTATGCTTCGTCATTTTTCTGAGAAGCATGGTATTTGCTAAGAACTTGCAAGCAATTTCATGCGAATAATTCATGCAGTGGCTGATGACGATGAGGAATTCTGCATGAAGTGTGTATGTACCATAGTAGGTGATGAAGAGCAAGCTTTTGTAGTCGGTCGGGGCATAGGACGACGTACTCGTTACGCTATTCACATTGTATGACAACTGGTTGTTTTTTACTGTTTTAGAAAGCTTTATTACTCATATTACCGGGATACCTTTCCCGACATCAAGCCTGCCTAAAGTGAGTTTGCGAACAAGTCTTAAGTACCGGGGAAGCTAAGTGGTTGAATACTGGGCTGGCACGCAGCGCACCAAGGTGTGTCCTTGCTGTGTCCTGCTGTGTCCTTGGTACTAAGTTTTTTTTCTTTTTTTTCTGCGATAGCGCTTACGGACACCGGTGGCAGTGGACAACTGCGGTGCGCGCTGACCCTAGTTTTGATTTTATCACTGCTTTTGCTGTAAAAACAGGTACGAGGCACATCTAATATATTTAGGCTATTTATTGGCAAGACATCGAGAACGTCACCCGGTGCAGTTCTACAGCTTTACAGGGTACTTCTTCACGTCTTTTTGCGGTACAGCATACCGGCTTTCACCCAAGCAAGCGAAACAAGCCCACGAGCGTTACAGAGTGATCTGGCCCAGGCACTCCAGATTGCCCAAGGCTTGCCTCGTAGTGCGTCGACGGCAGCTTCTATAGCAATCACTAGTGACCTCCTGATCGCAGCACATAGTGGCGTTGACACACTTAAAACACGTATAAGGCATATTGCTCCGACACCCTGGCACCACCTAGCATCTTTACTAGCAGACCGACCACGTTCACCCATTTGCCCAATGGTAACCACGTATCGCGACTTTTTGCCAACATTTTTCACTTCCGCCGCGAGGCCTTCGACTCCTCCTTGTCGCCTGACTTAGTTTAGTATCAAGCTAACAATGTCTGGCATCCAGACAAAAGCAGATATATCGTCACCTGCTCTTAAGCCACTTGCTCTGCTCCAGTTTTACGAGACTTGCCAAGACTGTGTACGCGTATACACCGATGGCTCAGTTTTTAGGAACTGTTCAATGGCGTCTGTTCTAATAACAATAAAGCCACAACAAGCAAATTCAATGCCTACGACGTTATGATACTGGTGAGATTGAACTCCCAGCTCTTCGTGCTGCATTGCAATTCCTTAGAGACCAACGGCCACAAAAATGGAATATTTTAGGTAATCCGAAGGCGGCACTGCAATCCTTTTTATCAACCTTACGGCGCGGCCTGCACGAACAACTAATGTTCGAGATTGCAGAGGACTCGCATCATTTAACTGAGAAAGAACATGAAATAATCTTTCATTGCCTTCTAATTTATTGTGGAATGATTGGGAATGAACTGGCTCTTCGAGCTGCCCGTTATGCTCATACTGAAAGCAATCTAATATCGATTCTGCTCTCCAGAACTGACGCCGCCCGGGATTTACACATGCTTGCTCGCTAATGCACCATGTTGCATTGAAACGAGCCAATTTTCACGCACGCACAAAAATACGCCCTCTTCCCCACTCTCAGTCTACTAATTCCTCCAAGACTTCGTCAAGGAAACGCTACTATGCTGTGAACTTTATGGTTGTGGGTGTCACGTTTACTAATTCGTACGCGTTTTACATAGGAATAGCTGACGCTTTAGCCTGTGATAATTCATATTGAGATGAAACAAAAGCGCGAGTTCTGCGTGATTTTCTGCTGTGCTGCTCGCGGAGACAGTCACTCTGCAATGCATTAGACCAACTTGACAACCAGACTTTTTTATGGAAAAAAGAATCCTGTGCTACCGACATGACTTTATGCCGCACACGGGGCAGTAAAGGACGCGTTTTCCGTGAAACCGCTCTCTCCATACGACTGTGATCTAAACGCCATGCAAGTGTAATCATGTCTATGTAAGTAAGCAGGTATTCGAACAGTGAAAAGTGATTATTGCTGAGACGACGGTGATATTATATTGGTAGAGACGTGACGCAAAGGTCACGTGTGCATCTTGCTTGATGCTTGGCCTGGTGACGTCATGCTGGTGCAGCTCTGCTACATCTCTTCTTTCTGGACCCACAACAAGGCTTAACGTCTTTCGGCTTGCGGGTACCAATAAGGCTCCCGTCGTTGCCTTGTGCTATGGCGTAGGGCTTGTGTAAGTCCTGCGGAGTCTTGATGCGCTGGAATGGTGGCAGTGGCCTCCTGAGTTGGCATGATCCTGGCATGCTCTCTTGTGCGACGAATTTTTTTTACTGTCTTCAGTTTGCAAAACCGCAGAGCGCAGTTCGTCTGCTGGCCGCAGGAAGACTGCTGGTGACCACTTTCGCGTGATGGTGCTGTAGGTAGTGACCTCCTGGCCACGTGACAGAAGTGGTAGATCCCTGGCGGCGCGGTTGTAGTAAATTTTCTGCTTCCGACGTATGTCGCGAAGTCGTCCGTGGACCGTGCTGCTGGGCACTGTCTAGAGTTGCAGGTGGCTGCTTGGTACTGGCAGAAAGGTCCACGTCTGACGCCCCATCTGCCTCTGCACAGGAGGCTTCAACACGTCATCATGGGGTGTGTTGCGCCATTCGAGAAGAGCTGTATGAAAGTTGTGCATGTTAAAGAAACACTTCTTTAAAAGCTTCTTGGCTTCCTGCACAGCTCGTACCGTCAGGCCATTAGAACGTGGATGATGGAGACTTGAAATAACATGCGCTACTCCTAGCTTTCTCAGATAATCCGTGAATTCTCCGCTGCAGAACAGTGGACCATTATCTGTGCACAGTTTGACTGGTAATCCATGCACCGAGAAAACTTCGGAGCACCACGAAGTGAGCTTGCGCACAGTTGTGCGTATTTCTCGCACCTCAAAAAAGAAAGAGTAGAAATCAAAATCAAGGAACTCGCGTGCACCACAGTAGAAAAAATCGATTCTCACAATTTGCCATGACAGAGTGGGTACTTCATGGCATAAAGGGGCATCTTTACGTTCCTCGGCTGATATTTCTGGCACGTCTTGCACGCTTTGCAAAACTGTTCAATATTACTCGATATACTGGGTCAGAACATGACCGTTCGTGCTTTGGCTTTCATTTTCTGTGCTCCCGCATGTGCCGTGTGAAGAAGGTTCATCATCTCCCCTCTCTTAGACAGAGGTATGATTACCTTATTGCTGCGGAATACCAAGCCATCCTGCGCATGTATCTCCTCCTGGTATGACCAGTACGCATGGACTTGATCAGGAACTTCTTGCTTCGTAAGGGGCCTTGCAGTCTGGGCATATTCATCAAGCTTTGTCAAGGTGCTGACGTCATTTTTTGCAGAAAGGAGGTCGATCAGACGCTGCTCGGAACCTGAAACATAGTCAAGAACGTTTACTTGAAAGCGCTGTGTTTGTTCTTTCATGCGTTCTTTGCTAAGAAATCTTGATAACGCATCAGCAAGGAGCAGCTCCTTGTCAGGTTTGTACGTCACGTTTATAGAGTATCGTTGCAATGTCAGACGCATGCGCTGCAACCGTAGTGGACACTGATGCAGAGGTTTGGAAAATATTGAAAATAAAGGTCGGGGATCAGTTTCAACTACTACGCTGTGCTGAACAAACGAATAGTCGTGAAATTTTGTACAACCGTACACGTTTGCAAGGGTTTCTTTATTTGAGGGTATTTAACCTGGTTGTCTGTGAGCGATCTAGAAGAAAATGCAATGGGATGGCCATCTTACATAAGAACGGAGCCTACTCTAAACTGACTTGCGTCAACTGAAAGTGTCCCTTGTTTCTTGGGGTCGAAATAGCTCAAGATTGGCGCTGTTACCAGAGACTTACACAACCTGTGAAAGCTTTCTTCCTCGTTTTTCGGTCCAGACCCAGGCGATATCTTTGCGAAGCAAAGTTCGGAGCGCGGAAATTGTGACAGACATGTTGGGTATGAAGCGCTGCACGAAATTCACTGTGCCAAGCAAAACCTTTAGTTCCTTACTGTTCTTGGGTAGGGTCATTTTCAGTATGCCTTGAACGCGTTGTCAGTCAAGCTTCAGACCTTCGGTGTTAAAGATGGGGCCAAGGTAGCGAACCTCTGCCTGCAAAAAGGAGCATTTTTTTATTTCAGCCACAGTTTATGTTCACGAAAGCGGGACAATAGCTGTTCTAGGTTGTGGTCATGCTCTCCTTTAGTCTTTCCTCACAGCAGGATATCATCCATGACAAGTGTGACACCCGGCAGTCCTTCTAGCATACGGTGAATCGCGGCCTGAAATATCTCTGGGGCAGAAGCCATACCGAAAGGCATGCTTAAAAAGCGATAGCGTCCATATGGTGTGCTCATCGTGCAAAGCTTCAAACTCGAGTCTGAGAGCTTGATTTGCCAGAAACCTGAAGCCGCGTCAAGCATTGAAAAAAACCTAGTGTCAGCAAGCCTCGGTGCTACGTCTTCAAGAGTTGGCATGGGGTAATGTTCACGCAGTAGGACTTTATTTAGCGCAGTTGGATCCAGACATTAGCGGACCTTGTCTTTCTTGACAACAGTTACCATGTAGCTAGACCACTCAGTTGGCTCGGTTACCTGTTGTATGACTCCTTGGTCTTCCGTGCGCTGTAGTTCCTCTTTTACCTTGTCTTGAAGGTCTACTGGGACTCTCCCTGCCGGAACGACGACACCCACGGCCCCGGGTTTAAGCTTCATAGTGTATTCCACACCTTTTGGTTGCCCCAGTCCTGAGAAGACATATGCGTAAGGCTGTGCTGTCGAGTAAAGCTCGTTGGCATGAACGTTTTGTATGCAACGTAAAAAGACGAGGCGTTCGGCTACTGACCCACTCAAGGGAATGGGTACGTTCTGTTTCACGACAAAAAAAGAATTCTTCTTGTGTCCGTGAATTGGCCGACAAACGCAGACGGATTTTCAATTTGCCGAGGTCTTGTGGCTGAAGAACGCCGTCAATGTCGCATCGCAAGCTTGCTGTGGCTTATCCGCTAGCTCCCTGGCGTCATTTTGCGAAATCACACAGCAGTTGGCGCCCGTGTCCAATTTGCATGAGAATGCTTTCCCTTCAATGTTAACGACCGCACTCTAGTAGTCTGCTGCTGTTGTGCCGACTGTCAAAGTTTCCAAAACGTACTCTTCGTTATCCTTAATGTGCACTTCGCGTAGCTCTTTCTTTCTCGGCTCTTTTTGTCTTCATTGCGGTGCTGCCGACCTGCATACCTGCGCGAAATGATTCAACCCACCACATTTCTTTCACACTTTCCCTATCGCTGGGCAGCTTTCACTGCGGTGATTCAGATAACCGCACCATGTGCATGACCGTGCTCGCGTGTTGATTGCACAGATGGCTGCGTTCTGCGACATCACCGCCCCTTCACAGATCTGGCGAAACTGCTCCTGGCCTTGCTCATGAATACGGCAGATTTCAACAGTTTTTTTGTACGATGGGTTTTCTGCTATTAGCCGCTGTTGCAAGTTTTTGTCTGGTATGCCCAGGATTATACGGCTGCGAAGCAAGTGCTTCTTTAAATTTCTAAACTCACAAGTTTTCGCTGATATCCTGAGCTCTGTCAGCCACTCCATAAAGGATTCACTTTCTTTATAGTTTCTGGAGCCGAAGCAAAATTCATTGAACGTTAGGTTAATCGCAGGTTTGTAAAAGTTTTCGAACTTCAGCAGCAGTACATCAATGTCGTTCCTATGCGCCTCCTCTTCAAACTTGAAAGTATCGTATGCCTTTCTGTCATCTCCCACAATTACGAGTAATGTCGCTGCTTGCACTTCTTTTGGTTGCTTTGCTAACTGAGTAGCGGTGCGAAACACTTCGAACTCACTTTTACATGTCTTCTATCCTAACCATGGGTCACCGGATGTACCCAAGGGCTTCGGAGGAGGAGGCAGTGTCGACGGGATCGACATACGTATGGGCACCGCTGCCACCATGTAAGCAAGCAATCGAACAGCGAAAAGCGTTTATTGCTGAGGCGACGGTGATCTTATAGTAGTATAGACGTGACGTAAAGGTCACGTGTGCATCGTGCTTGATGCTTGGCCTGGTGACGTCACGCTGGCGCAGCTCTGCTACACTCTATATTTTTCCTACTTTTTTATCTCTCTCTATCTCTATCTTTTTTCCTACTTTATTTCCCAACCCCTCTACAGGGTAGCACACCAGTTATTCCTCTATGTCAACCTCCCTGTGTCTTCCTTTTGTTTATTCTTATCTCTCTCTATTAAATGCCTTGTTCTGAATGATGATTGATTGATTGATTGATATGTGGGGTTTAACGTCCCAAAACCACTATATGATTATGAGAGACGCCGTAGTGGAGGGCTCCGGAAATTTAGACCACCTGGGGTTCTTTAACGTGCGCCCAAATCTGAGCACACGGGCCTACAACATTTCCGCCTCCATCGGAAATGCAGCCGCCGCAGCCGGGATTTGAACCCGCGCCCTGCGGGTCAGCAGCCGAGTACCTTAGCCACTAGACCACCGCGGCGGGGCCTTGTTCTGAATGATCCCCATCTAATGAAAAATCCAGATGAAGTTGCTGAAATTTTTTGCTGTAAAGACAACAAACGGTATCTTTTTTCTGTTGAGCTACATTGTGTTTTGTATTTGACGTGCTCATTTATATCCGCTATTAATAATTGCATTGAGGAAAGTGGTGACGCTTACATCGTAGAATTGCTCATGGAATCATTCTGCATTGCTTTCATTGTGCTCTGCGCAAGTTCTGTGGGAACTTGATGCAGGGAGCTTGATACTCAGTTTGGTAGACTTGAAAAGATTGGTTCCCTCGGATGGTGTTCTATTCTGTGGTGAAATTTCTCCTAAGAGAACTGAAAGTCAGTTATCAAGGAGAGGAGTTGAGAAATGATGAAGATAATGTGGGGTTTAATGGCAGAATGGCCATGCTTGGTCAAAGAGGGCCTTAAAATGATGATAGAATAACTAGGGGTTCATGCTTGCAGAATAAACACAGTATATAAATTATAACACTGGTAAACGGCTGCAACTGCACCTGAACTTCTACGCCACCAGGTGGGTTAAAATATGTAATAAATTATGAGAGTGTCGTGATATGTTTGTTGCGGGAATAAATTGCTTCGATTGTGATAATAAAAATAGATTGGGGAGACAACGTTGGCTGGTGCAAACAACAGGTCAATGCTTGCACTTAAGCCAAAGCGATGCCAAACAGGTGCTCACAGCGCTCTAGCGTTTTAGATGCTACAACACTGCAACCTTGTTTGCGGCAAGACGTCTAAGGAAAATCAAACAAAAATGCATGTGCTCCAAGAAAGAGCTGTGCGCTGCATTGTCAATATCCCACGCTCTTTTTTCACAAAATATGTGTTCGTAAACTTTTATGTTGTACCTTTAGGTTTTATACGACTATTGCTTGCTTTTAACCTACAAGTCTTACTTCAAGTCCAATATTTCTATTAAATTTTCGTTGGCTGATTTGAAGGCACACCGCAGAATTCGTCATGCTAGGCATAAGAAAAATTAGCATGCCCCTACATCTCGAAACAAACTTGACGAACAATCATTAAAATACTTTTTAAAAAAAGGCGCTCCTAGCACCGCGGACGCGAAATACATTCTGCTGACATTTTGAGGGCGCCGCAACAGACCACGCAGGCTGTGTGTCCCAATGACGCTGATGCGCGTTTCTTGCAGCGCACACAGACACCTCTTGCATTCCTGCAAGACGCGGACCGCGTCGGGAGGGCACGTACATGAGTCTCTTGCAGGCCGGATGTATGCATTGCCAGCTATCACAAGCAAAACTGCTCATCCAACACGTTGAAGGGTCCAAAATATTGCCCATTGTGCAGCGGAAAAAAGCTCAGAAAGCTTATCGGAGTGTACCAGGAGCTTGTTCAAGCTAGAATGCGATATGATGGCAGTGGATGATACGGACGACTAGCCGCCAACACAAACACCACGGCACTCACGCATTTTACGGGCCACTTTCCATGCCCTCATAATGCCGCTAGCTATCCCACGCTCCTTTGCGAAGCGAAACTGGCGAAACTGACGAAAACCTCGCCGTCAGGTAACGTAAATAAGAAAAGGGTCTATAGGGACCCTGAAACACTTTTTCAAGTAACCATAGGTTGGATTCGCTACAGGAACTTATTGCCTCACGAATCAAACGACGCAAAAATTATAAGAATTCATCCAGTACGAGCCGTGTCGTGAAGATTTGGCGCACGTTTCAAACACGTTCGCTTCTCTCTCATACAGACGAAATCGCTGGAATCTGAGAAAAAAGTGATGATGGCAGGGGCGAAAAAAAAAAAACGTTACGCATGCCTCGTGACCTCAGGCACTGTTTTCTTTATTTTTTCTTTGAATACGCGCACTTTCCAGTGTGATCGCAAGCGCACACGTGGGTAAGCCGCGGCCTCCAGCGGCGATATCTGTAACGACTGAACGCGCCATGTTCAAATAGTCCAAAGTGTAATGGAAAGTTTTCGAGTGTTTATAAGCGTCTTGCGTCATTTGCGGAGAGAAGAGAAAGCAATTTTAGGTGAACTTTCAAAATTTCGGGCTGCGTGTAGCGCAACAGTATTTAGTTCGCGTGTTTTCGGGAGCCCCTACTTCCAATCGGGAGCATTACCTGACCATGTTAAAAAAGTTCTGCAGGGCTCCTTGAAAACACACTCGGCCAACTTTGAACCTGCAAAGGCAGATTTCGGTCCTCTGTGCAATTTCATTCAAGCAATAACACAATTTGTCACTGGTGCTAGAGAGATTACTAACGATGTGCAACACATCTTTTTTTCTCCTTTCGTTTCCTTCTTTTAGTTGCGTTGAAATCGCGTTGAACACGTTATCAAAGAGCGTATACAGGTGCGTATATAGACCTACACTCTTAGAAAAAAGTTAGTAAAAAGGTAGCAACTGCAATCAGAGAGGTAGTAACTGCAGCGCTTACTACCTTTCTTGAACCATTACTACTCTTTTGCAACCTGTTTACTACCTACGTTAGTAAACAGTTACTATCTGCAGCCGTTACTAAATTTTTGCGACCTGTTTACTACCTATGTTAGTAAACATTTAGTAACTGGAACGAAAGAGGTAGTAACTGAAATCGTTACGGCCTTTTTTGCTCCGTTACAACCTTTTTGCTATCCGGCTGTTTACTATTTATTCCAAAACAGTGTGTGGTTGTGATTCTGATAATTTGTGAGAGGAATCGTCTTGACGCATCATCATTAAAGGAAAATTGACGCGGGAGATATCCATAAACCAAGAAAAAAATTCTTTTAATTACGCAACCGAGATATGTAAACGTCATTCTGATACTGCCGAAACGACGAAGTACAAGTTAACAAACCATAACAAGTGCTACACGCGTTGTAATAGACAATTACAACAAACTTAATAAGTTAAAAAAATTAGCAAGGCCAGGGGATCAAAACAACAAGACGGTCACAATTAACCCGGAGGATGGTCACAATTAATTCGCTGTGGCGTTTTTCCAAATATTATCGTTGTTTTGGCACGTCGAACTCCAAAAACGATTATTACCTTTTACCCACTGATATACTAGCTCTGTGAAGTATTCAAATGCACTGAGACTTGGTTAATAAGCATGGTACCTTGTTTCGGCCACTGTAAATATTGCCTTTTTGTGGCCGTTTTATAATAAATAGTTATGACATATATTTATTTAAAAGAAAGGCTGCTTAATAGTCTTTTGCCACGTCCCCAAACACACGTAGTCACGTAGTATTATATAGTGTTCCAGATTGACATCTGCAATAATTCATACTGAAAGACAAGTGCTTCCCTGTGCTAGACATACATCTTCAAAGTAAGGGCTATATATGCCCCATGTTTACATCATACTGTAGCGTAAAAAATAGTGAACTTCTTGGGTCTATGTATTCTCGCGTTCATTGCGCACCACGTAAGATTACCCGAAGCTTTCTAGTAATAAGACATTCGTTGACTAACATTAGCAGTGAAGAAAAACTATGCCAAGATAAATGAACAGGGTAGTATCGGTTGCTACTTTTTTCATGAAACCTTTCAAAGTTACTACCCATGGGTGGTAACAGCTAGGGTAGTGACACTTACTAAACGCTGGTAGTAACAGCAGAGATGGTAACTGTTACCACCCTCGCCGTTACTAACTGCGCTTACTACCAGGGTTTTAACATATGTGACAAACCGTTACTACCCCAAAGTTAGCAAGTACTACTACCTTTTTTTTAAAAGTGTAGGTGTATATACTTTTGTTTCGAGCATGCAATTATATATCAGCGAAATCTGCCTCTTCATTCATAGTCATGTATTTTTATTTTCAAAGATTTTTGTTTTGATTGAAATTGTATTTCGAATCACGCATTACATTGTTTTGCGCTTACTCTCTATGTCTGTCTCCGCAGTGTGCTGCTGCCATTTGTAAAAGGGGGCAGGATCCTTATTAGGCTGTAATAGCTTTTAGTCCTGTCTTCTTTTTATCATTGTGAAAATAAAAAAAAATTATTGATTGATGGATTGATTGAACTAATGTGGCTGCTACAGTTGCGATGTCTGTGCAGCACTTGCGAAACAGATCACTTCCGAATATGAAGTGAAAACTGTGTTCATCTTTTAGAAACAAGAGCATTGACTTAAGTTTAAAAAGCATATCCTTACCAATGGACATAACAAGATCTAGTGGAAGCTGCCATCAGTTAATTAAGACATTTTTTTTCTTAAAGAATCAAACTTGTTGCAGTAAACGGGGATGACGGTGCTCCGCGTTTCCTAGAGATAGGTCGGTTACCTCTAGAGAGCAAAAATGCATGTGTGCTCCGTGCGTGTTCTTTGGTAGCCTGGCGAGAGTTACTTGGGCGTAGCGTCATCTGGATATTGGTGGCCGCTTTCTAACGTTTGTTCTTATGACATTTAGCTTCTTTTGCGTTTGCCTATCTCAAAGGCGCTGCCAACGTGCCCCGGGCTTTTGTCAACAATAGGGCTTTAGGTCAATTGCCGGGACATCTATGGATATTTTGGCAGTAGCGTTAATTTAAACCGATGCGGCTTGTTGGTCCGCAACACGTTTCGACTGATCTTAGAGTGCAAGACAACAGTACCAAAGAGAACAGCCTTGGGCAACGTTAGCGCGGCTCGACGACCGGCTGCTTTAAGAGCAGTCTGTTTCGGATTACCTGGACGTTCGACGTTGCAGCCAGAAAGCGATGAAGGCACTGCTGTTGTTTCTGTGGTTAACCAGACTCGCAAAAATACTGTGACACTTCCTTGCATGAGCGTGTGCGCGCTTCCTATTCATCTTTAATCACCTTTTTCTTCAACTTTTTCCCTCCTCACCTAAGCATTCCCATTTTCCTTTCCCGGTAGAGGGTAGCAAACCGCCAATTTTTGTCTGGTTAACCTTCATACCTTTCACTCAACCTTATTCTCTCTGTCTTACGCAGTCCGCACTCAATGCACTACCACATGTCGCTCCGATTGTAGACAGTTCATAAAAAAGTAACGCCACACAAGGACATGATCTTTATATCTTTTTCATAGTACTCAAAGCTTTTGCGATGTTCAGAGAATCCGTGTACATGAGTGCGTGTTGTTGTTGTAATTCATTAACATGCTTGATGGTAGAGATATCTTATGACCTTCTGTGGTGAAGATGCTTGTTTAAGCTTGTAGAATACTGAAATCTGGAATTGATGGGCCAAGAGCTGCATTGGACACACTAGTATGAGTTCATAAAGCGTCGGTGAAGAATCCTTGGCAAGTGTTTTTGCGTAGCTACCCAAGAAAATGCGTGCAGATACGTACAGTGGTCGCGTGTTTAGTAAACTTTACGGATACATCACAAACTTCCACTGCCACCACGGCGGATATGCAACGGGAGCCATCAAACGGTGTTCTATGAGTGTCGACAAGAGCTCCGACGTTGTCGCCGTCAATGAAGACGCCAGATCGCTAGTTCATCGCCTCGCATCGCTCTCAGGTAGTGGCGTTGCATCTCGGCTAGGACGGTTGTACCTGCTACGGGCTATGCTGAGAGCCCATGATAACTCCGAGAAGATGCATCTCCCCCTCCCATAGTGGGCGCGGCCAACCGATGTCGCCCCCTAAGGGGTAGTGAGCGACGTCTCCGGATCAAATAAAGCTTTTTGCCTGCCTGCCGGCGACCTCTCCTTCGACGTTGCGTTATCAGGTCTTCTTGTAGAAAGGACTGGGACTGTGTAGAAATACGACTGCCTCCAACTTTCTAATGCAGACATACCAGTTTCTTTCAGTTACTAAAATTTCAAAACTTCTTAGTTGATTGGGCAACTGACAGCATTATTTTCTTTGTGTCCCCCTGGACACAACTTATCTGGCAAAGTGTTTTTCTGCTGTTGGAGCTGAGTTTCAGTTCAAATACAAAGCACATTTCTGAATGTGTCAGTGCTACTTACTAAGCTCTTTATTGAATATTTAGTTTTTTTCAAGATCTACTGTGTGAGTTGCCCTCTATACTTGCATGTCATGTTATGATTGATGCCTTAAGTGCAATAAGCCATTCAATAAACACTTTTTGTGTAGCCCAATAATTATTTCATTTTCACTGTGACCTTCACTGTACATTTTATTTGATTACGTAACAATATTTATTTCACTGTTTCTGGGAAGTTTATTTCATAAGTGCAATCAAGTGATTTCCTACTGTTGTACTTCGTGTTTCATCATACCCACTTTTACCAATACCTAATCATATGTGATAGTTTACAGTGATACATACTCATGTTGAACATTGTTAATGATAACTGATAGAAGGCATTCTGGAATAATGTAACTTAAGTCCATGGATGGGAAGGGGCCGGTGAATGGTGAAGTTTCTCAACTACACAGTAATATCTTTTTGCTTTATTTTTTGTGAAGTGTAGTAAGAACAATATTTGTTGAGTTTGTGTTACAACCACGGTATGATTATCACTAGAGACCGGAACTTTAGGCTCGAAAAAATGAATGCTCTAGGTGCCTATAACAGGCCGTAAAACTGTCATTTAGGCATAAATAAGTATTAAATACATCGTTTAGGTATATATAGGCACAATTCATAAGTACTTCAGTAGCGTGCTCAGTACCGATGCTCAACGTCTAACAAACACAGCAGCCAAAGTCTGTGCTTTAGGAAAGCTAAATTTATATTTTCTCGGGAAAGGGAATATCAAGAAGCACAATCATTTGAACAGATTTAGTTGAACGCTGAAGTAATTTGATACTGGGAGAAATGCTATGAAAACAGTGACAAAGCAGCACCATGCGTACTTGTGGCTTAGCACTTTCAATGCTTTAATTGCGTCCAGAAAACTTGAATCAGCACCACTCGAAACTTTGGACACTTGCTTTAGCACATACGATCTGGGATTCTTTCCAAGGCAAATTCAAGCTTTGAGGCAACCCTGTCAGCGACGGGTCTGTTGGGGAAGATGCAAACCTTTTCTGCACGCCCGAAAAAAAATCGGTATCCTTAAACTTTCTCTTTAGACACTGAATGCCGTAGCGATCCTTTCCTTGATGCATACTTCCACCACTTAGTGCATACCTTTACTGCGTGATATTATTCGACTAGTTTAAATTGCGGATTATTATACAGTATAATTGATAAAGTTGAAAGTGTCTTGTGTCGGTAATGCTTTCACATGTGGCTGCATTCTGTGTAATAGGTGCATCAAGTTCACAGATATGAATATAATGATGACGAAATAAATCTCTCTGCCCATGAAATGACCGCAAAATAAATGTTAATCTGGCAGATTAAGGAGTTATTTAAATAAATTTGCCGCTGCATAACCAATTTTGGAAGCTTTATGTTTATGCGTTCTTCAGAGTGGACATCAAAACTTAACATATTCTTGACCTTTCCAATTTCTTCTCCCGGGCTTCTCACAGGGACCGTTTCTCGATCGATGGAGTAGAGCCGTGATCCACTAGTCCATTGCCTGAGAAGGGCATTTTATGGCTCCTCTTTATTTCGCATTGCTCCGCAGATTTCCGGAAGCTACCGTTATGAGAAACATAAATGCCAACTAAACCTATGTGTAGGCCGTAGTCGGCAGCGCTTGGGTAGCTTAGTTTCTGCTGATAAGCGTATGTTCTAGATACACTGTACTCTAGCCTCCAAAACGCAACCGCCGAGCTGCACTACTCTCGAACATAGCGACGGGGATCTTGAAGGGGCAGTGGATACACTAGCGTTAGCCTCTCCTCGCTTCGCTACAGTACACTCTAGCCATGCTCACGCAACCATGCTGCACTACTCTTGAACCAAGCGACGAAAATTTTTTAGGCGGGTCTCCTTGCGCTACAGGTGCTAGCCTTTCTGGCTAGCACCTATAGCTTTTCCTGGCTGGGGTACCAGCCCCGCTTACGTAGAAGCACTTTCAAAGCGCGATGTTATCGGAGCGTTGGCAAACGTCACATGCGTCGGAGTGCATTGGCCGAGTCTACGTATACGTTGGCTGTGGCAGTTCGTCGACTTCTGATCTATTTTCGCCAATATAACACAGCGTATGCGCGTCGACTCTAGGTCGAACCGTAACCACACGTTACCAGCAGCTAAAAACATTAACAACATTAACAACAACAAAAAACTAGCACACTTGGCACGTGCAGTCGTTAACATGGCCGCAGCAAGTGCTCCTTGCTTTCCTCCTTATGGAGAGCCTATTTAAGCAAAACGTTTACTCGAAGAACATGAAAAGGCATTTTTAGGCACTGAAGAGCACATATAGGCACGAACGTCACAAAAGAGCACTGATAGTCACAATAAACACGTGAATAAAATGTTTCCCAACCTTTAGTTTGTGTTTATATGTGAACTAGGTTCAAAACCGACTCCACAAAAAGATAGGCATTTTGCCTTAACTTCCGGTCTTTAAGTATCAGGGACGCCATAGTAGAGAGCTTCAGAAATGTTGACTTCCTGTGGTTCTTTAAAATACACCCGTGTATAGGCAGACAGGTCTCAACCATTTCATCCTTGATCGAAATTGCAGCCACAGCCAGGGTTTCAATCTGCAGCCTTCAGTTCAGCAGTCAAGGATTACGTGAAGGGCACACTGGTTGTGGGCTGTAGTCTTGCTTCCAATTACGCGTGTTAAGCCGAGCAGTTTGCTGCCAACCAGACATCTCTGCTAGTGCTCTGATGTTGTGTTTGTCACATTTCTTATTTACCACAATAATAAATTATTTTAGCATACACGCGTTTTTCAGCAGCTCTGGGTAGTATGTGCTGATGTTAATTACATTCCAGATTTTTTTTCTATATTTATTAACTGTCGCACATATTCTGAGTTAGTTTTCAGTTAAGTTCAGTTCATTCATTCATTCAAAATACAAGTAATGAAGTTTGAAGTAATGATTGATCCCTCCTTTATAGTCTGTAAGGCTACATAAATTTTTATGAGCCTTTGAAAAACCCAACAAATCAATGTGATACAATTTGTATATCGTACAACAACAAATGGCTAATTTGGGTGTGTAGAGTCTATCTAAGTAGCCCATAGTGTTTGGAATGCCTCAAAAATTGCCTTATGATAGGAATTTTCTGTTGTGAAGAGTCTGTTTTTTGAGAAATGAATGTGTTGTTCATTACCTAGAAAGATGATGAAAATTAAAAGCTTTTAAATTGTGAATGTACTAAAGCTTCACGAGGTTAAGGCTGATATGTTATTCTTATCTTTATTCAGCCACCGTCAAATATACATTACCTGTTTGAATATTGTTTGTGAAATGCTTTAAATTGTAGTATAAACGAAAATAAATCAATAATTATACAGAGTTTTCCTATTGCGAAAACCATCGCCACTGGGTACCAGCGTTCGGCGCCTGATTATGGGCTCAGTATGGCGCTGGTACCAGCGCCTCCCAGCGCAGGTACTTGGACGCGGGAGCAACAGCCACCCAGTACTGTGCACAAAATGGCTTCCCAGGGATAAAACGGGGCTGATCATTCGCCATAAATAAATAAATCTATAGGTAATATAACGCACATTTACAAAGAAAATAAAAAAAAAATAAAAATTGAAAAAATACAAAACACTACCTAATAGGATTTGAACTCGCTACCTCTTGATCTCCAACCGAGTACACTACGCACTACGCCACGCCAGATTTTTTATTATGGTATTTCATAAAGTACTTGCGCAATAATGACAATATCAAGTGAACAAAAGTACCACCAAATCGCGAAAGTAAGCGCTCAAGCGTTACTCATAAACACTAAATGGCTAACATAGCGTCAGTTCCTCAAATGGAGAGTTCTTCACATCGTGATATACAAACAAAAAAGCGGTGAGGTAAAACAGTTCTCTAAGACGGGGTATCAGTCCGGTCTAAAGTTTAACTCGTCGTAAATGTTTTTTAGGTTGATAGCCATTTGAATGAAGTGTGCGCTTGAAGAGGTAGTGGGCTCTGCAGTGTGGTCTTGCATTCGTGCCTTCCACAAGCTGTGCATACCCACGAGGAAAAACTTATCATAAGGTACTTCATCAAGCGCTGCTGGTAGAAGATAACGTATTGTGTGAGAATTAATGACGAAACGTTTTTTAAGTGCTCGCTGAAGGACATCCCAAAACAGTATGGCATCTTTGCAGCTAACAAAGCAATGTTCAATCGTTTCCGGCACATCACATAGGCGGCAGTTAACAGACGGAATGAAAATACCCTTTCTTTCTAACCATGTGTTTACCGGCAATGTTTCAGAGTGGAGTTTATAGAAGAATGTTTTTGAATTTGGTGGAATGTACATTTTGCGCACTCGCTTTACCACATCGTGGCCTGGAAGATTGGAGTACAGTGAGCGGTACAATGGAAGTGGGAAGAATGTACTCAGTAGGTCCTTATACAGCACCTTGCGCGACACTGTGTACAGGTATTCTACAGAAAAGCGAGCTTTAAGGCACTGATTGGTGAGGTAAACTTCCTGCATGAATTCCCACAAGCATGGGCGTTCGGAGAAGTTTGATGAAACAATTAAATCTGGTAAGCAATCAACAAGTGTAACCTGCAAGAAGGAACAGATTACAGGATGGGAATTGTCTCAAAAAAATAAAAATTGGGACACTATTCGTCATAAATAAAGGTGTTTTAGTCCTAACCCACCCTCACTAACTGGCTTTAATATATTATCACGACGCATGGGCTCAAACGTCGAAGACCATATGAAGGTAACGAAAATTCGATGAAAGCGTTGTATATAGAATCTTGCGCAACGAATAAGTTGCAATACATAGTAAAGCTTTGTCGCTAAGAAAGTATTGAAAGCTTCAGCTCTCCCACATATCTAAAGACGATAGGGAACAAATGCCTGGGCCTGTCGTTCAAGCTTAGGGACGCGTTCCTTCCAGTAATGCGCTCTGAATCTATATGCATGCAGTGGTACACTGAGGTATGTTGGAGGAGTTCTTGTCCAATTAATTCCTGCAAAGCGGTTCGGTGTGCTACCTCACAAGCCAAACCACAGTCCTAAACTTTTAGAGGCATTTAAACGAGCTCCTGATACTATGCCAAACTTTTCAATAGTATATACCACATTTTCGGCACTTGGTTTATCTGTGCAAAAGAATGCGACATCGTCTGCATAAGCCAATACTTTAACCTCACTGCCTAATATACTAAAGCCACGAATGCCACTCGACTGTATTATGCTTAAGCACAGTGGTTCTAGATAATGTGCAAATAAAAGAGGTGACATCAGGCATCCCTGTTTTAGAGAAGAGCGAATAGAAACTGGCTTGGAGAGTTGACCATTAACTATCAGACGAGTTGAGCATTCATTATAGCATACTTTAACGCCTTTAAGAACAACTTTGCCGACTTTAGCTTGTTCGAGAAGAGAAAAAAAGGAAGGAATGACGAACACAATCAGAAGCTTTTGCAAGGTCTACCTGTAGCATTGCAAGATATTTTTGAGAACCATGACAGTATTGAAGCACTGTTCGAGCAGCGTGTATATTGGTTTGTATGGATCGACCTCTGATCCCACATGTCTGATGAGACCCAATGAGGATCGACATAGCAAATTGCGACCTATTTGCTAATACTTTTGCGAAAATGTAGTCCACGTTTGACAGCGATATTGGTCTGTAGCCCTTGACGAAGCGAAGTTTTTCCTTGTCAGTTGTTTACGGTATTAACACAGTGTGACTTTTGCAAAAAGATTGTGGGAGTGTATCCATGTCATAACTCATCGAAAAATAATCAACAATATAGGAGCAAGTGTTTTCTTAAAAGCTTTGTAAAATTCGCCTGAGATGCCATCAGGGCCCGGTGTTTTCAATAAAGGCAAGTTGTCGATTGCCTGCTCGATTTCCTGTATAGTAATGGGCCCATTATTGACTGCACAATCATTGTCCTTCAAGGGGTTCACAAGAGAAACAAAACTAGCCTTGAGCCGAGCGTCAAGATCATCAGTGGGAGAGCTAAATAAACTGTTCTAGTTCGTTTCGAACACCAAAGTAAAGGGTCCGTTATCTTCTATGAGCACATCCTTAAAGTACAAGTCTGGAATAACTTTAGAAATCGCATGGCGTTGCTCATCAAGTAAAGCTTGGCGCGTCGGTTGCTCAGAATTTAAAGTGCGCTGGTTCCGAGATCTAATACGTGCCCCTTGGTAGCGAACAGCATCATATCTCTGTAGTTGGCACCTACTATTCTCAATGTCTTTGATGTACTTTTCCGGCATTTCGCACTCCATCTCATAAAGATTGCAAAGACTTTTAACAAGCATATTTTCGTCATTCTTTCTATAGAAAGACCTAACAGCCCAAATTTCTAAAGCTGTAGCACGGACTTCTTGTTTAAAAAACTCCCAAGCAGCGAAGATAAGAAAACCAATCGAAAAACATTGCCTCAATGCCATCTGGACGCGATTCATGAATTCCTGATCACAGAGGTGCTTCGCATTCATTTTCCAAAGGGCCCACTGGGGATGTAATTGTTTGTGACGATTTTCACCAATTTGCGCTATGACAATACAGTGGTCTGAAAATGATACAGCTTTGGTGCTGCAGGACATTTTACGAGATAGAAGTGATGAGGACACGTAAACCCGGTCAAGGCGAGCATGAGAACTGCCTTGTACTCTTGTATATGCTGTTGCCCAATTCGAAACCCCGATGTCAATTAGTCCTGCATTATCTACAATACCGGATAAAAGTTCACCACTCCTGTCTCTCTTTCCAGACGAATTATAACGATCAATAGCTTCATATACGCAGTTGAAATCTCCCATAAGTACCATGCATCTGTCGACGTCATTAAATTACGCACTTTTTCAAATAGCTCACGTCGTTTTGGAACATCATTAAATGTATATAGATTGATAATTCTCCATGGCACTCCATGCAACAAAAAATCACAGCATATAACCTGCCCTCTTCATCAACACTAGTGCAAAATGCTGAACAGGGTAGGCTCTTTCTCAGAAGCAACCAACAGCCCGCAGATAAACTTTTTAGCATGTGAGACACACATTAAACTGAGACAGAAAAGGCCGCAGGGCCTTCTCGGTCTCTCCTTTGCTCTCGATCTTTGTCTCTTGGATGGCGACAAAGTCGAGACGCTTCCGATTGAGAAGTCTACGGAGCTGTGACTGTTTCTCGGAAGACCTAAGGCCGCGTACGTTTAAGGCAGCAAACATGAGTCGCTCAGACTGTGCCTTGGTGACTACCTTCCAATGCGCTTATCGTCCCACTTGATCAGTCCCAAGAGTTGGCGCTGAGACTTCCTGTGAACCCCCACCAGGCCTCCTAGATCTGTATCGGCGACACTTCACCTTTGGCATGGACTTTCGGCGACGGCGTGACTACCTAGTCACTGACGCTGGGTCACTTCCTTTGCTTGAATCCGAGCTGGACGATGCGCGACGTTTTGGTATTGCTGCGTCCATAGAGATCTGCATATCATCTTCCGACACTGCACCATGATGAAAAAGCTGCTGCGGAGCTGCAGCGCAAGCAGGTGAAGAACTTTCTGTGGCATCCAGCCCAGGGTATCTGTCTTGCACTGATGGTTCTTCGGCATCTTTATGGGTCAGCGCAACAGCACTCTTGATAGGAACTTCTACTTGTGCTAGGGGTTGTGCGGAGTCATTTTGGATATGCTGCTTGCATGGTTCACTTGGTTCTTTGCACGCAGAATTTTCAACTGCGTCAACAACGAGTGACTTTCTTTCCTTTTCTGGATTCCTTGTGGTAGAGCCTGTAGCATATGAAATTGACGGAGTGTCTCCCGTTGCGTCCAAAACCTCGGTGACATCCATAATGTGCTCTTGTAGGTAATCATCTGGCTGTTGTGTGTGCTGTCGCCGCTTGTTGGCGTATGTCATAACACAATCCTCGGCCGAATGACCGAAGCGTCGACAGTTGTCACAGCGAGGGGTCCTGCTGTTTCGACGGATGTGTCCAACCTTACTGCACCGAAGGCAAAGTGGTAGGCAGCCAGGTATCAGGACGAGGCTTTGCACTCCGCAGACAACAAGAATATGAGGAATATCCGCAATGCGAACTCCATCAGCAAGAGACAAAACAGCATCCCTATTTAGCGTCCCCATTTGTTCCATGTGCGCTACTTTCCAGCTTTCTTGTGATATTGTCTTGACCTTCCCAAAAGCTTGCAGTGCCTCGCACACATAGGCGTCCTCCAAGCGCTCAGGAAGCCACATAAGCTTCAACTTCACTTCCGTTGGCTCCGGGTCTATAACGAGGCATCGATGACTTTTGACGAAAAATTCGCCTCTTGTGACCAACTTTGTTTTCGTCAGCGTTGACTTGCATGTGACCTTCCAAAGAAGAGACATTTGAAATTGACCTATGGAGCTTATTTCCTTGAAGTCAGTGATGTCCCGAAGATCATCTCTAAAGTCTTGAACCCGATAAGGGCTACCAGCTAAGTCCGCATGTAGAAAAACAGAGTCCAAAACAAGCTTACCCCTGGGAAGGCGAGACAGTACAACACGGTAGTCATTGCCGCTGGCTGAAGCCTGAGCAGCACCTCGGCCTATGACCGATAAATCCTTCGAAGCGGAGAACATGAAAAACGCGACCGTTTTGTTTGTTAGTTTGTTTGTTTGTATCCTCTAATCAATGGCTCGTATCCACTCTGGGGGATCGGCCAAGAGAACATATAGTCTTATATGGGCGATAACTGCATTAATGCTTACAACAAAAAAGGGGGAGGGATTGCATAGTGAAGACATTATGTTAAAAAAGAAAGAAACAAAAGATATAGATAGTGAGAACAAAGAATCAACCACAAAGTAGACACTAAAAGTTAAACTTGATTTCGGGAGCCGACCAGACAGCTGGTTTTGCCAAACCCAATTAATTTGGTATGCCACGGATTTATACAGATTTGAAAATTACTTTTCGACCCGTTTTTTTGAGTACCTGTTAACGTGGGCTTTATGTTGAAAAACATTTAGAGTCTTGAATAAAATTACACACCGCAACGAATGCATCTCTGTGGCAATTTCCCAAAACAGTGGCACCAAAATTTACAACATTTTGTGTGGTTAAATTTAAACCTAGTTTCGTAAATGGAATATCTAGTCGTTTGCTAATTAATGCATAGTTACGACATGAGCCAGAATAACGTTCAATAGTTTGGAACGTCGTCTTCGTCTTTCTACTATGCCACGCCAGAACGTGCTTGTAGAGTTGTAAGGCGACTATTCGTCCGAAGAACGCGCCGCTAAACTTCATGTATATAAGTTGCATAGTCAAAACTGACACGATATTCCTTTCCAAATTATTGCGTCTTGATTCAACAGTAACGAACTGCTTCCGGGCACGAAATGACGTGCAGATATTGATTGATTGGTTTGTGGGGTTTAACGTCCCAAAACCACCATAAGATTATGAGAGACGCGACGTGCAGATATTATCAAGAACACAAAGTCTTTTGAAGTCTCAAATTGACTGGAGGAGCAGCCACAGATTGTCGGCTGTTGCTGCCAATCGTTTTTTTCCCTTTGATAGTCGTTTCTAGCACTTACTCCTGGTCAACAAGTACAGATTATTTACATGTCTTGATTGGTAGATATCACGGAACACGATTGAACATTCAGTATTTTTTTGTCGCGCAAGCGACGATGTAGCAGTACACATTCTTCGTTCCAGATTACATATATTGATACCTGCAGCTAAGAAAATGCCAAAGAAATGACTTATGCAATTCGTTAAAAAAGTATGCCGGTATGTTAGTTCACTAACATGTACCAAATTACCAACTCAAAATTGTGCGTTCTTACGTGCTCCTGCGCTCAGAACCTGCTCCTGCGCTCAGAATGAAGCTTTCGGTGAACGCCTACACAATAAAAATGTTTACACCCAAAAGGATGTAAATAGGCTTGTCCCATAGACGACACCTTAAGGGTGTTAATTTAGCACCTTCCAAAAAGCGTGCTTTTCCGTGCACCCTTAAAATAGAGTGTACATGTAAAAAACTGTGAGGTGTTACAAAAACACCCTAAAGAAGGGTGCTTTCAATATAGATAGATAGATAAATGAATATGTGGGGTTTAACGTCCCAAAACCACCATATGATTATGAGACACGCCGTAGTGCAGGGCTCCGAAAATTTTGACCACCTGGGGTTGCCTTCAATGTTCTTCACTTTTTAACACACACTGAGGAGGGTGCGGTAAGGGTGCACAAAGGTGTTGAGTGCCCATAGTAGGGGTGCCAGTATTCTTTCAAACTGCACTAAGAGATATCAGCATGCACTGAATACACGCTACTTGACGAAAGTGGTCCTGATTAGCAATGGTGTGCCACCTGTCAATCTCCAGTCATTGTGTGTGGGCAAAAATATAAACACGTACAATCAAGTGTGAACTTCTGCCGAATCGATATATACTTCACAGTATATGCATATTGCACGTTGATTGATTTGTGGGGTTTAACGTCCCAAAACCACGCTATGATTATGAGAGACGCCGTAGTGGAGGGCTCCGGAAATTTTGACCACCTGGGGTTCTTTAACGTGCACCCAAATCTGAGTACACGGGCCTACAACATTTCCGCCTCCATCGGAAATGCAGCCGCTGCAGCCGGGAATCGAACCCGCGACCTGCGGGTCAGCAGCCGAGTACCTTAGCCACTAGACAACCGCGGCGGGGCTGCATATTGCACGTAACAGAAAACTAAGCCTTGCTGCCCTTGCATATTGCATTCATTTATTAGGCAAAGAAAACTTATTTAGTAGTTGGTGCCATCGCTGTCAACATTTCTCTGCCACACAACTTTGTCAACAGACGTGTAACATGTTCACATGCACGTACACCACAGACACAGCACCTCAAATATTTATTACATTTTTTTCAGTTTCATTTATATGACAATTCTTTTAAACATACAATTACACTGGTTTTAGTTTAGTATACTGCTTCAAGTACATAGGGACAACGGATAAAATACACGCAAATATATCGCTATAATTCTTTGAAGTATCTACAATCCAGTGGTTTTAGTTTAATACTCCCTAATGTACACAGTCGGTTAATAGAAATGAACTACAAGCAAATACATACTGTAATGAGCCAGACAGAGAACAAGAGACAACACCTGATCCTGGGCCAGCTGTTCTTATTCTTTACTTCGTCTTCCGCTACCTTCCCTTAGCTGCCCACGCACTGAAGCGCCAGCGTCTTTCTTGGTCAACACACTCGGCCATGACTGCGCGCGCGCGGAGCTGGCGGCAAAGTTTTTGGTGAATGGCACTGGCTACCTCGAGCTGGTCGCTCTTTTGCACGCCACGATGACTTTTGAAAACGCGCTCTGGACTCAGGCGGCCGGCACTGGCTGCCCCGTTGCGGCCGATGCTCTCGGCCGTGATTTGGTCCCGGTATCTGCCAAAGGTAGATCTGGTGGTCGATATAGTGGCTGCATCTCGGAGGTCGGCCTTGGCCACGCTGAAACTGGGTGCCCGAGTCTTCCACAAGCCTATCGGGAGGTCGAGACTGGCTGCTGTCTGCATCTTGAGCGCCAAATTTCTCCTCATGATCTTGGTCAGGGACACCAGCAGTGGTTACCTTGGGCTCTACCGGCGCCATCACAGTAGACGGTTCAAGCATAGGCGATGCTGGTGTCTCCGCTTGCCTCAGTAAAGGAGATATTGGGGCTGGCTTCTCTAACTGAGCTGTATGAGGACTGGTATCAGCCTCTTCCACTGACATGAAGGCATCGCGTACCGGCACGGTTACTGAGAGCAGCAGTGGCGTGTCACACCTGCGTGTGATGTCATTCGTAGGACAGGGGGAGACGCTTTCTGCCGCGTGGCTGGAGGGCTCCGAGGAACCTTCAAGGTGTTGCTCCACTTCAGCTGGGTGTGCGAATGGGGTTGCGTCGGTGAAGGGCAATGCAGCACAGTCAAGATGATTCTCTGTGGCGGTTTCGTTGGATCAACGCCCTTCAAGAGGTCCAACTTCGGTAGCGGCCTCTGGCCGCAGTCAACTTGCTTCGGGAATTTCTCGTGTGGTAAGCTGCAGCGCACAGCTGCAGCCTTGAGGAGGAAAGCCTCTGGAGCTTGCTCCTCTATACCGGCCTGGTTGGAAGGGGTGGGGGTGAAGAGGTGGTAAGAATTACGACGAAAGCAGCTATGAGCTTGCAGCTCCACTCCGCCCATGACTGCTGCTTCCAGCCTTCATACCGGTGCCACGCCACTGCACCTTCTCGAAGACGGTCTACAGCCACGGTCTATTTCCGAGATTCCGTCCAGGCCTCGCGCATTGCTAGCGCGTTGACGGTTGCCACGCCGCTGTCGGCGTCGTTCCGGACCCCGTCAAATTCCTGCAGTTCGTAGGTGGACGGCGATGGTGGGGCGGCCCGTGAGAATGCGGATATCACTGAGGCAATGCCGTCGAGCTGGTCTGAGAACTGCAGGAGGGTGCCCCAAAGCTGACTACGTTGCTCCAATGTGCTTGCCTCAAGGTCGTGCGACGCAGCTACGTCCAACACGGCGTTAATGGCACGCAATTCTGGCAACATTGTAGGAGCTCGCTCAGAGATTGACGCTGTCAGTTCGTCAGTCTTGACACGGAGTAGCTCGATGGTACGCCACAGGTTTGCGGCACAGCCGTGTGTGAAGTCCGAAGCGTTGGTGATCGCGGTCTTCGAATGAGTAGCGGTTGCAGCACTCACGCCGGTGAGGTTGACGAGCAGAGAATCCTGGACGGCGTTCCCTGGCAGCTCGTATGTTGAAAGAGTGCGGCGACGGGAACGTAGGCCATGGGAAGCGTGAGCGGCATTCCGAAAGAACAGGAGCCAGTGCGGATCCCTGCCGCGAAATGGTGGCAGGATGTCAATAAGGTCATGTCCTACAACCCAAGGGGTGGCCTGGACGCCGTCCACTGGTGGTTTGAAGGGTAGCAGAAGCGGCGGGTGGGACCCTATTGCCAAGGAAGCGTGAACGGCGTTCCTCGATGGAGAAGCCCGCACTGCCGACGAACCACGAAGACACATACCGGTGGCTTCCCGCTGAGTGTTCACTTGTCGGCTTGCGCGGACGGCAGAATCCATAGCCAAGGACCCGTTGACGGCGTCCTTTGTGAAATGGTACAGGTAACGGGTACTGAAGCCGCCGAGGAGGCCTTGACGCCGTCCCCGAACGGTGGTGGCAGTGGCGCCAGGTGAACTAAGTTTGCACGGCGGGCCTGTTGGTTATTCATGTTGTTCGAGGTACAGCGCATCCAGTACGGTACAGAGAAGAAAACACAGAACACATACACAGCGCTAACTTTCAACAATGCGGTTTAATTCGAGAAACAGCAATACCTATACCCAAGCATGGCGCATTACAACCACGTGCTAGAACCAGGAAACTGATCTACTGCAACTCATGCGACATCCAAATAATGCAATTCTTTCAAGGATAATTATATCGATGGCTTGCCTATACACGCGTCCCCAAACTTAGCAATGAATTTTGCTTTTATGATGAGCCTTGTCATTTGGTTAGTGCTTCTACCGATTATGCTGGTGCGATAAAAGAGGGGTTGGCATTCGCATTCTTTGCAGTGAGTTGCAAGAAAACCCTAAGGCTGTGCCTTGGCCACGTTGTTCTTGTGTTCATTCAGCCTATCATTGATGCATCTACCAGTTTGGCCTATATAGCATGCATCACACGTTAATGGGATTCGGTAGATGACTCCTGTGATGCACGCGACAAACCTGATTGATTGATTGATTTGTGGGGTTTAACGTCCCAAAACCACCATATGATTATGAGAGACGCCGTAGTGGAGGGCTCCGGAAATTTTGACCACCTGGGGTTCTTTAACGTGCACCCAAATCTGAGCACACGGGCCTCGACATTTCCGCCTCCATCGGAAATGCAGCCGCCGCAGCCGGGATACGCGACAAACCTAATACGGTGGTTCTTTTCACACAGACCTTTCTCTGGGCGCTCCGGTTTCATCTTTTGGCAAAGAGTGTTTAGCTTGATAGGTGCCGAGAAGACTACTCGCACGTTGCAGTGTTCTGCGTTTTTTTCAGGTTATGTGAAACACTATGAATATATGGGATAACAGCTAATCCTTTCCTTGCAGGCGTAGCACGCGTTTCCGCGGCTCCGTCAGAGCGTATTTGGCTCAGAATGCTTTCCGCGACAGATGTCAGGACGTGTTGTGGGTACCCCAAGTCAGGTAAACGTTTTGTTTGCTCTCTCATGCTTAAAGGCAAACAATGCTGGCAGGACTTCTTCAAGGTTTTAGTAAGGCACATCTTAATAATCCCTAGCTTGACGGGCTTGGAGTGCGCCAAGATATATGGCAGTATAGGTTTGTTAGCACGAGGGTGATAATACTAGCAAGTCTGATCATCATTAAAAACAAATCGGACATCTAAAAACCGAATAACATTGTCACATGGCAATTCAAAGGACACTTAGAGGGGTTCAAGGCTCCTTTGAACAGCGACTGGAATGCTAGAACACGCTTCCTCAAACTATTCAGAGTAGCTATGAACAAATGAAATACAATCATCTACAAAACGAAAAATTTTTAGAACATTTGACCCTTGTAGTACATCGTTGAGGTCTCTGTCTAACTTGGCTAAGTACAAATTGCTTAAAACCGGAGCGAAACAGCAACCAATACACACACCATTATTCTGAAGATATGCTGATCCTTCCCAAGCAATGGAAGTAGACGACAGGTAAAAACTCAGAAGCGCAATGAAGTTTTTTACGTGACAATTCGTCATGTGTCGTTCCCGCAGATAAGTAAGGTGGTTTTACTGTTCTTTCACACCAATCATTTGACAAAAAGGCGAGTGACACCATGAAATCAGTTTTCAGTGTCATTCTCGTGTTTCGCTCATTAAGGTTCGAGCAAAGGCTATTAAGTTATGCAAGCAGATGAACTTAACAGGTTTGCAAAAAAGCGTTGAAAAGACAAAGAAGCTTAGCCTTGACGTGTTTTTCAGCGCAAAAATACATAAAGTTGACGTCCCGTTAAGGGTTATCATATAAGAAAGGGGTACTTGGCAAAAGTGCATGGCATCGTTTTTAATAGATAAGCTTAACATTGTTCCCATCAACGACCCTTTTGTTGTTGTAAATTCTGAACGGATATTAAAATTTGTTGGTCAACCTGCTGATAAAGGAATACAAGCTTTCTCGGCAGATATAAAGGACCTTTACGAATGGCCTCGAGTACAGATTCCAACCTTGTGAGGTATTCGTCGAAAGTCCGGGTGAATACGACAACGTCGTCAAGGTATACGAGGCAAGTGTGCCACTTCAGGCCTGCTAGCACAGTGTCCATGACTCTCTGAAACGTTGCGGGCGCCATGCACAGCCCAAAAGGCATCACCTTGAACTCGTATAGACCGCCCGGGGTTATAAATGCAGTCTTCTCTTGGTCTCTCTCGCCCACTTCAATTTGCCAGTAGCCGGTCTTCAGAACCATGGATGAGAAGAACTTGGCGTGGCAGAGTTGGTCGAGGGCGTCGTCGATTCGTGGCTGGGGGTACACGTCCTTTTTGGGGATTTTGTTTAGTCTCCGGTAGTCAACGCAGAATCTTAAAGTGCCATCTTTTTTCTTCACGAGTACAACCGGCGCAGCCCACGGACTTTTCGATGGCTGTATTGTGTCGTCGCTGAGCATGTCATCTACTTGAGTGCGGATGGCTTCGCGCTCATGTGAAGAAACGCGGTACGGTGTCTGTCTGGTAGGTCGGGCTCTATCTTCGGTTATTATATGGTGCTTCGCCGAAGGTGTCTGACGTAACTTCGAGTTCTAGGAGAAACACTCGCTGTAGCGACGGAGCAACTCCAGTAATCTGTCCCGATTTCTGGCGACAGCGCCGGGTTCACGTCGAAAGGATGTGGCAGCCTGGAAGCATCTGCGCGTGCGCGTTTAATGGTGGCGACCGCGATCACTTGACTCGCTTCTTGCGTTTCTTTAAGGAACGCAATTGCAGCGCCCTTGTTTAGATGCTGGTACTCCTCAGTGAAATTGGTGACCAAAACGTGGGAACTGCGTTGCTTAAACCGCGCAATGCCTCTTGCGACAAACACACCGCGGTCTAGAAGCAACCTTTGGTCAGTCTCCACGATAGCGTCGACGTCAGGAGCAGCACCTTCACAATAGACGGCAATCACCAAGCTTGCGTGGGGTGGCAGGGTGACGTGATCGTCGGTGATCCTTACAGCAGCACGGTGTCCTAGGTTCGGCTGCGGCGTCGTGCAGTGATCGGAAGAAAACGTTATCGACCTGGTCTGCAGATCAATTATTGCGCCATTGTCCGTCAAAAAGTCCATTCCGAGAATTACGTCGCGGGAGCAGTTAGGCAAAATGACGAATTCCGCAGGGTACGTAGTGCCGTCTATGGTGACGCGCGATGTTCACATTCTACTTGGGGTCACGAGGTGGACTCCTGCTGTGCGTATGTGTGGACCGTCCCATCTGGTCGTAACTTTCTTTAGCTTGGACGCGAATGACCCGCTCATGACCGAGTAGTCGGCTCCCGTGTCGATGAGGGCGACTACGTCAAGGCCGTCGATGGACAACTGGACGTCGGATGCCGCTTTCCTCGAATTTCGGGTGCGTCGGGGCGTCGTATCGCGGCTTCCGCGTGTTGATGGTAGAGCACTATGTGTCGTCATCGTGGTCTTCTAGGCGGCAGGCTTCGTCATTTCGGGTACGCGTCGCGCAGCGTAGCTGTCGTCGTTTTCGGGAGTCTCGTCAGGGTGTCGTCGGGTCGTCGGGATGAGGGCATGTCGTGAATCACGGTCTTGCGTCGTTGGAGGATTTTCATTTTTTTGCCATTGTGCAACTTCACCTCCAGAAGTTGCTGCTTTTAGGTTCCCCCTCGTGGGCTGGGGGACCTTCCACGGGCGAAGTCAGCATTGCTGCGACGATTGGGGGATTGGTACGGGTAGGGCGACGGCGAACGGTTGAAACGGGATGGTCCACGGCTGGTGTTCGATAGGTATTCTTTGATCTCAAATGGGCGCTGGCCGACTCGGGGGCGGGTTGCGTCGACGAAGAACCCACGCGAACCCAGTCTCTTGTACGGGCAGCGGCGGTAGACGTGGTCGGCCTTTCCGCAATGGTAGCACAGCGGACTATTATCTGGCGTTCGACACACCTCGGTCTTTCTGGGCGCCTGGTTTCGGGTTACAGGGGGTTGGGCGGGCGACATTGGGTGGCGGTACCGCGGGGTCTCTTGATAACGGGTTGGGACTGGTCGGGGTCGACGAACAGCAGCGGAGTAGGTGATCGCTTGTGGTTCGTAAGATGCTTCCGACGGCGTAGAATTCCCCAGTGCTTTGTGAACCTCCTCGCGGACAACGTCAGTGAGGGAGGCGACTTGGGGCTGCGGCGTTGCTGGGAACAATTTCCTCAGTTCCTCGGGAACAACGGCGCGGATGGTCTCCCGCAAGTCTTCTGTCGCCAATCCAGGGGCGTTTACCGGGTTCACCGAAAGGGTGTTGAGTGGTCTATCGTATTGCCACGAACGCATATCCAAGGTCCTCTCGATCATCGAAGCCTCGTTGACGAACTCAGCGACGGTCTTAAGGGGGTTGCGGATGAGTCCAGCGAAGAGCTCTTGTTTACCTCTCCGCATCAGAAAGCGCACCTTCTCTTCTGCCATTTCGGGGTCAGCTTTCCGGAAGAGTATCTTCATCTCCTCAGCGAACAGTGCAACACCTTCGTTAGGGTGTTGCGTTCGCGTCTCCAACAAAAGGGCGGCCCGTTCTTTCCGCACAACCGTAGCGAATGTTTTGAGGATTTTGCTCTTAAAGACAGTCCAGTCGGTTAGGGAGCCTTCATGGTTCTCAAACCACGTTCGAGCTGCATCCTCCAAATAGAAGAACACATGACGAAACGTTTCTTTGTCCTCCCACCTGTCAAAGATGCGGATGTGCTTCAGCTTCTCCAGCCACTCTTCCGGGTCTTCACCAGGAGATCCTCGGAATTATGGGGGCTCACGAGATTGTTGCAGAACGACGGGAGGGTTGGTAGCGCTGGTCATGGTGCCCGCGTTGATCATCGTGGTTTTTACGTCTTCTTTCTTCTTTTTATCCGGGAGCAGTCCAAACTCTGGCTGAAGGCCTTGCTGTCAGCGGCTTACACGAGTTAGGCTTGCTTGTCGGCTTGGCAGTGGCTTAGGGTTCATGTACCCAGCACCTCCACCAGATGTCACGCAGCCAAAGACGACGCACTTGTCTATAAGGAAACAAGCTTATTGGGGCGAACTTGTGCTCCCCCAACAACTGAAAGAATACACAGGCGGCGAAGCAGCGGTCGGCAAAACGACGTGCACGCTAGTGAGCGCCGGCGATCGAATGTCGTGACATCGGCTGTGCGGGAATTTATATCCCCCGGCGCGAGGGTTTCTCGAAAAGTCGAATTGTATCGAGAACACTTTAGAAGAACTGAGATTATGCTAGACGGTTCACGTTTGTTCGAAACGCTGTCCCTATCACAAGAGATAATACATTCCGCACACAAAGAACGGAATACGTGCTTGACACACAGCCAACAGTGAGAGCACAGGCCGGCGCAGCCAAGCCGAAAAAGCAAAACACAAATAAACAAACCCAATGCATGGTTCGCGGCAATATTCCGTGCAATGCCAGCCTAGTACTTGACGTACTTCACATCGGTACTTCACAGTGCGGCGATGGCGTAGTGGTTAGAGCATCCGCCTCGCATGCAAGAGGTCTGTGGTTCAAATCCCGGTGCCGCGCAGTTCGCAACCGGATTAAAAAAAATCCGCGTGTTAATGGAACTGCATCAAGAGGCCTGGGGTGCGGCATAACCGGTAACCAACGCCGGGAACGCACTCCCTCACCAGAGAAGGATTTGCCACCCTGGTGCAGTATCTGGCCACTACCTCCCACATGCATACGTCAAATAACTCATGGCCCTCAGTCCTCAGCAGCTGCGAAGCAACTGACCACGGCTGCGGTCAGATCTGCAACGCAGCAGAGGGTGCTAAGAATTTTCTGGATCCGGAGAGGCCGCCATTGGAACCTGAACTTGGCAACGCTAACGCTAGAACATTATCTAGTGAGGGAAGTCTAGCTGTACTATTCGAGAAGCTGGAGGGTGTTAAATGGGATATAATAGGGCTCAGGGAGGTTAAGAGGACAGATGAGACCAATAAGGTGCTACAGAATGGGCACGTCCTTTGCTATCGGGGCTTGGCAGACAGAAGAGAACTGCGAGTGGGGCTCTTAATTCACAGAAACATAGCTGGCAACATAGAAGAATACTATAGCAATAATTAAAGGGTGGTAGGTGTCATAAGTAAACTGCATAAAAGATACAAGATGAAGGTAGTACACCTTACGTGTCTACAACCACCCATGACGACGCCTCAGTTGATTCTATGAAGACGTGGAATCGGCATTGAGTAAGGTAAAAACACATTATACTATAGTGATGGGCGACTTTATAGCAAAGGTAGGGAAGAAGCAGGCTGGAGACCAGGCAGTAGGAAATTATGGCATCGGCACTAGAAACACCAGAAGAGAGCTACTAGTAGATTTCGCAGAACGCAATAATTTGCGCATTTTGAATACCTTGTACCGAAAACGAGAAAACCGCAAGTGGACATGTAGGAGCCCTAATGGCGAATATAGGAACGAAAAAGACTTTAAAATGACTGCACATTCAGGAATTGTGCAGGTTGTGGAAGTTGTTGGCAAGGTACGATGCAGTGACCATAGAATGGCACGGTCTTGAATTCGCCTAGTCTTGAAGAAGGAACGACAGAAACTGATACGCAAGAAGTCAATCGATGAGCTAGCACTGAGAGGGAAAGTACAGGAATTCAGAGTGTCGCTGCAGAACAGGTACTCGGCTCTTAGTGAGAAAACCAACCTGAGCGTAAATACAATGAATGATAATCTGACGAGTATCATTACGGAGTGTGCAGTGGAAGTTGGAGGCAGGGTAGTTAGACAGGACACTGGCAAGCTTTCCCAGGAAGCGAAGAATCTAATTAAAAAGCGTCAAATCATGAAAGTGTCAAGTGCAATAGACAAAATAGAACTGGCAGAGCTTTCGAAGTTGGTTAATAGACGTAAGGTATGCGATGTAAAAAGGTATAACATGGAGAGAATTGAACACGCTCTGAAAAACGGAGGAAGTGTCAAAGCAGTGAAGAGGAAACTTGGGATAGGCAAAAGTCGGATGTAAGCACTAAGGGACAAAGAAGGCAAAGTAACTACCAATATGGATGGGATAGTTAAAAAAGCGGAGGACCTTTACAGAGATCTATACAGCCGCCAAGACAACCACGACCTTAAGACTATAAGAACTAGCAGTAACCCAGATGACACCCCACCAGTAATGATAGAAGAAGTCAGAAAAGCGTTGGAGAGCATGCAAAGAGGCAAAGCTGCTGGTGAGGATCAGGTAACATCAGATCTGCTGAAAGATGGAGGACAGATTGTGTTAGAAAATCTAGCTACCCTGTTTACGAGGTGTCTCCAGACGGGAAGAGTACCAGAGTCTTGGATGAACGCTAACATCATTTTAATACATAAGAAAGGAGATGACAAGGACTTGAAAAATGACAGGCCGATCAGCTTGCTCTCTGCAGTATACAAGCTATTTACAAAGGTAATTGGTAACAGAGTAAAGAAAACATTAGGATTCAATCAACCAAAGGAACAAGCAGGATTTCGAACAGGCTACTCAACAATTGACCACATCCATATTATCAATTAGGTAATAGAGAAATGCTCAGAGTATAAAGAACCACTATACATAGCCTTCATAGATTACGAGAAGGCGTTTGATTCAGTAGAAACATCAGCCGTCTTGCTGACATTGCGGAATCAGGGCGTAGATGAAGTATATATAAACATTCTGGAAGCAATCTACAGGGGATCAACTGCCAACATAGTGCTTTATAAAGAAAGCAACAGAATACCAATCAAGAAGGATGTAAGGCAGAGGGACACAATCTCCCCAATGCTATTTACCGCGTGCTTACAGGAAGTTTTCAGAAGCCTATAATTGAAACAGTTACGAATAAGAGTTAATGGAGAATATCTTAGTAACCTGCGCTTCGCCGGAACATTGCATTGCTGAGTAACTCAGAGGACGAAATGCAACTCATGATTACGGAGTTAGACGAGGAGGGCAGAAAGGTGGGTCTTATAAATAATCTGCAGAAAACGAAAGTAATGTACAACAACCTCGGAAAGGAGCAGCGCTTCGAGATAGGTAATAGTGCACTTGAAGTCGTAAAAGACTATGTCTACTTAGGGCAGGTAATGACCGCAGAGCCGAACCACGAGATTGAAGTAACTAGAAGAATAACAGTGAGGTGGAGCACATTCGGCAAGCACTCTCAAATTATGACAGGTAGATTGCCACTATCCCTCAAGAGGAAGGTATATAACAACTGTATCTTGCCAGTACTTAGCTAGGGAGCAGAAACCTGGAGACTTACAAAGAGGGTTCAGCTTAAATTGAGGATGACGCAGCGAGCAATAGAAAGAAAAATGGTAGGTGTAACCTTAAGAGACAAGAAGAGAGCAGAGTAGATTAGGGGACAAACGGGGGAAGGATGTCATAGTTGAAATAAAGAAGAGGAAATGGACATGGGCCGGTCATGTAGCGCGTAGACGGGATAACCGGTGGTCATTAAGGGTAACTAACTGGATTCCCAGAAAAGGGAAGTGGGTTAGGGGGGACAGAAGGTTAGGTGGGCAGATGAGATTAAAAAGTTTGCGGGTATATATTGGCAGCAGCAAGCACAGGAACGGGTTAACTGGCGGAACATGGGAGAGGCCTTTGTCCTGCAGTGGATGTAGTCAGGCTGATGATTATGATGATGATTGACTGCCTCAATCCCAAGTCATGACGTGCATTCAAGAATCCAGTGAAGAATTTAGAACTGTCAAATTTCAGAATGAAGTAGGTGTTTCAGCAGCGAGCCTTATTGAGCTTCTTATTTTTTACCTGTCGTCTACTTTCATTACTTGGAAAGGATCAGCATATCTTCAGAATAATCGTGTGTGTATTGGTTCCTGTCTCGCTCCGGTTTTAAGCAATTTGTACTTAGCTAAGTTAGACAGAGACCTCAACGATGTACTAGAAGGGTCAAATGTTCTAAAAATTTTTTGTTTTGTAGCCGATTTTATTTTATTTGTTGATAGCTAAACTGAACAGTTTGAGGAAGTGTGTTCTAGCATTCAAGTCTCTGTTCAAAGGAGCCTTGAACCCCTCGAAGTGTCCTTTCAACTGCCATGTGACAATGTTATTCAGTTTTTAGATGTCCGATTTGTTTTAAATGATGATCAGACAAGCTGGTATTATCACCCTCGTGCTAAAAAACCTATACTGCCATATAACTCGGCGCACTCCAAGCTCGTCAAGCGATGGATTGTTAAGATGTGCCTTACTAACACCTTGAAAAAGTCCTGCCAGCATTGTTTGCCTTTAGGCATGAGAGCAACAAAACGTTTGGCTGACTCGGGGTACCCACAACACGTCCTGACATCTGTCGCGGAAAGCCTTCTGAGGCAAAGACGCTCTGACGGAGCCGCGAAAACGCGTGCTACGCCTGCAAGGAAAGGATTAGCTGTTATCCCATATATTCATGGTGTTTCACATAACCTGAAAAAATTAGCAGAACACTGCAACGTGCGAGTAGTCTTCTCGGCACCTATCAAGCTAAACACTCTTTGCCGAAAGATGAAACCGGAGCGCCCAGAGAAAGGTCTGTGCGAAAAGAACCACCGTATTAGGTTTGTCGCGTGCAAACAGGAGTCATCTACCGAATCCCAATAACGTGTGATGCATGCTATATAGGCCAAACTGGTAGATGTATCAATGATAGGCTGAATGAACACAAGAACAACGTGGTCAAGGCACAGCCTGAGGGCTTTCTTGCAATTCTCTGCAAAGAATGCGGATGCCCACCGCTCTTTAATCGCACCAGCATAATCGGAAGAAGCACGAACCAAATGACAAGGCTCATCATAGAAGCAAAATTCATTGCTAAGTTTGGGGACGCGTGTATAAGCAAGCCATCGATATCATTATCATTGAAAGAATTGCATCATTTGGATGTCGCATGAGTTGCAGTAGATCAGTTTTCTGGTTTTAGCACGTGGTTGTGACGCGCAATGTTTGGTTCGAAGTTTTGCTGTTTCTCGGATTAAACCGCATTGTTGAAAGTTAGCGCCGTGTATGTGTTCTGTGTTTTCTTCTGTGTCCCGTCCTGGATGCGTTATACCTCGAATGGCAGGTGAACAGCTGTCATGGAGGCTTTGACGCCGTCCTCAAGCAGCGCTTATCGCAGCTGTTCTGGATGACGAAGCCGGGACGTAAGCCTTCTTCTTCGTCGACTGCGCCATTGTAATGAGCGAGACAGAGAACAAGAGACAACACCCGATCCTGGGTCAGCTGTTCTTATTCTGTACTTCGTCTTCCTCTACCGTCTCTTAGCTGCACACGCACCGAAGCACCAGCGTCTTTCTTGGTCATGACAATACTTTTAATTTTTTCAAATATATACAATCACCATGATTTCACCATATACGCCTTCATGTACACAGTCGTTCCCAAGAAATGACGCACACAGAAATATATACCGATAGCGTTTTCAAATGTATACAATGACAGTGGTTTAGGCTTTGTATTCCTGAATGTATAATTGGTTTTGAGAAATTATGTAGGTGCAAACAGATACGGGTTTTCGCACATATAATTTCAGTGAATACCTAAAAAACCAATACAATGATCAGAAACAGAATAAGCTAAAAACGATCATGAAATTGAGTCAGGACGCACAAAAGCCAAGAGGTAATGCATAATTATGCCTAATGACACAGCTGAGTCATTTCATGCCACATGTTCCAGCCATTTTGGCGACCATCTCAAATTTATTCGAAAAATTCCTGCTGCATTGAAAATAGTGAACTTCTGAAATATTTAGGAGAGGAAAAATATTTGGTCACGTGGCTGCCTTCTGAGCTTTCTGGAATGCCGTCTAGGTGCTGTAAGTGAAAATTTTTATTTTAAGAACACCGTTTCTTCTTTCTATGCGAAACTCGGTCTACATGTTAAGTAACAAAAGTTTAATTTGAGCAAGTTGGTTCATTGTGTTTGCGTTACAGTAACAGAAATACAACTTCAGGAAGAGACAAAAAGGACGGGACAGAGCGCCGATCGTCAACTGAATTTTATTGAACTTGCTACAACCACTTTTATACGGAGTACAAAAACAGTGCTTATGCGCGACGACACATGTGCGACCACTACATTATTATCTTAACTGAGAAAAGAAAACTCACTCTCAGAAATGATAATTGACGGTGTTGTGATGCACTGATCCTTGGCCTTCCTGATAAAAAATACTTCTACAAACTTAAGATTCGCATTAGGTAAACCTATTCTCGTGACGAATGGTGCAAGATTGACTATTCCTGTTGGTATTTAGTACACACCCTTTCGAAAGCTTGCAAGGGGCGGAAAACAACAAGTTGTTATCATATATCCTGGCTATTTGTTTAAATTGTTAGATAGCTCATGTAGTATAACTTCGTTTTTGTCATTCCGTCACGTTGGTCTTTCGTCATTCCGTTTTTTGTTGGTCTTGTTTTATATAACTTTACTTTTTGCAGTAGGCTTTCGCAAACAGGTGTGATGATTCTGTTGGGATATCCAGCATCTTTTATTCCTTTACTCTGGATTTTAAGGCTGACCTCACCCTTTTGCTAACATGACTTCTGAAAGGCGGCCATAATACATGTGGTGTCAATTCTTCTTTTTACTAATTTGGAATGCCCACTATCAAAAGGCAGAACAATCTTAGCACTCCTGGGCTGATAGCACCAGCCTGTACCCAAACATCATCATCAAACTCGTTAGCGAAACCCTCTTGATGAAGTTAAAGCTAAAGGAAACAGGACCAAAAGAAAAACAGAATGACCAAAGACCTTTGCATGTTACACGGTACTACGTACATAAGGAGTCTCACAATTTTGTAAAAGAGCCAGCAGATATGATATTGTTGCCTTCCGCCCCTTGCAAGTTTTCAAATGTGCGTGTACTTACAGCAACAGTAATAGTCAATCTTGCGCCATTTGTCTCTAGAATAGGCTTACTGAATTCCAATCTGATGCTGTGTATGAGATACCGTTAACATGTGGAAAAGAAAACATAGGACAAACTGGGCAAAGCTTCAGTGATCGAGCAAGAGAGCATGCTGTGAATGTTAAGAAGGTGCTATGGTAGTCTTATGGCCGGACACTGTAAAGAATGTAAGTGAAGTCCTATGTATCATAAAACACGGTTTTTGAAAAAAGCAAGAAGAAAAAATGAGAGAAATTTTAGAACTTTTTATCAGGAAGGCCAAGGGTCACTGCATCAGTACACCTTCATTTATATTTTCCGAAAAAAAATTATTCTTTTCTCGGTTAAGATTATTTTGTCATGCTTACACATGTGTTGTTGCAGATGAGCCCTGTTCTTGTGCTCGGTATAAAAGCGCTCATCGCATGTTCAATAAAATTCACGTGACAGTCAGCGCCCTTTCCTGTCCTTTTTATGATAAGGTTTTCATTATAAAAAAAACGTATTTTTTTCAATTCAGGTACAAATATGAGTTTCCATTGTATCACAACAAGGTGCAAATTTAATCTCAATACGGACAAAAATCACAATTTTGTGAAATTTGTGATATTTATCGTACATTTGAGCAGATTGAGAGGTCTAAAGATAATTTTTTTCTTAAGATATTTTTTCTGTGGGGTAAGTATTGATTGCTCAGATATTCATACAAAGTGCAAGGTTGCAATAGAGAATGCAAACATAACACCACTTGGCTTGATTCTTGGAAGGTAATGTGGCAAAAAAATTGTGCTATTATTACTGATCCTAAAATACCTTACAAAAGCACATTTACTTAACATGTAGACCAAATTTGGTTTTGAAAAAAATGAGCGATACTTTTGAAATGACATTTTCCACAAACAACATCCAGACGGCTATATGCCAGGAAGTTCAGAAGACAGCCACATTAACAAAACTTTTTTTTTTCGCTGAAGTATTCTAGCAGTTCACTGTTTTCAACTAAGTGAGTCACCGCACTTTTTTTCTCAAGTACATTTCAGATGATCGCCAAATTGGCAGGGACGTTTGGCATGGAATGGTCCAGCTATATTTAAGCAAAGTAACTTGCACGAATAACAATATTTATTCATCTACCATGACGACACTAGAAAAAGTTGTTCAGGCATTGTGACACTTAAATTTTCAGCGTTGTACTGCCTCAAAAACTCCAAACCCATGCTGGAAAAAGCCACTCTATCACGGTGGTTGTAAAGGCCTTGCGGTCGTAGACAATGTTGAAAATTAAAAAAAGGACTCATCAGTGCTGTCACTCCTTCTTCGTCATTACTGACACGGAAGATTTTTCAGTCATCCACGTGGAAGTTCAGAAACACGGCTTGCTCTAGGCTGGGACCGGGGTAGACTACGCAGGGCGTCAGCGGCACCCTCTCGTCCTGTAATAAGAGCAAATATGATTTCACATAAAAATGATGTTTTTGCTGTTCTGGCAGTATTATATATGATAAAGGTGTAGTGTATATCGTTTGAAATGGCGTGTAATTGAAATTACACTGAACTTGAAGCATACAACCCATACATTCTAATAATTTCGTATGATACAGATAAAATAGTTCTCCAGCCTACAGCGAATTCCCGAGTTGAGGTAAAGTGTAAACTGCAGCTCAAAAATGGCACTTACAAAAGCCTGAACTCCCTAAGAATCAAATTTCTTATGAGGTAATAAGCCAGTGAGAAAAACAAATTTTAAAGTACAACGTTCAGAACATGTAGCATAATTCAAAACGCGCAAAAAACTTACTTCTTCATGTACACACATTGAAGGCATGTCTGCTTTCTATTTATTTGAGAACAAATGATCTTGGGCGTGGCACCAGCGAAGAGGTCTGCAAAAAATTTGAAAAATTTACTGACTTTAATCACGCCTCCAACAATGTGAGAAATTGTGGCAATTCAGCAATCAGCACAATTCTGACTGCCTATAAAATCACATCAAAAATGAATAATTTCCTCGTTCTTTCTACCCTAACAAGAGGCTCCATCCATGCAATCTAATGAAAATTTGACGCTGTGCTTCCTATTTGCCTGCTTTCTAGACGTAGGGCTGCGAACATGTCTTTTGTGTGCCTAATCTAGCAGAGAAAGTCGTCATCAATATTTGAATCACCTTAATTCATTGTTTTAATAAATGATGTGATAGCTCGTCCACTTTTTAAAGAGTTTCGAGCCTGCAATAGGGACTGCCTAGCAAGTACGAAAGTAATCTTTTTAAAAAAATTTCTTCAAAGCTTACTTTCAGAAAAAGCGCCTGACATATTTCGACAAACAAGCCCATGCTATGATGGCAATGAAGGGCACGCTATTAGCGGCTAATGACCACGGGATTTACAAACGTAGCCCGTGCCTAAATACTCAGTTAAACACAATCAAGCAAGTACGAACGCTCGAACGACACCAACGCACGTGGACGCCATCTATGTTGCATCAGCCATGGCTTATGCTAGAGCTACCGCACATAGCTCCCCAGTCACATATACTCTCTCGATTCTGTCACAACGCCGAACGTTATCGCAGATGTAAGCAAAGCACGAAAACAGCAAACAGAATTAAGAGAAAACAACGCACGGTGATGGCCACAACAACGTGCCTTTGGAAGGCTACTAGATCTTTCCCTGTTGCTGGTTACACGTGTCCTAAATATTTAAAAAAACTACGCGCATGTGCTGGGAGCATCGCGTCTTATGAGCACTTCAAACTATGCCGTCTTTAAGGAAAAAAAGACATTTCGTACAGTGCACCTCTGTACATAATTTTTTTTCTTTTTTTAAGCTAACACCTGCACAAGCACGTTGCACATTTGAGTATTGATAGAAATGTTATTACAATGTAGCCTAAAGCGTGTCTTGAAACAATATCAAGCACTTTCAGCAGTGCAGAGACAATGTGCGATCAGCAACTAATTGCGCCCTTGTTAAGAGATGAAATCACTTGTTGTATGAGTGATGCAGGCCCTTACCCAACATCGCGCATAGCAGTGCGTGTTGTTACGTTTATTCGGGCATCTGAACGCATGCTGTTGTAAATGGCTGGCAGCCCACTTCGGCAGAGCTGACGCAGGCGCCCAGCCAGCATGGTAGTGTTATTAGTACCTACAAAAACAGTACACTCACCATTAACAGGCCCACGTTGTGAGGGTCTGCTGCTCAATTAATATTCCTTAGTCCGAGCGTCACTTTGAGCAAGGTGTCATGCGTGACCATCATTGAAGATGTGCCTGTTCACTGGAACTCTCACAGCTACCTAGACCCCATACCAACGCAACGCATTTGAAAGACGGGTGAGACAGAGAGAGGGAAGAGGCAATGGAGGCGGTGCCGCAGCTGTTGAAGCAACTGTGCCCCATCTACACCGCCGTTGGTGGATCAAAGCTAGCCGGGATGAGCGAGGAGATAGAGAACCCGCCAAGAGGGCACCGAAAGGCAAACGCTATTGCGCATAGTGTGGGCGGCGGCTTAGACACGGAAGGTGTTGTATTCAGCATGTGCGTTATCATCTGATAGCCCTAGGCATGCGCAGATGCACGCGCACGCACCTTATCATGTCAGCTGACATCTGGGTATAATAACCATCACGGACTAAGAATAAACAGAGTTGTTTGAGGGACTGGGTCGGTGTCTTTACTTCGCGACCCTGCGGCTCCCCGACGTAGTTTGGCAGGGCATGGCGGCGGATACCACAGTTGGCGACGAGGGTGAAGTGACCGAAAGCTGAAGCAATGAGCCTGCACCAACCGCCTGAGTTCCTGCAGACGCCCGGGAAGCCTACCCTTCCGTGGACGCAGTGGCACCACCTTTTCAAGAATCATCTCCTGGCATCGGGGAGCGACGTCCACTCATCTGCTCGCCGTAAAGCTTTGTTGTTGCAATGCTTGGGGGTGGAAGGCCAGCGATTGTACTACGCATTACCGCATACAGCGCGAAAAGAAGAAAGCGGCCCGAGCGACGAGTACAATACAGCGGTGGCTACGTTGGACGCCTACTTTACTTCTAAAACAAAAATCACCGTGCAAAAGCACCTATTCGGACAGCGCACACAACTGCCTGGGGAGACCGCAGCAGTATTCGTGACGGCATTGCGCGAGTTGGCATTGTCCTGCAACTTCGGGTAGCAAACTGACGACTTCATTCGTGATCAGCTTGTAGCGAAAACAAGCAGTCACGCTATTCGGGAACGCCTACTTCTGGAAGGAACTTCGCTTACGCTTGAACGTGCGCTGACTATCTCGAACAACATTGAAGAAGCCACGAAATACTCACTTGAGCTAAAGTCATCAGCCGCGAGCATCCAAAAGGTAGTTAAACATCAGCCGACCTCAGTGGCACTGTATGAAATTTCTCGCCGCAGAATAGGCACTGAGGGGTGTCTAACAGCACCAGTTTTCTGCCAGGGTCGGCACGCCGAGATACTTTTCTACGTCGTCAAAGGCGGTATGGATATCCTCGGCATCGATGCTATCGAAGCCCTGCGGCGCCACATCAATGGTATGTCACCTCAATGCACTAACGTTACGCAAGTGCCACAAGGCCTTGATCCTGAACGTTTCTCCGAATTTTCAACCTTGTTCGATAGAAAGTTAGGGCTAGCAGCAACTTTCATTCATAAGGTCAAGTTAGGACAAGGGGTTACGCCTGTCGCTGCTAAGTTATGCCGTTTTCCATTTTCAGTGAGAGACGCGGTGCGTGAAGAGTTGCAGCGCCTTGAGCAGATTGATGTGATAGAAAAGGTAGATGCCTCAAAATGGGTATCACAAATCGTAGTAGTGGCTAAGAAAAATGGCAAGAAAAGAATTTGTGTCGACCTACGCGAACCTAACAAAGCGTTTGTCATTGACAAATTTCTGTTGCCTCACACGGAAGAAGTGCTGCGCAAATTTCACGGTGCGAAGTATTTTTCCAAGATTAATTTAGCAGCTGCATACCACCATGTCCTGCTGAGTCCTGAAAGTAGAGAATGGACTACCTTCATAACCGATAGTGAATTGTACCGATTCAAACGCGTCTGCTTTGGCCTTGCATTGGCACCGTCTGCTTTTCAGAAAATGATGATCACTATCCTGCAAAAGCGCAAAAATACTTTGTGCTACATTGATGACGTGATTGTGTTTGGTAGCACGCCTGAGGAGCATTTCAAGAACCTGAAGAGTTGCACCTGATTGCAAAGTCGGAATTGAAGCTGAATGACAAATGCATTTTCAATGTTCAAGAAGTAGAATTGCTTGGGCACATGATAACTCACCAGGGTATAGGCCGCTACAAAGCAACATTGACGCCATCAAGGCTGCACCAGCACCAACAGATATCAGTACCCTGCGCTCATCTTCAGGAATGGTTGGTTATTACACAAAGTACGTACCTGACTATGCAGTGCTTGTTGAGCCTCTTCGTGAACACTGACGTAAGAATTCCACGTTCACTTGGAATTCTGCCAGACAAGCTTGTTTCGAGCAGCTGAAAAGTACCTTGTCCACGAGATGTTTACAGCTTTTTGACCCTGTGGTTGACTTTATCCTTACCACAGACACCTCATCCATCGGGCTTGGAGCAGTGCTCCAACAGACAAGAAATGATGAGCTAGTAACGATTTCATTTGCTTCTCGCAGGCTTTCTCCACAGGAACAACAGTACTCCGTTGGGAAACTGGAAGCCCTTACATGCTTGTGGGCATGCGAGCACTGGAGAGTCTATCTTTGGGGCCGTCCATTCACTCTGCGCACCGACCACCAGGCTCTGACTACACTCCAAATTACAAAGGGAGCAGGTCGCCGTCCGTTCCGAATAGCAAGGTGGCACGCAAGACTACTGGCATACAACTTCACAATTGAATTCCAAAAAGGTGACAAGAATACGGTTGCTGACGCTCTTTCATGGATGCCTATCCCAGTTCAAGTGGAGCAGGAAGAGACTGGGGAGACCGTTTGTGTGGTCTCACCATGCGTTACCCATGAGGAGTTGTCGTTGAAACAATGCAACAACAGCTGCTGCAACAAGTCATGAAGTGGTGACCTTGACAAAGCCTGCAGTGAAGACCTCACCTGCCGATGCAGTTCCATTCTGCAGGGTGCGGACTGAGCTCTGAGTCATTGGAGACCTCCTACTTTGTGGAGACAAGTTCGTCGCACCTTCATCTCTCGTAGGATGGCCACTTGACGCAGTCCACGAGTCTCACCCAGGCATATCAAGGACAAAACAGCGACTACGTTAGCAACACTGGTGGCCTGCTATGCGCAAAGAAGTAGAACAAATGATTGCATCTTGTGGTGTATGCCAAACAGTTGACAAGTGTGCAAAACCAGTGATACCACCATTGCAACCAGTTGCATTCCCGTTGGCACCATGGCAGAAGCTAGGAATTGATATTGTGGTTCCTTTTGCGAACGTCTCTGCATTGTCGTTTCGTGATTACGGACATTTATTACTTAAGCAAGGGTGACTGCTACAACAGTTAATTTTTTTCTACGAAGTATTTTTAACAGGAAAGGATACCCAGATGAGGTTGTGGGTGACCATGGTCCTCAGTTTAGAGCCTGCGAGTTCGACAGTTTTCTCAATGAACGCAGCATCACCCATACGTGTTCGGCAGTCTACCACCCGCTAGTGAACGGCGAAGTGGAAAGGTTTAACCGGGTGCTCAAAGAGTATGTTCAGGTCTGCACGCGTAAACGTCGGTCTCTCAAGGAAGCCATCACTGAATATCTAGGAGTTTTCCGTTTCACGCCGCACGCCACTACAAGAGTAAAGCCTTCCAATCTCCTGCTCGGCCGCCATCCCAGAACTAAACTGGATCTAGTAGGAGCACCAGGTAAACAGTTTTTTCAAGAACAACATCCAGCAATTGAGGCCGTCTGCAGCAGGGTAAAGTAAAAGCAACAAGCAAGAAAGACCTACACCAACCGTCGACGAGCTGCAAAGCAGTCCCCGTTAACAACAGGTCAACCGGTACGAATTTGCTGCCAGATCATGTGTATAAGGGTGCTGTGAGTTATTCAAGCCCGTTCACAATCACTTATTAACGTGGTCAAACACTTACAAACTAAGTGATGGTCGCACCTGGAATCAGAATCGGCTAGTACCCTGCCCTCAGCCTGCTACTCCTGTAGAATCTTCCTGTTGTGACTCGCCAAACGATTCCAATGATGCATCCCAGCCGTTAAACTTTGGAGCCTCAGTTTCAAGGGACCTTCCAGAACTGAGGTGGTCAACGAGGCTAAGAAAACTACCGTCGTGGTTAAGACTATGAACGAAATTGAGTGCTATGTAGTGTCTACTTATTGTTACTCTTTCTAAGTGATTGTTCAAGTTTTTGAGGGGAGAGAGAATGTTGTATTCAGCATGTGCGTTATCATCAGATAGCCCTAGACATGCGCAGATTCACGCGCACGCGCCTTATCATGTCAGCGAACATCTGGGCATATTAATCATCACGGACTAAGAATAAACAGAGTTGTTTGAGGTACTAGGTCGGTGCGGTTACTTCGCGACCCTGCGGCTCCCCAACGTAGTTCGGCAGCGCATGGCGGCGAATACCACAGAAGGCAATCGAATTGCGCTTCAAGAATATCTGCTTGTAAATGGCAACTCTTCTTCCACCCAGCTGCAGAGTGGTGCAGGTTATTTAGCAGCCTCGCGTTCTTTGAGTATTTTCACGGAATACGACTGCAGTCGGCAAGTAATAGTGAAGCAAAACTTTCGCGAAACAAAGTGCACCCTAGAACGGCCAGGAACCATAATCATTTTTTCCTTGATGGGGTTAGCGGGAGAGCATCGCTCCACTTTTTTTCAGAGGAATTTATTTTCGCATTGTCCGTGTCTGGCAATTCCGCATATAGTGCCGCAAACACTGAAAGCGTAGTCGAAGCTGGAACAAATTAATCCACAGTCGCGGATGTTTAAAAGATTTGTCACGCACCACAAAACATGCTGAGGTTGTTATACCAAATTTCTTGCTTACCACAAGATGAGCACATAATTCCATATGATTGCCTAATGAGCTATCTAAGCACCTGTATCAAAGGCAAGGCATGTTCTTGAGAAATGTTGTTATTATAAGCCATGGTTGTGCATAATCGCAGTCACAGCTTTCCGTGTGAATTGGTCATACCCACGTCTTCGAGCATTGAAGCGCCTCAGCGTACCTAGTCAGCTACCACAGATTGTGAGAAGAGCCTGCACCACTGCTGTATCGCAGGTAGTCAGCTACCACAGCAAGTTCGTACGCGAATGAGGCACGAGAATGTGCAGCTGTTTTTCATGTAATGAATGGTCTGGGTACAATGCATTGACCACCGCCGTTCCTCTAGCCACCTCTCGTATAAACTCCCAGTCTGAACAGGTGTGGCACCTTAAACACTAAGGAGCATGGCCCCCTCCGCACACACACACACGAAATTCGGGGGTGCACGGGCTGATACACACGCATACTTATTCACAGGCGCACACAAATACACGTATAAACACATACGGCCACACATACACCCGACCGTAAACGCACGCATGCATGGGCGTACACATGTGCACAGACATGCTTAACACAAGCCCGGATTCACACATGCACGCACACATGCACTGACGTACACACAATCGTGCATACACACGAACAAATGCGCAGGCTCACACACACACACACACACACACACACACATACTCAGGCGAACATTATGTGTGTGTATATAATCCATAGCAAACATGTAGCTTGTAACCAGCGCTAATGAAAGCTTTCGTAACATGGTTTGCAGTTAATTGCCATTATACATGAAACGCGATTTGCTTATGGCATTCTGCTGTATTCTAAGAGCACCTTCACACATTTTAAATCAATTAGGTCGTCATTCAACGCAAGGTCCACATATTCGTACAGTAGCTACGCTGCTCGGCCGCCAATCCGAAGGTCGCGGATTTGATACCGGCCGTGGCAGTCGCATGAAGACGGAGGCAAAAAGGTGGAAAGCCTGTGCACTGTGCGATATCAGCGCTCATTAAAGAACACCAAACGGTCATAATCTCTGTAGCTTACCATTACAGTGAACCTCATAATTATATTGCGGTTTTTCGGACGTAAAACCCCGAATATTATAATTCTGTGTTCTTCTTTTGCTGCATATTTTATATGATCAATGGTAACCTACACCCTTCAAAGGCACAGAAGCACCCTTAGAGTCTATTTCAGGGTGCTATTGAGGCAAGCACCCAAGAAAAAGGATGCTTTTTTGAAAATCGGCCATTTATGATGGTTAAAGAATGTTGCAAAAGGTGCTTTGCCTTAAAAGCACCTTTTGTACACCCTTTTGGGTGTAAACGTTTTCACTGTGTACGTTGCTGAAAGCACGAAACATCGATCGTCGCCGCTCCTTGTGCGGGCACCGCACACTCGGATAAAATAGATATTTGAAACTTACTTTACAGTCATTCCTACACTTTAGAATTGTGCATCATTAAAGTAAAAAGCGCCAGCAGCATGCAGGTACACCGATGCGGGTGGCATGATAGGCCTCGCTTGGACGGGGCACTGGGTAAGGCTGCTTTCAAGGCAGCTGAGTTGCGATGCTAGAAGTTTCTGCATTTGAGCTTCTCAATATTTCTAACTGTTACCTGAACTTTAACTTAAGTAAGTGGAAGGTCAATGAATGCCAGAAGTGCATTTACGGAGAAGCGATTGCGAGCGACAACCTTTTTTCTGGCCTCCACTGACAGTATACAGCGGGCGTGCCAGGGTACAGATATATGCAGTTATAGCAGTTATATCAATAGCAACAATTAATAAACACCCATAGAAGTACCATTGTGATTCGCTGAAAACGTATGCCAGGGAGTCAGTTCATGAAGGCCTACCAAATTACCAACTGAAAATTGCGTGTTGTTACATATCAGTCGGAGAAGTACCGGCTAAGAGTGGCCGGCAGCTTTCGATGACAGCCTGCGCAGCTGAAAGCGCAACGTTCAATCGTCAGCGCTCCTTGTGCGAACATCGACACAAGAAAAAATAGTTGAATTATGTGCATGGATGTCTGAAGTATACTTTACAGTTATTTTCACACTTGAACGTTGTGTGTACACGAAGCAAAAAGCGCCATTGACATATATATATACCAACGCGGCTGGCACGACAGGTTTAATGCTCGCTGAGCTGGGCACTAGGTAAGACCACTCTCGAAGCGTTGAGTTGGTATATTTGAAGATTCTACACTTGAGCTTCGGAACACTTGTAACTCTTACCAAAAGAAAGTAGAAGGGAAAGCATGACCAGACGTACATTTATGCGGTATGGCGGTATCGAACGACAGCTTTTTTTCTCGCCTCCGCTGGGAAACTTTGCGAAGCAATCGAGAGAGCTCATTTACGTTTCCTCAACTTTGCGGCAAAAACAATTTCCTGTTTCTGGTAGGAGTGGCGTGCAGTTCCAGGCTTACAAACACTGCAATTCGGAATCGTTACAGCAATATACGGATGATGCGATTATGGCCGGTTTACGTAGAGGCATATGCAAAACGACACATTATAGTTGTTGCGATGGCTACGTGCACCGCAAAAATTACGTAGCTCAGTTTCTGTTACCGTAGCATCTCTCCCTATTGACGAATAAAGCGTTTTATATTGAACGACACCGAAAGAAACCACGGCACACGCTATAATAACATGCACGCTGCAGCTGCGCTGGCAGAAACAATGCGTGCTCCAGTATTTACTAGCGCTTTCCAGCTAAAATTCCAGTGCTTCGTAGTGCGCTTCAGTATCACAGTGGTTGAGCCAGCGCCCCTACCAGTGCGACACACCTTTTTTCTAGTGCGCCTATTGAAGTGCCAGTGATTACAAGCGTGTACTAGAGTCTCCAGCGTGTAGCAGTGCCAAAAAACGTACTGGCATCAGGCTGTTTTTACAAAAGGGTTTGCATACATGTCCATGTACATTTATGTTACAGCAGGCATATTATGCTACACCGTGGAGATGGTGCAACGGGCCTAATTTCTGGTCGGCTTAAAAGGTGGCTGCTTACAGGACACATCCAGGACAGGGTCTTTGAGGCTACATAAAACAAGCGGCCAAATCGCGACGTTTGAAAGATGGTCACAGATTGGAAACATACTGGATGACGCCTTGAGCCAACATAAAAGCGGCGGCCGAATTGCGACAGTTGGGAAACATACAGATTGCCTCAGGAAACCCTACAATACACTTACAGGACGTTGCCATTTTCATATAAATAATAATAAAATGTCTTATTTATTGTGAACTGTCACTGATTCACAGTCAGTGGATGCTAAGGCAATCTCATCAACACAAATAAAAGCCTAAAACATAGAAACGTACTATCGAAAAGTTTGTGAATTTGCAAAGTGTTTTTGTGTGCACGACATGAGCTAGTTCGAGCTCGGATGTTTTTGTTCAGTTCTTGTGGACATTGCAGGGTTCCGACAAGCGTCGCTCATATGCCATAGAACTTTGTACGGACCGAAATTCTGACTCAGCAACTATTCACAGAGGCCAAAGCGACGAACAGGGAGAACACGTAAATTCAGCCTTCTAGACTCTGGGGCACTTCTCAGCAGCCAATTTTCGTAGCTTCATGCAGCGCGCTACGGTGTCTGCAATGCAAGGGCCTGCATATACACGACATGCTTGTGGAACACCAGCTTCAATATTCAATGAAATGCCTTCAGAGGACAGGCAGTTCAAGGTCTTAAATGGCTTGAGGTATGAATTCATTTGTCGTTTGTCGATAGATTGTTAGATAAATGGTTTGAAGATCGTTTACACAGTGCTGGGAAACCATTCATACACTGCCTTTATCACGTTGATTCTGCGTCTACTGAACGTTACTCAGAAAATTTCTATTGGTTATCGGTCGACAATAGTTGATATATCATTGGATAAATCGTTTGTAGATGGTTGAACAGTGCTGAGAAACCGTTTTTATACTGTCTTTAGCACGTTGATTAGGTGTCCATACATGGTTATTTGAGAAATCTTTATTGGTTATCGGTGGCCAATTACCGACGCATCTTTGGTAGCTAGTATATAGGACGGTCTAACGACTTTCAACATACTGTCGGTAGGATCGATCGACTTCAACCCTCCCCCTAAAAAACATTCATTGATGGTTGGTACAAATTTTTGTAAGGGCGGGCAACGCTACTGGGAGAGATAGTCTTGTATTTCACGGGGTTTCTGGCCATTATACGTTGGCAGTGAGACGCAAAGAAGCTGCGAACCCCATGTTGAGATATGCGTATTGGTGGTCCAAGTGATCAACTTCTCCGCAAGAAAAGCATAGAGGTTAGCGATCTGTTGTGTGCGAAAAAACGACATCCGAGGGAACGTGCGCTGATCGTTGATGCATTGCACCAGATGCTTAGAACAATGGGTGACTGTAACGGCACGGAGAAACGCTGGTAGCTTGTACGTATCTTTTCAGCATGTCATTTGCAGCGCCGAACGAAGTGCCATGGTATTAACAAGATGTAGGAAAATTGGTGGAGAGGCGGGCAGCATGGCGCTTCAAGGTTTCCGGGTAGGTTGTCTCACGGTGTTGTAAACCAATAGCTGGTGCAACTTTGACAGGAGAAGAGGTTTTCTTGAGGGCCTAATGCAGCTAAGAATTGATAACAGTTCAATTCAAGCTAAGCGTACGATGAGGCGCAACGCCGGCAATTTGCAACATTTTGTGCACTATGAAATGCGTGAGTTCGTCTACAGTGTCGTTGCTGGCATCAGTTCAGGAGAAAGTGGCAGCAGTGGATGCGCGATTGACTTTCGCCTCGTATAGATGGGATCTCTGCTCCAGCATTAGAACGCGATAGCGTTTAAGAGCTCGCTTTGAGGAAATTCTAGCGTTAGCGACAGTTTCAGAGTCGGCGTCGTTGATTGTGAGCAACAAATCATCGTGTCCGTGATCAAAAAACTGACCAAGATGCAAATAGACAACTCCAGGTTCAAGTAAGATTTGCACTCGGGGCATTTGCGTGGGAAGCAGATGGTAGACCTGTGCGCCCCCACGCCGCACGGACGCCGCCGCGTATTTTTGCACAAGCCGATCGGGCACCTGACCAATAATTCCTTGTATATTTCCTCAAGCCATGAAATCTGATAGAATGTGACGCTCGCTAGGAATCTTGGAAAGCGTCAATTTAAGAAGTTATTTTCTTTGTCAGACGCAGTAATAACGAGAACAAACAATGATGCCCGGAGAAGTATAAAGGAGGTAATAGAAGCGATTGAAATGTATATGCGAAGAAAGAAAAGTACACGATAGATAGGTTGCTATTAGCAGCATCAGCATCGGTGTCAGAGTCAGTATCGTTTGTTTTGAGCAAAAAATTTTTCTGTCCGTGACCGATAAACTGAGTAAGATGCAAATACAGTAAATAAATGACATTTACAAGTCCAAAGAGGCGAAAAACAGCGTGACAGGCAATACAGTAACAGACACAGACGAAGCGCGGACTTGCCACCAATGTTTTATTCCTTGCGCGATGGTGCATATATGTAGCACACGCAACATAAAGGAGGGAGAGGAGAACAGTGATGTGAATTTTTGGTAGTTCAATATTTGTATGCGTGTGCAAAACGCATTCCAGATTCAAGTGAAGATTGAACCCGGGCCGTTTGCGTGGAAAGGAGGTGGTTGAGCTGTGCGCCGCTGCCGCCACTACCGCACAGTAATTACTGATTATGATATGTGGGGTTTAACGTCCCAAAACCACCATATGATTATGAGAGACGCCGTAGTGGAGGGCTCCGAATATTTTGATGATCTGGGGTTCTTTAACATGCGCCCAAATATAAGCACACGGGCCTATACCATTTCCTCGTCCATCGGAAATGCAGCCGCCGCCGCGAGGATTCGATCCCGCGACCTGCGGGTCAGCAGCCGAGTACTTTAGCCACTAGACCACCGCGGCGGGGTCACAGTAAGTGTGGTGTGCTGGCGTTATCATTGAATTTTACCATAAGGCGGAATCTGAACATAAAATACTTCGCTCATTGGGAGAGCTCTTCTCGATCAGCTCATGTAATATATGTGTCATAGTAGCCAGTGCTTACTGGTGAGAGCTCGGCAAGCAGCGCGCCTTGTCTTTCCGGTTCTTCATCTGCAATGCCTTTTCGGCGTATGAAGTTATCACAAATCTCGATTAGAAAGAGACGAAAAGAATGCCCTTCTATGAAAGAAAAAAATAGGAGAGAGCCCGCCTAGCATCCATGAGCCAGCTCTCTCTGAAGGCGCTGAAGGCTCATCGAGCTCATGTGCCAACCCCTGTAAACTCTTGTTTCTTTGACTTTATCTTTATCAGCTTACGGAAATTAAGCAGGAAATTTACGAGCGCCCCAGCCTAGCGTGCACAAGCCGGCCGTACCTGACGGCGCAATGCCCTCAGGCCATGGTCACGGTTGCCCACGTGCTCTTGAATTATTTTTTCATGTCGAGGAAGATATTGTTGGTGCTTCCTTCTGGTGAACAGCCACAGCTGATTGGCGTGTGTTCAGTGGCCTACGCGCCCTCTGTTTCCGGTTCAATGGGTGAGACCTAAATTTGACGTCTCGAAGTCTCCACAACTTTCGAAACTTATGAAACGGTTGGAGTATGCTTCGAAGCAATGATTACAGTGCTGAGGCATCCGGTTTTCGGCGTGCATTTCGGAGGCAGTGGGTAACTTTTAATCGTGCAAGCGATCCATTGTGGTACGTTTATTTAGGCCCTGGTCTAACACGCTGAGAAAGATCAGTACACATACCACGCATCATTCCCAAACGTTTGGTTCCTAATAGTATTCAAGTACAAACTACACAAGTCGATGTTTTGCGTAAATTTTGTACACTTTCTTGTCACACTTGCAATGTCCTGACGGGTTCGGTGCATTCACGTGGTCAAGATAAAGCATCACAGCTCTCTGGTTTTTTGAGGAACAAAATGGGCTCTGCTGAAATGGACTGTGCACAACCCCTTAGCTGGACATATCGAGAATAGTTATCCTGAAGTTATATCTTACTCTGCTGCAGCAGCAACTCAACGCTGGGGCGTCTACCAGCCTAAACGATGACGGTATAAGTCGCCCAATAGCATAATTCTGAAATCTTGGACCTACTACCCTGTTCATAAAAAATAAAATAGATAATTATATACCTATATCGATGGCTTGATGCAGTTTTCTGCTTCTATTTTTTACCCCATGAATTGGATAAATAGACAAGGCATTGAAAAACCTAGAATAACTGACAGCTGAGCTAGTTGGAAGACGGTGATGTTAAAATGACGCGACTTGAAAACACAGACACAAGAGTGAAGTTAAGAAAGAGAGCATCTCTCACGTCATGCGCAACTGACTGATATATTGCTCCCCGTGCCTGGAGATTGCGCTCAGAGGATTTCAAGCTGGACAGTCGTGCCCTCGTGATCTGCGACGATAGCGTAGCTCCCGCCACCTGGTTCGCCCTCCGCGGTTTCCTGACGCCGTGCAGCTCTCACATTGTGGTGCCCCGCTGTTGGACTTCTTCAATCGGATCCCCAATTTCCTACCTCATTCTGCTTTCCGTCACTTGCCTTCTCCATCTCTTCATCCATTCTCTTCTATTCTTTTTATCCATCCTTCCTCCTACCCCTATAAGGCACTGCGCGGTGTCGCCCTTGAGGCAGACAAAAATTAGGGGCCTTTTTCCTCTTCTATACAACCACAACCATCACCACCTTGCCTGGTAACAACCAGACAAGTGCGGACGACTTTATAAGGCCGGGCTCACGTATGCTTTTGCTGTACGAAGTTGTAGTTTGGCGAAACACGGACATAAGTGCGTATAACATAGCCATCTGTGGCATAGTAAGGGTGCATCCGCACTAAGCAGAACTGTCCTTCTTTGAACACCTTAATCAAATTGCGCGCTGAGTACCTTACGAGCTCGGGCTGTCGTAAGTTGCCGTATGCCGTCATCGCTAGGCAGATCACAGAAAAAGTACGCATAAATTTAAGAGGAAAGATGGAGCTAGTAGGAAACTAAGAGAAAAAGGAGGGAGAAAATGGAAAACGTCAGAACACAGTCAGAAGTTTGTAAAGGAAGAGGACGAAATTATTAGAAATAAAGAAATAGAGAAGACAGAAAACTCAAAACTGAGAAAAACAGGGGAGGAAAGAAAGACAGAAGCCAGTGAAAACAAAGAAGGCAGCCCAGCTTCGCACTTATTTGAGGTTTGTCACCACTAGTCGAAGATGTCTGAACCTTCCTATCTAGATTCTTTCCCGCCACTCATGCATTTTTCAGGTACGAACGTTTACGATGTCTTCACTATTCTCCCATCCTTGCTTGTTCTTTCAAGTCATATGCTGTCATAAGTTATATGCTGAGAAATGTTTGAAACTATAGCTATTCGTTGGTAGTGTACCATTCGCCCGGCTTGCCGTGCTCTTTCGTTTGGCTTTCCTTTTGTTTTTGTTTTTACCACCCTCTGATTGGTTCGACAGCGCATAAAAAGCATGTCACTGAGTGAATAAACGGCGTTTGTCTCCTGGCACTGCTTACGTCGTCTGTTCCTCGGCTCCCGTCAGTCGTTTCAGACGCCGAATATGTAACAGCTGGTGGCAGCGGTGGCGGCGGTTTGGAGCGTGCGTCGGCAGGGGCCTTTGGCGTTCGTTTGGTGAAAGCACGGCTTGTTTGTCTTTATTGGGAGCATTAACGACATTTTCTTGGTAGTTGAAGATTTTTTGACTTTGATAGATTTAATTATTACATGTAAGAGTTACTTTTGTTTCGGCAGTCATGAATCTCGAGTCATTAACGAAGCCCAACCTTGTGTTGCTAGCTGAAGAATTAGGCATCAATGTGCAGAAGTCAATGCGTAAGCCTAAAATAATCGAGGAAATATCCACCTGCGGAGCGGAAGATGACGAAGTAGAGGAATGTTGGAAGGCTGTCTCCTGCAATTGAAACAGCAAGAGGTAGAACTGAAGTTCAAAGAGATGCAACTGCAGAGCCTTGAACGCAATGATAGCGTCGACATGCGCGGGTACATGCAACCTTTCAAGGTTGGCAGTGACATCACTTTGTATCTCGTCAACTTCGAGAGAACGTGTATTAGGGTAGGACTTCGTAAAGAAACATGGTCGCAACGCCTGTTGACGTTGCTTCCCAATAAAGCAGCCGACATAGTCGCGAGATTGACAGATGAAGATGCAAGTGACTACGAAAAAGTAAAGCTTGAGCTCAGGAAAAGGTACAGCTTGTCAACAGAAACCCCGAGGATGAAGTTTTGTAACACAAAGCGTAGTCAAGGGGAGTCATACTCCGAGTTCGGCTACAAATCCATGAGCTTGTTAGAAGAATGGCATAAAAGCGCCAACTCATACGGGGACAAGCAACGCGTGATTGAACGGATTGCGCTAGAGCATTTTTATGCATTGATTCCGGAGAAAATGCGCCTGTGAATTCAGGACAAGGCAAACGTCTAAACGTTGCCAATGGCAACTAGTTTGGCTGACGAGTACTGTTTCCGTAGGATGGAAAGCTCGGAAGACCTGCGAAAAAACCATCAGGAGCGTTCAAGAACTTTCAGAAAGGAGCGAAAGAAAGCAACCAACCGAAACCCGAGAACGTTCTCCTGCAAGTACATACGGTCGACCCAAGCGAACTCAAGAGTTCCAAATTTGAAGGAAAACGGCCGTTGACCTGTTATAAATGCCATCAACCAGGCCACATTGCCTCAGGCTGCAGGCAGCCTAATGTGTGTGTGCTAAGTTGCTAATGGAGGACAGCGACTTGTTCTCGCCTTACACGTATGGCATGGCGGTGAACGGCATCATTTGCAAGGTTCTGCGTGATACAGGAGCGACATTTGATATCGTCCACCCGTCATTTCTTCAGTCCGAGCACTTCACAGAATCGTGTGTGTGGGTGCGTCAGGCACTAGAGCCCGACATGAAGTGTTTGCCGCTCGCAAGAATTGGATTCCCCAGTGAAATCCAATGCGACCAAGGATCTGTTTTCACAAGCGCGCTTACCACGACATTCCTCAAGAAGTGCGGCTTATCCATTCACCACAGCTCTGTCTACCATCCGCAGAGTAATTCGGACGAAAAATTCATTCAGTAATGAAGCGACTTCTGCGTGTGCTCTGCTTCGAGAAGAGCACTGAATGGGACGCGGTTATTTCCGCGATGCTCTTTGCTCTACGCACTGCTACTCATGAAGCGACTGGATTCACGCCGGCGGAACTAGTTTACGACTGAGCGCTTCGCTCCCCTCTAACGTTATTGAAGGAAAAGTCGGAAGGCGAATTCATGGACAAAACGGTGATCAAGTACGTGCTAACGTTGTTGAAGCGCCTACGTGAATCGCAGGAATTGGCACAAATCAAAATGGCTGAAGCTCAACAACGCGCAAAAGTGTACTACGACAGATACGCACGTGCGCGAGCCTTCAATGAAGGCGATAAAGTACTCATTCTGAAGCCGTGAAAGCAAATGAACTGGAAGTACCATAGGACGGGCCAGTCACTGTTAAACAAAAGCTCTCCGAAACCACTTATTTAGTCACGACGCCTGGCAAGCGCAACGATGTGACACTCTACCACTGCACTCTTATGAAGCCCTTTGTCGAACGCATGGATACGCTGAACATCGTCTTAAGCGAACCAGAGAAAATAGATGTTCCAGTCCCTCAAGTTCCGACCCCTTGTTCTTCCCTGTCAACTGAAGACATACTTGAGTCTGTAGCTAAACAGTCGAACAAAAAAAAGCAGTTGAAAATGCTTATCAGCAACTTTAGTGATTTGTTCAGCCCCCATCCCGGCAGAACAAATCTTGTCGAACCTGACATCAAGTTGACAACTGACCAACCCTTCCGAACCAGTATGCACAGATTTTCACCGCGTCATAAGAAGCTTTTGAACAATTGCGTACAAAACTTGTTGGCCCTGGGTCTAATTGGGCCGGGGGAGAGTGATTATGGGTCAACAATGTTTATCGTAGAAAGTCCTGGCAAGGAAATCCGACCATGAATTGATTATCGAAAATTGAATGCTATTACAAAGCCCAAGTTGTTTCCCATTCCTAATGTCGAAGCCCTGAACGAAAAAGTTTCCACAGCACAGTATGTTTTTACGTTGGATCTAGTCCGCGGCTTGTGGCAAGTGCCATTCACGGAAAACGCCAGCCAGCTAGCCACTTTCATGACTCCAACAGGCACATAATACCCACTTGTGCTGATTTTTGGTCTAAAGAACGCACCATTCATATTTTCAAAACTAATGAATCAGGTGCTCGCAGGCACAGAGTCATTTGCTGTTCCCTACCTCGATGACAAATCGGTATTCTCGAACACTTTGCAACAGGATTTCGAACATTCACAGGTTTTCCTTCGACTACGTGAAACGGCCTTCACTCCGAAAATGACTAAATGTTGTCTTGCGAACACCCACGTCCACTAGATGGGGCATGTTGTTGGCCAAGAGAAGTGACGTCCTTCCGAACTAAAAGTTGACGGGATCACTAGCTTTCCTTTGCCGAAAACAAAGACCGACATGCTTTCACTTTTGTGTTTAGCTGAATACTACAGAAGCTATATTCTTCACTTCGCAAACATAGCTAGTACCCTCACAGACGCTCTCCGCAAGACCGAACTATCTACAGCGCGTTGGGATACGGCTCGAAAGGCAGCGTTTGCCGAGATTGAAAATATTCTTGTCAGCCAACCGGTTCTTGTGGCACCAGATTATTCCCTCCCTTCCCTAGTTCAGGGCGTCGTTCTAAGTCAAGTGAACGAAAAAGGCGAGGAACACCCTGTTATTTACGCGAGTAGAAAGCTCACGTCTCGTGAGCAGGCATGCAGCCCAACAGAAAAAGAATGCGCTTGCTTGGTGTGGGCTCTCGAAAAGCCTTCGTGTTATCTGAAAGGGTCTTACTTTGTTTTCGAAACCGATCACTCCCATTTGGTGTGGCTCAACCAGATGTCAAACAAAAATGGCCGCTTGATGAGGTGGAGCCTCGCACTCCAACAATTTGATTTCACAGTGCGGCACAAGAAAGGCAAACACCATGCAAAGGCTGACTGCCTCAGCTGCACTCCCTAGTGTTTCTTTTTCTCTCCCTCCCATTCTGTGTGCATGCATTTCGGCGCAGGCTTCTCTATTGTAGTTTTGGCTGCGTGTTATCTGCTCCCGGTGAATCCAACAGTCGGGCTTTCCCAACCTTGTGCGTCAGATTGCTCCTGACGTTGTTACTGCGCTGCTCCCGCTTGTTCACCATGCTGTTTCAAATCCCTTCATGCCGCTTAACGAGTCCAACTCTGCGCCAGGTGTTTTCAGCCAGCTCCTTCTCACTACATGCGTGGCATCCGAGCACCAATCAGTGACCGAAGCCCGTTCTCATCGTCGCATCCTTCCGGGAGCCCCAAAAAATCTGCGAGCTTGTTGGTGCCCGAGGATACCAAGTGCCATCTTCGTCCACTGTGTGGGTGCCAGCCACAACGTGTCCGCATGTGCCGCCATGCATCCCGTCGTCTTCACCTGTGTCCAGCACAAGGACAATGTGAACGTGTAAAACCTGCAATCAGCACTCTGATTAGACAGTTTTCACTCGAATGTTGGCCACCTGTTCCTACCTTCAGTTGTTCAAAAAGCGTCATCCTCTTGAACGCCTTCCGACATGGGTAGCTTTGGCCGAGTGTTAACATTTGCCTGGCTTGCCGCGCTCTTTCGATTGCCTTTCGTTTTGTTTTTGTTTTTGCCACCCTCTATTGGTTCGACAGCGCAGAAAAAGCACGTCGCCGAGTGAATAGACGGCGTTTGTATCCTGGCACTGCTTGCGTCGTCTGTTCCTCGGCTCCCATCGGTCATTTCAGGTGCCCGAATATGTAACAGTAGTTACTACGTAGTCTATTATCTGCCGCCTCATTGATCTGTGTAGACACGTTCCACCAGACTAACGTCACGAAATTGCGGTGGCACTGTCTTGGTAGGCAAAAGACGGTCTGCCTACCACAGTTTCTGCTAGGTTTTCAATGGTGCATGTGTTGTTGTCAGATAAGCAACGAGGAAAAAAACGGTATGCTGACGAACTGCGTCGCGGTTGGATGTGAGTCGCGTCTAACAACTTTGCTTGATTTGTTGGCGCACATCGCCGCCCACAGCGCTTATGGTTTTCACAATGCTTATGGCGTCTCTCAACGTCGTTTTGGGTGCGCACATCGCAGCCCTAAGGGCGTATGGCGGAAGTTACGTGCGCACATCGCTATAATTTTACCCGTAATGTCGACATCAACCTACTTGTGTTTACAAACATGAAATAGGTCTATAACTCAGCTATATTCAATATATCTGAAAAAATTTCATCAGACAATGTAAATTCATTATATATGCTAGCAATTTGGTAATCGCATGCGCGGCATGTATTCAAACTCTGTCTGTACCCGTGGGTACATTTTGTTTTAGCTTGTTATCACTGCCACTGTTTTAATGTGGTCTGTTGGTCTGAAGAAAATAGCTTCAGTAACTTACGCTACAACTTTATTTGCAGTTCTACAGCTTTCTGCACCAGATAGATGAGTCCCGGCTTTTATAAAGTGTTTATTCACGTCGTTAACTAATTTTGTTTTTTCTGCTGGCGTCAGGGTTGAGCAGCATTTGCCATTTTTTATTCCTTCTGCAATAGTTTGCACGGCTTCCCACTTTTTTTCAGTTCATTAGCAACTAGTAAAAACACAATCCTCGAAGTAGAAGTCTTTCGCCGTTTTTGTATAGCTAGAATGACAAAATTCGGTTGACATTCGGAATGACAAAACGAGAAAATCCGGAAAATTCGGAATGACAAAACGAGGCCTGCGACGCTGTGAAGGGTGCTAAGAGTCTCTTGGTCCAGATAGGCCACCGTTTGAATCCGAACTTGGCTACCTTTAACGCTAGAACACTATCTAGTAAGGCTAGCCTAGCTGTCCTATTGGAGAAATGAGAGGGTGTTCGATGGGATGTGATAAGGCTCAGCGAAAGTAGGAGGACACGTGAGGCTTATAGGGTGCTGAAAAACAGACACGTCATATGCTACCGTGGATTATATGATAGAAAAGAACTATAGTGATGGGGTTTTTTATATATGAGAATATCACTAGCCACGTGAACTAATACTATAGCATCAGTGAGAGGGTGGCAAGTGTCATAATTAAGTTTAACAAAAGGTACGAGATGAAGGTGGTACAGGCCTACGCGCCTACATAGAGCGATGAGGATCAATTAACTGAACGCTTTTATGAAGATGCAGAATCAACCAATAATAAAGTAAAGTCACAGTATACTTTTCTGCAAGCAGCCATGAAACTGTCCGGAGACCATGCAGTGGGTGAATAGAAATACCAAAGGGGAGTAGTTAGTTGAGTTCGCAGGATGCAGTAAATATGGAGGTTGAATGCCTTCTTCAAAAAACAGGCTAACCGTAAGTGGAAGTGGTGAAGTCCCAATCGTGAAACTAAACATGAAATACCCTTTATTCTCTTCGCAATTAGGAATTTTACAGAATGTAGAAGTACTTTGCAAGATCTGATGCAGTGACCATAAAATGGCAAGACCTCGTATTCACCTATATTCGAAAAATCAAAGGCATATACTGATATGCAAGAAGCTAATTTATGAACTAGTGGTGAGAGCGAAAGTGCAGAAATTCAAAGATTCGCTTTAAAATAGATTCGAGGCACTGAACTAGGTAACTGACGTAGCGTTGACGCGATCGAACGATAATCTTACTAGTATCATCAAAGACAGCAATTAAAGTACGGTGTGTGGTCACTATACAGAACCCTGACAAACTATCTAAGGGCAGAAAAAAAACTCATATGAGACGACAAACCATGAAAGCCTCAAATGCAACCGTCAACACAGACCCAGTGGAGCTTTTGAAGTTAATCAATAGACGTAACGTAGTAGAGAAAATAAAGCAGGATGTAAGAAACGACGGAAGTCTGAAAGCTGCAAAGGCGAACTTTGGCATAGGTGAAGTTAGGATGTATGCAATAAGAAAGAAGGAGTGCAATGCAATTCCTCATAACCAATATGAATCAGATAGTCGAGTCGGCAGAGGAATTCTACAAAAAGCTGTACAGAGAGCAAAACAACCAGGAGAATATCATGAGACAATATTCTGGAGGAATTGGACATTCTGCGAGCAACGACAGGGCAAGTAAAAAAACCCTATAAGGATGCAAAGAGTAAAATCCACTGCCGAGGATAAGTTAACAACAGACCTGTTGTGAGATGGCGGAGAAATTGTATTAGAGAAACTGGTCACCTTATATACAGGTGTCTCTAAACAGAAAAGGTGTGAGAATCTCAGACGAACGTCGAGATCACCTTAATTTGTTAGAAAGGAGATGTTGAGGAACTAAAGAAACACAGGCTGATCAGCCTATTGCCCTATATTTAAAATCATTTATTAAAATATTAGCTAATAGAATTAAGTAGATTTTAGGGTTCTATCAACCGAAAGAACAAGCAGGATTTTGTACAGCCTACGTAACACTAGACCATATTGATACTATCAATCCGGTGTAAATAAATGTGCGGAATACAGCCAACCCCTAAATATAGCCTTCATAGGTTACGAGAAGGTGTTTTACTCAGTCGAGACATCAGCAGAGATAAGGACATCAGATTGAAGACTTCGAAGAACACTACATATACATACTGAAAAAAAAAGCCTACATTGATTCCACGGCCACTACAGTTCAAAAAAAGTAACAGAATTAAAATAAAGAAGGATTTAAAGCAGAGGGACACAATATATTCAATGCCATTCACTGCGTGCGTATACGAGGTTTCGTAGATAGGGAAGAATTAGGGGTAATTCTTAGTGGAGAAAACCCTGTGATTCGCTGATTACATTTCCTTGATGGGTAACTCAAAAGACAAATTTCAGCTTGTGGTGACGGAACTGCACACGGAAAGCAGAACAGTTGTTCTGAAAACAATTTTGTACAAAACGGAAGTAATGTGCGAAGATCTCAGCAAAAAACAGCTTTTTGCAATAGGCAGGAAGATGCTGGAAGTTGTTAAACAATATCTCTACTTAGAACAGGTAGTACTTACGGAGCCGAACCATGAGAGTGAAATATCTGGAGGAGTAGGGATGGAGTAGATCACATTTGATATTTATTTTCAAACCACGTATGTTAACCTGCCACTAACCCTCAAGAGGAAGGTATAAAACAGCTGCATCTTGCCAGTACTTTTCTACAGAGCAGACAGCCGCAGGCTTAAAAAGAGGGTAAAGCTTAAATTAAAAACGACACAGTGAGCGATGAAAGAAAAATGATAGGTGTAACCTTACGGCGCTCTGAAGCACTCTTTTGAGTAGCCATGAAATTAATTCACTAGCAAAGCGTATCACCTTACAATATTAACGCCGCAAAAATTTTAACAATCCGTCCAGTACGAGCGGAGTTACAAAGATTTGTCACATGCTGCAATCGCATTCTCTCTGCTCTCGTCGCGACGAAGGCGCTGAAAGCAACGCAAGGGGGCGGAGTAATGGGAGGGGCAAACAAAAGATGCCACTCGTGCCTTGTGACCTGGAGCAATTTTTCTTTTTTTTTCTTTGAATACGCGGCTTTTTCAGTGAGATCGCGCGCGCACGCATGCACAAGTGATGGTCTCTCGTGGCGACCTCTGTAACAACCGAGCACGCCTCGTTAAAATCAGCCAATGGTTGATAGATGGGCCTACTACGAGTCCTTTTCTGGCATATTCCGTGATTTTTCGAGAGAATAGAAAGAAAGTTTAGCTGACTTTGATTATTTGTTGTGAATTCTAGACCGCGTGCTGCGCTATATTATTGGGCTTACGTGTTGTCGGAAGCTTCAACTACCCATCAGCAGCGTTTTGTAACTATGCTCAAAAAGTGTTGCAGGAACTTTTTAAGAGGCCAGAAGAGAGCAGATTGTGTCAGAGAACAAACCGGGGTTAAGGATACCATAGTTGCAGTGAAAAAGAGTAAATAAGCATGGGACGGGCAAGTAGGCAGGATAACCGCTGGTCATTCAAGTTGAGCGACTGGATTCTTAGCGAAGGCTAACATACGAAGGAGAGACAAAGAGTTAGGTGGGCCCATGAGATTAAAAAGTTCGCAGGTAAAACGTGGCAAGCACAAGACCGCGTTGATTGGTGGATTATGAGAGTGGTCTTTGCCCTGCAGTGGGCGTAGCAAGGCGGATAAAGATGATGGTATCGCAGTTAACTTATTTCTCTATTTCATGTACTCCTTGAGTACTTCTTGATCGCCAGTTTATGTGAAATATTGATTCCTGTGTTTATGCAATTCTACAAAGTTTTATCGGCCCATAGCCATCTTACTTTTTTGTTTCTGCAGTATGCGTGTTCGCAATAGGAAAGAAATGTCATAGTATTCACGCGTGCGCTGCAAGAAGATACTGTAAGCCCTTCTAGCAACGGATTCGCGATAAACATGTTACCATCGTTCTTTAAACAACAGTCTGAAATTGCCCAAAGTGTGATCATTATTCTTATGCTGCAAGAGAGTTTCGCCCCGCTGTTGTTGACTAGTGGCTAAGGCCTTCAGCTGCTGACCTGCAGAAACTTCAAGCTTCGCAACTAAGCTGCTCGAGAGCGCTCTTAGCTGCAGTGCGCCTTTAGCGAGCACTAGGCCTATTGTGCTAGCCGCATCAGCGTACATGTTACCAGTGCTTCTTGCTTTGAGTAAACACAATTATAAAGCGTCAAAACGACTGTAACGTATGGTTTAGACGTGCGTGAACTCAAATCAGCAATTTTCGCTCATGTGGGTTGCCCGCACAAGAAGTGGCGACGATCGGTGCGTCGTGCTTTCAGCAACGCAGACTGTCAATGAAACCTGCTGGGCGTCCCGCCACGATGGTCCAGTGGCTAAGGTATTCGGGTGCTCACCCACACGTCGAGGGATAGAATCCTGGCTGCGGTAGCTAAATTTTCGATGGAGGCGAAAATGCGGTTAGCCCTTGTGCTCAGATTTGGGTGCACCTTAACCTTTTAAATGCCGCACTATGAAGCAGTAGGAAAAAAAACTAAAATTTATGTTGATAATTTGCATTGGCCTTCTAAATTAACTATGATCAAAAATACAGCCACATTCACAATGACTAAGCACGTTTTTTCGCATGTTTCATTTTTGGAACATTGGCATTTCCCATATGCAAAACACACATTTTCTCTGGAACAATTTTTATTGACTTTTCAGTCTGGTTTCCTTATTCAGGATAACTGAAGAATAATATTTAGCGTCATACGATGTCTCTAAAAAGTATAAATATTTATAACAACACTTTCTGAAAATTTCTTTTTTCATACTACTGGCTGTACTACAGTGAGCAAATCACAAACCGTGGTAAGCGGCAAAGCCTTTCTTGTGCAGCCGCTTTTTGCACTGCTGGCACTGATTCGTTGTATTCTTCTTGCATTCCTCGCACCTTCCCCCAGTCGTTCAGATGATGTAGTGGCCATCAGTTTTTCTGTCCTCATGTCTCGGATGAACCCGGGGTCCAGGTCTTACAGTGAGTTTCTGATTGAGCTGCAGCAAGGACATGGTGACGTCCTGCCGAAAGGCGATGTGCGTCATGGCGGCATCACTACCCTTGTGAAGCTTGCAGTGGAGGAGCCATCCTGCGACGACAGCCATGTTCAAACCATTGCTGGAAAAGTTCTACCACAATTTCTTGCTCCTCAGTCTCGGTCGATAGCTTCCGAGGAGGCGGTCCATCACATCTACTCCACCCCTGCCCTTATTATAATTTCTGATCAATTATGGTTGAAGAATGTCCACATTTTTGTTTGAGCGTCGTGAGGAGGGTTTCGCACTTGCAACAGGCTCGTGGTTGAGGTGGTTAGAAGAAACTGTGACGACTGCATTTTCATTCCACCTGCATGCGCAGACTGCCCCGTCACACTTGTAGTTGAAAGATCCTCTTTCTTCTTTTTCGATGTTTTTCAAGCTCTTCAGTGGACAACCACCGGTTCTTGTATCTCGCACAGACCCTGTCGCTCGAATCCCCTTGTCAGCCAGTTTCGTCAAGAGGCCGTGAGAAGTGAAGAAGTTGTCAAAGTAGACTTCGTGATGTTCAGGCGCTTCCAGGACCGATACCATATCGCTAACAACCCTGGTCCCGAGAGGTGTCTTGTCGTCCTTCTCGTTCTTCTCACAGTATATTTCCATCGCATAGGGGTACCCCTTCGAAGAGCACATCATCAATATTTTGTACCCAAATCGAAATGGTTTACCGCGAATGAATATTTTGCACGAGTGGTGGCCATAATAGGGCACCATTGACTCGTCGATGCTGAGCCTTTCTTTGAACACTCCAAACTGGCGGAAACATTTGGAGACTTCATCGTAAAACGGCTGAAGTTTGCCCATTTTTTCGCCTGCTTTCAACTGAGCGTTGTCAACAACATGAAAGAACCTTTTCAGCTGCCGGAACCTATTGCGAGCCATCACTGTCGTGACTAAAGGCACACAAAGATCTTCTGCAGTGCTCCAATACGAGTCCTCAGACGGAACGGAGTGGTACGAGCTGAAAAGTAAGATGCCAAAAAAGTGACCTATGTCCGCTCCTGTGACGTCCACCTCCTCCTTCTTCTGAAGCGCGTATCTTGCAGTTAGTTCAGCCAGTGAACCAAGATACTCCAGAGAAATAAATTTGCTGAACAGCATAAATGGGCTCATGTTTGCAAGATCAGGAAATGCCTCTAGCAATAACGGAGTACTCTCGCTGGGAAGTGTTTTGTCAAACGTGGCACGGTCACACCATACTGGTGTATGGGAGTGCTTTGGAGTATTTGTTTTCCGAGCATTCGTTGAAGCTTTGCGTCCTTTTCCAGCAGTAAATTGCCGCCCCGCTGGTTTCTTTCGTCGTGGCTCAGGACTCGAACATGCAGAAGGCGAATCAACGTCTTTATCCCTGCACAGCATAACTTGAACGTGCCCACAAACATCATCAAGAACAACTTCAGAAAAGTCGTTTTCGTTCACGTGCTCCTCGTCAGTAATATTGCCATCTTCAACAGGCGGCAATTGGCATACAGACGCACCTTCGCGTTCGTCATCGGGAAGGCTGAACAAAAGGTCAATTGCTGCCTCCAAAGTCAGGAAGCGTTGTGCCATGACCTACAACGAAAGTTATTGCGGTGTAAAGCACAGTACTACAAAAATAAAACCAGCCGCAAGGTAGTTTTCTACTTACATTCACAGGGATTGATGCAGCTAGGCACTGTAGTTCAATGCTGCTCTTTCCACGTGTCTGGCAAACTCAAAATGACGCCCAGGAAAGCTTATGTTCAAGTTTCTGCCAAGCGCCGCCCAACGGGCGCCATCGACAAGGCAAAAAAGAAAAAGAACAAGGCGAAACGCTCGCGCTCGTCTACGCTGCGTTTCACACTGTGAAACGCCAATGTTCCAAAAAAGGAACATCCGCACAAAGCTCTCAATCTGAAAACTAGATTGTCTTTGTTATTTTTTTATTGCATTGCCACGTAAACCCGAACTATTTGCCGATACTTTAGTTCTGCTTTGCTCACTGTAACATTTCTTTTTCCTGCGGAATAATGCAAGAAACATCTGGTGGTCAAGGAGCGCAAGATATGCCTGTTTTTAAAAATTTATTTAATGGTTCTCCGTAGGTTCATAATAGAAATTAAAACTGCTACGTTTTTCACAAGCATCAATGAGTATGCGGAAACATAAAATTTTAATATGCGATATATTGGAGAGGAAATAAAAAATTAGGTTTCGTATGTTCCAATTTTGGAACATTGGCAAGTGAAAGGTTAAAGAACCCCCAAGTAGTCGAAATTTTATAGTCCTTCCCTATGGCGTCTCTCACAATCACAATCGTGTTGTGGTTTTGGGACGGTAAACCACGGATATTACCATCATCATCATCAATTAATATTATTATTATTATTATTATTATTATTGTTGTTGTTGTTGTTGTTGTTGTTATTGAATTCGGCGACTTGCACTCGTGATAATGTAAGTTTTGTTGATTAAAAAAAATAGGAGAGTGATCGCCTCCACCTTAATCTAAAACACCGTATTTGATGCTACTACTGCACATGTTTGATAGGCATATGTCTAATAAAGTACCAGAAGTGGCTGTTATCTTCGGGATAAAGCAATAAAATTTCTGAAGGGATGACAATGAACATAATTATTTATCTCAAGTGACCATGTGTTTTTGGAGGTCGTGTTTATGTCAGTATCACCCATGATATTGGATAGATTATTTGCCTGGTCTGTGGTTGAACTAACTGCTCCAAATAAGTCACATCTTTGCCGCGAAGCAACACATTGAACGCAATAGCAACACAATGAAAAGTCAGCGCAGAATAAAAAGCAGATCGAAACGTGCCCCGTGTTTCTCACGCACAAATGACGCACGAAACGTACTCACAGGTTTGGATGCATGCGTATAAATGTCTCAGGTGTTACTTCGCTGTGTCTGAATGCGCGTGCTTTTCAGAAACAGAGACTGCAACATTTGCAGTGACCTTGTTCGCCCGGTAACTGCAACATATCCGTCCCAGGTAAAGCCCGAGGCCTGCCAAGATGCACGAATCTCCCCTCCTCCCAACCACGAGATAAGGGTGCTCGAAGAGCGTCGAACCCCTGCTCCTTGTAGGGCAAAATGCGCGCGGGAGATAAGAGCGGGGCCACGCATCGCGACGATGTGGCGACCTGTGTTCATTGAGCGATCTTGCTCGTATTGCTGAAAACAGGATAATTATTCCCGAGATACCCGTCAGCGGTGGTAAGTGGTAGATAAAATAGCTTGCCGTTCAAATGATAAAAGGCGATAAAGAACGACGTTCTGAACAGTTGCATTTTCCTGTTCTCCGCTTCGAAATATTTATCGGCCATGGGGCAAGGTGCTGCTCAGGCTTCAGCCAGTGACAATGACGGCCCTGTTGTACTTCCTCGCCTTCTCACCGGTAAGCTCGTTGTGGACTCTGTTTTTCTTCATGCGGACTTAGCTGATCGCCCTTACTGAGTTGAATATTTCAGAGATGCTCTTCGGAACATCATTGACTTGAAGGAAATAAGCTTCATAGGTTAGTTTCAAATGTCTCGTGTTAGGATGGTCACATGCAAGTCAACGCTGACAAAAACAAAGCTGGTCACAAGAGACAAATTTTCCGTCAAAAGTCGTCGATGCCTCATTATTGACCCGGAGCCGACGGAAGTGAAGGTGAAGCTTACGTGGCTTCCTGAGCGCTTGGAGGACGCTTATGTTCGCGAGGCACTGCAAGCTTTTCGGAAGGTCAAGACAATTTCACAAGAAATCTGGAAAGTAGCGGACATGAAACAAATGCGAATGCTAAATAGGTATGTTGTTTTCGCCTTTGCTGATGGAGTTCGCGTTGCTGATATTCCTCATAGTCTTGTTGTTTGCGGAGTCGAAAGCCTTGTCCTGATGCCTGGCCGCCCAACACATTGCCTTCGGTGCAGTACCCAAAATGGCTCCGTACAACCCCAAGCAGAAGTAGAAGTTGCCATGAAGAGTGCTGTTGCGCCGACCCCTAAAGGTGCCTAACAACATCCAGTACAAGACAGATACTTTTGGCTGGATCCCGCAGAGAGTTCTTCACCTGCTTGCGCTGCAGCTCCCAAGCCACTTTTTCATCATGGTGCAGAAGATGATATGCAGATCTCTTTGAATGCAGCAATACCGAAGCGTCGCGCATCGTTACGGTTGACCCAGCATCAATTACCCAGCATCATTGACCCAGCATCCTTGACTAAAGGCTGGTGCACACCGGCGACTATCAGCGCTCGCACGACCATTTGCGAGTGGTCGCGAACGGTCGCAAACGGTCGCAAAGCGACTGCTTTGGCTAGTCGCTTCCTGACCGATTTTTCAGTCGCGCGACTGCAGTCACAAAGCTGCTGGACCCCATCAGTGATGCTCAATTTTTGTTCTTTTGTTTTTTTTTGTTGCGCTGGCTTCCTGCCGCCAGTTACAAACTAGTAGTGCGTTTCTCTGGGTCTGTGGCACCATGGCCACCACGGAATACTTGGCTTGGAGATGGCGGGGCGTAGCAGCTCAAGCACAGCGTCGAATTTACGTGGCGGTATTCGTAAGAAGGTAAACACCGTCAAAGTAAAGAGAAAATAAATTGTGCACTATTTTTTCTCCGAATTCAGAACCGTTTTATTGTCTTGAACTTGATTTGTCACCGCCTTCAATGCAGCGCGTTTGGAACGCGTTTGTGCTTCATGCCTTGGCAACGACTTAAGACACCGCGTTCGAGACGCATTGTGCGAGACGCGTTAGACTGTGGCAAGTCAATTTAAATTCAAGGACCGTTTCTGAATACGTACGACTCTCAAAAATACTCCTCGTCATCTCAGCGCAGCTCGGGAGGCAGGCGGCTTGCATGGCCGGCCAACTCCCGTGATCGAAAGGACGGTCACACCCACTACCGTTTTTTTGGATGCATCCGTGATACCAGCGCTGACACCATGGCACAGCGCATCAGCACCATGACTATGTCTTGTTCTTCGCTTGAATCAAATTTGACGCTGTTGAGAACGCTGTGCGAGAACGTACGAAAACAATAAATGCGGTGCGCCCGGTTTGCTCCGCTCACTCAGCTCAGTCAGTTGGCGGTGATCAGCTGATCGGCGCCCGTCTCTAGAGTTCTCGCTGATAACGAGATCCGGACGTGACTCTCAGCTTTTGCGACTTCCGGTCGCTCGCATGCAGCCCCTGCCGGTGTGAACATCAGTCGCTTTTTGGTCGCCAATCGCAAATGGTCGCGCGACCGCTGCTAGTCGCCGGTGTGCACCAGCCTTTAGAGGTCACGCCTTCGCGGAATGTCCTTGCCCAAAAGGAAGTGTCAGTGATTGCGGTCTAGGAGGCCTGGTGGGGATTCACTGGAAGCGTCAGCGCCAACCCCTGGAACTGATCAAGTGGCACGATAAGCGCATTAGAATATAATCTCCATGACGCAGTCTGAGCAACTTATTTTTGCTACCTTGAACGTACACTCTAAGCCAAAACGGAGCAACAGGGGTATAGGGGTTGCTCCTTTCAGGGAGCAATTGCATTGCCACTCCCATTACTCTCCTAAAAGGAGTAACTGCAGAGGGAGGAACCGTTGCTCTCCTTTCAGTTCCTCCTTCGGGGGATGAACAGTTACTCCCTCCAGTTCCTCCCTGCAGACCAACAGTTACTCCCACCAGTTGCTCCGTGCCGACCAACCATTACTCCCACCAGTTGCTCTTTTAAGAGCAACAGTTACTCTTTACCGTTCCTCCCACGTGTTCGCAGTTACTCTCTGAAAACCAACTGCACATGCTTCCAGTTACTCCTTGGGGAAATGAGTATTTATCTCGAGTATGCTTGTCACACGCTTAACACATGGCGAGAGCTCCTTGGAAGAGCACTGCTTGGGTGCTTCTAACACAAAAAGTGGACAATATTGAAAGGAAAATAAATGTTTTATTGTTCTTTTTTATGAGGCGACGTGTGACCACACGTAAAAGTAGACTTCGCCACACCACAGCCAGCACTAAACAAACACCATAATACATCAAAGGTTTTCTGCGTCATCCGTGGAAAAACAATATTGAATTTGTAGCATAGGGCAGTCTGTGTCATCATTGGTGAGAGAAGGGCAACTTCTCCAATTCTGAAGAACTCAAGTTTCGCAGCTGGTGTTTCCATCAGGCTAGCGCAGCAGAACGTCACCGCAGGCATATGTGAAGCATCTCATTGCTGCAAGAAAAAAAATAGAAGTGTGAGGTTAAACATGCCAGAATCAATTCATAACAATGAGTCACACACACTGCAGCAGCGCTTACATTCTAGGATGTCTACTGCAAAACGAAATGTGAAAAAAAGGAAGGTTCGGCCAAACGTTACTTGGCAAGCCATATAAATGCTGATGTGGTAGACGCTCTTCACATGATGTCTCAGACAGCAATATTCCGGAAGAAAATGTGCAGCACCTCAACAAGGCATATTTGTAGCAGTTAAAGATACCCTTAGGTTCAGTTAACTTGTTTCCTATACACAGCTGAGTGACATTTCTATGAGCCCATTCACCAATGGGCATTCTAAATGAGGTCATGTGTGTGGCAAATAACACGTACTGTCCGCTCATGTTAAAATACTTATTTAGCTCGTGCACATAGTTGCTCTCGATTCTACTGTTCTATCATACGCTGCTGCGTCTTGAATTGTGCAATACCTGTAGGCACAAGCCAAGCATGCAAAGCCTGCTTGAAAGCAACCATTTGCAGAGGCTACATGATAATCTTCAGTATATTTCTTTGTACCTGACGCAAACGGCTGGACAAAACTATAGACAAATAAAAGTAGACCGTGCTACCTTCAAAAATGCTTTAAATTTAGAAAACTAGGGTGCATTTGTTCACTCGGTTGACGAGTCACAGCCACGAGATATTTAAACGAAGCAATATATCTTAAGGCGTGCACAGATATTCTGATTCTTTGTTTGACAGTGTCACAGATAGCTTGCCAATACATATATATTTGAGAGCAACAAGATGTGAAGCTTTTATTTGTTCAACGTCTTGTTGGTTCACAGCCAAACAGGTTACTGCTTGTTAGACAAATTGGAATAAGCACACCATGGTTTCCAAAAAAAAGCATTATTAGAAGTTAGCTCCCGGTGTGAATGTCTGCCTATTTATTTTGTACTGCCTTCTACATGTGCCACAAAGACATTTGTTGAGGATGTGCTACCAGTCAAGCCAAGATCGCATACTTGGTCAATGTGATGGAAAGACAAACATTAGAAACACTGCCACCTCTAGTAAGAGCATAACACTTCAGTATCTTGGACTAGCAAAGAGCTGCACAAGAAAGTTAAGCCCACTCTTGCGGAACTTTGAACGCGAATATTTCAGAGTGGGGGAGGTCAACATGCTGTGGCACTTTTAAACTCACGAAACATCTGCAGAAAACGGGGTAAAGGCAAGTCAAGAAACGCTGTTATGAAGGCCTGCGCATGGACAGCTTTGTGAATCTAGGTCCAAGGTTTATGCTTTGTGCAAGCCAAAATCCATGTAAATAGGGAAAGCATACTTTTAGGTGTACTAGCGTAAACAAATCTTGGCAGTTGGCTTTTTAGTACAAACAGCAATCCCTGCAATGAAAACATAAACATTTTATCTTAACGGTAACAGTGTGAGCACACACACGGGCCAGTGGAGCCATGTCGAATTGTCAGTGCCAGTGTAACCATGTGGCATAATGAACTATTCTCTGGCCAACACATGCACAGTTTGCCCCTAAAAAGCGATGCTTTCATATACGTAGTACAAAAAGTCTGCACTCACCAAAATTCACTTGCTTTCTGTACTTTAGCATCGTTGGGAGCATCTTTATCTGCAGTATAACCAAATTTGTGTCATATCCCTGAAAAAAAGTAAAAGACATGCATCAAATATTGTTACCTTTGGTAGCAGTGAAGTCAGGTTAAGAACAGCCAAGTGGAAATCAGCCTAATTATGTGCATGCGGCAAATCCCAAACGGCGTTATTGAGGTTGTCGAAATTTTCGTCGATTGGTGTTAACGTCGATATGTGACTTCAACGGCATGCCATGTTTTCACAGCGCATAAAGATTTCATGATGCAGAATAATGACAGCGCTAACGAGAACATACAGCATTTATGATTGTCTTTTACAATATTCCATTTTGCTAAGGTTTTGCATCACTAAAGAAATCTGAAAGATTTGGGTCATTCCTTCTCCAATCGTTCTGTCAATATGTAAACTGCTCGCTTGATGGTGCGCTTATAAAATAGTACGTTCAGCGCAGAGGTGAAGCAAGTGACGCAGTGATGTGGGCAGATTTTTTTTTTAGGTGTGCGGGGAGGGGGTGGGGGGTGTCCGCTTATCTGAATAGGCCGGGCAAGCGAATATGGTCGTCAATTTGGGCTCCCTACGCCCGGCCTAAAAAAATTCTGTGCGCAACCGCCTGGCTATGCCAGTGAAGTGATGCGACAATGATTTGTTCACTTACTGATTTACATACACTTTACATCTCTAAAAAATGCGGCCCAAGGCCCCAACACTCAGCCGTTAACATTACATAAAGCCAATGGTAGAAAAGTGCCAGTATGAATGCAGCTACAACCCCGCCCCAATGTTTTTTCAAGCGAGGTAGTGTTGCGGAAATGAACTTTTAACTGCAAAAGTACACTGGCACTGCAGTTGTGACAGGGGAAGCAAGAGGGTATGCAGGCGGTAATAGAGGTAATTTAGTCCGATACGGCTAGCAATGGATACGGTGAATAAGAGCAAATCATTTCTCTTTCAATAGCGCAACCACTCAACAATGTATTGTAAGAGCATTAAATGTTGCTGGAAATGCCACTCACCTGCACGCTGATGCATGCACACTCCTTTGTCCGACGAACGAACAGGCTTGCAGATAGCTGAAGACGTGTTTACGATGTGTTTGTTCCACCCAGCAGCAAAATCCACAACTACTTCGCGCTCCATAAAGATAAATATACACTAACCTTCATCACGAATAAGTAGAAATGCAAATCTGCGACACACACACACACGATCAAAACATAGCTCACAAGCTCGCACGTCCATTTGCTCGCCAACCACAGACCATATGAAAATGAGTAAATAGTGCGAACGCGAACCTAGTTGTGCCGAAAAAAAAAACGTCGAGCAGTGGCAGCACAGGCGTCAGCGCAATAATTTCAGTGTGTTCTCCTAATACAATTATAAAAAAAACTGAGGTACACTAAAACTCATGAATAAATATAAAAAGTTGAGTGTAATTTTTATTTAGTGCTAGTCAACATAAACACTGAATAAAAATTACTTTGTAACTTACATCGTTTGCTACACTAGCGCCACACTTGTCGTGCGGGCGCAGATGGCGCAGATTTGTCATTCTGCCCTCAAACTACACGGTGAAGCGTGCTACTAAGTGTATGGCTGATGAGAAGCGCGTCTGGGTCCGCTTTTTTTTTTCTTCTCCGATATATCTGGGCGGGGGGGGGGGGGGGGGGGGGCTCCTTATGCACGTGTTTCGGTGCTTGATCGACTTTGACGCCCTTATTTCGTGGACGAACGGCGTGTCTAGGCTTTTTTTATCGTTGTTTTGCACGTGTTTCGGCGTTCGGTCCGCTTTGACGTGCCAACTCTCTATTCTGCTGCTGCGTGTGTTAGGTATTTGCCGTACTGTATTCGCAGGCCTGTGTTCAGCCAGCGCTGCTATCTTATTATCTACGGATGCTAAAATAAATCACTGTTTTGGTTTGGTGAAGTTTGGCACACAGAACAAACAATAATCTGGCCCATGAATATCAATGTGGGCGGCATGCATATTTGTGTGCGGTGTCCTGCCGGAGAGTAATCGTTGCGTGACGAGAGCATTTACAGCGGTTCCTCCTTCCGTTGCTCCCTTACAAACTTCAGATGAATACAGTTGCTCCCCTATTCTCGAACAAGTCGGCCATCTCGTTCCACTTGGTCTTTTCGGAGAGTAACAGTCGGTCTGAAGGAGTAAAAACAGCCGTTGCTCCCATTTTGGCCATTTTTGGCTTAGAGTGTACGCGGCCTTAGGTCTTCACAGAAACAGGCACAGCTCCGTCAACTTCTCGATCGGAAGTATCTTGACTTTGTCGCCATTGGAGAGACAAAGATCGAGAGTGAGGAAGAGATCGAGAAGGCCCTCCAATCTTTTCTGTCTTAGTCCATTGTGTGCATGTCTCACATGCAAAATGTTTATCTGCGGGCTTTTGGATGTTTCTGTGAAAGAGCCTACCCTGTCCAGCATTCTGCACGAGTGTTGAAGAAGAGGGCAGGCATATATGGTGTGATGTTTTGTTGCAAGGAGTGCCATGGCTAATTATGAATCTATATACGTTCAATGAGGTTCGAAAACGACTGGAATCATTTGAAAAAGTGCGTAATTTAATTGACGTCGACAGATGCACCGTACTTATCGGAGATTTCAACTGTGTAGGTGAATGTATTGATTTTAATAGTCCTTCTGGAAAGAGAGACTTGAGTGGTGAGCTTTTATCCGGTATTGTAGATAATGCAGAACTAATCGGCATCCTAGTCTTGAATCGGGTAATGGCATATACAAGAGTACTGGGCAGTTTTCGTGCTCGCCTTGACCAGACTTACATGTCCTCATCACTCCTATCTCGTAAAATGTTCTGCAGCATCAAAGTTGTATCATTCTCAGGCCATTGTTTTGTTATTGCGCAAATTGGTGAAAATCGTCACAAACGATTTTGTCCCCAGTGGGCCCTTTGAAAAATTAATGCACAGCTCCTCCGTGATTAGCAATTCATGAGTCATGCCTAGATGGCAATGGGGCAATCCTCTCGATTGGTTTGCGTATCTGCGCTGCTTGGGTGCATTTTAAATAAGAAGTCCGTGCTAAAGCGTTAAAAATTGGGGCTGTAAAATTTTTCTATATAAAGAATAACAAAAACGTACATCCTAAAGTCTTTGCAATCTTTATGAGATGGAATGCAAAATGCCGGGAAAGTACATCAATGACATTGAGAATATTAGGTGCCAACTACAGAGATCTGATGCTGCTCACTACCAAGGGGCACGTATGAGATCTCGTATTCAGCGCACCTGAAATTGTAAGTCATCCAAATGCCAAGCTTCACTTGATGAGCAATGTCATGCGATTTCTAAAGTTATTCCAGACTTGTACTCTAACGATGTGCTCATAAAAGACAATAGAGACATTACTTTGGCTTTCGAAAAGTACTATAACAGTTTTTTTAGCTCTCCCTCTGATGATCCTGACGGTCACTTTTAGTCTAGCTTTGTTTCGCTTGTGAACCCCTTGAAAGACAATGATTGTGCAGTCATTAATGGACCCATTACTATACAAAAAATCGAACAGACAATAGACAACTTGCCTTTATTAAAAACACCAGGTCTTGATGGCATCTCAGGCAAATTTAACAAAGTTTTCAAGAAAACGCTTGCTCCTATATCGCCGAAAACTTTTAAGTAAGTCATGACATGGATACATTCCACCAATCCTTTTGCAAAAGTCACACTGTGTTAATATCGAAAACAGCTGACAAGGAAAAACTTCGCTTCGCTGAAGGCTACAGGTCAATACCGCTGTCAAAAGTGTTCTAGAAAATTTTCGCTAAAGTATTATTAAATAGGTGGCATGTTGCTATGTCGGTCCTTATTGGGTCTCACTAGACAAGTGGAATCAGGGGTCGATCCAAACAGACCAATATACATGTCGCTCGTACAGTGCTTCAATACTGTCATGGTTTTCAAAAAACATTTCACAATGCTACAAATGGACCTTGCAAAATGCAAAAGCTTTTGATCGTGCTTTTTATTCCTTCCTTTTTTTCTCTTCTCGAACAAGCCAATGTTGACAAAGTTGCTCTTAAATGCGTTAAACTATGTTATGATGAATGCTCAACTCATCTGATAGGTAATGGTCAACTCTCCAAGCCTGTTTCTACTCGCTCTTCTGTAAAACAGAGATGCCCGATGTCACCTTTTCTATTTTCACTTTATCCAGAACCAGTGTGCTTAAGTATAATACAGCGCAGTTGCATTCGTTGCCTCAATATATTACGCAGCAAATTTAAAGTATTAGCTTCTGCAGACAATGTCGCATTCTTCGAAATGTGGGCGAAAATGTGGTATATACTGTTGAAAAGTTTGGCGTAGTATCAGGAGCTTGTTTAAATGACTCAAAGAGTTTAGGTCTGTGGTTTGGCTTATGGGGTAGCACACCGAACCACTTTGCAGGGATCATTTGGACAAGAACTCCTCCAAAATACTTGGGTGTAGCATTGCACGCATATAGATTCAATGCGCATTACTGCAAGGTATGCGCCCCTAAGCTTGAACGACAGGCCCAGACAATTTTTTCCTATCGACTTTCAATCTTTATAAGAGCTGAAGCTTGCAATACTTTCTTAGCAACAAAGCTTTACGATGTATTGCATTTTATTCATTGCGCAAGGTGTTATATACAAAGCTTTCATCGGACTTTTGCTACTTTCACATGATCTTGTACTTTTGAGCCCATGCGTCGTGATAATATACTGAAGACAGTTAGTGAGGGTGGGTTGGGATGAAAACACCTTTATGTATGGCAAATTCTGCCACAATTCTTCTTTCTCCGAGACAATTCCCATCCTGTTCTCTGTTCCTTCTTGCCGGTTACACTTGTTGATTACTTACCAGATTTAATTGTTTCACCAAACTTCTCCGAACGCCCATGCTTGGGGTATTCATGCAGGAAGTTTACCTCGCAGTTCAGTTAATTAAAACTCGCTTTTCTGCAGAATACATGTACACAGTATCACCCAAGGTGTTGTGTAAGGATCTACGGAGTACAATCTTCCCACCTCCGTTGTGCTGCTCATTGTACTCTGATCTTCCAGGCCACGAAGTGTTGAAGCGAGTGCGCAAAATGTATATTCCACTGATTAAAAAAAATATTCTTCTAAAAACTCCACTCAGAAACGTTAGCGGTAAACACATGGTTAAAACGAAAGGGTATTTTTATTCCGTCTGTTAACTCACGTCTGTGTGATGTGCCTGAAACCGTCTAACATTGCTTTGTTAGCTGCAAAGTTCTCATAGTGTTTTGGGACATTTTTCAGCGAGCATTAAATAAAACGTGTCGTCATTTTTTTTTCGAACGATGCGTTATCTTCTACCAGCAGTGCTCGATGAAGTGCCATGTAATATATTTTTCCTAATGAGTATGCACAGCTTGTGGAAGACACGAATGCGAGACCGCAATGCAGAGACCACCACCTCTTCAAACACACGCTTCATTCAAATAACTATGCACCTCAAAAACATTTATGACGAGCTAGACTTTACACTGGACTGGTACTCCAATTTAGAGAGTTATTTGACTTCGCCGCTTTCTTGTTTTCAAAACACCATGTGAATAACTCTCCATGTGAATACCTCACGCTGCTTTAGCCAATCAGTGTTTATGAGTAACACTTGGGCGCTTACTGTCGCCATTTGATTGTACTTTTGCTTGATTTTGTCTTTATTACGCAAATACGTTTCCTAAATACAGAAAAAAATTCTCCTCAGTGGCTCAGTTGTTAACGCCTCGCACTCACGATTCAAAGGACCCAAGTTCAATTCCACGTGCCGGAGTTTCTTGCTGTTTTTTTTTCTTGCATTTTCGTATATACAGATACGTATACATATACAGCGACTGATGACGACCCCGACGCCGGCGGTAAAACCATGCCGAGAGTGTACATTTAATCGAAATATAAATAACTAAAACTATTTTTTGCCTGCTCGGGGTTCTGTATATAAGCGATATTCTTCTTTTTCGTAATTGTGAATGTTATACATTTGACACACTCACTGGTTTATAAAAACTCTCAAACCACGAAATAGTAAATGGAGTGGTTGACATATATTGTTTAGCACCTCATTTATTTTTGTTCCTCACCACGGGTTCGCAACCATAGCCAAGAAAATAGGAGGTAGATCATGTGCAGTCATCATTGTCTCAGCTATACAAATCACATGAAATTTTGCTACTGCGAATTCTAAAAAAAATTCTCGGGTCGTCGACTTCATTTTTTATGCTTCTCGCAATACTATGTAAAGCTCTCAAAGCATCCTTTTCATTAAACTCTTTCGCATGTTTACACAAAGTGCAGTATTCGATTTCTTTGTTTTTGATTGCCATTTGTGAAAGCCTCTCAAAGAGGTTACCACTCTTGCACTGGCGTCATTATGGAAAGATCATCTAGAATAGTTATGTGCCGATTGGGAGTGTAGTACACCTTCTTGCGTACACTTTGCCCTTTGACGTCGAAATGTACTTTAAATTTACTTCCCTTTTTTTTGTTTTGTGGATTTAAGACACTTCTTATTTGTCTGTGTCAGATGCTCAGTGACGAACAAGTTTATTTTAGTCTGGTAACCCAGTTGTGCTGCATTTACCCTTTTTTCTTTGCCACTCTCACTTGTCATTTTCCAGCGCCAGTTCGCTTACTTCTTTGAACAAAATTAACAATTATATTCTTACTTTCTGCCTTCGGAGCCTGCGCCCAGAACCAGCTGTCAATATCAGACAGACTAATTGTGACACCAACGCATTACCCTATTCATTCCACAAGTTTTATAGAATCGGTCAGATCTCCTTTTCCTTTAGTTTTAGATTGTTCATCCGCTGATACTGTTCCGATTCGTTAATTCGTTGAGTAAATAACCTCTGTTTGAAAGTTTTTATTTAGGATTGTCATTTTTCTCTCTTCCTTCCTTAGTGCTGCAATCTCTTTTCTCAGGACTTTCACAAAAGAACATGTTTCGAAGCGATACATTAAGCTGCCTTTTATATCACTCATTTCTGTTCTAATGTGACGCTTCGAATTTTCAATTAGGTTTTCAAACTCTTTTGTGTCTTTTGAATCAGATAAGGCCATGAATATTAACGAAAGTCATAGCACAACAACGCAGGGATACTTTGTTCGGCAGCAGTGCGCTTGAAAAAAAAAACAGCTACGCATTACAATACTTATCTCAAACAAAGTTCTCTCCAGTAAATGCAGACAGGTCAGATTAGATGCGTGCTGTTGTTGCACTTCTGCCTAAATTTTGAGCGCGTCAATCAGTCCATCATATTTGAAGCAGCATCTAGGTGGGCGACGTTTCAAGTCCGACAGCCACGCGACTTGAAACGTTTGTTGACTTCCCTACTTGGCTTGAAGGGGCCGCCACATGAAACACAATGCTTCTGTACACCGGATGCTTTGGTAGCCTCTATCAAACATAGCTGCATATACAGATACGTCGGATTAGATGCGTGGTAAATTTGCACTGCTGCCGAATTGTTGAGTGCGTCAATCAGTCAATGATTGATATGTGGGGTTTAGCGTCCCAAATCCACCGTATGAGTATGAAAGACACCGTAGTGGAGGGCTCCGGAAATTTTGACCAGCTGGGGTTTTTTAACGTGCACCCAAGTCTGAGTAGACGGGCCTACAACATTTCCGCCTCCATCAGAAATGCAGCTGCCAGTTGCGGGGATTCATCAGAAATGCCACAGGTTGCGGGGATTCGACCCCGCAACCTGTGGGTCAGCAGCCGAGTACCTTGGTCACTAGACCACCGAGGCGGGGCTGCGTCAATCAATCCATCTTAATTGAAGAAGCGTCTAGGTGGGCGTTGTTAGCACTCTGACAGTCAAGAAGCCTGGTGCCCCAGTTAGCAAAAAAGTGGCGCAAAACTGCTTCAAAGACAATAGAGCAATCGAAAATGATCGTCCTCTAATGTTCGTTCTCGGGTTTTTTAAAGACCTTCCATTTGAGTGAAGCGGTCGTATATTTCCGCTAATGTTCGGCCTGGAGGTAATAGGAAGAGATTCCAGAATCCTTCTTTTAAAAAGGTCATGGAAATCAGCTCTTTTAAAGAGGTACTAGATGGCCACCGCAAGCCTTCAAAAGTAGGAACAGTAACCTTGTACAACCCGGACTGTAATGTCCATCTTTCTTTTCTTTACTGTCTCTCCCCTTATTTGACTCTCTTCCCTATGCTTCTGAAGTTTGGTCATTTTCCTCTCCCAAATATGTGTGTTTTTGTGTGTAGAAAAAAGAGGGATTGCTGGCACGTTCTTGGCACCTAAATATTGATTATTTGCAAGAAATTAAGTTATGCGAGAGGCACTAGTTAAGTGACAAAAACTTTATTACATCACAAGTAAATTAAAAGAAGGGCCATGAAAGGCACGCAAGTTGTTGTGGACCACTTTTCGCTGCAGGAAAAAGACAGCAGATTTGCCTGAATTTGTGCATACTGTATTGAGGTCATATGTAAAATATTGTAAAAAATTGATATGGCTCGAGTAGCAGAGGAGAATTACCTTAGTATAAGCTCACTTTCTGCGGAGGTTTATTCGTGCACAGCTGTATGCTTCGCACAAATTAAATGCGCTAAAGCGACAATCAATGAGAAACTGTGTTGCACAAGTATTTAAGCAAGATTGAAGCACAAGTATTGAAGCACAAGTATTGAAGCAAAAAACAGAAATGCAGGCAGCAGTTCTCCGAGAACACGCTTATCAATAGTGGCAGTGATAACCTACCTATATAATGGCATTCAACAAAAGGACAATGACAATAGTTCTAATCCGGTGCTAACTTAAGTAAGAAAAAACCTATATGTATGCGCGAACTACACAAACAATAGACATAAAGTGCATGTCTTAACTTTTAAGTAAATAAATCATTCACAGCCTGAAATCAGGTACATAGTTAAGCGGACACAGATATTGCACCTCACTAGCACTTTTTGCGGATGGCCTCACGTGAATACCTCCTGATGAATGGCGCATAGAATCTACCACAAATTACAAAGCGTACCAATAGTTAGCTGAACGGCTCACCAGAGTGCATCGCAGTGCGATCTCTGGACGTAACCAACGCACACAGAGAATAAAAAAATTCTACAACTGCTTGAAACATTTATTGTAAACCACACAACTTATTATTGTATAGTGACCTTTTGTTTGCCTAAAGGTCCCCCCAAAACATGAGACTAGAATGTTTCGACATCTATCTTTGTTCATACAAAAACAGCAAGTAACCTCTACAATTGAGATGTCATAATTTTGTTGCTGTGACGCTTGCTTGTAAACATCCAGGGCAACTACAGATTGCGAAAAATAGAAGAAGGGATTATTTCGTTATACCCATCATTGCCTTATAGATGACCGTGTAAGAGCAAGCAAATTATAGTTAGGTAGGCGTTAGCAACGTGTAAGAAAATCTTTAGATTCTGCAGGAGGTACCGGGTTTAGGAAGAAATGAGGAGGTAAACAAATAAGGAAAGAATATATTGCGCAAGAGTGAACAAGCGTGTCGAGACTGTCAAGGCGAAGTGTCATCACAACACTGACAAAAAACACCTAACTCCTTGTTTAAAAAATGCCTTTTAATATCATTCCCTGAAATTTTCGCAGTAGGAAAGCGCATTCAAGCCTTCGTCATATGTATGCCTGTGCGAGGAACGTCGTTAGCAAGGTTTTATTAAGCACACGTCAGATGCAGGAATATGAAAAGTGCATGGCAAATATGTATTTTCTAATCTTTACTTGGCAGAAACAGCTTAAGCTAATTTCGATATATAAAATGGCTCTATCAATTGGCTAATGACGATTGTATGCGGTCAGTTTAGCGAATTCATGTCAACTGTGATAAAGATAGATTTGTTCACGTGCGTTCAAGCATGAATGAAAACTGCGACCTACAATTATTTTTCAACAGCCAAACAATTTATTCAGCATAAACGAAGCAGTTACACACTGCTGAAGCGTGTCATGCAAGCAATTCGTGATACAACGCAGGACATTCATTTCGTAATGTTATGATTTATGGTAACTCGAGCAGGGAGTACATCGCAACAGAAAACATCTTTTCTTTTGATATGACAGTAGCCTGTCAATTATACCAAATTCATAAATACAAAGAAAAGTAATCGCACATCACACTCTCGTGTATATATCTCTCAAGTATAGAAACAACGAAGTTCTGAGAGCACATTTATTCGCAAAGTGAGCCGTACATCTTTTTGTTAAAATATAATGGCACTAGGCCTAAGCGTCAGTTGGCGTAACAGTCATTCCACAAAAACTTACTTGCATTCGATCGAGCCCATAAATTGTACATGAAGTGAAGTCGTTTCGCAGCTTCGTGTGTAGTCTTAAAAACAAAGACACAAACACAAAGTAACGCAAAACAAAATATGACTGGTGGGTGCCACTGCACATGCTAAATCAACGAGCTTAACAGACATTGCCGAAGATGAAGGAGGAGCGCGGTTAGATACTAGATAAACACTAAAAAGGTTCAGGAGGAATTATGTTGGACGGTTATCGCTGCCAGTATTTTACGCATTTGTGGCAGCCCTCGAGATTGGTGAAGCAATTTCAACACCTCACGCATTTCCCCATTCGCGCGTTACTTCTTTTGTTGCAGTGAGCGATGGCGTGTGCAGGCTCGACTATAAATTCCAATTCACGGTGTTTCATACATGTCCGTGCATGTATTGACCAAATTACGCTCATCTGCTGCTTGGCGGAAAAAACGGGTCTATAAAAATCTGTGTTATATCAGTATTTCAAGTTCTAGGTATATTCTTCCTGAAGTCTATTTCTAATATAAGTACTGCTGCTGACTAATAAGACATATTAGTAAAAACAATAGATATGAATAACAAGCTGCTTGTAAGCATCTCTAAAAGTTCGTCTCATACCGGGGCGTTTCGTCTTGAATAATTCCTTCCTGAAGCTTAGTTATTTAAACTGGCATGCAGTCAGGTTAGATGATATAGCCCCAAATTAGACGGTGTAAATCTCTTGTGCTGTCTGGGACGTTTCTTGGCTTCACTACTTCGCTTGTGGCGGCTGCCACATCGAAGACGACGCTTCTGTGCTCCAGATATGTTGGTCACTGCTATCTAAGGTACCTGCAAATACGAGAGCTCAGATTAAATGCGGGCTGCAGTTGCACTGCTATCGAACTGTTTAACGGGTGAATCAGTCCATCATAACTGAAGCAGCGTCCAAGTGGGCGTTGTTTTCAGTCCAACAGTAACGTGTCTGGGTACGTTTCTTGACTTTCTACTTGGCTTGTAGGGCTGCCGGCACATCAAAGACGACGCTTCTGCACTCCGCATGTGTTGGTCGCTGCTATCTAAGATAGCTACAAATGCAGACAGCTTAGAATATAGGCGTGCATCAGTTTCACTGTGGCCGAAATGTTTAGCGGGTCAATCGGTGCAACATATTTGAAGCAGTGTCTGGGTGTACGTTGTTTTCAGCCAGACACTCACGTGGCTTGGTACGTTTTTTGACTTCACAACTTGGCTTGTAGAGGGGCTACCACATGGAAGACGACAATTCTGCCCTCCGCATGCGTTGGTCGCTGCTATATAAGCGAGCTACAAATGCATACAGCTTAGATTATAGGCGTGCACTAGTTGCACTGTGGCCGAAATGTTTAGCGGGTCAATCGGTGCGACAAAATTGAAGCAGCGTCTGCGTGGGCGTTGTTATCAGTGCGACAGTCACGTGGCTTGGTACATTTCTTGGCTTCACTGCTTGGCTTGTAGAGGGGTGGCTACATCGAAGACGACGCTTCTGCGCTGCGGATGCGTTGGTCACTGATATCTAAGGTACCTGCAAGTACGACAGCTCAGATTAAATGCGGGCTGTAGTTGCACTGCTATCAAACTGTTTAGCGGGTGAATCAGTCCATCATAACTGAAGCAGCGTTCAAGTGGGCGTTGTTTCCAGTCCTACAGTCACGTGTCTTGGTACGTTTCTTGACTTCAGTACTTGGCATGTAGGGGTGCCGCCACATCCAAGACGACGCTTCTGCACTCCGCATGCGTTGGTCGCTGCTATGTAAGATAGCTACAAATGCAGACAGTTTAGATTATAGGCGTGCACCAGTTGCACTGTGGCCGAAATGTTTAGCGGATCAATCAGTGCAACATCATTGAAGCAGCGTCTGGGTGGACGTTGTTTTCAGCCAGACAGTCACGTGGCATGGTACGTTTCTTGACATCACTACTTGGCTTGTAGAGGGGCGGCTACATCGAAGACGACGCTTCTGCGCTCCGGATGCATTGGTTGCTGGTATCAAAGGTACCGACAAATACGACAGCTCAGAATAAATGCGTGCTGCGGTTGCACTGCTGTCGAACTGTTTAGTGGGTGAATCAGTCCATAATGATTGAAGCAGCGTCTACAAGGGCACTATTTCCAGCCCGACAGTCACGTGGCTTGGTACTGTTACGAAAGACGGTGACGCCAACACGGTCCCGAAGGTGCCTCTGCTTCGAACTCCACCGGGAAGGTCACCAGTCGTTTGGTAGCGTAGGTTTCTCAGCTCATGACTGCTTCTGCGCAGAAATGATAGACGAGCGGACGAGACGACGGTGAATTAAACAAGGTTTATGTACAGCATATATCCAGAGGCGTTACAAATTTGGCGCTGGCGCCGACAGTTTAGAGACTCGAAGAGCCGAGCTCTCTTCTTTGACACATAGTTGTACTGCTCGCGACGCGCCGCAGTGTTTTTTTCATATACATGGGGTGATTCTTTGAGTAACCAAATGTCCAACCATAAGCACCGCTGGCCGTGAGGTCAGAATCCTCCAATTGAGTCACCGCTGGGCCGCGTTATTCTCATCGAATCCGTAGCCGCTGCGCGTGGTTGCAGCCAAGGACGAGTGACGTCGCCACGCATTGCGTAAGACTCGCCAGGCAGGAAGACGCCGATTGCTTCAACGGGCTCGTAGCCTGAGCGAGCTCGCTGTGCGTTGCGGGACAGACAGGCGTCACCGGATGATGACGCCGTTGAGCCGTTCGTGTCAGGCGGGCTTGCGTGCTGACCTTGGCACCAATTGCCTCTTTCTCGAGGTAGAGACGTTCGATGTGGACTCGCAGGCATAACGGCACCCCCGCCGCCAGACAGTGCGCCGGAACGCAAGCTGCATCCACGTGGCTCGGATATCAGGCGCGCTCGTTCACCAGGCCTTTCCAGGTTCACCTCCAGGGCCATGGGGAGAATGCAGCTCCAGACTCTGTTCTGGGAACACATCCCATTCTCGAGCACGGATCCCAGCTCCACTGGCTTGTCGCCACAACTTGTCGGCCAGCTTCACTCGTCACTTCTGACGATCTTTGGTCTCAGCTCTTGTCGATGGTTGTGCAACTTGTCAAGAGCAGTTCGACACCAGACAACACACGACGCAAGCAAGTGACCTCGGTCTCCCGACAGAACACCAGACAAAGTCTATTACAACATATACCTAGCTACGTGTCTATTGGAATTTCGTTCCGTCTACATCAAGAGGCACACGTGGGACACAAGACTCTTAAAATGAAAACTCAATTTTTTTCACGTACAACAACGTAACGAAATAGAATACAACATAAATTTGGCTCCTTGAGCTCATTCTGGACGAGAGTGCTCAGCTAAGGCTGTGATGAGGACAACAGCCAGCGAGAAACCGAAAGGTGGGAAAATTTACTAACTAAAAGCATGGCTCAATGCGTCTACATTAGCGTTTACTTTTCCTTTTTTGTAGCGAACGTTCAAGTTGTGCTGTTAGAGCATTATGCTCCATCTCAGTAACTGGCCACTTTTAGGCGACGTTACCTATGTGGTACCAAGAGTGGCTCACACTTGCGGCGTTGCACAGGGGAACAACGATACGGCTTGCTACGAATTGGCTCCTCACAAGTTAGCTCGATATCGCGTTCAATCACCGTTGTGTTTGCGGGATAGTCAGAAAACACGTCTTCAAACACAAAAACAATCTTTCTCAGGTCCTCCTTCTGGACTTCACCTAACCTAGGCTCTAGGTTCAACTGATTCAAGGTTACCTACGATCCCCTTTCGATTACATCACTAGATTTTTTTCTGTTCCCTCTTCCTCTGAAGCATTCAACAGCAGATTTACGACCACTTGACGTTGAACGTATGTTTTCATCAAGTTACTGTTGTAAAATTTGTTCGGCTGCCTTCCTAACTTCACTTCATATTTGATATCAGAAAACTTCAATATTACTTTGGCGGGCCCTTCTCAATGAGCCTCATAGCTTGTTCTTTTTGGACGGCCACAGGAGCATTACCTGACTTCCTACTTCAAAAGTGCGCTTCTTCGCCGATTTGTCGTAGTACTCGTTCGACAACACTTGTGCAGCTTTCATGTGGCTTTCCACTAGCGCTTTATTCTAGAGGTCTTCACGTTGCTCTCGAATGAGCGTCTCTCGAACCACCCTCGACAGCTCGCTCCAACTTTCCGCTACAGGCGAGAGCGTTGCACCCCTCTTGCTCTGACCCGATGGCGCCATGTCGTCTCCCTCGGCTACGGAAACCGCGCCGGTCGCTTCGGCGACGGGCCGCTCGAGTGACTGCTCACATGACTCACACGGAGGAGTTCCCCTCTGAGGTTCCGTTGACTCGCCGCCAAGGTCACTTGATGGTTCACCACATTGAACAAGATGAAGCTCCTGCGAAAGCTTCCACGCTTGCGATCCCGTGAGGGCCATGTACGCTAAGTTGGAGAAGAACGATTTAGCCTGCCCTTTGAGGAGCTGCTCTGAGTTAGAAAAAAGATAAGGAAAACGATCGGGAAGCGCGGCAGACACAGCCGCTTTGGTGTGAAGCTTACCGAACGGGCCTTCAATGACAACCGTAGTGATTGGTAAGCAAGCACTCTGCTCCTCGGCGACTTGCCTGATCCACGCGCATTCTCCTGTAAAGTCATTCGGAGACACCAATGAAAGATAAACAATGTTTATGCTTGCCGCTAAGTCTCGAAGTGCTCGACACGTTTTCCTATTCACACTAATTTCTTGGAGATACGGCTTCAACAACCGCATGTTCTTTTCCGATGCTCGGATTGTTGCAAAAGCAAACTTTTGCTTACAGTTTATCGCGATGTGCCCTTCATTTCTGCAGTTGTAACTGATTCGCGGCTTCCGTTCGTCAGGTTTCTTTGAAAATCCATCTTTCATTTCATCCATTTGAACGCGCACTGCCCTGATATGCAACTTTCGGTGAGTATAATACTCCTCAGCTAACTCTGCGGCCTCGTTTGGCTGTACTTCACCAAGTTTGTCCTGCAGCCAAAGCTTGACATCCTCATCTATGCAGCGGTAGAATTGCTCCAATGCAATGCATTCTACCAAGTTATCGCGATCCCCATGATCACCTTCGCCTTTGAGCCATTAAACAAAATCTCTAAGATGAAACGCGAAGTTAACGTGTGACTCAATTCCCTTTTTAGCATACCGGAACCTTTTCCTGAAAACCTCGAGTGACAACTTATAACGTCTCAAGAGCACTTTTTTAACCTCGTAATAGCTCTCAAACGCTTCCCTCGACAAGCAAGCTATCTCGTCGTACACTTCGCCGGGAAGAAGAGCTAACAGGTTTTGCGCCCAAAGAGACCGCTTCAAAGCATTTCGCTCACAGGCGTGTTCAAACTTGACGAGATGCTTAGCCATGTACTCGCCTACTACGAACGGTGGCAGTTGGTCCCGAATTCTATAACTGCTGACGTGAACTGTCGGAGAAGCTACGCTAGGCGCCTGCGAACACTGTAGGATTGCCCATTCTATTCGTCTAACTTGAGGCGCTCCTGTCTCTCGGCCTCCTCACGCTCGCGACGTTCGCGCCTTTCAGCTTCTTCATGTTCACGAACTTCTCGCCTTTAAGCCTCTTCGCGGCGTGCTTTGATATCTGCCCAGGCCTCATCGACTTCCTCAGCCGACCCTCTTTCATCCTTCGTGATCTCAAGGATCGCTTGCTTTCGTTTCGCACGGCCAAAGGTAATGCCGAGTTCCTCACAAATTCGATGAGTTCCGTCACTTTAATGTTCTCCATCGCTCACACTAGCCTCTTGCTGTTTGCTGCTGTTAAGAATCTACGTGCCGTACGCACTATAAGTCTACTAGCAAGACGCACAAGCAGTTTTAACACTGCAGTGTTTACACCCTCCGTATTAACTTTGGTTTCAATGAGTTCTGACTTTGCTTAAAACGATCAACGCTCACTCTAATGCTCCACACAGCCCTTCTCTAAACTACTACAACCAGAGCTAGAGTAGTCTGGTGAACTGGGAGGAAAACATCAGGCACTCATCGCATCAATGTCGCTGACGCCGGCTGATCCCACTGCTGCCACCACTTTTGCGAAAGACGGCGACGCTAACACAGTCCCGAAGGCGCCACTGCTTCGAACTCCGCCAGGAAGGTCACCAGCCATTTGGTATTGTAAGTTTCTCAGCTCGCGACTGCTTCTACGCAGAGCTTATAGACAAGCGGACGAGACGATGGTGAGTTAAACAAGGTTTATGTACAGCATATATCCAGAGGCGTTACAAATTTGGCACTGGGGTCGACAGTTTAGAGACTCGAAGAGCCGAGCTCTCTTCTCTGACACATCGGTCTACTGCTCACGACTTGCCGCAGGGTTTTTTATATACACCAGGTGGATTCTGTGAGTAACCAAATGTCCAACCAGAAGCGCCGCTGGCCGGGAGGTCAAAATCTTCCAATGGGGTCACCGCTGGGCTGCGTCATTCTCATCGAATCCGGAGCCGCTGTGCGTGGTTGCAGCCAAGGATGAGTGACATCGCCACGCATTGCGTAAGACTCGCCAGACAGGAAGAAGCCGATTGCTTCAACGGGCTCGTGGCCTGAGCGGGCTCGCTGTGCGTTGCGGGACAGACAGGCGCTTCCGGGTGATGACGCCGTTGAGTTGTTCGTGTCAGGCGGGCTCGCATGCTGGCCTTGACACAAATTACCTTTTTGCCGAGGCATGGACGTTCGGTGGGGCTCGCAGGCATAACAGTACGTTTCTTGGTTTCACTACTTGGCTTGTAGAGTGGCCGCCACATCGAAGACGACGCTTCTGCGCTCCGGATGTGTTGGTTACTGCTTTATAAGGTACCTGCAAATACGACAGCTCAGATTAAATGCCTGCTGCAGTTGCACTGCTATTGAGCTGTTTACCGGGTGAATTAGTCCATCATAACTGAAGCAGCGTCTACGAAAGTGATGTTTCCAGTCCGACAGTCACGTGTCTTGGTACGTTTCTTGACTTCACTACTTGGCTTGCAGGGGGGCCGCCACATCGAAGACGACGCATCTGCGCTGCGGATGCACTAGTCGCTGCTATCTAAGGTACCTGCATATATGACAGCTCAAATTAAATGCGTGATGCGGTTGCACTGCTGTCGAACCGTTAGTGAATCAGTTCATCATAATTGAAGCAGCGTCTACGCGGGTGCTGTTTCCAGTACGACAGTCACGTGTCTTAATACGTTTCTTGAGTGCACTTCTTGGCTTGTAGGGGGGCCGTCACTTCATAGACGACACTTCTGCGCTCCGGATGCATTGGTCGCTGCTATCTAAGGTATCTGCACATACGACAGCTCAAAATAAATGCGTGCTGCAGTTGCACTGCTATCAAACTGTTTAGCGGGTCCATCAGTGCATCATAATTGAAGCATCGTCTACGTGAATGATGTTTCCAGTCTGACAGTCACGTGTCCTGGACCGTTTCTTGACTTCACTACTTGGCTTGAGGAGGGGGGGGGGGGGCGTAACATCGCAGACGACGCTTCGGCGCTCCGTATGCGTTGGTAACAGCTACCTATGATACCCACAAATGCAGACAAGTCAGATTGGATGCATGATGTAGTTGCACTGCAGGTGAACTGTTGAGCGGGTCAATCAGTCCATCATAATTGAAGCAGCGTCTATAATCACAGTGTAAGATAATTCAGGTGATGACACTCCTCGCTTCGTGCAAGGAAAGGGCGCAGGCAGTATGTGTTCACCAATGACCTTGAACTACAAGTAGTTGCAGTCGTGTGAGTGGCGGGGGGGCGGGGGGGGGGGAGTGTTTATGTTTATAAGAAGGAAAACAAGAGAAAATTGAGCCTCGCAACTGTCTGCATCAGGTTGCGACACCTCAGCAGTAGCTCACAAGGGATTCGGGTGAGGAGGGATTAGAAGGATAGGAATAAAAGTGTAAAGAGAGAGAAAGATAGATGCACTGAGCCCGCGAGTGAGGACGTATCGAGGGGATAGGAGAGATAGGGAAAATAGAAACACGGTAACAGGAATCCGAGGACGGGGCACCTCTTGCGAGAGCTCTTGTCGGCGTCAGGAGATGGCGTAGAGCAAGTCCAGTAGGTCAGAGCTACGCTGTCGTCAGAGATCGCAAGGGCACAACCAGTCAGCACGGAATCCAGCGAGCGAGTCCCCAGTCGCGTGAGTTGAGATGGCACTACATTATGACGTGCGAAGTATTCGCGAGATGGTCAATCTGAAACACGCGCTCCAAAGAGCATGTTTCTGAAAGGTTTGTGTGCAAGGAATCTTGTGATTCAGAAACGCGTCACCTTGAGTACGTGAGCCCTGCCAGGGCATTGGTTCAACTGATTCGCGCTTTGTGATTTATTTCACGTAGACCTCAGCATTGCATATGACTCCGAATACGCGTCAGCGGTTTTGTCGCCGGCTGCGCCTCCAAATTGGCAAGTGGTATTTTGCCCCAAATGTCAATTCGGGTAATCGGATTTGTACGGAGCGTGTGTCACTTTTCAAGGCTATACGCGTCAACCAGGGCGCTTGGATAAGTGGCAACCGGCGATTCCGAAACCTTGCAGCCTACTGACCCTATGTGCGCGAAGCTTTTCGCCGAAAAATAATCTCTGCCTTATATCATGCACAATACAAAGGGAATGTGCTGTCACGCACCGAGGAAACCAATGCTCACTCTAGATACTGTGCCTGCCATGTTACCAGGCTGTCTAAAATACTGGCCAGGCAAAGAAAAAAAAATCAGGAAAGCTCGACCAAAACCGCTGGCTCATTGCCAACTTCTTGGAGGTGACGGGAAACGGTTGAACAACATCTGAAGTGCCTGCACGACCGCTAAAAGAGCACCAAATTTATTGCGCGTAACACAGTTTTTTACAGAATGGCGATGATAAATAAGCAGGCAGGCATGCAAATTTTACGTAGCGCTTCGTCTTCAGCAGCGACGGGCCTCCTTCGAGTGAAGAGGAGGATGCTTATCAACACGACACTGATAGTGTCAGCATATGCGTTACCGACTGAGTTCTTCACCACGTGCGAAAAGTAATTTTTTGTTTTAAATTAAGATGCCACCTTTTTGAGCTGCGTCATCTATACCTATTTGAACCAAGCAACATTAAGTGTAGAGAAACCATTGAACAGGACTTGCAGAAAGTGAACAGAAATCGAATAAATGCTGAGATGCAGCTGTCATGATTATAATTAGTTTTTTTTTATGGTTGGAAGTGGTCAAGCCAGATTTTCTGTTCTTTTTTTCTCTAGCGCTTCATTGTCACCCTCTTGGAATATTGCCGGTGCACTTCTGACCACGACACTTATGACACAGCACCTTTGAATATATAATTCGAAGGTCTTCTATATCGTTAGATCCCTCATCAAACGGGAAAAATGATTGCCGGCGTCGCGCATTGGTTGCGTAAGGGTCGAGCTGCACAAAATATACTGCTTTAGGTAGTGTGCTCACTCCAACTGCCTCATAAGCACTTCAACAAGTTCAACTCCGTACGGCAAAACAGTGAAAAGTATGCCTGGTGGCACTGGCCCAACAGTGCCGACATGGGTGTGGCATGGGTTAACCCAGGATTGACTTTCGGGAACCAAAGAAGTTTTCTCAATGCTGCGGACACCAATGAAGTTTTACCAATGCTGCGTTTTGGGACCTAATGAAGTTTTCGGCATCCAATGCTGTGTACAGTGCCAGAAGCTAAAATCTGCTAGACGCTAACAGTAAGACTGCCAAGCGTAGTGTAATTTTCAGTTCCTAATAGAATGCGTGTAAGTTTCCTGATACATTAGTTGAAACATATTTCTTATGAAGTTTTTTCTTTAATTTGCAGAGCAACAGGTGACAGTATTGTCCGCGCGCTTAAACACAAACACACACACACACACACACACGCGCACACACACACACACGCGCACACACACACACAAACACACAAACACCCGCAGATCGCAGGTTCGAATTCCGGCTGCGGTGGCTGTATTTCCGATGGGGGCGGAAATGTTGTAGGCCCACGTGCTCCAATGCGGTGCACGTTAAAGAACCCCAGTTGGTCGATATTTCCGGAGCCCTTCACTACGGCATCTCTCATAATCATATGGTACTTTTGGGACATTTCACCCACATATCAATCAATCAATCAATCAATCGAATCAATACACACAAACAAACAAACACAAACGCACACCCCTCTTATCACTTCGCTTCTTATGTGACTCTGTTGGACGCGGTTACGGTGCTCATAGCCAAAACGACAACTGGGTGTCACTTTCTTTGCTACGTCGAATTTTTGCCGCTCTTTTACGTAGCGGCTGTGACGAGGATGGTTCAAGCGCCGGCTCGCGTTGTAATTGACAGCCGTTGATTACGATAAGTAAGCATAGCGAGCATCGCGAAACCTGACGATGCCAAATGCACAAAATTCATTTTATTAGGTCAAATTCCCTTTGTCAGGGTAATCCAAGTTCCACCTAAATGAGCTTATTTAGGTCAAAATTAATGTCGCCAAAATTATGAAATGTAGTTGAGCACTTTATGACCTAAATAGGTCAGGCATAAGTAAGTTTAGTTAAGCCTAGTCCAGCTTGGTGTTTTCATGCTAAGTGAAGTTAGGCTTAGATGAGCCCAGATGAGTCGAAATAAGTATAGCTAAATCTAATTAGGCAAAATTGATTGTGCTCATTCTTAACATTACCGTGCAAATTACCTTATACAGGGCAAACATTATCACGACAACTTATTTATTGTCGAATTACCCATAAGTCCACAGAAGGGAAGGTAACAAAGATACTAATTACTCTTTACTTACTCCATACTAGTTATGATAGTTTATGTCTATTAGTGCTTATTATTATCAACACTAATTATCACTGAATACTGGTCTGCATTCCAAATAAAGTACCCTTTATACTAGAATTTTCCTTTGCCTAATTAGGCTTATTATGCAAACAACAATATAACTCCAAAAATTTGATTAGGCTTGGTTGGTCGTAAAATCAGCAAACCAATTGAATTATAATAAGCTTTAGTTAAGCAATATTGTATTAAACACAAATAATAACGTAATCGAAGTCGGATTCTCATGAGCTCAGAGATCGATTGATTTTGTGGGGTTTAACGTCCCAAAACCACTACTTCATTATGAGAGACGCTGTAGTAGAGGGCTCCGGAAATTTTGACCACCTGGGGTTCTTTAACATGCTCCGAAATCTGAGTACACGGGCCTACAACATTCCGCCTCCATTGGAAATGCAGCCGCGACAGCCGGGATTTGATCCCGCGACCTGCGGGTCAGCAGCCGAGTACCTTAGCCACTAGACCACCGTGGCGGGGCCATGAGCTCAGAGAATCCAAGCTCAGCACGGTGCTGATTACTCCCGATCAATTCGAGTATCATTTACATAAAGATAAATCTACTAGCCCTAACAATATTTTTAAATATTACTGAATAATATAGTTGACATCTAAGCCCACCCGAGCTACCCGTGTTCCATGTCGCAAAGTTATACAAATGACGCCTCGATTCACCTACTATAGACATCTGCTGCCGCATATCACTCTTTTGAGAGTAAAGGTGTTTAATGAAGCGTAATTATTCACGTTTTATTAATTTCGGCTACACTACCTCTGAGTTAACTAAGCTCATTTAAGTGGAACTTGAATTACCCCGACAAAGGCAAGCTGGCCTGAAAAAATTTATTTTGTGCGTTTGGCTTCGTCAGTTTGTGCGATGCTCGCTATGCTTACTTTTCCTAATCAACCGGTGTCCATAACATGTGATACGGCACTGGAACCGGCCGTGTCGCAGCCACTACGTAAAAAAACTGCACAGATTCCATGTAGCAAAGAAAGTGACACCGAATTGTCGCTTCGGCTACGAGCGTCATAAGCGCGTCCAAGAGAGCGACATGAAAATCCAACTGATAAGACGAGACGCGCATGTGCCTAGGAGCAGGTGTCTCGTCTTGTCACGTCGCTAGGTGGCGTGACGATGCATTCTGTCACGCGATGCCGTGGCCTGTACTCTTTAATTCGCACCTATACATCTGTATATCGAGCGTAATAAACCACCGAGGCTCCGCAGCAGCAACCTTGTACATCCGGATCGAGTCGCTCATGAGTGAGCGCCTTGGCCCACTAAAACCAGTTGATCTTGGTAAAGTAACAACACTCTCCTCTACGTGCGCATTTCCTCCTGAATTCCCCTCGCCCGCTTAACATGCGCGAAACGCACGACGCCATTTTTCGCCGACGCTCCTGCCGGCATGCCGCAGAACTCAATAGAGGCGGCTTATTCGCGTCAGCTTGCGCGCCAAAGTGATGACATTTTTTTAAGTGGTGGTAATAAAATAGGAACACTTAGGCAATCGTTTGTTAAAAGATTAGCTTCTTGCAAAGATCAAATAGATGGGGAGTACTAATTAAATAAAAACTTTTATTGGGAGTTCTACGGCGCGGACGTTTTTCTGCCGCATGATAACATGGTGTACGTTTGCATCAGATGTATTTTTGCTTGTGGCATGTCCGTCTGTGTTCGTTTTTTTTCTCGTGCTTGTGTGCCAGTATACGACACAGGTTTTACAGTGTCACAGAATGCAATGACTTCGTGGATGGTAGATTCTTTAGCTATGTGTTCATCTTATCGGCGTGAGAGCAGCTTTGTTCAGTGGTCTCTAAACTAAAAAAGGCGTTTGCGCAATGTCAATACAATGAAGTGTCGCCAACAGTGACTCACCTTTCACAATAACAGGAACATAAGAAAATGATCAATTATTGCTGTATTTCCACGTTATTGTCAAAAACAAACTATCAATTAGGTTACTTGTGAGAGGAGAAACTCTGCAACAGGAATGTCATCATAATCTGCGTGGCGATAGCGACCGAAAAATCCTATACAAACTGCCTGATCCTGATCCAAATTACCCATGAGACGCTGGTACAAAAGATAATGTAGTTTCTTACTGGCGACTGAAAGACATGCTAATGCAGGCGTGACCTAAACGTTTGCGGCCAGGGTCTCCTAGAACATGACTCAGTCGCTATTACTGAGCTATAATTTTTTTTGAAGTGCCTCTGTTTTTCTTTGTTTCTTTCGATGAACCGCATCTGTTTCATAATTTTTGTGTGTTAATTCCTCATGTCAAAAAACTAAATAACAAAATGAATATCCTCAAGAAAACGAGCGCCGATTAGTGCCAACTCTATGCACTGATTATTTTGTTTCCTCCATCAAATGTTTTTGTAAAGAAATAATAACAGTCACAAAACGCGCGATTGAGAAGCTGTGTTATCCCAATTATTTTTCGCAGCGAAAGCAAAATACAGTTGTGAATTTTCGATGGCTGCTGAGGTCCGTGAGAGGTGAAGACCCATGAGCTGCATATTTTTATTTATTTTATTTGCTTACTATCACATACTGCAGTTCTGCATTTGGGTCCAGGCAGAAGGGGCGAAAGAAACATCAAGTGATTCGTAACAACAACAAAAAAACGTGTATTCATACGCGAACAGAGGCCACATGTCTGTGACACAGCAACAAAATGTTTAACACATTTGAACACTCTAATCTTCAAGAAGATAACGTTCTAGAGACACAGCCAAATTGTTAACCGAAAAAAGTTTTATGAGGCAGTGAATTCCATAGATGAACTGTTCTGGGAAAATAACTGCATTTGTAAGCATTACTTTGTGCTAATATGGGTGCCAAGGATCGATCATGTTTACGGCGGGTATTTCTAGCAGTGGTTGGCTGAACGCAACAAGGTATTATGAGGGCAACTTTTCCTGACATTATTTTGTATAAAAACGGTAAATGATTCAAATTTTTTGTTTAAAAATAGGAATTCAGCACATTGATGATAACTCAACTTTAAATCAATCACGAACAGCCAAGAAAAAAATCACAGCATATCCACGAGGTGAATGATGACAAGTGGGGTGAAGCTTGTGGACAAGTGAACGCACCGACGGATGAACGGAGGAACTAATGGACGCACACACGGACGCACGGACGCTTTATCCCAGTCATCATCATTCACTCAGTTTATATGCTGTAACACTGCTTTTGATGACATCCAATGCAATGCAACTGGCTACTACGACGACTACGACGACACGGGAAATACCACCCCCAGCGTAAAGACTTGTGCACACCGGCGACTAGCAGTGGTCGCGTTATCATTTGTGACTGGCGACGAAGAAACAACTGATGTTCACACCGGCAGAGGCTGCATGCGAGCGACCGGAAGTCGCAATACCTGAGAGTCACGTCCGGATCTCCTTATCAGCGAAAACTTTGGACCCGGCGCCAATCAGCAGATCACCGCGAGCTGAGTGGGCGGAGCACAGCGAGCACGCCACATTTCTCATTTTTATTCGTTCTCGCCAGCGCAGTAAAAACAAAAAGAACAAAATTTGAGCATCGCTGATTGGTTCCAGCAGCTTTGCGACTGCAGTCGCGTGACTGAAAAATTGGTCAGGAAGCGATTAGCCAAAACAGTCGCTTTGCGTCCGTTTGCGAGCGTTCGCGACTATTTGCGACCAGTCGCAAATGGTTGCGCGACCGCTGATAGTCGCCGGTGTGCACCAGCCTTAAGGAGCTTCACCCCTAAAAAACACGTATGTTGACGAGCAGACCGAAACAATATTTCAAATGCAGCATTCAGTGATGCTTTCATACGAGCACTAAGAATTGCGCCTTACCCTGCAATGTACATTGTTTTTTAACAGAACGAAGTTTTTTAACCGACGTTGTGCCGCCACTGCTGCTTCCGCAAACCATCACGTTCACCTTGGGGTATCACAGAAAGTGCGTAACGATTTTCACCGTGGTTCTTGCAGTCGTAGGCAAAAGAGCACGACTTCGCAGCCGCGCAAAGCATAGAAAAGAAAAGGCGCTACGTTTTTTATGCAGAGCGTCAGCGAAAAATGGCGCGATCGAAAAATAAAAACAGAAGCAAAGCGCAAGATGCATGCGTCTCCAAGGTTAACCGCAAAGGAGACCAATCATCGTGCAGAAAAGTAACCGAGACCGGGAGAACACGAAAGGGGCTGAGAAGAGAGAATAGGGAGAGAGAAGGTCGAGCACGCGGTGGCAAGTTTAGTGGATGGGGGTACTTTCCAAAAATCAAGGGGCTTTATGGCCCACCCTCCGCGACCGCTATCTGTTGCATCAAACCAAAACAGCCCAGGAGCCGAACGCTATCTAGACGTGGCGCTTGGCTCAGTGTCATCGCCTAACTTATTCTTACACCATATTCTAGGTGGGCGTTGTTTCCAGTCCGACAGTCACGTGGTTCGGTACGCTTTTTGATTCACTATTGGCTTGTAGAGGGGTGCGTTACATCGAGGATGATGCTTCAGCGCTCCGAATGAATTGGTCGCGGCTAACTAAGGCACTTGCAACTGCAGACAGCTCAGATTAGATGAGTTCTGTAGTTTCACAGCTGCCGAACTATTGAGCAGGTCAATGAGTCCATCAGGATTGGTGCAACGTCTACGGGGGCGTTCTTCCCAGTCCGACAGTCACGTGGCTTGGTACGCTTTTTGGCTTCACTACTTGGCTGGTAAAGGGGTGCGTCACATCGAGGACGATGCTTCAGCGCTCCGGATGCGTTGGTCGTGGCTATCTAAGGCACTTGCAACTGCAGACAGCTCAGATTAGATTATAGCTGTAGTTTCACAGCTGCCGAACTATTGAGTAGGTCAATGAGTCAGTCCATCAGAATTGGTGCAACGTCTACGTGGGCGTTGTTTCTAGTCCGACAGTCACGTGACTTGGTACGCTTTTTGGCTTCACTACTTGGCTTGTAGAGGGGTGCGCCACATCGAAGACGAGGCTTCGGCGCACAGGATGTGTTGGTCGCTGCTACATATGATGCCCATAAATGCAGACAAGCTAGATTAGATGCGTGATGTAGTTGCACTGCTGACGAACTCTTGAGTGAGTCGATCAGTCCATTATAGTTTAAGCAGCATCTAAGTGGCCGTTGTTTTCAGTCACGTGGCTTGGTACCCTTCTCAACCACTTGACTTGTAGGGAGGTTGGGACAACACATCGAAGACGATCGACGTTTGAAAAATTGATTTGCGGCACAAACTTGAAGGAAATTGAGGAAGACAGGAAAGAGCGCAGACTACCAACTGTTTATTGTCGTTTCTTGAAGCCAATATATACGCATGCTACACTGCACTTCCACAATGCACAGAAAACCAAAGATGCCGTAAACAAAGCCGTCCCAAAACAAATCAACTCAAATGTATATATTGGCTTCAAGAAACAACAATAAACAGTTTGCAGCCTGCGCTTTTTCCTATCTCCCTTGTTTTCCTTCAAGTTTGTGCTGCAAATCAATTTTTCAAGTATGAACCAACTAGTCTGCAAAAAATTACTGATTGACGCTTCTGCGCTCCGGATGCGTTGGCTGCTACTATCTAAGATACATGAAAAAAGACAGCTACAATTAGATGCGCACTGTAGTTGCACTGCTGCCGAATTACTGAGTGGGTCAATCAGTTCATCACAAGTGAAGCAGCGTCTAGGTAGGCGTTGTTTTCATTCCAACAGCCACGTGGCTTGGTACGCTTCACTAGTTGGCTTGCGAGGGGGGCGTCACATCGCAGACGACGCTTCGGCGCTCCGTATGCGTTGGTAACAGCTACCTATGATACCCACAAATGCAGACAAGTCAGATTGGATGCATGATGTAGTTGCACTGCAGGTGAACTGTTGAGCGGGTCAATCAGTCCATCATAATTGAAGCAGCGTCTATAATCACAGTGTAAGAATAATTCAGGTGATGACACTCCTCGCTTCGTGCAAGGAAAGGGCGCAGGCAGTATGTGTTCACCAATGACCTTGAACTACAAGTAGTTGCAGTCGCCTGAGTGGCGGGGGGGGGGAGTGTTTATGTTTATAAGAAGGAAAACAAGAGAAAATTGAGCCTCGCAACTGTCTGCATCAGGTTGCGACACCTCAGCAGTAGCTCACGAGGGATTCGGGTGAGGAGGGAATTAGAAGGATAGGAATAAAAGTGTAAAGAGAGAGAAAGATAGATGCGCTGAGCCAGCGAGTGAGGACGTATCGAGGGGATAGGAGAGATAGGGAAAATAGAAACACGGTAACAGGAGTCCGAGGAAGGGGCACGTCTTGCGAGAGCTCTTGTCGGCGTCAGAAGATGGCGTAGAGCAAGTCCAGTAGGTCAGAGCTACGCTGTCGTCAGAGATCGCAAGGGCAGAACCAGTCAGCACGGAATCCAGCGAGCGAGTCCCCAGTCGCGTGAGTTGAGATGGCGCTACTATATGGCGTGCGAAGTATTCGCGAGGTGGTCAATCTGAAACACGCGCTCCAAAGAGCGTGTTTCTGAAAGGTTTGTGTGCAAGGAATCTTGTGATTCAGAAACGCGTCACCTTGAGTACGTGAGCCCTGCCAGGGCATTGGTTCAACTGATTCGCGCTTTGTGATTTATTTCACGTAGACCTCAGCATTGCATATGACTCCGAATACGCGTCAGCGGTCTTGTCGCCGGCTGCGCCTCCAAATTGGCAAGTGGTATTTTGCCCCAAATGTCAATTCGGGTTATCGGATTTGTACGGAGCGTGTGTCACTTTTCAAGGCTATACGCGTCAACCAGGGCGCTTGGATAAGTGGCAACCGGCGATTCCGAAACCTTGCAGCCTACTGACCCCATGTGCGCAAAGCTTTTCCCCGAAAAATAATATCTGCCTTATATCATGCACAATACAAAGGGAATGTGCTGTCATGCACCGAGGAAACCAATGCTCACTCTAGATACTGTGCCAGCCATGTTACCAGGCTGTCTAAAATACTGGCCAGGCAAAGAAAAAAAATCAGGAAAGCTCGACCAAAACCGCTGGCTCATTGCCAACTTCTTGGAGTTGACGGGAAACGGTTGAACAACATCTGAAGTGCCTGCACGACCGCTAAAAGAGCACCAAATTTATTGCGCGTAACACAGTTTTTTACAGAATGGCGATGATAAATAAGCAGGCAGGCATGCAAATTTTACGTAGCGCTTCGTCTTCAGCAGCGACGGGCCTCCTTCGAGTGAAGAGGAGGATGCTTATCAACACGACACTGATAGTGTCAGCATATGCGTTACCGACTGAGTTCTTCACCACGTGCGAAAAGTAATTTTTTGTTTTAAATTAAGATGCCACCTTTTTGAGCTGCGTCATCTATACCTATTTGAACCAAGCAACATTAAGTGTAGAGAAACCATTGAACAGGACTTGCAGAAAGTGAACAGAAATCGAATAAATGCTGAGATGCAGCTGTCATGATTATACTTAGTTTTTTTTTATGGTTGGAAGTGGTCAAGCCAGATTTTCTGTTCTTTTTTTTCTCTAGCGCTTCATTGTCACCCTCTTGGAATATTGCCGGTGCACTTCTGACCACGACACTTATGACACAGCACCTTTGAATATATCATTCGAAGGTCTTCTATATCGTTAGATCCCTCATCAAACGGGAAAAATGATTGTCGGCGTCGCGCATTGGTTGCGTAAGGGTCGAGCTGCACAAAATATACTGCTTTAGGTAGTGTGCTCACTCCAACTGCCTCATAAGCACTTCAACAAGTTCAACTCCGTACGGCAAAACAGTGAAAAGTATGCCTGGTGGCACTGGCCCAACAGTGCCGACATGGGTGTGGCATGGGTTAACCCAGGATTGACTTTCGGGAACCAAAGAAGTTTTCTCAATGCTGCGGACACCAATGAAGTTTTACCAATGCTGCGTTTTGGGACCTAATGAAGTTTTCGGCATCCAATGCTGTGTACAGTGCCAGAAGCTAAAATCTGCTAGACGCTAACAGTAAGACTGCCAAGCGTAGTGTAATTTTCAGTTCCTAATAGAATGCGTGTAAGTTTCCTGATACATTAGTTGAAACATATTTCTTATGAAGTTTTTTCTTTAATTTGCAGAGCAACAGGTGACAGTATTGTCCGCGCGCTTAAACACAAACACACACACACACACACGCGCACACACACACACACACGCGCACACACACGCGCACACACACACACAAACACACAAACACCCGCAGATCGCAGGTTCGAATTCCGGCTGCGGTGGCTGTATTTCCGATGGGGGCGGAAATGTTGTAGGCCCACGTGCTCCAATGCGGTGCACGTTAAAGAACCCCAGTTGGTCGATATTTCCGGAGCCCTTCACTACGGCATCTCTCATAATCATATGGTACTTTTGGGACATTTCACCCACATATCAATCAATCAATCAATCAATCGAATCAATACACACAAACAAACAAACACAAACGCACACCCCTCTTATCACTTCGCTTCCTATGTCACTCTGTTGGACGCGGTTACGGTGCTCATAGCCAAAACGACAACTGGGTGTCACTTTCTTTGCTACGTCGAATTTTTGCCGCTCTTTTACGTAGCGGCTGTGACGAGGATGGTTCAAGCGCCGGCTCGCGTTGTAATTGACAGCCGTTGATTACGATAAGTAAGCATAGCGAGCATCGCGAAACCTGACGATGCCAAATGCACAAAATTCATTTTATTAGGTCAAATTCCCTTTGTCAGGGTAATCCAAGTTCCACCTAAATGAGCTTAGTTAGGTCAAAATTAATGTCGCCAAAATTATAAAATGTAGTTGAGCACTTTATGACCTAAATAGGTCAGGCATAAGTAAGTTTAGTTAAGCCTAGTCCAGCTTGGTGTTTTCATGCTAAGTGAAGTTAGGCTTAGATGAGCCCAGATGAGTCGAAATAAGTATAGCTAAATCTAATTAGGCAAAATTGATTGTGCTCATTCTTAACGTTACCGTGCAAATTACCTTATACAGGGCAAACATTATCACGACAACTTATTTATTGTCGAATTACCCATAAGTCCACAGAAGGGAAGGTAACAAAGATACTAATTACTCTTTACTTACTCCATACTAGTTAGGATAGTTTATGTCTATTAGTGCTTATTATTATCAACACTAATTATCACTGAATACTGGTCTGCATTCCAAATAAAGTACCCTTTATACTAGAATTTTCCTTTGCCTAATTAGGCTTATTATGCAAACAACAATATAACTCCAAAAATTTGATTAGGCTTGGTTGGTCGTAAAATCAGCAAACCAATTGAATTATAATAAGCTTTAGTTAAGCAATATTGTATTAAACACAAATAATAACGTAATCGAAGTCGGATTCTCATGAGCTCAGAGATCGATTGATTTTGTGGGGTTTAACGTCCCAAAACCACTACTTCATTATGAGAGACGCCGTAGTAGAGGGCTCCGGAAATTTTGACCACCTGGGGTTCTTTAACGTGCACCCAAATCTGAGTACACGGGCCTACAACATTCCGCCTCCATTGGAAATGCAGCCGCGACAGCCGGGATTTGATCCCGCGACCTGCGGGTCAGCAGCCGAGTACCTTAGCCACTAGACCACCGTGGCGGGGTCATGAGCTCAGAGAATCCAAGCTCAGCACGGTGCTGATTACTCCCGATCAATTCGAGTATCATTTACATAAAGATAAATCTACTAGCCCTAACAATATTTTTAAATATTACTGAATAATATGGTTGACATCAAAGCCCACCCGAGCTACCCGTGTTCCATGTCGCAAAGTTATACAAATGACGCCTCGATTCACCTACTATAGACATCTGCTGCCGCATATCACTCTTTTGAGAGTAAAGGTGTTTAATGAAGCGTAATTATTCACGTTTTATTAATTTCGGCTACACTACCTCTGAGTTAACTATGCTCATTTAAGTGGAACTTGAATTACCCCGACAAAGGCAAGCTGGCCTGAAAAAATTTAATTTTGTGCGTTTGGCTTCGTCAGTTTGTGCGATGCTCGCTATGCTTACTTTTCCTAATCAACCGGTGTCCATAACATGTGATACGGCACTGTAACCGGCCGTGTCGCAGCCACTACGTAAAAAAACTGCACAGATTCCATGTAGCAAAGAAAGTGACACCGAATTGTCGCTTCGGCTACGAGCGTCATAAGCGCGTCCAAGAGAGCGACATGAAAATCCAACTGATAAGACGGGACGCGCATGTGCCTAGGAGCAGGTGTCTCGTCTTGTCACGTCGCTAGGTTTCGTGACGATGCATTCTGTCACGCGATGCCGTGGCCTGTACTCTTTTAATCGCACCTATACATCTGTATATCGAGCGTAATAAACCACCGAGGCTCCGCAGCAGCAACCTTGTACATCCGGATCGAGTCGCTCATGAGTGAGCGCCTTGGCCCACTAAAACCAGTTGATCTTGGTAAAGTAACAACACTCTCCTCTACGTGCGCATTTCCTCCTGAATTCCCCTCGCCCGCTTAACATGCGCGAAACGCACGACGCCATTTTTCGCCGACGCTCCTGCCGGCATGCCGCAGAACTCAATAGAGGCGGCTTATTCGCGTCAGCTTGCGCGCCAAAGTGATGACATTTTTTTAAGTGGTGGTAATAAAATAGGAACACTTAGGCAATCGTTTGTTAAAAGATTAGCTTCTTGCAAAGATCAAATAGATGGGGAGTACTAATTAAATAAAAACTTTTATTAGGAGTTCTACGGCGCGGACGTTTTTCTGCCGCATGATAACATGGTGTACGTTTGCATCAGATGTATTTTTGCTTGTGGCATGTCCGTCTGTGTTCGTTTTTTTTCTCGTGCTTGTGTGCCAGTATACGACACAGGTTTTACAGTGTCACAGAATGCAATGACTTCGTGGATGGTAGATTCTTTAGCTATGTGTTCATCTTATCGGCGTGAGAGCAGCTTTGTTCAGTGGTCTCTAAACTAAAAAAGGCGTTTGCGCAATGTCAATACAATGAAGTGTCGCCAACAGTGACTCACCTTTCACAATAACAGGAACATAAGAAAATGATCAATTATTGCTGTATTTCCACGTTATTGTCAAAAACAAACTATCAATTAGGTTACTTGTGAGAGGAGAAACTCTGCAACAGGAATGTCATCTTAATCTGCGTGGCGATAGCGACCGAAAAATCCTATACAAACTGCCTGATCCTGATCCAAATTACCCATGAGACGCTGGTACAAAAGATAATGTAGTTTCTTACTGGCGACTGAAAGACATGCTAATGCAGGCGTGACCTAAACGTTTGCGGCCAGGGTCTCCTAGAACATGACTCAGTCGCTATTACTGAGCTATAATTTTTTTTGAAGTGCCTCTGTTTTTCTTTGTTTCTTTCGATGAACCGCATCTGTTTCATAATTTTTGTGTGTTAATTCCTCATGTCAAAAAACTAAATAACAAAATGAATATCCTCAAGAAAACGAGCGCCGATTAGTGCCAACTCTATGCACTGATTATTTTGTTTCCTCCATCAAATGTTTTTGTAAAGAAATAATAACAGTCACAAAACGCGCGATTGAGAAGCTGTGTTATCCCAATTATTTTTCGCAGCGAAAGCAAAATACAGTTGTGAATTTTCGATGGCTGCTGAGGTCCGTGAGAGGTGAAGACCCATGAGCTGCATATTTTTATTTATTTAATTTGCTTACTAGCACATACTGCAGTTCTGCATTTGGGTCCAGGCAGGAGGGGCGAAAGAAACATCAAGTGATTCGTAACAACAACAAAAAAACGTGTATTCATACGCTAACAGAGGCCACATGTCTGTGACACAGCAACAAAATGTTTAACACATTTGAACACTCTAATCTTCAAGAAGATAACGTTCTACAGACACAGCCAAATTGTTAACCGAAAAAAGTTTTATGAGGCAGTGAATTCCATAGATGAACTGTTCTGGGAAAATAACTGCATTTGTAAGCATTACTTTGTGCTAATATGGGTGCCAAGGATCGATCATGTTTACGGCGGGTATTTCTAGCAGTGGTTGGCTGAACGCAACAAGGTATTATGAGGGCAACTTTTCCTGACATTATTTTGTATAAAAACGGTAAATGATTCAAATTTTTTGTTTAAAAATAGGAATTCAGCACATTGATGATAACTCAACTTTAAATCAATCACGATCAGCCAAGAAAAAAATCACAGCATATCCACGAGGTGAATGATGACAAGTGGAGTGAAGCTTGTGGACAAGTGAACGCACCGACGGATGAACGGAGGAACTAATGGACGCACACACGGACGCACGGACGCTTTATCCCAGTCATCATCATTCACTCAGTTTATATGCTGTAACACTGCTTTTGATGACATCCAATGCAATGCAACTGGCTACTACGACGACTACGACGACACGGGAAATAGCACCCCCAGCGTAAAGACTTGTGCACACCGGCGACTAGCAGTGGTCGCGTTATCATTTGTGACTGGCGACGAAGAAACAACTGATGTTCACACCGGCAGAGGCTGCATGTGAGCGACCGGAAGTCGCAATACCTGAGAGTCACGTCCGGATCTCCTTATCAGCGAAAACTTTGGACCCGGCGCCACTCAGCAGATCACCGCGAGCTGAGTGGGCGGAGCACAGCGAGCACGCCACATTTCTCATTTTTATTCGTTCTCGCCAGCGCAGTAAAAACAAAAAGAACAAAATTTGAGCATCGCTGATTGGTTCCAGCAGCTTTGCGACTGCAGTCGCGTGACTGAAAAATTGGTCAGGAAGCGATTAGCCAAAACAGTCGCTTTGCGTCCGTTTGCGAGCGTTCGCGACTATTTGCGACCAGTCGCAAATGGTTGCGCGACCGCTGATAGTCGCCGGTGTGCACCAGCCTTAAGGAGCTTCCCCCCTAAAAAACACGTATGTTGACGAGCAGACCGAAACAATATTTCAAATGCAGCATTCAGTGATGCTTTCATACGAGCACTAAGAATTGCGCCTTACCCTGCAATGTACATTGTTTTTTGACAGAACGAAGTTTTTTAACCGACGTTGTGCCGCCACTGCTGCTTCCGCAAACCATCACGTTCACCTTGGGGTATCACAGAAAGTGCGTAACGATTTTCACCGTGGTTCTTGCAGTCGTAGGCAAAAGAGCATGACTTCGCAGCCGCGCAAAGCATAGAAAAGAAAAGGCGCTACTTTTTTTATGCAGAGCGTCAGCGAAAAATGGCGCGATCGAAAAATAAAAACAGAAGCAAAGCGCAAGATGCATGCGTCTCCAAGGTTAACCGCAAAGGAGACCAATCATCGTGCAGAAAAGTAACCGAGACCGGGAGAACACGAGAGGGGCTGAGAAGAGAGAATAGGGAGAGAGAAGGTCGAGCACGCGGTGGCAAGTTTAGTGGATGGGGGTACTTTCCAAAAATCAAGGGGCTTTATGGCCCACCCTCCGCGACCGCTATCTGTTGCATCAAACCAAAACAGCCCAGGAGCCGAACGCTATCTAGACGTGGCGCTTGGCTCAGTGTCATCGCCTAACTTATTCTTACACCATATTCTAGGTGGGCGTTGTTTCCAGTCTGACAGTCACGTGGTTCGGTACGCTTTTTGATTCACTATTGGCTTGTAGAGGGGTGCGTTACATCGAGGATGATGCTTCAGCGCTCCGAATGAATTGGTCGCGGCTGACTAAGGCACTTGCAACTGCAGACAGCTCAGATTAGATGAGTTCTGTAGTTTCACAGCTGCCGAACTATTGAGCAGGTCAATGAGTCCATCAGGATTGGTGCAACGTCTACGGGGGCGTTCTTCCCAATCCGACAGTCACGTGGCTTGGTACGCTTTTTGGCTTCACTACTTGGCTGGTAAAGGGGTGCGTCACATCGAGGACGATGCTTCAGCGCTCCGGATGCGTTGGTCGTGGCTATCTAAGGCACTTGCAACTGCAGACAGTTCAGATTAAATTATAGCTGTAGTTTCACAGCTGCCGAACTATTGAGTAGGTCAATGAGTCAGTCCATCAGAATTGGTGCAACGTCTACGTGGGCGTTGTTTCTAGTCCGACAGTCACGTGGCTTGGTACGCTTTTTGGCTTCACTACTTGGCTTGTAGAGGGGTGCGCCACATCGAAGACGAGGCTTCGGCGCACAGGATGTGTTGGTCGCTGCTACATATGATGCCCATAAATGCAGACAAGCTAGATTAGATGCGTGATGTAGTTGCACTGCTGACGAACTCTTGAGTGAGTCGATCAGTCCATTATAGTTTAAGCAGCATCTAAGTGGCCGTTGTTTTCAGTCACGTGGCTTGGTACCCTTCTCAACCACTTGACTTGTAGGGAGGTTGGGGCAACACATCGAAGACGATCGACGTTTGAAAAATTGATTTGCGGCACAAACTTGAAGGAAATTGAGGAAGACAGGAAAGAGCGCAGACTACCAACTGTTTATTGTCGTTTCTTGAAGCCAATATATACGCATGCTACACTGCACTTCCACAATGCACAGGAAACCAAAGATGCCGTAAACAAAGCCGTCCCAAAACAAATCAACTCAAATGTATATATTGGCTTCAAGAAACAACAATAAACAGTTTGCAGCCTGCGCTTTTTCCTATCTCCCTTGTTTTCCTTCAAGTTTGTGCTGCAAATCAATTTTTCAAGTATGAACCAACTAGTCTGCAAAAAATTACTGATTGACGCTTCTGCGCTCCGGATGCGTTGGCTGCTACTATCTAAGATACATGAAAAAAGACAGCTACAATTAGATGCGCACTGTAGTTGCACTGCTGCCGAATTACTGAGTGGGTCAATCAGTTCATCACAAGTGAAGCAGCGTCTAGGTAGGCGTTGTTTTCATTCCAACAGCCACGTGGCTTGGTACGCTTCACTAGTTGGCTTGCGAGGGGGCCGCCATATCGAAGACGACGCTTCAGCGCTCCTGATGCGTTGGTCGCCGCTATCTAAGATACCTGCAAATGCAGAAAGCTCAGATTAGATGCGTGCTGTAGTTGCGCTGCTGTCTGGAATTAACACTATTGCCTTTTTTGGCTTTCTAACAGCAGTGTTACCAAAAAATGTGACAAGCAGTTGTATAGTGTATAGCGACACCACGGACACGAGCTAATGGGAGTGTTTTGACTCCCTCTTACGTTTAGCCGTGCGTAGCACTGCCGTGTCCGGAGTAAACGGTATCCTCGGGGTTGAGCCGATGCTGGGTGATTGAACTTTCAAGACCCCCAGTAGTGGCAAAACACCGCTTTTTCCCTGGCTTCCCTCAGATGGCACCCCTGTGCTGACCCACACAGGGAAAAGCGGCAGTTGCCTTTTGTTAACCCCCTCTCTGATCTTTTTGTTTCTTGTCCTCTTTTTCATCTGTCCTCTCATCTAATTTATTATTTATTTATTTAGTTACATACTTTAAGGACACGAGAGGGCAATACATAGGGGGGATTAGGAAGATTTTCAACACGTGTAAGATACATTAAGTGTTTAGAAGCATCCCCATAGAAAGCCTGAATGGAAAAAAAGAGTAAACACAACAGCAGTGATAAGTAAAAAAGCATATATATAAACTCTGCCGAAGAAAAGGCAGGTTAATAATAATACAATGGGCTCCAAGTAACCAAGTGTTGGCGCAAATGACGCACACAAATATATTCAAGTAATTTACATGAGCACCAACGCCACATAACTACATAATTCGATTAGAAGTTGAAGTTGAAGTTTATTTCAGGCAAAATCAAAAAAAAGAAGAAAGGTACAATTTGCCTAGGGGACCGGTGAAAAGGCATAAAAGCCTGACAAAGCGCCTGCCCCCTGTAAACCCAAAATCCACCAATCGGAAGTTCTCAGGACACTTTTACCGCTTTCAGGAAGCATGAAGATTCTGTTAGAGTTGCTACATCAGCTGGCAAGGAAATACAGTTGGTTATTTACAGGGCTAAGGGCTTGTTTTGTTATTTTTTTGTTCTGGGGAAGATGGTATTAACTTTGTTAGGGCGATCAACAAGGGCTGTAATGTGTGATGGCGAGAGGATATGCTTGCGCGCAAACTGGGAGTTGCTGTGGGAGAGTGAGTGGAAATTAGATAGCCTTGAAACTTTGCGGCGCGTCGCATGAGATGGCAGATTAAGCGATTTCAGTATGGAACTTACGCTTTCATACAGTGTGTATGATGACGTTATGAAGCGCGGAGCTTTTTTTGGATTGATTCAAACAGGTAAGCTAAATTTTCAGTGTGAAGATGTCATATGATTGAAGCATACTGCAGCGATTGTCTTATCATGGAAATATATGAATGGAGTCTGGTTTCTTTGTTGGCAAGGTATTATCGCCTTTTGAGGGTGCCAAGTTTTTTTATTGCTTTACTAGTGATATGTTCAATATGAGTAGTCCAGTTTAGATTCGCTGTGAAAAATACCCCAATATTTAAAGGATTTTACTGATTCAATCCGTATGTCATTTATGGTGTATGAGTTATGCAAAGAGATTTGAGCAGAACTAAAGTCCAAGTCCTTAGTTTTTTCTACATTAACTTCCATCTGCCACGTGTCGCACCACTCAGCCAGCCTATTGAGATCAGATTGCAAAACGTTATTATCGGCAGGGCAAGTTATTTCTTTGTAAATAACGCAGTCGTCTGCAAATTGATGAATTCGCGAACCTATATTACATGCTATGTCATTATTTTATATTAGGAACAAAATAGGACCTAGAACCGAGCCTTGTAGAACACCGGATAAAACGCTTGCAGGGTCAGAGATGTAGCTCTTTAGTTTTTCACGTTGGAAGTGGTTAGTAAGAAATTTCACTATTCATTATGTTGTATTGTTTTGAAGCTTGAGATTGCGAATTTTAGTTCAAGACGTTTGAAGGGGACCCTATTAAATGCCTTGGAGAAATTAATAAAGATGGCATCGACACGACGGGAAGAGTTAAGCGCAGGATGAAGGTCAGTAATTAATTCGAAAAGTTGCTCTTGACATGAGAAGCTTCTACGAAAACCGTGTTGGTTGTTTAGGAGCAAGGTATTTAAATTAGGATAAGCCATTTTATTTGGGAGTAGGATATGTTCGAGAAGTTTGCAGCATATGAACGTCAAAGAGGTTAGTCTGTAGTTATTGGGTTGAGTATTATCACCAGATTTAAGTATTGTGATTACGTAAGCAGATTTCCAGTCTTTTGGCAGGCAACCTGTATGTAAAGATTGTTGAAAAATAACGCGAGCAAAGAGGCTGAGAAGTGGCTGGTTAGTTTTAAAAGCTTAGAGCTACTATCTTCAGCGTCGGGGCTGGTTTTAGGAGCTAAACGATCTATTGCACAATCTACATCGTGTGCTGTAATTGTGATAGGAGAAAATTGATTACATATAGTTAGCTGTGGCAAATTTAGGTTGCTATCGAGCAATCTTTCGATTGTGTGAACTTCGGAAAAAAATGGTCAAGTTTTTCTGCACAGCCGGCTGAGTCCAGAATGTGACCATTCTCTCCACAGGGTTCTGTCACTGACTCTCTTTCTTAAGATTTACAATGCTCCAAAGCTTCTTAGGGTCAGTTTTGAACATGTTAGGTAGTGTGTCATTGTAGTACTAATTTTTAGCTTCAGAAATTGCAGCTTCTGTTTGTTTGCAAACGTTTTTATAGTTATGCCAGTCCTCCGACGCGTTCGTTCTCGATGCTTTAGTGTACGCTCTCTTTTTTCTATTAAGCCATCTTTTAATGTGACGGGTGAGCCATGGATCGTCTGCTCTTTCTGTTATTGTAATCACTGGCACACAAAGACGTTCTATTTCTTTTAGTTTGTCACGAAATAAGCACCAGTTTTTTCAGTAGACTGATTAGGAAAGTTAGATATAAATTCATCCGAAAAAGACTAGCAATCTATTTAGCTTATCTGTGTCTGTGCGTGCGTAGTTAGGTATGTCCTTTCGGACGTTTATTTTCTTGGCATGCGGAAGAGGCAGAGAGCAGTGAACTGCCTTATGATCACTTATTTCTTCCAAGATCTCAACCTTACTGCTGTCGAGATGACTGGCTATTATAAGTTCTAAAATATTTCTGTCACTTGTTGGTTCCTGCACAATCTGTTGTAGATTGTGGTAATGGAAAAGGCATGGAAAGCTAGGCTATTGTGATTAGGATGAGAAAGGACAGATAAAGTGGACCAGTTGATTGAAGGATAATGAATTCGCCACCAAATATCACAAAACATGATTGATATGTGGGGTTTAACGTCCCAAAACCACCATATGATTATGAGAGACGCTGTAGTGGAGGGCTCTGGAAATTTCGACCACCTGGGGTACTTCAACGAGCACCCAATTCTGAGCACATGGGCCTACAAAATTTCCGCTTCCATCGGAAATGCAGCCGCCGCAGCCGGGATTCGAGCCCGTGACCTGCGGGTCAGGAGACGAGTACCTTAGCCACTAGACCACCGCGGCGGGGAAAGTATTAGAAAACATTTAGGAAACTTGAGGAGAATGGAATCAATGGCTTCCTGAAGAAGCTCAACGAAATCCTGCCGGAAATCAGGGGGTCCACAACAGGCACCAATTATGTAATGAATGCGATCAAAATATGATTAAACCCACACAACTTCAAGGGCGGAATCTGAGGGAAGAAGCGATGGCTGATAGATTCATTTCGTGGCAATAATAACGCCACCACCTCGACAACCCATTCTATCTTTACGAAACATAACGAACGAGGATGGAAACAAAAGTTCGCTGTTCTTTACGTTCTCGGTCAACAATGATCCCGTACCAACAACTATATCAGCTGAACACGTGTACACGAGGACGTTTATTGCATCAAGCGTTTTATAAATGCTGCGAAAAAAATAAAAGTAATGAGACCAATTTGGACAAGTTTGGCGTATGGTGACGTGTTTTACAGATTCATTCAGGAGGGTTTGGTTGATTTGTTGACACAATGACAACGCGATAATTTACCGTGTCGTAACAGAATGTGGAACCATGCATCTGAAGCTTGTTAAAACGCACGGTATATTCTTCATCGTCTTTGCGTTGAGCCTTAGCGTAGTCGCGTAACTTTTTTCTGGCAAGTTGGACTTTTGGCAAGAAATCTTCTTAATCTCTTGTCTTACTTCTCAATTTTCATGGGCGCCTTGGGTTAACCTTGTGCAACTAGCCAATCTTGGCCTACGCGCATTAGGTTATTGTAGTGGTGTACGGCTGGCGTCTGCATGTTTCTTATTTTGCGAATCTTGTAGCGTCCCCTCGTTGGGCTCCGTGGTGGGTGGCCGCCATCGTTACTTAATTATATTCTAGTGTAATGCATAGAACTTTTCCACTCCTCAGTCATCCTGCTGTTTCAAAGCGGCTAAGCACCGAAGAATTTTTCTTTTTCAGCCGACCCAAAGAAGTACTCCTTCGCTGTCATGTCGCAATGAGTGAGAAGCCCAACAAAAGATCTATAACAGTGTCCCCGTTTATTGTATCGCGGTAACTGTCAGCCACGTTAGGTGATGGCTATAAAGTTACAAAAATGAATAGTGAAGACCTACTTTTAGAAGTTGGTGACAAAAATCAATTAGACAAGTTAAGGAATCTTGCAACAATAATCGACATTCCCATCAGCGTAACACCGCATTGATTCATGAACTCCGCACGTGCAGCTGTTTCCGACACAGACCTCCTTGACCTGAAAGAGGCTGAACTCCTCGAGGGCTGGAAAGAACAAAATGTGACCATTGTGAAGTGAATCGCCACTCGTAGGATGGCGGTTTGCTTTACATCAAGAATCAACCCCCCCCAACCCTTTGTACTGATCTTTGCCACCAGTTAACTACAACAATAATAGAAACTGGCTATACTAAGACACCAATCAGACCCTACATATCGAACCCTTGCCGATGTTACCAGTGCCAAAGGTTCGGCCATGGCTCTCAAAGCTGTCGTGGTTGACCTGCTTGTGCAAAATGTGGTGCCCAAGGCCACAGTTCTGAAAATGTAATAAAACCCCACATTAAACGTAAACATTTTGACAGCAATCTGTCTGGCTGGGTAGAAAAGTTTAGAAAATTGAAATTGCTCCAGCCACAGTTCAAATAGAGTCCGACGTTTCGAGACCGACTCGGTCCCTTCCTCAGGGGGTGACTGTCTTAGTCATGGAAGTGTCTTCGCGTCGTGTTCTCTCACCACGGCTCCGGCTTTCCCTTTCCACCACGTTTCTGAGACCGTGAACGTACACCGAAGGCATTGTTCCCAGCGAGCGGTTCACGTTGGCAGGCGTATGCTGAATGTGCCAAGACTCGAGCAAGAGCCTCTTTCCCAAATTCCGTTCTGTTTCAATAACAGAAGCGCCGTCTAAGTCAATTTTATGGTCGTGCTTCTCGCAGTGCTCCGCCAGAGCGCTACGTTGCACTTCCATCTTCCTGACGTCGTTCTTGTGTTGGCGCATTCTTTCCGGGAAACACTTGCTCTCGCCTATGTAGCAGGCTGGACACCCAGAACACGACACTTTGTAGACAACGCCCGGGTGTAGCTTCCTCGGAGGTCGGTCTTTCGGCCGCGGTAGCAAGCGAGCGAGCGTCGAAACAAGTTTATGGATTACCGTGGCCCCGGCTTTTCCTAGGATTCTCGAGAGCTGTTCACTAATGCCCGGCACATATGGAATGGCGACGCGGTTGTTTGGCGTCTTCGTTTCTCTCGTGTGCGGTGGTGTGGCCAGGGCGGAAAGGGGGTCGGGCGGTGTGTCGCTTGCAGGTGTCTTTCCGCGGTGCGGTGGTTGTCGTCTCGACAAACGGCGTGACGCCCGGCGGATGAACGCTTCTGTGTAGCCATTCCTTCGTAGCTCGGCGACAATCCTCTTTTCTTCTTTCTTCCTCTCACCTTCCGACGTGCAGATTACTCGTGCACGTGAAAGGAGTGCCGAAACCACTGAAGCTTTGTGGGCAGTTGGATGACAGGACGCAAAATGCAAAAACCTGCCGGTGTGAGTTGGCTTTCTATACGCCGAAAAGGTCATGCGCTCGCCTTGTCGTCTGACTAAAACATTGAGAAACGGAAGCGCCCCGTCTCGCTCTCGTTCCACCGTGAACTGTATCGCTTGGTCGATGGAGTTTAGATGTTCGAGGAAGCTGTCTACTGCTGCCTTCTTTATTATGCAAAAAAAACAGTCATCCACGTACCTCACAAATACTTTCGTCCTGTCAATAAAGGAGCCCAGTGCCGTCTCTTCTATGTGTTCCATTGTGAGGTTCGCAGCCGTAACCGAGATCGCCGCTCCCATCGTGGTCCCGCTGGCTTGTCTGTAGAAGCTCCCGTTGACGCTGAAATACGTCCCCTTGAGGCAGTATTCCAGTAGGCGACACAGTTCGTCGACGCCCAGGCAGGTTCTTTCATCCAAGAGCTCGTCTTGGTTCAACGCTGCTCGTGCGCGAGATACCGCCAGTGCTACGGGCACACTGGTGAACAGGGATACGACGTCGAACGAGACGAAGCACTCATCGCTGCTCACGGTCACATCTCTCATGCGCTCCAAGAAGTGGCTGGCGTCGCGTATGTGGGTTGGTGTTTGCACCACGAGCGGCGCGAGAGTCCGGTGGAGATACTTGGACAGCGCCCGGAGTGGAGATGTTGTAAAATCCATGATAGGACGGAGCGGAACTGTGGGCTTGTGTGTCTTGGGAAGCCCGTAAAATCCTGGTGCAGAGCCGTTCCGGCAGATGAGTTGGAGGTATGTGTTTCTCGCCTTCGGGTGCGCTTTAAAGATATCCGCCAGGAGCTTGTTCATTTCCCTTTGGACACTTGGTGTGGGGTCCTTCGTCAGCTTTTCGTAGGCCGGACTGTCCAGCAGGTCTCGCTCTTTGTCGTTGTATGCCTCCCTGTCGAGCAGGACCATTGCGTTCCCTTTGTCGTCCGGGAGGATGACAATCTTATCATCATTTCGGAGCGCATGGATCGCCTTACACTCCTCTCACGACAGGTTGTGCTCACGGCGCTTTCCTATTTTTGATAGTACGCCGATAGCCTTGAGACGCACGTTCTCCCGAATGCCGCTGTCGAGTCGCCTTATGCCTTCCTCCGTAGCCGCGATGATCTTCGGCAGTGACGGACGTGTCGTGGTCGTGTTGAAGTTGTGTCCCTTTGCCAGCACGCTGTGCTCTGTCGGGGAGAGTTGTTTGGAGGACAGATTGACGACGAAATTCTCGTTGTCAGGACTGTAGTGGTGTTTTTCTCCTTGAAGCGTCGCAAGCTTACTTTTGTGGGTCGCTTGTTGTTTCTGCGCTGTTGTTGCAGCCACATTTCGTGGGAACTCCTCCAGTGACGGAAAGATGTCGGGCAGTCGATGTTGAAGTTGCCGTCGTAGAAAGAACAGGTCTAATTCCTTCTTCTTGATGACGCTGTGGCACTCATGGATTCGGGCGTTTAGTAGCCACCGTTCAGCTTGTGCGATGATCTTGTTGCCCTCCGCCGTGTGCACCAGGCGCTTGAGCTGAAGGCTTCGTGGTATCACGTTCCTCTCCCGACAGGTCCTCGTGAAGTCGAGATGGTTGCGGTAGGTCGTGACGCCGCGTGCTACGTTCACGAACCGCTTTGCGAGGAGCGCTGCTTCCTGACCGAAGTCACTGCGTAATGACTTAAACGTAAACATTTTGACAGCAATCTGTCTGGCTGGGTAGAAAAGTTTAGAAAATTGAAATTGCTCCAGCCACAGTTCAAATAGAGTCCGACGTTTCGAGACCGACTCGGTCCCTTCCTCAGGGGGTGACTGTCTTGGTCATGGAAGTGTCGTCGCGTCGTGTTCTCTCACCACGGCTCCGGCTTTCCCTTTCCACCACGTTTCGGAGACCGTGAACGTACACCGAAGGCATTGTTCCCAGCGAGCGGTTCACGTTGGCAGGCGTATGCTGAATGTGCCAAAACTCGAGCAAGAGGCTCTTTCCCAAATTCCGTACTGTTTCAATAACAGAAGCGCCGTCGAAGTCAATTTTATGGTCGTGCTTCTCGCAGTGCTCCGCCAGAGCGCTACGTTGCACTTCCATCTTCCTGACGTCGTTCTTGTGTTGGCGCATTCTTTCCGGGAAACACTTGCTCTCGCCTATGTAGCAAGCTGGACACCCAGAACACGACACTTTGTAGACAACGCCCGGGTGTAGCTCCCTCGGAGGTCGGTCTTTCGGCCGCGGTAGCAAGCGAGCGAGCGTCGAAACAGGTTTATGGATTACCGTGACCCCGGCTTTTCCTAGGATTCTCGAGAGCTGTTCACTTATGCCCGGCACATATGGAGTGGCGACGCGGTTGTTTGGCGTCTTCGTTTCTCTCGTGTGCGGTGGTGTGGCCAGGGCGGAAAGGGGGTCGGGCGGTGTGTCGCTTGCAGGTGTCTTTCAGCGGTGCGGTGGTTGTCGTCTCGACAAACGGCGTGACGCCCGGCGAATGAACGCTTCTGTGTAGCCATTCCTTCGTAGCTCGGCGACAATCCTCTTTTCTTCTTTCTTCCTCTCACCTTCCGACGTGCAGATTACTCGTGCACGTGAAAGAAGTGTGAAACCACTGAAGCTTTGTGGGCAGTTGGATGACAGGACGCAAAATGCAAATACCTGCCGGTGTCCTGTCATCCAACTGCCCACAAAGCTTCAGTGGTTTCGGCACTCCTTTCACGTGCACGAGTAATCTGCACGTCGGAAGGTGAGAGGAAGAAAGAAGAAAAGAGGATTGTCGCCGAGCTACGAAGGAATGGCTACACAGAAGCGTTCATTCGCCGGGCGTCACGCCGTTTGTCGAGACGACAACCACCGCACCGCGAAAAGACTCCTGCAAGCGACACACCGCCCGACCCCCTTTCCGCCCTGGCCACACCACCGCACACGAGAGAAACGAAGACGCCAAACAACCGCGTCGCCATTCCATATGTGCCGGGCATAAGTGAACAGCTCTCGAGAATCCTAGGAAAAGCCGGTGTCACGGTAATCCATAAACCAGTTTCGACGCTCGCTCGCTTGCTACCGCGGCCGAGAGACCGACCTCCGAGGGAGCTACACCCGGGCGTTGTCTACAAAGTGTCGTGTTCTGTGTGTCCAGCCTGCTACATAGGCGAGAGCAAGTGTTTCCCGGAAAGAATGCGCCAACACAAGAACGACGTCAGGAAGATGGAAGTGCAACGTAGCGCTCTGGCGGAGCACTGCGAGAAGCACGACCATAAAACTGACTTAGATGGCGCTCCTGTTATTGAAACAGAACGGAATTTGGGAAAGAGGCTCTTGCTCGAGTCTTGGCACATTCAGCATACGCCTGCCAACGTGAACCGCTCGCTGGGAACAATGCCTTCAGTGTACGTTGACGGTCTCCCAAACGTGGTGGAAAGGGAAAGCCGGAGCCGTGGTGAGAGAACACGACGCGATGACACTTCCATGACCAAGACAGTCACCCCCTGAGGAAGGGACCGAGTCGGTCTCAAAACGTCGGGCTCTATTTGAACTGTGGCTGGAGCAATTTCAATTTTCTAAACTTTTCTACCCAGCCAGACAGATTGCTGTCAAAATGTTTACGTTTAAGTCATTACGCAGTGACTTCGGTCAGGAAGCAGCGCTCCTCGCAAAGCGGTACGTGAACGTAGCACGCGGCGTCACGACCTACCGCAACCATCTCGACTTCACGAGGACCTGTCGGGAGAGGAACGTTATACCACGAAGCCTTCAGCTCAAGCGCCTGGTGCACACGGCGGAGGGCAACAAGATCATCGCACAAGCTGAACGGCGGCTACTAAACGCCCGAATCCATGAGTGCCACAGCGTCATCAAGAAGAAGGAATTAGACCTGTTCTTTCTACGACGGCAACTTCAACATCGACTGCCCGACATCTTTCCGTCACTGGAGGAGTTCGCACGAAATGTGGCTGCAACTACAGCGCAGAAACAACAAGCGACCCACAAAAGTAAGCTTGCGACGCTTCAAGGAGAAAAACACCTCTACAGTCCTGACAACGAGAATTTCGTCGTCAATCTGTCCTCCAAACAACTCTCCCCGACAGAGCACAGCGTGCTGGCAAAGGGACACAACTTCAACACGACCACGACACGTCCGTCACTGCCGAAGATCATCGCGGCTACGGAGGAAGGCATAAGGCGACTCGACAGCGGCATTCGGGAGAACGTGCGTCTCAAGGCTATCGGCGTACTATCAAAAATAGGAAAGCGCCGTGAGCACAACCTGTCGAGAGAGGAGTGTAAGGCGATCCATGCGCTCCGAAATGATGATAAGATTGTCATCCTCCCGGCCGACAAATGGAACGCAATGGTCCTGCTCGACAGGGAGGCATACAACGACAAAGTGCGAGACCTGCTGGACAGTCCGGCCTACGAAAAGCTGACGAAGGACCCCACACCATGTGTCCAAAGGGAAATGAACAAGCTCCTGGCGGATATCTTTAAAGCGCACCCGAAGGCGAGAAACACATACCTCCAGCTCATCTGCCGGAACGGCTCTGCACCAGGATTTTACGGGCTTCCCAAGACCCACAAGCCCACAGTTCCGCTCCGTCCTATCGTGGATTTTACAACATCTCCACTCCGGGCGCTGTCCAAGTATCTCCACCGGACTCGCGCGCCGCTCGTGGGGCAAACACCAACCCACATACGCGACGCCAGCCACTTCTTGGAGCGCATGAGAGATGTGACCGTGAGCAGCGATGAGCGCTTCGTCTCGTTCGACGTCGTATCCCTGTTCACCAGTGTGCCCGTAGCACTAGCGGTATCTAGCGCACGAGCAGCGTTGAACCAAGACGAGCTCTTGGATGAAAGAACCTGCCTGGGCGTCGACGAACTGTGTCGCCTACTGGAATACTGCCTCAAGGGGACGTATTTCAGCGTCAACGGGAGCTTCTACAGACAAGCCAGCGGGACCGCGATGGGAGCGGCGATCTCCGTTACGGCTGCGAACCTCACAATGGAACACATAGAAGAGACGGCACTGGGCTCCTTTATTGACAGGCCGAAAGTATTTGTGAGGTACGTGGATGACTGTTTTTTTTGCATAATAAAGAAGGCAGCAGTAGACGGCTTCCTCGAACATCGAAACTCCATCGACCAAGCGATACAGTTCACGGTGGAACGAGAGCGAGACGGGACGCTTCCGTTTCTCGATGTTTTAGTCAGACGACAAGTCGAGCGCATGACCTTTTCGGTGTATAGAAAGCCAACTCACACCGGCAGGTATTTGCATTTTGCGTCCTGTCATCCAACTGCCCACAAAGCTTCAGTGGTTTCGGCACTCCTTTCACGTGCACGAGTAATCCGCACGTCGGAAGGTGAGAGTAAGAAAGAAGAAAAGAGGATTGTCGCCGACCTACGAAGGAATGGCTACACAGAAGCGTTCATCCGCCGGGCGTCACGCCGTTTGTCGAGACGACAACCACCGCACCGCGGAAAGACACCTGCAAGCGACACACCGCCCGACCCCCTTTCCGCCCTGGCCACACCACCGCACACGAGAGAAACGAAGACGCCAAACAACCGCATCGCCATTCCATATGTGCCGGGCATAAGTGAACAGCTCTCGAGAATCCTAGGAAAAGCCGGTGTCACGGTAATCCATAAACCTGTTTCGACGCTCGCTCGCTTGCTACCGCGGCCGAGAGACCGAACTCCGAGGGAGCTACACCCGAGCGTTGTCTACAAAGTGTCGTGTTCTGTGTGTCCAGCCTGCTACATAGGCGAGAGCAAGTGTTTCCCGGAAAGAATGCGCCAACACAAGAACGACGTCAGGAAGATGGAAGTGCAACGTAGCGCTCTGGCGGAGCACTGCGAGAAGCACGACCATAAAACTGACTTAGACGGCGCTCCTGTTATTGAAACAGAACGGAATTTGGGAAAGAGGCTCTTGCTCGAGTCTTGGCACATTCAGCATACGCCTGCCAACGTGAACCGCTCGCTGGGAACAATGCCTTCGGTGTACGTTCACGGTCTCCGAAACGTGGTGGAAAGGGAAAGCCGGAGCCGTGATGAGAGAACACGACGCGATGACACTTCCATGACCAAGACAGTAACCCCCTGAGGAAGGGACCGAGTCGGTCTCGAAACGTCGGACTCTATTTGAACTGTGGCTGGAGCAATTTCAATTTTCTAAACACCACATTGTGTGAACTGTGACGGAGACCATGCGGTATATTCACAATCTTGTCCTCAGTGGAAAAAAGAAAATACATTATTACACTGAATATCCATAAAAACATCTCCATCAATGAAGCAGCCCTGCTCAATTCGCCTGAAGGGTCTCGCTGAGAAAACTGGTGTGTCACTCTAACACAGTTTAATGACTTCTGCAGCATACCCGCCATCGTGGCACTGGCAGGTTGTAGACTGTGCTGTGTCTTCCCTTGAAGCTATAAAACACGCGCCTATTGCACGTATTCAAACATCTTTCTTGGAACTTCGCCCCACCGCGGTGGTCTAGTGGCGAAGGTACGGCTGCTGAACCGCAGGTCGTGGGTTTGAATCCCGGCTGCAGCGGCTGCATTTCCGATGGAGGTGGAAATGTTGTAAGCCCGTGTGCTCAGATTTGGGTGCACGTAAAGAACCCCAGGGGGTCAAAATTTTCGAAGCCCTTCACTACGGCGTCTCTCATAATCATACGGTGGTTTTGGGACGTTAAACCCCACATATCTATCAATCAATCAATCTTCCTGGAACTTCCACAAAAATGCACACGTCCTGAGTTCTTTAAAGATGCCTCTTGATCTAACTCTTCTGTGTCCTACGCTGCTGTGGACCCATCCTTTTCGGATGCTGGCCCTCTACATGCAGACACAAGTATCTTCACAGCGGAAGCTTACGCGATACTTGTGGCAGCTAAACACATCAAAAAATCACAAATACAAAAAGCAGTAATTTATATGAACTTCCTCAGTGTGGTAAAAGCTCTGCAAACCCGTAAAAATACCGTGTTTTCGTCTCACTTTACCTAATTTTATGCACACTCTACACACTCAAAGAACATGTCGTAGTGTGCGGTGTCAGGGCACCATGTGATCTAAGGCAACGTTATTGTGGATCAGCTGGCTGCATCCGTCTATGAAAGCACTGCCACTGCACCCATATTCATTCTGGCCCTTGACCTTAAACCATCTCTAAAACGAAAGCTCAGAGATTTCTGGCTGAGCAAGTGGTATAGGCACGCAGTAAACAAATTCATGTTTTTAAGCCACACCTCCGTCATTGGCAGCCAGTATCGAACTCACGCCGCACAGAGGTAACACTAACAAGGCTCAGGATAGACCACCCATACACGACACACATATCTTTCGTCCGGTGGGGATCCAACATTCTGTGACAGATGAGGTGAAGCACTAACCGTGCTCCACATTTTAATTCAGTGTGAACATTTAAACACTCTAAGAATACCACACTTTTCATTACCGTACCGACAAGTTATATCATTACACCCTGCAATGTTCGTCGGTAGGAAGCCACTTTTCACTCATCAATCTGTGCTTTTTATGAGATATCCGCTTCTATCATGTAATATACCCAGGCATTGCATAGCGCGACCTCTCAAGAGAGGTTGCTGCGGCGGTGGCTATTGTGAAAAGCACTTGCCTCGCAGCCTTTGGACACAAGGGCGCTGAGGAGGCATTTGTGCTAGTGCCAGATATGTTCACACACGCCTTTACTATCACAACCTTCTGCCACCCATTTTTACTACACATTTCGCGTCACTGCCAATATTTTATTACTTCTATGTTTTACTCACTTTAGCGCGAGGAATTCGAAGGAACTTATACAGCAACTTAACATATTCAATGTTCACATCTCGACTTATGTCCTGGCGCTCTTTGGTCATCAGATGGCCCTTGTGCCACAAAAAAATTACACATCGTCATTCATTCTCAATCTCCAAGAAATTGGCTGAAGAAGAACTCCGCCATTTCGTCAATGTACAGCTTAAAAATACTTTCGTGCGTCAACAAGCCTGTCTAGACAGAGGGTCGGCTGTCTGAAGTTAGTACACACGATGCTGCTGTCTGTCGACACGTATTGTAACCACGCGGTGCCACATTGTCTTGTCGGGAGTAGTGTCGTCACAAGGACCACTTATTTCTCAGTCTGGCTAACCGTGAGAACGCAACTGCCGTGCGGGTAACTCACCAGCACAAGGTGCGGTGAACAAACGCTCACGGGGTTTGGCAACAAAGACGCGTGCAGAGGCGAACGGCTCAGTCCACGTCTGCGGAGCCTGTTTTCATTAACCTGCCTTTTCGTCGAATGCTGTTCACGGACGGGACATCCTTCGCATGCCTCAAACGTAACTACATCCAACCGAAGAATGTTGTATGTACGCTCGTTTCACATACAACTTCAAAAATTGTATTGGGAGAAGAGGGATCACACTAGGTGCACAGCCGACACTTCGAGTTCTGCGTAAGCATTATAGAAAAATAATTCAAACAACATAAACATAAACAACCTGTTACACGGGATTTGCCTAACGTCATTACATCAATATAAAGCATTATCACACAAGTGTCCCTTCTAAAAATTTTGTGGTCACTTAAGCGCACAAAGTAACGCAGAATACCATGAGTAGGGTAATACGCACGAAACAAAAAAAATGAAGAGAAACCCACTCAAGTAGCCACACCCACGCATTGGTTGGACTTCAGCTCGCAGGTAGGACCCTGTTCCTGTATTCCTTGGTGAACCCTCGCAATTAATGGACATTCAGACATTATGCTCTTGCTGCCTGCGCAAATATAACAAACTTCCATACTGTTCCTTCACAACGCGCCTATTTTGTTGTAGTAGTCAGACAAAAAAAAACAACCTTCTACCCGTCCCCCTCTGCTTCTCTACTGATCCCCGCTGTCTCGTCACGACAAAGCATCGACGCATTTATTAAGACATCCTTTTGTATGAAAAGAAAAATATACATGTCGTGCTTATGTAAAGTCAAAGGCCAGCGGGTTAGGCGAGCATCACAACACATGGAGTGGGTCAGGTACGCGAGCGAGACACGTGTGGTTACAACCTCAAGTCTGGCACCAACGGGCGGATTGCTGACAGGCTGAGCGCCCACACGAAGTTAAAGACCTCTCTTTTACTTGCCAACCGATTTATATGCTGAAAAGTGAAACAATTTCGAAGAAAGATGAATGGTCTCTCTTCTCTCTTATCCCACAAGCAACGTGGGCCCCTATTTGCCTTTTTGAGGCCACTGTTGCTAATGCTGACCCGTTTCTCAGATGTAGGGCGCTTGGCAAAAGTATGGCCTGCATGGCGAGCATAACAGCATTTGAATAAGTTTTACCCTTCGAGCTCTGAAAGCATACACTGTATCCCATCAAGTTTTTAAAGCTTGATTGTGCCTGGTAACATGCATACCGGTCTCAAACTGTACTCAAAAACAATACTTGATGTTTAATAACGTTCATTTTGGCATCAATTTCAGAAAAAAGAATTTATAACCACATCTAGCAATTCAGGCAGAAATAAAAAAGCGCATTATTAGGCACTTCTAAACTGTAAAAAAGTCTATTTTTAACATCTAATTTGTGATGTTATACAAAGTGACTTGATAAAAACGTGCTCTTCTTATATACATGTAATAAAAATATTGGCATTTGCCTATATTCCAGTCTCTAGGTATCGCAGAACTTGCAATTGCCACAGTACGTTCATTGCATCACATTGAAACACCAAAAAATTTAGATTACTATTGTGATAACGTACCCCTGCTACTAGGAAATGCCTCTTCAACCTAACAGGCAAGAGGTCCGTGTTTCTGATGACCGTGCCTGAAAATTCTCAACTGTATATTTATTATAATGCAAGACCAGGCAACCATTAAAAAAAGGTCTGGGTTGCCAACCAACTGGTGAGCACCCTCTGGCGATGCACACCTTCAGCAGAGCAGGATTGGCCACCACAGTGTCATACCTCGCCACCACCTCCCATGAAGTTACCAATTAGCCCTCGGCCCTCAGTACCCACCGGCTGCGAACAAACTGCTCAAGACGGTGGTGAAAAGTGCGACGCAGTAGATGGTGCTAAGAATCTTTCGATCCGGACAGGCCACCTTGGAGTCCCAACTTGGCTACGCTTAACGCCGAAACGCAATCTAGTGAGGCTAGTTGAGCTGTGCGGCTCGAAGAAATAGAAGGTTTGAACTTGAAGACGGTCAGGCTTGGTGAAGTAAGGAGCACACATGAGGCTTGTACAGTGCTCAAAAACAGACAAGTTCATTGCTTCCATGACATAGCTGACAGTAAAAAACTAGGAGCGGGGTTTCTCTACACAAGACTATCGCTGACAACATTGAGGAATACTATAGCATCAGTGAGAAAGTGGCAGGTATCGTAATGAAATATAACTTGTAGCTGGGCGAGTTGGTTCATAATTCTGGGTAACCTGGTGTGCGCTAATGCAGACGAACGACAACAGAAAAGCATATTAGACAGGGACAAGCACGAACTTTCAACTGAATTTCTTCATCCTTCATATATATAGTCACCTAACATAATGAAGCGGTCACAAAGTCAGAACCAAACATCTTACAGCAGACCACGCAAAATATCAAGCTCACTAACAAATATTGATATTGGCGTTTCACTAACACAAGTGTTGCTTCTTGCAGCCATATAAGAGGCTTCCATCAGTTCACGGGGCTGCGGTATCAGCACCAAGAAAAATGATAGCAGTAACCTCAAGAGACAAGAAGAGAGCAGCGTGGTTCAGAAAAGAAACCGCGGTTAAGGGTGTCCTAGTTAGAATCAAGAAGAAATTGACCTAGGTAGGGCACGTAGCGCGTAGGCAAGATAACCGCTAGTCACTAAATTTAACTGGTTAGATTCCCAAAGAAGGCAAACGCCCAAAAGGGAGAACGAAAATTAGGTGGGCTGAGGAAATCAAAAAGTTTGCAGGTGTAAATTCGAATCAGAAAGCACAATAGCGGGTTGATGGGTGGATTGAGGGAAGGTCCTTTGCCCTGCTGTGGGAGCAGTCAGACTGGTGATGATGATGATGACAACGTTGATTATGATACTGCCACGTTCTTTTCCTCAAATTTTGTTGTCACCCCGTTGCACTACGTTCAGCGCAAACCACGCCTACGATGTTCCAGAAGCTTCGAGGCTTTAATAGATCGTTTTGTTAAGATTACGCCCACTACGGGAACGTCACAGATTATTCGAGATCCTATGTCGCCGCTAGCGATAACGCTAGAATATTCTATGGCAAGGGTATATATGCCGACACGCTTCCCGCTTGTCACTTGATCGATGGCTGATGCTGCATTTGCCACTATCAGTGCAAGTGTGCTACCGTAACCCGACTTTCAGTTTATCGGTCAAAGGTTCGCTCAAAAGAAACAGTTTTATCTTACCATCCAGTCCCCTGCCTTGAATCACGTCACGACTCCACGAAACCTGGTAGATGTGCTTCTCAGCCCACGTACCGAACGCCTCCATCCAGCCGTGAGCCGAGCCCACACTGTGAAGTGATCATCGACGCTAACGCGGAGCAGTGAGCCAGCCACCAGCAGCAAGAGCTGCCGCCAGAGTTTGGGCCTCTACCTAACTACATCCGGAATACTAATACCCTGAGCTAGACCACTGTGACGATGACGGCGCCAGTGACGTCTATCCCAATCCTGCTCGGCTACTGCAAGAGCCTCCATTTTTCCTTGGTTCGTTACTCAAAGACCCGGAAAGCTGGCCTAAAATTGTTCGACCGAGTCACCTTGTTTAACGACTAGACCGACAGGGGCAAGTCATGGCACGTCTATTTCACCTTAAAATATTGAGCTCAGATATAATTTGGGAACCGAGAAGCCACACTTCCGACCTGGGACACTTTTTGTACCACATTTCTTGACACTTTCACAAGCGTCGTCCAAAAGAAAAGGGCCCGATCTTTACTGGAGACCCATGTACAGCTCCCAAACGACAATGACGGAATGTACATAGAGGAAATGATGCTCCTGTTTGGTCATGCCGATCCCGTCGTATCCGAGGAGAAGAAGCTTCCCTTCCTGATGTGGGGAATTAAGCAGGAAGTTTTCACAGGACTAATTCATTCCTTTATATCGTGCAGTTTATCGGCACACTGGTGCTGATACCTGCAGCTCGACAAGGAAGTGGCCCAGCTTCGGAAACGACCGTCACGCTTCTGCCGAACGGACTGACTGCGTGGCTGGTCCTTGACGGAGGCAACTGGCGACCGGATTACGGCAAATCTATGCCTTGTGTGACGCCAGATTTTTCAACGTGACAGTGGTGCTCCCGGGATACCGGACCACTACAAAACCAAAGAATTGTCTCGAGCTCGCCATAGGGCACGTTGGCACTGCAGACATGCGGAGTAATTCATTTCTTTATATCGTGCAAGTAAGGAAACGTTCCGATAATTCCTACCACTTGAATAATCTTTGCTTGGTTGTGCGGCCGTGCCCTAGGCTGCTATTCCCGGCTCTACGTGACTTGGTTTTGTATTTAAAGGAATTATTGCTCTTGTCGGGAGACGTTGAGACTAACCCTGGCCCTGATATGTCCCAACTAGCAAAACAAATACAGCAAATTTCTGACGCTCCTAAAGACATCAAAGAAAACCGGCTAAACTCATCGTTGAAAAGCTAGAAAAATTGACATCCCTGGACAGTGCAATTTTGACGTGTGCTGACCAGGTTTCACACTTTCAAAAAGTAGTATGTTCACTAGAACTGCCCTCCCGTACAAAAAAGAGGAACAAACGTAATCTTTGGATTACACGCGACATCCACAAAAAAAGAAAGGTGATGAGGCTAAGAGAATATTTGAAAACAAATTCCCAGACAGCTCACAAAAACAGGCTCTCATAAGCCATAAAACCACGAAAGCAAAGGTAAAAGCAGCTAAAAATGATTACTTTCGTAACACCCTCAGTAACTTTTTGAAGTCCTCTCCACAAAAATTCTGGAATTACTTTTTGCCTAAGGCCAACCCAAGTACTGAGTCTCCAGAAGATGATAACAGAGCTAACGTAATGAACGAATACTTTCATTCAGTTTTTACGGCACATGATGGTCACCTACCTAGCTTTAAAACTTTCTCTAACATAGCTCTAGCACCGCTGAATATAAGCAGAAGTGGTGTGTTGAATCTACTACTGAAACTAGACAGCAAAGAAAGCCCCGGACCAGACAAAATTCGAAATGTCTTTCTTAAAAGATATGCTGAGCAAATATCCTATTGTCTAACAATCATCTATCAAAAATATTTGGCAACTTGTACTATACCGAATGATTGGAAGATCGCAAAAATTATCCCAGTCCACAAGTCAGGAAACAAAACAGAACCTTCTAACTTTAGTCCCATCTCCATTACCAGCAGCTCATGCAAACTACTTGAACATATCATCCTCAATCGTATAAGTACCTACCTAGACCAGAATAGCATTCTATCGCCAGCACAGCATGGGTTTCGACAGAAAACATTCACAGTCACTCAACTTGTTGAACTTATACATGATATCTCGGGAATTATTGATCAACTAAATTAGACAGACCTTATATTTCTTGATTTTTCAAAGGCATTTCATCGCGTATCACACCAAAATTTAATACTAAAATTTAAACACACATTAGGCAAGGAGTCTGTTAGTGGATGGATAAATAACTACCTATTAGACCGGACGAAATTTGCACAAATTAACCACACCAGTTCTAAACTTACTCATATCACCTCTCGAGTTCCTCAGGGAAGCGTTTTGGCTCCTGCACTATTTCTCAATTTTATCAATGACTTACCCACCGACATCCCTGTCAACATAAGACTTTTTGATGACGACTGTATACACTACAAAGAAATTACTTCTCCAGTCGACCATGTAACATTGAATAATGCAGTGATGTCAGTTTCCGCATGGTGTGCTAACTGGCAAATGATCCTTAATGTTGAAAAAAAACAGTTTTTTGCGAATAACAAGAAAACAGCACGTACATGAGTTTTCTTATGCCATAAACAATGACCCTGTAACAGTAGTCGCGCTGCACAAGTACCTTGGACTAACAATTACGTCTGACCTTAGATGGGATTGCCATGTGAACAACATCACTTCAACAGCACTTAGGCGGCTCTTTTTTCTTAAGCGACGCCTTGTCAAGCGCTCAATGAGACTAAATTACTAGTTTATAATACACTCGTTAGATCAGTATTAGAATATGCTTCCCCGGCATGGTTTCCATCGACTAACAAATTATTCATCATTATAGAGGGAGTGCAAAGAATAAGTTTCATCTTCAATAAATATCAACTCTCACACTCTCCAAGTGCTTTAATCAAACGGCTGCATTACTCACAATTGAAAACAGCGCTGCGCTCGCCAGATTGAAACTGCTTCATTCATTAGTTCATAACAAGGTAAATGTGGATAGTTCGAAGTACATCTCTATTTCAGACACAAAAATAACTCGACTAAAGCACTCTTACACCCTAAATGAATATCGTTTTCATACAAATTGCTTTAAATACTCTTTCTTTTCGCTAGTCATATGACAGTGGAACGACACACCTTCCACTATTACCAATACCACCTCACTAACTACCTTTTTTTCACTACTTGAAAATTACTTACATGATAAACAAACATAAAACTACAAATATTTCGCGCGTTTTCTTAGTGATGTATATCACAATTGGTATTTATCCCGCTACTCAAATTCCACTACCTGTGCATAGAATGTATGTTTTTTGTATTTTTTGTAAAGCTTGCGTACCGATGTGTAACTATGAGTGTATAATCACAAGTATATTGATAGGATGTGTCAGCACTAAACAGATTTCACAGTTGTGTGTAAATGTTTAGCATATGTAAATTTTCTTATTTATCTTAACTTTGCAATTCAGCAAAAAAAGGGAAAAAACAGTTATGTTATTTCGCATTAGTTTTTCCTTTGTCTTTTTTATACATTTATAGTTTGTATCTTTCCTGCAATAATTCCTAAAGGAATTGGCAGTATGTTTTGAATACAAAAAAAACAAAAGTACTTGTACGCAACTCTCCAAGGACGGTCTCGGAATTTGTTTCGTAGGCCACAACGATTGAAAAGACCCTGGAAATGCGTACGAGGCAGTAAAACCACCAGCTTCCGACAATGAGCTACTGGGAGGGTCAGTCGTTTCACACCAAACACCTGGCGAGACAATCCGAGCCATCCAATAGAAAGGGCTCCGTAAATTGCTTTCACCCTCCCACCATTCAGTGGACTCCATCGCGAACGTCGTACGCCAGGAGATTCAGCAATCTTCGGGCGTTACTCAGCCTCCAGAGCCGCAGCTGCAAGTCACGAGGTATGCTGCTGCAGCCCGCCACTATACCCCTACTCCACGTGCATGCCAGAAAGCCGCCCCGTCACAGATCCGTCGTGAAACGCCACCACCACCACCGGCGTCCTACCGTTGGCCAGCGGGCCAGTGCAGCGCGCCGAGGAAAACCACTGTTTCGTGAGCACCCGACAACCGCCTTCTCTGCTACCACTGTGGCGAGGTGGGCCACACCTACCACCGTTGCCAGTACTGACAGATGTGTCAACAGTGCTTCGGCATCAACGCGCCGTATCCACAACAGGGCGATCACCGACTACCTTTCGCGACCAAGTTGAAAATTGAGAGGACTGCAAGGCAAGACTCCCAAATTCGGACCACTGAAGGTCACTTAATAACGCCGACTAGAGTCTGCACCACATGCCTAGATTTATTCTGTGAGGTTTGTAATCTTACCAAATATCTCCTGAGTTACGATTCTTGGAAGGGACTTTCTAAGTCAACAAGTTGCCGTCATCGACCTGAAGTCTTAGTTAATCACACAAAACTCAGATAACACGCTGCCGACTCTTACAACACCAGCGTATCACGCATTGAGTGAGCCAGAAGAGCAAGTCAAAGTGCCACCTTTCTCCAGCGTCGTCATTTTCATCAGCACCGAAAAAGCCGAACACCTTGAAGGCGTCAATAAAGGTTATGAGCACCTTCTTTTAAACCGTCAGATTTCCGTCGCAAGATGCATAGCTGAGCTGCGTGACGGAAAAGCAGAGGTGGTGCTGACAAACATCAGTCACGAATATAGGCACCTCAACTGTGGTATGGCAGTCGCCAACATCGACGAATTCATGGAGGCCAGCAAATAAATCACCCTCTTTGGTGCTGCCATTGCTGCTTCGACGAATCAATGTGCCGAACCAAATTTCAATGTCAACCCAAGCCATTCGAAGCGCAAGCAAGACCAGCTCAAGTGAACAAACAAGTCGTGAACAAACAGGTCGACGAAACGCTACGCGAAGACAACAATTAGCCTTTCAAGAGTCCGTTGGCGTGACCCATGGAGAATGACGGGACTATACGTTTTTTGCGTCAATTACCACCGCCTGAAGAAAAAACAAAGAAGGACGTGTATTCTTCCCCACATATAGACGACGCACTGGACAGCCTCCACAGCACGAAGTGCTTTTCTTCAATGGACCTGAAGACGGTCTATTGGCAAATTGAGGTTGACGAGAGAGATTGAGAAAAGACGGCCTTCATCACATCAGACGGCCTCTTCAAGTTTAAGGCCATGTCATTTGGTCTTTGCTCGGCACCTGCGACGTTCCAGCACATTATGGACACCGTGCTGGCTGGATTGAAATGGCAGACTTGACTCGTGTTCTTGGAGGACGCCGTCGTGTTTTTCTCAAGTTTCGAAGAAAATCTCCGGCGCCTTCAAGCAGCACTTCAAGCTATGAACACCTCACGGCTAATCTTGAAGCCACAGAAGTGCCGCTTCGCGGACAAGGTGGTGTTAATCTTAGAACAGGTGATAAGCAAGTCTGGAGTTCGTCCCGACCCGCGAAAGCATCCGCCATCAATAAATTCTCGCATTCCACTGACAAGCCTGTACGCCGATTCCTCTGATTGTGTGCTATTACAGGCGTTTCGTCAAACGTTTTTCACAGATCGCCGAGCCACTAACTCACCTCACGAAAAGTAACGTCAAATTCAGGTGGGAAGGAGCACAAAAGAAATCATTTCAGGCAACTAAACGACGGTTCCAAACACCATTGATATTTGCACGTTTCGACAAACACGCCGAAACAGAAGCACACACTGACGCAAGCAGGGTAGGACTTAGTACCGTCCTTGTGCAAAGGACTGGCGGCGTGTAAAAGATCATTAGTTATGCTAGACGGTCACTATTCAAGGCAGAGGTCAACTGTTTCACAACAGAAAAGGAATGCCTTGCCATCATCTGGGCAGCGTCAAAGTTATGCCCCTACCTCTACAACAGGCCTTTCAAAGTTGTGAGTGACCACCACACCTTGTGTTAGCTAGCTAACTAGAAATACCTTTCGAGTCTTCTTGCACGATGAAACCTCAGACTTCAAAATTTCGACGTGACCGTCGTTTGCAAGTCTGGGAGAAAACACTCTGACGCCGAGTGCTTGTCTCGTACCCCCGTCGAACCACCGCTGCCTGATGGCCTCTATGAAGAAAGCTTCTTATAACTGCTGACGACTTCGCCGAGCAACAGCTAGATTAGCTGGAACTCGGAAGCCTTCTGGAATACCTTGTGGATGGCAGCACGACTGCTCCCAATGTTTTCAAGAGAGGACTGGAGTCGTTCTTCTTGCGAAAGAGAGTTCTTTTCAAGAAGAACTTCTCGCCCCTTGCCGATCACCTTCTCGTGGCTCTTTTAGCAATGAGACCAGAAGAACTCGAGGCCCTACACGACGACCCGACAGCTGGGCACCTCGGTGTTACTCGTACGTTCGCAAGAGTACAAGAAAAGTACTACTGGCCTCGACTTTCCGCTGACGTCACTCAACACGTGAGGACCGGCCGCGACTTTCAACGACAAAACACACCGCCGACTAGGCCAGGCGGGCTTCTCCAGCCCATCGAGCCACCTCGCCGGCCGTTCCAGTGAATCGGCATGGACTTACCGGGGCCATTCTCAACGTCCAATTCGGGGAACAGATGGGTCGTCGTAGCTACTGACTACCTCACACGCTTTGCTGCAACAAAAGCCCTCCCCGAAGGCAGTGCCTCCGGGGTAGCAAGTTTCTTCGTCGAGAACTATGTTCTGCATCACGGAGCTCCACAGGTCTTCATTACTGATACAGGTACAGCCTTTACGGTGCACCTAACTCAGGCGGGTCTGAGGTACAGCTAGTCAAGTCGCCGCCACACTTCCGCCTACCATCCACAGACCAACGGCCTCACTGGACGTCTGAATAAGACTGCAATGAAGAGAAATGCCCACTACTGCAGAGTTATACACATGTTGGCGTGAGCCGCAAAGTAGGACTGCCTGGTTGCTGCTGCGACGCAGCCCGTATAGCTTGGCAGCTCTTGCTGTTTCTTTTCCAGCGCTGCTACCGCTTTTGACCTTGCATTTATATTATATTTTGGTAGATAGTTAATATATAAAATATGTTATATTTTATAATATATTTTGATATATTATATTTTGGCGGCCCTGAAATTGCGTAGCCGAAAGCTTCCGTCTGTCAAGCCTGATGAGGCTGTCTTTGCAACCCCATTGGCTTTTCCAGGCAGGGACTGTCCCGGTGCCCATCCCTTGTGAGAAATTGACATCTTCCGCGGCAGCGCCCAGAACGACGTTGAGGATTGACTAGAATCCTGTAGACGAGCCAGTGCTACCCATAAACGGTGCGATACCATGAAGCTCGGTATTGTGATCTTTTATTAGCCAGATGTCGCCAAGCTGTGGTACAAAAACCACGAGGCGGATATCCGCACTTGAAGGACCTCAACAACCTGCAGCGCAGCTGTTTTTGGGTGCTCTCGGGTGTGCAAACGTCGCGCCAAACAACGTCTATGAATGCAGTCCCAACAAACTTCTCAGACATTCACCAGCTAGTACATCGTGGCCATCCTCGACCACTGCCAGCGTGTCAACTCATCGATGGCGGAAACTGACAATGTACGACACAACATGAAAGGCATTGCCAACGACGCCTTTCAAATGCTCCTCTCGAAGAACCCTGTCACTGTCTCAGAGCTCATCGAGCTGTGTCAAAGTTTCGACAATCTCCGATGGTGGCGTCTTCTCACGCGACGCCCTAACGTCCCAGATGACACCCTCTCAAGTCTGACTACCACCTCTGAACTTTCGTCGCTGCTAACACAGATCAAGGAGTTTGTTCGTGCTGAGGTCGCTCGTCAGCTAATGCTGCTATCGACAGCCGGCCAATCATCGTCACCTCTGCCGAAAAAGTTTCGCCAGGTCATTCAGGAGCAAGTTTACGCGGCTCTGCCATCTGCCCACGACACTTCACCGTTGCCGACCCCTGTTGCTTGTGCCGAGGTGAAAGCACCTCCAAGCTATGTCGAAGCTGCCGCTCGACCACCTCTTTAGAAACTTACGTCACTACCATCAGCCGTGCCACTGTGACCCACTCCTTGGTTCGCTAAGGCAAGGTCCATCCAGAGAAGGGGACAATGGCGTACACTCGACAATCAGCCAATATGATTTGCCTGTGGCCTACCTGGCCACGTAGCACAGTCCTGCCATCGGCGCGTCCCTTTCTATCACCGTAGCTACCACCAGAGCTTCGCACCTGCCCCTTATGTGCCACCGTGCCCTTCGTTCGCAGGCTCTCAGCACCCCGACCAGATGTCATCGTACGCCGACCACCACCCTCCTGTTAACCACTGCTCGCCACCACCTCGACGCCGTTTGCTATCGCCAATGCGTCAACGTCCTTCATCGCCGGAGCAAGAAAAGTAATATCCGTAGTTCAAGAGGCAGAACCTGCGTCACCGGCAAGAAGACCAAGGCCTTTCGCTTCATCGATGAATGTCCTTGACGTGTATGCTGGCAGCGTCGCATCACTCGCTCTTGTCGACAATGGTGCCGCAGCTTCAGTGATCAGTGCAAGACTCTGCCGCTTGCTCAAAAAGTTATGACTCAACTACCAAGTATATCGCTTCGTACAGCCAGCGCACAGCACGCCACGCCTGCCACTGCCTGTACTGCTGGCATTGCGATTGATGGCCTCATCCATAATTTTGAATTGCTAGTGTTAGATTCCTGCTCCCATGACCTCATTGTGGGCTGGGATTTTCTCTCCGCTAATAAGGCCGTCATCGACTGCTCTCGCGCTGAGGTGGCATTGGAAGTGTTTGACGACGCTCCATTATATGATGCTCATGAAACCGGGGACAAACTATTTGTTGCTGAAGACGTCACCATACCACTGCACTCTTCTGCCCTTACCATGGTGTCTTGCAAGTCGCTCGCCGAGTCCAGTGCCCTTTTCACGCCATCTGCCCTTTTCGTTCGCCGCAAGTGTTCGCCGCTATCTTATGTCCTTCTGGAACTTCATGACGGCATCAGCAGACTGCTCATCGCAAACCTGTTGTTATGCCTTATAACACTGCTTCAGGGTGAGTGCGTCGGGTGGGTTTACAGTATCGGTCCTTCAGCAATTATCGACAAGGCGACTGGTCCTTCCGCCGCACATGAAGTTACCGGAGTGACCTGTGTCTCTTCGCCACAGTCTACTAGGTCTGACGTATTAAGCAGCTCCATCACTGACACGTTAAACGCTTCGCAACGTGCTCGGCTTCTACGACTCCTGGACAAATTCAGCTCTTCTTTTGACTGCCAGCATACTCCTCTGGCCCCACGTCAGCTGTGTGTAACCACATCAACACGGGTACCAATGCGTCACAGCGTCAAAGACCGTATCAAATGTCCGCAGCCAAGCGCCAGGTTATCGATGACAAGTAATTGACATGCTCAAGCGCGGCGTTATCCAGCCTTGAAAAAAACGCCTGGACATCTCCAGTTGTTCTCATTAGGAAGAAGAACGAGTCAATTCCGTTCTGTGCTGACTACCGTCGTCTTAACAAAATAACTCGAAAGAACGTTTACTTCTTACCGAGAATCTATGATGCCCTTGACTGCCTCCGAGGTGCGGAGTTCTTCTCTTCTCTTGACTTAAGAATCTGCTACTGGTAAGTCCCTCTGGCACCTGAAGTTCAGCCTAAGATGGCGGGTTACACCTGCAGCCTTTGGGAATTTCTTGTCAGGCATTTGGGTTTTTGTGACGCGCCCGCAACATTCGAGCGGACTATGGACAATATTTCGCATGGCCTGAAGTCGAAAACATGCCTGTGCTACTTGGATGACGTCGTTATATTTTCAGCAGGTTTTCCAACGCATCTCCGCAGGGTGAATGAAGTACTGCAGTGCCTAACTGACGCCCGCTTTCAATTCAACCTAAGAAATGCTGCTTCGGCACAAGTCAGCTCACCATCCTCGGCCATGTTGTGTCTAAAGATGGTATTCTTCCTGACACCTCAAAGCTTTGGGCAGTTGCAGAGTTTCCTAAACCTGCATCTCTGATGGAACTGCGAAGCTTTCTTGGCCTCTGCACATATTTCCGCCACTTTATTCGAAATTTTGCGATGATCACCACGCCCTTTATTGAAATACTGCTTAGTGACTCGAAAAGTTACGCCTGGTCCTAAGCCTATGACGATGCCTTTGAATGTTGCGCCGCCCGGTAACCTCGCCACCAATCTTGCGCCACAATGACCCGAGTGCTTCGACTAAAATACACACCGATACCAGCGGTGTTGGACTCAACGCCGTGCTCGTACAGCGCAAATCGGGATTACAGGGGTACGTAGTCGCATACGCAAAGCAGTAACCTGATCAAAGTGGAGATGAACTCCTGTGTGAGACAGAAGGAGTGTCTGGCAAATAATTGGGCTATAGGTAAACTTAGACCATACCCGTATGGTCTCCCATTCAACGTAGTCACCAATCATCATGCGATTTGTTTGTTATTCACATTGAATAACCACTCTGGCTGTTTAGCTCAGTAGGCTCTTTGGTTGCAAGAGTTCGACATGCGTGTTGTCTACAGGTCTGGCCGACGTCACGCTAATGCCGGCGCCCTATCACGTTCACCTGTCTCTTCCTAAAAGTCTGCATGTCCGTCTGCCGTGGACGAAACGGTTGTATTCCCAGCAAACTGCGACATGGCGTCTGAGCATCGTAAGGATGACTTAATCAGTGCTCTTCTGAAATTTTTTTAGACCCGCCGAATTCTCCATCTTCTCGAACATTGCGCCGTCAAGTGACTCACTTTAGGATCCGCGATATTCATCTTTATCCCAGGAATCGCAAGTTGCACGGCCGAAAGTGGTTACTAGTTATACCTCGCCATCTTCACGCTGTAATTTGTTCAGCTTTCTTTGTTGACCCTCAATGCGTACATGAGGGCGTCTCAAAACATAAGCTCGGCTTTCTTCCCGGTTTTATTGAATAGGCATGTATACCTTTGTGTGCAAGTACATTCAATCAAGCCCGCAGTGCCAACGACGCAAAGCTCTCCCTCATCACGCCTCTGGTCCGATACAGCCAATCCCTTGCCCAGCCAGGCCTTTCGACCGCGTTGGAATTGATCGGTGTGAGCCTCTTTCATTCACCGCTTCCGGAAATCGTTAGCTCGTTGTCGCTGTCAACTACTTGACGCCATACGCAGAAACAGCTACTTCGCCTGCTGCCACAGCACGTGACGTATCATCTTTTCTCGTGCGCAACTTCATCCTTCGTCACGGCGCACCGCGTGAACTTCTCACTGACAGAGGACGTGTATTCCCCTCTGAATTCGTCAACGCTCTTCTTTCTGAATGCCGTATCTTTCACTTCACTGCCACCGCCTACCATACGCAAACAAATATTTTGACGGAAAGATTCAACCGTACCTTGGGCGACACGATATTTAAGTAGCTTGCCTCAAACTACAGATTGGGACCTCAGTCTGCCTCTTGTGACGAAGGCATATGATACTGCTCCACAGGCGACTACGGGCTTTTCGCCATTTTTCTTCTTATATGGCCGAGAATTTTCTACCACACTAGATACCATTCTGCCTTACCACCCCTACCACCTATATTTCTCCAAGTCTACGCCCATTTCTGAAGCTGCCCGGTGCGCCGAGGAATGCCGTAAGCTTGGCGAGTCGTTCACAACAATCGATCGATGGAGTCCAAAATCTTGGCAGGATGATAAACACCAAAACTCTTAGTTCAGAACACCCTTGTGTATATTTTCGTTCCTGCTGTCGCCACAGGCCTTTCCACGAAGCTTGTTTCGGAATACCACGGACGTTACCACGTTGTCTCGCACACTTCACCTGTGAACTACATCGCCGAAACCATTACTCCATTCACAACCAGCGCTTTTGCGGTCGCAAAACCATTCACGTACAGTGGCTGAAACCGTATTACAATCTGCTTGTATTCTCGTCTTCGTGAGTCGTTATGATGGCTTCTTTTTCGACGGGGGACAAATTGTAATGAACAGGAACAACCACTGCAGCAGTGACATCAAAACGTTGTTGCCAGGCGTGCGCTAGGACATTTGATTGCTGCTGCGACACTGCCTGTATACCAGGCCAGCTCTTGCTGCTTCTGTCCCGACGTTGCTACCGCTTTTACCTTGAATTTCTATTATAACACCATCGCCGATATGCTAGCAATGTACGCCGACGTCGACCACCCGACGTGGGATGAAATCCTTCCATACGTGACCTTCACTTAGAATATGGCTGTCCAAAAAACTACGCAGATGACGCCGTACAAGTTGGTCTATGGAAGGAGCCCAGCAACGACGCGTGACGCAATGTTTCAAAACGTCGCTGACGGATAGAAGCTCGAAGTCACCACTTACCTTCAGTGCGCGGGAGAAACTCGTCAACTCGCCCACCTGCGCTTCAAGAATCAGCTGGTGATGGACAGCCGCCATTACAATCTTCGACAAAGCTTCGTTGAGTACCAGCCCGGGGACGTCGTCTGGGTAAGGACGCCGATACGCCAACGTGGTCTCAGTGATGAATTCCTGCGACGGTACTTCGGACCCTTCAGAGTAGTTCGATGGCACGGCCCACTCGACTACGAGGTTGTTTACGACGGCATTACGAACTCTCAACGGCGCCGCGCTCGACATGAAGTCGTCCATGTCGAGAGCCTCAAGCCATTCCGTGCGCAACTTTGGGGACTGTATTTTGTTGCTGCCCCGCAGCGGTGGTCTATTGGCTAAGGTACTCGGCTGCTGACCCGCAGGTCGCGAGCTCGAATTCCGGGTGCGGCGGCTGCATTTCCGATGAAGGCGCAAATGTTGTAGGCCCGTGTGCTCAGATTTGGGTGAACGTTAAAGAACCCCAGGTGGTAGAAATTTCCGGAGCCCTCCACTACGGCCTCTCTCATAATCATATGTGGTTTTGGGACTTTAAACCCCATATATCACAATCATCTGTATTTTGTTGCTTTCGTTGTACTTACTGTTTATTGTCTTCATTATTGAAGCTTCTTCTTGGTAAAACATTGCGACAATGCCTTACTTAAAGAGAGACAATGTCACGTTTCTTCCCTCAAGTTTTTTTATCACCCCGTTACACTACATTCAGTGCAAACCACACCCACGATGTTTGAAAAGCTCCGAGGATTTGTATATCGCTTTGTTAAGATTGCCCCTACTTCAGGAATGTCACAGATCATTGGCGAACCTATGTCACCGCTCGCGATAACGCTAGAATAATCGATGGCAAGGGTATAAAAGCCGAAACGCCTCGCTGCATGTCAGTTGATCGACGGCCGACGCTGTAATCGCTGCTATAAGTGCAAGTGTGCTACTGTAACCCGACTTTCCATTTACTGGGCACAGGTTCGCCCAAATAAACAGTTTCATTTCACTATCCAGTCTCCTGCCTTCAACCACGTCACGTCCTCGGGACAGTACTATCACAAGGCACAAAGTTTGCCAGAATGAGACCCTCGCTATGAAGTAACAGACGAAGTGTCCAATTTAGGGCTCATTATCTTGGTTAGCTACATTATTACTCATATGTAACAGAAAATACTGTGAAAGGAAGTACAGGGTATTTGCTACAAATTTTTCATTTTAAATGTGAAGAAAAAAGGCGACGAAAAGATAGCTTGCCGAGGGCAGAAATAAAACATGCCAATGGCGAATAACGCGTCCGAGGCTCTAATGATTGGTAGAGCATTCGACGCGTTATTAGAAGGTGGCAGGAGGGCCTGTCTCCGCACCGTTATAAATGTGTGCTAGTACCAATTCCTTTTTAAATGGACATCGGCACTCATAGAATGCAGCATTTTATCGCTTTTCCAGACACAGGCCAACTCTTTAGCTGTTAAATGCGATTATTTTTTCATACCGCAGGCACTTTGAGCATCTATCTATCTATCTATCTGTCTATCTATCTATCTATCTATCTATCTATCTATCTATCTATCTATCTATCTATCTATCTATCTATCCATCTGTCCATCTATCTATCTATCTATCTATCTATCTATCTATCTATCTATCTATCTATCTATCTATTATCTATCTATCTATCTATCTATCTATCTATCTATCTATCTATCTATCTATCTATCTATCTATCTATCTATCTATCTATCTATCTATCTATCTATCTAGCCACATACGACATTTAGCTCTCCTGGCCGTGTCGAGAATGGTGTTTATACCAAAAGTTGTATGGCATAACACGGCTGTGTGGCGAGCATACGTGGCTAGTCATAAAATAAAAACCATGACAATTACGCCATAAACATTAAGATTTACATTTATTCGTTTTGCTGCTCTTGCGGTGGTTTCTTTCGCATGATATGTTGCAAAACTCGTATGGTACGACATGACTGCATGGCAAACGCAAGTGGCATACCCTAACGAAAAACTCGTGACATGCGTGCAATGTAACAACATGGCTACATTACAGACGCATGAAGCGTTCGCGGCCATTAGACTAGCTTTACATATGCCAATTTCGGCACTACGTTACGTGAATAGATGTAGAAGGTTTGTGACTGATGCAAACATGATGATCATTACGTGCGTGTCATGCAAGAACGTGGCTACAATTTACACTCAAGGCGCCAATATAGTTCGACGTGAGCCGGCGACACGCCCCGGCGTTCGTTTGGTCTCATCACGCCGGTGGTCTAATGATCTGCCTGTCATATGCTCGGAGGTGCGTGCCGCGCTGCGTTGCTTCGAAACATGTACGTTCGAGCGCGGCCGGCGTTCCTTCGTTACGAAAAGAGGCAGACGCGTTGCTGTCGGGGTAACGTCGTCGGAGCGAAATGCAGCATGTCGCATTTCGCACTCTTTGCCACCGGGCTGCACCGATGAACGCTGATCGTGCCAGTCAGGCCTGGTGTCAGACTGTAGAGTGCTAGCGTCACTGAGCCCATCGTGCGTGCCCGTTAACGGGACGTCCAAGTATATTGGGCCCTCAATTTCGCGCTCGCCACCATTTTGCCAGCTTTACATATACCATTTGGCAAAACGGGATGCGAATGGATGATGAAGGTATGTTACTGCTCCAAACATGATATCACGAGATGCTTGTCGTGTAACAACGTAACTACATGCCATGTTTATGATGCGCTCGCAGCCGTTCCGCTACCTTCACATCTACAAAATTTGGTATCACGTGACGTGAATTGCTGACGAAAGCAAAGGACACGTTCAAATATGATAATTATGACGTGGAAGTCATGTACGGCATAATTAACCTTCGCCTCGTGACGTTGTGCTGATACTAAAGTGACATAACATCTAACTTTCTTATACTTGCTTACCATATTATCGATTCCCTCTGTGCGAGAAGTCAGCCAATTTTCTATCTATCTATCTATCTATCTATCTATCTATCTATCATCTATCTATCCATGTATCTATCTATCTAGCATCCTACATATAGATGCTCTCGTGATCACCCCTCCAGCATCGTTAAACCAATTATATATTATGAGAGGGTAAAGTAATTTGACGGGTATGACTCACTGGTCTTGACAAGAATGATGCCACAATCTTGTCGCGTACGTTGCAAAACTTTTCTCGTAAGTCGTGTGGCGAATCACCGCGAGTGGGTATGTGACACTGGTATGACGAAATGTGCGATAGGTGATTGCCAGTTTATCTCTAGCAAACATCGGCGAAAACAGACATGTTTAAATGGGCAACAGGGATGGTTAAATACATGAGTAAAAAGCAGCAGCACCGGTAGGTTTGATTGATGAATGAAAAAACAATCTCATAGTCCCAGCAGGAATCAAACCTCTGCTTTCGAATGTCAATCATGTTGTTTTACTACAGAGCCACGACAGGTCCCAAAACTACAGTTTAATGAACTTGAATGTTTCTGGAACGCAAATTGTAGTTGCAAAGCTGGCTGTCTATGTTCGTAAAATTCAGATATCTGTTTCTGAGATACAGCCATCTCGTAAAGCGCAACCTGCTAAAGTTGATTCATGTATAAGTGTCTAGAGCTACCATTCTCATGAGCGGGTGCGTGTATAATAAGCTTACCGCTCCTGTTGATGATACTCATGCTGCTGTTGGCATCGTTATACAGCTGTAAACAACAGTTACATAATACCTAAGCGGCTGTTTAGTGTGTCTGTGCGTGTATTTATGAATCTAAAGAAAACGAGGTTAGCAAAAATATTGAAAACATTTTTTTTATTTAAAATCGACGACCTTTTCTGTACCAAGATCAGTCATTTGTTAGTCTCAGTTTTTGTCTAAAAGCAGCATAGTTCATGAGTGGTGCGGTGGCCTGCTGTGCCCATATTCTCACGTAGCAAGAGATCTCTTGCAGATAAAGCAATCATGGCCATACGGAGAGGTTACAGTTTCTAAGCTGGAGTCTATTTGGCACGTTTAGAAAAAAATAGGCCCTGAACTGCGAGAACGAAAAAAAGCAGAAGCATCAAGCTGTTAAACGAATAGTCTTTGCCTTGCCGCGTGAATCATAGCAGTGCCATAATTGGTAACCACCCAAACTATTATTGTTTGGCCATTACAAGACATGGAGACAGCACGGAGGTCATGCGAAAAGCGTTGCGGGTTACATATTCTAACATGACATCAAATGATACCAATCAATCCCATGACCTTTGCCCGAAGGATGCCTAAACGTTTTGTAGGTTCGACAAAGCCCTGTTGAACTGTGAACTATGCGTTCACAAGTACACCGCACAGCATCTGTTATTGAAGATTTTAAGCCAAATGAGCCAGAACGACCTCAATCATGGTTACAAGCTGAATGTTTGTATAGAAAATAACAAATCTCTGATTAGTCTTTTAATTGCCAAGTGGGAGCATGCTCCTAAAAACGATATCTTTGACCACAAAACTCTCAAAATTGAATGGTATGTTCACGTTCACTGATGGCAGTATAGCCCTAGTGAATGTGCCTAACTCGTTTAGAGCTTCACCAGGACGGCACAGTGAAAGACCTACACACCGCTGACCTGCGTCGGCATCCACTTTGCTGACAGGCCTGCACAGGAGGAGACAAAGGAGGCTCGCCAGGCAGGATGTTTCAACGCAAAAAGAAAAAAAGATATTAGTGACGAGTGTCTGGCTGGTGTCTGTAGAATGGGCCCGTCAATTTACTGTTATGTAGTTGTACTTTTGTAGTTGAAGTAGCCCGCATTTTGTACTCCAAATGCAATCAACTCAGAACACGCTTTTTTGTACTGATGTTCGTAACTCAGCTAGCACAATATTTATAAATGGTGCGATGTTTCGCAGGTTCAATTGCACAACGCCGGAAAGGTTGTTACGGTCCTCTCGTACCCATGCATGTGCCTTCAGCTGACGAAAACGTTGCAAGATGCAACGGCCTACATGCTCAGGAAGCCGTGCACAGCAAGCCCATTGCAAGTACTAGAAAACAAGATGAACACGCAGAGGCAAATTACAGTGCTGGAGAGCAGGAGAAAATTACTTCCGTTCGCAAGCTCTACAAGGGGCTGGTGTACTCATTTCTGTCGAGCTGCTGCTTTTCCACATGCACCGTCATCGTCAAAATACTGAAGTAAGTAAAGCGCGGTAAATTTACAGTATTCATGAATGACTAAAGCCGTATTGCTTGAGTCTGCTCGCAACTCAAGAGAATGTGCCCAAAGTACTCCTGTGTCGCGTTGATGAAAGAACTACGTAGTGTAATCGTAAGAGCACCGTAAGCAAGGTACAGGTGAGCAGTAATGCTAATGAGCCAGGTTTACCACAGGTCTTTTCCTTTCCCTTCGCATACGTCACTTAACATATTGCCACACTCCTTTCTCAAGCTCTGTTATCGCCCCATTACTCGTTTAAGTGGTGCCCTGCGCAAACCGTACCGAATGGCTAAGAATTATTGAGGTAATCTTAGAACCTTCCGACGCAATTAGGCGCATAGTGTGAATGCAACCTCACAGACTGTTAGTTGGGCGAGCGGAGAAGCTTCGTACGCTGTGAAAACTACGTTAAGTACGAGGCAAGTGAAGCGCGTGACAGCACGTTTAGTTTGGAGTACCTTGATACGTTTACTGATATAGATAAATGGTAAGCGAGATACAAAGATTTGTAACTTCTGATCAGCGCCACTTACGTTAGAAGCATGCTAGGTCCCACTGCCGTGGTCTCTCTGTGATCTGCATGAAAAATATCCCGACTGCCAGGGAAACACCCAGCAGCGTACAAGTAAGGCCGTGGCGTTCACTGTGTAGAGCTTTAGCATCGTTCCTGGGTGCACCAAATGTGCACGTTCAGCTTCGCTGTTTTGAACTTGGGTGCGAATGGCATGTAAGAATGGCATCTGATCGAGCATGGCGTGCCTACACTGGGTCGACCCCTGCGTTCTATCCAGCGCTGCTGCGGAGGAGGCTTAGGGTATCCCGCAGCAATTGGTTGTGATGCAGGTATTCATGTGCTACCAGAACATTTAAGGAGCGAAAGCTTGTACAACGTCCAAGGCGTGTTATGTTGCACCATGAATAAAATACGTACCAAAATGCCGTTTTATTTACGGGTTCATTTTTGGAAAGGCCTGGCAGAAAAAAATGCGTTCCCGAACACATTCTATTGAAGGCAATTCTTGAAGGTTTGCGTCGGACGCAAGGCAATTTCTTGAGAATCATAAGGATAGTGGAACGCGCAACTTCAATTTACCTTGTCTGGCATGAAAACATCGCCTTTCATTGTGAAGTGCACATGTCTTGCATCAGGTCCCCTGTTGCTGTCTGCGTCGAGTGGCACTGCTGCCACCATACATTCTCGTTCTGGTTTCTTCAAGGTCACGCGAGCACGTAACGTAGTAAGCGTTACGTACGCGGCGTCTTCTTTTGGGCGTACGCGCGCATCTCTGGAATCGATACACTACGTACTGCACATGCGCAATTCTCACACGTGGCAGTGCTGCGTACGTGGGCTCGATACGTGCGCGTAACGAAAAGTGTCTATTAGAAAAATGTTTGTTCAGTTGAAGAAAGTCTGTACGTCCGTAATGTGTTGCGCGCTGCGTACTCTACGTGTAAGGCTACGTCCTACAGGATTAGCTTAGCGTGCGCAACAACTGAATCGTGTACTGCACCTGAGCGGCATCAGGCCTGCCTTTGAGTGTTGCTTCACGCTATTTCGTGGAAAAGCAAGAAGCTGCCATTACCGATATTTGTCGACGCAACACAAAACAATGACGATAGTTATAGTGCGAGAACAAAACGACGACACAGAGACAAGAAGGGCACGAAGAACCTTGTCTCTGTGTTGTCCTTTTGTTCTCGTGCTATAACTATCGTCATGCCATACCAACTAGCCCAAGCTGCCATACTTCTAAGCAACACAAGTCAGGGCATGAGACAAGACGATATTTTCCGACGACGAGTAATGGTTTGTGGTATTGAGGCTAGGTCACTAGCAGCATTAGGGCTAAAGACGGTGAAGGTGATTGCTTACTGTCAATATAACATTTATTGTTTGCTACAGATATTTTCCGAGATCATGATATAAAAAAAGAATCAAACTGGGGTCACTCACCACAAAATACAAAAATGCCGCTTTGGCAGCGACGTCTTCACGTGTCATTCTTCACGTCGTGATAGCTGCGTTCAGAATTATGAGAGCATCGTGCGCGTGAAAGGTCGCCTGAGCTTCGACACCAATCTTGCCTGATTGGTGTCGGCTGTTGGACATCTGACAAGAACCGCCGCTAAAGTACGCAACGGCCGTAGCAGGCACAACGTAAGCGCCAAGATCTAGCGTGCGGATATCTGGCGTGTGGAAACGAACGCATCTGTCTAACGTTCAGCGCATGCCTTCTTTTGCTCCCTCTCACGCGTTGGGCACACTAAGTCATTGGCCGCGCTTAACCAAAACTTCATTATTTTCTTAAACTTACGTGGTCGCTAGCGATAGCGCTGAAATATTTGACGGGACGCGTTAAAATACCGATGGGCTTCACCGTTTGTCAGTTTCATCAATGTACGACACTCTGTAGGCGGGCATCAGTGCACAGCGTGGATTACTTATGGCCAAGTGAGCTTTCGTTTCACTGCCACAAGTTTGGATAAATAACGCGTTTCGCCTATGGACGCAGACCGCTTCGTTTTCCCGCGTCACGACCTCGTGACATGTCTGGTAGAGATTGTTGAGTTGTAAAAAAGGCCGACACCCGCATTGGCCCCTAGAAACACTTCGTTTTGTTTTTCATTTATTTCGTGCTTATTAGCAGCCCACCTCGCGCCCGCTTTTTCACGTGCACTGTACGCTGCATGGCGTTTCCTTCCAATGTTTTTCCGTGCCAAGCTCAACTTCGTGCGGGGTCCGCGGCATCGTTACATGCATCTAGTTTGTACTGCCTATTTCCCGCAAGCCGTTTTTGTTGGTCATTTGGGCCTGCGCTTTCGAAATACATGTTGATTATGTGCCTGCCTGGAAAAAGCTCGAGCACTCGGCTAAGGTTTCACAGTCACTGAGACAAACTTTAATCATTGACATGAACTAATTCACAAACGTGCAGGCGAAACAAAAACGTTCACTCGCAGAAATAAGCAGGGCACATGAGAACGTTTTCGTTTTAATGATCTTTGTGGTTTCACATTCCAAAACCATGATATGATTATGAGAGACGCCGTAGTGGAGGTCTCCGGAAATATCGACTACCCGGGCTCCTTTAACGTGCAGCGATATCTGAGCACATGAGCCTACAGCATTTTCGCCTCCATCTAAAATGCAGCAGCCGTAGCCGGGATTTGATCTTGCGACCTGCGGGTGAGCATCCAAGTGCCTTAGTCACTAGACTACCTTGGAGGGGCAGCTTTCTCTTTTTCTTCTACGTTTGCATTGTCTGAGAAGCTCAGTCCTGCGTTTCACACGCTTGCACTGGTCATGTGTGGCAGCCAAAAATCCAGTACTCCTTGTAGGTGTTCGCAGGAGAAGCTTGCTGTTTATGAAGCGCACTGGTGTCAGAAGTCCTGCGCATTTATTTTCCGTGCGGTGTTGCTTTAAAGGGCAGTTATACGCTGTTGGGTCTCGAATACATTGAAACTGCAATGCGAAGCAACAAGGAATACCCTTGACAGGAAGATGAAAAAGTTCCTGTGGCACATTCCACGAGTTCTCGGCGGCAAGTGGAAGCGGCTCGTCTCTATAAATTTTCGGTCTTCATATATATTCTAACCTTTTCTTATGGCTTGGTTAAACTATCAAGCGCCATGAGTTTGGAGATGTCACATAGAGGACACGTAGTCTCTCGAGGTCTTCAATTTGGAGTTAGCGAAGATGATCGCGTTGTCAGTACTATGACAGACAGTAGATGAAGCGGTGTCAAAATGTTGGTTGCGTTGCTGTTTGTTAACGATCTTCATGAAGGTATTTTCTCACGTGACATTCAGCCCCGCTGCGGTGGTGTAGTGGCTTAGGTACTCGGCTGCTGACCCGCAGGTCGCGGGATCGAATCCCGGCTGCATTTCCGGTGGAGGCGGAAATGTTGTAGGCCCGTGTGCTCAGATTTGGGTGCACGTTGAAGAACTCCAGGTAGTCGAAATTTCCGGAGTCCTGCATTATGGCGTCTCTCATAATCATATGGTGGTTTGAGTTTGAGTTTGAGTGGAGTTAATCATTTATTTTTATTTATTTATCGTGAATACATTGAAAGGCCGACGACAAAATCTGCATACAAGCAGCTTGACAGGCCCGTCAGCCCAATTCAAACGTCAGCAGCAAACGGCAGATATGCATGCTGTAGAAATTTACAGTAATAAACACAACACACCAAAGTATCGCAATTCTATTGCGATAACAAAAATATGCAAGTAAAAAATATATGCACCCTAACAACTAAACAAATAAACGATATTATATTTGAAAAACATGGGAACGCTACAAACAAGAAAAAGAGAAACGACGAGGCAATACTGAAACATACAAAAGTGCAAATAGTGCCAATTTACAAAAAAAAAAGATGCACCGGTAAAAAAAAGACTGATAATAAAAAGTATACATATGAGCTACTGCACACAACAGAACAGGAATAAGCGCTTCAAAAAAAATGATTACACCAATCAGGGTATCACCCACACTGAGATGCATATGCATTAAAATGTTACACATAGGAAAACCAACGGCTAGTAATTGAAGGCCCGAAAAATTGGATGCATAATGCATTGAAACGGTACACACAGGAAAAAAGCAATGTTTGTTGTTGAAGGCGCGAAAAATTTGAGTATCAAAGAGAAGGAGTAAAAAAGAAGGTATGTAACAAAGGTCCGCAAGGCAGAATCGATAGACACTTGGCGATAACAAAACGGGCGACTTAAAAAAAAAACCTTACCAGGATGACACTATCAATCTACGCACTTCCTTTTTGGAAGTACGCGTCATATCTATGTTTCTTGCTTCCAGTTTGTTCAGTAAGCGCGGCAAAGTAATAGATAATGTTTGCAGACCGTATGATGTACGAAAGGTGGGCACGTGCCATCGTTCAGTGTTTCTGCAAGTGTATACAGGCGCATTCGGGCAAAGGCAGGCCAGCTCAGATAAATTTTTGCAATTTTTCGCTAGTTTTTTCTTGAAGCTAAGAGCTAATTTTACATTATAAAGATCGGAAATTTTGGTAATTCAGTATTTCTGAAATAAATGACCAGTGTGGGCCGAGGAGCTCAAATTCCAAATGGAACGCAAGAATTTTTTTTGCAGTAAATTGAGTCTATTTTTATTAGCAAGCGTAGTAGTTCCCCAAACTAGGTGAGCGTAATTTATATAAGATTCAAACAAAGATTTAAAAAGCAGTAACTTAACTTTAAGTGGAATTAAGTGGCGGTGTTTGCTAAGAATTCCTGCAATGCGAGACAATTTTATCATTACAGAATTAACGTGGTCATCCCAAGTAAGGTGACTACTGAAGTGCACTCCCAATACCTTCAGGCATTCCACAATTTCTATTGAGTCAGAACCAAATTGAACATACTGCGGAACAATAATTTGTTTATTTCGGGGTCGAAACAGTATAGCTTTAGACTTGTTTGCGTTTATTTTTAATCGATTAGTAATTGACCAGCATTGAATAGGGTTTCGGGACGTTAAACCCCACATGTCAATCAAGATCACGTGACAATCAACACTATTCTATTTTCCGCCTTAAATTGAATTAACTTCTGAATTGCGTTGACTTGCTTTTGTATTGATTGCTTCACAGAATCAATGAAATCTGTGTCGGTATTTGTGCACTTATGGTACAGGATTGCCGGCTTCTCTAGCAACGAGCACATCAATGGTTTTTACAGAACAAGCGTGTATGGCTGTGGGTGGCATGCTAAGTCTGGTCAAGTAGCTGGTCCTCCACTAGGCTTGCGCAGACACGTCCTGCAGCATTCATACTTGCGACGATGTCAAGCTTAGTTCAATGGCAAGGAAACTTTGTTTAAAATCGACGATGATGATATTCTTTCGGCTAAACCCTTTATTGACTACCCATTGCAACAATTTTGCAGTTCACTTCTGGGAGGTACATTCCTTCACTGAACCGCTTAAAAGCGTCGGCTAAGTATGTCTTCCAGTATAAAAACTTCTCAATAGCGGTGAGATTGGGGTGCATGCAAATGGTCGCGTCGTATTTCCCAGAACTCCCAGAGAGGCCTTTCAAGATAGACCTAAAGAAGACGGTATTCATAACATCAGATGGCCTCAGAACTAAGCAGAGATACCTGAAAACATATATCGAAATACATATATAGAAATACACAGTCGGGAAGCCTAAGATACATATACTGAGTTGTACTAGACGTAAAGGGATATTTCATTTCAAAGATACTTTTGCTGCAAAAAGACAAAAAAAGTGTTCCGGAGCACATATAATCAATACAGACACTGAAAATACAATTTTTTTTTGTCGGGAATAGTCATACTCCGTACAGACATTTGTTTTGTGCAGCATAATATTTAAATGTTGCAGCGCAGTGAAACTTGCCTAAGGTTTATTCATTATTTATTCAAGTTTATTCATTATTTTACCCTCATTGTACACCGAAATAGGGATAATTGGCGGCAGCAGTATTAGCTTTGCTAGAAGTGGCATAGCTAGAAGTAGCGAAGCGCTGAAACCATAAACAAACGAATTGTGAAAAGGTGTGTCTTTATTCACAGCGGTCAGCATGTGTCTCTGATCGAGAAAATAAAATAAGGCTCCTGAATTTCTTGCTGCCGCTTTAATGGTTGTGCTTACTTCGGCGACTATCGGCTTTGTATGCTGACGGTTCAGGCTAGTTGTTTTTCTGTTTTGATAAAGAGGTCTCGCTTGAAGCAGGAGGGGAACGGGAAACGCATAAACATCGAGGATGAGCGCTTACTTCAAGTAGAATGTTTAGTGTGTCCTAGCAACATAGAAAATTTTTATATAAAAAAAACGAAACAAGAAATGCAAAAGAAAACGCAAAAGAGACCTTCTTCCAATCGCCGTGTCCCCCCGCAGACGTATTCGAAAAATGCTTTGAAGGTTTTAGAATCGTTGCTGGCGCACGGCACCACACCCATTTTTTGGGGTGGCTTTTGGCTTCCGCAATAAGCTCAGGTGCTTTAATGGGGCGCCGCAAAATAAGAGAAAAAAACGAGAGAAAAAAAAAGCAGTGCTCATTCAATTGGCATGAGGGAACAAATTCGAAAAACGACGCTGTTGGTAGGTGCCCATTGCGCATTACACAAAGCTCCTTGACATTTTTGATATGCGAAATTTAGCGTCCTGAAACCACAATTGAGAGAGACGCCGTAGTGGAGGGCTCTGGAAATTTCAACTACCCGGGGTTCTCTAACGTGCACCAAAATCTGAGCACACGAGCCTAAAATATTTTTGCCTGCAGTGAAAATGCAGCGTCGCAGCCTGGATTCAATCCCGCAAACCGCGGGTCAGCAACCGAGTACTTTAGCCACTAGACCACCGCGGTGGGGCATAATGCTTTTCACAACAAAACTATCACTGCTGCAACGCAAAATAAAAATATTGTAAGCTCAAGCAGGCGATTATATAAACACGTTGCAGTTCTTTGTGAAGGTGCGCAGTAGAACGCGGGGTAGCAAAGAGACTAGCTCGCTTTCAAAAAGGCAGGAGTCAGTCTCACCCTCAGCAGAACTGTGAAAATAGTGGGTGTATATCTCGCCGCAAAATTCAAACGTCGCTGGAGAAAAACATCTTAATTGAAAACACGTTTGAGCTGATTTACATGCAAAAATAGCAACACACCCGTGTCCTGGAGTATCGCGATATGAGCGATACCCCAAAAAGTATTTCACTACTGAGATACAAATACACTTTTGAAAAGTATCTCGATACAGCAATACAGATACTCAAACGTATCTCTGAAATACTATAGCGATAATGTTGTATCGCCGCGATAGCACACAGATTGGGACTTCCTCTTCGAGTTCAAAGCCATGCTCTACGATCTTTTCTCGTCAAGTGCAACTTTTCAATTCATTGCGAACGCAGTGCTAGCAGAATTGAAGTTTCAGACTTGTCTCGTTTACTAGAACGAGCTTGTCATGTTTTCCTCGAACGCCGACGAGCATCTTCGGCGTTTTGACGTTGTATTTCAAGCCATCAAGACAAGACCTCTGGACTGACCCTGAAGTAGAAAATTGCCGCTTAGCATACGAAGAACCTACGATCTTCGGCCTTGTGATAAGCCAGTCCAGAGGAAGACCTGATCCGCAGAAGACAACCACCATCGCTACCTTCTCACCACCCACCAACAACAAGGCCGTGCGTACGTTTCTCCGCCTGTGCGCCTATTACAGGTGGTTCGCCAAAAATTGCCCGCATCGCCGAGCCACTCACTAACCTTACGAAGACTCATGTCAAGTTAAAGGGGGATATTCCGCAGGAGGAAGCATTTCCAGAATTAAACGACGCTTGCAAACGCATCCGTTACCGCGTATATTGAAGGAAACGCCGAAACGGAAGCGCATACTGATGCAAGCAGCGCAGGACTTGGTGCAGTCCTTTTGCCGAAGACTAAGCGAATAGAAGTGTCTATCAGGTTCGCTTGCCGGTCACTATCTAAGACAAAAAGCTATTATTACAACACTAAAAAGGAGTGCTGTATCTTTTCTGGGCGACGTGAGAGTATCCTCTTTGCATGTACGCAGCCCCTTCAAAGTTGCGAGCGACCATGACGCCTTGTGTTGCCCAGCTAATTTGAAATACCCTTCAGGTCACCTTGCGCAATAAAGCCTGAGACTTCAGGAGTACGCTATCACCATATATTATAAGTCTGACAGAAAACTCTGATGTTGGCTGCCTGTCTCAAGCGCATGTCAATCCACCACCGCCTGACGACCTGACTGGTGACTGCTTCTTGGGAACAATAACTGCCGTCGACTTTGCCGAACGACAGTAGGCCAACCGGGAACTTAAAGAGCTGTTAAACTACTTCGAAGGCAGAATTTTCGTTGTTCTGGTGGTAATCAAACATCCACTTAAATTGTTGTGGCTGCGAAACTGCCTTCTCCAAAAAAAATGTTTCATCACTTTGAGCCTACCTTCTTCACTCTAAGACAAAAGGGTGTTAAAACGGTGTGTGGTTCGTCTTTTTGGGGACTATGGGGCTGCCATAACCTATAACCTCTTTAAAGACTAATGGCGCCGGGTCTGACAGTTAATCTCCGCAGATGAGGTCAAGGGACTAACTTTTAATTCTCACCATTACGCCTTGGTCAGTAACCGTTAGTCCCACGATTCACCTCAGAGGACTACTATTTAGTCCTCATATTTGCACCTTATAAGGCAACTTGTTAATCTCCCCATTTACACCTTACCGGGCAACCGCTAGTCCTCACAGTTGCAGCTTGCTGGACGAACGGTTGATCCACTGAAATAATCCAATAGGAAAAAATTTTTATCTCCAGATCAAACAATTTTTTGTTTATTTCCCATCAGGCTTAATACTTTTTTCACCTGCTTTTCTGCGCAGTGAGCAACAAATTGGTCTGGGCGGGGATTGGCGCATTGTCAGGCATTCAGTTGTCTTTTCGCGCCTCCCTTCCCATTAAACAAATGGATAAAGATGTATGCTTCAATGATGATGAAAAAAGTTCAATTTTCATTTTCAAAAAACTACCGTAGAAAAGAACACACAAAAAAAGTTAGCCACGTGTGTGTAGCTGCTTTTGCAGTCATGGCAGCAATGAAAGACAAAATTGAGACATCAAAATCTTTTATTTTGGTACATGCACATGAAGTTTCTCCATTCTTTTAAGTGAATTTATGGTGAAGTGTACAAGTCCAGCCTCGTCGTCACATCTTGTTCACTACTTGTGGAGCTCGTCCGACAGAAGCAACAGATGACAGGCATTGCAGACGCCAGCGCATGAAGCCTTCTGTCTGCTGTGTTCCCATGGCTTTAAGTACAATAATATAGTAAAAACAGTTAGGCACAAGTGAAAGAATATGAAGATGCACGCATATGACAAGTACATGCGCGTTATTATAATAACATGCGTGTAAAATATGACATACAAATAACTTTTCCTTCCCATCTCGCACAGATCTTCTGAAGCTGCTCTGATGAAAGAGATTGATGACCGGCATCGCAGACGCCAGCACACACAGTCTTCAGCACGATGTGTGCCCACGGCTGCACAATAAGTATGTAAAATAGTGAGTCATACGGGAGAGAAGATGAATACAAATGCATATGAAAAATACGTGCAAGAGGAAATGAAAATATACGCGAGATATGACATGCTAATAATTTCATCGTGATTTCACGCATCGTCGAAGACTCATTTCGATCCCCGTAGCACAACAGCTTAGGAGCGGCGGCCGCAGCCACAACTCCGCGAACCACCATGCCACTACCAAGTCGGCAAGCCCCAAGTGAGCGACGTCGTTCAGCTTGAGAAAGCGAACGCGAGACCAACACGGCGCTGCACGCGGAGTGTCTGCCGCCAGTGAACTTCGAACAGGGGAGTGAGCGTACGCTTCGCCGTCGCCACGAACAGCACCGAGCTGGTTTGGAGCTAGCGCCAAAAAAATCGACCGTAATGCGGCCCTTTTCCACAAACTCGAGTGAGTGCAGCGTGCAAACGCGAGTCCGCCACCGCAGCCAATAGTCGACACCGAGCTGCTTGCGAATGACTGACGGCAAAGCCAACTGTAATGGCGACCGATTTTCAGTGAGTTCCGACGCTAGCGAAAGCCCCGCCAGCCTGTGGTGGTCCACTTACAGCGCGCGACATTCTATAACCAAGCTTGTTACGAGAACCTGCAACGTGTTTTCGACAACACCCAACACAGCGGCGAGGTCTCAGTCCAATACCGTCAGCCCGGAGCTCATCGTGGCGGCGAAGACAGGCGAGCACTCGATGAGAGAGCGTACGGGAGGTCGATGGCAATGGCGGCCAATTTCCAGGCGGTCGCAAAGCACAGGCGAACTGCAGACGCCCAAGTTGACTTCCGTGGTGCATTTTGTGCGTGCGATATATAGCATGACCGAGCCCGTTGCCGGCAAGCGCGATCCGTATCGCACACGCGACAAGAAGAGTAGAATAAAGCATGATAACCTACTTGCTTAAAACTCCAGCACTTATTTCTGCCCTGAGCCAGACTGAAGATTATGTCCGATAGGCCTTCTGTCTTCTCGGCTGCCATCTTGGCCTTCCCAACTGTTGCTGTCGTATGTTAGTCGTGACTATCTTGAAGCCAGAGATATACAGCGCGGCGTGGTGACGTGTCGAGGCTTGCTCCAGACTTCAAGGGTGCAGCGAAACATAAAAGCAGTAGCCCACGCTCATACAAGCGTACACACAAGCACCACGTAGTAGTTCGTAGGTCGTCGAATCCAGGCGGCCGCGGTCGAGAACTCCGAGCGCGACGCAACACGAACCATCGCCAGCAAAATACGTGGAAAGACTGAGCCAGTAGAGGTGGAGAAAGATGGCAAGTCACCTTGGCAACGCTTTTCGCGCTGCCTGCAATCCCCGGGTGGTTCTTCCCTTTGGAGCGTGTTTGAAGGCTAAGTGGTTTGCGCGCGGCACGCTTCTCTCTGTGGTTGCTCCTCAACGGTCTATTCGTTCATCGCGCGCGCCTACTGGGCTCCGTTACCCCTTTCTCGGGTAAATATGCCTTTTACTGTTGTGGTACTTCCAGCTCTGCGACCAGAACACCTCCAGGCCCTGCGTGAAGATCCGATGGCAAGACAAATTGGCGGTAACCACACGCTGGTAAAGATTCAAGAGAGGTACTACTGGCCACGTCTTATCACCAATATCGCTCACTACGTGAAGACATGCTGAGACTGTCCACGACGGAAGACACCACTAACTAAACCAGCAGGAATCCTTTATTCGACCTTCCCCAGCGATTGTTGCTTAATCGGGATGGACCTCTTTTGGCCATCCGCCAGATGCACTTGTGAAAATAAATGAATCATCGTACCTGCTGACTACTTCACCATCTACGCCGAAAGAAGAGCCCTGCCTAAAGGCATGCAGTGCCACTTAGGTAGCCAAGTCCTTTGCTGGGGACAACGTCTTTCGACATGGCACCCTAAAGGATGTCATCACCGACAGATGCAAAGCGTTTACTGCTGACCTGACACAGGCGATCGTGAGATACAGCCATACAAGCTACCGCCGTTCAACCGCGTACTGCTCACAAATCGATGGCCTGACCGAGTCTTTATATAAGAGCATCGCCGACATGCTGGTCATGTTTGTCGACGCCTAACGCAAGACGGGGGACGCCATCTTTCCGTACGTGACCTTGGCGTACAACAACCTAGTACGAGAAACAACGCAGATGATGCCGTACAAGTTGGTCTGCAAAAGTACCCTGGCAACTGCACTCTACGCCATGTTACCCAACGTCACCGGCAATGAAAACCTCAATGTGAGTAAATACGTTCAGTGCGCTGAAGAAGCTCGCCTACTCACCCGACTCCGCATCAAAAGCCAAAAACGATCGACAGCTACTGTTATAATTTGATAAAATTTCGACGCATTTTGGTGTAATACCAGTCTGATGACCATGTTTGGGTGCGGACGCCGTTACGCTGTCGTGACTTCAGTGGAAAACTTCTGTGACGCTTCTTCGGACCTTACATGGTAGATCGAAGTGTCGGTACTTTCTACTACTGTTTCCGACAGCTTTAAGCTCTCAACGACGCCGCGTACGACCTGAAGTCATCCAGGTTGTACGCTACAAGCCATTTGATGCGTTAACCTGAGAACTGTTTTTTGTTCTCGTTACTGCGCTTTACTGCTTTTACCTATTGTTTAGTTTCATACTTTACTATTGCATTTTTGTCTTTCGTTGAAGCATTGGGACGAGGCCTTTTTCACAAGGAGGCAATATCACTTTCCCTCCTCAAATTTTGTTATCGCCCCATTTTACTGTCAGTGATTCTCGGCGCAAACCAGGCCTGCAGTATTTGAGAAGTTTCAAGACGACAGTACATCACTTTAGGACTACGCCCGCTTCACGAACATTGCAGATTATTCTGAAACATCTGTCGCCATGAACAATAGCGCTACATTCAAAATAAAAGTTGCTATATTCACTAACTAAATATTAACAATTCACTTGTCACATAAAGCACTGGCCTTTTGGTAAAAAAAGTTATTGAAATGCAGATTATTGAAAATGACTACCTAGTTAGTAAGTGAATAGTGCTGGCTCAAGTGGTTAGTTGAATACTAAACTGTTTTTAACGCCCGCAAATATTGGTTCACGCCAATTTTGTGAAAAGCTCGTGTGCGTCGCCTTATTAATATTTATTTGCAAAGAATAGGATAAAAACGAATTGACATGGCCCTCGTAAATTTATTATTGGCTTCCAACTACGTCGTGTAACTATACTGTGGTAAGTGCGCATCACAGCAGCGTACTTACAGAGAATTGACCATGTGACCATATGATGAAATCAGATTCACATATGATCTTACATATGTGAATCTCAGATGCTCATAAGGACTCATTGGAGCACATGATGTGGTGATACGAGTCCTTATACACATATGGTTATGCACTTATATGATTATATGAGAACTCGTATGAACGGATTACGAGAACACGCAGGCAAACGCATGTACAAGTAAATCTTCAAGACTTGGACATAGGTTATATATACCCCTGCTTTGCGATCACACAACGTGTTCTGGTTAGCGGTTCCAGAATTTATCAGATAATTGTTGTTTTCTTATGTATGTATTTGCTTATGTACAAGCGATTATGTAGCACGAAAGTTCTACTTCAGGATAGTCAATAAATCTAGAGCTTGCCTGAATTTTCCTTACGATGTCACCATTACAGCAAAATTTACTGCTGCGTCTATGGAAGATCTGGGAACAAAGGTGGCTTAGTAGTTGCTTAGTTAAAAACACTGAGAAGGGTTCCCTGGTTAGTAACGCCGAAAAGTACTAGCTGTACTAGCTGCTGGCTAGCAGAAGTATTCTGCAAGGGTAGTAAAGCATTCTGGAATCTATGAAACGCACGCGTTTCACTAATTGATTACTAACTTTTTTGTACGAGTGTAGAATATTCGATGGCAAGTGTGTAAATGCCGACACACTTTACCTCTTGTCAGTTGATCCCAGGCCGTCGCTATGTTCACCGCTATCAGTTAGGGTGTGTTTCTTTAATCTTACCCGGAGTGTTAGGCCAGAAGTTCAGCCAAATAAAGAATTTTATCTGAACATCGAGTGCGCTCCCTACACATACTTCGCGGCCCCGTAACAATATGTGCTTCTATTATACAGCCGTCAAGTTGTAATAGTGTCAGTTGTAATGATTGATAGATATGTGGAACTTAACGTACCAAAACCACCCTATTGATACATTACAGCCTCCACAACGCGGCTGCATGAAAGAAAAGAAGGGCGAAGTTAGATTTGGTTGTTGATGAAGTAGAGCCATGTCGCTCGCCGAGCTCTGTGCATCGTATATAGTTTACTAAAGAAGTTTTTCGGAACATTATTGGTGGAAGAGAACGACTCCTATACCTCAATGGACACTCACAGTGGTCACGACGCGAGCGACGCCTTGACTGGTTCGACTGCTGGTAATTGAAGAAGAATGGCGATTTGGGCTAGTTGGTTCGAATTGTTTATAGACAACAACTTGAACTTTATAGAACTTTATAGACAACGTAAGGGAGTTTGCATTGGGTCAAGGGTAGCCCCGGTTCTGAGTGGCATTTTTCTTGCCAAGATTGACACCATCCTCAGTGAAAAACTTGTGGATTTGGTGCAAACCACTTTCAGATATGTGGACGAATATTATTTTTTCTGCTGCCTTCCGTAACTAACAGGAAAAACCCGGCTGAACTTGTATTGAGTGCTTTTAAAACACATGAAGGTGGGCTAGACTTCACTTGCAAAGTTCCCCAACAGGGATCACTGAGGCACTTAGATATTAATATTACATTGTTTCCAAATCACGTATGCTGAGAATACCAACCGCGAAGTGTTAAACCCTTGTGAAACTATGCCTCCTGCCACACAAGACTGGTCAAGAGAGCTATTGCTTCGTCGGCTGTAAGTGCTGGCCTATCCAAGTCATGCCTACACAAGATGACTGATAGTGTAACAATGCAAATTACCAAACTTCTGTCAGCAGGATTTCCAAAATCTGTTATTTCTTCAGTGTGCGAAGCTTTGTTGCAAAAAATCAAACAAAAACAAGAAAATGCAGGAGGTAATAAAGAGCGAAAAAGAGTTCCAGTCATCCCATACTTCCACAATATATCTCATGGTTTGAAGAAGGTAGGCTCGAGATATGGTGTGGATGTAGTTTTATCAGCCCCGTGCAAAGTACGCCAGATTTGCAGAATGACGGATGAGCGACTTAGTGGAATCACCAAAAAAAGTTGGGCATGCGCCTTAAAACACATAAATAAATTTGTAGATTGTGCAGTTGGTGTTGTTTACATGCTTCCTTCAACGTGCGGTCGTTGTTATATAGGCCAAACTGGGCGGTGCATTAATAAAAGTTAGGAGCACATATGAATGATATATGCAAAGAAATCAGTTCAAACCTTGTTTTGCACTGCAAAAGCTGCGGGTGCCAGCCTCGATTTCCGGGCGTGAGTGTGCTGGCACGCCAAATGGACAAGCGAACTCGGGAAATAGCTGAAGCGTATTTTATTAGAAAAAATGGTGACGGACGCGTGAGCCAACCTTCGGTGGCCTTGCATGACAAAGTGTTTGCGCTTTTAGATAAGGGTTAGCCATTTTTGTATTTTCCCTACTGAAACGTTCCGTATGATGCGGAGACCTCAAGTACGGAATATTGGAATATGGAAGGCGTATGATGTGGACTCCGCATAAGACGTATGATGCGGACACCGCATAGAACGTATGATGCGGACTCCGCATAAGACGTATGATGCGGACCCCGCATTTTATGGAAAGACGTATCATGCAGAAATAACTGAAATGTGTGCATGTTGCGTCTCAATCTAGTACAAAGCAATATAATATGTAAATTGAATAGACGTCCACATCTTGAGTACATGCAATACTGTGTACAAATCACAATATTTCTTAAGTGTGCATGATGAGGAATTGAATCATCAGCATCTTTCTAATTATCGTGATGCGGAAGCAAAATTACCTTTTAAATAAAATACATTACAAAACTACTAAATTAACATGCCAGCGATCATAATTGGTGGTTACATTGCAACACAATAATGCAGTGTTCTATGCAAGACTTAAAGAACTTATAAAGTTATTATTATCAATAGAGAAGCAATAAAAAAACATCAGCCCTGCAACAATCAATATATTTTTTATTTGTCTGTATGCTCCAGCTGTGAATAGTGACATTGCAGTGTTGATGGTACACAAATGAGGTGACTGCACCATAATTTCACGAGCTTCACCTAAGCCACAGGATGGTGGCACAAAACACAATGTAGCAGCAATTTTAGAACGAAATGTTTAAACATAAATAATAATCATAGCACTGTGAAAGTGTGGTGCTGTATTTATCTCATGAACACCATGTGAGATCGGCGAAATGCTGCTTGAAACTCCGGCACCACTGTAAATTTGGAAGGCTACTGCTATAGAACTTATGTGTCCTTCATAGGCACCTGGAAATGAAAATAATTGGCACAAATAATGTCAGAGACACATGATAGCACATTAGTGTACACGCACAAGAAATAAAACACACAGAATAGCTGAAAATGTAAGGCACACAATCCTTCAAGTTATGCATATGTGAATAATAGAAGGAATGAGTGTATAAATTAGTTCTGCCACATCAAAGAAACCAGCATGTTTATCACAGTGAAAATAACTAGGTTCTCACGATTTTCAATGGTAGAGATAATCGATTAATATGTCCTTATGATGTTATAATTTAAATGCTTCCTGCACAGTAAAACTTTAGGAACTGCAAGTGAAAGCTCTCAATGTACATTTAGTAGTGTGTGCATGTACATCTGCTGCCTTTATATTATACAGTTTGTGCACAAAATTGGCATCTTGAACAACTTTGAGAGTTAAACCTATGCAACTTATGAAGGTTAAAATCACCATGAAAGCAAGCAGGAACAGGCAGTTGCCATTAAAAATCCGAGCGAGCCAGATAACTATATCCGAACTGCACACATATAGGGGAGCAAGAGTAACGAAAATTCGGCTGCTGACCCGCAGGTCGCGGTATCAAATCCCGGCTCCATTTCCGATGGACGCAGAAATGCTGTAGGCACGTGTGCTCAGGTTTGGGGGTACGTTAAAGAACCCCAAGTGGTCAAAGTTTCCAGTGCCTTCTACTACGGCGTCTCTCATAATCATATAGTGTTTTTCGGACGTGAAACCCCACATATAAATCAAGAATAACAGAAATAAACTGCCAACAGAAAAGTTGGGTGCATGCGCTATCTGTAAGTGCTTACACCTTACTACATACAGCATGCTCATTCTATTTTAAATACTGATATTGAAAATAACTGCTCTCTTAGGAATGTAAAAGGTAAGGTAGAACTGAACGACTCTACAAAAAGTGACCCTATTATGACATCACGTTTTCTTATAACAAAATTGACTAAGACTCTGAAATATCGTTATGCAAGAAAAAATCTTTGAAAGAACAATCAAGTTTGAAGTCATAATTTAAAATATGGCTACTATGACTATAACCAAGAAATCGACCTCAACATGGCTAATGTTAGTTTTTAAGGCCTATGTTCACTAGACAATGAACTATACCACAAAAAGCACAGCGTTCAGGCAAAGCACCACACAAAAAAAGAAAGCAGTCCTTTTTGTTATTACCTACAATGCCTTTAAAATGGTATTTTTACCTCTACTTTCCGCTTTTTAACTAAGTAACTGGTGTGAAACAAGTTAGCTGAAAATGCACTTTGCCTCCAAAACCTGTTGGTTGAATCTCAATTTTTAAAAATGGTGATGCTTGCACTAATTTAGGCTCCACAAGCCTTGGAACAGCGAGACTGCATGACTCTTAGGACTACTTTGGTTACTTGTGTTTTTTTGTGGGCCTAAACATAAAGACAAAGGCTTAACTGAATTGCTGCTAACAAACAAATGCTTTCGAAATTGCCCGGGCGTCAAAGGATGCTCAGACATTTGTTGTTTTTTTGCACAGGGCTATTCTACACCAAACATTCAAACCATACTGCCTGGCGACCATTACAGATGTATAGTATAAAAAATGATGGTAATTTACTCTTCTGAAAATAGTTATTTGCAGAAATGTTTTGAAGAGAAAAAAGTAAGGGTCACGTGGGTCTCTGCAGAATTTCGCAGAATGTCATGCGGGTGTTATTTGTGACGAAATTTTCAAAGTACCGCTTTTTATTGCCATATCAAATTTGATCTACATATTAAGTAAAGGTGCTTCCTAAAGTATTTGAAGCCGAGTAACAATAGTGCAATTTTGCCGCTACATAGACTTTGAAGAATTCAGCCAAACTGTTTATCGTTTGCATTTCTTGTATGGCAATACTGCACTTTGTATGAATATTTGAGCCACAAGTACTCACTGCACAGAAGTTATATATCACGAAAAAAATGATTTTAGGTCCAGATTACAAATATCACTATGTAATCGTTTTTGTCCACATTGAGATGCAATTTGAGCTGTGTGTTTGTCTAATTGAAAATTACTTTTATGTGTAAGTTAAAGCAAATAAACAGTTCTTGTTATATGGCAATTGTTATCATTACAATTTTTGTTTAATTGAAGAAAATGATTTTTGAGGTCTCCTATTGAGGGCCATGGGGAACTTCAGAATGGAAGCTGTCGTATATCAAATGCAGAAAACAGCCATCAAAAGAAAACTTCAAAAATTCTTTTCTACTTTAAGACAAAGTGTAATCATATAACTTGTCATATAAAAAGAACTGCTTCCTTGCTTTTGATGTGGCAAAAAATTGCACTAATACTACTTAGCTTCATGCACTACACACAATCACTTTTACTTAATACCTAGACCGAATTTGGTTTAGAAGAGGCAGTATTTTTGAAAGAATTATTTTTACTTTTTGCAAACAACACCCTGACGACGTCCAGGGAAGTCTAGAAGGCACCAACGGGGCCTGATATTTTGTTCTCTGCGATATATTTTAGCATTTTGCTGTTTTTAATACAGTAAATAAACGAGCACAATATTTTGTTTTTCAAAACACATTTAGGATGGTTGGCAAAATTGCTGAGATGTCTCATGTATAATTGCCTAACTGCCAGCATTTATTCTTCCGAAGCTCAAGCTATCACCTCTGTGTTACTGCCTCCCTCACATACAATGCCTGCATAGGAAAGAAAAAGAAAGGCAGGTCTGACAAAGTTCACAAGGCAAGATATTTTCATGTTGGATAGATTCATTACCATAAACAGCAGCAAAATAACATTCATTTTGAGTAGTCCAAGACACAAGCTATATACCAGCATACTAAGAGCCAAGCACAAACTTTTCATTTGATCATGTGTGGTGATAGACAGGAAGCACTTATTGCAAGACTGATCAGTCTGTAAATAACTGATTGAAGTACAATTCACTGTTCAATCCAACACCACATAGGCATCTTTGCTATAGCAAAGCCACGTCTCATTGATTCATGCACTAGATGGGACAATGCAAATGTAACAAGAAAGGTGAAAAAAAGAAAACAAGATGAAAAAAGCAGAAAAGGGGGGATGCAAAGTAGGAGCAGTGTAGCACTACTTTTACTTTGCATCCCGCTTTTCTTTCTTCTTTTTTCTTCTTTTCTATCGTTTATCTTTTTTTTGTTTTCCTTTACCCAACCTCCGACAGGAGAACAATAAGTATCAGCGCAACCTAACTTGAAAAGAAGCAAGGGCTGCACTCTTCTGCGTTATATGTTTTTTTTCAGACAAACATTTCCAACAGGCACACACGGCTACACCAAAAAATGATGTCATTACTGACCCCATTTAAACTAGCACGCCAAGGATGACAAGGTGACTTCTAAAAAATAGGTCCTCCTATCTCAACATCGGCCAGCCTGTCTGAGGCACTTCCACTGTTCACCCTGATTACCCACTAGATGTTTCCATCTGTCGACTCACATCTTCATTTTGGATAACACTAAGACGAGCATACATTGATGAATATGCACGAAAATTTAGTGATGTATCATGTATCAGATTAAGCAACTCTGTTAAAAAATTATTGATAGCTTGCTTCCAGGCTTTTTATACTGTAGCCTGAGACTTCGTAATGTCTTCTATGCACATGAACCAGATTGACAACGTAATGCATAACATGCTTAAGAATACTGCGAGGAACAAGATAACGACAAAACGACCAGCCACCCAAAATTTTCGCTGTACATGTTTATAAAATGTTCATGTACCCCAAACGAGGTGCTTATGATACAAGCCGAAAAAACCTACAAGTAGGGCCTTGGAGTCTTCTGGAAGTAGACGTGTTGCATTTTTTCTGTAGAGGGCGTTAGACCCATAAGTGAGGAACAAAACTCCTGTATAATGAAGAATGTTGGCAGCTATCAGTTATAGAAAAACCTAATGCAGCTAATCTTCCCCGACACATCTGTACATTTAGAGAGGTGACGTAGCTTCAGTGATTGTGGCAGTAACTCCAACAGGACCAGTGCGAACATTGGCACTACTTGGCTAGACAAATGTCCAAACATGCCTGCCCGACTTTCTCTAGCGATTCCGGCTGAATGTGACACATGATTTCTTAACTGCTGGCTGGAGAAAAACAAAACCACTGAAGCATTCACAATACACAGCGTGAAGTTCCTCTGGAGTGGTCAACTTTGTCTTCTGCGATGAAAGAGCAGCACAGTGTACTGATAAGGCACTCCTTGCAATGGTTTTCAATGCCACACAGTGATCTTGCTATTCCTGTCGAAGAGAGCTTGGGGAGCTTGGAGGGTGCTTGCTCTTTTCTGGGGGCTGCTGCCGCTCCTCGTTTTCTGCTAAAGGTCAACCTGTACAAAGTTGTAGACGAGGCTTTAAGAGTTGTATATAATGATCTACAAATTTTCGCTGAACACACGTTTCCTCGTGGCACACTGAGGAATTTCTTATAAAACTTAAGGCCTCGCATATGCAAACATCTACAATCGATCCGAAGATGCACTCGACTCTAAAGGAGCAAGTTTGTTATGTAGTGTATATAAAGAAAGGTCATTCAGCACAACCACAACTACAGTTGCACACGAAAACGACATTTTACACGATCCTGTTTATTTACATGGTCCATTTTATTTTATTTACACGGTTCATTTTACACGGTCCTGTTTTACACAATCTGGTCTGCATGAACTCTTGAACCGGGCACCATATAAGTTGAAAGACACACACAAAGTTTGAGATAAACCTAGTTTCCCGTGGAGCATCCTCTTGCACTAGAACAACACATCTCAATCTAGTTAGTTGGTCAGAACGAGGTGAAAACAGCTCGCACTTGAAAAGCACGGGCAGAAGGAATGAAGCCTGCACCCTGTGCTCTCTGTACATTCTCATTGAGGGTGCAGTTTTCACCTTATCCTTATGTGATTTCGCATTTATAACATTGTTCGCTGCAAAATCGTTGTGGCATTCAAGTGTGTGATACCGTCATGTGTATTCCATTTAATTTATAAATATAGAATACAAGATAGCTTGATTCAAAAATAACAAAGTGCATCCAGCGCCATGTCCTGAAGCCATTCTTTAGGCAAGTGGCAGAATGATTTATTCTTCAAAACATATCTTAATTGTAACCACTACAAGAGCTAACTCGTACACTGGCACATTCTGTTTGCCTCTTCAGATTATAAGGTACCTGTTTTACACGAGAAACTCTTCAAGAAGAATAGAAGTGTTGCAATTGTGAAGAAAGAAAAGTAGAAGGAAAAAAAGATAACCTGCCCTGTACAGGGACCGAGCCTGCGAACTTCGAATAACATGTCCGATGCTCTATCAACTGAGCTACCATGGCGGCTATCTCTCTTCCATTTTGTACGGTATATATGTGCATTTATACATGGAAGAGTCAGTCAGCGCTGCCTGTTACCATTAAGGCGAGTGTTGAACACCTTTTAGGGGCGAAGCTCCTTAGGGCGTGGGCTGTGCGTCCCCTGTAGCCTGTATGTACCCACCTCTAGTCTAGTTCTTGCAGTGTTCACTAGATGATGGTACCGTCCCCTGTATGTAGCCACCTCTAGTTTAGTTCTTGCAGTGTTCACTAGATGGCGGTACCGTCTCCTGTATATAGCCACCTCTCGTTTAGTTCTTGTAGTGTTTACTAGATGGTGGTACCTGTAGCTGATGATGAAAAGATGCAAGATGTTATAAACTAGAAAGCGGTACTTGTAGTTGATGAAAGACGCGAGATCTTATAAAATAGGAATGATGTCACATATGGCGTGTGTCATTGGTTGAAGGCAATCGTTCGATTTAGTGCGGCGATGTACGCTAGGGGGAGCGATGTAATAAAATCTAGTGGGCAAAATGTACAGAGGATTCATGGTTTACCAGGATTACCTCCGGAGCTTCGCCCACTCACCATCATTCACTTCGTGGGTATGGCGGAATTTTTTTTGCCTACTGGCAATTACATTCAGATTACAATGACGTTACGATTACTTCCAATATCCCTGTACTTCTTTGGCAGCATTATGCATCTGTCAGTTCTCAGAAAATCTGCTAGTCACAGGAGGTGGCAATGGTTCGCCCTCCCACCTAAATGCATGTACTTGAACGCATGCACAACTGATCAAAAAAGAAACAAGTCACACACCGCTAAGATTACTGAGATTCACTGTTTCAGATTCATGAGTAAAGGAAAGAACTATAAATTTAGGGGTTTGTGTTCTTTGTTGAACACATTATAATGAGAACTAGCAGAAAATGATGCCAAACAAACTATAGGGGATGTTATAAAAAGTAACCATAGCGAACTTGTGAAAAGAAAAATGAACAAAAACGTAACTTGGCAACGTTTTTTGACAATTGAATTGACATTACTTTTTATAACATCCCTATAGTTTACTGGGTAATGTTGTCGGTTAATTCTCATTATTAGAGTGGTGAGTAGGCTGAAAAAGAAAGTATATGGCATTGATACTTCTTTTGAGCACCTCATAGTTTGAGGACCTTAAAAGAGCGGAAGCTACTTTGTGTAGACCAGAATATTCAGTTGGAGCGAAAAAAAACGTACACACATTTTTACCAGGATTTTTAACACATTTTGAGATATAAAAGTGTATGCTACCAGTAATGTTAAGTACCATTACTTTTGTCACACTATGCACTGTAGCAGGTGTAGTTAGAGTGGTGATAGTGAAGGATTAATCGAACACGCCACCAACTGCGTTCACATCAATGGTCGCGTATTTTAAAAATAAACCTAAAATATAGTAAAAAAATTTTAGAGCATTTATGAATTTATACAAATCAAGTTAAACAGACTAGGTAAGCAAACCATTTGCATAAAATCAAAAGGCATAAAGTGATTCATGTATTATAACTATATGAACAATTTCAGCAACGCAGGGCAAAGTGACAACAGTTCTATTAAAAACCCCTCTCATTATAACATGCATGAAAAGCACCACAACAGAATATTTTAGAGTGCATGTGATATCGAGACTACTAGACTGTCTATTGACCTTTTAGAAGAAGGGTATCTCCTTCACATTCAAGGGGCAACCACTTAGCCTTTTCCTGAGCTTTTCTGTGAATATTTCCTGAATTTCAGATATTATTAGGATTGATTTAGAGTGAACAAATTTTGCTTACGCATTGAAACCTAGTTCTGTATGTAACTGCAATTATGGGTACCAAACCACCTCCAATTATATTTTTAACATTTAACCTATTTTTTATGCGCAGCAGCACAACTAGCTATGGGTGCCAAAAAAGTAGCTAGAAACAATATCTTTACCTTTTTGAGCCTTTTGGAAGTGTTCAGCTTCTCAGTGCTCATTTTACAACATTGTTTTAAATACGTGTTTGTGTGCCCACTGCACTTGCTCCTTGTACAGTGAGGATGAGCACATGGCAAGAAGAGACAAGAAAGAAGCATAGCGAAAAAAAGCGAAATAGGCGAGGACCTCTTTTGTATCGTACAAAGTGTGTAACATTACTGTTCCGACAACATATAGACAAATTATCACGGCTATGCATCCATTGTAAAGTCATACACAGCTGCAACACCACGACTAAATTTCAACCTTGTGTTGGTTTAGGATCCCTTTATAGTGGCAAGCTAATGATATCTGCATTTATTTGGCACATATTAAGATGCAGTGAAACGTGATATGCTAATCTCATTTCGAATGCACCCCATGTGGCTTCATTGTATATGTGGCCACAAGTAACTCTGGTTGCAAAGCAATATGGCAGAGCCTAAACACACGTCACCGACCACTCCAATCTGAACTTGCCTTTGCTACTTAAATCTGCTACAGATATGTGCTAGCTTATGCTAAGGACCAAGTATGAAGGGTGTTTTGTCATTATTGAGATCAGTTATTTGTTCAAGAACACTTGCTGTCAAACACAAATACATTGCTGTCGAAGCATCAAGACTCAAATATAAAGCAAAAAGAAGTGCCTCATTAAAAATTACAGGCCACAAGGTGCAAGATAAATATTTGATATACTTGGGATGTAAGCCACGCACAAGAGGTGCTGCCCTATTATACTTTTCCTTGTGTTGAAACCTGCTTGCTTTACTCACCCAACACATCTGTAAAGATGCCATGAAAACACCAAGAAGCTGATGCAGCATGGTTGAACACATGTCCAGGGGTCCCACCATTCCTAAGCAGCCCTACAGCCTCCACAGTCCGGCAACCATTTGTAAGATAAATATAGTTCTACCCAAAGTTCTTAGTTTACAGACACACATGCAAGACGCATAACCACTCTATAGGAAGTTTGCATGATAATGCGCTTAGTAGCGAAACGGATGCCAATAGCAAGTATCCCGGCCTGCTGCTTCTTTCTTTCCGTTCTTAATTAATCAATCCATGGTTAATAAATGTTCCCCCAATGTGAAGTGTACTGGCAGTCCGGTGAAGAATTGCAATGTATTTCAAACACAGTCCAATTCAAGGCAAGTAAGCATGCAATAGCGTTATGTCAGCTGTTCGAGAAAAGAGCATGAAGTTTATCTAAAACCCATGTTTTTTTATAAACACCATTCAATTTGATATAAAAGTTGTGAGCATTATGTGAAAAAACACGGATTCATGTTTAATCAATGATTTCTTATAATGTACTGATAAGAATGCAACTAACTGAATATGAAACGATAATTTTTGCTTGAGAATTTAGAGTTATGAACACTATCGCGCTTGCCAGCTGCATCTTGTCCAAAAGAGCGGCAAGACAGGCTCGTTTCTGTAGGTGAGCAGTAAGGAGCAGTGCAAAGTAACAACAAGAAGCACCAGTAACAACAGTATGGGGCAAGCACAGAATGCCAACTGTATAATTTATTGCACAAAAGTTCGCCTGAATATCAGTCAGACAACTCGTGCAAATAAAGGTCCAGTTGGGATTGAACAAGGTACAAAATCAACAATGCCTGCTTTCACTAACAGGACACTCATTCACAGAAAGTATGCAGCGATAGGCCCCTACCGAGGTACGTCACAGCATGATGTCACTGGCACATGTAAAAGGTGTGGCTGAAAAAACACTCCCGCTGGTGGCTCAGCCCGGTACAGTCGTGCCGTGTTTGGGGCAAGTTTTAATTCTTCAAAGCGTACACTTCACGTTACAATGTCGACATTAGCTGTAGTATGTGTCAGCAAACATGTAGCTGTGTGGTAAACTGTGTGTTAAAATATTTGCCACGCTGTCTGTTTATCTTGAAGAAGTGAACACACATGGTGGCCTGTGCGAGGAACAGCGACATAGTCTTCAAAAATGTGCACTGTTGATTGCGGCATGTAGTGTGCATTGAAAGTTATTGAGAATATCGGTTCAACTGAGAATATTGTGTGTGGTGTGTGCAGTGTCAATAACAATGTGTCTTGTTTGCGAAGACGTTAGTACTCATGGCAAGGACCGGTCGATGAAAAAACTTGATTCGACATTTTAGTCAAGATAAATATGTACTTGACGCGACCATCTGCGAGCGGGTACATCTCGGTGTTTGCGCTGTGTGCAGAAAAAAATTGCATGGTCACCGGGCTCGAAGATACCATTTGCTGAAGCTGCATGTATGAATCGCCCCGACGAGTATGCAAGCCCAATAAAGGTATAACTCGTTTTATCGAAGGCCTCATGTGTCTTCATGTAATAAGCAGAGATTCTTGTTTCACATATACTCAGTACCTTTAGCGCTCGATACTCATGAAGTGACAATGCAAACAACAAGTTTTTGTGCTAGGTCCTAAGGGAGCATTGTAAATATGCAGATAAGTTGTAGGTGTCAGATGCAGCGATGTAACTGCACAAAAGATTACGTATATATTAGGCTATAGGTTTAGAATCACATACATCTGAGTGGTGTATCAGAAACGTCACAAACAACTTCCTTGCCAACCAGCCCTTGCACAGAGGGAGGGAATGGACAGAGGGAGGGAATGGCTGGCACGGTGCTCGAAGTGACGTCACACTATTTGCAAATATAGAGAGGTTTCTTACTTAGGCAACATTTTGCACAATATATTTTTAGATGCAAGACTGTACTAGTCCACATTGATCATACTGATGTCTTTTGTTGTTACTTTGTGCTGTGAATTACTAGGCATTTAGTCAGCATGATCTTTAAAAGCTAATATCAGTGTTCTCTCTCATATTGCTGACAACTGTGTTGTTGCATAAATTGGGCAAAAAAGCAACACAGAAAGGTTGTCACAATAAATATACCAACATGGGTATTCTCCTGCAAACAAAAGTCGGCACTGGTCCTGTCATTACCCGTCTTCCTTCTCTCTTTGCCTTGTTTGTGCTGAAACAGCCAAACACCTGATGAGTTAGATGAGAAATATTAACGCATCAAAACTATAAGTGCTTGCATCAGCAACTACACAACAGCGTGATAACCGCACCCCTGCCACACAGCAGTGAAACATATTTTGAGCATGCTGGCAGTGTATTATTTTATAAAAAGCAACTCTGGCAGATTACTAAATCTCACATTGTGCATGCAAGTTTTCTTCAAAGTCAGGCGTACAATGTAGGTGCTGGCCGGTACATTATTAGTTACAAGCAAAGGCGTCTTGCAGGTACACACGCAGATTGCACGAATACCTCTCTCTCTCTACACTAGGCACACACATTATATCTTTTAACAAGCACACGCCACTGTTTAGGGGCATAATATTGCTCTACCATGAACGTATGCTAATCAACCCACTTAGGCGGTTGGCTAGGTGAATCGAGCCATTTTACAAATTGTATCGCCCGCGAACGTAAACAAAATGCTGCTTTGCATCAAATGGCACTGCAGGCTTCGTTTAATCAACAACGTAGCAAGCGCTGTGTGCGTCTTCCTCACTACATTGCACATATAAAAAAATCGATCACCATACACATGCATGTTGCCGCAGTTGTCTCGAATTAGCTCCAGTAAGGCCGCACCGATACGCCATGGCTCTGCTGGCGTTAGCGTTGTCAAAGCGAATCGGCAACCGCACTCGCAAAGGCGCGTAAGGTTGCCGTTTCACGACGCCTCGTTCGAGTGCAGCAACACACACTTGCACTGAGTGGCATACTTGGTCTACATAAAAAAGTGTCCTCCTTACCTTTAGTTTCTTTCACACTGTCCTGAGGGAGGCGACCACAGGCGTCAGCCGTCAACTCGGAGTCCTTCAAGCGCCCGCGCAACCTGCCCATTCCTTGGACGACTCGCACTTGATCCGCACTCGAACAACCGTGGGAATAGGGCGCAATCTTTGCACATCACACGAACGAGGAACGGCGCTTCCTTGCGTAAATTTAACATTTCGTGCTCTCGTGTGTAGCAGCGCGAGCACATGAGAGACGCACCGAAACGGCAAGCCCACGGAAACAAAGAAGACAAACAACATGTGGCATTAGCTGTGAATGGATTTGACTGGGATATCTGTGTGAGGAAAATAAAAAAAAACATCTGTCAATGCTATAAACTGAAAAAAATGTATGTTTATCTGGCAAAATAACTCTAAAAGTGATAAACGCTTATTCAAGAAACAAGTTACAACTTATAAATATTTTCGCATGTCTTTGTTTTGTTTTTGTTCTAGTAGACGACAGCCTCCTACTGCTTCTACGACAGACGTAGTGCGGTTTCACATTGGGTGCGTGTCGCCGACGCAAAGCTCTACAGTAGTGATATCAGAGTTATCAATTCTCAATGAATCATAGGATGGATACAAAGCAGTAACATTTTGACATATTGCAGTACGCAATCTTTCAAGGTATGACATTTCTTTGCTCTGAAGCAAATCAAAGCAAGCCGGCCGGCGCAATCAGCTGATGTCGCCACTATGCGAGGCATGGTCGTGCGCAATAGCGTCGCGCCCCGCACTCGATTTGTCATCAAGCGATTGAGCTACTATGTGGAATACAGCTAAATGCAGGGATTAATGGCGTATCACTCTAATTCCCTGTGGTAGCCGACTCAATCGCAAGAGAGCCCCGGGAAACAACCTTCAACTGCTCAAGCTTGTGTGTGGGTGTAAAAATACTTGTTTGCATCCGCGGCGGGGCACAAATCTATAGTTGATGACATGCGAAAATCATGTGACGTATATAGAATCACAAAACATATGCACACAACAATAGATACTATCGCATATCGTACATAAATACGCCAACACATAGCGTGTAAAAAGCAAATATATATACATTACCTAAATTCTCGTGCACTCCGCGCGAATAGTTTAGCAAGCTAACGCACTTAGTTCACGTACGCGAGCACAAATGAGTGGCGCAGGTTCGAGCCCCGCCAAGTCTATTTTTTGTATTTTTAACGTTTTTATTGTACTGCTATCTTTTCTAATGCCTTAGGTTCTAAAACAAAATAAAAGCAATATTGCGTTCAAGTATGTATGTGGGACTGTGCGTTTTGTACAGTTATTAGTACTTTTATTTTCATTATTAATTTTTTTATTTATTTCATAATATAACAAAATTAAGGACTAAGGGGAACATTGGGTCTGCTTGATTGGGAAGGGACTCGACAAGTGAGAAAACTCAAATTAAAAAACTTTATTTGAGAAAAAACTAAGCATTTCACAGCCGGACCAGCTTCTTCAAGGGTAGGCCCTAGGTATGCGCGAGACTTGCTATATGACTCATCTCAAGCTGTGGCAGTTGAGGGAAGGCAATATAAACGAGAAGCAGTTCCAAAATATATTTTGGTTGATGTTTTTTGATTCCTCCAAAATAAGGGCTGCACAATTGTGATCGAGCCAAACCAAGAATTGCGGGCACGAAGTCATGAGACAGAAAATGAATAATGATGATTGTTTGAAAAATTGCCCTTAATAAAAGGAAGAGTTATGGAGTGCTACGTAGCTTCACTCGCAGTAGGAATTTTATATATACATATATATAGTTTAAAATGGACAATGTTGCACACACAGACATTGGTTAAATTTCCTTGCAGCACAGTTGAAGCATCTATGTAGAACTGAAGCATCAAGAGAAACTCATGCGTCCTCACTTTATTGCGCTTTACATAGCTTGTATGCGCCCATGCAGCCATGATATATTTTAAAGCATTTGTTTCACCTATAATCTTATTCATAAAGCTGGCCCATAAGTTGTGTCTTATGTAGCACTATAATTGAAGCGTAAGCTGCATGGTGGTCTGTAACAATGCTTTTGAAAATCTCAAAACGACTCAGCTCTATACACGACCATCCGAGCATCAATGATAAGCACCATTATGTGTCCGTACATATCAGTTGTGTTCTCATAATTAATTATTTTTCTGACCACTCCCTCTACCCCTACCTCGTTTCTGTCGTGAAGCTGTGGCAAGTTGTGTATAGCTGTATTTATATGGTAGGAGCAGATTCTATCAATAAAAAGTATTTTTAGGCTACATGCAATTAGTTTTCATAGATTTTCATTTTTTTGTCGGTGCTCAGGAGGGCTAAGCTCATGGTCGATATTTTAAAATGACATTTCTCTTTGCCAATGTTAATGAGAACAGTTTCATTATTATTTACAAATTCATTCACATTGAATTTAGTTCTCATTATTATTGTTTCTACCAAAAAACGAGCCCTTGAAGTTATGCTTTTTTTGCTTGATTTGTTTTCGTGTGACAGCATGCAAGTAAAATGACAGTTATTGTCATTCTTTGTGAATGACACATTTTCCGTGTGACAGACTTTAGCACCTGGTCATCTGCAGAAGTTGTATTCATTCTGGAAAAGGGCGAACAGCGGTGACTGACAACACAGACTAGCCTGCGTTATTCTTTTGTACTATATATGTCACTGTGCATTCATTTCAAACTATGTAGAGCTTGGATTCCTGATGAAAATATGACAACAACTGTAGAGTTTCCACATTTTTGCAACAATTCACATGCCTTTCATACACTATTGCACATTTTCGTAAGCACCTTACAAAATCTGTATATTTCCGTAAGACCTTACATCCTGCATTTTCCTTATGAAAGCTTCTGTACACTCCATACACTTTCCTTATCCTTCCATATCTTCCATAATGAACTCTCCGTATGCTCCATAAATTTCCTTATCTTTCCATATTTTCCTTGAAACTCACTCCATCCACGCCATAAAACTTTCTTATCCTTCCATATACTCTAGAAAAAGCTCTTCATATATGCTATACATTTTTCTTATCTTTCCGTATACTCCATAAAAAGCTTTCCGTATACGCCATACAATTTCATTATCCTTCCGTATACTTCATTAAAAGCTTTCCGTAAATGCCACACAACTTCCGTATATTTCATAAAACTCCATACTTTTTCTGTATGTAGCATAAGAAAATGTTACGGAGTCCATATATTTTCCCTAAGATTTCATACGGAACGTTTCAATAGGGTTCTTTTTATCAGACCATTCCCCAGAATATGTCACGTTGCTCACGTTTGCTGTTCAAAGGTTGCCTGTTGTATATTTTATCATGTGTGCTGCGAATAATAAAATTCAGTTAGTAGTCAGCGCTCGTGTTGTCCTCTTTGCCTTCCGTGCTTCGACTTTCGTCTGTTTCTTCTAGCACATTCGTGCTCGCGCTGCAGCCCTGCTGGTAAATCTTCACTGACTTACTTAGCGTAGGCCATGACCTACGTCGCAATCCCGCACCTCCGGGATCCCGGCACTTTCTCTGGTAACGGTACCATCGATGTTGATGCATGGTTAACCGCTACGAGCGCGTCAGTGCTACTGACCGCTCGGATCGCATGCTCAAGCTTGCTAAATACGTTGCAGCTGACCATCGAATTTAGGACATTCATTTGCCGTTTGTAATGTTCGCCTACGATTCCTCCCATCACCACACTGCCAGCTATTCGCCCTTATATCTCCTATATGGTCTTGACCCAATGCTACCTTTGGACACTTTACCACGTGAGGCCACTGAATATGCCGGCGCAGCCATCGCCCACGCTGACCACGCCCGCCAATTCACCCGTTACCGGTTACAAGCCTCACAAGAGCACCAAAGACAGCTCTACGGTTGTCCTTAAAGGGACGTGCACTTTTACCCGGGCTGTCTCGTTCTCATCCAGTCACATACCTGGAGTGTGGGACTGTCTGAAAAACTACTGCCATGCTACACTTGACCACACCGTATCGTTAGCCAGGCGACTGATGTCCCGTACGAAATCGTCTCAACCGATCTAACATTACCATTGTCAGCTCCGAGTGACACCGTTCACGTAGTCGGGCTAAAGACCTTACCCTCTTTCCGACTTCATCTGCATTTATTAAGCACCGCGATGGTGCTTCTTCCGCCAGGGATTATTATACATAACAGCCACTACAACACGGCTGCATAACAAAAGGAGGACGAAGGCAGTTTGGGTTTTTGATAAATTTGCGTCATCTTTCTAGCCGATGTCTGTAAATCATTGAGAGGTTAATAAATAAGTTACTCGTTAGAATATTGCCACTTTCCCTCCTCAAGTTTTAGTCTCGCGCCTATATTGAACGTAGTTATCAGCCAAAACTGCACCTGAAGTATTCGAGGAGCTTCGGGGCTGTAGTAGATCATTGCGTTAGGATCAAGCCCATTTTGCGAACATTGCAGATTACTCAGGAAACCTACGTGGCCGCTAGCGATAACCCTGGAATTTTCGACGCCACATGTATCAATGCCGACACGCTTCACCATTTGTCGGAGAAAAGTGGTCGGATTACCGTCGAAAGCAGTCTCACCTCACTTCGGCTCCGCCAATTTTTGGCCTTCGCGCCAATTTCTTCGACCCTATACAGATAAGTTCTTCACAGATGGCTGAAGCATATTGTCTGGATTATTTGGATACCCGCTTTATTGCGAAACTCGCCGGCGGGGCCCGGGGGAGTTTTCGAAAGCACTCGACAACGCCGCACACCTGTCAGTCTTAGCTCAAGTGCGGTTGCCCACATGCCAGATCATTGACGACGAGTTACTGCTCGGACACCCTCCCCTGCCTCGTCGCCAATCTCCTGGCTGTCCACTGCTATGGAGTACACTGTCGAAGGACAGGAAGCTACCCACGAAGAATTATCGGACGAATACTGGCAGTCGCCAGGCCTCCGCCCCCAAGAGCAACGGCGAGTAGCCTTGCCGCTTCCACCACAACTAAGCCAGCCACTACGCCAACTTCCCAGCCGTCACTATCGCCCCCTTCAAAGCGAGCACGTACCTTGTCTGCACAGCCCTGTCACCACGCTCCACTTCCTCGTCTCCGGACTGATACGATTGGCGTCGTCGGCCACCCAAAAAGCCGTGTAGAACTTACCAAGCTCCAGCCTCGGCACTTTTACATCAGCTTGCTGCAAGCAGCATACCTGCCAGGCCTCTCGCGCGCATCTCGCGACACCGTGGAGCTCCAACCTGTCAATAACACTTTTACGATCAGAGTCGCCGACTCGGCTCGTGCTCAAGCTCACCTCCACATCACCATCCTCATGGTGTCCGGGAACATTTTCATCATCCACCTCTATGCCCCCTAGCCAGACGATGCCTTGAGGGGCATACTTTACCCAGCCTGCGATGCCATCACAGACCAAGCCATCCTTGACGACCTCGAGGCAAGCCACCCTACCCTCTCTCTCGTGGGAGGCCGCTGCATGGGTAAGTCCCCACAGATCTTAGTTACCCAAATGGACCTGAAATTACCCCGTTGGATTTTTCATTCCGATGTGTAGCTTCCCCTCGTTCCATTCTGTCATAAGGCCGAAGCCTACTTTATTTCCCGCTCGAGCGACCTCCGGAACGCTGTCCGGAGGCCGCTCACCCCCCAACGCTCGGAGGTTTGCCACTTGAATCCTTCGCTGCATCGTCTGCAACGGCAATCATTCTTCGGACTGTTCTAACTGTGTACACCACTACGTACAGCGCCCTCACTACGTACGAAGGCCTCGGTACCTCACACTCGCGACTTGCCAAACAACATGTCGCACCCCCAACAGGTGCGCACTCGTCCCAGCTAGTGGCATGCATTCCCTCATTATCTCCACTCCTGAAGTCGGTCCCTGCTTTTCCGCCCCTCGTACCCGCGGTGCCTAAATCCGCCTCTCAGCCCACGCATTCTACATCGGCTCACGGCGCTCACGGCTCACCCTTGAAGCCGCAGGTCGTTCCACTACAGCAAGAAAATGCCTCCTTTCGACAGCAGGTGACTGCACACACTTACCACGGCTCAGAAATAACTGATTGATTTGTTCCAAGCGCAACGCGCGCAAAACAAACGTCCGTTTTACATTTAACCATCTCTCTGAAGTAATACAAATAGCTATCAACACGGCCCTGGTGGATCTTGAAAACGGTTGGAAAGTCCCTTTACCTTTGTCTAACGGCTTCTCACTGAACAACGCTAAGCTCTTAATTCCTTGCGCAAGGACTACCACCTAACTCCCCCACCACGTCTTCCGAATCCCTTCAATCGGCAATTGAAACGCTAAAAACTGTTGTGCTGAAAAACATCCGAGCCAAGCCAGCACTCCAGGCCCGCACCACCTATACTTCCACGGCGCGATTCTCGTCATCATCGGCCGAAAAAATGTCTTTCTGTGTCAAAAATGGCTGAACAGTTCGTCGTCACCATTTGGCATTGAAACTGCCTAGATTTTCGTCACAAGCGTAATCACCTCTTTCTCCACATTCAACAATTCGACCCTCCGGCCTCACCTGATGTCAACGTACTGCAGAAAACTTATATCAACTTTTTCTTCTCCGATTACGTTGCCCACAACCAAGTAGCTCATGATCCTCTGCCCAACCCCATCACGGCCATTTCCTCCCGGCGGACGCTCATTGTCAATCGAGCCGATCTGATTTTTGCTGCAATCGTCCACGTTTTTCTCGAGGTACTACCTGTGCGGCGCGAGCCACCCTCACTTTTCATTCTCAATGTCTAAAACCCCGCCTCGTGCCACTGAAGAAGAATCACTCCTCGCCTTGATTCGGGCCACTGCGGCGACAGCAGGCAACCCCTTCTTTTCTTAATCTCGGTGCACTGATAACTGATAACCTCCGATTATTATTACCGAAGTGAACAAAAAGACATGGTTCAAACAATGCGTGAGCGCAATTTTTGCTGACTAATTTACATATATCGTGTGAAATTAGTCAAGTATTGATAACCTGTTCGGTCTCAAACCAATATTAGGCAATCTCAGAACTACCTGAAAGGAATAGCACAGAAAGTTATAAAAGAGCTCACTCACCATTTCTTCGCGGCACTGGCGACCAACGAGTCGCTCAACACTCGCGAGATCGAAATATGTCGTTCGCTGCCAGGAACCATCACACGAACTCCGCTTGTACAGTTTCCATCTGTCGATGATAACCTTCTTTCCTGCGCGTAGTCACTTGCCACATTCATAAAGGGGACAGAACGATTTCCTTTTCTTGAGCGTGGCCGAACGCTTTGCCCAATGTTCACTGCACCGGCTTGGCCGGCTCTAAGCTGGTTTGTAAGGAACAGCCTCCCAGGGGCGAAGCATGCTTACGTCACTCATCGAAAAGCCAATAAATGCCGCTAAGCTATGATCCAGAGAATTTACGGAGCCTCCACTGGGGCAAAAGCGATGCACTGGAAGATTTCCGGAGCAACCACTGGAGCGTGATCAGCGGATTAGCCGAGTTTTTTTTCGGTTTTCTTCGTCCGGCACCCACCAGAGTAAAACGGTGGAAACGAAATGCATTTGGTCTGGTACAATCCTGTTTGAGTGAGGCCACTGGAGCAGAGCTGGCATATCATGTCCCGCTTCATTCCAGAGGGGTATTTTTTTTCGTTTACAGTGTATTGAGGGAACCCAGCAACGACCCTCGACGCGAAAGGTCACTGACGAAGAAAACCTCGACGCCACTGTCTACCTTCAGTGCGCTGGAGAAGATTGTCAACTCACCCGCCTGCGCAAAAAGAATCAGCAGTCCAGGGAGAGCCGCCATTTTTATCTTCCATGAAGCTTCGCAGAATACCAGCCCGGTGACCGCCTTTGGGTATGAACATCGATACGCCAATGAGTACTGAGTAAACAACTTCCGCGACGGTAAATCGGACCATACAGGGTTTTTCACCGTTGCGGCGCACTCGACAACGGAGTTGTCCTGACAGCGTCACGACCTCTCAACAGCGTCGTGCACGACCAGAAGTGGTCCATGTCGTGCGCCTGAAACCGTTTCATGCGCGTTAAGAAACCTAATGACTGTATCATTTGTTGTTTTTCTACAACTATGCTTTATTGCTTGTTTCTACTGATTGTACTTTATTGCTTTAATGTTATTTTTTGTTGCATGCATCTGTCTCCTATTTTCTTTTAAACATGGGGACGATGTCTCTTCAGAGAAAAGCTATTCAACGTCCCTTCCTCATGACGATAGTTATAGCGCGAGAACAAAACGACTACACAGAGACAAGAAGGACACGAAAGACGCTTCGTTCACGCGCTATAGCTATCGTCATGCCATACCATCTAGCCCAACCTGCCACACTTCTAAGTCCCTTCCTCAAGTTTTGTTATCACATCATTACTGTACGCAATTTTTAGCAAAAGCCACGCCTGCAGTACTCGAGAAGCTTCGAGGCTATAGTAGATGATTTTGTTAGGATCCCGTGAACTACCCAGCTGCAGCGGCTGCAGTTTTTATGGAGCGAAATTGTTGTAGGCTATTGTGCTCAGATTTGGGTGCACGTTAAAGAACCCCAGGAGGCCGAAATTTCTGGAGCCCTCCACTACGGCGTCTCTCATAATTATATGGTGGTTTTGGGACGTTAAACTAGACACATCAATCAATTCCGCCAACTTCGCGAGCAGTGCAGAATATTCTGGAACCTACGCGCCTGCTGGCTATGACGGTAGAATGTTCGACGCCACGTGTATGATTGCCGACGGGCTTCACTGTTTGTCAGTTGATCTACAGCCAACGCTCCGTTCGCAGCTATCAGTGGAATTTTGCTACTGCAATCCGACTTTGCATTTACCGAACACAAGGTTGCCCAAACAAACAGCTTGATCTGAACATGCAGTCTCATGTCTTCGGCCACGTAACGACCCTGTGACAATATCTTTATGAGAGATGGCGTTGTGAAGGACTCCAGAGATTTCAACCAGAAGGGGTTCATCAACGTGCACCCAAATCATTGAACACGGGCTTACAGCATTTTCGCCTCGTTAGAAAATGCAGCCGCCGCGGCCGGGGTTCAATCACGGGACCTGCGGGTGTACAACCGGGTATCTTAGCCACTTGATCACCGCTGCAGGGCAACGGTGGTCTAGTTATCGGTATCTGGGATACCAATAAGAAAGTGTGCGAACGTAAAATAACGAAAAGGTAATACCCGCGTTTTCTAAAAGGCACCCATGTTTGCTCATTTGCAGTTTGCCCACATGCAGTGCCTTTTTGTTTGTAAGTTCCTTTTTTTCATTTCAGCGAATCAGTTTTAGGTCCACTTCATTTCTGTGGTTTATATTTGCTGCGTTGCAAACCTTGCAGTACGGCTTTTATCACTGCCTAAAAATCTTACCGCGAGCTTCCATAAAATATACCTTAGCAACGTGTTTGCTTAGACAAGTTTGTACTCTATTCAACAGTTAGGTCGAACAACTTCAGGAACAAGAGACAAATATGGTGGTAGAAAAGCACGGATATTCAAACCTAAACTTCTAAAAGAAACACGTGGTAGATGTCTGCGTAACCGTGCGCCTGCACAGATTGACAATCCGAAAACAAGGACACTCTATAGTGACAGAGTCAAGCTCAAAAGCAGTTCCGTAGCAAAATATTGGCAGATGCCACATACATTGGGAATAGATGATATGCGAAACATGAAAAAAGTATGCTGATATGTCACTTTAATATCATCACAACGTTACGAGCCGCATGGATGTAGAACACAATAAACACAAGTAGAAATGTTACGTGCACTCAAGTATTTGTATAAGATGCAATTATGTTGTTTATTAACGCGTCACGACAGCACCATTGCCGTTTTCAATACCAGCCCTAGCAGTGATAGGCATGTGAATCACGCCGTACATGACTTCTATGCCACTATGATCATGCTTGCGCCTTGCATGTGTGTTCTTCTTCCATTCGCGATGCGTAATACCAAAGTCGGTATATTTGAAGCTAACAAAACAGCCGCTAGAGAATCACAAGCGTCGCATGCAGTCATGCTCTTACATGACGTGCGTGTCATAATTATCATGGATGTACAAGTCATAACATACCTTCTTCAGCTATTCACGTCGCGCAATACCAAATTTGGTATATCATGTGAAGCTAGCAAAACGACCGCCAGCGCATCATGGCAGTAGCATGTATTCCTGTTCGACATTGTACGCATATCATGATTAGCATGTTTGGACGTGTCATTCTTCTTCGTCGTTGGTTCGCGTCACGTTACACCCAATCCGGTACATATGATGCTGGCGATACGGCCTCGAGCGCATCATGAGGTGGTATGTAGTCATGTTCTTACATGATACGCATGTCATGATTATCATATTTGCACCAATCATTACCTTCGCTATTCATTCGCGTAGCTAATCCAAAAGTTCGTATTCGTGAAGCTGGTGAAATGACCACGAGCGCACCTTGAGCTTATGGCCTCAATTTATGACTTACAGCACACATATGTCATGATTTATGAGTTAGCGCCTGCCACTTACGTTCACCCTGCAGTCTTGTGATACCATAATACTTTTACAACGCCACGTGAACGAAACCACCGCAAGAGCAGCAATAATAAAGCATGCAAATCATGACATTTACAACATGCATTTAAATATTTTCATGCTATGACTATTCACTCATGCTCGTCCCAGTCATTGTATGCAAAAATATTGCGTAGATCCCATCAGAGAAACGGGCAAGAGAGCTAAATGTCTCATGTGGCTAGATAGATAGATAGATAGATAGATAGATAAATAGATAAATAGATAGATAGATAGATAGATAGATAGATAGATAGATAGATAAATAAATAGATAGATAGATAGATAGATAGATAGATAGATACGCGCAAAGTCGCCGAAGTTTCCGAATAAATGTTTTGCATTTAAAGATATCATAAAGTTATGACATGAGGAGGCACTACATGGCGGTACACATATAAAACATCACTCTTTTTTTACAGTGCGGTTCAAGGCACGCTGATATATAGGCTTTTATCATCGGCAATTCCTGCTGTTTTTACTATTTCTCACATTTTCCGGTTTGTATGAGTGAATAGTGCAGCACATGTATTTGAATTATGGTGTAGAATCAGCCCTTTCACAGTGCCTCACCATGTGACCTTGCAGACCACTGAGGACATTGCACGCGTGCTCCCTGAGACGGTTGTTGCAGCTGCGCCTGGTCTGTCCCGCGTGTCTGCTGCCGAATAGTAAAGAAAACAAACGAACAGCCGAGTCTTACATTCTGTGAAGTGTACACAATGCTCCGTAGAGCACAATCACTTTTCCTTAGCTGTTGAGCAAGCATTTAGCAAACGTTTGGTAATTTAATTGCTGCAGACATGACGACCTTGACATTTGCGTTTTGTCCCAGATTTTTTAAATACTGTGAGACTCGGTGAATTTAGGAAATTATGGCAACCATTTTGTTGTGAGTTTGAGCAGTTTCTGCTGTAGGTTGTCTTGAATCTGGCCTACCCAGACCGTTTGCTTTTTCGATCTTGCGATGCAATACAGCTGCTACCACTGTAAATATTTTTAACGGGTATGGAGCACCATCACGTTTTTTATTTGCATGGGGAAACGTTCTTCCGTAAGGTGCCGGCAAGATTTATTCAGCGCGCGTCGAAGACATGATTCAACCATTGACCTTGTGACTCAGTTGTGTGCGCGGGTCAATACGGTAGAGGTTTCAAGTTCCTAGCCCCATGTTCAAATCTAAAAATTTATTGCATATCTTGTGGCCACTCTTGGATTGTAACAAGATGCTGTGAACCTTTGGAAAAACCGATAGAATGCGGGAGACAATTTCTTCAAGGCTATCATCCCTTAGTTCAAACAGTACTACGTAATCATCTACAAAAGAAAACATTTTTAACACCACTGCTCCTTTAACTTTCTTTGAATTATGCCTATCGATGCTGGCCCAAAACAAAACACTCAGAACGGGCGTGATACGGGAACTAATTCACAGTCCCTCTTATTGGAAGAACACTTTGTCAAACCAATCAGCAAAAGTTCAGGTGGGCTACCGTGTTAAAAGGTAGATATTATCGTGGCAGACGTAGCAAACTCATTTCTAAAGTTAATAGCACCATAATGGTCAAAGCACTGTCCAACACATGTTAAAATATCTTTTCTTTAAGGATATAATAATAGCGGTGTTAGTCTCCACTGAAAATCTGACATTTTCTTCCTGTGAATCTGCAGCAAATACGTGACGAATTCTTCTTAGTTGTTGGTGCGAAAGGGATCATCAAGATGAAACAACTTCAGCTTGCTCTGCAAGGAAGCAAGCGAAAGACTTTTTCCAATAGTTACTCTCGGAATCAGTGTTCTTTTACGGAAGACATGGTTTTTGCGTGGTCGCCAAAAATATGTCAAACCTCAACTCATCAGTTCTGGTGCGCATGGTGGGCCACGTACCACTTGCCGATAGCTGTGACTGTAGTATCAACACCACCCGGACTATTTTAGGCCTCTGCACTACCCGCTTGACGTCACAGACCAGGCCGGACCAGCCCGACACAGTTCGTTTCGGTCGGTGCAGATCAGCGTCTTTTTTTCCATCGCCGCGACATACGTGCGCTTTTTGTAAGCAGGTGCGTCACTGAAGAAATTTCAAAAAGACTAGGATGGCAACAAAATACTTTTTTACACAAAGGTTATGCATATTTTAAGTGCACGTCGCCACACACTCATGACTTCACGTGCAAGTAAGAAATTACTGCTAGTGCATACTGCAGGTTCGATTTACAGGTTACTTTTGAATCAAAACTAACAGTAACACTTCATGAGAAGAAATGTTAGCCATTGTACATAAAAAAATTATATGCTAGCATACAAAGGCGCCGCCCTTGTTTATATGCTACGATCACTTAAAAGCACTCTCTATCAGAAAAAAATTGCATCAACACAAACACACACACAAACACAGAATACACGTACAAATACAACTTACTACAATGTAAGTATCCTCATCTTATTTCTAGAACCCTTCTGCTTTGATATTGTAATGACCGACGTAGACGGCGTAGAAGCTTTTGCTAGACTGCTTTATTGCACAAACTATAAGAGTATACGTAGGTACGGTGGGTTGCTTTATTGATGCACTTCGTGGTCCTAGTTCGAACACCAGACATGCGCAGCACACACTGGTTCACTCAGTTCATGCTGTTATCATATCCCTACCCCCCTAGCAGTCAATTCCATAGCGGGGGCATTGACCCCCGCTATGGCAGTGACTATGGTGGAGCACAGGTCGTCCTGCACGAGTAGAGTGGCGGAATGCTTGCGCGGTATCAGGCACAGTCGATGTCAGCCAACATCTGTTGGCATTGCAGCTTCTCCTACAGGTGATCTGGTCACTAGAGCTTGCATCAGCGAAAACTGGAACTGAGGGTCAGCGGTGTCTGGTGGGGCAGACTTCCATGCTCTGCGCACATGGTCACGATGACGTCTGTGTATCGCACCACTCGTAGTTTGCACTTCGTACACGACGTCACCTAACGACCTCAGTACGGACGCGACGAGTCACTTTGACCCACGAGAGAAGTTCCGCACGTACACAGGATCACCATGTTTGAACGTCGACTTTGGCTGTCTCGTGCAGCTTGTGTCTTCGACGTCGGGCTGCATGCTTGACAAGGCAGAGTGGAAGCTCCTTCCCAGCATGAGCTCTCTGGCGTTCTCCCGGTTTCCGTGTGTGGCGTGGAGTGCTGCTTGAATAAAGAACAAGAGACTTTACATGCCACTGTACCCTGGCTTTGCTTTCGAAGCACACACTTCAGCTCGCGAACCATGTGCTCCGCCCTTCCATTGCTTGCGGGATGGTATGGCGCTGTAAGCATGTAGCGGACACCGTTTCGCTTCACGAAAGATTGCATTTGTTGGCTTAAAAACGTCCTCCCATTATGCGAAACGACCTACTCCTGTAATCCATTCGAAGCAAGCATCCTCCGCACTTTATCGATCACCACTGACGAGTGAAGCGATGGCACGATTTTTATCCAGGCCCCATTTCATAGTGCGTTCACGACAACAAAAAAGAAAACACCTTGAACTGGCCTGGCAAAATCTAAATGGATTCTGCTCCAGGGCAGTTCAGGCTTCGTCCAGAAGTGTACAGGCGTGTTAGGTTCACTTTGCTTGTTTTTTTGGCGTGGTTGGCAATGACGAACAAAATCTTCGATCCGGGCATCGATCTACGACCACCACACAAATGATCTTGCCAGAACTTTCATGGCCGTATTGCCAGAATGATTCGCATGTAAACTGCAGAGAACATTTTTTTCCGAGTTCGTCTGGCAGTATCACCCTGTTACCTCACAAGAGGCAGTTGCGGTGCAGTGACAACTGTTTGCGCTTCAAGTAATAGGCGGCATACTCTGCGGGCACACCTTTTTCTGGACAGCCGTCCCGGACCATTTCATCACCCTGGACAGCCAAGGATCGCGAAGATTGGCTTATGCGACTACTTCTGCTCGCACAGACGGGTACTCGACTGCTTCCAGCATGAGGACGACTCCTGGAGGCTCGATATCTGGCCCATCTCCGGGAATTGGCAGCCTGCTAAGACAGTCAGCATTTCCGTGGTCTTGCGTCTTTTCATACTGTAATTTGTACTTATAAGCAGATAACATGACAAACCAGCGCGATATACGCGGTGACAGCACTACTTGGATCTACTTATTTCGTTGAAACATGCCTAGAAATGACTTGTGATCGGTAGTAACGGTGAATTCTCAACCGAAGAGTTACTCGTGAAAATGTCGAACGCCATACACAATGGCGAGCGCTTCGCGGTCAATTGGGGCGTAGATACGCTCCGACTTATTGAGTGTTCTTGACGCATAAGCAACAGGTTGCTCTAGCGTTTTAGCACCTCCGCGAGCCAACACAGCTCCTACGCCCACTGGGGATGTATCGCAAGACATAATAAATGGTGCATCGAGATCGTAGTGCACTAGAAGCGACTCTGACGTAAGCAGGTTCTTCAGCCCTTCGAAAGCTCGTTGTTGCTTTTCACCCCACTTCCACGTACTGTCACTGTCTAGTAGGCGGTATAACACTTCGGCAACTGCAGAAAGAACTTTTAGGAAGCGATTGTAAAAATTCAACATACCTTGAAAGGCTTGAAACTCCTTTTTGTTCTGCGTTGTAGGTGCTTGTTGAATGGCCTCAACTTCGCTTTTCGAAGGGTAGGCACCATTTCTGTCTGTCCGGTGGCCCAAATACTGCAGAATCTCTTTGAAAAACTAGCACTTGGCACGGTGAACACGCAGTTTGGTCTTCCAGAGTCGGTTGAAAACCTCTTTCGGTACCTTGTGATGCTCCTTAGCAGTTTCGCTTGCCACCAGAATGTTGTCGATGCCGGCCGCCACCTGTGGTAAGCCTGCAAGGAATGTACCCTGTGTTCTTTGAAATAATCCGGGTGCCACCAACAGAGCGAACGGCAAACGTCGAACTTTTTAAGGCCCTTTTTTGTGTTGATAGTGAGCACTTTTGCTGAAGCATCATCCACCGCAAGTGGCTGGCACTCCTGCGTCAAGTCAATTTTTGACAAAATACGGCCTTTCTCTAGCCTTGCGAAAAGTTCTCTGCCAGTAGGTAAAGAGTAAACATTATTTCTCACCGCTTGGTTGATTGTGCTTCGGTACACATCACACCTTCTCAGCAAACCGTCCTTTTTTCCCACAATCACCACAGGAGTAGCCCATTCCGCATAATGGGTTGGCTCTAGAACACCCTGACGTTCTAGTTTATCAGGCTCGGCGATAACATCATCCTTAAGAACGAAAGGAATGCTGCGGCATTTAAGAAAGTTTGGCTGGACGTGATGCTTTAGTTCAATGTGTACTGGCAGTAGGGCTGCACCGAGAAAGGGCTCACCGAAAACATCCGGGAATTTTTCGACAAGTGCTTCGGCCCTGTGGACGATGCTGTGAATTCCAGTAACGCTGATGTTGAAAGCCTTGAACCAGTCAAAGCCCAGAAGTGTGCTACCTTCGTTCCTTACAACGAGAAGTGGCACCTTGCAGTGCCGCTCTTTAAACTTGATTGGCAGTGTAGCTTTTCCGATGACGTCTAGTCCTTCCTTGGTCCACGTGACGAGCTGCGCGTCTGCTTCCTCAAGCTGAATGCTTGTTGCCACCTTCAGCTTTCAAAACGACTTTTCGCTTGTAATTGATCTAGCTGTTCCGGGATCCACTTCCATCGGTACCATTTCTCCGCCAATGCTTATGGCAAACATAAGCTTGGGACAACTGCTGGTTACTTGGTTGATACTTCGCAAGTCATCATACTCAGTTTCCGTTAAACATGCGGTACTTTCAAGCTGATGGTTCACCTGCCCACTGTTATTTATGCCGACACACCTTGGCTATGTGTCATTGGCCGGAACAGTTAAAGCATACTGCGCTTTTAAACTTGCAGCGATAAGTGGCGTGGTGTCCCGAGCACCGGAAACAGCGTTTTTGTGACTGCGTGCCTGACGCCTTTTCCTCTTGCCCCTTCTTCCGACGTTGCATGCCTATCTTGGCCGTGACATCTGGGCTTTCCTGATTCTGACTTCCGATAGCTCTTTGATGTTTTGCCGCCGATACGGCTGTGATTGCCAGGTCACAGGCTGTGGCAAAGGTCAGGTTCTTCTCGGCCAACAGGCGCTGCTGCGCTATGCTGTGGGAGATTAAAAAATTAACCGATCCCTGAGCATAATGTCAAGTGGAAGTTGTTTGTCGTTGAATCCACAGATCTCGGCCAGCTGGCGTAAAACAGTAACATAATCAGCGACTGACTCACCGTCGTGCTGATCTCGTTTGGCGAACACATACCTAGCATACAGGTCGAAGGATTTTGGATTTATGTGATTCTTCACTGCTTCTACAATAGACTGATAGTCGGCGTTTGGTGGTCTAAGAGGCCTCACGAGGTTGGCTATCTGAAAGTAGGTCTTTTCCCCACAAGAACTCAATAACGCTGTCTTCTTGTCGGCGTCGTCTGTGAGCTTGTTAGCTGCGCAGCATAACTCAATACGCTCAACGTAGTCTTCCCAGGAAGAGTTGCTATTCAGGTGAAACTCACCGATGCAAACGCCGATAGATATCCCGCTGAAACCGCCCCTCCCGCGTGGGCACAACCGTTCTTACTTCGTCGCCACTGTAATGACCGACGTGGACGCCGCAGCAGATTTTGCTAGAATGCTTTAATGCACAAACTTTACGAGTGTATGTAGGTATGGTAGTTGCTTTATCGATTCACTTGGTGGTGCTAGTTCGAACACCAGGCATGCGCAGTACACACTGGTTTGCTCAGTTCATGCTGTTATCACAGAAATCCTGTCATTTTCGCAAGCAACGTTATTTTTCAGCAACGTGTAGACAGCTAGCCTCAAGTTTTTTTTTCAGCACTAGATCAGTGTCGTGGCCATTCACACAAGTGCTCAGTTCCTCACTGTCACTGAGTAGGTACAGCATCATGCTTTGCAAGGCGCAACGTTGATTTACCTTGGCATGAAACTGATGTTCGTGCGTCTTCCTTGCAAGGTGCTCTAAAATCTGTTTTGTTGAAAGAACTGAATGTACCACAAATGGCGGTGGAAACTTCAAGCCTCCCCTGGTCATGCTGTCAATTAACAAATGGTCAGTTATATTGAGCTCTATATCTACAATTGTAAGTTGTGTGCCGCAGTCTTCGCATGGATGGCGCTTCAGTACTGCATATGCGCAATAGCCAGCAATGTACCTAATTGCATACATGTCATCAGCAGATTTGTTGAGACTTTCTTCAGTAAGCGTAATGTTGTACTTCCTTCTTAGTGTTTCATGATTTAGACTCCTTTCCTCCTGCTTAGATGACGGCAAGTCTTCCAGAACAAGCATTCTGTAGACGAATCTTGGCTTTTGCTTCAAAGGCTTGCGTAGAAGAAACATGCACTGAGACCTGCAGATCTGTCTGTACTTATCGAGCCTAGCCTCTAGACAATCTGCTTGAAACTTGCCCAAGAGGACATACTTAAAACTTAGCTCATGCAAACAATAACTTGTTATCTTGATCAAGGCATAGGCGCTCTGTTGCAGAGCGAAATGCGTCTCTTTGATCAAACTGTAGGAGTGAGTGCCTGTACTACTCCAAGCATCAAGCACGCTCACAAACATATTCAGAATCTCAAACTACGGACACTGCATATCCCGCACTTACTCTTGCTAAACATCTCGCTGCCTGTACTCCTTATCAGGTGTTTTTACATTCACAACCTTCCACCACCTAATTGCTAGGTCAGTAACTGTTGCAGTTTTTTCAAGTACTGGCAAATGCAGTTTCCTACCTTCGATTGCGAGAGCTGCTCACACAAAGCTGCTGAAAATTTTAAGCGCACGCTTTTCATCTTGCCACTCCAAGTGGGTAGGATAGAGCATCTTTCATGAGAGCCCATGTGCTTCTTTTGCCAGTTTGTTTCGTTCAGACTGGTACAGAAGTCTAAAGCAAAAATGGTGCTTTCTGGCCGCTTCTGCTCTCTGTGGCAAGAAAATTGAATGGGAGATAATGAAAACACTTTTCATAATTTTTTTCCGTTCATCCAGTAATTTCTAACACATTTTAGCAAGTGCACAGTATCAACTACAAAAAACAAAGGCTTTTGTGCATTCAGAATGCTAGTAGACAATACCTGGTTCGTTGGTATTACCAAAAGCGATATGATCTTCCTGTTGACGGCATCGTTTCAGTCACAACCACAACAACATGAGGTCCATCAATCTGTAGGCCTATAATTACCATTTCCAACACATCGTGTAGCCCTTTTCTGTTGTTCTTGTTTAAGAAGAATGTGAACAACATCCCTATATGAAAACGTGGGCTGTTTTAGCTGACTCAGCACGTTGAGCAGCCGAGTCTCTTGAACTGCCACTTTGAACTCGAAGAACTGATGTAAATGTAGTTATTCTAATATTCGTGTGATGACTCGCCATGCATCTGGCTGAGGATCACGACAGATTGTGCCACCTCACCGAGGAAGCACTCGCGTTTCGGCGGCGCAGTTCATGGAGCACGCAGAGAAAATAAAGTTAGTAACCAGAGTATGTGTTGACTGATCGCTTGCTTTCGCTTTCCGCTTATATGCGGCAGCCCGCTCCCCCCATGTCACATTGGCGACAAGAAAGACGCTTTGAGCTGCGTGGAGGCTGTTTATTCTAGTGTTCCTGCTGCGCAGGGCTGAGTTTCCGTACTTTGGATATGCCTGGCGTCGGCAAGCTGGGGCCGTTCGACGTACTGACGAGCTGGGAAAAATACCGAGAGCGAACTGTATAGTACTTTATTGCCAACAACGCGCCGGATGACAAACAAAGAGCCGTCTTTTTTATGTGTTGTGGCCCAGCCACACACACTCTGCTTCAAAACCTTCTGGCACCTGTGAAGCCATGAGAACCACGTTTAACATTTATTTTTGATGTGCTCGGGAAGCATTTATTACCTAAACCGTCAGAAGTCGTCACTACGTTTAAGTTCAACTCAAGAGCACGACAGACGGGTGAAACGGCTGCGGACTACTTTGCATCTTTGAACAAACTCGCTGAGGATTGTGAGTTTGGAACTTTTCGTGACAGGATGCTGCGAGACCACATAGTTGCGGGAATTAAGCAGTGCACAGGCGACTGTTCGAGCAATCGGACTTGATGCTAGACATGGTGAAGAAAACCGTCATTGCAATGGAAGTGGCGAGATTTGCGCGCCCTTTCGATGGTGCCGGGGCCGTTCGTCATGCCGGTCAACGCCATGCCACCTGGTTTGTCGGCGGCGACGCGGAAAGGGACGTCATTTGTGTGCTTTCGGTGCCGCAGCGAGCATCTGGCGACACAGCCCGTCATCTAAACAGTGTGTGCTGCAATTGCAAGCTCATGGGCCATCTTTCTTGTTGTGTAAGGGGACGAAAGGTATTTTGAATTCTAAAGGGCAGGCGCTGTTGACTGGGAAGAAAAAGTCTGTGCACGCTGTGCACGACACCGTTAGTTACGGAACTGAAAAATACTTGATGCGCCACAATTATACGAAATGTGGAAACTACAGGGTGCTGAGGACACACAGCCGTTTCTTCTAGAAGTTTCCGTGAATATAATTTTCCTGCAAATGGAGCTTGACACGTGCGCGAGTGTCTCGGTTGTCTCTGAACACACCTTTCGCCGCAAGTTCCAATCCGCGCGCCTGAAATCCTCAAGTGTCTTGTTTAAAAGTTATACGGGTGAGCTTATTCCTGGTAAAAGAGTCCTGCATGTGTCCGCGCCACTTGTCAGTCACAAGTGTCAAGACCTGCTGTTCGTCGTCTCGGGCCACTGCCCTTCCCTGATGGGGTGAGGCTGGATGAAAGGACTGGGACTACAACTTCAGAGAACGACAGATCTCAACGCAGTTTCGTCTATTCAGGACGTTATTGCGGAGTACCAGTGTATTTTCAACGATGAACTGGGGAACATTCAAGAGCGTTGCTGCAAAGATCAGCCTTCAAGAAAATGCGAAAGCCAAGTTTTCTCAAACCTCGTCCTGTTCTATTCGTGACACTTGATCGAGTAAATGAAGAGGTGCTTCGCATGTAACTCACAGGTGTGCTATGGCCTGTGAGGACCTTGGAGTGGGCAGCACAAACTGTACCCATATGGAAGCGAAACGGGCGAATTCATATTTTCGGAGATTTCAACGTCACGGTAAACCCAGTGAGCATACCGGAGAATGGCCCCATACCTCGTGGTGAAGACCTGTTCACCAAGCTAAGTTGTAGAGAGAAATTCACCAAACTTGTCCTGAAGGATGCATACTTACAAGTTCCACTTGCTGGAGTCAACAAATGTTGACAATCAACACACCAAGAAGTCTCCACCAGTACACTCGCTTATCCTTCGGTATCACTTCAGCGCGTTCGATATTCCTGAGGAAAATGGGCAACCTTCTGCAGGGTCTGAGACACGTTGTCGTGTATTTCCATCATGTGTTGGTGACTGAACGCAACGACAAGAATCACCTCGGAAACGCGACCCGAGTGCTAGGCCGCCTTAAGGAGGCTATACTCAAGCTGAAACTGAACAAGTGTGTGTTTCTTCCCCCATAGGTCAATTACCTTGGCCTGGATGTTACGTCTGCGCGTTTGCACCCAAATTGAAAGAAAAGTGAAACTGCACTAAAAGCGCCCAAACTAAGTGAGGTAGAGTAACTACAGAGCTACGTAGGGCTACTGAACTTTTATCGGCGGTTCCTTTAACGGCGGTTCCTACCCGACTTGTTCAGCGTGTCGCATCCTCTAAATCAAGTTCTTGGAAGCAAGGCACCATGGGTGTGGGGACGTGACCAAGAACAAGCTTTTCAACAAAGCAAGGAGCTACTCGCATCGGCAGCTGTTCTGGTACACTACGATCCCAAGAAGTCTCTGGTGCTTATCTGCGATGCTTCATCGTATGGTGAAGGTGCTGTGCTGGGCCAACAGAATGATTATTTCACCGAACGGCCAATTGCATTTGCATCGAGGAGTCTCGCACCTGCTGAGCATTACTAATGATTGATTTTTGGGGTTTACCATCCAAAAAACGCGATATGATTGTGAGAGACGCCGTAGTGGAGGGCTCCGGACATTTCGACTACCCGGGGTTCTTTCACGTGGACCCAAATCTGAGCACACGGGTCTACCACATTTCCGCCTCTACCGGAAATGCAGCCACCGCAGCCGGGACTCGATCCCACAGCCTGCGGGTCAGCAGTCTAGTCCCTTAGCCACTAGACCACCGCGGTGGGGTGAACGTAACTACAGCCATCTGGACAAAGAGGCCCTTGCCCTTATGTTCGGAGTGACCAAGTTTCGGCAGTATGTTTGTTGCCGAGCGTTCGAGGCGGTCACCGATCAGAAGCCTCTGCCTGGTTTGCTCGCCCTGAAAAACCTAGGCCTGAGACATGCTTACTGAGAGTGCTGCACTGGTCATTGATGCTGGCAGCTTACAGATACAAGCTGAACTGCAGACTTGGATCGAGCATTGCGAACACCGACTGTTTGAGTCGATTACCACTGCCTGTTACTGAACACACTGTTGAGCAGCCAGCCGGCAGACGGGGTCATGCTCCAGACTGCGTATCCCAAGGTCATGACGCCGTGTGTTGTGGCTGAGGGGGCTTCCAAATATCCTGTCTTGGCAAATATTCGTGAAGCACTGTGGGTTAGAAAAAAGCTGCGGGAACCTGTGCTGAAACTCTATGCTCATCAAAGTACGCAATTGAGTGTGAAAGAAAACTGCATTCTGCTAAGTTCACTTATGGTGGTTTCTTCTACTCTGTGACTGCAAGTGCTCCACCTGCTCCATGAAGGTCATCCTGGTATTTAAAAAAAAAGCGGTGGCTCGTATCCACGTGTGGTGGTTAACCATGGTTTATGATATCGCTAATATCGTAAATCAGTGCCGCGTGTGCTAGGTGAACCAGAGAACCGCTTGGCCAGTAGCCATGACGGCATGGCCGTTCGCAGAGGGGCCATGGTCGCAAATTCACATAGACTATGCCGGACCTCTCAGGAATCAGTTTTTGCTGATTGTCACCGATGCCTTCTAAAAATGGGTAGAAGTCACACCTGTGACAACATCATCGACAGAGGCCACCATTCTATACTTGCGCACCATGTTTAGCACCCATGGGTTGCCGGACATAATCGTGTCCGCTAATGGGTCAGCCTTCGTAAGTGCCAGTTTCAGGAAACTCCTCCAATGAAACGGCCTTATGCATGTGCCTATACCACCATATCATCACGCTTTGAATGGGCCTGCAAAGCGGGCAGTTCAAACGATCAAGTAAAAGCTGAAGAAGGCAGTGGATGGAAGCTTCAAATGTCAGCTTGCACGAATACTTCTGATTTAGATATTAACGCCACATGAGACCACGGGATGCTCACCGGCTGAGTTGATGATGGGACGGAAGCTGAAGACAGCTTTGACCCTTTTACACCCCAGGATGTGATCCATACACCTGAATAACCAGCTCCAGGAGAAGGTAGCGCATGAGAAGAACGTCCACCTAACTCTGATTGCGCAACCAAGGGATGCTGTTGATGCGAAAAATTTTCGAGGTGGTCCAGCCTAGGGTCCTGTGACAGTTACTTCCACGTTGGGCGACCACAATTCTGATGTCACACTGCGAAATAGTCGACTCTGGGGGCGACACCAGGAGCTATTGCACCCTGACTTCGCCACACCTGACGCACCCTAGGATGCCACAGTAGAGGCTCAGGACTTTCCGCGTGATGTGAGTGCACATGGTGAACAGACCGGTATCGGACAAGCTCATCTAGACGCTGACGTTCGGAATGAAGCTCGACCTAGGCAGCAGATTTGCCAGCTGCTTCATCCCTCTCCACGTCTTAGTCGCAAACTGCACCTATGCGAAAAAGCTCAAGAGCAAGACGTGCCATGGAGCGCTATTCGCCATAGACGCCCTGGACTCAGTTTTTCCAGTGTGGGTGGGGAGAAGTGTGAAGTCTGGCCATGCATCTGGCTGAGCAGCACGACTGATGGCGCCACCGCACCAAGGGAAGCACTCACGTTTCGGCCGTGCAGTTCGTGGAGCACGAAACGGAAATAAAGTTAGTCACCGGAGTCTGTGTTGTCTCGTCGCTTGTTTTCGCTCTCACCTAACACGCGGGAGCCCCCCGCCTCCACATCACAAATAGCGACACATTTCTCTCGTTGTCTTTCGAAATACTCGCCCTGCGTTTCGTGAACCTCAAAAAAGCTTCCTAAATTAGTTCTTCAGAAGGGCTGACATCACACGCTGCGCAGACTCTTTTGCTTGTTTCTGGGTGTGGCAGTACGAGCTTGCCGTGTCGCAAAGAAATTTACAAGCATGCTGTGAAATAGCGTGCAGTATGCTAGCGAAAACAAGAATCTCCGCAGAGTACTTCATACCGCTGGCTTTTTGGTAAGAAGGTGACAATGCTCTTTCAGAAACATTAGTGCATCAACCCTTTTACCTTCCTCTAAATCCTCAATCGCTATGTTATCAAGAATTAAAATGGGCATTGCTAACCTTCTACGCACTTTGTCTTGTCTGTGGGTTGTCTCTCGGCTAGCATTGTAGCTCTTCACATTGTCAAGAAGGTCAACGAGCACACGAAAATCACACATCTTAGAAGGATTGCACAGTCGATTGCAGGAAGACAAGGAAACATTCTTTAAAAATACACGAGCAGGTAAATAAGCAGTCTCTACCACAGATATGACTAGCTCTGGTGCATGCAATTTAATCGCCATATGAGCGAAACTCACGCACGAATCACATATGGTTGGAGACCAAAACACTTTGTGCCGAATGCGTTCTATGAGTGACCTAAGGTAAACAAAGTGCTTGACGTTGTTTTTCTATGCTTCGTTTTCATATATTATGTGAGAGTTCTGAATGGCTTGATGAAGGAATTGGTATTCAGTCCGCTTTTTTTTCGTAGGCACCTTCGCGTGTTTTTCGCTCGTCAGACACGTACGCTGGACAGCCAGCAAAAATTGTTGGCAATGCGTCCGGCATCAGCTGGTGAGTTTCATGGGTGTTTTGATAGTCCTCCCATCAAAATCTGTGCATGAAGACGTTGTCCTCAAATACTCTGGCTTTAAGTGGAGTTCGTATACCGGCATATGAAAAAGGAGTGCACGCAAATAACTCAAATACTATGAAGCCCATACATAGGGTATTCTTACGCAACCAGAAAGTGTAACGTATCAAATTCTACGTTTGTATAGCAGCTCTCTGCCATCCAATCCGGCTTTCTACTACATACGCGTGCGTGGAAGTACCCCTGTTTATCTGTTTGAATAACAAATATGTGCGATTTTGCTTACCTTGCGGTCCTTCAACTGTGCGACATTCTTATCGCCACGCCGCACCGCATGTTGCGATTCGGCTTTTCGCTTCGGCTGACTTCAAAAAAAAAACAAAGAAGCTTTTAAACTTCCTTCGTAATTTCCTGTGCACATTGGCACACAGCACCGGCGCATAGATCCACACACCCGTGAAACACAAAACTTAATGCATATATCCACATTTGAGGCTTTCGAAAGACACAATGACGCCTACAATGGTGAGCGCAGCACTGTGCACACGACAGTATCTAGGTGGCATAGTGACATGTTATGTCATGCGGCGTGCACAGTTTCACAGAGCATGGACGGGTGATTATGATAGGTGGCTAGATGGATAGATGGATTGCTGGATATGGCTGTACCCTTTAGATCAGAGGTGGCTAGGGTCACCAAGCCGTAATACTTAATGAACCAAAATGTGGATCTATTTTTTCCCTTTAAATAGTGAGGTTGAGGATTCGTACTTTTCAGTGAAGCGTTTATTTTCACTCGTGTCCTGACTTTAGCCACCAATCTCATAGCCTTTTTCTAGTTATTTCTACCTGCTTATAGTCTATTGTGCCCTCCCTGTCCCTAAACACGAGTGCTTTAATAAACTCTGAGCCATTATCCTGAACTATAAGGTGGAGCACTTTACAGAACATTATCAAGTGTTCGGCACATCCTTCTTCCTCCCTGCACGCACTGCACACCGTGTCTACCCTTTCTTATTTGGCCCGATATGTCTTGGTTCACAATACTGCAGTCCTGGCCTCAAACAGTAGAGAACTACCCCAAGTATTATCATAGGTCCTCTCCTTGGCAGTTTCCTTCTTAAAAGCTTGATAGATCTCCAGTGCGGACTTCTTATTCATTCCAATTCTCCACATATCGGTCTCAGCTTTTCTCACCTTTTTATTAACCGATAATTCTTTATGGTTTGGCCCCCTGCTGTTTACTGAGTATTAACCAGTCAACTTTATAATTCGCTTCGTCCTTTATTATTGACATTCTTTATGTACAAGTAGCTGAATACCTTCCTAGCCCAACGCTCTTCCCCATTTCTCTAAATAGCTTCTCAAATTTTATCTTGCGGCTAACTTCCCTGCCCTCAAATGATGTCCATCCCATACGACCTTGTACTCTCTGATTTGGTGTATTCACGTGAGCCCCTAAGGCAAGCCTACCTATTTCACGTTGCTTAATTTCTAACCTTGCTTGAACTTGTGATATCATGCACAAGAGAGAATTGCTGAATGTCAGACCAGAAACCAAGACCCCTTTCTATATCCTTCTCACAACATTATACATAATGTAATCACAGTGCCCTGTTTTTCATCACCGCTGCACTCCTGTTACCTTTAGTCGTCACGTATATTTCGTGTTTCCTTAGGTACTTGGCTGCATTGCTTATCCATACGCTCATATATTTGTATTTATCTGTTATCTTTAGCGTGACCTCCTGTATTCTAAGCTCACTACCTTCGTTGTCATTGAAAATCATGACTGCTGATTTTTCCTTACTGAATCTAAAATCTAACCTATCTCCCTCATTACCGCAGATGTCCATCAATTTCTGCAAATCTTCCTTGTTGTTGGCCATTAGCACTATGTCATCTGCGTACATTTATGCTGGTAGTGCCTGATAAATAAGTTTTCCTTGTTTGACTAAAGAGAGATTAAAGCCTGGTCCACTTCTCTCTAATTTTGCTTCTAATCCTTGTAGGTACATCATGAACAATAAGGGTGACAGGGGGCACCCTTGCCTAAGCCCCCGTTTTACCTCTGCAGGCATGGATACCTGTTTTTCCCACTTTATAACTACATTGCTACCTTTATAGATGCCCTTTAAAAGATTAGTGACTACATGTTCCACGCCTAGTGTGTCTAGTATTCCCCACAATTCCTCTTGAACAACGCTATCGTACGCTCCCTTGATATCCAAAAATGCTAGCCACAGGCGCCTGTGTTCCTTTTCTGCTATTTCGATGCACTGTGTCAGTGGGAACAGATTGTCTTCCAACCTCCTGTGTTTACAAAATCCATTCTGGAGTTCCCCCAGCGCCTGCTAATCTTCTTCTATCCATGCCTGCAGTAATTTCTTTATAATCTGCATCACTAGCCTGCAGACCACTCATGTCACTGTTACAGGAAAGTAGTTGTTTATGTCAGCTTTGTCCCCCTTTTCTTTATAAATCATGCTCATTCTGCTCAGTTTCCATCGATTGGGGACTTCACCAATGATAATTATTTTATTTATTATTTATTATTTTATTAATTACATACTGCAGTCCGTAGACTAAGTAGGAGGGGCACAAAAAGGGAGCATAGCGAAAAAAGCGAACAAGTTATACAGCAAGTTAGAATACACAAAGCTACTGAAAAACAAGTCATACTAAATAGGATGCTTAGTTATACATATCTAGAAGAAAAAGCGAACAAACTTCTAGACACAGTTTCAAGCACAAAAAGTAAAGCTACAGAGTAGAAATAATAAGATGAGGTAATCTAGGATTGAAATATCAACCGTGTTGATTACACGAGAGATGCATGTAGTTTTCAAAGTCGGGAATGCCACGTTCAGGAAAAACCTTTGAAGGCAGTGCATTCCATTCTCTAATGGTTCTCGGAAAGAAGGAATGTTTGAAAAGGTTAGTACGTGCAAAGTAAGGTGTCAAATCACGATTGTGAGCATGCCTGGTTTTCATGGAAGAAGAGGGAGCGATGTATTTACTGGGATCAATATCAAATTGATGGTTACGAAGCAGGAAAAGAAACTTGAGTCTGGCGATAGTTCTACGCTGTTTCAAGAGCGGAACGTTGTTAGTAGCCATAAGTGATATAGGTGATTCAAGATTTTGATAGGGATTGTAGATGAATCTTACCGCTCTCCTCTGGACCATTTCAAGTTTATAAACATCCTTTTTAAAATACGAGTCCCAGGCTACGCATGCGTACTCTAGACAGGGTCGAATAATTGTATTATATGCAAGAAGTTTGATCTGAGTTGGCACGTTTTTTAGTTTGTGTCTAAGAAACCCTAGTTTTGTAGAAGTGGAGGAACAAACGTAGTCAGTGTGGTTACTCCACGACAGTCGATTGGTAATATTGACTCCCAAGTATTTAAAATTGCTCACTTCGATCAACGGATTATTATTTAGGGTGCAGCGTGATGCAAAAGGGGTAATTTTATTTCCGGTACGCATATAGACCGATTTACTAATGTTTTACTCCGTCAACCAGGTATGGCACCAATCGGAGAGAGAATTTAGGTTGTTCTGCGAGCACTCTTGGTCCCTTTCACTTTTAATTGGCTTGTAAAGAATGCAGTCATCTGCAAAAAGCTTTAGGCTTATGGCGGAGGTGTCAACTGATGGAACGATGTTATTGATAAAGATGAGAAAAAAGACAGGGCCAAGGACACTGCCTTGTGGAACTCCCGAGGTTACAGGTAGAACCCCAGAGCAGCAGCCCTCGACCTGGACAAACTGTTTGCAGCTGGTAAGGCAGGAGCGGATCCAATTAATTACACTAATGGGTAGTCCAATATTTGAAAGTTTGGTGAGTAATATACTATGGCAAACACAGTCGAAAGCTTTTTTAAAATCTAAGAAGATGGCGTCTATTTGGTCGCCCTTATCAAGTGCCATTGCGAAGTCGTGAATTGTGGTGACATGTTGAGTGGTTGTCGAGAGGCCCTTCCTAAAACCATGCTGGAAAGGAGTCAAAATACTGTTTTCTTCAAGAAATGACATTATGTAATGCGTGATGATATGCTCAAGAAGTTTACAAGGACCGGAAGTTAATGATATTGGCCGGTAGTTTTAAACATTTAGGCGATCACCTTTTTTCATACGGGAATAACACGTGCCGTTCGCCAATCATCGGGAAGAATTGAATTATAAAACGAAAGACGAAAAATATGGGTGAGGACATGCGCGATAGGTTCGGCGTAACGTTGCAAAAATTCATTAGGTATGCGACCATCGGAAGATTTAGTCTTAACATTCAGTAACAGTGAAAGGACACCTTCGACAGTTATGAAATCAGCAGATCTAGTCGACAGAGAAATAATGTTTGTGTCAGCGTGATCTCTCTGAGTGAATACTGAGTGAAAATACTGATTGAATTGGTTTGCAATTTTGACTAGATTGTTAACAATACAGCCATTTACTGATATCTCGGTCGGTGTTTTGTGCGCATCGCTCAAGTACCGCCAGAATCTATCCGGGTTAGTTTTCTAAAAGTTAGGAAGCGAGTGGTTTAAGTATCTTGCCTTAGCTTTGCTTAGCCGAGTTGCAAGCTGAGCCTTCAACGAGATAAGTCTGCAGGGTATTTTTTTTCTTTTTTCTAGCTCGTTTTAGCTTGCGGTGCAAATGTATGATATCTTTAGTAATCCATGGGTTATTTTGGTTTTTCCTAACCTCTGCTTGGCACAAACTTGTCAGTGCAGTAATCTATCGCAGTTTTTGTTTCGTTCCAGGCGATCGGCACATCATCAGAAAGACTATCACATAAGAGCCACAGATAATACAAAATGGCCTGGTCATCCGCCTTCGAGTAATCCTTAATGACATGTCTGGTCTCTTGTCGGTGTGCTTTGTTTTCACCAATAGCGAAGGATAAAAATACTGCTTTATGGTCGGAAATGCCATCTTCTATAGAGACCGTGTATTTGCATACATCGGAATTTAAAAAGAGTAGGTCGAGTGTAGAACGGGTGTTTCCAGCCTCTCTGGTGCACTCTTTAACAATCTGCACAAGATCGCACATCAATGCAATGTCAGCGAGAGGGTTTAACGTCGTTAGATCAGAGCCAGAGCATGGAACGCGCCAGTCAACATTGGGCAAGTTAAAATCACCTGCAAGAATCAGACGGCATTTTTAAACGTGCACATGTGGTCATATAGTCTAGACAGATATTCGTGTGTTGAAGAGGGTGGTCTGTATATGGCACATACGGTGAAGTAATGGCACCAGCAGCTTACCTTAAGAAATAAACTTTCGTGCTCATGAATTTCTTGAAGGGGCCGAGCACTAATACAATCTTTGAGAACTATTGCTACACCACCACCTCTTGTTGACCGGTCACGTCTGAAGATTTGATATCTCGGAGGAATTAGTACTGAATCATTTATACCTTCGTGCAGCCAGGCTTCTGTGATTATTGTAATGTGAGGGTCGTAGGTGAGTAGAAGGTAGTCGAGCTTGTCAACTTTATTTGACAGGCTTTGCGCGTTTACGTTAAGCACTCTCAAACTTTTGTACACACACTGTCGAGCGGGTCAATCAGAACCTGTAGCTTGCGGATCAAGTGCTACACGCACATTTTTGGCTTCATCCCAGCTAAAAAGTTTGCCATCAATTTTGATCTTGTCGTGAATAAGAGTAACCCGTTTCCTGCTGTCGCGTTCAGCTTTTGCACTTTCCCAAAGCAGGCGGTGCTTGCGCAGCGTGCACTGGCTATAATCATTTTGTACATAAATATCGGAGCCCTTCAATTTATTTGAATTCTTTAAGACTTCTTGTTTCTCCTGATAATCTTGAAAGTAAGCTATGACAGGCCTACGACTACCTTGGCGGCCAAGACGGTGAATGCGGGCTAGGGACTTGCACTTCACTCCCAATGTATTCTCGAATATTTCGGTTACAACAGCAGTTCAAAGACAGGTGTCATTTTCATTTGTGTTTTCGAGAACACCATGAATGATAAGGTTTGTAAGGTTTGCCTGACGGCTTCGGTCTTTGAGATCAGTTAACTTGGAGCTCTGGCATGACAGCACAGTTTTAAAGGAAGCTGCAGTGGATTCAAGAGCTGCAACTTCCGGTGATTTGCCTTTAAATTCCTGTAGTTTGGCTTCAATTGCTCGAAATTGCAAGTCCATGTTGCACATTATTTGTTCGTTCATCGATTTTATAGCAGTATTTAAGCTTTCATATCTGCTTGGCCCTGAAGAATACTGTGTAATAAATCAGCGTTCGTGGGTCGTGGGTTTGCTTTACGTCACCACAGAGTAACAATTTGCATGCACAATAGCACTCATATGCAATACTTAAACAGGTGCTTGGACACGGCACAACTACTAACATGACTTCATCAATAGTTTTTATGTTGGAAGCAGAGTAGATAACCTGTACAACGAAGAAGAACTTCATGGTCAGCAACATGGTCGCTGTCGTCTTGCTATGCCCACTTCGAAGAAATGCTGCAGTGGATGCTTTATAGCCTCGGTCGCTGATGTCACGGACATGCGCAACTGTCGCTGCGTCGGAGCGTCCATACAGAAGGTCAGTATCGGTGTCCGCACATGCAGATCTGCCATGGCAAGGTAGATGGTGTCAACCGGCGGCGCGCACGTGTCATTCGTGCTCGGTAATCCTGTGACCGTCAGCAGCCAAACCTGTACAACGAGGAAGAACTTCGTGGTCAGCAGAATGGTCGCTGTCGTCTCGCCGTGCCCAGTCAATGCTCAATGTCCACTCAATGCTCACTGCCTCTCTCAAAGCCTGCTTAGACTTCGGAACAGATGTCTTTATCAGCAAAATTGGAATGCCATCTGGGCCTGCTTATTTACTACTAGGAACCCTCTTTGCAGCCCTTTCCTACTCTCGTTGTAAAAATGAAGCCATTGCGCCCCTTGATTCATCTTTGTCTCTTATGGGCAATAAAGCACTTCTTTGTTGAAATTTTTCTGTCACCCTCGTTTTAGGGGCGAAGCTCCTTAGGGCGTGGGCTGTGCGTCCCCTGTAGCCTGTATGTAGCCACCTCTAGTTTAGTTCTTGCAGTGTTCACTAGATGGCGGTACCGTCTCCTGTATGTAGCCACCTCTCGTTTAGTTCTTGTAGTGTTTACTAGATGGTGGTACTTGTAGCTGATGATGAAAAGATGCAAGATGTTATAAATTAGACAGCGGTACTTGTAGTTGATGAAAGACGCGAGATCTTATAATATAAAATAGGAATGATGTCACATATGGCGCGTGTCATTGGTTGAAGGCAATCGTTCGATTTAGTGCGGCGACGTACGCTAGGGGGAGCGATGTAATAAAATTGAGTGGGCAAAATGTACAGAGGATTCATGGTTTACCAGGTTTACCTCCGGAGCTTCGCCCACTCATCATCATTCACTTCGTGGATATGGCGGAATTTTTTTTATGTATTCAATAGCTTCGTCCCCTTCAAGCCTAGCACTTTGAGCTGTAGTTATAAACCACTGCTCTAGGCTGGTCTCATTTCTTAAGGAGTTTAGGTGGTTCAAAAATTTCGCTGTTGCCTTTCTATCTTTTTTATGTACGACTGCCAGCCATTGAGCTCCCTTTCGTCTAATCTTTTCATCGATCAACAGGGATCCATTCCTTCTACAGGTTAGAAAGACTTCCCATTTTCTTTCAACATCATCTGTCGGTTCACCCCGCTGCTTAGCATGTCTGTGTTCCCTAGAGGCTTCCTGACGTTTTGCTATGACTCGCTTATTTTCCTGATCCCACCAACTTTTGGGTTTCTGTCTCCTTTTCCGGGGTGACTTGTCACGTGCCTTATCAAGCTCTAGCTCAAATATTCTAATTAGATTCGTATATGGCCACTCTGTTCTATTATCATCAGTGATTACTTTCACAATTTTTTGAGTAGCTATTTGTATTTGCCTTTCTGAATAAAAATTTTGCTGTATTTGCTCATCTTGTCTCCTTCCCACTTTCATTGCTTTTCCAAAACTTAGCTTGATACGTTCGTGATCACTACCCAGACTTCTGGAGCCACCTTCATCTATCTGCATTCCCTTGAGCTTATCATACATCCTATGTGACATCAGTGCGTAATCTATCGTCGACTGGAACCTTCCTACATCCCATGTTATTTGCCCTTCACACTTCTCGGTACTGTTGCAAAGGATCAAATCATGCCTTTCACACATGTCCATGATCATTTTGCCTGTCGGGTCGGTATACCCATCTATATCTTCTATGTGCGCATTCATATCTTTTAGTTTATTTATCTGGCACTCTCCAACTAACTCCTATATGTCTTTTGATATACACTCTACCATTGCCGGGTTTTTCTCTCTGGCCTTTGCTCCCGCCCACAAATACACGAAACCAAGGAGTGTCGTTTGCCCGGCCACTTTTCCTTTTAGCCTTAACGGTTTCTTGCCCTCCTGTCTGACCCTTTGCCAGTCTCTACTTTCATTAATGAATGCCTCAATACCACCCCCTTTTCTGCTGCCTTCTGTTCTATTACAAGATTCACACACATAGTCCGGATTTTTAGGAGGTTGTTCCATGTCCCTAAGATGTGTTTCTACAAAATTATATACCATCGGCCTGTCCTCCCTTAGCTGTTCTATCTCTTCCCACTTTAGCCGGTTCCTGCCAGCCTGCATGTCATTATACCCTTTGTCTGAATGGGCTCGGTGCTCGTGGCTACGTCTATTTCTGCTCTGGACTCTACCTATCTTAGATACTTGTGCCACTTTGGAATCGTATCTCTCCATACCACCTGTCAAAGAATCTCCCTGGTTGTTTTCCTTGTTACTAGCTATCCTGTACCTTGAAGGACCTTCGTACCCCGCAAAAAAGCTACTGTGCGTCCTGCAAGTCGCCAACCCACCTCATGACCTTGCCGCCCATCGAAGTGAATTCTGTCTCGTTGAAAACCACCCCACCTATGCACCTCTCTGTTTATATCCACCACCTCAAAGCCTTTCTCTCTACTCATCCGTCATATTTCTTGGTTTGCGGTGACAAGCGCTCTTTGCAGGTTGCTGTCACGTAGTGGTACCTCTGGTATCGTGCATATCACTCTGTACTTGAGGAGAAGTGGCGCGCATGTAATCGACCCCTTTCGCCAGTGTGTTTGCTAGTCCTGCTTCATCTCCATTTAAGACATTGTTCAAACCGCCAGAAATTATCACGAGGTTTCCTCTATCAGCTCTATTTTTGAGTTTTGCGCTCGCTTGCCTCATGACTGCTTCCAGCATGCGTCCTGGGAACGCCCATACTACAACCGTCTTGTCACTTCTTACCCTCTCTTTGATTGCTTCTGTGCATCGATTTAAATTCGAGTCCCCAGCAATTATCGCATGCTGCGACTTTTCAGCTGTAGCGTCCTGCACCTGGGGTTTACTTTCACCTGTAACGCCGGCTCATTTGTCCCCTCCCAGCCACACCACTACTTCGCTGAAGCTGGGCCTTGCAACAATTGAACCAGCTGAACCTGTTTTTTTTTTCAAACTTGCTTGCTCTTTCCACTTCGCCCTTCTGGTGGCCGGTTCTCTACTGTTCTCTCCGTAGGCCGCTCCTTTCTTCAGCTTCACTAGTGCTTCCTCGGCAGACTTCAGCGTTTCTTCCATTTCCCTCGTTTTCTCTTGCTCTGTCACCAACGCAGTCTCCAGCTCGGTGATTGTCATCAGCAGTTCACTCTGGGCAACCATCAATTTCTCGCTTTTTTCCTTGACCTCACATTGTCTATACTTCACGTCAGCCTCTTGTCCATCTGCGTCTACACTTGGGTCCAAATTAAAACCCACCCCGCATCCTGAACACTTTACACTCTTTTTAGCCATGCCTTTCTGACACCAATGGTCCCTATGACTTGTCTCACTCGATAAAAACAAAACTCGAGCCCTGCCCTACAAAAAAATAAAAGCTAAGCTCTACTACAAACATTTACGTGTTCAATGTATGTGCACCTCCCCCACGGGGTGGCACGAGAAAAAAACAACGAAAAACCAAAAAGTTAAACACATACACACGTGCACAAACTAATTGTACCTAGTGACCGACCCCAGAAAAAGCCGTAAAATGTAATAGGTGCTACAAAGATTTTGACTACTGCCTTAATATTTATAAAAATAAGCTCAAAACATGCAAAACCACTTATCGGAGCAGTCGATCGGGAGTGCTCAAGAAACACGCCCAACCACCGTGACAGATCGAACCGAACAAAGCAAGTGGTGACTACCGCCATCTACTGCGCGCGCGTGAAAACAATTGGTCTGTTCAAACCAGGCCAGGTTAGATGACGTCAGCGAGTAGGCCGCCGGAGTGCGGAGGCATGAAGTAGTCTGGGGGGTGTTGGTAGTACACGGGAATGGCTCACCACCGCCCCTCGTACTAAGAGCCGTAGGCGCTGCCAATTTCGTTTTGTAATTCTAGTCTTCCATCGCTGAGGCACGCAACGGCACAGTGCCGAAAGAAAACAGTGAAGCTGCAGAACCAACCATTTATAGGGTAAGTGACAGCGAGCATCCAAAACCGCTTTCGACCGCAAGTGATGTGAAATAAACTCGCAACCGTTAAGACCTACGCTTTCGACACATATCATCATCTTTGAAGCGAAACAGCTGCGTAAGAATGCACATTCGGAACTCCAGCCACCTGCTCTCAACAACGCGGTAATGTGAGTGGTGATACAGACCACACGAGATGACGGCATGAACAAGAGACCCCCCAACATCCTGCAAGACTTCCACCACACTTTTCGCTCTGCAGCTTTGATTGCGAAAGCCTCTCCTCAGTTTTCCTTTCTCCATGGGACAATCTTTCATTCTTAAGGGAGCCTCGCAACACTTCTCGAGAAGGGTCAAGGAATGCTGATAGGCAGTTGAGGGACCCAAGGACACGTGCGCCAAACAACCTGGCGCCGCACGCGGCGCGGCATTTACAACTGATTCTGAGAATGGCTAAGTGGTTTTGCATTTCACAAATGTAGACGGAAATCAAACTGAAAATGGCAGAAACCACAAATCTAGGGTCATTAGCTGATTGCAACGTGCCTCGAGCAGCATTTTTCCTGCGGCAGCCGTAGGATACCACGGAATGTGCCCTCGAATGATAAAGTTTGAAAAAAATGGCTTTGGGTGAACTCAGTTATTCTTGGGTTGCGTAGCGGGAAGTACGATTCACCTTATTCCTTATCTTGGTTCTCCTTACGCTTGCGCTTCTCGAGGCAGGCGGCTCGTTCTTCCTCCATCTGCGGGCTCGGCGCCTCCCCTTCAGTTTGTTTTGATGACGAACCCTATCTTCTTTCAGTCTCCCACTTTCAGAATTGGCCGATGAATCCTATCGAGCCGTCCCATCTATATATATAATCCGATGCCTGTTCCTTCTTTGTTGTTGCAACGCGGTTTCAGCATCTCGCCCTCTGATTTCATGGCAGACAGCACAGCGAGCGGCGTTATAGGATGCAGAGGTTGCTATGTAACGGCACATATCGCAGTGCAGCAATCAACCACAGTGAAACCTCGAGGAATTGACCAATGCAGCTGTAGCATAAAAAAAACAAACGCGCTTACGAGCGATTGTAGCTTATTGCCATCTGGGCTTATAACTCCGTCCCTTGCATAGCTTTGAACCACATGGCTGGTACGAAAGGAGAGAGAGTGCGTGACGCCGATCTCTGCAAGTCCACTCGTGCATGAGAGATTCAAAAGTTGATCGTGGAAGTCTATTCTTGAGGCAATGGACTTCTTTAGGTAGCCATAGAATGATCACAATAAAAGTGTTGTCAGATCATTTAATTAAATTTCACGCTGAAATCTGCACCCGTTAATATACACATTGTCAAGGGGCTTTAGAAGTACTAGGAAGTGGGCGTTCTTGCGTCATTAAATCACATTAGTTCATTAGTGCTTTTAAACTCGGACCTAAGTTTTGACACTTACGATGCAGTCAGCTGTGTGTGTTTATTGACGCTTTATACGTCATTGCAGGTACATCCCGCCGGCGGAACTGGCGGTGGTGCGTTTCCTGGGAATTCTTGTGTTCTCTGCACCATTGGTAATGGCCAGTGGCGAGAATCCATTCGGAACGACGGGCATCCGGGCACTGCTCCTTCTTCGGGGTCTGCTGGGAGCCTCAAGCCTGTTCCTGCGGTTTTACGCCATCCACTATATGCCGATTGCCGACGCGTCCGTCATAATCTTCAGTGTGCCCGTGTTCGTGTCTGCACTGGCAAGGATCTTTCTGAAGGAACCATGCAGTATCTTTCATCTGGCTGCTGTGTTGGTCACCGTGGTTGGTCTGGTGCTGATTACAAAGTTTCCGATATTGTTCACCCGACCGGCTGAAGGTGGATATCCTGTCGATATCCGTGGACTGGTGGCTGCTTTCTGTTCTACTGTATTTGGAGCGAGCGTCTACATTGTGTTGCGAAGGCTCCGAGATGTTCACCTCTCTGTAATAATGTTCAATTTCGCTTGGGTCGCTATTCTAGAGACTGGTACCATTTCATTGCTGACCACTGAGCTGCTCCTTCCACGCACCGTATTCGACGGATCGCTACTCTTCGGCTTGGGTGCTTTGAGTTTTAGTGGACAATTGCTTCTAACGCGTGCTTTGCAGCTAGAGCAGGCTGGCCCCGTTTCCATGGTTCGATCTAGTGCCGACATAATCTTAGTCTTCGCTTGGCAGGTGGCGTTGTTTAGCGAGGTTCCCGACTGCTATACCATTTCTGGCGCTGTACTTGTCACTGCTTGCGTGCTTTTCACGGGATTACGAAAATGGATCGACACCCTTCCGGAGAATTCAGTCACACGAGCAAGGATGGCATGGCTACTCTTCTAAGTACTTCCAGCTGGTTTGCCTGCATAATCCTTAGTTTCACGCGATATCAAGCTGTTACAAACCGGCGTGTTTCACCTGTTCACTGAAATAAATAGCATGAATAATAAAAGTTGCTCAGCTAGTGCAGTATTCTGCTGTAAAGATAATTTTTGCGTATAGTGTAATGCGAACTGGACTAGCTGCTTGACTGGTTGGATCATGCTTAAGTAAAAAAACAGGTGTATCGCAAAGAGGGCCGGCAGGAAGTGAAGAAACCAATATATGCAATTGGGCTCCCGTGTCTGAAAATTCGTTTCTTTACATGCTGGCCGCTCTTTATGCACCTGATCATTTTTTATAGCGATAGAAAATTTATGTTCTCTCGGCCACGTTTGGCCGTAGATGTCGTATTTATGTCTTGCACACACACACATATATATATATATACATACTGTAATGGCTTGTATATATATACATATATATAAATATATATATAAATATATATAAATATATATATATATATATATATTTGTATAGGAAACAAGACGCACGTGCGAATATATTTTATTGACGTTTCGGCCGTGGGTTCGGCCTTCATTAGAATACAGTTTATGGCACGAGTGCTGTTTATATACATGTGCATATCAGTAAGATACAAATATGAAAACCGGCATGAAAGGCGATATATGGGCATATATATATATGCAATTCACACAATATGAAGGGCATCTAATCTACGAGTAAAAAAATATTCCTTCCATGCGCGAGCACGTTGTTTACAAATAAAAATAAAAAATAAAATGCATAAAAAATAAAGCACATAACATGAAGAGTAGTCCAACCGGTAAAAGCAAGCGAAAAAAAGAAAAAAAAACTATAAAATACTAGTAAAAATGACAAGGACGTTACAAAGCTGCTACGTAATCAGACAATGTAGTGCGACTTGCTGAGCAAGGTTGAAAAAAGATGGACAGGGTGATACAGGTTACGCAGATAGGCAACTAAGCTTTCCTACTTTTTCATCCAGACTAGATGCGACGGCGTCGAACTTATAGATGAGGAATGATTCACGGGCTTCTCTATCAAAATTTGTGCGGAAACCAGATTCTAGTAGTGTGACCTGTAGGTTTTCAAAAGAGTGGCCAGGGAGGTGCACATGTCTTGAAATGGGCAAGGGGGGCAAGGTGTTAGCATGAGATTGATGGTTGTTGAAACGCAGTCTAAAAGGCCCTTCTGTTTGACCAATGTACTGTATTTCACATAGCGCACATCCTATCATGTATATCACGTTCTTAGAATCGCAGTCAAGATTGCCTTTGATTTTTAAGGAAAAGTTGGAACCAGTACTGGTGACCTGTTCACATGTGCGCATGTAAGGGCATACTTTGAATCGCGGTTTTTGGCAAGGATAGCACCCGATCGTGCCAGGGCTGTCTGCTTTCGACGATGATGACGATGAGAGTATGTCTCGAATAGTTTTAGCTTTGCGATACACTGCTTTAGGTGGTTCGGTGAAAATGTTTCTTAAGCATTCACTTTGCATTAGATTATTGTGGTGCTTTCTCTGCACATACGAAACACGCGGAACTGACGCAAAATGGGTAAGGACTAGGTTTGTCTGCAGTAAGGGAGTCGAGTTTTTAGCAGCGCACAACAGCGTGCTACGATTATGCATGTCGGCACGTTTTGTTGCGTCATCAATTAATTGCGGCGGATATTTTCGTTTGACTAGAGCATCCTTTAGTGTTCTGCAATTTTTTACAAACTCTGATTGCTCTGAGCAGATTCTTTTAAAACGTAAGGCCTGACTGTAAGGGATGCTAGTTTTGCAATTTTTCACGTGGTTACTGTCAAAGTGCAAATACTGTTGCCGGTCTGTAGGCTTCCTGTATAGAGCAGTGGATAGCCTATCATTTACAATCGAAATGCTTACATCAAGAAAACTAAGCGTTGATGGGGAATAGGTATAAGAAAATGATATTGATGAATGGACATCATTAAAGTCAGATATGAAGGAAAGCAACTCCTGTTCACCATGCGGCCAAATAAGGAAAATGTCATCAATGTAACGTTTATAATAAAAAGGTTTCAGCGCGCGGGTTTGCAAAAATTCACTTTAAAGCTGGCCCATGAATATATTGGCGTAGTTGGGTCAAATACGCGTACCCATTGACCCATTGATCCCTTTGATCCCAAAACTCAAAGCCCATTGATCACAAAACGTACCCATTGATCCCAGCAACGCTTCCGTCTTACGTAAGGACACTACCGACTTTGTTTCTGGTATAATTGATCTGATTGTTCCTCGAGGTTACTTTTTGGTCACGCTAGACGTAGCGTCTTTATACCCCAACATTCCGCATGTAGACGGAATAGCGGCAGTCGCCAGGTCCTATGAAGCAGCATCACCGGGTAAATTTATCGACAGAAACACATTAGCAGTATTGCTCAGGCTCATTTTAGAGCTGAATAACTTTCAATTTGAAGGGCAACATTATGTCCAAGTTAGCGGCATGTCAATGGGTACGCGTATTGGACCCAACTACGCCAATATATTCATGAGCCAGCTTGAAAGTGAATTTTTGCAAACCCGCGCGCTGAAACCTTTTTATTATAAACGTTACATTGATGACATTTTCCTCATTTGGCCGCATGGTGAACAGGAGTTGCTTTCCTTCATATCTGACTTTTATGATGCCCATCCATCAATATCATTTTCTCATACCTATTCCACATCAACGCTTAGTTTTCTTGGTGTAAGCATTTCGATTGTAAATGATAAGCTATCCACTGCTCTATAAAGGAAGCCTACAGACCGGCAACAGTATTCGCACTTTGACAGCAGCCACGTGAAACATTGCAAAACTAGCATTCCTTACAGTCAGGCCTTACGTTTTAAAATAATCTGCTCAGAGCAATCAGAGTTTCAAAAAAAATGCAGAACACTAAAGGATGCTCTAGTCAAACAAAAATATCCGCCGCAATAAATTGATGACGCAATAAAACGTGCCGACATGCATAATCGTAGAACGCTGTTGTGCGCTGCTAAAACCTCGACTCCCTCACCGCAGACAAACTTAGTCCTTAGCCATTCTGCGTCAGTTCCGCGTGTTTCGAATTTGCTGAGAAAGCACCACAATATTCTAATGCAAAGTGAACGCTTAAGAAACATTTTCACCGAACCACCTAAAGGAGTGTATCTCAAAAGTAAAACTATTCGAGACATACTCTCATCGTCATTATCGTCGAAAGCAGACAGTCCTGACACGATCGGGTGCTATCCTTGCCAAAAACCGCTATGCAAAGTATGCCCTTACATGGGCACATGCCAACAGGTCACCAGTACTGGTTCCAACTTTTCCTTAAAAACCAAAGGCAATCTTGACTGCGATTCTAACAACGTGATATACATGATAGAATGTGCGCTATGTGAAATACAGTACATTGGTCAAAGAGAAGGGCCTTTTAGACTGCGTTTTAACAACCATAAATCTCATGCTAACACCTTGCCCCACTTGCCCATTTCAAGACACGTGCACCTCCCTGGCCACTGTTCTGAAAACCGACAGGTCACATATCTAGAATCTGGTTTCCGCACAAATTATGATAGGGAAGCCCGTGAATCATTCCTCATCTATAAGTTCAACGCCGTCGCATCTGGTCTGAATGAAAACGTAGGAAAACTTTGTTGCCTATCTGCGTAACCCGTATCACCCTGTCCATCTTTTTTCAACCTTGCTCAGCAAGTCGCACTACATTGTCTGTATCGGTTGATTACGTAGCAGCTTTGTAACGTCTTTGTCATTTTTCTTAGTATTTTATAGTTTTTTTTCTTTTTTTCCTTTGCTTTTACCGGTCAGACTACTCTTCATGTTATGTGCTTTATTTGTTATGCGTTTTATTTTTTTATTTATAAACAACGTGCTCGTGCAAGGAAGCAATATTTTTTTACTCGCAGATAAGGTACCCTTCATTGTGTGTGACTTGCATATATATATATGCCCATATATCGCCTTTCATGCTAGTTTTCATATTTGTATCTTACTGATATGCACATGTTTATAAACAGCACTCGTGCCATAAACTGTATTCTGATGAAGGCCGGACCCACGGCCGAAACGTCCTTAACTTAACTTCGTGCGTGCGTCTTCTTTCCTATCCTATACGAATAATCTCTCTTGGACCCAGCATCACTTTTGCTTTCGATATATATATATATATATATATATATATATATATATATATATATATATATATATATATATATATATATATATATATATATATATATGTGTGTGTGTGTGTGTGTGTATATATATTTAGCCTGACACAAAACTGGCAAGATGGCTACCTCAATAACGAAGCATAGCCCGAGCACGCGGTGCTCCAGATTCTCTTCCATACTAGCGGAAAACCTTGCTCGCGCTCGTCGTACCTAGTGGCGAAGTTACGTTATGCGCCCTCTGAAAAAAAAAAGATGGCCATCGCTTCGATGCTGTTGGATTGCATTGGCAAAGTTTGGGCAAACCAGCAAAAAACACGGGCATGATACGAAAACAAAGCGATAAGGTTCATGCGCAGTCGCACTACCATGTGAAGCACAGCTTCAGTCGCACTACATGCACGATCCCTGAGGGGTGCCTTCGACACCGTGGCTAGAAGGTCTCGTCAGACACAACCTCTTAGTTCATATAACTCACGCGTCCACACACTGTGTACGGTCCCAAATAGCGACTGAGCAGTTTTTCTAAATATCCTTGGCGTCGAACTGCAAGGTCCGCACCCAAACTTGATCGCCTCAATGGTAGTCGACTTGTCGATGGCGAGCATTGTAGTGGCATGCTTCTGTACTCTGTAGTGCGTAAAGTGTAAGCATGCTACCTGGCGTGCTTCTTCAGCCTACTGGGTAGGTTGCACAGGGTCAGTCGTGATCAAAGCATCGCAATTCTCTGGAAGCATCGTATCAAGCGTGATCAGGACTTCACGTCTATAGACTATAAGGAAAGAAATGAATCACGTCGTTTCCAAGACGGTACTACTGTACGCAAATGGGACGTATGGTAGCACCTGGTCCCTGGTCGTAAGCTGCATATATACGCACATGAATAACCTGTCAGCGATGGTTTTGTTAAGTCGCTCTGTCAAGCCGTTGCTCTGCGGATGATATGCTGCGGTCTTGCAAGGACTCGCGTAGCTGAGCCTAAATGTGTTATGAATGAGCTGTGCCGTGAATGCTGTTTGTCTGTCTGTGATTAATGAAAGTCGAACTTATAGGCACTCAAAAGTGTGTTTTAGGTGCCAAAGCCAGGAAGGTAAAATACCGTTTTCGGCCCTCATAATCATAGCTATAGGCACAATAAATTTCTACAAAACCCTAAATATCCAAACACAACGACGTCGGTGACTTGTATATAAGGCAAGAATAAAAAAAGTATACTGTTTAAGATAGCAGAATGGTACTAACGATGTAACATTGGCATGCATTGCCCGCGTCATTCGCAGTATGTGCTATTTCGTTTAACGTCTAGCATTATGCGTCAACTGTCTACCATTCGATTGACACTATCCTGGGTCTCTTCTGTTTTGTTGTGGCTCGGAAGGTGTCACAGATCCTGTTAATTACGGAAAGGATCGCGGGGCTAATTTCAAGGACCGAATTATCCGCCCGGCGAACTGCACCACGAAAGCGCGGACAATTTAAAGGTGGTCCAATTCGGCGCGGCAGCGGACGCCGGCTGCAGTCCAAAGAACGAGTCAAAGCCGAGCTTTGATGAACGAAACGAAATTATATTCTCAAATATGGCAGATCAAAGGATACACATATATGCACTTTCGACAGTAGTTGAGTACAATAAGTCACCAATCAAACAACGTACGACACAGTACAATTAGTTACACTTGAAACAACGGACCAGAATAACAATACGCGCTACAATACAAACACATGCGTTAAGTAACCAAGACACTTAGGGACTAATGAGTTCGAAAACTTATTCAGTATAAAGCCGTTGGAACAAAGAGTGAATGTTTTTTTCTAGGAAAGACTCACTCAACGTCCAGCGCTGTTGTCGATCCGCTGCCCCCGATGTTTCTCTTCCAGAAAACATCGCGTATTCAATTGGCCGCTTTTCCCGCCCTAAACTTCCTCGCCGGTAATACATCGGTTTTCCACGCGCCGCTGCTGTAACGCGACTTCGCTGGCTGACGGTAGACACACTCTTCTGCTTGCAGCAAAGTCTTCATGCCTCAGGTGAAAATCCTCTTCATTACTTGCTTTGTCACTGATGACAGACGCCTTCGCCGAGGCAGCTGAATGAACCTACGCACCCTCGCGAAAAACTTTTATATTCTTTCTACGCCTACTGGCGCGAACTTTCTTCTTCTCCTCCTGTGTCACTAAGGAAAAAACTTTTGCCGACACGGCGGAAACTCCCTACGCACACTGGCGCATACTTTCTTCTCCTGATCTCCCTTCGCCGATGTTTGTTTAAACACCTGTCGTGCTAGATTCCAGAAAACTCTAATCCTTTTGTCGGCGTGATGCACAGCCAAAGCTGGGGAAAGGGCGAGACGTTTCGAGAGCCGTCCGCGACACGTGACGCAACTCTGTATCACCACACCCTTTCTTTGGAAAACCTTTCACGGCTTGCTCAGCGGCCGATGTGAGGACGTTGTTCGGCGAAACTACGCTTACGAGGGGGAAGGGAGACGGCATGCCGAAGAGCCTTTGGATGCTTGTTTTCTTCTTTAGCGTTGACCATGACGCGTCCCTCTGGGCTTGGTATCGTCACTGTCGCCAGAATGCGGCGGCGCGCTCTTTTTTGAGTGCTCGTTTGTGATACTGCCCCCACTATAACAATATTATACGATATTGTTTAAAACCACACAAATGAGCACGAACAGCCACCCCGCAACAACAGTCCGTAACACAGCCCATTGTTCATGGAGCATCACATTCACTATAGAACACTCAATACAAGTACACATTGCAATTCAATCTCACTACATATGAAACATAACCACAGGTACGTGAGTACAATACTCCATCACACATTTCAAACAATACAAACATATTAGGCCTGCCTTTACAACACTAGTACAATCTTGTCGACCGCATCACGACTCCGCAACAAACACTTTGACATGCTCAACATATACTTGTGTCACAGGATAAGAACAACACAACACATTGAGGCTGAACAATGCTAAGCACATTCCGATTCGACCTCCGCACCTATCTTGTGTACGACGAGCGTTGCTTTTGCCCTTTCTTGCGGTGCTTGCCCAATCTTTTCTTATTTTTCCTCGTTCTGTTCTGACGAACCTTTCCAATCGACGCTACCTGTGGTGTTGTCTCAGCCATCGTTCAGACTTTCGACACCACTAACGGGTCATAAAGTTCAACCGATTTTGTCTGGCTCCTTAACCGCTTGTTCAAGTCCCGACATTGGGCCTGGCTGGCGAAGTCCATCAACTTTTCACTGTTGGTCGGTTGAGGTCGCTCCGCCGAAATTCCAGCTGCACGGCACGTTCTCTCGTTCAACACGATCATCTCTTGATTCACTGTCTTTTAACCCAGGCTTCACCTTGGGCTCGGGTGAAATTCTAACCGGGATGCTGCACTGAACTCGCGGTCTTTGTTTCGGCGAGGGCTCCATCTTTGGGTCTTCCGCCAAACGTTCGGGATCGCTCGGCCATCAAGCCCCGTCAATTTTTCCGTTGAAGAGGTCGTTCACGGTGTCGTCATACATAAGGCAGTAACCTTACCGCTGAAGTAAGGGGTTTCAACATCAATACATGCCTCGGGATGCATCCGAACCGTACTGTCAATTAGGCAAACTGGGCTCGTTTTGCTTGTTAACTAAGTTTCCCGTACCAAGTTTCTCCGCTCATTAACAGTGAGGCAACTGGTGTCTTTCAACACTAATCTTCTTGCTCGCGACTTTTCCAGGCAAAATTGGCATTCCCATCTTAACACTGGTTGGCCGTTTTGTCACAACAGCACCCACATTAGGAAGTTTCTTTCCATTTTCAACTTTACGAATCCGTCAGTGACGTCGTCATCCTCGGCTTTTGGTGTCGACTGCACACAGGCTACTTAGTGAGTTTGACTCGCTCCGTTACGACATGCGCCTGCCTTGTGCACAGTCTGACCACATTTGATACATTTTAGTACAGTAGGGTCCGTAAAGTTAGTTCGACAGCTGTTTGCGCGACGACCCACTCGGTTACACAGAAAACATTGCGGAACACTTTCTGAAGCACGTTTCTTTTGTTCGGGTGCCAATTTCTTCAAATCTTTGGAACAGTCCTCCTTAACCTTGGCGAGACTTGTGCCACCTTGCGCTTCAAAAAATTGGTCGGCCAATTCAAGCATGTTTTCATTTGACTTAGCTCCCCTCTCTTTAAAGTACAGCGACAAGCTTGGGTGGCAACTGGTGAGACATTGCTCTCTAATAAGAAGCTCTCCAAGCTTATCATACTTCTGTGCGGTGCCTGAAAGTTTGACCATCTGTGAAAATATTGGCTAAGTCGAGCGGCGTATTGCGTAGTCATCTCACTATCAGCTGGTCTTCTTGTCCTAAAACTGTCCCGGAAACCTTCCACAGTAAATCTAAATCTCTTCAGTAAAGCAGCCTTCACCCTTGTATAGTTGGCTGAATCGATTGGCGTCAGCCTACCTTACACACTGAGTGCTTCATCCCTGAAGCAAATACTCAGACCAATAGCCCATTGATGTTCCGGCCAATTCTGGCTCTTTGCAATCTTAGACGTGTGGCAGCTTCGGCTAGTTAGAATGGCATGACGATAGTTATAGAGGGAGAACAAAACCAAGATACAGAGACGAGAAGGACACGAAGACCACGAGCGTTAACTTCCTAATGAGTTTATTGCGCAAAGCACGAACATATATGAAGTAGACAGTAATCATGTGCCAAAAACCATATGGCACAAAGAGCTGCTGAACATGAGTAAGAGGAAAACAAAAACAGAAAACAAAAGCACAGAAAAAGGCAAAGAAAAGTCATAAGGAAACGAAACAGAAAAGTAAAGAAAGTATAACTACTTGCGTGCACCGAAACCTTCGAGGAGCCTTAGTTCCTTCTCGGACAGAGACACGGAGGGCCTGCTAATACAGAAAACCTGTTCGCGTGCCATCTGCGCGGCCTCGATAATGACCCGGGTGCACTCATTTTTGTGCTTCTAAAGCGTCACTGTGTCTTTGAAAAGGGGCACACAGTTGCACTCCGTGCAGTGCAGAGCAATAGAGCCATCTTTTCCGTTTCTAACATTGTTAGCGTGTTCTCTCAGTCGATTGTTCAGACACCTTCCGGTCGTTCCGACATAACAAGAACCGCATAAAAGGGGCGTCCTATAGACAACTTCCCGGGAGCATGCCGCATACCTGTTTCTATGTTGAACTCTGCATTCCGTTGGAGACTGGGTTTTCAGGGGCTTTGTAGATTTGGTGAGGCTGAATAATTTGAACGGTGCCGAGAACAGGACACGAACTTCAACTCGTTTTTTGATTTTCTAGACCATGTGTGATATCTGGTGTTTGTACGGAATCACGAGTATCCTTTCACGCTCTGTATCCGTGTTGCTCGAATTCTGTCGCTGCCTTTGCTCTGCCCTATTAGTCCACAGGATAATCTCAACAGCGAAAGCAATAAACGCCTCGGGGAAACCCGAAGCCTTAAGCCGGGAAACCTGAGCTTTGAAGCTCGGAGAGATATTTTGCGCGCACGAACGCTTTTGCTATTTAAGGCATTTTCAAGACAGGTTCGTGCTATGCCTCGCTTAACTATTTTGCTGTGAGCAAAAGAAGAAGAATCTAAAGGTATCTGCGCACTTGGTTCATAACACCAACAGATGTGCTCTGAGCTAAAAAACAGTCTTAAATCCAAAAAGCTAACTTGTCATTCTCGGGCATTTCATGTGTCAACACAAGAGGCTTTAAACAATCTTCAAACACACCTATCGTTTGAGTCGCAATCGGGTGGAATATAGAAGAGTTACATTTTAGAAGAACCAAAAAGACATCCACGTACCTGGATACTTTGACGACATGCAAGGCTTCTAACTGGTCCTGCAGCTTTTTGCCCATTTTTGCCAATAGAACATCACTAAGTAGAAGTGCTATGCATGAGCCGATTGAAACAACCTTTTTCTGCAGATAAATGAAATCATTCCATTGATCGAAAGTAGAGATAAGGTACAGAACATCCAGCTCAAGAAAATCTGAGGCACTGATAGCAGTTTTTAATTGAAAGTTCCATTCTCCGAAGATTTTTATGTTATCCCTTATACATTTGAATACCTCATTGTAAGGCAGGAAGTAGTAGGGTCATTTATGGTAATTTCAAAACCAAAAACATTAGATTGATTTGACTGTTCCGAAAATTCTATCAGTGCCGGCGAGTTTTTGATCAAAAATGGGTCATCAATCTTCAGACACTTTAGATGGGTCTGAATAAACAAGCCGAGTTGCTTTTGGCACGTACCACTTTATGTCACAATGACACGGAAGGGCATGTCAACCTTATGTGATTTGGCATATATTTTCGTGCTCTGCGCAATAAACTCAGTTGGAAGTTAGCACTCTTGTCCTTGGCATCCTTCTTTTCTTTGTGCCGTCATTTTGTTCTCGCGCTAGAATTATCATTTTTGCAATCGTCTCAAATTTGTGAAGGTACGCGCCAAAGTCGCCTTTCCTTTCATCAAATGCTACGAGCAGCTTGCTTGGGTTCTGGAGGAAGCAATGATCTTCCACTTCGCTGCTTTCAACTCTAGCTTGTCAGGGAGATTCGCTTCGCTGTTGCAAACAGAGCCGCTCTAGTTCCATCTCGTGCGGCCGCTGCTGTTCCCTTTCAGCCATCTCCACCTCTGTTTCTTCTTTCACCATCTCAGCTGCCAGCATTTCTCTCTCAAGCTCAGCTGCTTTTTCCGCTTTGACTCCTTCAACCACCAACCTTTCTTTTTCTAGCTCAGCTGCCTTTTCTTTTTTCAGCCGTCAATTCTTTGCCTCTCTTTTTTTCTTTCGCCCACTCTTTTTCCTTCTGGTTGACCCAATTTCATAATTCGGCGCAAAATAGACCTATCGTCTCACCAGGAGCTACTAACTTCTCAAGATCCATGGCGTCCCACAAATAAAACCTTACCGCGTGCGCAAAATATCTGCATCAAACACTCTATCGAAACACTCTCTGCACACTCGTTAACGAGAACACTCAGAAACACACAAAATTGTTACGATAGCACTATTAATGACTCGAGGCTCTTTCTCACTACTTTTGACCCACTGTGCACCAAAATGGTCTTGTCATAGACGCCAGAACAATTGTCACAGGTCCCGTTAATTGGGGTGGTGATAGCCGGGCTGATTCCAAGGGCCGTAGTATCAGCCCCCGAACTGCACCACGAAAGCGTGGACAATTTAGAAGTGGTCTTATTTGGCGCGCCAGCGGACACCGGCTGTGGTTCAAAAAACGAGTCAGAGCCGAGAGTTGATAAATGAAACAAAAGTATATCTTCAAATATGGCAGATCAAACGATACACATATATGCATACTCGACAATAGTTGAATACGATATGTCACCAATCAAACAACGTAGTACACAGTACAATCAGCTACACTCGAAACAATGGACACGAACAACCATACGCGCTACAATACGAACGCATACCTCAAGTAATTGATTGATATGTGGGGTTTAACGTCCCAAAACCACCATATGATTATTACAGACGCTGTAGTGGAGGGCTCCGGAAATTTCGACCACCTGGGGTTCTTTAACGTGCGCCCAAATCTGAGCACACGGGCCTACAATATTTCCGCCTCTATCGGAAATGCAGCCGCTGCAGCCGGGATTCGAACCCACGACCTGCGGGTCAGCAGCCGAGTACCTTAGCCACTAGACCACCGCGGCGGGGCTACCTCAAGTAACAAAAACACTTAAAGACTAAGGAGTCAAAAAACGTATTGAGTCCAAAGTCTTTGGAACAAAGCGTGAATGTTTCTTTTCTAGGAAAGACTCACTCAACGTCCAGCGCTGTTGCTTATGGGCTGCCCCCGAAGTTTCTCTTCCAGGAAACCTCGCGTCTTCAATTGGCTGCTTTCCAAGCGTCAAACTTCCTCGCCGGTAACACGTCGGCTTGCCACGCGCAGCTGCTGCAGCGTGTCTTTGCTCGCTGGCGGTAGACACACTCTTCTGTTTGCAGCAACGTTTTCACCCCTCAGCTGGAAATCCTCTCCATTACTTGCTTTGTCATGATGACAGAAGCCTTCACCGACTCGGCGGAATGACCCTACGCACCCTTGCGCAATACTTTCTTCTCCTGCTTACGCACACGGGCGCAAACTTTCTTTACTCCGCCTTTGTCACTAAGAACAAAACCTTTGGCGAAGGTTTTGTTCTTAGTGACAAAGGCGGAAGCATCCTATGTCCAATGGCGGGAGCTTCCTTCTTCTGCTTATCTCCCTTCTCCGCTACTTGCTTAAGTACCTTCGCACTAGATTCCAGAAAATTTTAATCCTTTCGTCAGTGCGATGCACAGCCAAAACAGGGCAAAGAGCGAGACGTTGCAAGAGCAGTCCGCAACACGTGACGCAAGTCTGCATCACCACGCCCCTTTCTTTCGAGATTCTTCCAAGGCTTGCACTGCGGCCGATGTGAGGAGGTTGATCGGCGAAACTACACTTCCGAGAGGAAGGGGAGACAGCGCGCCGCGGAGTCTTTGGATGCTTGTTTTCTTCTTTAGCCTAGACCTTGACGCGTCTCTCCAGGCTTGGTATCGTCACTGTAGGCAGAGTTCGGCGGCGCGTTTTTTTTTTGAGCGCTCGTTTGTGACAGAAGGACAGCGCAGGAGGAAATAACCGGATGACTAATACCCAAGATGAGAGGGATGCTATGTCAAATCTCGTAGGAAAAATTTCTCCCCTATCAGTAAAGACCTTAAAAAGCCCCTCACTGTGTTCAAGCATTTTGAATCGACAAGCACAACGGCGCACTGGGCATTCCGGAACATTCCTGTTAAGATTTGCAAAAACATATCTCACGAAAAACGCTCGATTTCTAATGAATGCCACTTGCCCTTCTCGCGGCTGTGCGCCCCAAGATCTAGGAAGTGACGTATATTAAGGAATGGTTTTGTTTTTACGTCACTCCTTTACGTTGGCATTGGTGGGCTGACGTCGCATACCGTACACTCTTCATCAGAACTTTGGTAAATGCTAGCCATAGCTAGAAAAACGTATGGGAAGTGTCCCACCTCCTCATTATATCCTGCTACATAAAAGGTGCTTCATTAGGAGCGGTGCACGTGACATTACAATACTTGGCATAGGTAATTTGTGTGTTCTGTTGTGTAGCATGAATGAGGAATACTTTGGTTTGGGCTAGCTGTTTCATATCATTTTTAAAGGGAAGTGCGAAGACAACGGGAAAAGAAATACACCGCTCTTAGTCTCTACGTCATTCTTTTCTCTATGTCTTAACACCGTACTTTCAAAATCAGTATGATAAATGAAAGCTGAGATAAATAATAAAACATGCAAACATAATCTCAGCTTGTTATCATTTTTATTTTGAATAGCCTCGAGGTGTTATTGACTAATCGGCCTTTGTTTACAGTCCACCTCGGTGGACCAGTCGCTATAGGGTGCTCCGCTGCTGACACGAATTTCACGGGTTCGATTGTGACTGCGGCGGTCACATCTAGATGGAGGCGAAAAAGTCGTGGCCCATCTATTGCACGATATCAGTGCACGTTAAAGAGCACCAGATGATCAAAAATTCGCGGATACCTCCGCTATGGCATTCCTCATATCCATACACCGTTGATTGTAAACAGGTCAGCAGTTGTCTCAGGCTTTGCTGAATAAAGTACAGCGATTTTGCGACCTTTGCCACCACTTGATCAAGAAGAGAAAACAGGAGTGGCTCTCAATGGTTTTTGATTCGTGCTTCAGCTACCCGAAACTGCACAGAAAACCTGCTTTTCCTTTCCCAACAAAATAACCAGGATTTCAGGGCGGTTCTTCAGTTTCTTCAGGGCACTGAATAGCTGTCTGTAGAAGGCGGTCGCCACGTCCTTGGCCATGCATGCCACTTTTGTTTTCTTACTCCAGCTTTCGTTCTGGCTTCTAGTTCCCTCTACACACATTGAGGCGCGTTTTCACCTGGAGCTGCAGAAATACCCTCTTTTGCTCTCCTCATGCTCATCTTCTAATCACTCGGAGCAAGCCAGCTTTGTCTTCGTTGAACCTTATACCGTTTAAAATATCCATTACGCCTTTTTACCCAGAATAATCGTTTCACAGAACACTCTAAAACAAAGTTTGGCTTTGAATGGCGTTCATATAGGCACTCGTTTCGAAAATAGGCATTTATAGGCACTTGATTGCTTTTACACCCAAACACCCAAATTGGGCATTGAACACCCAAATTGGGCATTTATAGCCACTATAAAACCACTATAAAAGCGTTTCTTAACCTCTAATTTTTGCTCATATATCAAAATTGCATGATAGGAATGCAAAGAACAAAGTAGGCATTTGCCTTTAATCCGGTCTCTAGTGATTACGCATGATGGCGGCTCAGGTCGAATAATGATCTGGTTCATAAAAAGTTGGGCAAAATTGGAAGCCGCAGCGCGTTTAAAGCCTTTGTTTCGGCGTAGTTAAATTATATAGTCTGTCAATACGATCCACTTGTAGCCCGCAGATGACAGCGGAGGCCCCGCGGGCTTAAGTGGCGGAGATTTGCGCTTGCGGCGTTAAAATTCCCCGGCAGCTTTTCACGTATCGCCTAACGAATGCGGAGAGCTTAGACCAGTGGTACGATTGTCGAACTGGGGGGAGACTTCGAGAGGAAGCTAAGTGATCAGACGTGGGCTCATCGTGGCAGGCGAGAAAAATGTCGTCACGCATGTCAGTTGGCACGACAAAAAATAGCTCCTCTCATTACCATTGCAATTTTCTCTATGTCACCGGCACAACGACGACAGACTTTGAGAAATATATGAAGGTGTGGGAAAGTTGCGTCCTCCGAAAGTTTTTGATAACTGCGCGGATTTCGTTGTGCGCGCGCTGTCACGTAATCACATTCGTTGCAGTAAGGGCCCAAGGAAGCCACCGTCATCTTTGTTGTTATAGCCACAAACTTCCACAGGTACATGGCACAAATGCATCAACGTCTTCGTTCTGGTGGCTCCACTTGTAAGCGATCGTGAAATAGAAATTCTGTAGACGAAGACTTCATCGTGCCAAACACCCCCATGGGAACGTGGGTTGGCTAACCCGAGCAACGAATGATGATCGGTTACTACCTTGTAGTAACCTCCCTGAAGGTATAGGCCTAAGTTTAATCTTGGCCCAAACAACAGCGAGGCACTGTTTTTTTGACGGGGAGTAGTTGACCTCGGCGTAGGAAAGAAAGCAGCTGCGGTACGCTATAACTCACAATATGACATCTTGTTGTTGGACGAGGTTAGCAACAAGACCCACGTTGCTGGCGTCATTATGAATTTCAAAATCAGCATCTTCGTCAATGTGTGCGAGGACTGATGGTATTTGCAAAGACCCTCGTAGTTCCTTCTCCCAGACAAATGAGTCCTGTTCCTTCTCCCAGACGAATGGCATGTCTTCACGAGTAAGTCGAGTGGGCGGTTAGTTCGAAAAATGAGAAAACCCGCGCCGTTGCCACCTTTCCCGTGCCCACAAATAAGCGTGACCTACGCCGATTTCTTGGGCTCTGTGCGTACTACAGGCGCTGTGTCAAAAACCTATGGTATATTGTTGAATCCCTCAACAAGCTTACAAAATACGGTGTCTCGTTTATTTGGGGTCCCCATCAGTGCCATGCGTTCGACACCCTCCGAAACCTCCTCCAGGCTCCGTCTGTACTGAGTCATTTTGACGAAAGCGCTGACAAGGAATTACCCACTGACGCCAGCAACGTTGGGCTAGGAGCGGAATTAGTTCAGTGGCATAATGACATACAGCGCGTGATCGCTTATGAAATCACAACGTTATCCCCAATGGAGAAAGTTTATTCTGCAACCAAAAAGGAATGCCTCGCTGTTGTCTGGTTCATTACAAAACTCCACCCATACTTGTATGGACGCCAATTCAGGGTAGTTAGCGCCCATCATTCACTTTTTGGCTCGCAAATCTCAAAGATCCCACAAGTAATCGAGCACGATGGAGCCTTCGGCTTCAAGATCTCGATGTCACCATCGTCCACAAATCTGGGCGGAAACACACCGACGCCGACTGTCTCTCACGTGCACCGGTTGAAAATGCCAACACTGACCTTGAATACGATGACACTTTTCTTTCTGCCTTATCACCAACCTGCTTAGCTGAGCAACAGCGTCAGGATTTGGAGCTCATCCCGCTCATTGACTACCTGAAAGGACGCAATTCCCACCCTCCTCGAAGCTTTGCACGCTCACTATCCTACTTTTGTTTCCGTGATAGAGTGCTTTATGAAAAGAATTTTAATCCTACACAAGCTATGTATCTGCTTGTTGTACCAACTACGCTTCGTGGTGGCATTTTACGTGCGTGTCATGAAGAGCCATCATCCGGAAACCTCGGCTATACGCGCACGCTGCAACGAATTCAACGCTCCTACTACTGGCCACAGCTAACGAAGACTGTGAAGCACTACTTTCGCTCATGTCGCGACTGTCAGCGACGTAAGATTGCCCCTTTACGACCAGCGGGACTACTGCAACCAATAGGCCCACCAATGGCGCATTTCCATCAGATTGGCATCGACTTGCTGGGGTCTTTCTCCACGTCTTCGTCAGGAAACCGGTGGATTGTGGTCGCTACAGACTATTTAACACGCTACTGTGAAGTTTCAAAAGCCACCGCAGTAGATGTCGCCCAATTTCTCGTTAACAGCATCGTCCTACGTCACGGTGCTCCAGCTGTCGTCATAACTGATCGTGGGACAGATTTCCCCGCAGAGATTCTGCAGGAAGTCTTGCGAATAATTGGCACGGAACATCGTAAAACAACGGCTTACCACCCGCAAGCAAATAGGCTGACTGAACGACTCAATAAGACAATTGCAGACATGCTGTCAATGTATGTGCCCATCGATCACAAAAACTGGGACGCCATAATTCCCTACGTGACTTTTGCGTATAACACTGTTGTTCAAGAAAGTACCGGTTTCACACCTTTTCGCTTAGTTTACGGTCGCGATGTCACGACGATGCTCGACGCCATGCTCCTGCCCGACAACTTAGGAATATACCACATGGATGCCGCTACATTCGCGCAGTGCGCAGAAGTGGCCCGTCAACATGCTCGTCACCGTATTCAACATCACCAAACCGCAGACGCGTGCTGCTACAATCTTCGCCACCGATAAGGTATATTTAGGCCAGGTGATAAAGTCTGGGTGTGGACCCCTATCCGACAACGTGGACGTTCAAAAAAGCATCTTCGCCGCTACTTCGGCCCTTACAAGGTCGTACGACGTCTCAGGGACGTCACTTACGAGGTTCTCCCACAAGACAATTCGAGACGTTCTCGTTTCTCCCGCAAATTGAAGTCATTCACGTTTTACGTCTCAAACCATAATTTTCGCACTGTGAATCACTAGTGAGTGACTGAAATGATTGGTAGCTTCGAGTTTTTTTGTCTTTTCCTTACATTTTTTGTATTTTTCTTATTTCTCATTTAGCTTTTGTCGCCACAACCAACTACTTCATTCCGCCTTACGCCATTCATTTTGCTCGGATGCAAATTTTCATCTCAATTTCTTTTCTTTTTTTTGCCTTCATGTACAGCATCGAGACGATGGGTCTTAGGAGAGTGGGTAATGCCATCATTGGTGAATGAGCCACCGTGGCTCATACTCGTTTTTGGGCTGCGAAGAAGAAAACATCTTCGTTGCTCTGGTTCAAGTGAACTCCTGGCTTCAGGTCTTGTTTTGCTCGTGACAATATATATATATATATATATATATATATATATATATATATATATATATATATATATATATATTTATATAGTTATGAACTTCGTGAATAGTGCAGTATAGGAAACAAAACAATAAAATATTTATTTATTCCTAACAGTTTTGGCTAATGGACCAGCCTTCTTCGGAGAATCTAAGATATACATACATATATATATAGTGAAGAAGAATAGTGCTACTCAGAAAGGCAGGCGGTATGCTCAGTTGGTGAAGAAGACGACGTTTGGTTGGTTGGGTACTCAGACTGGTTCAGCCATTACCACTTGACGTGTCGTAACCGCTCTCCTGTTTTATAAAAGAGTGCTACTCTAGAACGCCCCATTTTATTTGGTGGAGGTGCTGCGTGCCTAATCCTGAAAATTGCGAAACCTTACGTTGCCTCCATTTGCTACAATGTCCATGGACGACGATCAGCAGGCAGCCGCCTCTGCTCCAACTACTGCAGCTCCTGTCTGTCTCGGCTCCTTTCGGCAACGCGATCCGCCTACCTTCAGTGGAACCGATGACAAAGACTTGGAAGACTGGCTCGACGAATTCGACCAGGTGAGCAAGCACAAGTGGGACGGTGCGCACAAGCTTAGTGTCGTCCAATTTTTTTGACCGACGTCAACAGTCTGTGGTATTGTAATCACGAGAGAGACCTCCCCACCTGGTCGGCCTTCCGAAATGCGTTCGAGGACTTGTTTGGCCGTTCAGCACTTCGCAAACTATGCGCCGAACAGCGTTTGCGTACTAGGGCTCAGCAGAATGGTGAGAATTGCACAAGTTATATCGAAGATGTGGTCGACCTTTGCCGGCGTGTCAACTCGGCCATGACAGAAGCCGAGAGGATCAAACACATCTTGAAAGGCAGGACTGACGACGCATTTCAGATGCTTGACGCCAAAAGCCCGCAAACGGTAGAGGAAGTGATCCAACTTTGTCAGAGCTATGATGAGCTCTTGAAACAGCGTGACACCACTTGTCGTACCAGCGTGCCATGTGCAACAATCTCCGCTTTAACGTCGGCTGGCACTGCTATAGACCACACCCCTTTGCTTCTCGAGATCAAGCAATTTGTACGAGAGGAGGTCGCACACCAGTTGTCCCTCGTGCCTTATACCTCCGAAGGTGCTCCATCTTCTTTAGCGCCATCAATACGGTGAGTAGTCCAGGAGCAAGTGTCCGAGGCGCTACTAACAGCTCACGCACCACCTGTGGCTGCTCCATTGACCTATGCCGAAGCACTCAATGGAACCCGATGTCCGCTTGTCGCGAACGGCCACGTTTCTTTCTCATAAACGCATACGTCCACGCGCCCTTTTGTCGTACCGACTGAGCCTAAGTACCAGGCTGCCCGTCCTTTCTCCCGACCACCACGTCCGCGCTCTCAGAAACCTTGGCGCACTCAAGACAACCGCCCTATATGCTTCGCCTGTGGAATTGCGGGTCACGTGGCACAATTTTGTCGACGGCGTGAGTTTTTCCTGCATGACAATGTCAGGCCCAACAATTATGATTTCCCATAACGACCAGAGCCTGCTGTATCTGGTGAGACTGCGAACAAGAACACATTTTAACCTCGCCGGAACTTCAACAGACACCGGTCGCCTTCACCTCAACGCCGTTTCCTTTCCCCTACGCTACGTCAACCTCGCCCTGTCCGTGAGGAAAACTAGGAGCCGCGGTTCCGGGGGCAAGAACTGCGGATCTTTCGAACTTCACAAGATTTTGTTTTTCTCCGTCCAACTTCGTCGCTGTCTTCGTTGAAGGTATACCTGTTTTTGCATTGGGCAATACTGGCGCCGCAGTGTCTGTAATGACTGAAAAACTTTGCCGTCGACTAAAAAAGTCACAATGCCTCTTCACGACTTCATTTTGAGCACTGCGAATGAGCAATGAATTCGCCCTTTTGCTGCATGCACAGCACGTGTCGCTATTGCCGACGATATTTATGTCGTCAAGTTTGTAGTGCTCCCGCAGTGTTTCCATGACATTATATTAGGCTGGGACTTTCTCTGCACTCATCATGCCGTCATATACTGTGCTCGCGCCGAAGTGGAGTTCGCGCCGTTATACGACGCTGCTTCACTCGACTCGTCTCTTTCACCTGCAAAAGTTTTCGTTGCCGCCGACACTTCGATACCCCCGTTATCATCCGCCCTAGTTCCGCTATCCTTTGACGTCTCTAGTGGCTCAACTGTTTTTACGCCTTCTGAACCCGCTGTTCACCGCAAGTGCTTCCTGATTCCTTTCGCCGTTCTGAATGTTCACGATGCATCAAGTGCAATTTATGTCTTAAATCCGTTTCCCTCGCCTTCCAAATTACTGTGCGGAGAGTACTTGGGCTTTGCCGATGACATTGATCCCTCGAGTGCACGTGTAGTGCCTGACCACTCGACTACGCTACCTATTGATGCTCTTGATTGCTGCACGTCATCCTATTCCTCATCATTCACCGACGCAATTTCGCGCTGCATCGACACCAACATTTCGGCCCAGCAGAGCACCGACACCATCGCCCTCCTGGAGCGCTTCCGTGCCTTCTTCGACCACCACGAACTGATTTTGAGCCGTGCATCCAGAGAATCTCACGAAATCAACACTGGCCATCACGTTCCTTTACGTCAGCGTCCGGATCGGGTATTGGCATCTGAGCGTCGCATAATCGCGGAACAAGTTGATGACATATTGAAGCGAGGAGTTATTGAGCCCTCTAACAGCCCGTGGGCATCCCCAGTTGTTCTAGTCAAGAAAAAAGATGGCTAAATAAGATTCTGCGTCGACTACCGCCGGTTGAATAGGATCACGCGCAAAGGTGTTTACCCGCTACCTCGCATAGACGACGCCCTTGACTGCTTACACGGCGCGGAGTTCTCGTCACTAGATCTGCGTTCACGTTATTGGCAGGTTTCCATGGCTGAGGGTGATCGCCCCAAGACGGCTTTTGTTACCCATGATGGCTTATACGAATTTAACGTCATGCCATTCGGGCTCTGCAATGCGCCTGCCACTTTCGAGCGCATGATCGACAACATCCTCCATGACCTGAAATGGCAGACATGTCTGTGTTATTTAGGCGATGTCGTGATATTTTCAAGCGACTTTTCAACGCATCTTCAGTGACTCGAGACAGGGCTTGCTTGCCTCACCTCCGCCGGTCTACAGCTCATTTGAAGAAGTGCTGCTTCGGCGCTGGAAAACTCCTAGTTTTGGGCCATGTTGTATCTAGAGATGGCATTCTTCTGGATCCGACGAAACTTGGTGCCGTTGGCGAATTTCATAGGCCGAAGACCTTAAAAGAACTTCGCAGTTTCCTCTGTTTATGTTCATATTTTCGTCGTTTTATTCGCAACTTCGCCTCTATCATATCGCCCTTGACTTACCTTCTTGCCGGCAACAACGACCTTCCTAGTTGGTCGTTAGCTTGTGATGATGCATTTGCCACACTCCGCCACCTTCTTACGTCACCTCCTATACTGCGACATTTTGATCCTCTTGCCCCGACGGAAACACACACGGATGCTAGCGGAGTTTGCCTCGGTGCTGTGCTCGCCCAGCGTAAACCTGGATTTGATGAGTACGTCATCTCTTACGTCAGCCGTGCACTCAAAAAAGCAGAAGCCAACTATTCAGTCACCAAAAAAGAGTGTCTAGTCATCATATGTGCCATCGGCAAGTTTCGACCCTATCTTTACGGGCGCTCTTTCAGCGTGGTTACAGATCATCGCGCATTATGTTGGCTCTCCTCGTTAAAAGATCCCAAAAGGCCGGCTCGCCTGTTGGGCGCTTCGGCTACAAGAGTATGACATTCACGTCGTTTACCGATCTGGCCAAAACAATCCGACGCATACGCTTTGTCCCGATCACCTCTACGATGTAGTGACAAGTCACCGTCTTCACCTGCTGCCAACGTATCTGCACTTAGTGTCAGTGACAAGCTACAGGAGCAACGAAAAGATCCTTGGATCGCTTCACTTATCAACTTGTTGAGTCGAGCTCCCTCGCAAAATAACCCTGGAGGTCATCATCATCATCATCCTCATCATCACCCTGACTACATCCACTGCAGGACAAAGGCCTCTCCCATGTCCCGCGAGATAACCCAGTCCTGTGCATGCTGCTGCCAATTTATACCGCAAACTTCTTAATCTCAACTGCCCACCTAACCTTCTGTCTCCCCCTAACCCGCTTTCATTCTCTGGGAATCCAGTTGGTTACCCTTAATGACCAGCGGTTATCCTGTCTACGCGCTACATGCTCGGCCCATGTCCATTTCCTCTTCTTTATTTCAACTATGATATCCTTAACACCCGTTTGTCCCCTAATCCACTCTGCTCTCTTCTTGTCTCTTAAGGTTACACCTGCCATTTTTTCATTGCTCGCTGCGTCGTCCTCAATTTAAGCTGAACCCTCTTTTGAAGTCTCCAGGTTTCTGCTCCGTAGCTAAGTACCGGCAACATACAGCTGGTATATTCCTTCCTCTTGAGGGATAGTGGCAATCTACCTGTCACAATTTGAGAGTGCTTGCCGAATGTGCTTCACCCCATTCTTATTCTTCAGGTTACCTCAATCAAGTGGTTCGGCTCTGCGGTTATTACCTGCCCTAAGTAGACATAGTCTTTTACAACTTCAAGTGCACTATTACCTATCTCGAAGCGCTGCTCCTTTCCGAGGTTGTTGTACATTACTTTCGTTTTCTGCAGATTAATTTTGAGACCCATTTTTCTGCTCTCCTTGTCTAACTCCATGAGTTGCAATTCATCCCCTGAGTTACTGAACAATGCAATGTCATCGGCGAAGCGCAGGTTACTAAGGTATTCTCTATCCTTAGAGGTATGCGCCGTTAAATACAGCACTTCGTTATCAGAGATGGTTTGCTATACAGACGAAATTATCTCTCCGAATGACGCCAATGGCTCCTAGTCATTCCCAGTCGTCTCCACTCAGACATATGCGCATCCTTTCAAGCCCACCTACAATGCGCCCATGTTGGAGTGTTAATACCTACACCCACCTGTCCCACTGCTACTACTGGCGTGGAAGGTGTCGCTTCGTTCGTCGCTACGTACGTTCCTGTCTCGCTTGCCAACGCCGCAAGAATCCCACTCCAAGTTCTCCAGCTCCACTACAACCCTTACCTTGTCCTGCCCGACCGTTTGACCGTGTTGGTATCAATCTGTATGGACCTCTTCCGATTACACCAGCTGGAAATCGCTGGGTAATCGTTGCTATCGATCACCCTACACGCTACGCAGAAACTTCACCACTCTCTTCTGCATCAGCCAGTGACGTCGGTCGTTTCATATTGCATCAGATCATTTTACGCCACGGTGTACCACGCGAACTCCTGAGTGACCAAGGGCGCGGTGCTTTTGTCGGACGCCGTCGAATCGCTTCTCAAGGAATGCCAAGTCATTCATCGCACCACCACCGCGTATCATCCTCAAACTAATGGCATTACAGAACAATTCAACCGTACATTAGGAGATATGCTGTCAATGTACAACGCAACCGATCACACGAACTGGGACAGTATTCTCCCTTTTGTAACATACGCGCATAATACTGCTGTCCAGACAACCACTGGTTTCTCTCCATACTTCCTCCTTTATTGTCGCGAGCCCTCTTGCACGCTAGACACCATCTTTCTTTACCACCCGGATGTCGCTTAGTCGACGACGATGTCACAAGCTGCTAAATACGCGGAAGAGTGTCGTCAGCTTGCCCGCTCCTTCACAAGTGCTAGACAGCAACGCCAGAAACACCACCGCGATAGCCCGACGCCTCCGGCTTCTTATGCATCAGATGACCTTGTCTGGCTTCGCATCCCTTCAACCAGCCCTAGTCTCTCAATGATACTGACGTACAAGTATGACGGCCCTTAGCGTGTGGTTAAGCAAACTTCACCCGTCAATTACATCGTCGAGCCACTAGAGCAGCCCCATGATCAATGACGCCGTGGACGTGAGACCGTCCACATAGACCGCTAAAACCGTATTATGATCCTTCTATTGTCTCCTGCCCATGAGTTGCCAGGATGGCTCTTTTCCGGAGGGGAGGAAAATGTCGTGAAAAAGATGAGTGCTATTCAGAAAGGCAGAGGGTATGACTCAGTCGGTTAAGAAGACGACATTTGGTTGGCTGGGTGTTAGGAAGCATCTCTGTGACGAGTGTTGGGAAGGGTGGCGAGTGTTGGGAAGCATCTCTGTCCACAGAGATGCTTCCCGACACTCGTCAAAACGGCAGCTCATGCGTCGAGAGCCTCATTCTACGCGACCATGGCTCCCTACAGGATTGATGCGCACCCCTCACAGTGAGTGCCGACATTGTGCATCTGCTGGTTTGCCGAATCAGTTTCACTGGCACAATGAGTGCCCTCGTCGTGAAATGTTGTCTGCTCTAACTGACAACCAGAGAAACGAAGAGGGCGGCCCAAAGGCTCATTAATACGTTTTGGTGCACTTGTGAACGGACACATGGTAAACGCAACTCTGGATACAGGAGCGACTATTACCTGTATCAATGAAGTTGTGTTCAAAAAACTCAAGCTGCAGTTGCTCAAGGATTCATGCATTAGTGTCCAACAAGTCACCTCAACCATAAAAACTTTGGGCCGCGTACACATACAGTTGGAAATAGGGAAGTTAAAGCGGGCAGTCCAAGCACACGTTCTACCAGGCATGAAGACTGAATTCTTGCTAGGCCTTGACAACGCCTCCTTTTTCAACCTATCACTGGATTTAAACACGATGACTTTGTTTCAAGACAACAAAGCTTTGCATAATTCCTTTCAAACACAAAAGTGTGTCTTCAGCGCCGATACAACCCCCCTCCAAACCGTTGATGTCACGCACCTTCCACCATCGCAACAAGCTGCTTTGAGAGAGGTGCTTCACAGTTACGAAGACATTTTCTCAAAGTCTCAGATGGACTTCGGATGTATCGCGGAGGAACGACACTGCATTGCCCTCAGCAACAACGTGCCTATCCACAGACCACCGTATCGATGCTCCCTGGCAGACAAAGAGGAAATTGCCAAGCAAGTGGACTTACTTCTCAAGCAAGGTGTAGTGCGTCCATCTTTTTCCCCATACGCGGCTCCAGTCATTCTTGCAGAGAAAAAAGGTGAAGGACGCACACGTTTATGCATTGATTATCAAAAGCTTAACTCTGTCACTGTGCCTGACTACCAACCTATTCCGCGTATAGACGATGTTCTAGACTACCTGGGAAAATCGAAATATTTTTCGACATTGGATATCACATCAGGCTATTGGCATGTCAAAATGAACCCAGAGGACATCCCAAAAACAGCTTTTGTCACGCCGAATGGTCATTATGAGTGGCTTGTTATGCCTTTCGGTTTGAGAAATGTTCCTGCTACATTCGAAAGAGCTGTGAAATCAGTTATCAGAAAACATAACTTAAAGAATGTCGTTAACTATTTTGATGATATCGTAGTCTTCTCCGACACATTTACTGAGCACCTACAGCACCTCCAAGCTCTATTGCGTGCCCTAAAAATGGAGAATATAAAACTTAAATTGAAGAAATGTCATTTTGCCCAAGATTCTATTGAATATCTGGGTCACAGAGTGTCGCACGGTACAGTGTCGCCTATACGAAGAAACTTAGAAGCTGTATTGCGATTCCCAAGACCGAAATCCCCGAAAGGGCTTCAGCGTTTTTTAGGCACCACCAACGTTTACCGCCAGTTTATACCGCACTTCAGTGACATAGTTTTCCCACTTACGACGATGTTGAAGAAGGACACACCATGGGAATGGGATTCCTCATGTGAACAAGCCTTTGAGAACATGAAATACTGTCTGACCAAAGAACCCATTTTACGAATTTTTTCTTGCGAGAAACCATGCATTCTTTATTGCGACGCATCTAACGTAGGCGTAGGTGCAGTTCTGAAGCAAAGAGATCATGATGGTAAAGAACACCCCGTTGCCTATCACTCGCGTAAGCTACTCGCGCACGAATTAAATTATGCCATTACAGAGCTCGAATGCCTCGCTATAATTGACGCTGTTGACAAGTGGAACTGCTACCTACATGGACGACCATTCACTGTTGTCACCGATCATGCTGCTTTACAATGGCTCAGAAACATAAAAAACCCACATGGCCGGCTCTTTCGATGGTCTTTGAAGCTGTCGATGTATGACGTTAACATTCGACATCAAAAAGGCAGCGAAAACATCGAGGCAGACGCATTTTCGCGAAGCCCTATATATATGGTTCAACTCCTTTCATTACCAGAACTTCAAACTTACCAGGATGACCACCCTCGCTGCAAGTACACAACGGAAAACGGGGTCACTATCGTGACACGTAAAGGAATTCGCAAAGTGTATGTTCCTCTCAAGCTTCGACTGAGCCTTCTGCAGAAAGCACACTGTCAGTTCGGACACGTCGGAGTAAAGAAAACTCTGGGCTTGTTGTCATCATCCTACTATTAGCCGGAAATCATCACAGACGTTTCATCCTACGTCCGCCACTGTGACATATGTCAGCGTTGCAAAAAGCCGAAAACCAAGAGATTCGGATCTCTAGAGTCACTACCACCTGCAGAACAACCCTTTGATCTTTTAGCAATGGACACTATAGGTGGCTTTTCAGGATATGGCTCGACAAAGAAGTTTATTCACTTGGCGATCGACCACGCTACGCGGTATGTCTGGGCATTTCTCCACAAGAACAAAACTTGTGACGCATACATTTCGTGCATCACCGCCATCTTTGCAGCAGGAAAACCCAAGAAGTTCCTACCTGATCGTGGACCAGCTTTGACAGCTGGAAAATTCAAGCAGTTTCTAAAACGCAATGGTGTCCACCAATTGTTCACATCCTCCCAACACCCTCAATGTAATGGCATGAACGAACGTACAGATCAGACTATTGTAACCCGGCTAAAGTGCAAAATGAATGAGCAGCCACAGAAGCCTTGGGTCAAACATCTTTCGGATGTTGTCGATGAATACAACAGAACCCCACATGAAGTAACACGATATCCACCATCGTACCTAATGTATGGAATTCCTTCATACGACACAATTTTAGACGCACCAATAGAGAGTGTGCAAGAAGCAAGGAAAAGTGCAATCAAGAACACGCTTGCCTATCATGAGAAGAACAAGATAATCTACGACAAAAAATTCCTACCACAAGATCTCCAACCTGGTGAATTGGTCCTCTACGAAACACCTTGGCACCCGAACAAAGGTAAGCTCAGTTCAGTCATGGAAGGACCTTACACAATTCTTCGCAGAGTCTCTCCTGTGAACTATGAGATCGATCGATGCGTAGCTCCGTTAAGCAGAACTACTGATATTGTGCACGTCAACAAACTGCGTCGCTACTATTGTCCCAATAAGTTAACGCTCTCACGGAGGGAGGGGGAAACGTGTGACGCTTCACAGGTGAATGTGGGCAAAGAAGATGAGGAAGACGAAGGGTCAGAATAAACTGGTGTTCTGACTGACGTCATGTCTCATCCGTTACATATATATATATATATATATATATATATATATATATATATATATATATTTAAAGTATTGAAGTGTGTACCTAAGGGCTCGTTTTTCCGTGTTCCGACACATTTTTGATGAGATCTAACACACAATAGAGAGAAGTAATGTATAGAGGAAGCCATTATAATAAATGTAATGTAACTAAGAAGAAAGAAAAGTGGGTGAAAAAATAACTTGCCGTGAACAGTAATTGAACCTACGACCTACGAGCAACGCGTTCGATGCTCTACCACTGAGCTATCATGGTGGCTATCCCCGCCCAGCCACTATATTGGGTTTATATGTGATGTAGGAATACTGTTATATGCCACGCCAGGGTGAGGCAACCGTTTAATTGGCCAAACAGCAGCGAGACAGCAGCCAGCGGTTTCAGCAGCAGCTGCAACAGCACGAGCCTCCACCACAACAAACGTCTTCTTCGTCGTCTCTAGCAAGCCCGCATTTGTCGCTACAATGACTCCCCGGTGCAAAAGGGGCCACCCTGGCGACCTATGGCACAGACAAGACTGGTGTGTCGTAGTGAAGCTTTAGACGGTTGACGGGCACAGTATCGCGCCCACGGCACTGTTGATCTGTAGGTGGCTGAAGAGGTTCAACCATATATATGACTGTAGATGTCTGGCGCAAGATCCTCTACGGACCGTCACACTTCGGAATGAACTTTGAGCAAAGGCCTGGGGAAGACGATGGCACGTGGAGCCACACGGCTGTACCAGACGCGTATGACGATGGGGATGAGCGTCGGTCATGGGAGTGCTTCTGGCGAGCCTGATCGGGCGTAGTAAGCGCACGTGCGAGCTGCCGAAATTCTTCGGCATATGTGGCGGCTTCGGCCAATGTCGTCGATTCTGAAGGGTCTGGGCGGTACAGAAGGATAGTGTCCAAGAACAATGAAGACTCCCGGCCATAAAGAAGAAAGAATGGGGAGAATCCAGTTGTGGATTGAATCGTGCTGTTGTAAGCGTAAGTAACGAATGGCAGTATGCGCTCCCAGTTAGTATGGTCATCGGAAACATACATGAAGAGCATGTCACCCAGCGTGATAAAATTGCTCGCTCATCGCGTTAGTTTTGGGGTGATATGCGATGCTTGTTGGATGCACGTTGTTGCATCCGCATAGGAGGGGTTCTACAGCTTTCGACAAGAAGGAACGCCCACGCTCACTGAGAAGCTCACTGGGTGCACCGTGCCAAACGACGAGCTTGTGCAGAATGAACAAGCCGACTCCACGCGCAGTGGCTTCGGGAAGCGCAGAAGTTTCGGCGTAACGCGTAAGGTGGTCCCAACTACGATGACCCAGCGGTTTCCATTTGGTGTATATGGTAGGGGACCGTACAAGTCGATTCCGATGCGGCCGAAAGGCCGAGAAGGACATGGCAGTGGCTTGAGTGGCCGTGTGGTTGTACGAGGGGAGCTCTTCCAGCTTTGCCACAAGGTACATAAACGGATGTACTGCGTAACAAAGCGGTACATTCCGCGCCAGTAATATCGAATTCGTAGGAGAGCATACGTCTTCACTACACCTGCTTGGGCGCATTGCGGATCCGCATGGAAGGAAGCACATACGTCGGAACGTAAGTGGCGAGGTATCAACAGCAACCATTTGCGGCCGTCAGGTAGGTAGTTTTGCCGGTACAAAAGACCGTCACGGGTCGTAAAATGGCGAGCAGTTCGTCGAAGTAAATGGTTGTCAGTACGAGGAGACGTCTGAGACAGGTACTCTAAGAGAGACGCTATCCATGGATCCTGGTTTAGCTGAGCGAACATGTCGACATGTTCAAGTGATGAACATTCGCAGCGGGAAACCGACGTTACCATAATTGTGGGTAAGTGGCGAGCGAGAAAGGGCGTCGGCGTCCGAATGCTTGGGGTCTGACTGATAAATTACACGAATGTCATAATCTTGAAGACGTAGTTCTTAGCGAGCTATGGGACCAGATGGGTCTTTTAAAGATGACAACCAACACAGTGCGTCGTGATCAGTCACGTTGTCAAATGGGCAGCCATATACGTATACAAGGTCAGAATTTCGTGATTACCCAAACAATGGCAACGCATTCTTTCTCGGCGACTGCATAGTTAATTTCCGCTTCAGTAAAGTGCGACTAGCGCAGGATACAACATACTCATCGAAGCCAGATTTACACTGAGCAAAAATAGCGTCGAGGCCTACTCCACTAGCGTCCGTATGAATTTCGGTTGGAGCGTCTGGATCAAAGTGCCGTAGGATGGGTGGTGATATAAGGAGATGCCGTAACGAGGCGAATGCTTTATCGCATGCTAGGGGAAACGCCGAGATGTCTTGGTTGTCGGCAAGTACCTGAGTCAGGATGTGATTATGGTGGCGGAATTCTGCGCGAAACGGCGAAAGTATGAGCAGATTCCGATGAAGCTGCGGAGTTGTTTTAGTGCGTAGGCAGCCTGGGAAACTCGGTGACAGCGCTAAGCTAGGCTTGATAAGGATGGTTACCATGCTTGCTAACAACATGCCCTAAGATAGTAAGCAGGCGGGTAGCGAAGTGGCATTTCTTAAATTCAGCTACAGTCGAGCGTCAGAAAGACAGGACAGGACGCTTGCGAGGCGGCTGAGGTGGGAGTCAGAGTCCTTTGCGAAAACGACGACGTCATCCAAATAGCACAGGCACCTGTTTCATTTGAAGCTTCTAAGGATGTTGTTCATGAGAACCTCGAAGGTGGAAGGCGCATTACAGAGTCTAAATGGCATCACGTTAAATTCGTACAATCCGTCAGGCGTTACAAACGCAGTCTTGGGGCAGGCGGCTTCATTCATGGAAACCTGCCAGTAGCCCGATCGAAGGTCTAAAGAAGAAAGAATTCTGCTCCTTGCAAGCAATCGAGGGCTTCATCACTTCTTGGCAGCGGATAAACATCTTTTCTTGTGATCTTATTATGACGCCTCTAATCAATGAAAAATCATATGCTACCATCCTTTTTTTTCACCAGTTCAACCGGAGAGGCCCAAGGGCTGTTTGAAGGTTGTATTACGCCACGTTGAAGCATATCGTTCACCTGCTCATCAGTGGTATGGCAATCTGCGTGAGAAACTTGATGTGGCTACTGGCACAAAAGTGCATGGCTACCGGGGTCAATTTTGTGAACGATGGCACTCGTGTGACCTAAAGAAGAATGGCTATGGTCAAATGACATCTTGAAGCGGCCGAGTAGAACCAGGAGTTCGGTGCACTGAGCAGCGGGAAGTTTAGAGTCAATCGGTAGGAAAAAAGCCTCCTGAGATGAAGTGGGAGCGGTATCAGAGGTTATGTTGTTTAGAGGGACGATGGCAAGTCATTGGACGAAACAGAATCAATTTGCTGAAGGGGACCGAGAACTTCACCATAGAATAATGAGGCTGGGAAACGAAGCGAGCTCGTTATATACATGAAGGCATGGGAGGTTTGACGGTGACAACTGCGAATGGGAGAAGGAAGTTTTTTTGAGAGCCAAAGGCGTCTGAAGGGTAAAAGAGGGCGGTCACGGAAAGCGCGTCATCGCAGAAAAGTTGCACAAGAACACAGGACTGAGGAGGGATGGGAGGGTCCACGGCCACGATGACTCGGGGAGATTGCGGTTTCAAAGGTCTTTCAGACGTCGACGCTTCCCACAGGGGCAGGTCAGACATCGTCGACAACTCTAGCTCAGCACGCGCACAATGTTGGACGGCATGATGAGCGCAGACAAATTCTCAGCCTAAGATGATAATATGAGAACATGGGGAAAACACAACGAATTCGACTACATATAAAATATTTTGGATGACCAGTCGAGCTGTGCACGCCGCAGAAGGTTGGATGTGATGCACAGTGGCCGTGCGGAAAGAGACATCGGAAAGTGGCAGTGTAAGCTTTTTCAACTTGCGGCACAGTTAACCACTTAGCACAGACACAGCAGCACTAGTAACAACGAGCACTTGCACCAGTACACCATCAATATGCACATTTATTTCATTAGCAGGTAGAAACGGAGGCCTTGAAAGTTTCGATATGTACGCAGCTCTTGACTCGGGAACTGCGATGGTCAGTTTTCCGTTTGGGCGGTTGGTGATCGAGGAAGGATCGGAGAAATCGAACGGCGTCGTGGTGAGGGTGACCGATCCCTGTGGAAGCCGCGGCGATGTGGCGGCGACTGTTCAGACGTGAGGAGGAAAGAAGACGACTGTTGTGGCTCTGGACAATGCCTAAGTCGCCTCACCAGCAGTTGGGTTATAATCCTGACGACGGCAGTAGCGTGCTGCATGACCGGGAAGATGGCAGAAATAGCAAGTCGACCTGTTGTCCGGAGTGCGCTAAGGATTAGTTGATGGTGGTGCGGGGTGGTGAACAGGAGGTGGGTGGGAACGCATAGGGAGACTTGCTGCGTAGATAAGACGGCACTATCTGGCAGGATCCATGGCGTTTGGTAGTGACAGCGACGATCGACTGGCGGCTTCGGCGTAAGTGAGGGAGGCGGAGATAGGCGAAGGATGTTATGTGGGAGACAAGTAATTAGAAACTTGCTTTTCAATTGTCTTGCGGAGCGTTGGGGTCAGCGTTTGCGCACTGGACGTAACGTAAGGCACAAGAGTCAATTGGCGCACCACTTTTTCTCGGATGAACTGCTGGATTTGCTGCATTAACGTACTTTGTTCTGATGAAACAGCGCCAGTGGTTAACGCAGATAGAGAGCTCATGTCGAGGTTTGGACGTCGAGTAGAAATGCGCTCTCTCCGCAGCTCGTCGAATCTCTGACAGTGCTGAATAAGCTGGGCAACGGTTTTCGGGCTTTTCGCAACGAGCATGTGGAAGGCGTTCTTCTCGATAGCGTTCATGATGTGCCGTACTTTGTCAGTGTCAGCCATGTGGGAATGGATACCACGGAAGACGTCCAGAATACCCTTAATATACGAGGTAAAGGTCTCGCCAGAGCGCTGTGCGCGGCCGCGCAAACGCTGTTCGGAGTGGAGCTTGCGTACAGCGGGTCGGCCAAAGACTTCTGCAAAGCGCGTCTTGAAGGTTGACCGAGAGGGTATTTCCGCTTGGCGGTTGTTAAACCACAGTGCTGCCACACCCCCTAGATAGAATTGAAGGTAAGCGAGCTCCTCTGTGTCATCCCACTCATTGTGGGTGTTTATCGCTTCATACTGGAACAGCCAGTCTTCGGCGTCTTGGTCATTGGTCGCGTTGAACATCAGTGAATCTCGCTGTCGTGGCATTCCGGAGCTGGTGGCAGATGAGATTATCACTGCAGGTCGCTGGGTCATGTCATCAGAAATTGGCGAGGCGGGGGGTTGAGTTAGAGTCAGGGAACGGAGTTTCAGTTTGAGACAACCAGCACTCTTCACCAAATGTAAGAATACTGTTAGACGCCAAGCCGGGGTGAAGCAACCGTTTAATGGGCCGAACAGCAGTGAGACAACAGCCAGCAGTTTGTTGTTGTTGTTTTCCTGTGCTAATGGCTCGTACCCAAAGGAGATTGGCCGATTATAAGGTGAATTTGCCCTAAACTTTAAGCATTGCGTCATCCCTACAAAACTTTTGTAATTTAGTTTTGATTTGAAATGCCGATATCAAGTTTGCCGAAAAGAAGAAAAATAGTGAGAACGTAATTTAGCAAGAAAATTGTTTATTCCCAGTGATGAATTCCTGAAGGCGAATAAAACATCCCTATGGTTGAAACCCAGTGTAGAGGCTCCAAATGAAAGATCAGGTTGTGATAATCGCAAGCCCGGTCTTTGAAGAGGTGGTGCTAGTATGCTTCGCCTGAATAAGTCGAAACGGCGACTATGTAAATAAAAATGACTGATCGTTTCCTCTCGATTACAGTAAATGCATTTAGGGGATTTAATATACCTGATCTATGTAAGTAAAAAATCAGGGAGGTAACGCGGCAACGAAATTTCGTGATGACAACTTCCATCATCCTTGAATTAGACAGTTCAGTGTGCCAGGGAAATAACAAGTGGTTTTACTCCGGAGAAGCCGTCAGTGCAGCGTCTGATAAATTTTGCCTGATTTTAAGTGTGCGAAATCACGCCACCGTATTGTGTTCTGTATGAGAAAAAATAGGGATGATGGGCGTCGATAGCGCTGCCTTCCCAAGAAAATCAGCTATTTTGTTTAACAACAAATGTTTGGGCCCTGGTGCCCAGAATAAATGAATACTTCGGAGATGAGAGGGAACCAATAATTTAAAAAGTTTCAGCATGGGTGAGCGACCAGAAGCGGACAGAAAAGAGCACACTGATAATGAATCAGTTATGACTGCTATGACTGAAATGGAAATATTTACCTTTCGCAAAGCTCACATTATTGCCATAAATTCAGCCAGAAAGACAGGAAGAAAATCTAGTAAGCGAAGTGAAAATGACCAATCAAGTACGCAATGACCAATCAAGCAGAACGAACCTCCGCCACAACAAACGTCTTCTTCTTCGTCTCTAGCAAGCCTGTAATTGTCGCTACAGTGAATTTAAACGTAAGAGTGTCAGTCAGTGCCATCTGTAGCCACGGCGGCGAGTGTGGAACATTCTTTAGGAGCCTGTGTGGCGTCACGTAGCACGTAAAATATTACGAGTGGGCAGATGACCAATAGTGTCTCATATACAACCTAACGGCACCAAGTCCGCCAGTACGAGACCCTCGGTAATTAATAAGGGCAAGAGGTGTATACCTAAGGCCTCGTTTTTCCGTGTTTCGACACAATATAATGAGGTCTATGAGACTACAATGCCGAAGATTGTATGAGGGAAGTATTTAGAACCAATATAATGTGAATAAGAAGAAAGAAAAGTGGGTAAAAAATCACTTGCCGTGGGTAAAAAATCATAGAACGTATGACCTTTGAATATCATGTTCGATGCTCTACCCCTGAGCTATCACAGCGGCTATCCCCCCAGCCACTTTCTTGGGTTTTTATGTGAATTTAAACGTGGGAGTGCCAGACAGCGCCACCTGTAGCCACGGTGGCGAGTGTGGCACACTCTTTTTATGACCCTGTATGGCTTCACGTAGCACGTGAACTTATTACAAGCTGGCAGCTGACCAATAGTCTCTTGTATACAACCTAACGACACCAAGTCTGCCAGTACAGAGCTCTTTCAGCACAGTTGACGAGGCAAAACCACCACGTCAACGGGCCATTGGGTTCCCTACAAATATGGAATGAGGTGATGCTTTTGATAGCAGGCACGTTTTATTTAATTACTGTTGCCAATATACCTCTTCCTGAGTCTTTAAAAGTGTGTCATGAAAATTCAGAAGAGGACAGCAACCACGAAGAAAAATGCGCAAAAAAGACGTTGCGGTGACCTTGACACAACCTTGCTCACACTGACGGGAGCCTTATCAAACCTCTCCTCAGAAAAGTCGAACGGTCTTTTTTCAGTTTTTCCTATTTTTTGTGAATACCTTTTTTAATTGTATGTTAGTTTCCGAGCAGACGTGCTTCGGTCAAAACCTCGACTTTGTAGAAAGCGTGAAATCACTAGTGCTGAAGTATTTTCAGGCGCGGTCTCGTTTCATGGACTGCAAGCTAAGTACAAATTTATTTTTGATGAATGCAATGTTGCGTGAACCGACGTCTTTCCCGAAATAAAAGTGGTGATAAAGTGTCGGCCATATCACCTGCATGACTATGATTGCGCAGTCACTAAATACACATAGAGCTAACCAAAAGCCATCATCTTCGGTTTTAGACAAGTCTGTATGACGATGTCAGTGAAGGTGCGCAAAATTTTGCGTTTGAATATTACATATGCGTGCTCTGACTAGCAGCTCGGGCTGGTCACTATGCAACGTCCCAATGCTCACTGCGATTCAAATACACAGTTGCAACATATCACAGTAGCAAAAAGAAAGCTGTGCCCGTGCGAGCAGTCAAAGGCCGGAGCTAGCGTTGAACCGGACCTAGCTGGTGTGCACGCACTACGAGATCTCGTCGCCAAGGCCATCTCACAGAACACCTATCTCGGCTGGCCGAATCACCGTTTGTGCAGCGGGCGCCGAGCGCGAGAGAGCGAACCGCTTCGTGTTACATGTCACTGCGTTTCTGGCGAAATACCTGAAATACCCTCCTGTTTGTGTGTGTGTGTGTGTTCTGCACATGCCCTCTCGATCGGTCGAGTTTATTAGTCAGTGTTTTGTTGTTTGTAATGTGCCTGCGCTCTGTGGCCACCCTGTTTGTTCTGCCAGTGCGGCTTATTGCGAAGATGCACCACAACGAAGGCGAGATCTACGGATTCATATCATGGAGCACTTGAAGTGAAACAGTGAGTACTTCTCTCACGTTGTTGCGATCAGCGCTCTACATGCGTAATATTAGCTTCAAACATTTTTTCTTAACTAGTTGACGATAAATGAGTATTTGTTTACTGAGCGAACATATTCGTGGGAAAAGTTTCACCCGGATCACGCAAATGTGTGAGTGCGGGAAAGTCTTTCTTTGTTTGGATTCTTTAGAGTAGAAAAAGAGTGCGTGTGCGCGACTGTGGTTCAGCGAGAAATGTGAACAGAATTGTGGCGCCGCTCTTTCTTGGCAGTGGTTCGTGGAATCCCGCTCACAATGAACATCAATTTTGGTTTACTAACACCTGCGGGGACGGCGCCTGTTATCTCTAAGCGTGAACCATGTCTAAGACACATGTGCTTGGACGTGTTGGAAGTCATTTCACTCTCTTTTTTTATTTCATTAAAGGACCGAGGACGGAAAACAAGGGCCTGGTGTTCAAGTCGTTCTTTTTCAGTCCTTCCTCGTTTTGTGCGCTAATACGAACGTGATAACTCGATTTGATGCATTGGTCGAAAACAGAATATTGGCTTGTGTTAGGTGCTTCTCGAGAAGTTCGCCTGATTTAATTTCCTTAAATTCGTCTTTAACGATGTTTTCGGTTAGCCGCAACGTAGGTTGAGTGACACAGCCGGGAGCCGTGCTTGTGTAGCGGATCTTTAAGCTGTAATTCTGTTTGAAACGACCTTTCGTCTGTGTGCGGGGCCGAATTGCCGCACTTAAAAAGTTCGAACGCTTGTTTGAGCATAACTGTTGACGCTTGAACACAATTTATTTTATTGCACTTGTTTCCATCACGTGAAATTTTCATAATCTTCTTGTTATTCAGAGTCATATTGGCCTCGCCCCGCTTCGACGTTAAACTTCGCTAAGTACTTAATTTCGCCAAGTACTTTAGATATTTGGAAATTTTTGCTATGTGAAGCATATTTTTAGTTTCTTTGTTGCACGACACACAGTGCCATATTAGACATACTGCACAGCATCTATGCACATGTTGCCACCAAAATGTATGATTGAGTAGCATACTTATCTGAGAACACAACAGATATAGAGTGCTTTTTCAGTACCTTGGTAATAAAGCAAATAAATAACTTTAATAATCAGTTCCAACCAATGGTTATGTAGTATAAAAGTGCAGTCGAATGCTTTAAGAATTCTGGTTGCTGTGCGGATTGTCAGAGAAGCTTACATAGTCAATGTGAGGTGACGAGGTTCATTAACGGTGCTTTCTAAGTGTTTGCATTTACAGTTTATTTAACGCACAGCCACTGAACAGCCTACGCTGCATCAGAAGCGAGTTCTGATTCCTTAGCTGACCAGCATACTTGAAACTAATGGCCCTAATTTAGCAGTGCGCAATCGTCATTGAGTGAAAGCAAAAAGGCAATTGCGTGCCAAACTTCTCAGCCATTTCAGCGACCATGTCAAATGTATTTGAAATAAATTGTGCTATCTTATACATTGAAAACAGCGAACTTCTAGAATATTTTTGAGAGAAAAAAATTGTATGGTTACGTGGCTGCCTTCTGAATTTTGCAGAATGTTGTCTGTGTGTTGTTTGTGGGAAAAAAATTTAAAAGTTCCACTTCTTTTTATACAAAGTTTGGTGTGCGTGTTAAGTAAAGGGGCTTGCGAAAGATGTTTGTTGCTCAGAAAAATTAATGCATATTTTCGGTCACATATGCATCCAAGATTTTTGCCAAATGGATTTTTTCATTGAAATACGACGCTTTGTATGAACGTCTGAGCTGTGAATACTTACTTTACAGGAGATATATATTGAAGAAAAATTATCTTTTCATCTGAAGCTGTTAAACTTCGCAAAAAAGGTCACGAATTTCACAGAAGTTTCCTTTTCGTTCATATTGAAAGGCTATTTGCAACATTTGCTAGTATATTTAGAAGTCACTTTTCACCTAAATAGAAAGCAAATAAACAGGTGTTTGTATACGACAACTTTTAACATTATTATTTTTATTTCAGTAAGAAAATAATTTTTGAACTTTCCCATGGACGGAAACAGGGAATTTCAAGGCGGCAGCGGTCGTATGACGAAATGAAAAGACAGCCACCATTGGGAAACTTCAAAAATCATTTAGGGGCAAAGCTCCTTAGGCCGTGGGTCGTTCCCTTCTGTATAGTCGTAGTAGTAATATGTAGCCATATCTAGGTTATGATTTGCCGAATAGATGGCGTTAGTGGTTTTCGCAACATATTCACAGATGGAATGATGATGAGCGAGGCGAAGCGTTCTTCTGTCTGTCTTTCCGTGCGTCCGCCCGTCTGTCCATATTTCTGTCCGTCCTTGCTGCGCCCGTGCGAACGTCCGGACGGACGAATGGATGAACTCTTCGTCCCAATCATCATTATTCACTTGGTGGACATGCTGTGAATTTTTTCTTAAATCAAAAATCAAAGTGATAAAATTGGCGACCTAAAAAGAACCAAATGAGGCAAATTGCGTTTTAATATACACAAAATGACCATTTTGTGAAATTTGTGAATTTGTTTCGTAAATTCAGCAGCGTCAGAGGCCTAAAATGTTTTTTTCTTGAATATACACCTTCTGTGTAGTAAGTACTGACTCCTCAGATATTAATTCAAAGTGCAGTATTGCAATAGAAAAAATACAGAATAAGACACTTTGGCTAAATTCGTAGATACATATTTGGCCGGAAAATTGTATTCATTTCATTTCATTTATTGATATAGTCAGCCCTTTTTGTAGGGTTATTACAGGAGTGAAAAGAACTCATATTTAAACAGAAATGGGCATAAGAGAAATACGAAAAAGAATTTTCGTTACAGAAACGCATATCTCTTTACGGCACAAAAATGAGTCTAGATTCCTTCATGGCACAAATTGTAATTACGACAATAAAAGTATAATTTTAATAATAAAACTGAGTAGCAAACACCGTACGCAAGCTCCTTGACTTAACAATTGGACCTCACTCGGCAATGAAGAAGGAGCGGTACCTTTAAAGTAACTTTTCACAAACACCCAGACGACATTCTTGGAAGTTCAGGAGGCAGCCACGTTAACAAATGTTTTTGCTTTTCAAAAAATTCGAACAGGTAACTGTTTTAATGCAGTAATTCAGCATGACTTTTTTCGAATACATTCAATATGGTTGCCACAATGACTGAGAATAACGTGGAATGGCCCAATAGCCAACATTATGTATTCGTGTCTATGTGAGCCACCTCAAGAAGACTAGTTTTATGCGCAATTATACACTTAACTACACGCTACTTAATTCCTCATGCTACTTGAACTGAATAACTCATCAATGAAGTATAGAGGGGGGGCGTCATGTGTGCTCAGTGGTATTGTGCGTTTGTGCAATATAGATGAAATATGTATATGTTGTTGGTCATTGTCGTGGTATTTTGCATTCTTTTTAAGCTAATCGAATGAGTACCATGATATATCTGAAAAAAATGCACATGTACCCCTGTTAATGCATACTTAGGCATATCTTAACATTCTTTTAGACATGGTCGATGCATACAGCCAATGGAACATTATCACCTTGGAGCTGCACCTTTCTATTGGCCTGCGCAAGCTAGCTAAAAGAGTAAAATAAGGTTCATATCTACATCACGAATGCTATATAGATTCTCCCACAGGGAGCTTTTCATTGCGTTTATTGCTCAACATACCCTTTCTTCCATCAGTCACTATAGTGGAGCCCAATGGCACTGATTATGCTTGCTACACACTCCATTTACACTTACACATAACTAAGAAAGCAGTCGGCTACGCAGGGTGTAAACAGCATGTTTAACTCTTTGTGTAGCTTTTGGTCATTGTTCCTTGTGTATTTATTTTAGGTTTCCTGGATTAAATGTACTGTACAGAAAGAACAGCCAGGCTTCACTTCTCTCGAAGGCGCCAGTCATCTCCGCAGCTGAAAATGACTGTGCAAGCAGCAGTGACGAGCTGTATATTTGCAATTAGAAATGCATAAACACTCACATTACATTATTCTTGCAACGATTGCATTACCTTGTCAAATGTTGTCTTTTTAATATCGCAGTTTTTACTGCGACATTTATTGTGTTGCGAATACGTCACCAGAAACTTGCTTACTCTATCTACGCGTTTTTTTAATTGTATAGGTGTCATTCAACGCCATACCTGTTTCTTCATTGCCTGACTAGTGCAAATGTGTAAAGAAATTGTGGTATTTTATTGCATTGAACACGGTCGATTTCTAGTACAGAAAGAAAACTTGGTCACGTGAGAGATTTCAAAATTTAGCAGAATACCGATAGAGTCCCGTTTGTCAGACTTCTTTCAGTTTTTCTATAAAGGCAGATGTGAACATAAGGACTTCAATTTTTTACTGAGGCGTTATGTTCAGTTGAACCTTACGCTACAGCTTACTTCTTGCACTGCTGTAGTGTGTGTGTGTGTGTGTGTGTGTTATGTGCCTGCCGCATCCCACATTGTCATTTTTGGCCGAGTCATTCTACACATACATATCACGCTGGTGTTACGCAGCTCATTCGAGACCACGTTACCCTTTTTATCAGCTGCATACCTGCAGGTATAATAGGTGCAGTGGAAACACCAGTATCTTCCTTCTCTCCAGTCAGCCACAGGGAAGAAGGTTCATATATGCTTCTCTCTTAGAACAGTTCAGGCTTGGGCTAGTTGGTAACACATATTTGATCGAATGAAGTGCCTGCCATGAGTGGGACAACAAAAGAGGAGGCCACTGTTCGTAACCACATCGCACAAAATTTAAAAAAAACGAACTTTGTAGCAATGACACTTTGGGGCTTATCCCACGCTGGGTCTAAGCCCAGTATTCCACCAATGAACCACGCTGGTGCTTGAGACCTGTTGGCAAACTCGCCTTAGGCAGGCTTGATGTCGGGAAATCAATCGCGTTAATATGACTAATAGAGCGTTTTAAAACAGCGAAACAACAAGCAGTCGTCGCTCAATGCCAATAGCGTAACGATAAGGTCAACCAACGCTCCAACCAATTACAAAAGCTTCTTCTTGTTCACATATTAACTGTGGCAGATACCCACTTCAGACATATTTGCTCTCTTCGTCAGCGACTGCATGAACACTTGGCACAATATTCATTGCAAGTGTTTAGAGGATATCAAGCTCCTAAGAATAATGACAAAAAAATGGTATAGCGACTGCTGGCCTACTACCCAAAACGTTTTTATTATTAACGCCACAGTGAGTATCAAGCAAGTGTGCTTGCAGCAGTTACCTAATGAGTGTTTAGAAAAGGCTCTGAGCTCTGCGCCCTGCCGCGGTGGTCTAGTGGCTAAGGTACTCGGCTGCTGACCCGCAGGTCGCGGGATGGAATCACGGCTGCGGCGGCTGCATTTCCGATGAAGGCGGAATTGTTGTAGGTCCATGTGCTCAGATTTGGGCGCACGTCAAAGAACCCCAGGTGGTCGAAATTTCCGGAGCCCTCCACTACGGCGTCTCTCATAATATGGTGGATTTGGGACGTTCAACGCCACATATCAATTAATCAGAAAAGGCTCTGAAAGGCTGCTATTCCGGGTGCGGGCATGGCGTAGTTATACCTAGCATTATAAACATATCGTGATAATGTATCTGCGGAACGTAACCATTTTTGAGAGAATGAAGTCGTACTCCAGACAAGTTGACAATAGTGAAGACGTGAACAGCAAAAATAATTGTGAACTAGGATTTTCACTTTTGTACAGAGGATATATTTGAGCCGACCATCTATTCTATGTATTCAAAATAATTTTGTTAGCATCGAGGTAACGTAAGCTTGCCAAGACAAGTGCGCCTTGAATATAACATCAAGGCACCTAATGTGGTCGAGAATGTCAACTGAGTGGGAACTGAAAATAAGGTGTGAATGAGGAGGGATTGGCTTATTCTTGGCTTGGAACCACCTTAGTTTATTAGTCATTATTCTTGTGCTTATTTCAGCGTGTTATTTCGGTCAGCTATTGCCAGGTCCACGAGGCATCGCTCATCTTTCTGTGGAGGGATTTTCTGCGTACTATCGGTTGCTTACTTATCTTTGATGTGCTGTTTAGTAGTGTGACATTTCCGAGTTGAACTAGCTCAGAGAGTGTGTAGATAGCCACTAATGCGACTGCCGAATGCTTTCGCTGGCGCACGGCCGGAGTGCCCTCGCCTTTGGTGACGGGGAACGTGATGCGTTAAGCAACATGATGTTGTATTCTATGGCTGCCAAAGGTATATTTTCAAAGCTGCTGTCTCGCTGCAGTAGTTTTCGACGATTGAGGAACTTGAGTTTTGGAATTAATATGCTATAGCGCTTGTGAACATTTGACTCACAATTGCCTCGGCCATGTTTTGTGCATACTGTAAGTGCGTCATTTGGCTAATAAAAGATTGCTTTCTCAATCTCTTTTTTAATGCGAAGCCATTCTTATCAAACTTCAGCAACTTTGAGCGTATCTATCTATCTATCTATCTATCTATCTATCTATCTATCTATCTCTCTATCAATCGATCGATCCCCCGACGGCTTTCAGCTTTCCTGGCTGTTTAAATCATGGTATCGATACTAAAATTGGTATGGCACAACACGACTGTATGATGAGCATAGCTGAGTAGTCATAACAGGAAAATGTGCGCTTTGCAGAAGTCTTTGGCCGACCCGTTGTTCGCAAGCTTCGTGCCGAACAGCGCTTGCGCGGCCGCGCACAGCGCTGTGGCGAGACCTTTACCTCGTATATTGAGGAAATTCTGGACGTCTGCCGTCGTATTTATTTCCACATGTCTGACACTGACAAAGTATGGCACATCATGAAAGGTATCGAGAAGAACGCCTTCCACATGCTTGTTGCAAAAAGTCCGCAAACCGTCGCCCAGCTTATTCAGCACTCACTGAACCTCTGACTGTGGTCAGAGGTTCGACGAGGTGCGGAGAGAGCGCATTTCTACTCGACGTCGAAACCGCGACACGAGTTCTATATCTGCGTTAACCATTGGCGCTGTTTCATCAGAACAAAATACGTTTAATGCAGCAAATCCAGCAGTTCATTCGAGAAAAAGTGGCGCGCCAATTGCCTCTTGTGCTGTACGTTCCGTCTAGTGCGCACACGCTGACCCCAATGCTCCGCAAGACAATCGAAAAGCAAGTTTCTGATGCTCTGTCTCCCACATAACATCCTTCGCCTATATCCGCCTCTCTCACTTACGCTGAGGCTGCCAGACGATCACCTCCATTGCTACCAAACGCCACGGATCCTGCTAGACAGCCCCGTCCCATCTACGCAGCAAGTCCCCCTACCGTTCCCACCCACCTCCTGTTCACCACCATGCACCACCATCAACTAACCCTTGGCGCACTCTGAACAACAGGCCGATCTGATATTTCTGCCATCTTCCCGGTCATGCAGCACGCTACTGCCGTCGTCGGGATTATAACCCAACTGATGGTGAGGCGACTTACGGCTATCTTCCAGAGCCACCACAGTCATCTTCTTCCCCCCTCCCCCCCAACAGGTCTGAATAGTCGCCGCCACGTCGCCGCGGCTTCGACAGAGATCGGTCACCCTCACCATGGCTTCGTTCGATTTCTTCGATGCTTCCTCGATCACCAACCACCCAAACGAAAAACTGACCATCGCAGTTGCCGAGGCAAGAGCTGCGCACATATTGAAACTTTCAAGGCCTCGGTTTCCACCAGCTAATGAAACAAATGTACATATTGGTGGTGTACCGGTTCACGCGCTCGTTGATACTGGTGCTGCCGTGTCTGTGCTAAGTGGTGAACTGTGCCGCAAGTTGAAGAAGCTTACACTGCCATTTCCGATGTCTCTCTCCGCACGGCCACTGTGCATCGCATTCAACTTTCCGCAGCGTGCACAGCTCACCTGGTCATCCGAAATATTTTGTATGTAGTTGAATTCGTTGTGTTTTCCCAATGTTCGCATATTATCATCTTAGGCTGGGAAGTTGTATGCGCTCATCGTGCCGTCGTTCAGTGTGCGCGTGCTGAACTAGACTTGTCGACGATGTCTGACCTGCCCCTGTGGGAAGCGTCGGCGTCTGAAAGATCTTTCCAACCGCTATCTTCCCGAGTCACCGTGGCCGCGGAACCTCACATCCCTCCTCAATCCTGTGTTCTTGCGCAACTCTTTTGCGATGACGCTCTCTCTGTCACCGCCGTCTTTTACTCTTCAGACGCCTTTGGCTTTGGTGCAGAATTTTCCCATCGTAATCACATCCTGACTAAGCTACTTGTCGACAACCAAGACATCTCGGCGTGGTCCCTAGCATGCGATGAAGCATCCGCCTCGTTACGGCATCTCCTTACATCACCACCCACCCTACGCCACTTTGATCCAGACTCTCCAACCGAAATCCATACGGACGCTAGTGCAGTAGGCCTCGGCGCTATTCTTGCTCAGTGTAAATCTAGCTTCGATGAGTATGTTGTATCCTGCGCTAGTCGCACCCTTCCTGAAGTGAAAATAACTACGCAGTCGCCGAGAAAGAATGCCTTGCCACTGTTTGGGCAATCACGAAATTCCGACCTTGTATGCGTATATGGCTGCCCATTTGTCGTCGTGACTGCTCACGAGGCATTGTGTTGGTTGTCGTCATTAAAAGACCCATCTGGTCCCATAGCTCGCTAGGCACTTCGTCTCCAAGATTATGACATTCGGGTAACTTATCGGTCAGACCCCAAGCATTCGGACGCCGACGCTCTTTCTCGCTCGCCACTTACCCATGAATATGTTACAGAGTCAGTTTCCCACTGCCAATTTTCTTCACTTAAACATGTCCACATGTCCGCTCAGCAACACCAGGATCCATGGATAGCGTCTCTCTTAGAGTACCTGTCTCAGAGGTCTGCTCGTACCGACAACCGTTTACTTCAGTGGAGTGCATGTCATTTTACCAGCCGTGACGGTCTTTTGCACCAGCGAAACTACCTACCTGATGGCCGCAAATGCTTGCTGGTGATACCTCACCACTTACGCTCTCCCGTATGTGCTTCCTTCAACGCGGATCCACAATGTGCCCTCGCAGGTGTAGTGAAGACGTATACTCTCATGAATTCGATATTACTGGCGCGGAATGTACCGCTTTGTTAGGCAGTATGTCCGTTCATGTACCTTGTGCGGACGCTGGAAGAGCTTCCCTCGCACAACCACAGGGCCACTCCAGCCACTGCCGTGTCCTCGGCCTTTCGGCCGCATCGGAATAGACTTGTACGGTGCCCTACCATACACAATAAATGAAAACCGCTAGGTCATCGCAGCCGTGGACCACCTTACGCGTTACGCCGAAACTTCGGCGCATCCCGAGGCCACTTCGCGTAGCATCGGCTTGTTCATCCTGCACAACCTCGTTCTTTGGCATGGTGACCCAGTGAGCTTCTCAGTGACCGTGAACGTTCTTTCTTGTCGGAAGCTGTAGAAGCCCTCCTATGCGAATGCAACATCGTGCATCCAACAACCATTGCATATCACGCCAAAACTAACGGGATGACCGTGCACGCTGGGTACATGCTTTCCATGTATGTTTCCGAGGACCATACTAGCTGGGAGCGCATACTGCCATTCGTTACTTACGCTTATAACAGCGCAATTCAATCTACAACCAGATTCTCCCCATTCTTCCTTCTTTATGGTCGGAAACCTTCATTGTTCTTGGACACTATCCTTCTGTACCGCCCAGACCCTTCAGGATCGACGACTTTGGCCGAAGCCGCCACATATGCCGAAGAATTTCGGCAGCTTGCACGTGCGCTTACTACGCCCAATCAGGCTCACCAGAAGCACTCCCAGGACCGACGCTCATCCCCATCGTCATACGCGCCTGGTACAGTCGTGTGGCTCCGCGTGCCATCGTCTTCCCCAGGTCTTTGCTCAAATTTCATTCCCAAGTATGACGTTCCGTACAGGATCTTGCGCCAGACATCAACAGTCAACTATATCGTTGAACCTATTCAGCCACTTACAGATCACCAGTGCGCGGGCGCGATACTGTGCACGTCGACCATCTAAAACTTCACTACGACACACCAGTCCTATCTGTGCTATATATAGGTCGCCAGGATGGCTCCTTTTGCACCGGGGAGTCAATGTACGAACAAATACGGGCTTGCTAGAGACGACAACGAAGACGTTTGTTGTGGAGGAGGCTTGTGCTGCTGCAGCTGCTGCTGAAACCGCTGGCTGCTGTCTCGCTGCTGTTCGGCCCATTACACGGTTGCCTCACACTGGCGTGGCGTCTAACAGTATTCTTACATCACATATAAACCCAATAAAGTGGCCGGGTGGGGATAGCCACCGTGATAGCTCAGTGGTAGAGCACCGAACGCGTTACTCGAAAGTTGTAGGTTCGATTACTGCTCACGGCAAGTTATTTTTTCACACAATCTTCTTTCTTCTTATTTACATTTCATTGGTTATAAGAACTTTATCTATACATTCCTTGTCACTATTATCTGTTAGATCTCATTATTATTGTGTCGAAACACGGAAGAACGAGCCCTTAGGTATACATTTCGTTACCATATAATATATATATATAGATATATATACACATATATATATATATATATATATATATATATATATATTGTCATGAGCAAAACAAAACCTACAGCCTGGAGTTCGCTTGAACCAGAGCAACGAAGATGTTCTCTTCTTCTTCGCAGCCCAAAAACGAGTATGAGCCACAGTGGCTCGTTCATCAATGGTGGCATTACCGACTCTCCCAAGACGCGTCGTATCGATGCTGTACATGAAGGCAAAAAAAAAGACAAGAAAATGAGATGGCGCCGTTCCTCGTTCGTGTGATGTGCAAAGATTGCGCCCTATTCCCGCGGTTGTTTTAGTGCGGGTCAAGTGCGAGTCGTCCAAGGAATCGGCGGGTTGGGCGGGCGCTCTAAGGACTCCGAGGTGACGGCTGACGCCTGTGGTCGCTTCCCTCAGGACAGTGTGAAAGAAACTAAAGGTAAGGGGGACACTTTTTTATGTAGACCAAGTATGCCACTCAGTGCAAGTGTGTGTTGCTGCACTCGAACGAGGCGTCGTGAAACGGCAACCTTACGCGCCTTTGCGAGTGCGGTTGCCGATTCGCTTTGACAACGCTAATGCCAGCAGAGCCATGGCGCATCGGCGCGGCCTTACTGGAGCTGATTCGAGATAACTGCGGCAACATGCATGTGTATGGTGATCGATTTTTTCATATGTGCAATGTAGTGAGGAAGACGCACACGGCGCTTGCTACGTTGTTGATTAAACGAAGCCTGCAGTGCCATTTGATGCAAAGCAGCATTTTGTTTACGTTCGCGGGTGATACAATTTGTAACTTGGCTCGATTCACCTAGCCAACCGCCTAAGTGGGTTGATTAGCATACGTTCACGGTAGAGCGTTTAATGCCCCTAAACAGTGGTGTGTGCTTGTTGAAAGATAGAATGTGTGTGCCTAGTGTAGAGAGAGAGAGAGGTGTTCGTGCAATCTGCATGTGTACCTGCAAGTTGCCTTTGCTTGTAACTAATAATGTACCGGCCAGCACCTACATTGTACGCCTGACTTTGAAGAAAACTTGGATGCACAATGTGAGATTTTGTAATCTGCCAGAGTTGCCTTTTATAAAATAATACACTGCCAGAATGTTCAAAATATGTTTCGCTGCTGTGTGGCAGGGGTGCGGTTATCACGTTGTTGTGTAGTTGCTGATGCAAGCACTTATAGTTTTGATGCGTTAATATTTCTCATCTAAATCATCAGGTGTTTGGCTGTTTCAGCACAAACAAGGCAAAGAGAGGAGGAAGACGGGTAATGACAGCACCAGTGCCGACTTTTGTTTGCAGGAGAATACCCATGTTGGTGTATTCATTGTGACAGCCTTTCTGTGTTGCTTTTTTGCCCAATTTATGCAACAACACAGTTGTCAGCAATATGAGAGAGAACACTGAAATTAGCTTTTAAAGATCATGGTGACTAAATGCCTAGTAACTCACAGCACAAAGTAACAACAAAAGACATCAGTATGATCAGTGTGGATGAGTACAGTCTTGCATCTAAAAAATATATTGTGCAAAATGTTGCCTAAGTAAGAAACCTCTCTATGTTTGCAAATAGTGTGACGTCACTTCGAGCACCGTGCCAGCCATTCCCTCCCTCTGTGCAAGGGCTGGTTAGCAAGGAAGTTGTTTGTGACGTTCCTGATAGACCACTGAGATGTATGCGATTCTAAACCTGCAGCCTAATATATACGTAAACTTTTGTGCAGTTACATCGCTGCATCTGACACCTACAACTTCTTTGCATATTTACATTGCTCCCTTAGGACCTAACACACAAACTTGTTGTTTGCATTGTCACTTCATGAATATCGAGCGGTAAAGGTACTGAGTATCTGTGAAACAAGAATCTCTGCTTATTACATGAAGAATTATGAGGCCTTTGATGAAACGAGTTATACCTTTATTGAGCTTGCGTACTCGTCGGGGCGATTCATACATGCAGCTTCAGCAAATGGTATCTTCCAGCCCGGTGACTTTGCAATTTTTTTCTGCACACAGCGCAAACACCGAGATGTACCCACTCGGAGATGGTCACGTCAAGTGCATATTTACCTTGACTAAAATGTCGAATCAAGTTTTTTCATCGACCGGTCCCCGCCATGAGTGCTAGTCTTCGGAAACAAGACACATTGTTATTGACACTGCACACACCACACTCACTATTCTCAGTTGAACCGATATTCTCAATACCTTTCAATGCACACTACATGCCGCAATCAACAGTGCACATTTTTGAAGACTATGTCGCTGTTCCTCGCACAGGCCACCATGTGTGTTCACTTCTTCAAGATAAACAGACAGCGTGGCAAATATTTTAACACACAGTTTACCACACAGCTACATGTTTGCTGACACATACTACAGCTAATGTCGACATTGTAACGTGAAGTGTACGCTTTGAAAAATTAAAACTTGCCCCAAACACGGCACGACTGTACCGGGCTGAGCCACCAGTGGGAGTGTTTTTCCAGCCACACCTTTCACATGTGCCAGTGACATCATCCTGTCACGTACCTCGGTAGGGGCCTATGGCTGCATACTTTATGTGAATGAGGGTCCTGTTATTGAAAGCAGGCATTGTTGATTTCGTAACTTGTTCATGCCCAACTGGACCTTCATTTGCACAAGTTCTCTGACTGATATTCAGGCTAACTTTTGTGTAATAAATTATACAGTTGGCAGTCTGTGCTTGCCCCATACTGTTGTTACTGGTGTTTCTTGTTGTTACTTTGCACTGCTCATTACTACTCACCTACACAAACTAGCCTATCTTGCCGCTGTTTTGGACAAGATGCAGCAGGAAAGTGCGATAGTGTTCATAACTCTAAATTCTCGAGCAAAATTTATCGTTTCATATTCAGTTAGTTGCAATCATATCAGTACAATATAAGAAATCATTGATTAAACATGAATCCATGTTCCTTTACATAATGCTCACAACTTTTATATCAAATTGAATGGTGTTTATAAAAAACATGGGTTTTAGCTAAACTTCATGCTCTTTTCTCAAAGAGCTGACAAAACACTATTGCATGCTTACTTGCCAAGAATTGGACTGTGTTCTAAATACATTGCAATTATTCACCGGACTGCCAGTACACTTCACATTGGGGGAACATTTAATAACCATGGATTGATTAATTAAGAACGGAAAGAAAGAAGCGGCAGGCCGGGATACTTGATATTGACATCCGTTTTGCTACCCAGCGCATTATCATGCAAACTTCCTATAGAGTGGTTATGTGTCTTGCATGTGTGTCTGTAAACCAAGAACTTTGGGTAGAACTATATCTTACAAATGGTTGCAGGACTGTGGAGGCTGTAGGGCTGCTTTGGAATGGTAGAATCCCTGGACATGTGTTCAACCTTGCTGCATCAGCTCCTTGGTGTTTTCACGGCATCTTTACAAATGTGTTGGGTGAGTAAAGCAAGCAGGTTTCAACACAAGGAAAAGTATAATATGGCAGCACCCCTTGTGCGTGCCTCACATCCCAAGTATATCAAATATTTATCTTGCCTTGTGGCCTGTAATTTTTAAAGAGACACTTCTTTTTGCTTTATATTTGAGTCTTGATGCTTCGACAGCAATGTATTTGTGTTTGACAGCAAGTGTTCTTGAACAAATAACTGATCTAAATAATGACAAAACACCCTTCATACTTGGCCCTTAGCATAAGCTAGCACTTATCTGTAGCAGATTCAATTATTCATTTTTTGCTGGGATGATAATGGGCAAGTAGCAAAGGCAAGTTCAGATTGGAGTGGTTGGTGACGTCTGTTTAGGCTCTGCCATATTGCTTTTAAACCAGAGTTACTTGTGGCCACATATACAATGAAGCCACATAACGTGCATTCGAAATTAGATTACCATATCACATTTCACTGCATCTTAGTATGTGCCAAACAAATGCAGATATCATTAGCTTGCCACTATAAAGTGATCCTAAACCCACACAAGGTTGAAATTTAGTCGTGGTGTTGCAGCTGTGTATGACTCTACAATGGATACATAGCCGTGATAATTTGTCCATATGTTGTCGCAATAGTAATGTTACACACATTGTACGATACAAAAGAGGTCCTCACTTATTTCGCTTTTTTTCGCTATGCTTCTTTCTTGTCTCTTCTTGCCATGTGCTCCTCCTCACTGTACAAGGAGCAAGAGCAGTGGGCATACAAACACGTATTAAAAAAATGTTGTAAGGTGAGCACTGAGAAGCTGAACACTTCCAAAAGGATCAAAGAGGTAAAGGTATTGTTTCTAGCTACTTTTTGGGCACCCATAGCTAGTTGTGCTACTGCAGTTAAAAAATAGGTTAAATGTTAAAAATTAATTGGAGATGGTTTGGCACCCATAATTGCAGTTACATACAGAACTAGGTTTCAATGCGTAAGCAAAATCTGTTTACTCTAAATCAATCCTAGCCCCGCCGCGGTGGTCCAGTGGCTAAGGTACTCGGCTGCTGACCCGCAGGTTGCGGGTTCAAATCCCGGCTGCGGCGGCTGCATTTCCGATGGAGGCGGAAATGTTGTAGGCCCGTGTGCTCAGATTTGGGTGCACGTTAAAGAACCCCACGTGGTCGAAATTTCCGGAGTCCTCCACTACGGCGTCTCTCATAATCATATGGTGGTTTTGGGACGTTAAACCCCACATATCAATCAATCAATTAAATCAATCCGAATGATATCTGAAATTCAGGAAATATTCACAGAAAAGCTCAGGAAAAGGCTAAGTGGTTGGCCCTTTAATGTGAAGGAGATACTCTTCTTCTAAAAGGTCAATAGACAGTCTAGTAGTCTCGATATTACATGCACTATAAAATATTCTGGTGTGGTGCTTTTCATGCATGTTATAATGAGAGGGGTTTTTAATAGAACTGTTGTCACTTTGCCCTGCATTGCTGAAATTGTTCACATAGTTATAATACATGAATCACTTTATGCCTTTTGATTTTTTGCAAATGGTTTGCTTACCCAGTCGGTTTAACTTGATTTGGATAAAATCATAAATGCTCAAAAATTTCTTTTACTATACAGCAGGTTTATTTTTAAAATACGCGACCATTGATGTGAACGCAGTTGGTGGCGTGCTTGATTAATCCTTCACTATCACCACTCTAACTACACCTGCTAAAGTGCATAGTGTGACAAAAGTAATGGTACTTAAAATTACTGGCAGCATACACTTTTATGTCTCAAAATAGGTTAAAAAGCCTGGTAAAAATGTGTGTACGTTTTTTTTCGCTCCAACTAAATATTCTGGTCCACTCAAAGTAGCTTCCACTCTTTTAAGTTCCTCAAACTTTTAGGTGTTCAAAAGAAGTATCAATGCCATATACTTTCTTTGTCAGCCTACTCACCACTCTAATAATGAGAATTACCCGACAACATTACCCAGTAAAATAAAGGGATGTTTTAAAAAGTAATGTCAATTCAATTGTCAAAAAACGTTGCCAAGTTACGTTTTTGTTCACTTTTCTTTTCACAAATTTGTTAAAGTTACTTTTGATAACATCCCCTATAGTTTGTTTGGCATCATTTTCCGCTAGTTCTCATTATAATGTGTTCAACAAAGACAACAAACCCTGAAATTTATAGTTCTTTCCTTTACTCATGAACCTGAAACAATGAATCTCAGTAATCTTAGCGGTGTGTGACTTGTTTTTTTTGATCAGTTGTGCATGTGTTCAAGTACATGCATTTAGGTGGGAGGGCGAACTATTGCCTCCTCCTGTGACTAGCAGATTTTCTGAGAACGGAGAGATGCATAATGCTGCCAAAGAAGTATAGGGATATTGGAAGTAATCATAACGTAATTGCAATCGTAATGTAATAGCCAGTAGGCAAAAAAAGGTGTCCAACACTCGCCATAATAGTAACAGGCAGCGCTGACTGACTCTTCCATGTATAAATGCACATATATACCGTACAAAATGGAAGAGGGATAGCCGCCATGGTAGCTCAGTTGATAGAGCATCGGACATGTTATTCGAAGTTCGCAGGCTCGGTCCCTGTACAGGGCAGGTTATCTTTTTTTTTCCTGCCCCGCCACGGTGGTCTAGTAGCTAAGGTACTCGGCTGCTGACCCGCAGGTCGCGGATTCGAATCCCCGCTGTGGCGGCTGCATTTCCGATGGAGGCGGAAATGTTGTAGGCCCGTGTACTCAGATTTAGGTGCACGTTAAAGAACCCCAGGTGGTCAAAATTTCCGGAGCCCTCCACTACGGCGTTTCTCATAATCATATGGTGGTTTTGGGACGTTAAACCCCACAAATCAATCAATATCTTTTTTTTTCCTTCTACTTTTCTTCTTTCACAATTACAACACTTCTATCCTTCTTGAAGATTTTCTGGTGTAAAAAAGGTACCTTATAATCTGAAGAGGCAAACAGAATGTGCCAGTGTACGAGTTAGCTCTTGTAGTGGTTACAAGTAAGATATGTTTTGAAGAATAAATAATTCTGCCACTTGCCTAAAGAATGGCTACAGGACATGGCGCTGGATGCACTTTGTTATTTTTGAATCAAGCTATCTTGTATTCTATTTTTAAAAATTACATGGGATACACATGACGGTATCACACACTTTAACGACACAAAGATTATGCAGCGAACAATGTTATAAATGCGAAATTGCATAAGGATAAGGTGAAAACTGCACCCTCAACGAGAATGTACAGAAAGCACAGGGTGCAGGCGTTTCCTTCTGCCCGTGCTTTTCAAGTGCGAGCTGTTTTCACCTCGTTCTGGCCAACTAACTTGATTGAGATGTGTTGTTATAGTGCAAGAGGATGCTCCACGGGAAACTAGGTTTGTCTCAAAGTCTGTGTGTGTCTTTCAACCTATATGGTGCCCGGTTCAACAGTTCATGCAGACCAGATCGTGTAAAACAGAACCGTGTAAAATGGACCGTGTAAATAAAATAAAATGGACCATGTAAATAAACAGGATCGTGTAAAATGTCGTTTTCGTGTGCAACTGTAGTTGTGGTTGTGCTGAATGACCTTTCTTTATATACACTACATAACAAACTTGCTTCTTTAGAGTCGAGTGCATCTTCGGATCGATTGTAAATGTTTGCATATGCGAGGCCTCAAGTTTTATAGGTAATTCCTCAGTGTGCCACGAGGAAATGTGTGTTCAGTGAAAATTTGTATATCATTATATACAACTCCTAAAGCCTCGTCTACAACTTCATGCAGGTTGATTTTGAGCAGAAAACGAGGAGCGGCAGCAGCCCCCAGAAAAGAGCAAGCACCCTCCAAGCTTCCGAAGCTCTCTTCGACAGGAACAGCAAGGTCACTGTGTGGCATTGAAAACCATTGCAAGGAGTGCCTTATCAGTACACTGTGCTGCTCTTTCATCGCAGAAGACAAAGTTGACCACTCCAGAGGAACTTCACGTTGTGTATTGTGAGTGCTTCAGTGGTTTTGTTTTTGTCCAGCCAGCAGTTAAGAAATCCTGTGTCAGATTCAGCCAGGATGGCTAGAGGGAGTCGGGCAGGCATGTTTGGACATTTGTCTAGCCAAGTAGTGCCAATTTTCGCACTGGTCCTGTTGGAGTTACTGCCACAATCACAGAAGCTACGTCACCTCTCTAAATGTAAAGATGTGTCGGGGAAGATTAGCTGCATTAGGTTTTTCTATAACTGATAGCTGCCAACATTCTTCATTATACAGGAGTTTTGTTCCTCACTTATGGGTCTAACGCCCTCTAATGAAAAAATGCAACACGTCTACTTCCAGAAGACTCCAAGGCCCTACTTGTAGGTTTTTTCGGCTTGTATCATAAGCACCTCGTTTGGGGTACATGAACATTTTATAAACATGTACAGCGAAAATTTTGGGTGGCTGGTCGTTTTGTCGTTATCTTGTTCCTCGAAGTATTCTTAAGCATGTTATGCATTACGTTGTCAATCTGGTTCATGTGCATAGAAGACATTACGAAGTCTCAGGCTACAGTATAAAAAGCCTGGAAGCAAGCTATCAATAATTTTTAACAGAGTTGCTTAATCTGATACATGATACATCACTAAACTTTCGTGCGTATTCATCAATGTAAGCTCGTCTTAGTGTTATCCAAAATGAAGATGTGAGTCGACAGATGGAAACATCTAGTGGGGTAATCAGGGTGAACAGTAGAAGTGCTTCAGACAGGCTGGCCGATGTTGCGATAGGAGGACCTATTTTTTAGAAGTCACCTTGTCATTCTTGGCGTGTTAGTTTAAATGGGGTCAGTAATGACATCATCTTTTGGTATAGGCGTGTGTGCCTGTTGGAAATGTTTGTCTGAAAAAAAAAACCTATAACACAGAAGAGTGCAGCCCTTGCTTCTTTTCAAGTTAGGTTGCGCTGATACAAAGTGTTCTCCTGTCGGAGGTTGGGGGTAAGGGAACCAAAAAAAAGATAAATGATAGAAAATAAGAAAAAAGAAGAAAGAAAAGGGGAATGCAAAGTAAAAGTAGTGCTACACTGCTCCTACTTTGCATCCCCCCTTTTCTTCTTTTTTTCCCTTGTTTTCTTTTTTCACCTTTTTTGTTACATTTGCATTGTCCCATCTAGTGCATGAATCAATGACACATGGCTTTGCTATAGCAAAGATGCCTATGTAGTGTTGGATTGAACAGTGCATTGTACTTCATTTAGTTAATTACAGACTGATCAGTCTTGCAATAAGTGCTTCCTGTCTATCACCACACATGTTCAATTGAAAAGTTTGTGCTTGGCTCTTAGTATGCTGGTATATAGCTTGTGTCTTGGACTACTCAAAATGAATGTAGTTTACTGCTGTTTATGGTAATGAATTTATCCAACATGAAAATATCTTGTCTTGTGAACTTTGTCGGACCTGCCTTTCTTTTTCTTTCCTATGCAGGCATTGTATGTGAGGGAGGCAGTAACATAGAGGTGATAGCTTGAGCTTCGGAAGAATAAATGCTGGCAGTGAGGCAATTACGCATCAAACATCCCAGCCATTTTGCCAACCGTCCTAAATGTGTTTTGAAAAAAAAATATTGTGCTCGTTTACTTTATTTTTCTGAAAACAGCAAAATGCTAAAGTATATTGCAGAGAACAAAATATTAGGCCACGTTGGTGCCTTCTGGACTTCCCAGGATGTCGTCTGGGTCTTGTTTGTAAAAAGTAAAGTGTTTCAAAAATACTGCCTCTTCTACACCAAATTCGGTCTTGGTATTAAGTAAAGGTGATTGTGTGTAGTGCATGAAGCTCAGTAATATTAGTGCAATTTTTTTGCCACATCAAAAGCAAGGAAGCAGTTCTCTTTATATGGCAAGTTATATGATTACACTTTGTCTTAAAGTAGAAATGAATTTTTGAAGTTTTCTTATGATGGCTGTTTTCTGCATTTGATGTACGACAGCTTCTGTTCCGAAGTTCCCCATGGCCCTCAATAGGAGACTTCAAAAATCATTTTCCCCATTTAAACAAAAATTGTAATGATAACACTTGCCATGTAACAATAACTGTTTATTTGCTTTCAACTTTAATATAAAAGTAATTTTCAATAAGACAAACACACAGCTCAAATTGCATCTCAATGTGGACAAAAACGATTATATAGTGATATTTGTAATCTGGACCTAACATTATTTTTTTTCGTAAAATATAACTTCAGTGCGGTGAGTATTTCTGGCTCAAATATTCATACAAAATGCAGTATTGCCATACAAGAAATGCAAACGATAAACAGTTTGGCTGAATTCTTCAAAGCCTATGTAGCAGAAAAATTGCACTAATGTTACTTGACTTCAAATACTTTAAGAAGCATCTTTACTTAATATGTAGATCAAATTTGATATGGCAAGAAAAAGCGGCACTTTGAAATTTTTCTCACAAATAACACCCGCACGACATTCTGCGAAATTCTGAAGGTACCCACGTGACCACTACTCTTTTTTCTTCAAAACATTTCTGCAAATAACTATTTTCAGAAGAGTAAATCACCATCATTTTTTAAACTATACATCTGTGATGGTCGCCAGGCAGTATAGTTTGTATGTTTGGTGTAGAATAGCCCAGTGCAAAAAACAACAAATGGCTGAGCATCCTTTGACACTCGGGCAATTTCGAAAGCATTTGTTTGTTAGCGGCAATTCAGTTAAGCCCTTGTCTTTATGCTTAGGCCCAGAAACAAAACACAAGTAACTAAAGTAGTCCTAAGAGTCATGTCTCACTGTTCCAAGGCTTGTGGAGCCTAATTTAGTGCAAGCTTCGCCATTTTTTTTAAATTCAGATTCAACCAACAGGTTTTGGAGGCACAGTGCATTTTCAGCTAACTTGTTTCACACCAGTTACTTAGATAAAAAGCGGAAAGTAGAGGTAAAAATACCATTTTAAAGGCATTGTAGGTAATAACAAAAAGGACTGCTTTCTTTTTTTGTGTGGTGCTTTGCCTGAACGCTGTGCTTTTTGTGGTATAGTTCATTGTCTTGTGAACATAGGCCTTAAAAACTAACATTAGCCATGTTGAGGTCGATTTCTTGGTTATAGTCATAGTAACCATATAAATAATTATGACTTCAAACTTGATTGTTCTTTTTAAAATTTTTTCCTTGCATAATGATAGTTGAGAGTCTTAGTCAATTTTGTTATAAGAAAACGTGATGTCGTAATAGGGTCACTTTTTGTAGAGTCGTTCAGTTCTACCTTACCTTTTACATTCCTAATAGAGCAGTTATTTTCAATATCGGTATTTAAAATGGAATGAGCATGCTGTATGTAGTACGGTGTAAGCACTTACAGATAGCACATGCACCCAACTTTTCTGTTGGCAGTTTATTTCTGTTATTCTTGATTTTTATGTGGGGTTTCACGTCCGAAAACCACTATATGATTATGAGAGACGCCGTAGTGGAGGGCACTGGAAACTTCGACCAATTGGGGTTCTTTAACGTACACCCAAATCTGAACACACGTGCCTACAGTATTTCTGCCTCCATCGGAAATGGAGCCGGGGTTTGATACCGCGACATGCGGGTCAGCAGTCGAATTTCTGTTACTCATGCTCCCCTATATGTGTGCAGTTCGGTTATAGTTATCTGGCTTGCACAGATGTTTAATGGCACCTGCCTGGTCCTGCTTGCTTTCATGGTGATTTCAACCTTCATAAGTTGCATAGGATTAACTCTCAAAATTGTTCAAGATGCCAATTTTGTGCACAAACTGTATAGTATAAAGGCAGCAGATGTACATGAACACACTAATAAATGAACATTGAGAGCTTTCACTTGCAGTTCCTAAAGGTTTACTGTGCAGGAAGCGTTTAAATCATAATTTCATAAGGACATATTAATCGATTATCTCTACCATTGAAAATCGTGACAACCTAGTTATTTTCACTGTGATAAGCATGCTGTTTTTTTTGATGTGGCAGAACTAATTTATACACTCATTCCTTCTATTATTCACATATGCATAACATGAAGGATTGTGTGCCTTAAATTTTCAGTTTCATTCTGTGTGTTATATTTCTTGTGCATGTGAACTATTGTGCTAACATGTGTCTCTGACATTATTTGTGCCAACTATTTTCATTTCCAGGTGCCTATGAAGGACACATAAGTTCTATCGCAGTGACCTTCGAAATTTACAGTGGTGCCGGAGCCTCAAGCAGCATTTCGCAAATCTCCACAAGGCATTCATGAGATAAACACAGCGCCACACTTTCACAGTGCTATGATTATCATTTATGTTTACACATTTCTTTCTAAAATTGCTGTTACATTGTGCCACCATCCTGTGGCTTAGGTGGAGCTCGTGAAATTGCGGTGCAGTCACCTCATTTGTGTACGATCAACACTGCAATGTCACTATTCACAGCTGGAGCATACAGACAAATAAAAAAACATATTGATTGTAGCAGGGCTGATGTGTATATTAATGCTTCTCTATTGATAATAATAACTTTATAAGTTCTTTAAGTCTTGCATAGAACACTGCATTAATGTGTTGCAATGTAACCACCATTCATGATCGCTAGCATGTTTAGTAGTGTTGTAATGTATTTTATTTAAAAGGTAATTTTGCTTTCGCATCACAACAATTAGTAAGATGCCGATGATTCAATCCCTCATCATGCACATTTAAGAAATATTGTGATTTGTACACAGTATTGCATGTACTCAAGATGTGAACGTCTATTCAATTTACACATTATATTGCTTTGCACTAGATTCAGACGTAACATGCACACATTTCAGTAATTTCCGCATGATACGTCTTTCCGTAAGATGCGGAGTCCGCATCATACGTCTTCCATATTCTAATAATTCCATATGTGAGGTCTCCGCATCTCACGGAACGTTTCAGTAGGAATGCTGGAAGAAGTCATGAGGCAAGCGAGCGCAAAACTCAAAAATACAGCTGATAGACGAAACCTCGTGATAATTTCTGGCGGTTTAAACAATGTCTTAAATGGAGATACAGCAGGACTAGCAACCACACTGGCGAAAGGGGTCGATTACATGCGCGCCACTTCTTCTCGGGTACAGGTAGTGTTATGCACAATACCAGAGGTACAGGTACGTGACAGCAACCTGCAAAGAGCGGTTTTCAACGCAAAGCAAGAAATATGGCGGATGAGTAGAGAGAAAGGCTTTGATGTAGTGGAAATAAGCAGAGAGGTGGAGAGGTAGGGTGGTTTTCAACAAGACAGAATTCACTTCGATGGGCGGCTAGGCTATGAGGTGGGTTGGTGACTAGCAGGATGCGCAGTAGCTCATTTGGAGGGCACGCGGGTCCTTTGGGGTACAGGATAGCTAGTAACGAGGAAAACAACCTGGGAGACTCTTTGACAAGTGGTATGCAGAGATGCGATTTTAAAGTGGCACAAGTATCTAAGATAGGTAGTGTCTGGAGCAGAAATAGGCGTAGCCAGGAGCGCCGAGCCCATTCAGACGTATGGTATAATAACATGCAGGGTGGCAGGAACAGGCTAAAGTAGAAAGACATAGAACAGCTAAGGCAGGAGAGGCCGATGGTATATGATTTTGTAGAAACACATCTTAGGGCAAAGAAAAATCTCCTAAAAATCCGTACTGTACGCGGGGATATTGTAATAGAACAGAAGGCAGCAGAAAAGGGGGTGGTATGGGGGCATTCATTCATAAAAGTAGAGACCGGCAAAGGGTCAAGCAGGAGTGCAAGAAACATTAAGGAATAAAATTGAAAGTGGCCGGGCAAACCACACTCTTTGGTTTTGTGTACTGTGGGCGGGAGCAAAGGCCAGAGAGGAAAACCGGGAAATGGTAGAGTGTATACCAAAGGACATTGATGAGTTAGGAGGAGAGTGCGAGATAAATAAACTAAAAGATATGAATGCGCACATAGAAGATATGGATGAGTATACCGACCCGACAGGCAAAATGATTATGGATATGTGTGAAAGGCATGATTTGATCATTTGTAACAGTACCGAGAAGTGTGAAGGCCAAATCACATGGGAGGTAGGAAGGTTCCAGTCAACGATAGATTACGCACTGATGTCACATAGGATGTATAATAAGCTCAAAGGAATGCACATAGATGAAGGTGGCTTCAGAAATCTGGGTAGTGATCACAAACGTATCAAGCTAAATTTTTGAAAAGCTGTGAAAGTGGGAAGGAGACAAGATGAGCAAATACAGGAAAATTTTGATTCAGAAAGGCAAATACAAATAGCTACTCGACAAATTAGAAAGTAGTCACTGTGGATAATAAAACAGAGTGGACATACACGAATCTAACTAGATTGTTTGAGCTAGAGCTTGATAAGGCACGTGACAATTCATCCTGAAAAAGAAGACACAAACCAAGAAGTTGGTGTAATGAGGAAGTTAAGACAGCCATAGCAAAACGTCTGGAAGCCTATAGGGAACACAGACTTGCTAAGCAGCGGGGTCAACCGACAGAAGATGTTGAAAGAAAATGGGAAGCCTTTCTAACCTGTAGAAAGGATGGATCCCTTCTGATCAATAAAAAGATTAGAAGAAAGGGAGCTCAGTGGCTGGCAGAAGTACATAAAAAGATAGAAAGGCAACAGTGAAATTTTGGAACCATCAAAACTCCCTAAGAAATGAAACGAGCCTCGATCAGAGGTTTATAACTACAGCTCAAGGTGCTAGGCTAGAAGGGGACAAAGATATTGAATATATAAGAACAAGGGTGACAGAAAAATTTCAACAAAGAAGTGCTTTATGCACCACAATGGACAAGGATGAATCGAGTGGCGCAATGGCTTCCTTTTCAAAACGAGAGGGGGAAAGAACTGCGAAGAGGGTTCCTAGTAGTAAATCAGCAGGCCCAGATGGCATTCCAATCATGCTGATAAAGACATTTGTTCCGAAGTCTGAGGACGCTTTGAGAAATGCAGTGAGCAAAATAATTATCGATGGTGAAGTCCCCAATCGATGGAAACTTAGCGTAATGAGTATGATCTATAAAAAAAAGGGGAACAATGCTGACATAAACTACTACTCTCCTACAACAGTGACATGAGTGGTCTGCAGGCTAGTTATGCAGAATATAAAGGAAATATTGCAGACATGGATAGAGGATGAGGAGGTGCTGGGGGAACTCCAGAATGGCTTTTGGAAACACAGGAGGTTGGAAGACAATCTGTTCTCACTGATGCAGTGCATCGAAATAGCAGAAAAGAAACACAGGCCCCTGTGGCTAGCATTTCCGCATATCAACGGAGCGTACGATAACGTGCTTCAAGAAAAAATTTCGGGAATACTGGACACTATAGGCATGAAAAATGGAGTCACTATTTTTTGAAGATATCTATAGAGGTAACAAGGTACTTATAAAGTGGGAAAAACAGGTATCTAAGCCTGGAGAGCTAAAACGCGGGCTAGGAGGTTGTGTCCTATGACATCCTTATTATTCATGGTGTACCTTTAAGGAATAGACGCCAAATTAGAGGGAAGTGGACTGAGCTTCAACCTCTCTTTCGTCAAACAAGAAAAACTCATTGAACAGGCACTACCAGCATTGATGTATGCAGATGTTACAGTGCTATTGGCCGACAACAAGGAAAATTTGCAGAGATTGATGGACATCTGTAATGAGGGAGATAGGTTAGATTTCATATTCAGTAAGGAAAAATCAGCAGTCACAATTTTTAATGACAATGAAAGTATTGAGCTTAGAATAAAGGAGGTCACGCTAGATATAACAGATAAATACAACTATCTGGGCATATGGATAAGCACTGTGGCCGAATACCTAAGGAAACACGAAATATACGTGACGACTAAAGCCAGCAGGAGTGCAGCGGTGATGAAAAACGGGGCACTGTGTGATTACAATATGTATAATGTTGTGAGAGGAATATGGGAAGGGGTCATGGTTCTGGTCTGACGTTCGGCAATGCTGTCTTGTGCATGAAATCAGAAGTTCAAGCAAGATTAGAAATTAGGCAACGTGGAATAGGTAGGCTTGCCTTAGGGGCTCATGTGAATACACCAAGTCAGGGAGTATAATGTCATTTTCGATGGACATCATTTGAGGGCAGGGAAGCAAGCCGCAAGATAAAATTTGAGAAGCAATTCAGAGAAATAGGGGAGGAGCGTTAAGCTAGGAATGTATTCAGCTACTTCTACATGAAGAATGTCAATAAAAAATAAAAGGAGGAAGCGAATCAGAAAATTGACTGGCAAATACTTAGCGAACAGCAGGGGCCCAAACCATAAAGAATTATCGGTTAAGAAAAAAGTGAAAGAAGCTGAGACCGATATGTGGAGGATTGGAATGATTAACAAGTCCGTACTAGAGATCTATCGAACTTTTAAGCAGGAAATTGCCAAGGAGAGGGTCTATGATAATACTCGGGGTATTTCTCTACTGTTTGAGGTCAGGACTGCAGTATTGTGAACCAAGACATATCGGGCCAAATAAGAAGGGGTAGACAAGGCGTGCAGTGCGTGTGGGGAGGAAGAAGAAAGTACCGAACACTTGATAATGTTCTATAAAGGCCTCCACCCTATAGTTCAGGATGATGCCTCAGAGTTTTTTAAAGCACTGGGGTTCAGGGACAGGGAGGGCACAATAGACTAAAAACGGGTATAATTAACTAGAAGGAGGCTATCTGATGGGTGGCTGAAGCCAAGACACGAGTGAAAGTTAAACCCTTCGCTGAAAAGTATGAATCCTTAACCTCACTATTTAAACAGAAAAAAATAGACTTAGTTTTTGGTTCTTTAAGTATTACGGCTTGGTGGCAGTAGCCACCTCCGATCTAAAGGATACTGCTATATCCATCAATCCATCCATTCATCTAGGCACCTATCATCATCACCACTCCATGCATTGTGAAACTGTGCACGCTGCATGACTGAACATGTCAGTGTGCCTTATAGATATTGTCGTCTGCACAGTGCTGCGTTCACCATCGTAGGCGTCATTGTGTCTTTCGAAAGCCTTAATGTGGATATATGCATTAAGTTTTGTGTTTCACGGGTGTGTTGAACTAAGGGCCGGTGCTGTGTGCCAATGTGCTCAGGAAATTACGAAGGAAGTTCAAAAGCTTCTTTGTTCAGCCGAAGCGAGCCGAAGTCAGCCGAAGCGAGCCGAAGTCAGCCGAAGCGAAGAGCCAAATCGCAACATGCGGTGCGGCGTGGCGATAAGAATGTCGCACAGTTGAAGGACCCCAAGGTAAGCAAAATCGCACATATTTATTATTCAAACAGATGAAAAGGAGTACTTCCACGCACGCGTACGTAACAAAAAGCCGCAAGTGGATAGCAGATAGCTGCTATACAAACGTAGATTTTTATACGTTACACTTTCTTGTTGCGTCAGAACATTCTCTGAAGGGCCTTCATAGTATTTGAGTTATTTGCGTGCACTCCTTTTTCGTATGCAGGTATACGAAGTGCACTTGAAGCAAGAGTATTTGGGGACAACCTCTTCATCCACAGATCTTGATGGGTGGACTATCAAAACACCCATGAAACTTACCAGCTGACGCCGGACGCATTGCCAACAATCTTTGCTGGCTGTCCAGCGTACGTGTCTGACGAGCGGAAAACACGCGAAGGTGCCTACGAAAAGAAAAAGCGGACTGAATACGAATTGCTTCAGCAAGCCATTCAGCACTCTCAGATAATATATGAAAACGAAGCATAGAAAAGCAACGTCAAAAACTTTGTTTACATTGCGTCACTCATAGAACGCACGTGGCGCATAGTGTTTTGGTCTCCAACCATATGTGATTCGTGCGTGAGTTTCGCTCATATGGCGATTAAATTGCATGCACCAGAGCTAGTCATATCTGTGGTAGAGGCCACTGATTTATCTGCTTGTGTATTTTCAAAGAATGTTTCGTTGTTTTTCTGCGATCGGCTGTGCATTGCTTCTAAGATGTGTGATTTTTGTGTGCTCGTTGACCTTCTTGACAATGTGGAGAGCTACAGTGCTAGTCGAGAGACAATTGATTGATTGATTTGTGGAGTTTAACGTCCCAAAACCACCATATGATTATGACAGACGCCGTAGTAGAGGACTCCGGAAATTTTGACCACCTGGGGTTCTTTAACGTGCACCCAAATCTGAGCACACGGGCCTACGTAGTCGAGAGACAGCCCACAGACAAGACAAAGTGCATAGAAGCTTAGCAATGCTCATTTTAATTCTCGATAACATAGCGAATGAGGAATTAGAGGAACGTAAAAGAGTTGATGCACTAATGTTTCTGAAAGAGCATTGTCACCTTCTTACCAAAAAGCCAACGGTATGAGGTACTCTGCGGAGATTCTTGTTTTCGCTGGCATACTGCACACTATTTCACAGCATGCTTGTAAATTTCTTCGCGACAGTGGCAAGCTCATACAGCCACATTCACAAACAAGCAAAAGAGTCTGCGCAGCGTGTGGTGTCAGCCCTGCTGAAAAACTAATTGAGGAAGCTTTTTTGAGGTTCACGAAACGCAGGGCGAGTATTTTGAAAGACAACGAGAGAAATGTGTCGCTAATTGTGATATGGGTAAGTGGCTCCCACGTGTTATGTGAGAGCGAAAACAAGCGACGAGACAACACAGACTCCGGTGACTAACTTTATTTCCGTTGCGTGCTCCGCGAACTGTGCCGCCACAACGTGAGTGCTTCCCTTGGTGCGTTGGCACCATCAGTCGTGCTGCACAGCCAGATGCATGGCCAGACTTCACACTTCTTCCCACCCACACTGGAAAAACCGAGTCCAGGCCGTCTATGGCGAATAGCGTTCCACGGCACGCCTTGCTCTTGAGCTTTTTCGCATAGGTGGAGTTTGCGACTCAGACGTGGAGAGGGATGAAGCAACTGGCAAATCTGCTGAACCTTGCCCAGGTTGAGCTTCATTCCGAACGTCAGCGTCTAGATGAGGTTTTCCGATACCGTTCTGTTCACCATGTGCACTCACATGATGCAGAAGGTCCGGAGCCTCTACTGCGGCATCCGAGGGTGCGTCAGGTGCGGCGAAGCCAGGGTGCAATAGCTCCTGATGTCGCCCCCAGAGCTGTCTATCTCGCAGTGTGACATCAGCAATGTGGTCTCCCGACGTGGAAGTAACTGTCACAGGACCCCAGGCTGGACCGCATGGAAAATTCTTTGCATCAACAGCATCCCCTGGTTGCGCAATCAAAATTAGGTGGATGTTTTTCTCATGCGCTACCTTCTCCTGGAGCTGGTTATTCAGGTGTCTGGATCTTATGTTCGGGTGTAAGAGGGTCAAAACTGTCTTCACCTTCCGTCCCATCATCAACTCAGCCGGTGAGCATCCCGTGGTCTCATGTGGCGTTAATATCTAAATCAGAAGGATTCGTGCAAGCTGACATTCAAAGCTTTCATTCGCTGCCTTCTTCAGCTTTTGCTTGATTGTTTGAACTGCCCGCTCTGCAGGCCCATTCAAAGCGTGATGATAGGGTGGTATAGGCACATGCCTAAGGCCGTTTCATTGGAGGAGTTCCTTGAAACTGGCACTCACGAAGGCTGACGCATTAGCGGACACGATTATGTCCGGCAACCCATGGGCGCTAAACATGGTGCGCAAGTATGGAATGGTGGCCTCTGTCGACGATGTTCTCACAGGCGTGACTTCTACCCATTTTGAGAAGGCATCGGTGACAATCAGCAAAAATGATTCGTGAGAGGTCCGGAATGGTCTATGTGAATTCGCGACCATCGCTCCTCTGCGAACGGCCATGCCGTCATGGCTACTGGCCAAGCCGTTTTCTGGTTTTCCTGGCACACGCGGCACTGATGTACCATATTAGCGATATCATAAACCAAGGTTAATCAACACACGTGGCTACGAGCCACCGCTTTTTTTTTATTACCAGGATGGCCTTCATGGAGCAGGTGGAGCACTTGCAGTCACAGAGTAAAAGAAACCACCATAAGTGAACTTAGCACAATGCAGTTTTCTTTCACACTCAATTGCGTACTTTGATGAGCATACAGTTTCAGCACAGGTTCCCGCAGTTGTTTTCTAACCCACAGTGCTTCACGAACCTTAGCCAAAACTGGATAATTCGAGGTCGCCTCAGCCACAACAGATGGCGTCGTGACCTTGGGATACGCAGTCTGGTGCATGGCCCCATCTGCCGGCTGGCTGGTTAACAGTGTGTTCAGTAACAGGCATCGGTAATCGACTCAAACAGTCGGTGTTCGCAGTGCTCGATCCAAGTCTGTACTTCAGCTTGTATCTATAAGCCGCCAGCATCAATGACCAGTGCAGCACTCTCAGTAAGCATTTCTCAGGCCCAGCTTTTCAGGGGCGAGCAAACCAGGCAGAGGCTTGTGATCGGTGACCGCCTCGAACGCTCGGCAACAAACATACTGCCGAAACTTGGTCACTCCGAACACAAGGGCAAGGGCCTCTTTGTCCAGATGGCTGTAGTTACGTTCACCCCACCGCGGTGGTCTAGTGGCTAAGGGACTAGACTGCTGACCCGCAGGCTGTGGGATGGAGTCCCGGCTGCGGTGGCTGCATTTCCAATGGAGGCGGAAATGTTGTAGGCCCGTGTGCTCAGATTTGGGTTCACGTGAAAGAACCCCGGGTTGTCGAATTGTCCGGAGCCCTCCACTATGGTGCCTCTCACAATCATATCGCGGTTTTGGGACGGTAAACCCCAAAAATCAATCATCAGTAACGCTCAGCAGGTGCGAGACTCTTCGATGCAAATGCAATTGGCCGTTTGGTGCCATATTCATTGTGTTGGGCCAGCACAGCACCCTCCCCATATATTGAAGCATCGCAGATAAGCACCAGAGGCTTCTTGGGATCGTAGTGTATCAGAACAGCTGCTGATGCGAGTAGCACCTTGCTTTGTTGAAAAGCTTGTTCTTGGTCACTTCCCCACACCCATGGTGCCTTGCTTCCAAGAACTTGATTTAGAGGATGCGACCCGCTGGGCAAGTCGGGTAGGAACCGCCGTAAAAGTTCAGTAGCCCTAGGTAGCTCTGTAGTTACTCGACCTCACTTGGTCGGGGCGCTTTTAGTGCAGTTTCACTTTTCTTTCAATTTGGGTGCAAACGCGCAGACTTAACGACAAGGCCAAGGTAATCGACCTGTGGGGCAAGAAACACACACTTATTCAGTTTCAGCTTGAGTATAGCCTCCGTAAGGTGGCCTAGCACTCGGGTCACATTTCCCAGGTGATCCTTGTCGTTGCGTCCAGTCACCAACACATGATGGAAATACACGACAACGTGTCTCAGACCCTGCAGAAGGTTGCCCATTTTCCTCAGGAATATTGAACGCGCTGAAGTGATACCGAAGGATAAGCGAGTGTACTGGTGGAGACTTCTTGGTGTGTTGATTGTCAACATTTGTTGACTCCAGCAAGTGGAACTTGTAAGTATGCATCCTTCAGGACAAGTTTGGTGAATTTCTCTCTACAACTTAGCTTGGTGAACAGGTCTTCACCACGAGGTATGGGGCCATTCTCCGGTAAGCTCACTGGGTTCACCGTGACCTTAAAATCTCCGAAAATACAAATTTGCCCATTTCGCTTCCATATGGGCACAATTGGCGCTGCCCAATCCGAGGTCCTCACAGGCCGCAGCACACCTGTGAGTTCCTTGAAAAGCAAGTCTTCATTTACTTGATCAAGCATCACGAATAGAAAAGGACGAGGTTTGAGAAAACTTTGGTTTCGCAGTTTCTTGAAGGCTGATCTTTGCAGCAACGCCCTTGAATGCTCCTCAGGTCATCGTTGAAAATATACACTACTACTCCGCAATAACGTCCTGAATAGACGAAACTTCGTTGACAACCGTCGTTCTTTGAAGTTGTTGTCCCAGACCTTTCATCCAGCCTCAGCCCATCAGGGAAGGGCAGTGGCCCGAGACGACGTAGAGCAGGTCTTGACACTGGTTACTGCCAAGTCGCGCGGACACATGCAGGGCTCTTTTACCATGAGTCAGCTCACCCGTATAACTTTTAAACAAGACAGTCGAGGCTTTCAGGCGCGTGGATTGGAACTTGCGGTGAAAGGTGTGTTTCGAGACAACCGAGACACTCGCACACGTGTCAAGCTTCATTTGCAGCGAAATTATATTCACGGAAACGTCTACAAGAAATGGCAGAGTGTCCTCAGCACCCTGTAGTTTCCACATTTTGTATACTTGTGTCGCATCATCTCTCTTTGCAGTTCCGCCACTAACGGTGTCGTGCACAACGTGCACAGACTTTTTCTTCCCAGCCAACAGCGCCTGCCCTTTAGAGTTCAAAATACCTTTTGTCCCCTTACACAACAAGAAAGATGGCCCATCAGCTTGCAATTGCAGCTCACACTGTTTAGATGACGGTGCTGTGTCGCCAGATGCTCGCTGCAGCAGCGAAAGCACACAAATGACGTTCCTGTCCGCGTCAGTGCCGACGAACAAGGTGCCATGGCGTTGACCGGCATGACGAACTGCCCCGGCGCCATCGAAAGAGTGCGCAAATCTTGCCACTTCCATCGCAATGACGGTTTTCTTCACCATGTCTAGCATCAAGTCCGGTTGCTCGAACAGTCGCCTGTGCGCTGCTTGATTCCCGCAACTATGTGGTCTCGCAGCATCCTGTCACGAAAGGTTCCAAACTCACAATCCTCAGCGAGTTTGTTCAAAGATGCAAAGTAGTCCGCAGCCGTTTCACCCGTCTGTCGTGCTCTTGAGTTGAACTTAAACGTAGCGACGACTTCTCACGGTTTAGGTGAGAAATGCTTCCCGAGCACATCAAAATGAATGTTAAACGTGCTTTGCAGGGCTTCGCAGGCACCAGAAGGTTTTGAAGCAGGGTATGTGTGGCAGGGCCACAACACATAAAAAAGACGGCTCTTTGTTTGTCATCCGGCGCGTCGTTGGCAAAAAAGTACTATACAGTTCGCTCTCGGTATTTTTCCCAGCTCGTCAGTGCGTCGAACGGCCGCAGCATGCCGACGCCAGGCATTTCCAAAGTGCAGGATCTCAGCTCTGCGCAGCAGGAGCACTAGAATAAACAGCCTCCACGCAGCTCAAAGCGTCTTGCTCGTCGCTACTGTGACATGGGGGAGTGGGCTGCCGCATGTAAGCAGAAAGCGAAAGCAAGCGACCAGTCAACACATATTCCGGTTAATAACTTTATTTCACCTGTGTGCTCCATGAACTGCGCTTCCGAAACGCGAGTGATTCCCTCGGTGCGGTGGCGCACTCTGTCGTGATCCTCAGCCAGATGCATGGCGAGGCATCACACGAATGTTAGATGAAATACAATTACATCAGTTCTTCGACTTCAAAGGTGGCAGTTTATGAGGCTCGGCTGCTCAACGTGCTGAGTCAGCTAAAACTAAAACAGCCAATGTTTTCATGTTGCAGTCACTTTTTTCATCATAGGCAGTTGTTGTTCACATTCTCCTTAAACGAGAACAACACAAAAGGACTACACGATGTATTGAAAATGGTGATTATAAGCCTACAGATTTATGGACCTCTTGCTGTGGGGGCGTGACTGAAACGATGCCTCCAACAGGAAGATCATATCGCTTTTGGTAACACCAACGAACCAGGTATTGTCTACTAGCGTTCTCAATGCACAGAAGCCTTTGTTTTTTGTAGTTGATACTGTGCACTTGCTAAATTGTGTTAGAAATTACTGGATAAACCAAAAAAGATTATGAAAAGTGTTTTCATCATCTCCCGTTCTATTTTCTAGCCACAGAGAGCAGAAGCGGCCAGAAAGCACCATTTTTGCCTTAGACACCTGTACCAGTCTGAACAAAACAAAATCGCAAAAGTTGCACATGGGCTCTGATGGAAGGTGCTCGATCCTACCCACTTGGAGTGGCAAGATGTAAAGCTTGCGCTTAAAATTTTCAGCAGCTTTGTGTCAGCAGCTCTCGCAATCGAAGGCAGGAAACTACATTTGCCAGTAGTTAAAGAAACTGCAACAGTTACTGACCTAACTATTAGGTGGTGAAAGAGACCTTTTATAAAGTAGAGAAAAGCTGCCGCCTTTTCTCTACGTTTTAAAACCTTGTTTATAAGATCCACGAAGTACGTGTACGACGACGCTGAGTAACGTGTTGAAGAAATTAGATAGCAGTTGCTACATCAAAGCCAGCCATCTCAGCGCCCTAAAGCAATGCGCTCAAGCACTACTATTTCAGCAGTTTTTACAAACATACAGAGTTTTCTTCCTAAACGCGACAATATATCTAATATTGTTCTCTCATCTGGGTGTAATTTGTTAATACTTGCTGAAAGATGGCTTACTGATGATGTATCTGACACTGAGGTCATGGATGACCAACCCGATTTTCAGCTTTTCCGCAAAGATCGCCAGAACTCTAGAGGCGGTGGCGTGCTCATTGCCATCAGTAATACCTTGCCTTGAATCATTGTTCATACGCCCATTGACCTTGAAATATTATGGCTACTCTTTCGCTCCCCTCCTCATACCCTCTTACTTGGTGTATGCTACCGCCCACCGTGAACAGATATAGGCTTTACTGAGAAGCTTAGCTGCGTCCTGGGCTGACTCACGACAAAATATACTAACGCTCAAGTATTGTTATTCGGTGATTTTAACTTCCCTCTCATAAACTGGGCTTGAAATTCGCCTTCATCACCGAGCAAAAATGCTAACAAGTTCCTCGATCTTTGCTTTAACTTCAATTTAAGTCAGCTTGTGTTGCAACCAACACGCGTCGTGTAGGATTTGGCCAGCGTTTTAGATCTGATACTAACCAATAGCCTTTCTTCGATGACTTACCTCCATGAAATTAGTGACCATAAAGTAATCCACGCAGTCTTCAGGTTTACCTTTCCAAGACAAGAATCGTGGAATAAAACAATATGCTTATATGGTAAAGGTAACTACGATGCCATAAACAACGAGCTTATGGCTTATTACCCGACTTTTTGCACCGATTTTCATTGCCACACAGTACAAGAAAACTAGTTGATCTTCCAACAAAAGTTTATTGAACTCGGTAATAACCACATCCTAGTTATATCGGTACAAGCCAACCACAACAAACCTTGCTTTACCAGGAAATTGAAATTTCTAGAAAAGAAGAAAAAAAACGACTTTTCCGCTTGGCAAGGGAATAAATTGTGCTGTGGCCTGGGAAAAATATTACGTAGCTGAAAAAGTTCACTTATCAGCTATGCATAGTGACAAGCACTCCTTCTTGTGTACTGGAAAGCAATCCTAAAAAATTCTGGCAAATTCTTAATCCCAAGCCACCTTCTGCTGTTATCATTACAGACCATAATGACACAACGATTCCTGAACAAGAATGTGCTGAGGTATTTAATCTTGTTTTTTCATCTGTATTCACCACTGAACCTGATGCTCCTCTACCTGTAACCCCCCCCCCCTGTCCAGGATCTTATATCAGCAATCGATTTCAGCGAGGAAGGAATAATAGCCATAATTGAAAAGCCTAAACTTTCATCGGCATCTGGGGCAGATGATATCAATCCGAAAGTGTTAAAAAACACCAAGAACATCTGCGCAGCCTATCTCAGAATAATCTTCAGACAGTCTCTCTCTTCCGGTAGCATCCCTCTCGCCTGGAAAGCAGCGCAGATCGTTCCAAATTATAAATCGGGCATCAAAACATCTCCTCTTAACTACCGACCGATTTCCCTGACCAGTGTACCCTGCAAAATAATGGAGCATGTCATCTACACACATATCATGCAGTTTCTTGACACCAACAATTTTTTTGCATATCTTAACATGGATTCCGCAAGGGCCTCTCATGTGAAACGCAACTTGCCATGTTCATCCATGACTTACATACCAACCTCGATACTAACAAACAGGTCGATGTCATTTCTCTAGATTATGCAAAAGCATTGGATAAGTTACCCCGCCAACGGCTATTACTTAAACTCTAACAGTTGAACTTGCATCCCAACATTTTTGATTGTAATAATGAATTCCTCACTAGCCGATCGCAGTCAGTACATGTCAATAACTTCATTTCCAGCCCCCTACCTGTAACATCTGGCGTTCCGCAAGGTAGCATCTTGGGTCCACTGCTATTTCTTATTTATATTAATGACCTCCCTCTACATGTTGCCTCTCATATCCGAATGTTCGCTGAGGATTGTGTCTTCTACCGTCCAATCACTAACAATGCCGATCACTCTCTTTTACAAGACGATCTTAACAGTGTTCAAGATTGGTGCAACGAATGTTTGATGAACTTGAACCCCAACTAATGCAATGTAATAAGTTTTACTCGCCCCCTACAGCCATTATTCACAACCTACACTATTGGTTACACTTCAATAGAAAGAGTAAGTACATTTAAGTGCATTGGTATCACCCTTTCACATAACCTAATTTGGTCACCTCATATAACACGCGTTACGGCCTCGGCCAACCAAACCCTTGGATTCCTTAAACGCCATCTCCGCCATGCACCACGTCATGTAAAACTTCTAGCATATAAGTCACCCGTACTCCCGAAGCTAGAATACGCTTCTCCCATTTGGCCACCTTAACAAACACACCTTATCAAAGCCCTAGAAATCAGTCAGAACCGCGCAGTAAGGTTCATTCAATCATTTTATACTTATTATACCAGCGTATCACAACTAAAAGTTCATTCTGGCTTGAACACGCTATCGTCCCGGCGCCGCATCGATTCAATTATCCTTTTTCACAAGTTTTTTTACAGCTCACTTCACCATGCCCCATATATTCTGGCCCCACCACCACGCCAATCTCTGCGCACAGTGCACCATTTACAAGTTACTCGTCCCCGCAGCCACACTACGACTTTTTCTGAATCTTTCTATTGTCGATCACCAGCTGACTGGAACGGCCTGCCCCGCGATATCATCGAAACTATCTGCTTATCCTCATTTTCCGAAAAAATAAAACTTGGTATATCTCAATAAGTGTATTGTAGCCACTATACTGAACGTGCATTGTAGTCGCTATCTTTTATATGTATGTAACCACTGTTTTGTATCTAGCCACTAATATGTTAACCCCAGCCCTTATGTAATACCTCCCTGTGAAGTCTTTAAGGAAAATAAAGTGAAGTGAAGTTGTGAATGTAAAAACACCTGATAAGGGATACAGGCAGCGAGATGTTTGGCAAGAGTCAGTGTGGGATATGCAGTGTCCGTAGATTGAGTTTCTGGATATGTTTGTGAGCTGGCTTGATGCTTTGAGTAGTACAGGCACTCACTCCAACAGTTTAACCAAAGAGACGCATTTCGCTCTGCGACTGAGCACCAATGCCTTGATCAAGATAACAAGGTATTGTTTGCATGAGCTAAGTTTTAAGTATGTCCTCTTGGGCAAGTTTCAAGCAGATTGTCTAGAGGCTAGGTTCGGCAAGTACCGACACATCTGCGGGTCCAAATGCAATGTTTCTTCTACGCAAGCCTTTGAAGCAGAAGCCAAGATTCGTCTACCGAACGCTTGTTCTGAAATACTTGCCGTCATCTAAGCAGGAGGAAAGGACTAAATCCTCAAACACAAATAAATAAGTACAACATTACGCTTACTGAAGAAAGTCTCAACAAACCTGCTGATGACATGAATGCAATTAGGTACGTTGCTGGCTATTGTGCATATGCAGTGCTGAAGCGCCATCCATGCGAAGACTGCTGCGCACAACTCACAACTGTAGATATAGAGCTCGATATAACTGACCAATTGTTAATTGACAGCATCACCAGGGGAGGCTTGCAGTTTCCACCGCCATTTGTGGTACATGCAGTTCTTTCAACAAAAGGGATTTTAGAGCACCTTGCAAGGAAGACGCACAAACATCACTTTCACGCACAGGGAAATCGGCGTTGCGCCTTGCAAAGCACGATGCTGTACCTACTCAGTGACAGTGAGGAACTGAGCACTTGTATGAATGGCCACCACACCGATCTAGTGCTGATAAAAACTTGAGGCTAGTGGTCTACACGCTCTGAAAAAATACGTTGCTTGCGAAAATGACAGCATATCTGTGATAACAGCATGAACTGAGCGAACCAGTGTGTACTGCGCATGCCTGGTGTTCGAACTAGCACCACCAAGTGAATCGATAAAGCAACCTACCATACCTACATATACTCGTATAGTTTGTGCAATAAAGCATTCTAGCAAAAGCTGATTGATTGATTTGTGGGGTTTAACGTCCGAAAACCACCATATGCTTATGAGAGATGCCATAGTGGAGGGCTCCGGAAATTTCGACCCCCTGGGGTTCTTTGACGTGCACCCAAATCTGATAACATGGGTCTACAACATTTCCGCCTCCATTGGAAATGCAGCCGCCGCAGCTGGGATTTGAACCCGCGACCTGCGGCTTAGCAGCCGAGTATTTAACCACTGGACCACCGCGGCGGGGCATTCAAGCAAAAGCAGCTGCGGCGTCCACGTCAGTCATTGCAGTGGCGACGAAGTAAGAACGGTTGTGCCCACGCGTGAGGGGCGGTTTCAACAGGATGGCTATCGGCGTTCCCATCGGCGAGTTTCACCTGAATAGCAACTCTTTATGGGAAGACTACGTTGAGCGTATCCAGTTATGCTGCGCAGCTAACAAGCTCACAGAAGACGCCGACAAGAGAGCAGCGTTATTGAGTTTCTGTGGGAAAAGACCTACTCTCTGATAGCCACCCTCGTAAAGCCTCTTAGGCCACCGAACGCCGACTACCAGTCCATCGTAGAGGCAGTGAAGAATCACATCAATCCAAAGCCCTTCGATCTGTATGCTAGGTATGTGTGCTAGGTATGCTAGGTATGTGCTAGGTAGATCAGCACGACGGTAAGACAGTCGCTGACTATGTTACTGCTTTACGCAAGCTGGCCGAGAACTGTGGATTCAACGACAAACAACTTCCACTTGACATTATGCTCAGGGACTGGTTAGATTTTGGATCTCCCACAACATAGCACAGCAGCGCCTGTTGGCCGAGAAGAACGTGACCTTTGCGACAGCCTATGACCTGGCAATCACAGCCGTATCTGCGGCAAGACATTGGAGAGCTATCGGAAGTCAGCGTCAGGAAAGCCCACAAATCACAGCCAAGATAGGCACGCAACGTCGGTAGAAGGGGCAAGAGGAAAAAGCGTCAGACACGCAGTCTGAACAATGGTGTTTCCGGTGCTCGGGCAACCACGCCGCTTATCGCTGCAAGTTTAAAAGCGCAGTATGCTGTTCTGGCCAAGGTCACATAGCCAAGGTGTGTCGGAATAAATAGCAGTGGGCAGGTGAACCATCAGCTGGAAAGTACCGAAAGTTTAGCGGTAACTATGTATGTTGACTTGCGAAGTATGAGCCAATAACCAACAGTTGTCCGAAGCTTATGGTTACCATAGGTATTGGCGGAGAAATGGTACCGATGGAAGTGGACTCCGGAGCAGCTAGATCAATTATAAGCGAAAAATCGTATCGAAAGCTGAAGGTGGCAACAAGCAGTTAGCTTGAGGAAGCAGACGCGCAGCTCATCACGTGGACTAAGGAAGGACTAGACGTCTTCGGTAAAGCTACACTGCCAATCAAGTTTAAAGAGCGGGACTGCAAGTTGCCACTTCTCGTTGTAAGGAACGAAGGTAGCACACTTCTGGGCTGTGACTGGTTCAAGGCTTTGAACATCAGCGTTATTGGAATTCGCAGCATCGCCCACAGGGCCGAAGCACTTGTCGAAAAATTCCCGGATGTTTTCGGTGAGCCCTTTTCCCGGTGCAGCCCTACCGCCAGTACACATTGAACTGAAGCACGACGTCCAGCCAAAGTTTCTTAAATGCCGCAGCATTCCTTTCGTTCCTGAGAATGCTGTTATCGCCGAGCTGAATAAACTAGAACGTCAGAGTGTTCTAGAGCCAACCCAGTATGCGGAATGGGCTACTCCTGTGGTGATTGTGGGAAAAAAGGACGGTTTGCTGAGAATATGTGATGACTATCGAAGCACAATCAACCAAGCGGTAAGAAACAATGCTTACCCCTTACCTACTGGTAGAGAACTTTTCGCAAGGCTAGAGAAAGGCCGTATTTTGTCAAAAATTGACTTGACGCAGGAGTACCAGCAACTTGCGGTGGATGATGCCTCAGCAGATGTGCTGACTGTCAACACAGAAAAGGGCCTGTACAAAGTGCGACGTTTGCCGTTCGGTGTGTTGGTGGCACCCAGATTATTTGAAAGAACATAGGATACATTGCTTGCAGGCTTACCGCAGGTGGCGGCCTACATGAACGACATTCTCGTGGCAAGCGAAACTGCTAAGGAGCATCACAATGTTCCGAAAGAGGTTTTTAACCGACTATCGTAGACAAAACTGCATGTTTACAGTGCCAAGTGCCAGTTTTTCAAAGAAAGCCTGCAGTATTTGGGCCACCGTGTAGACAGAAAGGGTGCCTATCCTTCGAAAAGCAAAGTCAAGGCCATTCAACAAGCACCTACTCCACAGAACAAAAAGGAGTTTCAAGCCTTTCAAGGTATGGTGAGTTTTTACATTCGCTTCCTAAAAGATCGTTCTGAAGTTGCCAAAGTGTTTTACCGCGTACTAGACAGTGACAGTACGTGGAAGTGGGGAGAAGAGCAACAGCGCGCTTTCGAAGGGCAAAAGAAGCTGCTGACGTCATAGTCGCTTCTGGTGCAATACGATACCGATGCACCATTTATTATGTCTTGCGATGCATCCCCGGTGGGCGTAGGAGCTGTGTTGGCTCGCAGAGGTCCTAAAATGCTAGAGCAACCTGTTGCTTACGCGTCAAGAACACTCACTAAGACGGAGCGCATCTATGCCAAGATTGACCGCGAAGCGCTCGCCATTGTGTATGCCGTTCGAAATTTTCACGAGTACCTCTGCGATCGAGAATTCACCATTATTACCGATCACAAACCATTTCCAGGCATCTTTCAACGAGATAAGCAGATCCAAGTAGTGCTGTCACCACGTATGTTGCGCTGGTTTGTCATGTTATCTGCTTATGAGTACAAATTAAGGTATAAAAAGGCGCATGACCACGGAAATGCTGACTGTTTTAGCGGGCTGCCAATTTCCGTTGACCGGCCAGACATCAAGCCTCCAGGAGACGTCCTCATGCTGGAAGCAGTTGAGTACCCGTCTGTGCGAGCAGACGAAGTCACATCAGCCAATCTTCCCGATCCTTGGGTGTCCAGGGTGAATAAAAGGGTAAGGGACGGCTGGCCAGAACAAGGTGCGCCCCCAGAGTATGCCGCCTATGAGGTGGGGCGCAAAGAGTTGTTACTGCACCGCAACTGCCTCTTGTGGGGTAACAGGGTGATACTACCAGACGAACTCGGAAAAAAATGTTCTCTGCAGTTTACATGCAAATCATCCTGGCATTACGGCCATGAATGCTCTGGCAAAACTATTTGTGTGGTGGCCGCAGATCGATGCCCGGATCGAAAATTTTGTTCGTCATTGCCATTCATGCCAAAATAACAGGCAAAGTGAACCTAACACACCCGTCCACTTCTGGACGAAGCCCGAACTGCCATGAAGCAGAATCCATTTAGATTTTGCCAGGCCAGTTCAAGGTGTTTTCTTTCTTGTTGTCGTGGACGCACTATAAAACTGGGCCTAGATAAAAATCGTGCCATCGCTTCACTCGTCAGAGGTTATCGATAAAGTGCGCAAGATTCTTGCTTCGTACGGATTACCGAAGTTGGTTATTTCGGATAATCAGAGGGCGTTTTTAAGCCAACAAATGCAATCTTTCGTGAAGCGAAACGGTGTCCGCTACAGGCTTACAGCGCCACTCCATCCCGCGAGCAAATAAAGGGCGGAGCACACGGTTCGCGAGCTGAAGTGTGCGCTTCGAAAGCAAAGCCAGGGTACAGTGGCGTGTAAAGTCTCTCAACCTTTATTCAAGCAGCACTCCATGCCACACAAGGAAACCGGGAGAACGCCAGCAGAACTCATGCTGGGAAGGAGCTTCCGTTTTGCCTTGTCAAGCATGCAGCCCAACCGCGAAGACACAAGCTGTACGAGGCAGCCAAAGTCGACGTTCAAACGTGGTGATCCTGTGTACGTACGGAACTTTCCTCGTGGGCCAAAGTGACTAGTCGCGTCCGTACTGAGGTCCTTAGGTGACGTTGTTTACGAAGTGCAAACTACGAGCGGTGCGATACACAAACGTCATCGTGACCATGTGCGCAGAGCATGGAAGTCTGCCCCACCAGACACCGCTGACCCTCACTTCCAGTTTTCGCCGATGCCAGCTCTAGGGACCAGATCGCCTGTACGAGAAGCTGCAATGCCAGCAGATGATGGGCTGACATCGACTGTGCCTGATATTGCGCAAGCATTCTGCCACTCTACTCGTGCAGGACGATCTGTGCTCCACCATAGTCAGTGCCATAGCGGGGGTCAATGCCCCCGCTATGGCATTGACTGCTAAGGGGGTAGGGATGTGATAACAGCATGAACTGAGTTAACCAGTGTTTGCTGCGCATGTCTGGTGTTCGAACTAGGACCACCAAGTGCATCAATAAAGCAACCCACTGTACCTACATATACTCGTATAGTTTGTGCAATAAAGCAGTCTAGCAAAAGCTTCTGCGGCGTCTACGTCGGTCATCACAATATCAAAGCAGAAGGGTTGTAGAAATAAGAGGAGGATACTTACTTTGAAGTGAGTTGTAATTGTACGCGTATTCTGTGTTTGTGTGTGTGTTTTTGTTGATGCAATTTTTTTCTGAGAGACAGTGATTTTAAGTGATCGTAGCATATAAACAAGGGCTGCGCCTTTGTATGCTAGCATATAATTTTTTATGTACAGTGGTTAACAATTTTTCTTATGAAGTATTACTGCTAGTTTTGATTCAAAAGTAACCTGTATATCAAACGTGCAGTATGCTCTAGCAGTGATTTCTTACTTGCACGTGAAGTCACGAGTGTGTGGCGATGTGCACTTAACAAATGCATAACTTTGTGCTTAAAAAAGTATTTTTGTTGCCATCCTATTCTTTTGAAATTTCTTCAGTGACGCACCTGCTCACAAAAAGCGCACGTATGTCGCGGCGATCAAAAAAAAAAGATGCTGATCTGCACCGGCCGAAATGAACTGTGTCGGGCTGGTCGGGCCTGTCCGTGACGTAATGCGGGTAGTGCGGAGGCCTGGAATAGTCTGGGTGGTGTTGGTACTACAGTCACAGCTATCGGCAAGCAGTACGTGGCCCACCGTGCGCACCAGATCTGATGAGTTGATTTGATTGATGTGTGGGGTTTAACGCCCCAAAACCAGCAGATGATTATGAGAGACGCCGTAGTGGAGGGCTCCGGAAATTTCGACCACCTGGGGTTCTTTAACGTGCGCCCAAATCTGAGCACACGGGCCTACAACATTTCCGCCTCTATTGGAAATGCAGCCACCGCAGCCGGGATTCGAACCCATGACCTGCGGGTCAGCAGAGTACCTTAGCCACTAGACCACCGCGGCGGGGCAACTGATGAGTTGAGGTGTGACATATTTTTGGCGAACACGCAAAAACCATGTCTTCCGTAAAAGAACAATGAGTCCAGAAGTAACTGTTGGCAAAAGTCTTTCGCTTGCTTCCTTGCAGAGCAAGCTGAAGTTGTTTAATCTTGATGATCCCTTTCGCACCAACAACTCAGAAGCATTCGTCACGTTTTTGCAGCAGATTCGCAGGATGAAAATATCAGATTTTCAGGGGAGAAAACACCGCAAATTATCAATACTTCAAGAAAAGATATTTTAATATGTGTTGAACAGTGCTTTGACAATTATGGTGCTAATAACTTCAGGAATGAGTTTGCTACGTCTGCCGCGATAATATTTAAATTTTAACATGGTAGCTCACCTCAACTTTTGCTGATTGGTTCGAGAAAGTGTTCTTGCAATAAGAGGGACTGTGCATTAGTTCCCGTGTCAACCCCGTTCTGTTTGTTTTGTTTTGGGCCAGCATCGATAGGCATAATTCAAAGAAAGTTAAAGGTGCAGGGGTGTTAAAAATCTTTCATTTTGTAGAAGATTACGTTTTACTTTATAAACTAAGTGATGAGAGCCTTGAAGAAATTGTCTCCCGCATTCTATCGATTTTTCCTAAGGTCTACAGCATCTTGTCGTAACTCAAGAGTGGCCACGAGATATGAAATAAAGTTTTTAGATTTGAACATGGGGCTAGGATTTTGAAACATCTCCTACCGTATTGACCCACGCACACAAATGAGTCAGAAGGTCAATGGTTGCATCATGTCTTCGACACGCGTTGAATAAATCTGGCCGCCACCTTATCGAAGAACGTTTCCCCATGCAAATTAAAAACTTGATGGTGCTGCATACCCTTAAAAAATAATTACAGTGGTAGCAGCTGTATTGCATCGCAAGATCGAGAAAACGAACGGTGTCGGTAGGCCAGATGCAAGACAACCTGCAGCAGAAACTGCTCAAGGTCAAAACAAAAGGGTTGCCATAATTTCCTAAATCTACCGAGTCTCACAGTATTTCAAAAATGCGAAATGAAACGCAAATGTCAAGGTCGTCATGTCTGCAGCAAATAAATTATCAAACGTTTGCTAAATGACTCTCTCAACAGCTAAGGGAAAGTGATTGTGCTCTACGGAGCATCGTGTACACTTCACAGAATGTAAGACTCGGCTGTTCGTTTGTTTCCTTTACCATTCGGCAGCAGACACGTGAGACAGACCAGGCATAACTGCAACGACCGTGTTAGGGAGCACGCGTGCAATGTCCTCAGAGGTCTGCAAGGTCACATGGTAAGACACTGCGGAAGTGGTGATTCTACACCGAAATTCCAAGATATGTGCTGCACTTTTCACTCATACGAACCAGAAATTGTGAGAAATAGTCAAAACAGCAGGAATGGCCGATGATTATAGCCAATATATGAGCGTACCTTGAACTGCACTGTAAAAAAAGAATGATGTTTTATATGTGTACCGCCACGTAGTGCCTCCTCATGTCATAACCTCAAGATATTTTTAATGCAAAACATTTATTCGGAAACTTCGGCGACTTTGAGCGTATCTATCTATCTATCTATCTATCTATCTATCTATCTATCTATCTATCTGTCTATCTATCTATCTATCCATCTATCTATCTATCTATCTATCTATCTCGCCACATGTGACTTTTAGCTCTCTTGCCCGTTTCTCTGATGAGATGTACGCAATATTTTTGGCATACAATGACTGGGACGAGCATGAGTGAATAGTCATACCATGAAAATATTTAAATGCATGTTGTAAATGTCATGATTCGCATGGCTTAGTATTGCTGCTCTTGCGGTGGTTTCGTTCACGTAACGTTGTAGAAGTGGTATGGTATCACATGACTGCAGGGCTAACGTAAGTGGCAGGCGCTAACTTTTAAATCATGACATATGTATGCTGTAAGTCATGAATAGAGGCCATAAGCTCAAGGTGCGCTTGCAGTCGTTTCGCCAGCTTCACGAATACAAAATTTTGTATTAGCTACGCGAATGAATAGCGAAGGTAATGATTGGTGCAAATATGATAATCATAACATGCGTATCATGTAAGAACATGACTACATACCATCTCATGATGCGCTCGAGGCCGTTTCGGCAGCATCATATGTACCGGATTGAGTGTAACGTGACGTGAACCAACGACGAAGGCAAATGACAAGCCGAAACATGCTAATCATGACATGCGTACCATGTGGAACAGGAATACGTGCTACTGTCATGATGCGCTGGCGGCCGGTTTGCTAGCTTCACATGATATACCAAATTTAGTATTACGCGACGTGAATAGATGAAGAAGGTATATTATGACTTGTACATCCATGATAATTATGACACGCACGTCATGTAAGAGCATGACTACATGGGACGCTCATGATTCTCTAGCAGCTGTTTTGCTAGCTTCAAATATACCGAATTTGGTATTACGTGACGCAAATTGAGGAAGAACACACATGCAAGGCGCAAGCATGATCATAGTGACAAGGAAGTCATGTACGGCATAATTCACATGGCTATAACTGCTAGGGCTGGTATTGAAAACGGCAATGGTGCAGTCCTGACGCGCTTACAAACAACATAATTGCATCTTATACAAATACTTGAGCGCACGTAACATTTCTACTTGTGTTTACTGTGTACTTCATCCACACGGCTCGTAACGTTGTGATGATATCAAAGTGACATATCAGCATCTCTTATTCATGATTCGCATATCATCTATTCCAAATGTACGCGGCATCTGCCAATATTTGCTACGTAACTGCTTTTGAGCTTAACTCTGTCACTATGAAGTGTCCTTGTTTTCGGATTCTCAGTCTGTGCAGGCGCACGGTTACGTAGACATCTACCACGCCACGTCTTTCTTTTACAAGTTCAGGTTTGAATATTTGTGCTTTTGTACCACCATATTTTTCTCTCGTTCCTCAAATTGTTCGACCTAAGAGTTGAATAGAGTACAAACTTGTCTAGGCAAACACGTTGCTAAGGTTTATTTTATGGAAGCTCGAGGTAAGAGTTTTAAGCGGTGATAAAAGCCATACTGCAAGGTTTGCAACGCAGCAAACATCATTGACACAAATGAAGTGGGCCTAACAACTGATTCGCTGAAACGAAACAAGGAAACTTACAAACAAAAAGGCACTGCATGTGGGCAAACTGCAAATGAGCAAACATGGGTGCTTTTTAGAAAACACGGGTTTTACCTTTAATATTTTACGTTCACATATTTTCTTATCGGTATTCCAGATACTGATAACTAGACCACCGTTGCCCCGCAGTCGTGGTCTAGTGGCTAAGGTACCCGGCTGTACACCCGAAGGTCTCGTGATTGAATCCCAGCCGCAGCGCTGCATTTTCCAATGAGGCAAAAATGCTGTGCGCCCGTGTTCAATGATTTGGGTGCGCCTTGATGAACCCCTGCTGGTTGAAATTTCTGGAGGTCTCCACAACACCATCTCTCATGAAGATATTGTCACAGGGTCATCACGTGGCCGAAGACAGGAGACTGCATGTTCAGATCAAGCTGTTTATTAGGTCAAACTTGTTTCCGGTAAATGCAAAGTCGGATTGCCGTAGCATAATTGCACTGATAGCGGCGAACGGAGCGTTGGCTGTAGATCAACTGACAAACAGTGAAGCGCGTCGGCAATCATACACGTGGCGTCGAACATTCTACCGTCATAGTCAGTGGCCGCGTAGGTTCCAGAATATTCTGCAATGTTCGCGAAGTTGGCGGGATTGATTGATTTGTCTGGTTTAACGTCCCAAAACCACCATATAATTATGAGAGACGCCGTAGTGGAGGGCTCCGGAAATTTCGACCTCCTTGAGTTCTTTAACGTGCACAGAAATCTGAGCACACCTGCCTACAACCTATTCGCTCCATAACAAATGCAGCTGCCACAGCCGGGAAGTCGACGGGATCCTAACGAAATCATCTACTATAGCCTCGAAGCTTCTCGAATACTGCAGACGTAGCTTTTGCTGAAAATTGCGTACAGTAATGATGTGATAACATAAACTTGAGGAAGGGACTTAGAAGTGTGACAGCTTGGGCTAGTTGGTATGGCATGACGACAGTTATAGCGCGAATACAAATGGGCTTTTGTGTCTTTCTCATCTCAGTGTCGTTGTTTTGTTCTCGCGCTCTAACTATCGTCATGAGGAAGAAACGTTGCGTAACTTTTCTCTGAAAAGACATCGTCCCCATGCTTAAAAGAAAATACGAGACGGATGCATGCAACAAAAAATAACATTAAAGCAATAAAGTTCAATCAGTTGGTACAAGCAATAAAGCATAGTTGTAGAAAAACAACAAATAATACAGTCATTAGGTTTGTTAACGCGCATGAAACGGTTTCAGGCGCACGACATGGTCCACTTCAGGACGTGCACGATGCTGTTGATAGTTCGTGACGCTGTTAGGAGAACTCCGTAGTCGAATGCGTCGAAACGTTGAAAAACCCTTTATGGTCCGATGTACCGTCGCGGAAGTTGTTTACTCAGTCCTCATTGGCGTATCGATGTTCATACCAAAATGCGGTCACCGGGCTGGTATTCTACGAAGCTTCATGGAAGATAGCAATGGTGGCTCTTCGTGGTCTGCTGAATCTTTAAGCGCAGGCGGGTGAGTTGACAATCTTCTCCAGCGCGCTGAAGGTAGACAGTGACGTCGAGCTTTTCTTCGTCAGTGACCTTTCGCGTCGAGGGTCGTTGCTGGGTTCCCTCAATTCACTGTAAACGAAAAAAATACCCCTCTGGAAGGAAGCGGGACATGATATGCCCGCTCTGCTCCAGTGGCCTTACTCAAACAGGATTGTACCAGACCAAATACATTTTATTTCCATCGTTTTACTCTGGCGGGCGCCGGACGAAGAAAACCAAAGAAAAACTCAGCCAATCCGCTTATCACGCTCCAGTGGTTGCTCCGGAAATCTTCCGGTGCATCGCTTTTGCCCCAGTAGAAGCCCTTTAAATCCTCTGGATCATCGCTTAGCAGCCTTTATTGACTGTTCGAGGAGTGACGTAAGCATGCCTCGCCCCTTGGAGGCCGTTCCTTACAAACCAGCATAGCGCCGGCCAAGCTGGTGCAGTGAACATTGGGCAAAGCGTTCGGCCATGCTCGAGAAAAGGAAATCGTTCTGTCCCCTTTGTGAATGCGGCAAGTGACTACAAGCAGGAACGAAGGTTTTCATCGACAGAAGGGAACTGTACAAACGGCATTCGTGTGATGGTTCCTGACAGCGAACAAAATACTGTGATCTCACCATTGTTGAGCGACCCGGTGGTCGCCAGTGCCGCGAAGAACGGGTGAGTGAGCTCTTTTATAACTTTCTGTGCTATTCCTTTCAGGTAGTTCTGAGAGTGCCTACTGTTGGTTTGAGACCAAACAGGTTATCAATAATTGGCTAATTTCACATTATATATGTAAATTAGTCAACGGAAATTGCGCTAACGCGTTGTTTGAACCATGCCTTTTTTGTTCACTTTAGTAATATTAATCGCACCCCTGTAATATTTGCAGAGCTGCTTTATTATGCAATAATAAAAATATCATAGTTGTGGTTTGATTCTATAAGAAAAGAATAACTGTTATAAGTAAACCTTGCTGGTTAAAAAACCTTTTTTTCTTGTCAGTGAGCATAAACGGTACTATTTGTTCGCTTTCCCTAATAACGTAAGCCAGGTCAAGGTTTAAGACTGCGTGTAAATTATTTTGATCTATCGTGTAAGTTGAACTTCTGAAACACGAATAACTGAAATCAGCGTTTATTCTTTATAAATGTAGTAAATTAAGCTTGAGAGATCTGTTTGGTACAAACACGCACTTAAATTGGTCAAAAACTATTTTGATCGTATAAGTGGCACTGAGATAGTTTCTTGCATCGTCGTGCTATCAGGGCAAGAAAGAAAGGGGGAAATGAGCGTAGTAGACCAAGGGCAAGGAAGGTGAAAAGACTGCAAACACGTAAAACTGTCGCTTGGCAAAGTGAGTTGCAAAACGCTTGACGTTTCCATAGAGAGGGGGTAAGAAAAAAAAATATTTTACAGCATGGTCCAACGTTGTAGAACGTATGGGATGTGGTATGAAAAGAGACAAAACAGAGGTCACCTTCTCGAGAAACTTGCAGTATTTACTGTGTTCTGCGTGGGAGAGAGCAGTGCCACGCTGCTGCATTTTTTTGCTGCTTTCACTCTTTAGGGAAGAAAAAAAACATCTGTAATCTTCTTTCTATCCATTGTTCCCCTGCCCACACTCACTGCACCGTGCTTCTTACAGGGCTGCAGAACTTAGGCGCCTTCTTCTTTTAACTGCATCCACTGCCACCGATCCCGCTGCTATCTCCATGAATTCAAATTTTTTTAGAACGGGAAGTGGCGACAGCAGTGAAGTTTTCCCGACCAAACAGGTAAAACTAAAAATGTTGGCCTTTGTGGGCTCTATCTCTCTGATAAAACACTGCTTTCTATCTCTCTCTAACGAAGAGTGCTTGAATACGAGAATAGTTTTGACCTAGACAATGCAACAACGCTGGCCTGTGAACAGAACGGCGGAAAGAGAATTCCCAGAACGCCGGCGCGCACGCCGTGACGCCTTACTTGCGTCACCTTCCGTGACCTCCGGAGGTTTGCACGGATGTGTATGTTGGATACACTGGTCAACCTTCCCTTATTTCTGCCAGAATACGATAAGAATACAGTTGTATGGATGACGTGATGTTAGTATCTTTTATTGCTAATTTATTTTGTTACGTAGTAGTGAATTTTATTTTGTGATTGAGGCTATTAGTTTTGAAGTAATACATGCTTCTAGAATACCTATACTTTGAAAAATGTTCCCTATGACAAGTGTCAAAACAGAGTGGGTAGCACAAATAAAAAAACAAATACGTTGCCCACTTCTTTCAAAGAATATTTCCGAAAGATAAATGAAGGTGCACTTTTCCTAAAGACAGGCCGCAAACATACCAAATTTAAGGGTCTCTAATGCTGGAGGTATGGTGATGAGCACCAACTAAAATGCGCTTATAATATCAGCAGTAATTTGTGCTAAAACTAGGAAATGATGGGGAGAGGCATTCCTGATGTCTTTGAGAGTACCAAAGTTTGCCCATTCTAGCAAGAAAAAAACAATGTCTTTGAATGTTTCAGCAAGAGAAGGGTTATCAGTTTAAAAATATATGAGAAAACTTCATCTGTTCTCAACTTTGTTATCATCACTGAGATGTGTTTTTATGGGTTATTGGTTGTCTGACACCGGAGTACAAGGAATTGACTTCTTGACATTGAATGGTGGTCATAGGTTTTCGTGTGTGTGCGCTTGGTTTACGAGGCTAGTCATGCTCGTGTACTCGCAGACTGTACAGAATTAAACGAGTAACCATGTCTTTAGTGCCCTTAGATTTCGTGCTTCTCGCATGAATTTCAGTTTTCGTGTGCCAAATATATTTGCTAACTGATGGCAAAGGAATCAGCTGAACATTTGCGTCATCAATGAAGCCGATGAACGGTCCTTCGGAGATGGTAAACAGTTGTTCTCAGCGACCATGCTTTCGTGTGTCGTGCATCGTTGCACAGCGTTGTGGGCTTCATTTCCAAGCGCTGCGCCTGGAAGTTGAGTGCTGTTGATTTCTGCCTTCTTCTCGTTTGTTTATGGTGGATTTTTACACGCTTGCTTCTTGATTTACATGCCTGTATTCCTTATGCTTGGTAATTGACCCGAATGGGCAGCTTATTTCAGATAGGTGAAAGAATAAGAAGTGAAGTATTTTCTTGATTTTTATCTGCTAGAGCTCCGTAGAAAAAAAATTATACACAGTAACTCTGCAGTGCTTGCATCAGAATTGAGAACTTATACACCTAACGAACGCATGACATGATCAGCACCAAATAAATAAACAGAGGAGCAAGCCCTGAAAAAAAGTAGTGTTACATCTCACTGAAGTTCCACCCGGACGAAGTAGGGACATTCGTGAAATATTCAAGATGTGCTCCGCGAAAGCTCCGGGGAGCGGAAGTGAAAAACCCACGAAAAAATCTCCGGAGGTTCCACGTAATCACTACGGCCAGCTGGAGCAAAATAGCTGTAAATTATGGTCCCGCGGCACCGTGCAATTACTCCGGCTCACCAGAAAAAAATGTCAGGGAGAAATACTTTGGATGTGCCACGCAATCACTCCGGTCAGCCTGAGTAAACACTTTGCTCCGAAGATCAAGAAGAAAAATCAATCTAAAGGTTCCTAGAGGAAAAGCGTTTCACTCCGACCTCAGAGTAACTTTTCAGAGTTATATAACCGACTTGTATGGCGTCATCTGCGTCTTCTCCTGCACGGCCATGTTGTATGCGAAGGTTGCGTACAGTAGGATGACGTCATGCGTCTTTTGTTTGACGTCGCTATACAAGGCCAGCTTGTCGGCGAGGATCGTATTTAGACGCTCGGTCAGATCATTGATCTGTGGGCGGTACGCACTTGCATGGTGGGGGCTTGCTGGCTGTATCTCAGGATTGCCTGAGTCAGGTCAGCAGTGAACGCCGTACCTCTTTCGGTGATGAGAACCTTTTGGGTGCCATGTTGAAGGACGGTGCTCTCAATGAACAGCTTGGCTCCCTCAACAGCACTGCCTTTGAGCAGTGCTTGTGTTTAGGCGTAGTGAACGATGTAGTCAGTAGTTACGATGATCCACTAATTTCCGCACGTGGACGTTGGAAATGGCCCCAAGAGGTCCATCCCAATCTGCTGCATTGGTCGCCGGAAGTGTTTATTGAAGGAAGCACGCTAGCCTTGTGGATTGTGTCTTCCATCGTTCACAGTCTCGGCATGTCATCATGTAACGGGTGATGTCGGCGGTACGGCATGGCCAACAATACCTTTCTTGTATCCTTGCGAGAGTGCGCCTAACATAAATGGGTCGTACCCTAGGATTATCGTGCAGGGCCTCGAGAAGTTTTGTCCACAGCGCTGAAGGCACCACAAGAAGGTGCCTTGCTCCAGCTCAAAGCGGCATGAAGTTCTTCTTTTGGAGAAGGCCTTTTCACAGTGAAGGGGAGAAGACCCCTTGTCTTGTTACAAATCTATAACGTTCCTTTTTCCATTTGCTTTCAGCTGCATTGTCTTTTATGCTTGCGTTGTTACTAAAATTGATTGATTGTCTCTTTCTATTGTGGTTTTGTACAATGTAAGAACTGCATGTCATTTCTCAATTTTACTTTAAGGGGCGAAGCTCTTTAGGGCGTGGGTCTGTACATCCTGCGATGTATTTAGTAGCTGGTAGCCACCAGTGGCAGATACCCGCTCTCGAGTGGGTAAGTGTCACAGGGGATGCGAGACGGGAGCTGGTGGTACATTAGTTTATAGCCACAGGAAAGTTTGCTCTGCTGTGTGTGCGCACATAATGGACACAAAAAGATTACCTTATTAGTCTATCGATACTGTTATTTCTTCTTCTTAGACTATCTGATTGCCTGAGCGCTAGCTCGTGTAGCATTTTCACACAACATTTACGATTAGTTTTTTTTTGTCTTATGGAAACTCTCATACAACGTTTACGATTTCTTTTGTGTCTTAGTGAAACTCCATCGGATGCTTTAAAATACAAAACCAACTGACCCAAAAACCCTTCTGTCCGGTTGTTGGCCGATTCCCCTCTGTGGGAGAGTACCCCCAATGCAAGGGAAACAACAACAACAAAAACAACAACAACATCTTGGATTGGTCACTATATGAGTGCACGGATTGACGCACGGACGGACAGGCAGACAGACTAGCAGATGGATGGCCGGATGAATGGGCGTACGGATGGATGGACGCACGAACGAACGGACATATGAATAGACGGACTCACGGACAGACGCATGGACGGACGTATAGACGCGTTGACGGACGCACATATGGTCACGCGGACGGACGGATGCAAGAACGAACTGATGGAAAGAACCACGAATGGGTGAATGGACGCTTCGCCCCACTCATAATCATTCACACTGTGAATATGTGATTTTCTTCTGATTTTAACAATTACGATTTCGTGCAAACAAATACGTTCTCATATGTCCTTCCTGCTATATTCTCTGACGAGAATGGCAGTGATAGTAAATAAATAATAAATAAACAAACTAATTAAGACATAAGCACCTCTCTGAACACCTTCGGAACAACGGAGGTTGCGCCCTCGAGGCATTCAATTAGGCTTCTAATTTCCGGGTCGACCAGTTGTTGCTCAGTGAAGTCGTCGGTAGTTCTTGTTCGCAAGAAGCAGTCGACATTGAGGTCGTCAGGTGGCGTTGGGTTGACGTGGTCTCAAGACAGACAGCTGGGGTCGGGGTGTTTCCTGCCTTACTTGTAATTACGGGTAAGGACATAATCTTAATTATAATCATAATCATAATCATAAGTCACATGCTTCATCGTGCAGGTGACCTGAAGTGTCCAAGTTAGCTAGCCAACACAAGGCGTGGTGGACGCTCACAACCTTGAAGGGCCTGTCATAGAGGTGAGGATGAAACTTTTACGTCACACAGATGATGGCAAGGCACGCATTTGCTGTTGTGAAATAATTGCTTTCTGCCTTGAACAGCGACCAGCTGGCATAACTTATACAGTCTTCTGCACAAGGGCGGTGCTGATTCCTACGCTGCTTGAATCAGTGTGCCCTTCTGTTTCGGCGTTTGTATCGAAATGCACGAGTAACGAAGGCCTCTGTAGGCTTCGTTTTAGATCATCAAATGCTCTTTCTTGTGTCTTTTACCACTGTGTCGTTATACTCTGGCAGGACCACTCCATAAAGAGGTCGATCGTACGCCAGTACACAAACACACGTAACAGATATATTCCACACACTTCGCACCAGTACATGAACACACACTTGGGCTAATATGCACGTGGGTAAGCTATGGAAAGCAAGAGAACGTCTGCCCTACAGTTCAGGTCGGCGACGTTGTTGCCTGGGTTGTCGTTGTAGTTGCGTCGGAACCTTGCGGTGCCAAAGTTTTGTTGATGCGGCGCTGGTGCGTGTGCTAACAACTCGTTTTCCTCGATGCCACGACCGGCTAACCGGAGTCGACGGCAGGCGTGCTGCGGTGGTATGTAGTTGTGTCTTTGGGCAGCAGCAGTGTGGCACCAAGATCCACGCTAGTCATCCTGGACCAGCAGGGCAAGACCAGGTTTCAGAAACCTTGGCTCAGGAACAGACAGGTAGGCAGGTAGGCTCAGATTCTCGGTGCCAGCTCTCCTGTACCAGTCGTCTAGCGGTAGAGCGGGTCGAACGCCACGTCAGCAGTCCGGGGTCTGTAACCTAGCGGAGGCCGAGCACCCATCTGGTGGAAAGGTAGCGACGTGACCAGGTTGGAACATATGGGCCAGATGCCCAGAGAGGTAATCCTGGCTCTAATGCTGCACCTCGCACTGCAGAATATTGTTCCCGAACTGGCGAGGCCATGGCTGACGAGCTGTCGCCGTCTTCGTGATCGATTCCGCACGCCACATACGAGCATAAATCACATCGTCTCCACCACCACACGGCACACAACAGAGGTCTCAATTTCGTTTTCCCAACCACGGCACATATTATCAAATCACCCCCTTTTTCGAGAAAATGGTTTACTACTATTCTACTACAATGTTGCGGGGTGAAGCGAGGGGCAGTGTTCAGCATGCCGACTTTATTGTTCGCATGGACACAGTAGCAGACTCGTTACAAAATGCTGCGTACAATTCAACTATACAAGAGAACTCTGATTTCATATAGTGACTACGAGTGACTAGATTCAAAAATGAGGGTTAGCGGTTTCAATAAAAACTTCATTAACTGACCGGCAGTTACGCGCAGCTTAAGTATTTGCCTCCAACATTGTGATTACCCTTTATGTAATGCACCGAAAAAGAGGACCCTTGCATGAAGACTCCACCGCAACACTCAGTTTTTCACGTGTTTGGCAGTATTCAAATACTGTAATGGATGGTAGATCGGACTGAATGACAAAGGGTTTGCCGTAAAGATAGATGCGAACTTTTTCGCAGCGCAAATAAGTGCAAGACATTCCCGTTTGATTCTTGAATAACGGGTTTCTCGATGCAATAAATTACGACTTGCGTAAGCAACTGGGTGCAGCACCTAATCCTTCCCCAGCTGAAGCAATACTGTGCCCAGGCTTGTGTTGGAGGCATCCGTACGAAGCACAAACTCTGTCTAGATGTCAGGAGCGAAAAGGATGGGAGCGTCACTGAGCTGCTTCTTCAAGGCCTTAAACGCTTGTTCTTGAGTTGGGCCCCAGGAAACAGTGTGGCTCTGTCCCTTCCTTGTGAGGTCCGTCAGTGGCTTGGTTAGTTCGGCGTATTTAGGGATAAACTTTCTGTATTAGCCAGTCAAATCGAGAGCCGACTGAACTGCTTGCTTATTCGTAGGTCGTTTCGCAGCCAACATCTTGTGGAGTGTTTTAAGAAGTGGTTGGACTGCGTTCTCCTCGATTTGATTTCCCACAAGAATATTCTCCATTCTTCGAACTCATATTTGCTTGATTTTATGGTAAGGCGAGCTTGCCTAATTCGCTCAAAAACTTGTCTGAGGGTGTCGACGTGTTTTTGCCACGTGTCGGTCGATATGATGATGTCATCGAAATAATCGTGAACGTGTCGACACTACCCTATACAGATCTCATAAGGGGCGCGAATGCTGCCAGCGCTTTTTTAATCCCAAACGGCATGTAGATGAAAATATAGAGTCCAGACATGCCAGAGCAAGCAGTGTTTTTTCACAACTCTGGGGATCCATCGGTACTTGTCAGTATCGTTTGGTGGAATGAGATTTAGAGAAAAACTGCTTTTGTTCCACAAGTGCAAGAACTACATCGATGCGCGGTATCGGCTCGCAACCAGGCATCATGATCTTGTTCAATTCCCGAAAGTCTATGCACAACCAGATCGTGTTTTCCGGCTTTTTTACAACGCTCACGCGAGAATGGTACGGTGACTTACACAATTCAATACTACCGAGTTTCAGCATCTCATTTACTTCCTTTTCGACGTTTTTTTTGCAAGGCAAGAGGGATATGGTACTGCAGAACTTGCACGTGCTTATGGAGGTCAGACGTAGCGAACACTCCACTAACGCTGTCTTCCCTGATAAGTAAAAAAAAGTCAGCATACTACTGAAATAGGGCTTCCACAATTTAAACTTGTTCGGCACTATGGTTCGGCGATAGTTTGACATCGGGTATAGTACTGCGCGCACGACAAGCTCAGTGGTGGCATTTGTTTTACTTCCTCACCGTCCGAGTAATTCTCGTGGGCCTCCGCAACAACCGATACCTGTTTCGTTTTTGTCAGCTCGTGCTCTTCGTATTTCTTCAGCATGCTTATGTGGAAGATCTTGTTCTTTCCACAAACTTTGATGACTTAATCAACGTCATTGTTTCAGGCAATGACAGGGAACGGCCCTTTTAACTGCATTAATAGCTTGTTGGAGTCGGTCAACAGCAAAATTAAAACCTTCTCGCTAGAGCATAACTTCCGTGGGTGACTTTTCATCTCATAATAAGTCATTTGTTTTGCCAGAGCCTTCTCCAGCTGTTCGTGTGCTATTTTGCAAGTCACCTGCAGGTGATTGCGAAGATTGAAGACGTAGGTGTACGTCGTCCGCGTTTCACAGTCAAGCACCTCGTTCGTCCACAGCTCTCTCAACATGGTCAGTGGTCCTCGGACGTGGCTGCCGTGCATGAGTCTTAACGGAGAGAATCGGAGGCTTGCACGTGGGACTTCCCTGTTTGCAATGTTCATGGACTGTCACACCACCTAGCGGAATTGGGGAACATCCCCTAAAGGATGATCAGTAGGCAGACGCTCCCAATGCTCCCTTGTGTGGCGGTGATAGCCGCAGTGTTAACGCGTTAGCAAGAAACAAACACCAACCATTTTGTATGCTTTGTGCATCAGTGAACATACTGGACCATTCATGACATGGTAAATCTGATTCATTCCAACGAGACGTGAAGTTTTCGTAAAAATACGAGGCATCTCGCGCTTTCAGTTATAGCTCGCAGAGTACATATATCAGCTTCGCGAGATTTTCTGCCGCCACTTCAGATAGTTAAGTGTTATGCTCTGACCATTTCAGTTAAACCTCGCCCTGTTTTACGTGCGTGTAGCATTCGTCAGTGCTTTTGTAGTGCAAGAATTTCACAACATTTATTGTACGTGAAAAGTAGCGCAGGCTCGCGATTTGCGTTTCTAAACCTTGGCCTGCGCTGCGCCGCTTGCTTTTTTACGTTCATTTATAGATGGCTAGACACTTCAAGCGATTCCTTTTTTGCCGGGTACCAGAGCGAAAAAATCTCCTCACCCTCAGATAAACGTGGTGTGTGGCGCCGTGTGGGTGTTGTGCGTAGTGAATGACGCCTTGTTGGTGCTATTAAAGTCGTTTAGTGGAGAAAATTCCTCAGGTTCTTTAAACAGGCATGTTCAAAGAAACTGTCTTGACATCGAGGATTTTTCACTGGACGTATATGATTGTGAACGTGCTGACAGTGACAGCGACGATCAACGGTCAGGTGCTAGATCACAAACAGAGAGGTGCACTTCCCGTCTCGTCTTGCGTTGTTTTTTCACGCTAGTAAGTTACTTTGATTGTAATTATTGTGTAGTAATTTTCATCGAGCTCCAAATAAAGCATACGTTTTCTTGTGAATTGAATGTATCCCAATCGCAGTGCATATTACAAAGCGCTGCATGCCGCGAACACGCTTAAGCTCGACCAGCAAAGCGAAACGGCTACACCAATGAAATATGCACTTACGGCTATAGTCCACGCTAACTTCTCCTGAACTTATCTTGTGTCATCTGAACGACATGGTTGCTCATCAAGTTTTCGCAACTTTGACGTTGCTAAAGGCGTACGCGTGCCGATATCCTTGTTTTGATTGCGCAGATGAAGCCTGCAACAACCGATTGCAGGGAGCTGTACACTGTTGGAGTGTGATCATGGCTGTGACACAAGCACTAACTGATGGGAAGTTAAGTGCTCGAGTTTCATTGAAGAATCAGCTGCATCATGCTTAAAACTCAAGTAATGACAACGGTGTAATAAGTTTGCAAACCATCGCCACGGTAAACATTTGGTTCTGTGCAGCCGCGATGACGCGTTACTTCCTAGTGGATCACTACTGCGGTAAATACGTCCGGCAGGCTCGGTACCAATTATCTCGGAGTGCCATTCAGTTCATACATGAATTCCAGTTCGTGCCGTTTTCTGTACCACGCACAGTAATACATAAAGCATCGTTAATACTCGTTCAATCAGCTGACGCCACCACCGTTTGCACTGCACCAAGAAATGAGTTAGTGAACAATGAGCAGTTCTTATCAGTTGGGAAAATACTTTGGTTTGATAAACATTCATTTGACGATCAAGAGTTCATTCGGTGAAAGTGGCACGGGGAGTACGTCCATGCGTCTTATTTTTATCTTGTGCGAGTTCACGGGGTTGTTCATCTTTACGCTGCCATCCTGGATTGCACGGCGCGCCACCAATAGAGCATGGGCATTGTGAATACGCGAAGAGCAGTGGGGCAAGGTACCTGACCCAAGAGTGAGGCCTCTCTTGGTACGTTCTCTTCAACATTGTCTTGAGGGTGACATTAAACTTATCTATGAGACCATTCGCCACCACGTGACCAGGCGTCATCTTCAGCAACTTCACAGAGAGAAGCCCACTAGCTTCTTTCATCAGTTTGGAGGTAAAACTTTCGTTGGTCTGTGACCATTTCCTTTCACAAGCGGATGCCCAAAAAAATCTCGATCAGTGCTTCCGCAACGTGAAGTGCATCTATTGCGGGCAGTGCTACAGCGTCAGAATACAGAGTAGCAAAAATCGAAGAATGTAAGGACATATCGACTCCTACGGTCAGATATTGAGGAAAAGGGGTCATTAAGTTAACCCCGACTCATTCATAAAGTGTCCGGATAAAAGGCAAGTTGCCTAGTGGTTCAACTTCTATTTTCTTTTTCGGGGTAGTTCTTTATCATTTATGGCAAGACGCGACAAAGCGCTTTACGTCTCGGGCCAGTTCAAGCCAATGAAACTCTTCGAGAATGCAATCAGTAGTTCTCTTGACGCCTTGGTGTCCCGCCATGACACTTGCATGAGCATTGTCCAAGATGGCTTCTTGAAATGCTTTCGGAGTGACCACTTGTTCAAGCGCTCTGCCTGTCGAAAGGCAGTAGCGACGATAAAGCAATTCTTTATCTTCCATAAATTTGTAGTGGTGGCCCTTTCTTGATTTGAACTTTTTATTGGTTTTGGATAAAGTAGGATGTTGAGACGTACATAGGTCTGCTCTTCTCTTGATCGTGTTGTTCGGCTTTGGCATTCACCACGCTAGGAAAAACTGATGTTGAGTTGACAGGGGACTTCGTCGTATGTGCTTTTACAAGTAACTCATCCACCTGCGAACAAGCCGCCTGCTTCCACTCAGAATCTGAATCACACGGTTCTCTGACACCTGGTAGGTTTCCCAGAACGAGGTCAAAGAGAGGTTTGTTCATGTCTACAAGCCACTCTCACCTTACCTGTGAAATACGACGTGTTTACGTGTACGTTAGCTTCCGGAAGGTGGCTAGGTGACCCATCTAGCAGATTCACGCTGATTGTCTTGCCTGTCAAGCAAACGTCAGGAACGAGTCCCCGTTGAACGGTCGCCGTGTTGCATCCCGTGTCACAGAGTACTCAAGCCCCTCTTGCTAGCAGTACACCTCCAACCACTGGCATCCCGTCGACCAGAGACCTACTTATTCCTGCACAGTGTCGTCGTCATGGTGACTGGAACAAGAAAATTTCCTTTTTGGATACCTAGATGCTTTTCTAGTACGAGCCTTTGAAGGTTTAGATTCGATAAAAACGCAGGAAGAACTCGGGTTGTCGTCTCGAAACTAGCTTCAGCAATTTTATGCTGCGTTTCTCATTTTGCCACACGACTTGCACTTGAGCATCTGCTAGGCGGATTGCGGCAGTAGCACAATAAAGCAATCCTTTATCTTCAATAAACTCATAGCGGTGGCTCTTTCCCGCGATGATATGATGATATTATTTTGGCCAACTGTTCAAAACGATATCAAAGTATGCAATTCAGAGCTGGTTTTCGTGGCGCCTTGGTGAGCTTTCCACTAGATTTCTTCGCAGTTTCAAGACATTTTCCTAGATTAGGCAAATTTGGGGCTTCAAGGAATTTATTTGTCAGGTTAGCGAGTTCATCTGAGAATGTAAATTCTCGCTTTGTTAAGAAAATACCTGGCTTGGTTGGCTACAAGGCCAAAATTGCTCAGCAATCACGGGATCTTTAATACCTTTATAGGTTTTAGAAACGTTTGCCACGTCAATTCAATGGTCAAAATAGCTGGAAATTCTTCCTGCAAACTGTTTCCCAGTTTCTCCATCTGCTTTTCGCGCTTTTGTGAACGAATCTAGATAATCTTGTTCCGTGAACTGAAATAGCTGCATTAGCGCTTTCTTTACCTTCTGGTAATTCAGGGAATCGGCGGCAGTCACCTAGGCGATCACGGTTAAAGCATCTCCCCTTAGGCACATGCTTACAGCGAGACCCCATTTTTCTTCTGGCCAATTCTGTCCGTCTCGACGCGCTCAGAACGCTGAAAATACGCATGCAAATCATAGCGTTTCTCTTCGAACAAAGGTAGTAACATCTACACATTCATGGATGAATAGGTGCTAGGTGTAGGCAAAACCTCAATAGCAGCTACTGGCTCATTCTTGGCTCCTTCCTGAAGTTCATTTGTATCCTCCACTACGGCGTCTCTCATAATCATATAGTGGTTTTGGGACGTTAAACCCCACACATCAATCAAATCGAAGTTTATTTGTATCTCGAGAATTTCGCGCTGCCTCTCGTCAGCTTCTTTGGCGGCCTTTCGTAGCTTAGCTGAGCTTGCTCGCGTAGCATAGATGCTGGACATCAATCCACTTGTGAAGCTCTGCACTTGCCAAGCCTAGTTAGAGCCCTAAAGCAGGGAGTTTTATTTATTTATTCATATATTTATTTATTTAGGTATTTATTTGTTTAATAACAAAAATACTGTCAACCCTTCTCGAGGGTTATTACAGGAGTGAAAAAGATACAAACTTTTCACGATCAAGGCATTGCAGTAGCAATACAAGAAGAGTACATAAGAAACGCACACAAGAATAATGACATCAAGACACGCAAGCGTCGTGATCATGGTAATAACTTTTGCATACTTCATACAGGCATAGCAATACATTGCCTACACCAAATGATGAAGAAAATAAAATAAAATGTTAGAGTGTGTATGCTTTCACTCGTATCCACTTAGGTTAGCACATTGAACTTGGGAGCACCAACATGAGATTTTGAACTCTTTCTAGAAATTTTTGAAGTGTGGCCTGTGCTACAGTAGCTGAACCAAGCGTATTATATTCTCTTATGCGAGGAAAAATTGAAAACCAGAAGGTATTGTTACAACACAAATTTTCTTTGATGATCAGGTCGTGTTTTTGGCGTGCTTTCTCTTTTGCTTTTATAGTAGTGAAGACGGAGGCATTAGTTTTAAAGCGGCCGTTCAACAGTTGGTAAAAGTACTTCAACCGATGTATGTTTGCTCTATCGCAGATCGTAGGTAGATCTGCTCGGAGAAGATCCGTTCTGGGGAATCTGTTAGATTATAGCGGTAAAGATAAATTTTGCCCCCTTGCACTGCACGCTCTCGAGCAAAGCTATGTCGGTATTTGTTAAAGCAAACCACACTATGTTCGCATATTCGAGCAAAGGTCTTATAAAGGTAATGTAAGGTCGTATCTTTGGTAGCGTAGCTTAGGGTCGGTTTTAGAAAATAGAACTTGTTCATTGCCTTTCTCGTCACCTGTTGTACATGTGCAGTTCATTGAAGGTCAGATGATATTAGAAGCCCTAAATATTTATACTGAATTGCTGTTCGAAGGGTGACACCGTTAGGCGAGCATGAAAATAATAGTTTGCTTTTCTTTCTGCTCACATTCACCACGATCGTTTTTTTTTTCAGAATTATTAACCATCTGTCAATCTTGGCACCACTGGGCTACGTTGCTTAGGGGTTTGACAAGGCCAACCTGATCGTCAATGTGTTTGATTTCACTGTAAATCAGGCAGTCATCTGTAGACAGTCTATTTTGAGCGTTTACTGATTCAACAATGTCATCAATGAATAACAGGAAAAAGAGTGAAGCGAGAACAGATTCCTGCGGAATGCCCGAAAGGACTTTAACAGTGTCAGAATTCTGTTCCTTGTAGTGCACACTGATAGCGGTCTAAAAGTAATCATTAATCCATTCAACTATTGGACCATTGCCTTGTTTTTCTATGAGTTTGGTGGTGAGTTTAGAGTGGGAAACGCGCTAAAAGGCCTTAGAGAAATCTAAAAAAATTACATTGATTTGCGATTTTTCGTTTATTGCCTGCCCGAAGTCATGTATAGCCTCTGCGAGTTGTGTGACAGTAGATAGCCCACTTCTGAACCAATGCTAAGAAAGAGAGATGAGGTTGAATTCTTCTACATGCTAAATTAATAACTTTAAGATAACGTGCTCGAGAATTTCGCAACTAGTGCAAGTTAAAGAAATTGGATGGTAGTTCGATAGAATAGAGGTATCACCAGATTTGTGCAGTGGCACAACTTTCACTGTTTACAAATCTGCCGGAAGGCATCAATCGCTAGTTTAGTTTGTAAATATGAGATGTAGGTATTTGCTAATGGGCTCAGCGTTGCGTTAAAAAAGGTGTTTGGTATTTCGTCTGTGCCACTACTTCTCTTTTCATCAAGTTCTAATAGCAGTGAAAGAATGCCAGGAGCTGTCATATTTAACGACGAAAGCGATCTGCCTTGGTCAACGTGACGGGAACCCAGTGCAATCTTTCGGAGGCTATCAGTGTTCAAAACAGAGAGAAAGTTCGAATTAAAAATATTCCCCTTTAATTTGCGCACTTCAGCTAGAAACACTGATTATGTCGACTGTTTTACGCTAATGTAGCGCCAGAATTTATCGGTTGCGCTTCTGATAAACTTTTGTAGAGTGTGTCCATAAATGTGCCGTTTTGCGTCTCGTATCTTTCCTTTTAAGGTCAATTTTAGCGTTGCTATTTGTGAGCTTGCGCTTCCTAGCGTTCTTTTTCCTTCCTCACACACTTCATTTTCCACTTGCCCCGCCGCGGTGGTCTAGTGGCTAAGGTACTCGGCTGCTGACCCGCAGGTCGCGGGTTCGAATCCCGGCTGCGGTGGCTGCATTTCCGATGGAGGCGGAAATGTTGTAGGCCCGTGTGCTCAGATTTGGGTGCACGTTAAAGAACCCCAGGTGGTCGAAATTTCCAGAGCCCTCCACTACGGCGTCTCTCATAATCATATGGTGGTTTTGGGACGGTAAACCCCACATATTAATCAATAATTTTCCACTTAAGGTGAAATATGTCGCGGGTAACCCATGGGCTGTACTTTCCTGTAACTAGTTTTTGTTTGGGAATAAAGTTCGAAATACAAGCCATGACATGATGCTTAAGCTGTGTCCACTCTTCAACTATGCTCGCGTTATTATCTGCACATAGCTCAGAAAACTCGGGATACTCGTGGGATAGGTAGTTCATTATTGCCGCATCATTAGCTTTATTGAAGGAGGGCACATATTCTACTGGGCCAGATTACCGTATTGAAGTTGCTAAAGGTAAAGTACAGAGAACTATTTTATGATCCGATACGCCATCAATTGTTTCAACACTTGCACAGTCGGTGGAAAAGTGATCACTTGAAAATACAAGGTCTAACATTGAGTGCGACTGTCCCTGCATTCGTGTATTTTCAACAAGCTGAGTTAGAGTGAAAGCACATAAGAAGTCGATGACTATATTGTATGACAGGGGGCCTGGACTTAAAGAGGACCAATTTACATCAGGTAGGTTGAAGTCACCCGCCATGATAATCCTGCCACCAAGCGTATGCAAATTCATATAATCCAGAAGGGGGTTTAGGTACGTCGCATCGGCATTCGGGGGCCTGTAAACGGCGCCAACAAACACGTAGCCGTTGTTCAGGAGAAGCTTACACCAAACCGGTTCACCTCTGGCATGATCGCGCAAGCGATTCCCTGCCGTAAAGCAATTGCTACTCCGCCGCCTCTAGTGTCCCTATTTTTGCGGACAATTGTGTAGCTCGGTGACACAGTTTTCTGATTATAAATATTTGAATGTAGCCACGTTTTACTCACGGTAACAATATCAAGTTTTCGGACCAATAAAACAGCTTTAAATTATTCTACCTTGTTCGCAAGACTTCGCGCGTTAACATTTAGAAGAGATATGGGCGTTTTCGTTGAGAAGACTGTGCCGTTAGTAGTTGCTTTTCGTTTTTTTATTTACTTCTGCGATATTTTTACTGTCTCCAACCAAGTAAAAAGACGACCGTTTATCTGAACTCTGTCAAAAGTGAGCCTTGCCCTTTTCCCTCTATCGCGGTTTAATTTCGTGACTTTCCACAGTTTTCCGCTGGTTTTACGCATGCCAATCGAGTAATCCTCGCTTATCGAATAACCGTTCCCTTTCAGTTTGGAACAAGACTGGAGTATTTTAACTTCGTCGCGATAATGGAGCAACTTGAGAATTATGGGCCTGTTTTTCGGACCGCCTTCTCTAGTTCTACCAAGTTGGTGGATACTCTCAATGCCTGCAGTCTTTACGTCTATTGTATCTTCAAATATTTCCTTTGATACGAGGTTATGAAGCTCTTGAAAGGACTGGTTTTCTTCTTCCTCAACTTCGTACACAATCAGGTTTGACCTCCGACTTCTGTTGCCTAGTTTTTAGATTTTCTTGTTTATGCCTTTGATGTTGTTTTCTAGCTCCACTATTTGCTTTACGCAATCAGAAATCCGATTTACCAGTCCACTAATTTTTTCAGGTTTCTTATCAATTGCAGTTATTTTCGGATTTGTGACAGATTTTTTGTTCTTGATTTTTTTTATGTCGTCCGCGATTGCCTTTAGTTGCTTTGACCAATCGTCCTTCAAAGGCCCTGTATTGGTCTCTACGTTGCCACTAATAACTACAGGTAGCGAAGAAAATTAGTCACGTTAGTAAGCATTGCGCACATTGACCATGGCCATGGCAGCAAGAATAAGCAAACGTTAATACTACGGTAACACTTTCCGTAACGTGTGCTCACCTGTACGAAAAACATGATCGAGTTTGAAGACTGTATCATGGCATCACCGCCATGCCCACTGCAGCTGCTGCTGAAGAGCCTTTTTATAGTCCCGTTGACAGATGCCTCCGTTAGCGCCCCTGGTAGATCCAATAAAGTCATCTTTGCTCCTCTGGGAACGATGTTTAGCCAATGAAAGACCACGGGCATCTGCTTCTCTTGATAGGTGACCAAAGAAACAGCTGGCAATGAAAGGGCGTCGTTCATCGATGACAGCCACGCTAGAAAAAACAGCAATCCAAGCAAAACCTGTACAAAAAACCTGATCAAGATTGAAGACCATATCATGGCATCGCCGCCATGCCGTGTCTAATTCGACTGTGCAGTCCAGACGTGTGTGTCTGCACTCGAGCGAAACTGTCTTCTTCTACTGGTTTAACAAGCGAATTATGGCAGGCTCACAAGTCTGTGAGGATATATTGGGGCAGGACCGTTTCAAAAAGAAGTCGAGAGTACGCCAGTACACAAATACACGTCGCAGATATTATCAACACACTTCTCACCTATACATAAATACACAATATACACACTAGGACTAACATGCACGCGGACAAGCTACGGAAATAAAGACAGCGTCCGACCTATAGTTCAGTTTGCTGACATCGTTGCCTGGGCAGTAGTTGAAGCCGCATCAGAATTCAGCGATGGCAAAGTTCCGTCGATGTGGTGCCGGTGTGTGCGGTGACAACTCGATTGGCTCGACGTCACGATCAGCTAACCGGAGTCGACGACAGAAGCGCTGTGGCGTAAGGCAGTTGTGCTTTTGGGCACTGGCAGTGCGGCACGAGATCCACGCTGGCCCTCTTGGACCGGCGGGGTAAGGCCCGGTTCCAGGAATACGGCACTAGCTCTCATGAACCAGTTGTCCAGAGGTAGAGCGGGTCGAACACCATGTAAGCCGTAGCGGAGGCCGAACAGCGAGCTGGTGGAAAGGTAGCGACGTGGCCGGGTGGAACCTATGGGCCAGGCGCCCAACGAGGTAGTCCTGCCTCGAACGCTGCACCTCGCACTGCCGAATCGCCCCGCCGCGGTGGTCTAGTGGCTAAGGTACTCGGCTGCTGACCCGCAGGGCGCGGGTTCAAATCCCGGCTGCGGCGGCTGCATTTCCGATGGAGGCGGAAATGTTGTAGGCCCGTGTGCTCAGATTTGGGTGCACGTTAAAGAACCCCAGGTGGTCTAAATTTCCGGAGCCCTCCACTACGGCATCTCTCATAATCATATAGTGGTTTTGGGACGTTAAACCCCACGTATCAATCAATCACTGCTGAATCTTCAACCCGCGAGGGTGCGTCTCACGAGCCGTTGCCGTCTTTGTCGTTGATTCCGCACGGCACATACGTGCATAAATCACATCTTCACCAGCGCACGGCACACAACCGAAGTCTGAGTTTCAGTTTCACAACCACAGCACATATTATCACACAAACATGAACTCGACATCAATGCTCGTAGGGTTTCTGAGTAACTAGGCGAATCGGGCAAAGTTTTTGACGAAGCACATGTAATAGAGAAACATGCCACAAAATCGGCGCATGGCCTTCTGCTTAATTCAATCTCTCTCTCTCTCTCTCTCTCTATATATATATATATATATATATATATATATATTAAAAACGTGTATAACTAAGGGCTCGTTCTTTCGTGTTTGACACAATATTATAGAGATCTAAAGGACAATAAGGCCAAGGAATGTATAGGGTATGTGTGTGCGTGTGCCTGTGTGTGTGACACTAGGAATGGCAGACGTGACCTGGCTCATACGCCATGTTTATTTCACTCTGACTTCCTTTTTGGCCTCTACCAACCATCGCTTCATAAGTCACATGATTCCCTCTCCCCCCGAAATAAAGCATGGGTTACGAATAAGAAAGATTAAAGAAGAAGAGGTTCAGAAGCCACAAATGTCAAAATGCACAATTGGTTTCTCGGCCCAGTGGTGTTCCGTAAACTCGCAAAACTTCAGGAAAGAAAGCAGCATGTCCGGTAAATGGGGAAGTTCTGGTGGGCGAGGCGGGCTGTTGCGTTCTGAAGAATGTAACCCCATCTTGCAAAGCTGCACTGACCATGACACGGCTTGAGCAGCTGCGAGGAACAACAAGGTTGGAAGTCGTTGTAGCACTTGAAGGTCGAAATTTGTAGGCGACAAATTCGCTGTCGTACGCGCTGTATTCTGTGTCATGGCTGAGACAGAATCAGTGCCTGCTGCATGCGCGCACAAGAACTGAAGTTTAACGAATTATGTCTATGTTCGTGTGTTGTAGAAATAATAACGTTCAGTCTCTTCCGCAGTTTTCTTTGGCGTTGGGTCTGCTGATCAAATAGTGGACAATGTTTGGATATCTGGTTTAGTAGACGCCCCACCACGGTTGTCTAGTGCCTAAGGTACTCGGCTGCTGACCCGCAGGTCGTGGGTTCGAATCTCGGCTGCGGCGGCTGCATTTTCGATGGAGGCGGGAATGTTGTAGGCTCGTGTGCTCAGATTTCGGTGCACGCTAAAGAAACCCAGGTAGTCGAAATTTCTGAAGCCCTCCACTACGGCGTCTCTCATACTCATATGGTAGTTTTGGGTCGTTAAACCCGAAAGATCTATCTATCTATCTATGGTTTAGAAGACTTCCTTGACATTTATTTCTGCGAAGATAGCTTGGATGCTGACTTTGTGTTCCTTTCGTTGGTGTCGTTTCTGACGACCTTGCTTAAGTCGTAACTGTGCTTGAGATTGCATTTTAGTTCGTTGTCGTGCTAGTTCATGTAACTGCTGTAGCTGCGGAATCTGACGAAGTAGTTTTTCCTTTAGTAACAAGAGCCTGCTTTTTTTCAACTATGTGACTAGTAAATTGTGGGTACTCATTGGGGCCTCATGATTCTTGTCAAGCAAAAAAGGTTGCGGGCTAGCATTAACACAGAGATTTTCAAAGGCTTTTGCAACGACTTCTTAACGGACACTTTTGGTTCACGGCTATGCCTAAGAGGTGATGCTTCTGAGCCTCCTGTGTCGTTTAGGCTTTGAGATGGCTGTGCACTCAATGGCAACATCGTAACAAGCGTGGTTTGGTCCGATTCTAGTTGCGAAATACTGTCCTTCTGTGCAACGAACGATGCGAACTCTTCTAGTTCACAAAACTGAACTGTAGGTTCCGGGCGTGACTGAGTATTCTCCTAGCTCGTCTGCTCTATTCCGACCAAAGTGAAAGTATGAGACGCAAAGTGGGCGTTGTGAGCGACTGAAGATTAACGCGATGGAAAAGCAGGAGGTTGGTCAATGCGTGAAGGCTGTTTTTGACTGTGACGACAGAGTGCGGTTTTGGGTGGATGGTGGGATACAAGCGAGTCTTCATCGTAGTCATCAATGCATTCCTTAAACCAAACGATCATTTCTTGTTTGAGCTTTTCCCAAGACTCGTCCTTTTGAAAAATGTGAGTGAGGTAGAATTTGATGGCCTCACATGAGACATAGTCGGTAAAGTTGGCGATTATCTCCCGTTCCGACCATCATGCAGCGGTAGCGTGGAGCTCGAGCAAGTCGAACCACACCCTGTACAGGTCCATTTTCCACTACTCCTGAGTACTTGCTGATGGGAAATGGGAAGGTCAGTAGATGGTTTTGTCATGATGGCGGTAAATGCATGCACCTGAAATCACCTCGTCTGTGGCTGATATTCGGGTGAGGCGTCTTGCCGGTAGATTCGTGAAAGATGTTAGGCTGATGAGTGGCGGCCATGTCTTAATCCTGTCGACTCGCGTGACGCTAGATGTGGGAGACGTGGCCTGGCTCATACGCCATGTTTGTTCCTCTGAGACTTCTTGCTTCTCGGCTTCTATATAGTGTAGGTATTCATTAAGCACATCTACTATATTTACACATGTTCATCATTATGAGTGGTCGTCATCTTCTTCTGCGGTGGGGACTTGGCTTGCCTGAGTTCTGTGCCTTGGGTGTGGTCGCTTCATCGTGTATTCTGGGCCTAATAAATGTTGCCTTCACCGTTACAAAAATCGTGGTGCGGGTGCTGGGTACTTGTTTGTCTGTGATTCAGCGTTACTTCTGCTCACGTCTGCGAAAAGTCATCACCCCTTATGATGAACCTACATTGCTCGCTGCTAAATGGGACCTTAAGAGACAAGAAGAGAGCAGAGTGGATTAGGGAACAAACGGGGGTTAAGGATATCATAGCTGAAATCAAGAAGAAGAAATGGACATGGGCAGGGCATGTAGCGCGTAGACAGGATAACCGCTGGTCATTAAGGGTAACTGACTGGATTCCCAGAGAAGGGAAGCGGGTTAGGGGGAGACAGAAGCTTAGGTGGGCAGATGAGATTAAGAAGTTTGCGGGTATAAATTGGCAGCAGCAAGCACAGGACCGGGTTAACTGGCGGAACATGGGAGAGGCCTTTGTCCTGCAGTGGACGTAGTCAGGCTGATGATGATGATGATGATGATGAAATGGGACGCCATTAGACCTGACCCGCTACGCCGAAACAGCTCCCTTGTTTTCTGCATCAGCTTCGGAAGTGGCTGACTTCATCCTTCGAGCAATTATCCTTCGTAAAGGAGCTCCTCGTGTAATCCTGAGCGACCGTGGAAGAGTATTTCTTTAGGAACTCGTCGAAGAATTGCTCGAGGCACATGGCACTACACACAAAACATGCTCCAGTTACCATCCTCAGACGAACGGCCTGACTGAGTGCTTTCATTGTACACTGTCAGATATGATAGCGATGTATATCGAACCGGACCATAGAAACTGGGACACTGTTTTGCCATTTACCACTTTTACGTATATTATTTCTGTACAGCGCACAACCGGTTACTCACCGTTCTACCTTGTCCACGGTCGCTTCGCCTCTCCTTTCCTCAATGTTTCGTTGTTTTCTGCGCCAGTTAAACCATGATCATCTTCAAGTAAAGAATACGTGTCTCGTCCACTTCATTGCCACCAGCTGGCTCGCGTCAAAACTGAAGCCAAGCAACAGGATCGCAAGCTTGATTATGATGCCTCTCATCGTGCCGTGTCCTTCAGCCTTGGTGACGAAGTCCTCCTTCTTACACCCATTTGCACTCCCTGCCTGTGCGCGAAGTTTCAACAACGTTTTATTGGCCCCTAAACTGTCTTGGAGCAAACGTCTCCTGTGAATTATCACGTGGCACCCGTTCTTCTTCCAACGGACCGCCACTGCAGGGCAGCATAAATAGTCCACGTATCCCGCATGAAGCTTTTCTTACGGCATTCCTCTTCGCTTTAAACTGCGGTCAGGATAACCGCTTTCATGTGGGGCTGAAGTTAGTGCAGGCATTAATTAAGCACATTTACTATATTTACACATGTTCATTATCATGAGTGGTCATCATCTTCATCTGCGGTGAGGACTTGGCTTGCCTGAGTTTTGTGCCTTAGGTGTAGTCGCTTCATCGTGCATTCTGGGCCTAATAAAGCTTGCCTTCACCGTTACATCACAATATACATATATATATATATATATATATATATATATATATATATATATATATATATATATATATATATATATATATATATATATATATATATATATATATATATATATATATTAATAAAAGTAGATTAGTTTACACATGACGACTGTGTATTCTGCCGACGTTTCGACGGGAGCCCCATATTTTTCAAGGCATATTAATATTTACACGTGTTCGGTGTTTTCTTATAGCCTGTCGAGACAGGAGGGAAGGGTTCAAAAGAAAAGAAAAAAGAAACAAAAAAACGGGGGAGAAAAGTTCAAGAAATATAGAAAATCTTGAAGAACAAGCAAGACCGACCCAGCGGAATTAGAAAGGGGCACCATCTCAACAGAGTAAGGCGGAGGTAGACAAGCAATGCCATCATTGTCAACAATACCTCCCCCGTGGGTAGAAATTGAAGGCCTCACATGAGACATAGTTGGTAAAGATGGCGATTATCTCCCGTTCCGACCATCATGCAGCAATAGCGCGGAGCTCAAACAAGTCGAACCAGTCTTGTTCAGGTCCATCGTCCACTGCTAGGCACTACTCGCGTTGAGCAACTGCGAAGACCAAGTCAATAAATCAGCAGACAAAGGAGGCGCGATTGTTGTTTTGAATAGATCAGACTACATTGAGGAAGGCAGGCGACAACTAAATAACAAACAATTCTACAAACACCTCAACTTTGAACCTACCACCGAGCACAAAAAGATCATTGTAACAACCATAGAGGATCTCACACGTTAAGGCGCCAATGGTTCAAAGCTTAAATGGCACTTATTACGGTACATTCGGCGCCTGGTCATTTATACATGCTGCCGAAGATCCATAAAGAGAGAAATTCTGGCAAACCCATTATATCAGACATCGGAACGTTAACGAAACCTAACTCTAGTTTTATTGATTCTTTATTCAAAGACATACCACCCACACATGAGTCCTTATTGCGTGACACAAACCATTTCCTTCGGGAAATATTGGACGTAAAAATTCCAGATGGTGTATTTCTCGTAACATTGGATGTTAGCCTACTCTACAGAAATTTCCCACATGACGATGGCGTAAGGGCGGTTGTTGAATCGTATGGCACCCACAACCCTGTCACATATCCAGCAAAAAAGTAATTGAAATCTTAACAAGACTTGTACTCGAATTGTGCAGATTTGAAATTACAACCAGTAAACCAGTACTACCTTCAAATCAGCGGCATGGCAATGGGTACAAGAATGGCCCCAAACTACGCTAACACTTTCATGCACCACATAGAGTTCAATTTTCTTTCATCTTGTGATATCGAACCATTATTCCATAAACTGTACTTAGATGATATATTTATAATTTAGATACATTCGGATAACGCGCTCCTAAAATTCATTCAGGCATTTAACCAAGTACACCCCAGCATTTATTTTACACACTCCTACTCTAACACTAAAATAAACTTCCTTGATGTACTCATTCGAGTTGACGATGGTGCGTTAGTAACAAGCGTATACAGAAACCTTACGGACAGGCAACAATATCTACACTACAAAAGCTGCCACCCGCGACATAGCAAGACCGCAATCCCTATTCCCAAGCACACAGATTCCGACGAATCTGCTCCAGCACCGACGACTTCCACAAAAACAGCACACATATGCGCGAAGTACTCCCTAATCAAGAATACCCGCCAGTTATCATTGATGACGCCATCAAAAAAGCTGAAAGCCTGGATCGCCAGATTCTTCTCAACCACCAGATAAACGCCGACCAACACCGCAACAAAAACTTGCTATTATTTTCACGAGCAACCCACCAAACATAAAAAAAATCTCAAGAAAACACCTTAACATATTGGTACAGAGCGTGCGACTATCCAAATTTTTCACTTCTCCTCCTTGTGTGGTATACAGACGGCCGAAAAATATAAAGAATCATTATTTAAATTTAAAGATAGGCATGAAATCTCAAGTAGGGTGTCACCCTTGCGGAAAAAACAGATGCAAGGTATGCAAACACATGCAGACAACGACAGTGGCGAAAAGCACCTACTCGGATTTTAAGCACAGGATAAGAGGTGCACTAGACTGTGACTCTGACAACGTCACATACCTCCTAGAATGTGGGGTATGTAACAAGCAATACGTGGGCCAGACAGACACTCCGTTTAGAATTAGATTTAACAACCATCGGGCACAAGTACGATCCCTGCCAGGCCTTCCACTTTCAAAACGCAGCACATTAAAAGACCACAGCTTTGATGACGGCTCAAGATTTTACGAACGCCTCCCAGGTGATCCGACAGACGAACACAAACGTATCGTATCAACAGAACTAAAGAAACTGTTAGATGCAGAAAAGATAACCAACACTGACCACAAACTGATGCGAGCAGCATACCCTCGTCCAGGTCGCTTCTACATCCTCCCCAAAATTCATGAACCCGGTAACCCAGGTCGACCAATCATATAAAACTTCTAGGCGCGTAAAACTTCAGACAACTAACATAAGAGACAAGGACGAGCGCAGGCAAAGCTTAGGTGGGCAGATGAGATTAAGAAGTTTGCGGGTATAAATTGGCAGCAGCAAGCACAGGACCGGGTTAACTGGCGGAACATGGGAGAGGCCTTTGTCCTGCAGTGGACGTTACAATAACTGCAGTGGACGTTACAGGCATCGTTACAATAACTGAACCCATATCAGGGTACGTGGACAAACTAATAAGCCACCTTTTATGCACCCTCGCGTCGTACATAAAAGACACCACACATTTTTTTTTCAAGACATTGCAGGTCTCTGTGTGCCGAAAAACTCGTACTTCGTTACTCTTGATGTCTCATCATTTTATACAAATATTTCTCACAATGACGGCATAGCTGCATTACAAAACATGTACACAAACCATAGACAATCTAACACCCCAGATTTCTCTGCCATTGCAACTTTGACGAGGATGGTCCTCGAAACAAATTCATTCGAGTTTAACCAAGAGTATTTTCGACAAATCAGCGGGACCACTATGGGCACCAAAATGGCACCTAATTATGCCAACATATTTATGGGAAAGCTAAAATCTCAATTTCTTGCACAAAGTTTTTTGAAACCAATGTTATATAGAAGATACATAGACGACATCTCTCTTATTTGGACCCACAGCGAGGACGAACTTCTCAGCTTTATCGACGCTTACAATGCTGTACATCCGAACATACACTTCACACACACATACTCGCAAGTTACCGTAAATTTTCTTGATGTTATCATAACGATGGAAGAAGAGAAGCTCTCTACAACCCTATATCGCAAACCAACAGATCGACAACACTACGTCCATTACCAAAGCGATCACCCACGCCACTGTAAAAACAGTATTCCATACAGCCAGGCTCACCGGTTTAAGCGAATCTGCTCTAGAGACGCTGACTTTGACACGAGCTCACAGAGGCTAAAACTTAAGCTCGAAAAACAAAAATACCCCCCCACATGTAAATAATGACGCTGGTAAAAAAGCGAGAAATCTAAAGCGTGAAGACTTACTTATGAAGCGACCACCACGAGAAGACCCACAACGAACAAACCTTTGCTTGACATACAGCACAAACTTCCCCAATGTAAACAAAATCCTTAAACGTCATTATAACATTCTGGAACAAAGTGAACGTCGGAAACGCGCATTCCCATCCGCTCCAGGCGTCGTTTACCGACGACCACGTAACCTCAAAAACACCCTTGTCCACTCCCAAATTAACACATCACCCCCCAATAATTCATGCCACCCTTGTTTAAAGCCACGATGTCTTGTATGTAAGGCGATCCGAGAAACAGACAAAGCAACCAGCACGCAATCCAAGTTTTCGATTAACATACGAGGAAACCTAAAATGCGATTCCTCTAATGTGGTATATCTACTCGAATGCAACGTGTGTGGTATGCAGTACATCGGACAAACAGAAACACCATTTAGGATTCGCTTCAATAATCACAGAGCCCATGCGAAACCAGCCCCAAGTCTACCTCTATCAAAACATCTCAATCTTCCCGACCATGCATTCGACAAATTATCAGTAACGCTCTTAGAGACGGGATTTCAATCAAATCGAGAACATGAACAACGGGAGTCATACATTATCCACCGATTTAACACCCTTGATAGAGGAATTATTGAGAATCCTTGTACACTTGCAGCAATTAAAGCATTAGAAAACGACAACGGCAATAATGAAAATGTTAAGTGAGTTCACGGCACTGCCTCTACGAAGGGCACTGGACAACTCAAAACAATTGCAAGTGTAACTACTCTTCCTAAAAACAGCTGTCATCTGTTTTCTGTTTTATTTTACTACGCAATCAATTGTGCCATGCATGGCATGCTCAACAGCAACCCTGTGCACAGCCGGGAAGCCCCCACTACACGCGTAATCCGGAAGCGGGCAAGGAATTCGCATTGCGCCCGCTTGCGATCCTCTACCGCAATACGGGGCCCCCCTCTTTTTACAACGAAACGTTGACAGGGCGTCGAGTAGTTAAAGGCTTAGAACTTCCTACAATGCCCGCTTACCAGCCTCTGCCACAATACGCGGCACCCCTCCTTCTACGACGAATTGTTTACGGGACTCCGAGTACTTGAGGCTTAGGACTTCCTGAAAAAGAGTAGTTAAAGGCTTAGGACTTCCTAAAAAGGCTTTTTGCCCCACACCGAACCGCCAGTGCCAGGAGGCGCCGTCTGATCGGGAGGAATGCGTTAGTGAAAGGACACATACACAGACCGCTGATATCAGAAAGGTGAAGGGGAGGAGGGGGAGAGAGATGAAGGGGGCAGTGGAGAGAAGAGTGGAGGGAAGAGTGGAAGGGAACGCCCGAGGGGAGTCTACCGTATATTATTTTTTTCTTCTTGTTCTCTTTTATCTTCTTTTTCTTGTCTTTTTCTTTTTATTTTTTTTCTTTTGTGTCTTTTGCCCTCTTTCCTTGCCCTCTGATTTGAGATTGTATAAAGCTGAGCACCAACAAACTTTATCTTTAATTCTGATGAAGGCCAGACTCTAGGCCGAAACGTCGAAATAAACCACGTTGTGACCGTTCACGGAGGATCTACTGGACTATATATATATATATATATATATATATATATATATTATCTGCCTTTAGAAGTTTTTTGTTATGTTCGCAGACGACTGCCCCCTTTATCAACCACTAATTAATACCACCGTCAACCAGCTGTGCTGCAAAGCAGTGTAACCAATAGCCTGAGCTGGTACGATTATTGGCTCATAGTTCTTAACCTCAGCAAACGTACAACTATGTCGTTCACCCGTTTACGCAGCTTTCTCCTGTATGAGTACGAAATTTCTAACAGTCGGAATAAAACTGTTAGTTGGTACAGATGTGTCGGTGTCACTATCTTTAAACATCCTTGCTGGTTTTCCATTGCGTTCAACACCATTTTATCCAGTAACAAAACATGAGGCTTTCCAAGACGTCCTCTACAATACGCACCGTCCTCAGGTTGTAGTCATTGCCTACAAATATCTAATTCACCCAAAACTTGAATCCACATCTGCAATCTGGAACCCTCACCAAAGCTACCTCACAGATGCACAAAAGATGGTGCAGGAGCACGCTATCAGGTTCATTCACTCATTACATTTATTCATTGCAAGTGTTTCCTCACTACAGGCAGAAACAGGCATGTCAACCCTTTCCCATCACCATCGCATTGCCAGCCTATCTATACCACACAAGGTGTATCACAGTTAACTCAAACACCTTATTTGTCACCACCATCCCGTATATTCTGTAGTACAAGTCATTCCTCAAGTGTTGGTCAGCTCCATACCCGCACGGTCACGTTCTCGTCTTCCTTTCTCCCAAACAAAATTGCAGAATAGAACAGTCTTCCCTACGCAACTGTTCCCATCACCGACACAAAAGCATTCATTAAAGGTGTACGCGTTCATTTCTCAAACAGATTGGTCTAGTCTCCTGAATTCTTCTTGTACCCAATCCCCTTATGCTCCCACGTCGAGCCCTCAGGCAATAAAGTTAAAGTGAAAGTCTTCCATGGATCAGGCCTTGCTTCGCATTTGCTTATAACATGGCCCAAGAACATAACTTTATCATATATTAAGCAGCCCTTTTCTGGCTTCATTGTGAGTTCGGAGCTCTTGATGGCTAAAAGCACATCTTCAAAGCATCAAATATGCTCGTCAGACTTAGAAGAAAACACGACGAGGTCGTTCAAGTAAACGAAATAACTGTGCCACTTCAATCCTGCCATCACTGTGTCCATAACACTTTGAAAAGTCGCACCCCGAGCGAAGATCGAAGGGCATGACCTTGAACTCTATAAGGCCATCTAGCGTTATAAATACTGTCTTTTCTCGGTCTTTTTGGCGACGTTGAATTTTTAGTAGCGAGTCTTGAGGTCTACCGACCAAAAGTACTTCGTGCTGTGGAGTCGACCCAAGGCGTCGTCTATCCGAGGGAGGAGATAAACATCTTTGTTTGCGATTTTGTTGAGGCAGCGATAATCGACACAGAAGCTTAGTGTTCCATTCTTCTTCACTAACATCACGGATACTTAGATGGTTGGACGCTGTCGTCGCGTAGTATTTCGTTGGCTTGTCTCTTTACGGCCTCGCGTATTCTCGTCAAAGCTCCTCAGGCGCTGTGCTGTAGCGGTCTGGCGTTTCGCTTTGTTGTGTGACGATGTTTCGGGACTGAACTCTGGCAGAATTTCGATGACGACGAAAAGCAGTCCTTGCATTGAAGGAGCAGAGCCTCGGGCTGTTCTTATCCTTCAGAAGGCTCGGATTGACATTGAAAGCTGCGTGAAGGGCTTCGTTCTTCGGAATAGGTTCTGCAGAATCGGCGAAAGGGAAAGCATTGGTGGCTTTCATAACTTCGTCGATGAAGGCGATTGTTGTACCTTTGTTCACGTGTTTGTACTCGTTGAGGAAATTTTTGAGCATAACTGTTGTTTTCCCCCCTTCGAGAGATTCCTCTTGCAACGCAAATATCGTGGTTGACGAACAGGTGCAGATTGCCATCAACGACGCCTTCGAAGTCTTAAGGTTATCGAGTGCCGACGGAAATGACACTTGAGTGGGGAGCGACGGTGACTTGTTCTACCAGAGCATTCAAGGCGTGGTTACCCCGGTGGCGTGCGTGGTGTAACTGCTTGTTCGCACGTGGGGGGGTCCCTACTGAAACGTTCCGTACGAAATTTTACGGAAAATATATGAACTCCGTAACATTTCCTTATGCTACACACGGAAAAAATTTGGAGTTTTGTGGAAATATACGGAAGTTGTATGGCATATACCGAAAGCTTCTTATGGAGTATATGGAAAGATAAGGAAACTGTATGGCGTATACGGAAAGGTTTTTATGGAGTATACGGAAAGATAAGGAAAATGTATGGCATATATGGAAAGCTTTTTATGGAGTTTATGAAAGGATAAGGAAGTTTTATGGCGTGGATGGAGTGAGTCTTATGGAAAGTATTGAAACATAAGAAAATTTATGGAGCATACGGAGAGTTCACTATAGAAGATATGGAAGGATAAGGAAAATGTAAGGAGTGTACAAAAGCTTTCATAAAGAAAATGCGGAACGTAAGGTCTTACGGAAATATACAGATTTTGTAAGGTGCTTACAACAATGTGCAATGATGTATGAAAGGCATGTGGATTGTTGCAAAAATGTGGAAAATTTACATTTGTAGTCACATTTTCAGCAGAAAATCTGAGCTCTATATAGTTATAAATGAATGCACAGTGACATATATAGTACAAAAGAATAACGCAGGCTAGTCTGTGTTGTCAGTCACCGCTGTACGCCCCTTTCCAGAATGAATATAACTTCTGCAGATGACCAGGTGCTAAAGTCTGTCACACGGAAAATGAGTCATTCATAAGGAATGACTGTCATTTTACTTGCATGCTGTCAAACGGAAACAAATCAAGGAAAAAAAGCATAACTTCAAGGGCTCATTTTTTTGGTAGAAACAATATCATTGAGAACTAAATTCAATGCAAATGAACTTGTCAATAATAATGAAACTGTTATTATTACCATTTGCAAAAAGAAATGTCATTTTAAAATATCGACCATGAGCTTAGCTCTCCTGAGCACCGACAAAAGAAATGAAAATCTATGAAAACTAATTGCATGTAGCCTAAAGATATTTTTTTATTGATAGAATTTGGTCCTACCATATAAATACTGCTATACACAACTTGCCACAGATTCATGACAGAAACGAGGTAGGGGTAGAGGGAGTGGTCAGAAAAATAAATAAGTATGAGAGCACAACTTATATGTATGGACACATAATGGTGCTTTTGATTTATGCTCGGATGGTCGTGTATAGAGCTGAGTCGTTTTGAGATTTTCAAAAGTATTGTTTCAGACCACCATGCAGCTTACGCTTCAATTGTAGTGCTACATAAGACACAACTTATGGGCCAGCTTTAATGAATAAGATTATCGGTGAAACAAATGCTTTAAAATATATCATGGCTGCATGGACGCATACAAGCTATGTAAAGCGCAATAAACTGAGGACGCATGAGTTTCTCTTGATGCTTCAGTTCTACATAGATGCTTCAACTGTGCTGCAAGGAAACTTAACCAATGTCTGTGTGTGCAACATTGTTCATTTTAAACTATCTATATGTATATATAAAATTCCTACTGCGAGTTAAGCTACGTAGCACTCAATAACTCTTCCTTTTATCAAGGGCAATTTTCAAACGATGAACATTATGCATTTTCTGTCTCATGACTTCGTGCACGCAATTCTTGGTTTGGCTCGATCACAATTGTGCAGCCCTTATTTTGGAGGAATCAAAAAACATCAACCAAAATATATTTTGGAACTGCTTCTCGGTGATATTGCCTTCCCTCAACTGCCACAGCTTGAGATGAGTCATATAGCAAGTCTCGCGCATACCTAGGGCCTACCCTTGAAGAAGCTGGTCCGGCTGTGAAATGCTTAGTTTTTTCTGAAATAAATTTTTTGGTTTAAGTTTTCTCACTTCTCGACTCCTCTCACTTCTCGACTCCCTTCACAATCAAGCAGACCTAATGTTCCCTTTAGTCCTTAATTTTGTTATATTATGAAATAAACAAAAAATGTAATAATGAAAATAAAAAGACTAATAACTGTTGCGCAAAAAACACAGTCCCACATACGTACTTGAACACAATATTGTTTTTATTTTGTTTTAGTACCTAACGTATTAGACAAGATAGAAGTACATAAAAACATTGAAAAAAAACTAAAAAAATTGAGACTTGGCGGGATTTGAACCTGCGTCCTTCAGTTGTGCTCGCGTACGTGAATTGAGTGCGTTTAGCTTGCTAAACTATTGGCGCAGGACAGTGTGTACGATTTTAAATTATATATATAAATTTGCTGCTTACAGGCTATGTGTTGGCATCTTTATGTACGATATGCGATTGTATCTATTGTTGTGTGCATATGTTTTGTGATTGTATATAAGTCACATGCTTTTCGCATGTTTTTAAACTATAGATTGCCGCCCCGTCGCGGATGAAAACAAGTATTTTTACACCCACACACAAGCTTGAGCAGTTGAAGGTTGTTTCCCGGGGCTCTCTTGCGATTGAATCGGCCACCACAGAAAATTAGAGTGATACGCCATTAATCCCTGCATATACCTGTATTCCACTTAGTAGCTCTATCACTTGGTGACAAATCGAGCGTGGGGCACGACGCTATTGCGCACGACCATGTCTCATGTAGCGCTGACATCAGCTGATTGGGCCGGCTGGCTTGCTTCGATTTGCTTCAGAGCAAAGAAATGTCATACCTTGAAAGATTACGTACTGCACTATGTCAAAATGTTACTGCTTTGTAGTCATCCTATGATTCGTTGAAAATTGATAACTCTGATATGACTACTTTAGAGCTTTGCGTCGGCGACACGCACCGAACGTAAAACCGCACTACGTCTGTCGTAAAAGCAGTAGGAGGCTGTCGTCTGCTAGAACAAAATTAAAACAAAGACCTGCGAAAATATTCACAAGTTGTAACTTGTTTTTTTTTAATAACCGTTTATCACTTTTAAAGTTATTTTGCCAGATAACATACATTTTTTCAGTTTGTAGCAGCAACAGATGTTTTTTTTTATTTTCCTCACACAGATATTCAAGTCAAATCCATTCACAGCTAAAGCCACATGTTGTTTGTCTTCTTTGTTTTCGTGGGCATGCCGTTTCGGTGCGTCTCTCATGTGTTCGCGCTGCAACACACGAGAGCACGAAATGTTAAAATTGCGCAAGGAAGCGCCGTTCCTCGTTCGTGTGATTTGCTAAGATTGCGCCCTATTCCCGCCGTTGTTTTAGTGCGGGTCAAGTGCGAGTCCTCCAAGAAATCGGCAGGTTGTTCGGGCGCTGAAGGACTCCGAGGTGACGGCTAACGCCTGTGGTCGCTTTCCTCAGGACAGTGTGAAAAAAACTAAAAGTAAGGTGGACACTTTCTTATGTAGACTAAGTATGCCACTCAGTGCAAGTGTGTGGTGCCGCATTCGAACGAGGCATCCTGAAACGGCAGCCTTATGCGCCTTTGCGAGGGAGGTTACTGATTCGCTTTGACAACGCTAATGCCAGCAGAGCCATGGCGCATTGGCGCGCTCTTACTGGAGCTAATTCGCGACAACTTCGGCAACATGCATGTGTATGGTGATCGATTTTTTCATAAGTGCAATGTAGTGAGGAGGACGCACACGGCGCTTGCTACGTTGTTGAATAAACGAAGCCTGCGGTGCCATTTGATGCAAAGCAGCATTTTCTTCACATTTGCGGGCGATACAATTTGTAACTTGGCTCAATTCACCTAGGCAACCGCCTAAGTGGGTTGATAAGCTTACGTTTGCAGTAGAGCGTTATTATACCCCTAAACAGTGGTGGATGCTTGTTAAAAGATATAATGATTGTGCCTAGTGTAGACAGAGAGGTGTTCGTGCAATCTGTATGTGTGCCTGCAAGACGCCTTTGCTTGTAACTAATAATGTACCGGCCAGCACCTACATAGTACGCCTGACTTTGAAGAAAACTTGCATGCACAAAGTGAGATTTTGTAATCTGCCGGAGTTGTTTTTTTATAAAATAATACATTGCCAGCATGTTCAAAATATGTTTCGCTGCTGTGTGGCAGGAGTGCGGTTATCACGCTGTTGTGTAGTTGCTGATGCAAGCCCATATAGTTTTGATGCGTTAATACTTCTCATCTAACTCATCAGGCGTTCGGCTGTTTCAGCACAAACAAGGCAAAGAGAGAAGGAAGACGGGTAATGACAGGACCAGTGCCGACTTTTGTTTGCAGGAGAATACACATGTTGGTGTATTAATTGTGAAAGCCTTTCTGTGTTGCTTTTTTGCCCAATTAATGCAACGACACAGTTGTCAGCAATATGAGAGAGAACACCGAAATTATCTTTTAAAGGTCATGATGACTACATGCCTAGTAATTCACAGCACAAAGTAAGAACAAAAGACATCAGTATGATCAATGTAGGACGAGTACAGTCATGCATCTAAAAAATGTATTGTGCAAAATGTTGCCTAAGTAAAAAACTCTCTATATTTGCAAATAGTGTGACGTCACTTCGAGCACCGTGCCAGCCATTCCCTCCCTCTGTGAAAGGGTTGGTGGGCAAGGAAGTTGTTGGTGACGTTCCTGATAGACCACTGATGAGTATGCGATTCTAAACCTGATATATAATATATACGTAAACTTTTGTGCAGTTACATCTCTGCATCTGACACCTACAACTTATTTGCATATTTACATTGCTCCCTTAGGACCTAACACACAAACTTGTAGTGTGCATTGTCACTTCATGAATATCGAGCGGTAAAGGTAGTGAGTATATGTGAAACAAAAATGTCTGCTTATTACATGAAGACATATGAGGCCTTCGATAAAACGAGTTATACCTTTATTGGGCTTGCGTACTCATCGGGGCGATTCATACATGCAGCTTCAGCAAATGGTATCTTCCAGCCCAGTGACCATGCAATTTTTTTCTGCACACAGTGCGAACAATAAGCTGTACCCACTCGCAGATGGTCGCGTCAAGTGCATACTTACCTTGACTATAATTTCCAATCAAGTTTTTTAAACGACCGGTCCCTGAAACGAGTGCTAACGTCTTCGCAAACAAGACACACTGTTATTGACACTGCGCACACCACACACAATATTCTCAGTTGAACCAATATTCTCAATACCTTTCAATGCACTCTACACGCCGCAATCAACAGTGCACATTTTTGAAGACTGTGCCGCTGTTCTTCACACAGGTCACCACGTGTGTTCACTTCTTCAAGATAAACAGACAGCGTGGAAAATATTTTACCACACAGCTAGATGTTTGCTGACACATACTACAGCTAGTGTCGACATTGTAACGTGAAGTGTAAGTTTTGAAAAATTAAAACTTGCCCCAAACACCACACTACTGTATCTGGCTGAGCCACCAGCGGGAGTGTTTTTCGAGCCACACCTTTTACGTGTGCCAGTGACATCATGCTGAGACGTACCTCGGTAGGAGCCTATCGCTGCATACTTCATGTGAATGAGGGTCCTGTTAGAGAAATCAGGCATTGTTGATTTCGTAACTTGTTCATTTCCAACTGGACCTTCATTTACTCGAGTTGTCTGACTGATATTCAGGCGAACTGTTGTGCAATAAATTATATAGTTGGCAGTCTATGCTTGCCCCATACTGTTGTTACTGGTGTTTCTCATTGTTACTTTGCACCGTTCATTACTGCTCACTTACAGAAATAAGCCTAGCTTGCCGCTGTTTTGGACAAGATGCAGCTGGCAAGTGCGATAGTGTTCATAACTCGAAATGCTCAAGCGAAAATTATCGTTTCATGTTCAGTTAGTTGCATTCATATCAGTACATTATAAGTAATCATTGATTAAACATGAATCCCTGTTCTTTCACATAATGCTCACAACTTTTATATAAAATTGAATGGTGTTTATAAAAAGCATGGGTTTAGCTAAACTTCATGCTGTTTTCTTGAACAGCTGACAAAACGCTATCCTATGCTTACTTGCCATGAATTGGATTGTGTTTGAAATACATTGCAATTCTTCACCGGACTGCCAGTACACTTCACATTGGGGGAACATCTATTAACCATGGATTGATTACTTTTTAAGAACAGAAAGAAAGAAGCGGCAGGCCGGGATACTTACTTGATATTGGCATCTGTTCTGCTACCCAGCGCATTATCATGCAAACTTCTTATAGAATGATTATGCGTCTTGCATGTGTCTGTAAACAAAAACTTTGGGTAGAACTATATTTGTCTTACAAATGGTTGCAGGACTGTGGAGGCTGTAGTGCTGCTTAGCCAATATAAATGGTGGCATCCCTGGACATGTGTTCAACCATACTGCATCAGCTGCTTGGTGTTCTCACGGTATCTTTACAGACGTGTTGGGTGAGTAAAGCAAGCAGGTTTCAACACAGGGAAAAGTATAATACGGCAACACCTCTTGTGCGCGCCTTACCTCCCAAGTATATCAAATATTTATCTTGCACCTTGTGGCCTGTTATTTTTGAAGAGACACTTCTTTTTGCTTTATATTTGAGTCTTGATGCTTCGACAGCGATGTACTTGTGTTTGACAACAAGTGTTCTTAAACAAATAACTGATCTCAATAATGACAAAACGCCATTCATACTTGGTTCTTAGCATATGCTTGCGCATATTTATAGCAGACTCAATTGTTCATATTTTGCTGTGATGATAATGGGCAAGTAGCAAAGGGAAGTTCAGATTGGAGTGGTCGGTGACGTCTGTTTAGGCTGTGCCATAATGCTTTGCAACCAGAGGTACTTGTGGCCATATACAATGAAGCCATATGAGGTGCATTCTAAATGAGATTATCATATCACATTTCACTGCATCTTAATATGTGTCGAACAAATGCAGATATCTTTAGCTTGCCACTATAAAGGGATCCTAAACCAACACAGAGTTGAAATTAAGTCGTGGTGTTGCAGCTCTGTATGACTCTGCAATGGATTCATAGCCTTGATAATTTTTCTATAAGCGGTCGCAATAGTAATGTTACACACATTGGACGATACAAAAGAGGTCCTCACTTATTTCGCTTTTTTCGCTATGCTTATTTCTTGTTGCTTCTTGCCATGTGCTCCTCCTTACTGTGCAAGGAGCAAGAACAGTGGCCATACAAACACGTATTTAAAAAATGTTGTAAGGAGAGCACTGAGGAGCTGAACACTTCCAAAGGGCTCAAAGAGGTAAAGGTATTGTTTCTAGCTACTTTTTGGGCACCCATAGCTAGTTGCGCTGCTGCAGTTGTCATTGTTGATCAGGACACTATTTTGAAGTCGTTGCAGACATTTGCTTGAATTCTTAAAAAAAATAATTGGAGGTGGTTTGGCACCCTTTATTGCAGTTACATACAGAACTATATTTCAATGCGTGAGCAAAACCTGTTCACTGTAAATCAATCCTAATGATATCTGAAATTCAGGAAATATTCACAGAAAAGCTCAGGAAAAGGCTAAGTGGTTGCCCCTTGAACGTGAAGGAGATACCATTCTTCTAAAAGGTCAATAGACAGTCTAGTAGTCTCGATATTACATGCACTATAAAATATTCTGGTGTAGTGCTCTTCATGCATGGTATAATGAGAGGGGTTTTTAATAGAACTGTTGTCACTTTGCCCTGCATTGCTGAAATTGTTCACATAGCTATAATACATGAATCACTTTATGCCTTTTGATTTTATGCAAATGATTTGCTTACCCAGTCGGTACAACTTGATTTGGATGAAATCATCAATGGTCTAAGATTGTTTTACTATACAGCAGGTTTATTTTTAATATACGTGACCATAGATGTGAACGCAGTTGGTGGTGTACTTGATTATTGCTTAACTATCACCACTCAAACTACACCTGCTACAGTGCATAGTGTGACAAAAGTAGTGGTATTCAACATTACTGGCATACACTTTTTTGTCTCAAAATGTGTTAGAAAGCCTGGTTAAAATGTGTGTACGTTTTTTTCGCTCCAACTAAATATTCTGGTCTACTCAAAGCAGCTTCCGCTCTTTTAAGGTCCTCAAACTATTAGGTGTTCAAAAGAAGTATCAATGCCATATCCTTTCTTATTCAGCCTACTCACACTATAATAATGAGAATTACCCGACAACAATACCCGGGAAAATATAGCGATGTTATAAAAAGTAATGTCACTTCAATTGTCAAAAAATGTCAACCCATTAGTAACTCGCCGCCAAGTTACGTTTTCGTTCACTTTTCTTTTCATAATTTTGTTAAAGTTATTTTTGATAACATCACCCTATAGTTTGTTTGGCATCATTGTCTGCTAGTTCTCATTATAATGTGTTCAACAAAGACAACGAACCCTTAAATTTATAGTTCTTTCCTTCACTCAAGAATCTGTAACAGTGAATCTCAATAATCTGAGCGGTGTGTGACTTGTTTTTTTGATCAGTTGTGCGTGTGTTCAAGTACATGCATTTAGGTGGGAGGGCGAACCATTGCCACCTCCTGTGACTAGCAGATTTTCTGAGAACTAACAGATGCATAATGCGGCCAAAGAAGTATAGGAATATTGGAAGTAATCGTAATACGATTGCCAGTAGGCAAAAAAAGGTGTCCCACACTCGCCATAATGGTAACAGGCAGCGCTGACTGAGTCTTCCATGATTAAATGCACATATATACCGCACAATATGGAAGGGGGATAGCCGCCATGGTAGCTCAGTCGATCGAGCATCGGACATGTTATTCGAAGTTCGCAGGCTTGGTCCCTGTCCAGGGCAGGTTATCCTTTTCCTTCTACTTTTCTTTCTTCCCAATTACAACACTTCTATTCTTCTTGCAGATTTTCTGGTGTAAAAAAGTTACCTTATAATCTGAAGAGGCAAACAGAATGTGCCTGTGTATGAGTTAGCTTTTGTAGTGGTTGCAAGTAAGATATGTTTTGAAGAATGAATCATTCTGCCACTTGCCTAAAGAATCGCTACAGGACATGGTGCTGGATGCAATTTGTTATTTTTTAATCGATCTATTTTAAATTCTATTTTTATAAATTATATGGGCTACTCATGACGGTATCACACACTTTAATGCCACAAAGAATATGCAGCGAACAATGTAATAATTGCGAAATTGCATAGGGATAAAGTGAAAACTGCACCCTCAACGACAATGCACAGGGAGCACAAGGTGCAGGCGTCATTCCTTCTGCCCGTGTTTTTCAAGTGCGAGCTGTTTTCACCTCGTTCTGATCAACAAACTAGATTGAGATGTGTTGTTATAGTGAATAAGAATGCTCCACGGGAAACTAGGTTTGTCTTAAACTCTATGTGTCTTTCAACCTATATGGTGCCAGGTTCAAGTGTTCATGCAGACCAGATCGTGTAAAGCAGGACACCCATTTAACATAATAATATGGCTTAAAGCATAAAGCAGTTAATGGGACCGAATATCAATTTTTATAGTAGCTGTTTTTTTCTGCAATAGAAAGCTTACTGGTCTGATCGTATAATCATGCACTGAAAGAAGAGAATTTTCAGGGATTGTTTCTTTTTGTTTGACATGGCTTTCATGAGCACATCTAGTGGTAACACAGAAAGTGCAGGAAACATTTCGAGAATTTTCGGGTCTCTGACTGGTATGAAGTGTCACACAACACAGGCAGCAAACAGTGGGAGGTCAGCATAACAGCTGTATTTGTTTGTGCATTGCAGTTTGCTTCGAAAGCATGCATTTCATGTGCGTGTGAAATGCCCATATTTCGCACTGTTTGCCACGATGACAAGGCTGCTTTTTGAGGGTTTACTCCTCTGCGTAGGCAGCACAGAATAATGTTGGCACAGGTAATATGGATATATGCTGTAACTTTGACCACTAATCTTTTTACATGTTAAAGCATCAAATATTTTGCAGTAAGCAAACAGGCTGCATGACAAACTGATTTTTAGGCTTTTTAAGTGCAATCTTAGAAGAAAATGCCACTCAAGATGCAAAAAGAATGCAGTTCAATTCACAATTTTTCATTTCCACCTGCAATCGCACATTCTGGCGACTTGTCAGTCTTGATTGATTTGTGGGGTTTAACGTCCCAAAACCACCATATCATTATGAGAGACGCCGTAGTGGAGGGCTCCGGAAATTTTGACCACCTGGGGTTCTTTAACGTGCACCCAAATCTGAGTACACGGGCCTACAACATTTCCGTCTCCATCGGAAATGCAGCCGCTTAGGCCGGGAATCGAACCCGCGACCTGCGGGTTAGCAGCCGAGTACCTTAGCTACTAGACCACCGCGGCGGGGCGACTTGACAGTCTCTTTATGAAGAAGTCCTAATCAAAATTTTAGCTGAATTGGTTGGTACTGATGTTGAATTTTGTGCACTGCTCATGAGTAGAACGATAGATTCGTGTCCTACCCTTCAGTACTGCCTGAACTTGATCAGGCAAACTTTGCATAATTTTAGTATCGTTGGACGATCAGTGTCAGCTTAAGCTATGCCATGAAAGCGGCCCACAGCATGCAGCTAATGTTGTTTTCGTGTGCAACTGTAGTTGTGGTTGTGCTGAATGACCTTTCTTTATATACACTACATAACAAACTTACTCTTTTAGAGTCAAAAGCATCTTCGGATGGATTGTAAGTGTTTTAATATGCAAGGCCTTAAGTTTTATAAAAAGTTTCTCAGTGTGCCACGAGGAAATGTGTGTTCAGCGAAAATTGGTATATCATTATATCCAACTCTTAAAGCCTCGTCTACAACTTTGTGCAGGTTGACCGTGAGCAGAAAACGAGGAGTGGCAGCAGCCCCCAGAAAAGAGCAAGCACCCTCCAAGCTCCCCAAGCTCTCTTCGACAGGAACAGCAAAGTCACTGTGTGGCATTGAAAACCATTGCAAGGAGTGCATTATCAGGAGACTGTGCTGCTCTTTCATCACAAAACACAAAGTTGACCACTCCAGAGGAACATCACGCTGTGTATTCTGAGTGCGTCAGTGGTTTTGCTTTGTCCAGCCAGCAGTCAAGAAATCATGTGTCAGATTCAGCCGGGATAGCTAGAAAGAGTCGGGCAGGCATGTTTGGACATTTGTCTAGCCAAGTAGTGCCACGTTTTGCACCGGTCCTGTTGGAGTTACTGCCACAAACGAACAAGCATCGTCACCTCTCTAAATGTACAGGTGTGTCGGGGAAGATTAGCTGAATTAGTTTTTTCTATAACTGATAGCTGCCAACATTCTTCATTGCAAAGGAGTTTTGTTCCTCACTGATGGGTGTAAAGCCCTCCACAGAAAAAATGCTACACGTGTACTTACAGAAGGCCCCAAGGCCCTACTAGTAGGTTTTTTCGGCTTGTATGATGAGCACCTCATTTGGGTGTACAAGAACATTTTTTAAACATGTACAGCAAAAACTTTGGGTGGCTGGTCATTTTGTCGTTATCATGTTTCTCGCAATATTCTTAAGCATGTTGTGCATTACGTTGTCAGCCTGGTTCATGTGCATAGAAGACATTACGCAGTTTCAGGCTACTTCAAGCACTGTTAGTATAAAAAGCCAGGAAGCAAGCTATCAATAATTTTTCACACAGTTGCTTAATCTGATGAATGATACAGCACTAAACTTTCGTGCGTATTCATCAATGTAATCTCGTGTTAGTGCTATTCAAAACGAAGATGAGGGTCGCCAGATAGAAGCATCTAGTCGGGTAATCAGGGTGAACAATGAAAGTGCCTCAGACAGGCTGGCCGTTTGCGATAGGAGGACCTACTTTTTAGAAGTCACCATGTCATCTTTGGCGTGTTCCTTTATATGGGGTTAGTAATGACATAATCTTTTGGTGTTGGCGTGTGTGCCTGTTGGAAATGTTTGTCTGCAAAAAACCTATAACGCAGAAGAGTGCAGCCCTTGCTTCCTTTCAAGTTAGGTTGCGATGATACAAAGAGTTCTCCTGTCAAAGGTTGGGGGTAAGAGAAGCAAAAAAAAGGTAAAAGAAAGAAAAGAAGGAGAAAGAAGAAAGAAAGGGGGATGCAAAGTAAAAGTAGTGTGCTACACTGGTCCTACTTTGCATACCCATTTTCTTGTTTTTTTCCTTTGTTTTCTTTTTTCATCTTTTTTGTTACATTTGAATTGTCCCATCAAGTGCATGAATCAATGACACATGGCTTTGCTGTAGCAAAGATGCCTATGTGGTGTTGGATTGAACAGTGCCTTGTACTTTATTCAGTTAATTACAAGCTGATCAGTCTTGCAATAAGCGCTTCCTGTCTATCACCACACATGTTCAAAAGAAAAGTTTGCGCTTGGCTCTTAGTATACTGGTATATAGCTTGTGTCTTGGACAATTCAAAATGAATGTTATTTTGCTGCTGTTTATGGTAATGAATTTATCCAACATGCAAATATCTTGCCTTGTGAACCTTTTCAGACCTGCCTTTCTTTTTCTTTCCTATGCAGGCATCGTATGTAAGGAAGGCAGTAACAGAGAGGTCATAGCTTGAACTTCGGAAGAATAAATGCTGGCAGTGAGGCAATTCCACATCAAACATCCCAGCCGTTTTGCCAATCATCCTAGATGTGTTTTGAAAAAAAATACTGTGCTCGGTTACTGTATTGAAAAGAGCAAAATGCTAAAGTCTATCGCAGAGAACAAAATATTAGGCCACCTTGGTGCCTTCTGAACTTCCAAGGATGTCGTCTTGGTGTTGTTCGTAAAACAAGTATTTGAAAATACTGCCTCTTCTGCACCAAATTTAATCTAGGTATTAAGTAAAGGTGATTGTGTGTAGTTCATGAAGCTCAGTAATATTAGTGCAATTTTTTTTGCCACATCAAAAGCAAGAAAGCAGTTCTCTTTATACCGCAAGTTATGTGATTACACTTTTTGTTTTAAAGAATAAAATATTTTTGAAGTTTTCGAATGATGGTTGTTTTCGCAATTGATATACGACAGCTTCCGTTCCGAAGTTCCCCATTGCGCTCAATAAAACACTTCAAAAATCATTTTTCTCATTGAAATGAAAATTGTAATGATAACACTTGCCATATAACAATAACTGTTTATTTGCTTTCAACTTACATATAAAGGTAATTTTCAAGTAGAAAACACATAGTGCAAATTGTATCTCAATGTGGTCAAAAGAGATTATATATTGATATTTTAATCTGGACCTAACTATATTTTTTGTGAAATATACCTTCTGGGGAGTGAGTATTTATGGCAATATTATTCATACAAAGTACAGTATTGCCATACAAGAAATGCAAACGATAAATAGTTTGGCTGAATTCTTCAAAGCCTATGTAGCGGATAAATTGCACTAATGTTATTCGGCTTCAAATACTTTAAAGAAGCACCTTCACTTAACATGTAGATCAACTTTGATATGGCAAGAAAAAGCGGTACTTTTATATTTTTCTCACAAATAACACCCCCACGAGATTCTGCAAAATTCTGAAGGTACCCAAGTGACCACTACTTTTTTTTCTCTTCAAAATAATTCTGCAAATAACTATTTTCAAAAGAGTAAATTACCATAATTTTTAAAAGCATATATCTGTGATGGTCGCCTGGCAGTATAGTTTGGACGTTTGGTGTAGAATATCCCAGTGGGGAAAACAACAAATGTCAGAGCATCCTTTGACGCTCGGGCAATTTCGAAAGCATTTGTTTGTCAGCAGCACTTCAATTAAGCCCTTGTCTTCATGCTTAGGCCCAGAAACGAAACACAAGTAACTAAAGTAGTCCTAAGAGTCATGCAGGCTCGCTGTTCCAAGGCTTGTGGAGCCTAATTTAGTGCAAGCTTCACCATTTTTTAAAAATTCAGATTCAACCAACAGGTTTTGGAGGCACAGTGCATTTTCAGCTGAATTGTTTCACACCAGTTACTTAGATAAAAAGTGGCAAGTAGAGGTAAAAATACCAATTTAAAAGCATTGTAGGTAATAACCAAAAGGTCAGTTTTCTTTTTTGTGTGGTGCTTTGCCTTAACGTGGTGCTTTTGGTAGTATAGTTCATTGTCTAGTGAACATAGGCCTTAAAAAATAACATTAGCCATGTTGAGGTTGATTTCTTAGTTATAGTAATAGTAGCCATATTAAAAATTATGACTTCAAACTTGATAGTTCTTTCGAAGATTTTTTCTTGCATAATGATATTTCAGAGTCTTAGTCAGTTTTTTTGTAAGAAAACGTGATGTCATAGTAGGGTCACTTTTTATAGAGTCATTCAGTTTTACCTTCACTTTTATATTCCTAATAGAGCAGTTATTTTCAATATCGGTATTCAAAATAGAATGAGCATGCGGTATGTAGTAAGGTGTACGCTCCTACAGATAGCACATGCACCCAACTTTTCTGTTGGCAATTTATTTCTGTTATTTTTGATTAATATGTGAGGTTTCACGTCCCAAACTCACTATTAGATTATGAGAGACGCCGTAGTGGAGGGCTCTGGAAATTTCGACAAGTTGGGGTTCTTTAACGTGCACCCAAATCTGAGCAAACGTGCCTACAGCATTTCTGCCTCCATCCGCAATGCAGCCGGGATTTGATACCGCGACCTGCGGGTCAGCAGCCGAATTTCTGTTACTCTTGCTCCCCTATTTCTGTGCAGTTTTGTTATAGTTGTCTGGCTTGCACAGATCTTTAATGGCACCTGACTGATTCTGCTTGCTTTCATGGTGATTTTAACCTTTATCATTTGCATGAGTTTACCTCTCAAAATGGTTCAAGATGCCTATTTTGTGCAGAAACTGTATAGTATAAAGGTAGCAGATGTACATATACACACTAATAAATGTACATTGAGAGCTTTCACTGGTAGTTCCTAAAGTTTTACTGTGCAGGAAGCATTTAAATCATAATTCTATAAGGACATATCAATAGATTATCTCTACCATTGAAAATTGTGACTACCTAGTTATTTTCACTGTGATAAGCATGCTGTTTCTGTTAATGTGGCAGAACTAATTTATACACTTATTTCTTCTAATATTCACATATGCATAACATGAAGGATTGTGTGCCTTACATTTTCAGTTTCATTCTGTGTGTTATATTTCTTGTGCATGTGAACTAAGGTGCTAACATGTGTCTCTGACATTGTTTGTGCCAAATATTTACATTTCCAGGTGCCTATGAAGGCCACATAAGGTCTATGGCAGTGACCTCCTAAATCTACAGTGGTGCCTGAGCCTCACGCAGCATTTTGCTGATTTCCACAAGGCGTTCATGAGATGAACACAGTGCCACACTTTCACAGTGCTATGACTATTATTTATGTTTAAAGATATCATTCCAAAATTGCTGTTACATTGTGTTTTGTGCCACCATCCTGTAGCTTATGTGGAGCTTGTGAAATTACGGTGTAGTCACCTCATTTGTGTACCATCAGCCCTGCAATGCCGGAATTCACAGCAGAGGCATACAGACAAATAAGAAATATATTGATTGTAGCTGCACTGATGTGTATAATAATGCTTCTCTTTTGCAAATAATACCTTTGTAAGTTCTTTATGTCTTGCATAAAACACTGCATTATTGGGCTGCAATGTAACCACCATTTATGATCGCTAGCATGTTAATTTAGTAGCTTTATAACGTATTTTAGTTAAAAGCTAATTTTGCTTCCGCAACACGACAATCAGAAAGATGCCGATAATTCAATCCCTCATCATGCATATTTAAGAAATATTGTGATTTGTACACAGTATTGCATATACTCAAGATGTGGACGTCTATTCAGTTTACATATTATATTGCTTTGCACTAGATTCGGACGTAACATGCACACATTTCAGTTTTTCTGCATGATACGTCTTTCCATAAAAAGCGGAGTCCACATCATACGTCTTTCTATAAAATGCGGAGTCCGCATCATACGTCTTCCATATTCCAATAATACCGTACTTGAGGTCTCCGCATCATACGGAACGTTTCAGTAGGGGTAGTGTTATCGATTTTGTTCTCGGGTCGATGACCGCTCCTTGAAAGCTCAAGAATTTCATTTGAAGAATGTCATTTCTCGAAAAATATTGTAGTACGACGAATATTTCTGGATACATGAGGCTGTTATGGGCCAAAATGACTGCGTAGATTCCTCGTGGTGTTACAAGGTGACCTCCGGCAGAAGCTATTTGTGAGCGTTTCCAAGCGGTTCTAACTTTCTTCAACTTTGCGGTGAACGCTACACTGATGACTGAATAGTCGGCTCCTGTGTCGACAAAAGCGGTGACGCTATGGCCGTCGATAAGATTGTAGAAGTCGCTAGTTAATTGCCTGGCGTTGCGGTTGGGTCGTGGCGCCGGATTACGGCTACGATGTTCTGTACCACTGTTTCGGCGTTGCGCCACCAGGCCTTCTTTTGGATGCAATGTTTCGACATCGGGAGTACGTTGTGGTTACGGCAGGCTCTTGAAGTTGCGTCGTGGCGTCATTGTCGTCGGCATAGACTCTTTGGTTGTTCGTGATACATCAACCCCATCTCCATTGGATGCTGTCCTTAGTTTTCTAAACATGGGCTAGGCGACCAGCCCCGCGTAGGGCCAGTCTACGGCCGGTGGTGAGGCGACATGTAGCGACCGGGTGAAGGTGAACGCGAAGATTCTCGGAGCGTCCACTGTGTTGCTCCGAGGTAGTCAGTGATGTCGCGCGGTGTTTCACCCCTCTGTGGACACAGCTCGTGTCAGTGACTCATCCGTGTACCTTTCCGACAAAGAGCAATATTGCAATTTTGGTGAAGAGAAGCCTTGGAACATGTCACGTGGTCATGTTTGTCTTTGCGCATGCGTTTAGTTTGTTTCAGAAAGGGTGGTGTACTTTTTCAATAAAACAGGTAATGGTCAGCGATCGTCCTGTCCACTTCATTTTCCTGTCTCGTTTTTAGTGCAGTTATATTATTCCTAATTATAATTTGTTGTATGATATCAAGAAGATTTGTGTAGGCGGAAGATAAGTAACGGCGACTTCACAGGAGAACTTTTACAGATGCTGTGTTGGACTTAAAGTAGTTGACTCCACCGCAAAACGCGGAGCGTCCTGGTCGTTTTTGTCATTGTTAGTTGTCATTGTTAGTACAATTAGTTAGCATTTTCACTGAGCAGCAAGTGACCTTTTTCTTCGTCGGGTGCACACGCATTGACAATATGCATTGTGGCCGCCTAGATAAGGAAACATTAGTGTCTTCTCATACATTTAGGCGACCACTGGCTGCTTCATTTCTCTTTTCTCTCAACAGTAGCAACCTCATAGTAGCAACCACAAATAATTACAGCGTATCTACGGAAGGAATGATGACGAGTGGTGCGGAGCTTCGGAGGGTTTTATCGGTAAACCGTGAATTCTCCGTCCGTCTATGCATGTATCTGTCCGTCTGTCTGTCCATCGGTCTGCGTGCCTGTCCATGCGTCTATCCGCTCATCTGTTCGTCCATCCGTCGATCCGTGGTTCTTTCTGTCTGTCTGTCTATCGGTCTGTCCGTGCGTCCATCCAGCCTCATCTGCTGAGTGAGGCATAGAACTAGGCGGTTACGTACCAAGAGAGAGGAATGTACAGAGTGGAGGCTTTAATAGCTCCACCCCTAAAAATAAATGCTGGACTATAAGCGTGAAGGTTTTGATACTATAATCCTGATCTCTCGGTTTTTAATTATTTACGTGCACAACTTTGATATTCGCTATGCAAATACTAACTAGACTTTATTCAAAGAAAAGGTTTCATCAACCATGAAAACAAATGCGCCATGCATAATCCTCACAACTAACCTGCGATTGTCATGTTTCTCTCAATCGATAAAACGACTTTTCAATGGAAAAACGCAATTTCAGCTCTCCTAATGCAACTGGCCCCCAGGAACACTACAGTGATTATCACGCCATGGCTACTGAATGCAAACAAGCCCTCAAATATGCTGAGGATTAGTTCTTATTACTACATTACCATCTTTTTTATTTACTAGCCCAAAGCAGTTTTGGAAGGTATTTAACGATTGAGAGAATTCTTCAATCACCCTTAAAGATGCAACTATTCACGTAACTGAACTTGGCGAATCCGCAAATGTACCAACCTCTGTATTTCTTTCGGCTGTTTCAAAAAGTGTGTGTTCCGAAACTCCCACCGATGCCAGTACTAATTTCTTAACACTGAACCCTATTGTCTTTGACATTGCTGGCATTTGAAAACTAATAAAAATCTAAACTTTCATCATAAAATGGCACTGACGGTGTAAAATTCAAGCTTTATTAGTAATAGAAGGCACAGTGCCATTATTCTCACTGATATGTTTCATGAATTGCTTCAGACCGGTTGCATTCCGGAATACTTCAAGGTTGAAAAGGGTAATTCCCTTGCACGTCTGGAAATAGTCATTCTTTTTATTATTATTGATCAATAACACTCACGTGCTTTTTATATAGAATTACGGAACATGTTGTTTGCTCTCCTCACCTATCTTTTCTACAGTCAAACGCCTTTTACAGTTCAGCAGCATGACTTTCGCAAGTATTTTGATGTGCAACACAACATTTAACATTCACACCCTACTTCGATTCCATTCTTCATGGGGTCTTACTGTCAACTATATATTCCTACCCTTGCAGCCACGGTGTGTACAAATAGAAACGTAAACTTCAATGACGAGTCACACACCGCGTGTTCCAATAAATGGCTTGACACTTAGTGCGCACATTCACGCAGGCTTTCTTAGTGGACCGCTAGCGAATATTTGCCTTCAATATGCTGCGTGTTTCTTCAGAAGGTCACTTTGCTGGATGCACCACCATGCACGACGATTTTCCGACCTGACGCATTCCAAGACCAACGTGAAAAGCGTTTTAATTCTTTGCTCTAAACGAAGACATCTAAGAAAACAAACTAAAAGCGTAATAGCGGATTATATTTATGCAATTGCTTCAGCTGACTGGTAGCCAAATAGCTAATTAATTAGTCAACACCTAATATCTTAATTTAACAGAAATCACACAGAGCAACGTTTTTCTTCAATTTCTTACTTGATATACTGAATGCCTCAGAACTATGCCATGCGATTTTGACGCGTTTCTGACAGCACATTATAATTTCTGACTGAAGGGGCAAGACTTCTCAAGAGCATTTGGCAAGTTTTCTCATCAACTGCTTTTTTAAGCCACGAGCCGGTGGATCCACGCGATGCCCGCGCCTTGAAAATATTGCGCCACCGACAATGTGGAAAGCGCCGCTGGTTGCCGCGCAATCGCGCCGAGGGGCGGGACGCCATCGTGGCATGCTTCCCGCTAGTGTGCGCATACTCGGTGTGCTTGAAATTGTTTCTAATGTAATTCAACGGCTTCAGTCTTCTCACAGATCACTCCCTATTCATTGCTGCGAATAACCCCTCATTCTTCACCTATGCAGTTGAATGGGGCATGCCTCAAGGCTCTTGGATGGAATCTTTTATTCTCCTCATATACATCAACGGCTTACCTCATAATCTCTGTTCATCAATTAACTTCTTCGCTAATGACTGCCTTAATTTTTGTGTTAATAACAGTGACTCGAACGGTGCTCTTATTCAGTATGATATAAACTGTGTTCATGACTAACACGTGGAACAATAAAGTAAACAGAAACAAATGCAAGCAGATGCGCGTTTCCCGTAGCGATACTGCACTTATTTCCTTGTTATTACCTCGATAATATTAACCCAGAACCTACAAATATCTAGGCGTACTCATCTGTTATGACCCTTCCTGTAAGATGCATGTAGCTTATTTAACCAATGCGCCACAGTTAACAAGTGATCATTAACAAGCTTTTTAATGGGTTGGCACATTGGACACCTACTCATTACTCAGTTCGCAATGTGTGATATCTGGTTGTTATTTCAGCGTTCTGAAATGCTTTATTACTCATAATAAGTCGATTCCTTTTCTAACGTGAAGCCTCTAAGGTGAGTTTGTAAACAACTTCCAAGCACCAGTACCAAGAAGCACCAAAAAGATGCCGAATCGAACAGCTGTGTCCGAAAATGCTCTCTGCTGGGAACGGCGTATCGTACAATGGCCTAGGATCATCGACTCCGTTTAATGCTGAAAACTCAAGCTACAAAGTCGTCCTGCCACATCTACCAAATGGTAACGATGTTTGGAATCCCGTTTTCCTTCATGCCGACTTGAGTGGTCATGCCGACATCATAATATTTGACTAGTATCAATGGAGCCATGTAAGGATGGTACGTGAGCAAATAGTACGGCGAAACTGAAACTCATCACTTGTGAGCTCCGAGTAAAATGAATGCTTGATCCGTAGACCGAGCATATTATGCTGAAACTCCTCTGGCAACCACCACATCTTGAATCGCGATGTGTAGAAGAGGCGTTTGAAGCTGACGATCTGGTTAGAGAGAGGCATGGAGGTGTGCTCAAATGGAACACTAGATGACAACAAACAGGGACGTTGCCTTGAAGCTCAAGGTCACCGTCACTGTGAGCTCAATACCACACATTAAATCTAGCTATGGTGACCAATTCCCCGTAGTTATTTCCAGTATGCCTCCACTGTGTCCTCGTTACAAGGGAGTGGGGCATATGTATATCGAACTCGCAGCATACCGAGTTGCTTGCCGTGTGATTGATTAGGTCATTCGTTGGATGCCTGCGTTTCAACTCATACCAACTATCTCCATTCTGGCCAAGGCTTATAATAGCCGCATCTTGACCATCTTATGGATGCTACTGAGGTACTTAGGGCGGCAGGAGAAGCAGTGAAAGGAGCAGGAGTTGGCGCAAAGAAAGCTGAACACATATTCATGGAGACCACCTTGTGCCAGCACAATAACATCGCGAAAGGCCCTAGTGAAAGCACAAATGAAGGCAATGCTGCCGGAGAACATCACCTGGAAGGCCTTAAAGACAAGCTTCCTGACAACGAAGAAAAACAAGCATTGCATAACAATCAGACAAGGGAACGGCAGTCACAGACCAGCGATGAAGCAAACAAGTGCGCCAGACATGACAGAGCAAGTGTCTTATGTTATCCACGTGTCGCCTCTTTGGGTACTGAGGGACGCACCACCTATGCCAGCGTACTCAAGAAACGATGCTCTTTTCTCCTCCTTTGTACCAAGAAGTTCACTAAGAAGTGCACTAATAGGTCCACTGAAAAGTGCAAAGGTGGTAAAGTCACAAGTTGCCTTGGGACTAAAGGCGACTTACAAAAGTTTCAAGAGAGCAAAATGGCTTCCACTCTAATCTTTCCTATGTGTGTAGCGACACTCAACGTACGTAGTTTGATTGAAACGCGTCAGTGGCAGTTGCGCCACGTGCTTGAACAGTACGTTGATGTAGCTCTAGGGCAGGTGACTAAGATTTCGGCTACTCGTGACACCAATCTTTCACTGGAAGTTTTTCGAGCTTTTAGTTTATACATCCGCCAAGCCCGCGGCGTTTCCGCTGGATGCTGTTTATTAGTAGAAAGCGCTTGAATTGTAATTTGATGACACTGCGTAATGATGACAAAGGAGACCTCATTTGTTGTGACTTCTCTTTTCGGTCCCATAAATAAAGGTTTATCTATATTTATGCTCCCTTCTAATTAAATGAGCGGATTGCTTGTTTCCTCTCTTTTACTTCACTGGTAAACGCTGGCAGAACTTTAATAGCTTTGCGAGACTTTACTTTTGTTTCTAACGCTAGAGATCATTCATATATAACGAATCCTTAAAATTCAAGAGCAGCTTTACTGCAGTATGTAGTGGATGACTAAAATTTATTAGATTTGCGAATGCATGCACCTACCTAGGTGAGATTTACGCGCTTTCAGGGTGTCTTTCATGCTCGGCTTGACCATGTGTATGTATCTGTGAGCAAGTATGCTGTCACATTCACAAACATGCTGTTAAGCCCTCACCACTTTTTACAGACCTTTCTTTGGTGACCGTTTCTCTGGGTCCCAAATTTGTCGTAACGTCCCTCTAAACTGGGACCTATGGAACCTTAACGCAGAGCAGTTCCGCGAGGCGTGTTCTGTAGAAACAGTCGAAAAATTGGCAAAAGAGGTAACGCAGTCTCGACAGTTGCGAAACTTCACTCAGTGGGAAAGATTCAAAAAAACGTTAAGCACCAGGCGTCTAATATTTCACGTGAAATAGTTGAAAAAACCACACTGAAAGACGCTGTCTTTATGATTTACTTCATAAGCCTCATACATTTGAATACCAACAGCCGGGATTATACGTAGACGTTACCAATGTTGTTCGAGCGCAGATACAGAAATTCGATACAAATGTATACAGGGAAGTAATAATTCGTTCCCGTGTTACTCATTTAACTGAAGAGGAAGCCGCTAAGAAAGCTTTCAGGGATGAAAGGAGATATACACGTTCTAAGCAGATACTGCAAATTAAGCGATGCGGCTCTCTTTACACAAAGACATGTTAAATAAGAGCCCCATTGAAAGATTAGTACAAAAGATTGGTTTACCGCGGCTGAGATTCAGGAGAATTTCGAGGAAAAAGGCGACCACTTCATTGATTCCTTCTTTCTTGCACATTGGCCACAATATCATACACCTCAGATAATTTTTGTTAAAAAGAAACTAGATTTAATAGGTATACACCTAAAACTGCAGTTGAAAGTAATTCCTGAACCCTAACCTTAAGGTGAGTATGATGAACCATCCCTGCACAAGCCAAGTTCCAATTTCTAAGAATTTTGACCAATTCTACAAAAGATTGCCTGGTACATGCTGAAACAAATATTGTAATAGCTACAGATGCTTCTGTGAACAATGAAAAGGCAGGCGTAGGAATCGCCTCTGTTTTCTTAAGCTTGTCTTTCTCAAGGCGGCTTCAGATTTCACTCTTATACTTGAAGCTGAGCAAGTAGCTCATATTTTAGCACTTCGAAAACTTCCTACGACCAAAACCAGTGCAATTCCCTAACAGGTTCACTTTCGGTGTGTGCAGCTCTGACAACCTCAGAACAATATTGGCCCAAGTACCTTTCGCACATTAGGACCGTCGCTATTAAAATTTGTAAAGATAGTGTGGGTCCGAGGTCATTGCAGATTGCAAATGAATGAGCTGGCAAATGCCTTGGCGAGAGCATCACTTGGTGGACCATTAATTTCGGTACTTTTAGAATTGGAATACTTAGCGCAGGTTACATATAACAAATTCGCGCTTTACAGATCGTGTGGAAAATATCACGAAACGGACTTATTTTTACCCCCTCGAATTCCCATGAATGTCTCAGTGGAGTCCATCGAGAAAACGTATTATCTCCAGATTCCAGTGCCGTGTTCCCCCAATAAATTTATTTCACACAGAGCTTGTCTGACACTCTTCCGTCTTCGTCAGTTTTGCGAAAAATCAGAAACTATTGAACATTATTTTGTCTCATCACGTAAAGACACAGTAATTATGAAAGAAATTTTGGCTTTTCCTTTAGCAAATTTAGCTTTAAATTTAACTAAAGAAACAGTTTATATTTTAGTGCTTCCGTTTTTAGAAATTGCCAGAGATGTATTTGATGCGGTATTTAATTTCATTCAAGCTAACCAACGAACTATAATATAATTCCCTGTTTAACAAATACTTATAAAAGTGGGTTGGAAATAATTTTCGAGATGTGAATAAATGGGAGACATAAATCCCAAAGCAATTGAGTTTGTTTAACTCAGCTGTCTGGTCGGCTCCCTAAATTAAGGTATATACATTATATTAGTGATTACTTTATTCTTGTTTTTTTTACTCACTCTGTCAATCTTTTTATTGTACTGTCTTGCTTCTACATTTTTTTATATTTTTTGTAAGCCATAGGGCAGGTATTGTTAATAGAATATTATATGTTTTCTTAGCCAATCCACAAAGTGGGTGTGTGCTATGAAGGCCACGCTACAAACAAACAAACAAACCTCGGGCCCAACTTAGAATGAAATGAAAGACTCACTATTGATGGGTCGTCACGAAAGAAAAAATTAGACTCGCATTAACAACTTTGCAGAACAAGGAAACTCCTGGCCCAGATGGTCTTAGTGCCAAAGTTTACTTAGCATTTCAGAAAATTTCAATCCTGTTTCTTGCGCAACTTTTTAAGGAGGCTGATGAACATAAGCAACCTCCTGCTTCTTTCTAGCAGGGCCGTGCATCAACAATCATAAAAAGTACTGACCCTGAAGCATTACAGATAGTTAACAGATATAGCCTTACATTGTTGTGCAACGTTGATTATAAAATATTTGCAAAATTGATGACAAAGTGGCTACAGAGAGTGATCACTAAATGTGTAGGTGACCATCAAAGAGCTTGAATTCGAAGTCGCCCTATACAAATTGAAATGACGCAAAACACAGAGACAGCACTCATTAATGGGTGGGCTGTTCCGTATTCCAACTTCATTCTTCTCCGTCTCTAGCCGAGTATGTGCCCGTGCCAGATCTCCAGCAGCGCTGTTATTCTTACACTTGGCCATGACTGCAACGTAGCATGATCAGCTGGCCAGCCCGTCTCGGGTGGGGGCACTGAGTCTGTCGTGGTGGGCTAATTTGCGTACGCAGCGAGTTGCCTGACCGAGCTGCGGAACATTTAGGAGAGCGGCCCTGGCTTTGACGGGGAGGGGGGGTCACTTCAGTTTTCGGTCACGCAGGGACTTTCCTTTTCTTGCTGACATATTTTCTGAGGGAGGGGGGGGGGCATTGGCTGTGTGGTGGCACTCGACCTCGCCAACTTAGCGGTGTACTTCGGAGGTGGGCAATGATGCCCACTTCCGAAGTACAGTGCGTGCCACTATGTGCGTGCCACTATGTCGAGACGATCGTCGCACGCCAAGCAGCTACGTTGTCGCTGTTTTGGGCTTAGCTGCAGTGTAAGACGTGCTTGCCTGTGTTAACGTGCTGGGCAGGCACGTACTCACCCAAGGAAGTATGCTTGTGCATCCGCACAGGCTGCAAAACCAAGCCTAAATGATTTGACGCTGCTGCCTGTGTGCTGCAGTCTGACTCTTCAAGTTATGAACGTAAGACCGAAAGACGCTCTCTGGTGTCTCCATACCGCGTTCATACGAATTACCGCCACTAGGACTGAAGTACACTCGGCAGAAGCTAGCTTTGCACAAAGAAACCATCCTGCTGCTTTGTGCGACATGGTCACCGTCTGACCAATCGGCGACGTGTTCTCTGTTGACACATGCGGCCTCTAAGAGTACCATATAGCGCTTTCGTGGTGCTCAGGTGCGCTGCCCGTCATCATCAGCAGAAGTGCACGCCAGGCTCAATAATCCCGACACAATAAACAAATCTTGGATAAATGTGTTTTGGACAGTCGTGGACTTCTTGAGTACAAGCACACTCTGCAATGACTGCCGTGCAGTCAGTAGATATGCCTCGTGCTGGTCAATGAGGATGCCGCTGTTGCTGAATATTGGTGGTTTGGATGTTTCAAGACTGGAATTGGGAGAGTATAGATTTATGGTCACAGCGCGGAGCTTCACTGCACCGCCATTCATGGTGAGCTGAACCTCATGAGACAAGAGGTCGTCTGTACCCAAAACATATCTGCGTGCAATTTTTTGAGGAGGGGAACGGTGGCAAAGAACTTGCTTGCGGCTTCGGTTCGCAGCTGCAAATCTAATCCGTCGACTGGTGACGCGCTCCCATCGAGGCTTCTCAACGGTGCCTCGGACCAACCCTGAGGGTTGACTGGGGCCTGGCGTCAATGTAGAGTAGTATGGGCAGCTCCGGTTTGTACAACGTAATGTGCCCGATTTCATCGACGCGAACTTGTACTGTTGGAATCGGTACCTGTAGAGATATGGTAAAGGAATGTTGTACATGTGGTAGAATCACATCATTGATCCGGTCATCAAAACTCGGTGGGAGGTCCTTTAAGGGGCTAAGCTCCTTATAGCGCCACCCGTTCGTCCCTCGTAGCCATTGTAGTATTTAACAAGTATAACATTTTGACCTCCAAGATGGTGCCAGTGAGAGATTTCTTCTGTGCGTTGTTGAACAATAAAAAATAGTGCTAAATATACATGCCAATGGCTGCTAATGGGGAATGAGAAACAGGAGCATTCGGTTTTCAGTTAACGCACACGCTGCAATACTCATTAGCAGCCATTGGCATGTACATTGAGCACTATCTGACAAGAAAGGGTTGCTACGATATACTCGCTGGATGTACTCTCCTTAGTTTTAGAAAGGTTTAGCGAGCGTTGAGCCGCTGTGCCATGAATACAATGAACTAGTATATACCATGAATGAACTTGAGATTGTTAAAGGTGGGAAGCAGATACGAAGCACAAGCCGTAAAAAAGTAAAAGTCAAATTCTTCTGTCTTTCATTTCCTATTAGCAGCCATTGGCATGTACATTGACCACTATCTGACAGGAAAAGATTGCTACGTTATACTCGCTGGGCGTAACCTCGTTGGTTTTATAAAGGTTTAGCGCTCGAAGTGGTTAAAGGTGGGAAGAAGACTCGAAGCGCAAGCCGTAAGAAAGCGTGCATGTGCCACCTCTCGTTTAGTCCTTGGAATGTGCGCTGGATGGCGGCGCTTCTATATTTGGAATATATGCTGAAAAGATCCGAGATGGTGGTACTTAAAGTGTTGAATGAATGGACGAACGGACACACAGACAGATGCATGGATGGATGCATGAACAGACGCAGGGGCGGACGCATGGATGAACGCAGGGACAGACGCATGAACAGACACACGCACGTACGGGCAGATGGACGCATCGATGGTCACACAGACAGACGCATGGACGGACGGAAGCAAGAACGAATGAACGCACGAATGCTTCGCCCCACTCTTCATCATTCACTGCATGGATATGCTGCCAATTTGTTTTCAGAAGTGGCAGTGAAAATAAGGCAAGTTCGGTGTTCGTGTGAAGGATGAAGTCCAAACGCCCTTTCGATGAGCCACGCTGTTTAGCTGCAGCTTCAAAGATGCGCCCCTTCTTAGCTTCATCATCGCTAGTCATGAGGTCGGGCGCGCATGGGCTAATGAGGATCCGGCCGAAAATAGTAATGAGCCTTGCACTCTATTCCAGCCAGGTTCGTTGCTTCATGCCCTCGTATTTATGTCACGCCTCAACACCCCCAGGAAGGCGGGCGATGGCCACCTGCTATTTATATTTCTGGGGCCAGGCATGCCGAGACCGAGTGCATCGGCAGTCGCCGCCAGTATGTCAGTGTCATCCTGGAAGCGTCAGAGCTGCGGTACTTCAAAAAGAGCGAAGTATGGTGAGGGGGCCTGCTGCACCCAGAGCCCAACGACGCGAAGCGGTCGAGCTGTTGGGACAGCTTCGTGAGAGCGCGCAAGACCTTGGCGCGGCTCTTGGATGCCATGCCGTATGAGAAAGATTTTGCGTCCGCGCCGTATGACAGGTGTAGCACTCACAGAAGCGAGAAGCACGGTGAAGGGAGCGTAGACAGCGCCACTTGCAGGCTGAGATGAAGGTAAAGTGGATGTTGCGCAGTCCATGCCTTGGGAAGCGTGAACCGTGTTCCAAAAAAGGATGCCGTGCACATTGTAGGTTGGAAATAGCACGACAACGGTCAAGTTTTCCCCCACGACATTCGTGGAGGCCTAGACGCCATCCGCTGGTGTTGAAATGGATACTGCTGGCGGTGACTGACTGGCGGGTTCCATCAATGAGGAAGCTTAGGAGCAATCCCCAGGAAACCACGTTGCCTCAAGCTAGCAGGTCCATAGTCTCTGTTGCCACCTCGCTTCTATTTGTGTCAAAACAGGCGTCCCTAAGGAATCGCCGTTGTGGGAATCCCTAGAAAAAATTCTTGATAATGACATTTTTGAAATATACATTCAGTTTAAAGTATTTGTATATTATTGACAAGACAAAGTTGATTGATTGATTGATTGATTGATTGGTGGGTTTTAACGTCCTAAAACCACCATTTAATTATGACAGACGCAGTAGTGGAGGGCTCCGGAAACTTTGACCACCTAGGGTTCTTTACCGTGCAACCAAATCTAACTACACGGGGGCAAGACAAAGATAACTGCTGCACTTGTGAATAACCTTTTCCGTGAATCCATTTATTTAAAGCTATATTCGCTTTTGTCTGGCCACGATGCATGATTTCGTGTACGTTGAACGTGTATACAGTAAAAGCTCGTTAATTCGGATTTTACGAGACCGGAAAATCTGTCCGAATCAACTGAATGCCGAATTACCGATTGAACAGGAAAACAACATTTAAAATCGAGCTGCAGAAGCATACCTTTATTTGTTGAAGTAATTTGTAATTGTCGTCTGCGTTTTCGCGCAGATTCCGGTTCACATCACAATTTTTCCTAACTGTTCCAAATGGCCAACAGCAAGCAAGCTGTCGGGAGTGTTCAGGCAAGCGTCCTCTAATATTAACAGCGCCTCCGAGACTTCCCGTGAGGTGCGATGAGGTCGCGGCTGTATCTCCTCGCACGATTCTTCGTCGGAATCGTGGTCTTCATGGGCGCCCGTGACATCATTAATAATCTCTTGATCGGTCAGGAGACCACTCCTGGCGACACCATAATCAATCGCGATGTAGTCCTGAAAGGTCACATCTGTGGGAAGGACAGCATCAAAAGTCGGGCAGTCATCGCCGGTGGACTCGGCTGACACCTCCTCGATGCCATCGTCAGCTACTGCAGCATGCTCGGGCCTCACAAAACCGCTGTGCCAAAAACAGTTCGCGATGACTTGCGGCGGAGTGTTTTTCCACACGTGGGCGATGATGTGCACTGCGCCGAGTAAGTCCACTTGATTCAAATTTCCATCTTCTGAGCATAGGATCATTCGCTCTAGCAGGTGCTTGCAGTACTTCGACTTCACGTAGTGAATGATACCATGGTCCATCGGCTGAAGAGCAGACGTAGTGGGTGGCAAAAAAACTACTTTGATGCTCTTCAGTTCGACTGTACGGTTATGGGAACTGCAGTTGTTAACAACCATAATTATCTTGTAGTCCTTCGACGTGAAGTGCTGGTCCAACTGCTGCAGCCAGCCGCGAAAAATGTCCGATGTCAACCATGCCTTCCTGCTCACTGTGTACTGGACAGGAAGGCTTTTGACGTTCCTAAAACAACGTGGCTTAAGCGCCTTCCCGATGACAAGTAGTGGCAAGCGCTCCGTGCCAGTCATATTGGCGGCAAGAAGCACAGTTATCCTTTGCTTGCACTTCTTGCTACCAATGCACGCGTCCCCTTTGAAAGTCACCGTCTTGTCGGGAAGAGCTCTGAAAAATAGAGCAGTTTCATCTGCATTGAACACGTCACGTGGTTCATATGCGGCGATGTGCTACAGCTGCTTCACATTTCTCCACTCGGTCACGCTTTCGTCAACACTGGCCTTTTCGCCGCACATGCTCCTGAAGACAAGTTCGTGTCTCTCTCGAAACCTCGCAAACCACCCTTCTGACGCTTTGAACGATTCAATGTTCATCATTGCAGCGTACTTCTCACCTTGCGCCATGATGACAGGTCCACTCAAAGGCAGATGCGCGTTTCGACAGTCAGTAGTAATCCACCGGAGCAAAGCTTCTTCGAGCTGGGGATGAGCTGCGTTTCGCAACCGCCTTCTAGAAGCATGAAAACCATCGCTTTCGAAGGCTTGTCGAATCTGTTAATCATTTTTCACGTACGTTCCCAACGTGCTCCGCTTCACGTTGTACTACTTGGTCACAACCTGCTGTCGCGATTCACGGTTCTTCAGTGCTTCTAAAGTTTCGTTTTTACCCGCCAAGTTCTTCGCGTCGGAGTTCTTTCGCTTTTTCGGCGTTGCCATCACTGTAGCGCACGATGGTGGTGGCATGCAATATGGTCACAATGGAAGAAAAAGAGAACTCCGCAAGAAGAGATGGTTCCGACACGACAACACAAGGAAAATGGCGTCGGAGGCGCCGAGTGGAGAAGAAAGAAGACGCCGACGTTCGGTGACGCTGCGATCGCCCCCACTAGTTGATGATGAGGGCGATGCCACTCAGGTTTCGGTTTCACTCCAGTGGTGCCAGAGCTGCTTTAACACACTTTTCTGTAGCAGCAGCCGTCAGCATTTGTCCGAATTAGGCGGTGCGGAGCCGAATTCCGACGAAATAACGAAAGTTTAGTTCCATAGAGTGACATGCACTTTGGCCAGGACCAATAGAGCCATCCGAATTATCCGAATTTCCGAACTAACAGGTGTCGAATTCACGAGTGTTTACTGTATATGCTTCAGACAAAACACTTTTTTTTGAACTGCAAACTTTGACTCTGCCGGTGAAAGCGTGGCTGAATGAAAAATCAATATATATGCAATGGGCAGTAAATTGCAGGCCCTGTAACAAACATGAGACGATAAAGCATTGTATCGCTTATTGTCGTGACGCATTTCATTTGAGGGACTTAATACAAAGAACAATCTTAAAATAGTTTTCACTCACAACGCTTGGTATTTGTTTTCTCCCTTTCAGAAGTAACCTGACCGATTATACATCAGATTACCTGCTTCTGTTGGGATTTCATTCGCTATAGAACAGTCGCATGATTGATGAATAGGCGAGCCACCACGGTCCACGAGATCTGTTGTCCGAGAAGCAGCGGCTGATGTGCGCAGTGTTGTTGATACTTTTGACCCCGTTCCGAAGTGGCTTGCCCTTCTGGGCGGTTGTGTGTGTTTATATGACGTTCGATAATGTATGTTGTGCGTGGTTCACAAATTATGGTGATTATTCTATGCAATAAAGAACAAAATCACCGGTGTGGCTCTTAGGTAGAATACTTGTCTGGCAAGCTATGGACCCGGGTTTGAATTCCATTGTGTTCTTAGTGTTTATGTTTACTGAGTTAGTTTTTCATAGGGTGCATTATTGGTTACGAACACCGGTGGTGTTTTCGGTTCCGGACAACTACAGCGTCGTATGTGAACCGTGTTGTGATCTCATAACATCTTTCGCTGTGAAAGAAATGCTTTGCGAACACAGAAAACACACAAATGCCTTTTTTGCGCCTTCGACATGCAGTTAATTATTCTACAAAAACGTAAACTTTGACAACGCATAATTTGCACTGTTGACGAGATTAAAGCATTAGGTGTCATTTTTACAGAAACATTGTCATAGAATAAACATGTACAGTATGTGTGCAACAACTTTAATTCCTTCATTGCATGGATAAACAGAATATTTGAAACACTAGCACATAAAACTAAATAATCATATACAATGATTCATTTTTATCAACGTTAAACTATTGTCAATTTGTGTGTGGTAATACATCCTCTGACCTTTTGAAAAACATTGCAGCGCTAAACGCATGCACCGAAGGACCATAACAATGTAATTCATTCATTGATCTATCTACGCAGTGAATCGCATCCATCTACGCATCCATCATGAAACGCATCCATGAAACGGATCCATCTACTCAGTGAAACCATGAATTTCCAGTCCCACTTTCAGTTAGCCTGTCTGCCTGTCTCTTTGTCCATGCGTCCATTCGTCCGTCCGGCCGTGTGTCTGTCTGTCTGTGCGACCATCCGTACATCTTTCCGTCCGTTGGTACGTCCGTGCGTCTGCCAGCCGTGTGTCTGTCTGCCTGTCTGTCCATCCATCCAACCGCCTTTCGTCTGTCTGCCTACTTGTGCATCCGCCAGTCCGTCTCTCTCTCTTTCTCTGTCTGTCTGTCTGTCTGTCTGTCTGTCCGTTCATTGTGTGTCTCTTCATGCCCACCTGCTGAGTGAGTCATAAAGCTAGGAGGTCAAGTACCAAGAGAAAAATGGATGCACATACCCACGGCTTAAGGAGGCGGTTCTACTCCCTCCTTCTCGCCATAGTTTGAAAGAACGCGCCAAACGACGTCACTTATTCATGTTTGCAATTAACGAGAAAATTGAGCAGCAAGTACGGTCAGCGGCGGTTCGCGCGTGTTTTATATGGTATATGTCGTGCGAGGTGGCGGAAATCGGCCGACAAAAAGCAAGGAGCACAAACGCAAACAGCGTCTTTCACGTACAGTCGGGGCCAACTGTTGGCGTAGTTCCTACGACACAATGAAAAATTCCCCAGTAACAGCTGGCAGACTTAAACCAGCGTTGTTTCGCTCAAGGGTTAACACGCGCGCATACACATATAGACAAATGCTCTTGTCTCTCTCACTTACGTCAATGAAAAGCGATTGAACATAACATGAACCCAACGCATCGAAGCGTTTGATTGCATTGGCACGGCTCCTGGATAAAAAACAAGATCGTGGCACTGGCACTGGCATGGTCGCTAACTTTCTTTTTGATGTAGTGACCACAGTTTCCTGTTCATTAGAGTTCTCAAGTCTGACTGAAGTGCCAGAACTCGTAACCTAGCGAATAAAGAGCAACCTCGAGACAGCATCAATGAAAATGAAACAGCACGCATGCGTCTCGCACCCTCCATCTGTCGGCCGATTGTTGCCGGAATACATGGGAGACGCGAGCATGCGTCTATTTTCTGCATGGTCCTAACGGTGAATGTCAGACTTTGAGAAGGGGCAGTGGGAGCAACTCAGCTCCCTCTGGTCAGTGTGCGGTGCCTATAGTGGTGACCTTGGCACTGGCATTATGTAGCAACACGCGAGTGTGATTTTTTTTCTTGGCATGTTTCGCGTATGAGAGAAAATATTTGGCTTAGCTCGGCTAAGCTCGGCTATACCAGGATATGCGTAGCGTGAGCTATGGGTGGACGAGCGGATGGACTAACGAGCGAGCGAGCGAGCGATCTCACGCGAAACGAGCGCCAGCCCACTAGTGACACTCACTCCAGGGACTCTCATGCCTACGGCGCGACACCTGTGCGCCCTGTTACGTTACTGCTGCTTACGCTCGACTGACGGACGGCAAAGAAACGTGTAAGCGTGGCTTACCTCCATGTCAGCCCCGGAGAGGTCTCCCTCATTCCCGACGCACGCGCAGAAAACTCAGAAGACTCCGCGCACGGCGCCAAAGTCGACATCCGCTACCACGTGCGAGGGTTTAGGCATCACTCCTCGCTCCTCCCGCGCCAAAGAGCGGAGGAGGGAAGTCATGTGAGGACAAGGGGATGGAGCAATAGGCAAGAAAGCCCACGTAAAGGCGGCAGGCTAGCCTTAATTCCCACATACTTCAATGCCTAGAATGTGCTAGTCACTGTACCCATACAATGCGTTGATAGAGAGGGAGGCTGCTAATATTGATGGGGAACCCTCCGCACGGGCATGTCCGCCAGATGACGCCAGGGATGCTAAGATAGTCAGAGGGTTAAGTAGCACCCTGCGGTCACTCAAGGGTGCTTATTAAGTAAGATATATGGTTCAAACATAGAGTGGCTACATAAGGTATAGTTATTTGCTAAATTTCCTCAATGTATAGGTTATCGAGAACAAGTACCGTAAATTGTGCACTTCCGGTACCAACATTTTGCCAATAGTTTGCAGGAAGACACCACACGACGCCACAAGTTCATGTTTGCAAACAGGAAGAAAATTAGTCGCTTAAGTACGGCATTGCTGTATCTGTCGCCAAAAAAAAGTACACTACCCGTTGCTCTAACAAAAAAGGAACGCGTTACCAATTCACGTTACCTACAATAAAAAGTTGCGCATTACCCTTACCGTTACCGAAAAAGTAACGGATGTTACTTCCACCCTTACTGCACAATCATGCATTTTATTCATGTGTCTTTGCTACAAGAAATCACAAGAAGAAGAATTTATGCATCTCCAATTTTTGTTCCACATGAAACTTGCAACCCAAAACAAGCGTTGCCCCGCCACGGTGGTGTAGTGGCTAAGGTACTCGGCTGCTGACCGGCTGGTCGCGGGATCGAACCTCGGCTGCGGCGGCTGCATTTCCGATGGATGCGGAAATGTTCTAGGCCCGTGTACTCAGATTTGGGTGCACGCTAAAGAAACGCAGGCGGTCTATATTTCCAGAGCCCTCCCCTACGGCGTCTCTCATAATCGTATGATGGTTTCGAGACGTTAAACTGCACATAACAGTCAATCAATCAAACAAAAGAAGCGTTATATAGATTATGATCATTTACGAGTATTACTTGCACAGATGTACCACACCTTAGCAATTAATGTTATATTTCCTCAAGTTGTCTGTGTAGAGTTACATGTGATGGATTATGACACTGTTGCACATGGTGAAACCATTTTGTTTTGCATGCGACATTATACACAGTATCACATTCAGTCATCCATGCTAGCCACAAAGAAGGCATCACCGATCTCGCAAAAATTTTCACTAACGGCTATTTCCGAGTCCTAACAGCCCCTCCAGTGGAGATTGTCAAAATCGAAAATTCATGGTGGTCCTTGCCCTCTGATATAGCCCACCGCGCGTTAGTAGCCGAACGCGGAGGGCTGCATTGGCGTTTTTCTTCTTTTTAACATTTGCACGTATGTGACACCACATATCTTTTGGTTCACTGCTGCTTACTTCTGCCGTCTCAATGAGGCAAGGAAAATTCATGGCGTGTGCCTTATGAACGCTGACGCGCGTGTGCGAACGACGTGAACAGAGAAGGTCCATTCTGAAGGCGCATCAAGTAAACGCTTTTTGGCCTGGTCACGCAAAAGAAATATTTGTGCATAAACCTTTCTAGTTCACTTTGTCTTGTATAAAACCGCAACAATATGTGAGCGTTCATGTGAGTGCGTTCAATATCAGCTTCACTGGCTCAGGAGTTTGATAACCAAAAACGTTGCTGCAGTTGCGGATAGAAGGAAGCAAAACTTATTTTGAAAACAAAGTTGATAATTCTTACAAACTTTGTAGCAAGTATAATAAAATCTACTATATGTAAAACGTTTGCAAGAATAGTTTTCTACGCTCAACAAGTTTCAAACAATGTTTCTTCACACTTTGTTGTGCATATATTTTGTGCAGGAAATGGGTTCTTTGTAACGGTAATATTTGTGCTACATCATTATGAACATTTGAGCACGAATTGTGATGAAAATAGTCCCTCCGTAATGAATAAACTCAATGTTTCTGCCTCGTACATTTTGTAGTAAATAGGAACCTGAGTTCTAATTCGGGCTACTGTGTGTTTAATGCATAAATTTTAATATACTAAAACACCATTTTTCAGATTTTTGTTGATCTCTTGTGGAATTATTCGTTTGCGTCAGTGGCGTAGCCTTCTGTTGACAAACCAGGCCCATGCCTCTCCCCTTCTGAAATTTTTATGAGCGTTTGCCTGCCCGACCCCCACTACAGCTGAAACAAGTGTACCCTCCCTACCTCGCCTTTAAAAGAAGTTTTATCCCAAGCCCCTGGTTTGCAATAACCACGATTCAAACACTAACTGTGGTTATGTATGCCCTGTAGCTCCCTGTAATGTGTTTAGCCGTGTTGTTCGTGTGGCATCAGAATTTTCGGGCTTTAGTTGAAACAGAGTGTAGCGAGAAACTATGCAGACGAAAGTTGCTAGAAAAGATGAAAAGTTTTTTCTGCACTAGAAAAAAATTGGATGTTTCGCACTAACTCGATCGCATTCTTTTTAAAGCTTTTTTTCCGAACCTCGGGTCGCGCCTATGATGTCCAGAATTTTGTCTAGGCAGACTCTCAATAGGCAGCGCACCTGTAGACCGGTTGAAGTTACTGCCTGTCTTCTGGATGGGCCAATATTCCACAAAACTCTGCCTGTATATTTACGACGCTGAACCTGTCCAATTTGATGCGGTGGTCTTTCCCCACGCTGTGCTCGGTGAGTGTCCAAGTTTGAAGCTTTCAAACTTGCAGCCGTTAGATTTAGTGTTTTGTTGGTCATTTTTACGGTTTAATGTAAAGCAGTGAATGAGACAACGAAAAACGCAAGCCGTATAGCAGTATGAGAAGCACTTCTAGAATACTTTATTCATTTCGCTAAGGTTTTCGTGCGGGCGTTATCTTTTCGAAGCCTTTGTTGAAAATTAGAAAAGCTCTTGAATCGACAGACACAGCAATCAAATAAATGGTACAGACACACACACACACACACAAACACAAACACACACACGCTATTGCCGTGCTCGAAATAGACAGAGAACAAAAACGATGTGTGCGCCAAACGTCTCGTGAAAAGGGACAGTGAAGAAGACGACGTGCTTTTGTTTATGTCTCTTGCTCTTGGCTCCTGCATAAAAACACACGCCGTCGGTTCTCGGACTCAACGTCTTGGTGATCTGCTTACATTGAACCACGACACTAGTGGAGGTGCTGAAACGCAAGCCTTCTGATACTCTACAGCCCAACTGGGAGCCGTTCATCAAGTCGCGAGACGCAGCGACCTGTTTAGACAACAGTGCACCGCTTCTGTAGGCGGTTGCTAGACCTCTCTCCTGAGCATAACTTTTTGGACAAACATTCTACCAGACATTTCGTATCTCTGCCAATTACCTCCGCCAGCCAGCCACAGGTTGTCCAAGGGATGCAACGTAGTCCCGTTTCCGATCCAGCCCAGGTAACACTTCTTTAGCGTCTTGTACCTGATCGCTTCAGTGGTGGCCTACATGAAGATGTTGAAGATTGGCTCGTGCATTACGAACGCGTTGCCGACATCAGCCAGTGGAATGCTCAACAGAAGCTCGCCCGCGCGTATTTTGCTCTCGATGACAGCGCTCACACGTGGCTTGAGAATCGAGAGGGCCGTTTATCGACATGGGATGAGTTTCGTCAGCAGCTGATTGACAGCGTCGACTGTGCTAGCGACGACTGTCGAGAGCAAGCTCAGCACTTGCTCGAGTTAAGACTTCAAAAACCTAGAGAAACTGTAGCAATGTTTGCTGAAGATGTGACGCGCCTATGTCGTCGGGCTGATGCAAATATGCCAAAGGAAAAGAAGTTGCGCTACCTTATGCGTGGCGTGAAAGAATAACTGTTCGCCGGACTTGTGCGCAATGCCTTAACTACCGTGGCTGATTTTATAAGAGAAGCCACTGCCATTGAGCGTGCGCGGCATCAAAGGTACTACCAGCCCATTCAACGCCGCTTCAGTGACTCTGGACAATCAGGGCTCTCCACGTGACCTGATCAAATATATTGTACGAGAAGAAATTCAGAAGGTTTGCGCTCCCCTAGTGGATACGCCAGGGACCGCCGTTGCCGAAGTCGTCCTGAAGAACTTAGGCAGGCCTTTTCAGTAGCTGTTTTCGGTCGCGAGCAGCGTCTAATGAGTTACGCCGACGCTGTCCACCGTCCACCAACCATCCCGCCCATTAGGCCATACTACCAGCCATCTACAGCCACACCTTCGTCGCACCCTTTGCAGGAGGCTTTCAGACGTCGACCCATGTCTCCGCTGTCTTCATGCCACCAGCTACTACTTGCCGCGCCTTACTCACCACCACAAGACGACTTGGGACGCCCACAATTTTGTAGAACGGACGCGTGGCGCACTGTCGATTGATGCCCTCTCTGCTTCAATATTGGTGGTGACGTCCATACAGCTAGCTATTGTTGGTACCGCGACACATCGCTTCGCCCATCTCGGCCAGGGTATGACGGTCGCCGTGCCAACGCTGACTACATTGTTCACCATGGCGACCCTGGTTTTCGATTACCTCCAACAACGTGGTCACCCTATCACGAGTCGCTGCCCGATTGCCAGCCCAACTCTGCCCACAGGTTGCACTTTCCATCCCCTGCTCAGGCATTGTCACCGAATCGACATACCTTTGCTGACCTTCGGGGAACAAGGTCGCACTGCCCTTACCGTGGAAACTAAAGGCGGCGACCTCTCGGGGTAAGGTCGCAGCCAGAGCACAAGATGATAAGAAGTCCCCAGTACTGCCGCCACAGAACGACTCGGCAACGACGTATATTAAAAACGATGAAATGGTGAGCGCCAACCTCAATGTAATTATTGGTGGAGAGCAAGTGACCGCCTTAGTCAATACGGGTGCCAGTTTTTCGATAATAAGTCACAAGCTGGCCGATCATCTTAGAAGAATAAAAACACCATGAACAGGACCACATATAAAAACAGCGGGTGGTCAATAGCTGCTTCCTACTGAAAGTTGCACGGCCAGAATCAGCATAAGAGATTCCTATTTCATCGCGACTTTCATCGTTCTCCCAGAGTGCTGCAAATATTTAACTAGAGGAATGGACTTTCAGAGGGAGCATGGCGCAATAATCAGCATTCTGGACCACGTGGTTTCGTTTTACGAGAGTGCTCGTCTGACTGATTCTTCATCACCAGAACACCAATCTTTTCGTCTCAAAGACCACAATATAGTCTTGCCGCCTCGATCATGTATCCTCGTTTCTGTAGCATGTGGCGTACCGTTCGACGGTGAAGGAGTCGCCGACCAACTAACCTCGCTGCTTTTCACTCACGGGATTTCAGTACCACGAAGAATAGTCAATGTCACCGACGGCCGAATGAACTTGCTGTTGACCGATTTCGCCTCCGAGGGACGAAACCTTCGAAAAGGCACAACTTTAGCATTTTTTGACGAGATAGCAGATGTTTGTGACTGCTTTTCAGCACTCGAAGCAACGCCTACGCATGACCCACATGACCTAGCACCAAACCTTGACGTCAGCCCTAATTTAACTCAGCAACAGCGGGAACGCCTTTTTGGCCTGCTAGTTGAGTTCCACGACTGTTTTGCGTCAACCTCGAAAGTTGGTCGGACGTCCTTGACCAAGCACCGTATCATCACAGAGGACACCACTAGACGAATACATCAAAATCCGTACCGTGTGGCTTCAAAAGAACGAGAGCGATAGAACAGCAGGTAACAAAAATGCTTGAAGACGATGTGAATTAACCGTCAAAAAGCCTTTGGGCGTCATTTGTTGTTCTAGTCAAGAAGAAGGACGGCAGCCTGCGTTTCTGTGTGGACTATTGAAAGCTAATTAAGGTTACAAAAAAAACGTGTACCCGCTTCCCCGCATAGAGGATTCGATCGAAGGGCTTCGAAACGCACGTTACTTCTCTTTTATTGACCTAAAGAGTGGATATTGGCAAATTGAAGTCGACCCCAGCGATCGTGAAAAAAAAGCGCTTTCGTGACGCCAGGTGGACTGTACGAATTTAAGGTTATACCATTTGGCTTGTGCTCCGCGCCTGCTACCTTCCTGCGTGTCATGGATACCGTGCACTCTGGGCTTAAATGGAGAACCTGCGTAGTATACGTTGACAAATTAATTGTGGTTTCCACAACGTTTGACGAACACCTTGAACGATTGCAGGTAGTCTTGCAGGCCATACGGGCCGCAGGTCTGAGGCTCAAGCAGGAGAAGTGTCACTTCTGCTTTGAGGTACTACAGTTTCTTGGCCACGACGTCAGTTACGCCTTCACCGAGTCCAGATCCCGAGAAAATTTCCCCCGTCGCACAGTTTCCAACACCAACAGATAAAAAGGCTGTCAGGCGTTTCTGGGTCTCTGTACAAATTATAGGCGGTTTATTCCAGATTTTGCGCGCATTGCGTCGCCTTTAACTCGTCTCACGAAGCATGACGTTGCATTTGTTTGGGGCGACGAACAGGAAGCTGCTTTTAATGACTTGCGCCAAAGTCTACACACGACCGCCGTGCTTGCCCCTTTTGATGATACAGCCCCTGCAGTTCTCAATACTGACGCCAGCAATGTTGGCCTCGGAGCTGTGCTCGTGCTGCGCCAGCACGACGAGGAAAGAGTGATCGCTTATGCAAGCAGAACTCTGTCATGCACAGAAGAAAATTGCTCGAACACTGAAAAAGAATGCCTCGCTGTGGTGTGGGCAGTTATGAAACTTTGTCCATACTTGTACGACCACCCATTCAAGGTTGTCAGTGACCACCATTCGTTGGGTTGGTTAACAAGTATGAATGATCCTTCCGGGCGGTTGGCACGCTGGAGCCTTAGACTACAGGAATTTGATATAACGATTGTGTTTAAGTCGGGAAAACGACACACGGACGCCGACTGCCTGTCTCGATCACCAATAGAGACGGCTGCTTTCCTTGATAAATAAACAGCATTCCTCGGAAGCCTCGACACGTAAACCATAGCAGATCAGAAGCATGACAATGCTGAGCTACTTGGCTTGAATAATTTTTTGGAGGGACAAAGCCAGAACGCGCCCAAAGCTTTTGCAAGAGGACTATCGTCGTTCTGTCGGCGAAACGAAGTCCTTTACAAAATGAACTTCTCGTCAGATAGGTCCACCTAACTGCTTGCCGTCCCTACCACTCTTTGTTCGGAGGCATTGCAAGCGTGCCACAACGAGGTCACATCTGGACAATTATGCTACACGTGCAAACTGGGCAGCTCGATGGAGGTATTACTGGCCTATACTCACTGCTGCCATTACGCATCATGTTCGGACCTTCTTCGATTGCCAACGGCGCAAATTACCTCTGACGAAACCAGCTGGTTTGCTACATCCTGTCCAGACCCCGACAACGCCGTTTGACCAGAACGGAATGGACGTTTCGGCCCACATCCCCACTCTTTAGTAGTAACCGCTGGGTTATAGTGGCGACCGACTTCCTTACTAGCTACTCCGAGACAAAATCCATCAAGAGAGGCACAGCTGAGGAGGTAGCCCAAATTTTACAGAGAATATTGTGCTGAGACACGGTGCGCCGTCGATTGTTATAAAAGATCGTGGAACCGCATTCACTTCCACGCTTTTAGATCACGTGTTGGTGCTCAGCGGTACTATTCATCGCAAGTGAGCAGCTTACCATCCACAAACCCATAGGTCCACCAAGCGGCTCAACAAAACTCTGAAAGACATTCTTTCTATGTATCTGGACATCCAACAAAAAAACTGGGACGAGATTCTCCCTTACATAACGTTTGCATACGATATTGCTGAGCAAGAAACCACACGGATGACCTCATTCAGCCTTGTTCACAGACGACAAGTAAGGACGATGTCAGACGCGATGCTGCCACACGAATTCAATGACAACAAAAGGAATACTGTCTCTTTTACTCAACGCGCAGAGGAAGCCAGGCAGCTCGCATGTCTGCGAATATACCAACAGCAAGAGTACGACGCAAGTCACTATTTATTTATTTATTTATTGAAAATACCTTACAGGCCAGAAGGCATTGAGTAAGGGGGGTTACAGTGAAAAATCGCATGTAAATGTCAAAATAAAAACGGTACAATGTCGGTTAGTAATAACAAAAAAAAATTAACAAAGCAATAAGTCAGCAATACGTAAACATGGCGATGAAGTATATAAGAACACTCCGTAACATAAAAACCCTCGGAAAAGAAGTAAAAGAACGTCAAGATGAAATATTAAGGAAATGCGTCTGAACTTTTTGCCGAAACGTGTTGGGGTTGCTATCAGAGGCGATATCGTCGGGAAGATCATTCCACATGCGGATGGCTTGTGGTAGTGCGGATGTGTTGAACGCGTTCGTGTTTCCAAAAATGCGAGTGAAGCTGAGATGGTTATGTAATCTGCGTGACGTGTAGAGCGGGCGTTGAAGGTGCAACGACGATGTTTTGTTACTGTAGACGTACTTATGAAATAGGCATAACAAGGACACGTGACGACGAACATTTAATGCTTGGAGGGAATGATGGAGTTTAAGCTGAGTCACACTGGAATTGATGTCATAGTTTCTAGAAATGTAACGGGTGGCTCTGTTCTGGATTGTTTCCAGCATGTTAATTTGATACTGAGCGGAAGGGGACCAAACAGATGAGGCATATTCAAGTTGCGGGCGGACGAAAGTTAGGTAAGACATTTTGCGAATGTTAGTGGGACAACGACGAAGGTTTCGGCGTAAATACCCCAATGTTTTGGAGGCTTTTGCACAAACGTTAGTGATGTGATCAAACCAGGAAAGCCCTGGTGTAAGGTGGATGCCAAGATACTTGTAAGAAGTCGCCGTGGAGAGCCTGTCACATTGCATATGGTAAGTGAAGTTAGATATGACCTGTTTACGTCCAAAAGAAACAACTTTACACTTATTAGTATTCAACCTCATAAGCCAAGTGCTGCACCAGTTAGAAATAGTGTTCAGATCATCTTGAAGGATGGAGTGATCGTTAAGACAGTTTATAGGTCTGTAGAGCATGCAGTCATCAGCGAAGATTCTGATATGCGATGATATGTTATGCGATGATATGCGATGATAACCTACATCATACACCTGTAACGTACGAAACCGGGGAGGGGGTATGGGTGTGGACGCCTGTGCGAAGACGGGGACTATCCGAAAAGCTGCTCAAAAGATACTTCGAACCTTATCGAGTGCTGCGATGAAAAAGTGAATTTACGTATGAAGTCATCCCGGATAGCTCAAAATGTACAAGGCGTCGTCTTGTATGTTTGGGCAATATTGGCAATTTAAGGTGGATGAGCGTTACCGTGAAAAGACGGCAATCATAACCACAGACGGCCTCTACGAATTTAAAGCGCTTCTATTTGGCCTGTGCACAGCGCCAGTGACGTTTCAGAAAAGGATGGACGCTGTCCTTTCGGGATTGAAGTGGCAGTCCTGCTTGATGTATTAACGTTGCCGTATTTTCCGCTACATTTGACCAACATCTAGAGTGACTTCGCACAGTATTAGAAGCCGATCATTCAGCAGACTTGACCATCAAGCCAGAAAAAGCCACTTCCGTATTTAAGACCTTCGATTCCTCGGACACGTCGTCAGCTCTGAAGGCGTTCGTCTAGATCCCGAAAAAAACAGCTGCTCTCGCGAAGTTCGCGAATCCCAAAGGCAAGAAGTCAGTACGTCCCTTCCTGGAATCATGCGCGTACTATCGACAATTTGTGGACATTTTTTCGAACATTGCTGAACCACTTACTAATCTAACAATAGACGACGTGACCTTTATGTGGGAAGGTGAACAACAGAAAGCAGTTGATGTGTTAAGAACAGCTCCACCGCGGTGGTCTAGTGGCTAAGGTACTCGGCTGCTGACCCGCAGGTCACGGGTTCGAATCTCAGCTGCAGTGGCTGCATTTCCGATGGAGGCGGAAATGTTGTAGGCCCGTGTGCTCAGATTTGGGTGCGCGTTAAAGAACCCCAGGTGGTCGAAATTTCCGGAGCCCTCCACTACGGCATATCTCATATTCATATGGCGGCTTTGGGATGTTAAACCCCACATATCAATCAAATCACATCATGAGTTAGGAACACTCCTGCAAACCTCTCCAATCCTCACCAACTTGGATGAGACTGCCGAAACTGAAGTTCACACTGATGCGAGTAACGTCGGCCTCGGAGCTATTCTAAAGCAGCGGCAGAATAGCCAAGAAAAAGTGCTAGCGTATGCCAGCCGCGAGCTTTCGAAAGCTGAGACAAATTACTCTGCAACCGAAAAAGAGTGTCTCGTGGTCATCTGGGCCATAAGTAAATTTCGGCCGAACCTCTACGGTAGACCATTCCAAGCAGTCAGTGAGGACCATTGCCTGTGTTGGCTGGTGAATCTGAAGGATCCCCCTGGCCGATTAGCAAGATAGATCCTTAGGCTGCAAGAGTACGATATTACTGTGGTATACAAATCTCGGAAAAAGTACAGCATTGCCAACTGCCTGTCACGGGCACCAGTGGAGACAAGTGAGCCGGAAGAAGAAGACTTTCCGTTTTTGGGTGTCGTACAGGCATCAAAAATTGCTGTACAACAACAAAATGACCCTACTTTGCTGCCGCCTATAGCATCTCTAAGGACTCAACGTTAAAGTCTCGCGCACTTTATCAAGAGGGCTTTCTTCGTCCTGTCTTTGAGAAGGGGCCCTTTACAAAAGGAACTTCGAGCCTCATTGTGATAAATTTATACTCGTTTTACCTGCACATTTACGAAACGAGATTCTGCGCGCATGCCATGATGAGCCAACATTTGGACATATGGGTGTCAGCCGTATATTCGCCAGAATTCATTTAAATACTACTGGCCAAAACTGTTAGCATCAGTTTAGCACACTGTGAAAACTTGCCGGGGGAGCCAAAGGCGTAAAACTCCAACCTTGAAATCTGCAGGTCTCCTCCAGCCAATATAACCACCGGATTCCCAATTCCTAGAAGTCGGTATGGATCTCCTAGGCCCGTTTTCGACATCGACTGCCCGATAGTCGTAGCCACGAACTATCTCACTCGTTACGCTGAGACTGACTCGCTGTACAGTGCAACAGATTTGAAGTTGCCAAGTTCTTCATCAACAACATAGTCCTCAGACATGGTGCACCCAGCGTCATAATTACATATCGTGGCACAGCTTTTACTGGAGACCTAATGCAATGTCTGATGGAAATGACCCATACACACCAGACAAGAACTACGGAATACCATCCTTAATCAAATGGCCTAACGGAGTGCCTGAACAGAACTCTGACTGATATGCTTTCAATGTATGTCGACATCAAGCATAACACTGTGGGATGAAACATTGGCCTACATCACGTTAGCATATAATACAGCCCTTCAAAAAACAACGCGAGGGACACCATTTGAACTTATATTCGGCCGAACAATCACCACTCCACTGGATGCCATGTTACCACTGAATGATGAAAGCAGCAATCCACCCGACCTAGACGACGTCTTGCAAACAGCCGAGGAAGCACGACGGATGGCGAGATACAGAATACGCCGCCAACAGCGTATCGAATCCTACCGGTACAATCAGCGCCTTACCGAAGCGCATTATCAACCAGGTGACAAAGTATGGATATGAACCCTAGTGCGTCGCAGTGGACTTTCTGAAAAACTTCTAAGCCGATACTTCGGGCCTTACGAAGTACTTCATCGTGTAAGCGATATAATGTAGCAAGTCAGATCCGCTATACACGGTAGCTCAAAACGCCGCAAACCTACAGAGGTCGTACATGTAGTCCGGATGAATCCTTACTATGAAGGATCATCGGAAAACCAGTGACGCCTACCACGAGTGTATTCACTGCTTGACGCATAGGAACTATGCATATGAGCAGGAGGATTATGCCGCGACATCTTGCCTGCATTCAAGCAACGCGCCCATCACCGCACGCACAGGGACATACATGCGCGCCGTCTAGTGTTGCGCAGAGACGACGACGATGACACGAGCACCCAGCCGGACCCGGCTGATGTGCGCCACGTGCTCAGGACTTCTCTTGAAGAGGAAGAAGAAGCCGGACACCTCTGGTGTTCGGCTGTCACGTTCTACGACCATAGTCCCTTTGAGTTGTGGTCACAAGTTCGCCCTTGAATAAATACAACTAATTACACCCCCGAGTCCTTCAACACACACACACACACACACACACACACACATGCACACATATATATATACATATATATATATATATGTATATGTATATATATCATTTATTTTATTTATTTAGAACATACTGCAGACCACGACGTCATCCTTGCAGGACGGGCATACCTAATTGTATACAAAACTAAAGCATACATTTGTATATACATACACAAGTAAACATACAAATCTATATCTATATACATACACATATACACACACATACGCATACATACATATACACACACACACACATATACATATATATATATACACTAATATATAAATGCCTATAAAAACATATTCAAAAGAACTTAACAAAATTGTGATAGTATGCACATAAAAAAGGTACAGAAAAGTGCATGTCACCCATCGTCTCAAGTCCTACGGTGCGGGCAGAGAATTGCATTCTGAAATGGTCCGTGAAAAAAAGAAAAACTTATATGTGTCTGTCCTAGCATAGATAGGTGTTAATGCATCAGAGTGATGGTGCCGTGTTTGCCTTGTTGAAAGAGGGCTTACATAAAGAGAAGAGTTCAGGGTGAATTTGTCGTCAATTAGATTATGTCAACAATCCAAGCAGTACTTCTGTCTTCTTGATTCAAGAGAAGGAATCTCATTAGCCATCATTAGCTGTGACGGGGAGTCCGAACGTTTATATTTAGAATAAATAAAACGAACCGACTTTCTTTGTATTCTCTCAAGTTTGTTGATATTGAGCTTAGTATGCGGGTCCCATGCTACGCAGGCATATTCTAGTTTTGGGCGGATGTATGTTAGGTAGGCGAGTAACTTAACGTTCGAAGGAGAATTTCCAAGTTTGTGTCGCAGGTAAGCTAGTTTGCGGAATGCAGCAGAGCTTGTGTTCTCTACGTGGAGGTTCCAAGATAAATTGGAAGTGAAGGTTACGCCAAGATATTTATAGCTATCAACTTGCTTTAATGGGACAGACCCCATTTTGTACACGTGATCGAGGAGATTCTTTTTATGTGTTATGCGAAGAGAGACTGTTTTGTCGGTATTTGCAGCCTTGCCCCCTTTTTCGCACCACAAGGATATGTTATTCAAGCTGAAATCTAGTTCCTTCTTATCATCCACAGACTTAATTGTACGAAGCACAACGCAGTCGTCTGCAAACAGTCTTATTTGTGTTACAGGTGTTACGACGGCGACGATGTCATTAATATATAAAAGAAAGAGTAATAGACCCAAGACACTGCCCTGGGGCACACCTGAAGTAACTGGTAGACAGCCCGAGTTGTGTCCATCAACTGAAACATACTGTTTACGGTTATTCAGATAGTCTGCGATCCAGGAAATTAAGATATCAAGAAGCTTACGGTTTCTTAGCTTTAGAATTAAATTTTCGTGAAGAACCCTATCGAAAGGTTTACTAAAATCCAAAATAACAGCATCAATTTGACCGTTAGCATCCAAAGCTTTAGCAAATGAATAGATTACCATAACTAATTGTGTGATAGTCGAGCAGCTTTTTCTGAAGCCATGTTGACAAATGGTTAGTATCGACTTTTTTTCTAAGAATTCATTAATGCGACTTGCGATTATCTGCTCGAAAATTTTTCAGCATGATGACGTTAGTGATATGGGGCGGTAATTCTGTATTAACGATCGATCGCCTTCCGTAAAGACTGGGACAACTCGAGCCATCCTCCAATCACTAGGTACTTTTGCACATAGCAAAGATTCACTGAATAACACAAACAGGAATTTAGCAATAGTTTCGGTGTATCGCCTAAAGAACACATTTGGGATGTCGTAAGGGCCAGGAGTTGTTTTGGTTTTTAAGTTTAACAACATAAACAAAATGCCATTGTATGAGATGAAGTTCGCCTCATGACGTTAAAACACTACAGAGTCTAAAGATAACCCCGAACTACCACTGGTAAATACGCTATGAAAATAATGTTTAAAATGTGCGATAGCATTCAAGTTGTTAACAATGGTTCCATAAATTGTGATTTCCGTGACAGACTTCTTGCTTTCGCTCAGGTACTCCCAAAACTTATCAGGCGCGTTCTTCATAAAGTTCGGCAATGTTGCAGTGAAATATAGGTCTTTTGAATCACGTACAGCGCATGCTAGCTTGTCTTGTTGTTCACTGATAACATCCGTACGCACACTAATAATCCCCGTACGCGCATGTTTCTTCTTTATTCGTTTCATTTTGCGCTTCAATTGAATTATGCCACGTGTCATTCATGGTGTACTTTTATTGACTTTTTTAGATTTAGTAGGTATGAATGTATCTATGCAATGCTTGCATATTTTAGTAAAGGTTGCCCACAGAGCACTCACTTCGCCGCTACTGTCAGAAAAGCCCGTAAGACAGGTTTACATGTAGTCAACGACGCTGGCGCCATCACCTCTCGAATAATATTTAATAGATAGTGTTTTTGGAATTTCGCGAACAGCAATCTTGACAATGTGTACAGAAAGCGCAACGAGAAAATGATCTGACAAACCATCCTTAATCGACACAATATGCTCAGTAAATGCGCAGTTTAGAAATACAACATCTAATACAGAACAGGGTGACCCTTGCACACGCGTGGGTTCATTAACCACTAGGAATAAATCCTGTGTCAGCATAATGTCGAAAATAATGTTAGCGTTTTCATCACTCTTAATGTTTGCTTGAAGGAGCTCCCAATTGACACCAGGCAGGTTCAGATCACCAATCAAAAAAATTTTCTTATTCTGGTAAGAAGACATGTGCTCTTGAAGTTTAATCAAATAATCTGGAGTAGCGTCAGATGGCTAGTAACATGCGTACAACACGAAGCAATGTCCCCAGCATGATAACTTGACGCATAAGCACTCCAGGTCGGGAGTGTCACCGATAAGCATCGCATCTATCTGATCTTTCACTAGAACGGCCACACCCCCGCCTCTGTGCATTCTATCTTTGATATGTGGGGTTTAACGTCCCAAAACCACTATATGATTATGAGAGACGCCGTAGTGGAGGGCTCCGGAAATTTCAACCACCTGGGGTTCTTTAACGTGCACCCAAATCTGAGCACACGGGCCTACAACATTTCCGCCTCTATCGGAAATGCAGCCACCGCCGCCTGGATTCGAACCCGCGCCCTGGGGGTTAGCAGCCTAGTATCTTAGCCACTAGACCACCGTGGCGGGGCTGCATTCTATTTTTGCGAAACACTTTGTAATTGGGTGGAAAGACTAGTTCATTTGTTATATCACCACGTAGTCAAGTTTCTGTTATGATTGCAATGTGATGATCATGCCGTAGCAGTTGAATTTCAAGTATATCTGTCTTGTTTACTACGCTACGAGCGTTGAAATTGACGATATGCAGGTATTTTTATTGCTGAAATCGAATTTATGTAGGATGGACGGTTCATTTCTAAACACGGAATCTTTAAAAGATTGCCTTAGCAGTCGGCGAAACAAGCATCTACCTTAGCTTTTGCACGTGACAACGGGTAATTGGGCGGCGTGAACGTTCTTCGTCGTTTTTTGAGCAGCAACTCTATCATTTATTTCCTCATTCCAAACATACGCCACTTTATTGATGTATAATTCGTCAAAAGCTAAGGAAACTTTGTCCCCTCTCTCCCGGTTTTCCTTCGCACTTGCCCAAAGTTTCCGCCTAACTTCACGAACTTTCTGGGAATAGTCCTCACTTATTGATATAGGAGAATTCTTCAGTTTGTGGCATTGTTTAAAAATTATTGTTTTATCTCTCGTATCGAGCAGTCTCAGGATTACCGGTCGTTTCTTATTCGGAGACGGACGACCTAATCTGTGAATGCGTTCTATCGCTACTGGTTCCAGTTCGAGAAGGTTTTGAAAGATACCTTTATTTACGGCTGTTTCCAGGAAACCATCGTTTTCATATATTCTGGTAGTCCATATATTCTGGTAGTCCAAAAATGGTCAAATTAGGTCTTCTACTGCGGTTCTCTAAATTGTCTATCTTCCTTTCAAGCGTTAGAACAACTTGGTTCATATGCGTGAGCCGAACCTGACATGAAGTGACTCTTTCTTTAAGGTTTGACAAAGCGTCCACCTTTTTTTAATTTCTACCAGGCGGTTTTCCTTTATATCTTTATTATCAGCTTCGATTTCCCTAAGCTGATTTAATATTAGTGCAGTGTCGGGACCGGGGTTAGTTTCAATGTCCCCCCCCCCCTAAAAGCAGTAATTTCATGAGGCAGATAACAGCAGTATCAAGCAAGCAACACAGCCATGGGCACGGCAGCACTAGCAGAAAAGGATCGCTTGAACGGAAACACTTGCCGTAACATTTCCTCATCCGCACAGCAAAAAGCAGAGGTTTGTCAGCGAACCGCATTCTTTCGGTGCCGCCGTGCCCAGTGGTAGCGCATTTCAAAGGATGACCCTTTATACTGGTTCCGCATGGTGTCACTCCATGCGAAGGTTGCGTGCCGGCTTCTGCGCTTGCTGACGTAGAATGAAGTGGTGGTCTGATGGGCGGTGTCAAACGCTGATACCCAGCGTCATGACAGTAGAAATCCCCGGACTGATGCCTATCCGCCTCGACAACGGTATGCTCATTGCAATTGCATTACGCAGTACGCAGGAGGCCGAGGAACTGCACAGCAAAAAGCAGAGGTTTGTCAGCGAACCACATTCTTTGGGTGCCGCCGTGCCCAGTCAATATATATATATATTTATATATATATATATATATATATATATATATATATATATATATATATATATATATATATATAAAAGTGGATGACGAAATAACCAGTCGTGAGCAGGAATCGAACCTACGACCTTCGAATAACGCGTTCGATGCTCATCGAACGCATTGAAGAGCATCGAACGCGTTATTCGAAGGTCGTAGGTTCGATTCCTGCTCACGGCTTGTTATTTTTTCACCCACTTATCTTTCTTCTTATTTACATTCCATTGGTTCTAATAACTTCCCCTATACATTCCTTGGCATTACTGTCTGTTCGATCTCATTATTATTGTGTCAAAACACGGAAAAACGAGCCCTAAAAAAACAGGTTATATATATATATATATATATATATATATATATATATATATATATATATATATATATATATATATATATATATATATATATATATACACATATATATATATATATATAACAAGCAATACGTGGGCCAGACAGACACTCCATTTAGAATTAAATTCAACAACGATCGGGCACATGTACGATCTCTGCCAGGTCTTCCACTTTCAAAACACTGCACATTAAAAGACCACAGCTTTGATCACATCAGGGTTACACTACTAGAAAAAAACTTTCGAACAATCAGAGAACGGGAACAACGGGAATCTTATTTTATCTACAAATTTAACACGATAAAATACGGAATAAATGAACACCCAGGCACTCTGTCAGCGTTACGACCGCTTAAAGACGCAAACGCTTCTCTCTATTCAGTCCGGTTTCGTTAAGACAATAATATTATCCGCTAACAAAGCTTTTTTTCCTATGCATCTGACAACATAGAAATGATTTGCCTCCTCAAGCACAGCCGGAACGCACAAATAAGTGGTCCCGGATGTCGTACGGTCCCCCCCCCCTTTTTCTTTTCTTTTTTTTTCTTCTTTAAGTTTTAACGCACATTCTGTTCCTTCACTGACAAGGAGCTGACAGCTAGGTGGTTTCGTCAACCTTTTCATACATGCGCGCATGTCTTCCCAGTGAGCCGCAACTGTGTGGTGGCTGTCCCGGATGTCGTACGATCTGCCCCCCCCCCCCCCCCCACCGGTTCTTTTTTTTCTTTAATTTTTAACGCACATTCTGTTCCTTCGCTGACAAGGAGCCATTGCATATAATGAATATCGATGGCGGTGCCTCAATCACCGGCTTTTTCATTTCTCCCGACGCCACCAGTACGCACTCGAAGCGCTTAAGCCCTCCCCATTAACTTGTCCTAAACTTCAAAGAGGAACAAGCCGCCAGCGGACTACACGGAAAGGTGAAATACAAGAACGGTGGCACACTGCCCACTTGGGGAAGAGTGAGTGCGGGGGAGGTATTGTTGACAATGATGACATTGCTCATCTACCTCTGCCTTACTCTGTTTAGATGCTGCCCCTTTCTAATTACGCCGTGTCGGTCTTGCTTCTTCTCCTAGATTTTCTATATTTTATTTATTGTTTCTCCTCCCGTTTCGCTGTTTCTTTTTTTTTCTCTCTCTCTTTTTTTCTTTTTTTCTTTTTTTATTTTTCTTTTGACCCCGTCCATCTTGTCTCGACAGCCGATAAGAAGACACGGAACATGTGTAAATAGTATAATGCCTTAAAAAAGACGGGGTTCCCGTCGAAACGTCGGCACAATAAACAGTTGTTATGTGAAAGCGCATCTACTTTTATATATATGTATATATATAAGCGAAAGAAGTGTATACCTAAGGGCTCGTTTTCCGTGTTTTAACACAATAATAATGAGATTTAACAGACAGTAATGCCAAGGAATGTACAGGGGAAGTTATTAAAACCAATGGAATGTAAATAAGAAGAAAGAAAAGTGGGTGCAAAAATAACCAGCATATATATATATATATATATATATGTATATAAATATAAATTTATATATATATATATATATATATATGTGTATGTGTGTGTGTGTGTGTTTGTGTGTGTGTGTAGCCTTAGGGCAAGATAATGACAAACACTGCAGCATACTTGAAAGGCAGTCGCTGAAATGCGGACGCGACTACTACAAACACCAACTTAAATGCAATGCGAAGCGTCAACGTGAATATGAAACGCAATGTTTATTCAGCCCCAGAAGTAGTACTTGTTGCTTTCAATTGAGCAGGGTCGTTTCTAAGGAATACGTCCCCCTTGCAAGGCATTCATTTTTCATTTTTCATTTTATTCACCCTCAAGACCATGTGGCATTATAGAAGGGAGTGGTGACAAGTTTACAAGGAACAAAATACTTGATAAGACAGTTGCTTGGGCTAGTTGGTGATTGGGAATAAACATATTTGGACTGCGCAAGATCTTACGCTGTGCAAATATGCTGAACAAAATACAGCATAACAATAAGTTATTCAACAAACAGAAACTACTGATTATACAATATTCGCTGTGTAAGTACAATGAATTCAATACGATAAAAAAATAATACATATTATGCATAACATATACCTTTGTACGCTTTTTAATTATACAAATTTAATTAATTCTTCATGGTAGAAATGGCTATTAGCAATAGTTACTATGTCTTCGTCTGTGTGGTTCCAATCTGCTGATGTGCGAGGTATGAATGATTGATAAAAACACTGCGAATGGTATAATGCAATGCCAACTTTATGACGATGGTCGCTACGATGAGATATGTTCTGAGAATAGGATTAGTTGGTCATGAAGGGCGGGATGATGGAATATTTTGTGAAAAGTGGCCAGGCGAGATATTTGACGACGGTATGCAAGTGAAGGGAGGCCTAGGTTGGATTTTAATAAAGTTAATTTGGCAATGTGATTATAGTTGGACAGTATGTAACAGACGGAGTTATTCTGTAATAGTTCTAGTGAAGTGACCAAGTTATCGTGGTAAAGATGCCACACAGAAGAAACATATTCGAGTTTCGATCTTACAAATGTTTTATATATGAGCTAAATAATGCTGACGTTGCTTTCGAAAAGTTGCGACGTATACAGTTTAACATGCGATTTGGCATTAATAGTAATGTATTCAATGTGAGGTGCCCAAGATAATTTTGTCGTGATAAGAACACCCTAGTATTTATACGAGTTGACCGGATCGAGTGGGACGTTGTTTATGTAGTATGTTAGCGGGGTGTTGGGTGATCTTGTTACCCGCATTACCTTATATTTGCCAATGTTTAAGTCCACTCGCTATGTGCTGCACCAGGCTGCTACGGTGTTAAGATCAGATTGCAAGAATGAAATGACATGATCACAGGTTATTTCACGAAAAATGACGCAATCATTTGCAAAAAGGTGAATGCTAGAAGAAATAGAAGACGTGAGGTCGTTAATATAAATAGGAAAGAGAAGTGGACCAAAGAACGACCCTTGCGGTAGTCCTGAGTGGACCGCAGCAGATGACAAATTGTGAATGTTAGCAGTAACGTACTGAATCCTGTCAGGTAAAAAACACTCAATCCACTTCAGTAAATTATTGTCAACAAGGTTAATGGGCTCAATTGGAAAAGTAGTAGTTGGTGACAGACTTTTTGGAATGCTTACTGAAGTCTAAAAAAATACAGCCAGCGTATGATGAACGGTCGAAAATCTGATTCAGTTTGTCAGTGAACAATATGAGTTGTGTGTCGCATGAAAAATTTTTGAGGATGCCTTGTTCAGGTGTAAAAAAACAGTTATATTCAAGAAAGGTGAAGAGATTGTTGAAAAATACATGTTCTAGTAGTTTACAGGAAGTGCTTGTTAGAGAAATCGGGCGATAGTTATTCAGAGAGTGTTTTTACCCCATATAAAAACTGGCACTACCTTCCCGATTTTTCATTGCGTAGGAATGGTTGATGTATGTAAGGATTGTTGAAAGATTTTTGTTATTATCAATCAACTCTAAGTAACGGTGCTCTTAGGAAATTTAGAACAGATAATGTCTTGGTCAGGAGAAGAGTGAATGGGCAAGTTATTTATAAGTTTAGCAATACCAGAAGGATCGAAAGAAATTGGGGGCATGACGATATAGCCGGAGTTCTGCGCATGAGGCAGCATGACGTTACCTACTAAAGAAAAGTTGTTTTTGAAAGGGTCATAGGAAGACCAGCACACATTTTAATAAAAACTGGATTGTCAGAATTATCGACTAGAGCTATGCTGTTGTTTGGCAAAGGGTTATATGGGCGCCAAAATTTGCGTACATTGGTTGACATCGTTTCTGGCAGTGTACGAGAAACAAAGTGAAACTTGGAGAATTTCAGGGCGCCAACGTAAGCGTTGTGTGCAGCCTTGTAAAGCGCCCAACGTTCTTCAGTGTGTGTTAGTCTCGCAGATTTGTAAAGCCGTTTTTTACGGTTAGATAGTCGTCGGACGCAGGCGTTGTACCATGGTGCCTTCGGATTAGAGATGATGATACGGTTAGGAATGTATTTTTTGGTGAGTTCATCTACTTTTGCAGCAAAAAGAGCCCAGTTCGCTTGTACGCAGCAATCACGAAATTGAGAAAAAACGGTATCGATGAAATTAGGCAATTTGGCAATAATGGCATCAAAGTTTCCTCTTTTAAAATCACATATCACCTTTTTTTTCTTATTAGTTCGTTTGGGAGGTGGTATTTTAAGGTGAAAAACAAGCATTGAATGATCACTAATAGTGGGTAGATAGGTAACTTCAGAAGCTAAAATGGGCGTGTTAGTCTAAATAGGTCATGTGTATTTCAGGCGGTACTCGTTACTCTGGTCGGTTGGGTGACCAGTTGATGCTGACCAAGAACAGAACAGATATAATCCTTGGTTTGGGCCGAAAAGGGTGAAAAACATGGTGAATCAGTGGTACAATTTATGTTAGAGAGAATAAAATCATTTATTAATATCAAAGGTATTGAAGGAAAACGTGAAGCAAGTATGTTTATTGAATCGTGGAGTTCACTTGAGAATGTTTGTGCAGGAAAAGGGGAACTATAGAGTACCCTAGATAATTCTTTAGTGACGGATTGTTAGTAAAACCCATACTGCATCGATGTCCAGAACAATCTGTATGCATGATGATGGAATGCATTTAAAAATGGCCAAGAGCACACCTACACCTCGACGCGTGGTGTGATCATAGCGATAGACAGTAAAGTTTCGTGCATTATCAAGCAATTCATTGTCATGCGCATTTGAAAAAAGCCTCGTTTCCGTGAAGGCAATAACTTGAGCCCCACACGAATCTATTGTGGATGATAAGGAGTCAGAATTATTTGCAATGTTTATCGTGTTAGAATAAAGAATGAATAGCTGAGCTGTGGAAGATGGTAATAGACCACCGCCCCGCTCACTTCCCCATTGAGCACTATTTGTAGAAGGATGGCAATTGCAACCTATGTGAGAAGCATGCGATTGCAATTCTTCAACAATGTAAAGGCTAGCATTATAAACGTAACAGTTCTTGTTTCCTATCAGCTTATTGTAGCGGAGTTTAAAAGAGGCAGAATTAGAATTATTGTTACGGAATTCGAATAGCTTTTTTAACTTTAACTTTCACATCCATGTACCAAAAAACTTCGCAAACACTTGTTTGGTCCCATAGCCTAACTGGCTAGTGGAAGGACCAATTGTGTGACATATCTATATACTTGCAAGGATTGTAAGCGGGCAACGTGAATGGTTGGTGAAAAATCTTCGGAGACACCAATGTTTAATTGTTTTATTGGCCTCGGAGGGCTAGGAGTTCCTCTTTAGATTTAAGGCCAGTAATCTTGACAATTTCTGGGCGGGATTTCGTGGGATAGAAGGAGCCAAACTTGTGCGCCCGCTCAGTTTGGCTGCCTGTGAAGGAACCAAGAACTGACTTTATTTCAGCAGTTAGTTTGGCTTCTGTTTTCTGCCATGATTCTTTAGATTCGGGAAGGCCATAGAAGACAACATGATTGCGCCGTGAGCGAGAGCATTATTCGAAAGACATGCGTAGCGTCCTACTTGCACTGTACTGACGAGCGTGATTCGTAAGGCCCACATCAACAGTCCCTCTGGCACCGCAACGAACCGCAGCATTCGTAAGACATATGTGAACTTCTTCCATTGGGACACATGAAATAATAAAATGTGTAAGAGAACTTACTCTTCAAATCGTGTTTGTATGGAAGTGATGTTGACATCCAAACACTAGCTCAGTTGTTGGAGAAGCCCTCCAGTACGGCAAATGAAAGCGGTTATTTCTTGTGGCAAACTTGTCGTTTTTTTCTCATCAGCGTGGCGGCTATTGTGCACTTAATAAAGGCGTGAAGAGAACATTGTGGCTCGTGATCCACTCTATACCACTGCAAGCATGCATTGTTACGTGCCTGTTTAGTTCTCTTTCTTGGACTTTTTCGCTTTTGATGCTGGGTCATTCTTCGTTTTTTTTCATTAGCCCCAATGGAAAATCTGTTCTATTCTAGATGGTGGACGGCCGTAGATTGTGCAAGTCTCGAGTAGACTATTTCAGGAAGGACAGTCTTTGTAGAAGCGAAGAATAAATGGTTTCATTTTTGTTTTCCAAAAAGCATATTCCCTGTGCAGTTCTTGCGCGTGTATTCCTTTCGTGGTGTACACTGCAAAGTCGCGCATGATTCACCTGGTTATATGCAACTACCCCTGTTCTGGGTAAAAATAACTGCGATTTCGAAAGGACAGGAGTGCCGTCTTTTTTATTCTTCGTCAAAACCTTTCGTACTGCTTCGAGTGGTTCATCTTTCTTGTACTTGAAGAGTCATTTTACTTTCACAATGCGGTCTGTGCCAACCAGTCCCTCCGGGGAAGCAGCCAGAAGCCCGTGTTCCAAGTCAACGAAAAGACCGCAAGGCCAGACAACTATTCCTTTCACTGGAGCATACAGTTGAAGTGCAAAACTTTTATGTTGCTTCCCGTGCTCTGCAGCGGCCGTGGCGGAGCCTTTAGGATGAATGAGCCTCCTGAATAATGCATCACAAGGTGTGTGTTCTTCCTTGTGCAAACAGCGTGAAAATAAGACGCGGTGAGGCGAAGCCTTTTTTGTTCGTGCCATTCTTGATTGCTAGCCTAGCAACGCGTTTCTTCTTGAATTCTTGCTTGCCGATTTTCATCCACTTGTAGATCGAGCACCTGCTTTTCTGAGTTTGCACAAAGTAGAGCAGCTGACATATGTGACTTTTGACATTTTGGCCCATAGTGCGGTGCCGAATCGCTTAGTGCTCGTAAGCGTGCTCACGACAGGCCGACTCCTAAAGCAGCCGCCTTTTGCGCGACATCACCTGCTTTTTCATATTTAGTCGCTTCTTTGTGTATTTCTTCGGGATCGGGGCTCCACTTGCGCAAGTTACAACCTCGCTAGCTTTAGCGTGCCACTCGGGTCTCAGTAGAAAGTGAAGACCTGCACCTTGACAGCGGTGCTCATAAGAACCCCTCTGGCAACAATTGATCTGCTTTCCTCCTACGAAATCGGCCACAACAGACATTAGGGCTTCAGCGAGATTGCTGGTGTCATCTGTTTAAAAGAGGGTCGGCTTTGTCAGCGATGATGTTGGATGCAGACATAAGCTCCACTTGTTCTATCTTAGAAAGTCCGTCGCACCAGTTGTGTCCTTCGCTTCCATTACAAAAGTAGCTTTTACAACCATAGTGACTTCCAAACAAATGTAGTGGTAAAATATCTGATGTGTGAAGCTAGCTTTTGAATTAGCCTTGACTTTTCTTTCTTGAGGTCTTGTTCGCTGCCTTCAAGATCACGCAGAATTTTGGCGCATTGGCTCACAGCCTTCCGTGCACCAATCTTAATTCCCTTGATTCTGGAACCCGACAGTAGTGAGCAAGTGTCTTTACTTTCCTTAGCGATGCTCTAAACCCGAGATGTTTAGCACTTGAGTACAAGATTGGCGCACTCGTTTATCTTTATGAATCGACCGTAGTCTGCTTTTAACTGAAGTTGGTATTACATCGAGGAGTCTCCATCACTTTTGAAAGTGCGATACTGCACGCGATCAATTTCAGTGCTCCTTTGGAATCCTTCAACGAGAATTTCAGCCTCCATGGCGCCAGAGCTTTGATCGCAATTTCTGTAGCATGAGTGCTCTTTTCTCTCGCCTTACTTGGCATAGTACTCGCAAGTGGTACACAGCTTGTTCCTCACAACCAAGTAGATAATCTTTTGTGTGCGCTTTCCAATGCTTACAATCACACCCTAGTTGGCAGAGTGCCTGTGGCCATGACTCCTATGGGACAAGCCGCCGCACACGACTACGGTGATCCATGCGGTGGTACCATGCTCGCAGAAATCTCGTGCTGCTTCAGCCAGCAGTTTTTCTTCTTCGCTGGCCTCCGTCATCTCTTTTATGAGTGCAACCTTCCACATCTGAGAAAAAACATATGAATACGGGGGAGCTTTCAGCAACATTTCAAAATAATTTTTAATGCGACATTCACCTCTGAGTGGCACATTTTTTTCGAGTACTATAACAGTTGCATTAGGATGTGATGTCCGATGAAAAAATATTCATCAGTACAAAGTGCCCTTGTACGAGTCAGTAATTTAGAGGCAGGAAATAACACCGGCACAGTGCATGAAATGAAAACCTATTCGCGACTAGGAAGCGCAATTGCAGCGCTTAGCGCGCATAATGAAGCCGCAATGTTGACACCTAATCGTGACATGTCACAACTGGCCCGTTTGCGGATGTACTAAAGCTAGCGGCATCGCAAGACTGCTTTGTAGATAAAGCAGTTGTGCTCCTAGGCTAATTTTCTACAGTTCGCTCGATGCGCATGGCATAATTGAGGACAAAGCTGCAAGTATGCAGTTTGGCACATCGTAACAGACCACTTTTTTTTAAGCGAAACTTGTATTGACTGACATATGTTGCTTGCGTTACGAAAACCTTCCTCGCCTACATGCGGCTTGCACCAATAAAATAATGAATTGAGCACAATAACTTTCCCTTACGGAGCCGGGTGAGACCACGGTTCCTTGCGGGCCGAAAGCGAGTGCCCTGAACACTAGGCAAGATAACGTGCTTGCTCGAAGTAAGGAAACGTGTTCTACCGATGAGACAAAAGCACTTGGGAAGCAGTATACTAAATGTGGGCGTTGATTGCAATAGTAAGTGCAGGCGGACTGAAGGCGATAATGCTGCGTGTTGACATCACGCAGTGATGTCGACATCGCAAATGACACATTTGAGAAACATTGCAGCTTCGAGAAAATATAAATGGTAAACCTCGCTTCTGTATTCGCGTGACAGCTCCTTCACTGCGCTTTTCTACATGACGAACGCAGAAAAGAGCATAACAGAATCGACGCTGGCTCCACTTGCAGACAGCGTTGTGTTCTCATGAGCTGTGGGGCAGGCTATCCACGATTGCATTTCATACCTCATCTAGAAACTGTACGAATGGACGTTTCTCAACAAAATTCGCATGCAATTAAGTTAAGGTTCAATAAAAATGCCATATGGTCGTAGTGAAACCTGAGTGAAAGTTTGAAAAGTGACGACTGAAACATTTTTTTACGCTGATGTTTCGTAACTAGGAAGTATCATGCACTAAAATGCTTGATCAGCTCGCAACAAGCACGATGGTATAACTACGTTTCTCGACAACTTCTCGTTTAAATTCGACTTCATCATGATATCTGAAATCTGGTACACTTGCAATGACGAGGTACTACGCTTGCCTACGTATAAATCGTTCTTTCTAAACAGGCCCTCTCGTCGAGGGGGAGGTGTGTTGCAACTAATTGCTGACCATTTAGTTTGCAGCCTTCTTTCAGACTTTTCAGCAATTACACCAGACTATGAAGCATTATCGCTAGCATGTCACAAGTATGTATATGTGGTAGTTTATCGTCCACCTGACGGAAAAACAGAATCGCTTTTTCGGTTTCTCGAAAATCTGCTTACGTATGCGTGCTCTATCAAGTTGCACATTATCATAGGGGGCGACTGCAACATTAACCTTCCACAGCAAACTGAAACATCTGGTAACTTCTAACTACTACTTGATTCTTTTGCGTGTGCTAATATTATTACTGAACCCACACGTGTCACTTCAGATATAGAAAGGCTTATCGACCTATTACAAATGCCATAAGTGATTCAACCGTATCTGGAGCTGTTATTCCCGATATTATTGATCACTACCCTATATACACGTTTCAAAATCGCAACGAGTATATTATACGTGCAAAAGTATCAACTCCAGAATCATACAAAATTCAGGAAATCAGTAACAAAACATTAGACTCTTTTAGTCGTGAAGTTACCCAGATTTGTTGGGATCCTGTCTATAAATCACTTAACGCTAATGAGGCGTATGAAATATTCTTGTGCCTGTTAACAAAAACTTACCATACGTGCTTTGAATATAAAACGGTCAAAACCCTCAAGAAAGGTCAGAAACAATGAATCACGCGAGAATGTCTGGAAATAATTGAGAAGAAAAACCTACTGTACGCGCAATTCGTGAAAACAAGACACCATAACGAACTTTAGGAATTCAAGCGGTACAGAAAGTTTGTAACGAAGCACCTGAGAAAAACTAAGGATGCGTACTATGAAGCTCTTTTCAAGTGGGTTAGCACTCGTGGTGACGTGCTTTGGCGCGAAATAAATAAGCTGTGAAGAAGAAGATGTACCTGCAGCAAGCAGCATCGTCAACGTCCGGCTCTCTCGGCTCGTGCTTCGGTTCGTTGCTGTGCCGACCGCTGGACGGTTCTTCACGCTGTCTCGTCGCTGTCCTTAACGGCTAATAAACCTCTTGATATTTGGAGGAGGGTGATGCTTATCCCCGTTGCTACACCCTGGAGCTGCGAAGCCGCACGCTACCACCCGTCATGACAGACAACGCCACTCCATCGGCGCCTTTGCCCCAGTTTGACTGCCCGGGCCATCCTAGGCTACGGGACCCGTAAGTCTGCAGCGGTGCGGATGGGACTGGCGTTGAAGTCTGGCTCGAGCAGTACGAATTGGTGAGCGCCAAAAATAAGTGGGATGAAGCCAACAAGCTGGGCCACGTCCTATTTCATCTCACTGGCGTCGCCGAATTGTGGTTTAACAACCACAAACACAACATCTCCACATGGAGCGTCTTCAAGACGTCATGTGCTGAAGTGTTCGGTCGGCCGGCTGTCCGCTAGCAGCGGGCAGAACAGCGCTTGCGCGTCCGCTCTCAGCAGACTGGCGAGACCTTTACCAACTATATTGAGGACGTCGTCGACCTTTGTCGACGTGCGAATGACACCATGCCCGAATCTGACAAGGTCAAACACATCCTAAAGGGCATCGACGACAGCGCATTTCAAATGCTCTTGGCAGGGAATCCGAGCACAGTTTCCGAAGTTGTCAGCTTGTGTAAGAGCTACGACGAGTTGAAGAAGAAGCGCCCTCTGACTCGGCAGCCTCAGCGTGGTGGTGAGTCACTGTCCAGTTTCGACACCCTGCCTGACAATTCACCGTTGCTTCAGCAAGTCCGAGCCTTCGTCCGTGAGGAAGTCGCCCGCCAACTTTCCCTAGTGCCCTTCACTCAAGAGACCACCACCCGTCTACCTGCCCCGCTTCGCACTGCTATTTCGGAAGAGGTTGCCCAAGCTGTTCCCCTTGTGCTCCACGAGCCATCTCTATCCAGCCGTGTTTACTGCCTTCGTGTCGCGCAGCCCGTAGGCCCTCCTGTCGCCTATCCGCCAACCGTGCAGCTTGTGGCCGCAGCCCTAACGTATGCAGCGCAGCCTGTTGCTCTTCCTGTCACCTGTTCGCAAGAGATGCAGCCTGTAGAAGTGCCGTTCACATATGCAGACGCTGTGCGTAGGCTTGCGCAACCACCCTACACCACGCGCTCACAGCCCGCACACCCGGCTGCTTATGCTGCACCTTAGGCGGCACCACCAGACGCCAATATTTGGAAGACGTCTGATAACAGACCGATATGCTACGCTTGCTTCACTCCCGGACACTTTGCCCGGCACTGCCGCCGTCGACCTCTGAGGTTCGGCGACTATGTCCGATCGTCGCAACCCGGCAGACAACCCTTCGCGCAATATGGGCCGGTCTCGTCACTTCACTATGTCCCTGCTAACGACCCCGAATTCGTGACACCGCGCGCACCCTCTCCTCGTTGGCGATCGCCCTCACCCAGGCGTCGCCGGCCCGGACCTTCCGACCAGGAAAACTAAGCACCGCAGTTCAAGAGGCAAGAACTGAGCCGTTTTTTGCACTATCTAAGCCCTCACCCCTCTCCTGCTAATGTGGTCACAGTAACTGTTGAAGGTTATTGTACTTTCGCCCTTGTGGTCACCGGCACCGCTGTTTCTGTTATTGCCGCTAATGTCTGCCGTGTATTATGCACAGTCACGACGCCACTTTCGGGACTGTCGCATCACACCGCAAGCGCACAGCAAGTAACCCCTCTCGCAGCCTGCATTGCAAGAGTGTCCATCGAAGGCATTGTTTACATTGTGGAATTTATTTTCCTCGCTGTCTGTTCGCATGACGTCTTCCTCGGGTGGGACTTCTTATCCCGCCATAATGCCGTCATCGACTGCGCACGCGCTGAAGTTGAGTTTTCACCCTTTTGTTTTCACCATTACTTGATGCTCTTTATCAGCCACCGAACTTGTTCGTGCATGAAGATACCGATATTCCACCTGAAAATTTCGCACTTGTTCCCGTTTCATGCAACGCCTACACTGACGCTACAGTCTTTTTTATGCCTTCTGATATCTTCACGAGTCGTCGAGCACTGCCGCTGCCGTTCGCAACGATAGACCTTACCGCCGGAAGAAGCAATATGTTCAAACTCAACCAGCTTTTCACACCTGTCACTTTGCTTGCGGGGGAAGGTCTCGGCGGCGTGCAGGATCTCAACCCTTCGTCTTTGGTTGATATCCCGGATAACTACTGCGACCACCCTAAATCACTGTCGGCCCTCGAGGAGTCGTTCAAGGATACGTTTTTCAGCCCCTTCACCGACACCCTCACTCCCACCGAACATGCCGACCTGCTTGATCTTCTGCATGAGTTCCGGAATTCTTTCGCTGTGTCACAACCTCAACTAGGCCGCACGTCACAAGTCAAGCATCAAGTTGACACCGGCCTACACCAGCCACTGCGTCATAGACCATACGTAGACTCCACTGAAGAGCGCCGCGTTATCAACCATCAAATCGAAGATATGCTTCGTAACGACGTCGTTCGACCATCTAACAGTCCCCGGGCGTCTCCTGTTGTCCTGCTGTGTAAGAAAGACGGATCTATCCGATTTTGCGTGGACTATCATCGTTTGAATAAGATAACCCGCAAGGACGTATATCCTTTACCACGCATTGATGGCGTCATTACCACTATTCACGGAGCGGAATTATTCTCGTCGCTAGATTTGCGGTGTGGCTACTGGCAAGTTTTAATGGCTGAAGCCGATCGCCAAAAAACAGAATTTATTACACCTGACAGGCTATACGTGTTTAACGTCATGCCCTTCGGCCTTTGTAACGCGCCTGCCACGTTTGAACGACTTATGGATAATACGCTACGTGGCGTCAAGTAAAATATTGTCACGGGGTCGTGACGTGGCCGAAGACAGGAGACTTCGTGTTGGGATTTAACTGTTTATTTGGGCGAACCTGTGCCCGGTAAACGGAAAGTCCACTTACAGCAGCAGTCTCGCACAGATAGCAGTCTCGGACTGATAGCGGCGAACGGAGCGTCGGCCTTCGATCAACAACTGACAAGCGGCGAAGCGCGTCGGCATTTATACTCCCGCCGTCGAATGTTCTAGCGCTACCGCTGGCGGCGGCGTACGTTCCAGAACAATCTGTACCATTCGCACAGTGGGCGTGATCTTATCGAAATGATCTACTACAGTCCGGAACCCTTCGAAAACTGCAGGCGCGGTTTGCGCTGAGAATCGTGTGGTGTTTTGGGGACGATAACAAAAGCTTGGGGAATGGAACGCGGCATTGCCCCCTCTGAAAAAGGCATCGTCTCGATGCTTTAACTAAAGATGAAGGTACAATAATAATGCAAGAAAGTACAATGAATAAATTACAATACAACAATAATACTAAAAAAGCACTGTTTCAGTTTGTTAACGCGCATGAAACGGCTTTAGGCGTGCGACATGGACGACTTCAGGTCGCGATCGGCGTCGTTGAGAGTTCGTGATGCCGTCGGGGACAACCTCGTAATCAAGTGGGCCGAGACGTCGAACCACCCTGTACGGTCCGAAGTACCGTCGCAGAAGCTTTTCACTTAGTCCACGTCGGCGTATCGGCGTCCACACCCAAACACGTTCACCGGGCTGGTATTCCACGAAGCGTCGTCGAAGGTTGTAACGGTGGCTGTCGGTCGTCTGTTGATTCTTGATACGGAGCCGCGCAAGTTGTCGGGCTTCTTCGGCGCGATGAAGGTACTCGCTCACATCGAGGTTTTCTTCGTCGGTGACGTTGGGTAACATGGCATCGAGCGTCGTTGTCGGGCTCCTTCCGTAGACCAATTTGTATGGAGATATCTGCGTCGTCTCCTGCACCGCCGTGTTGTATGCGAAGGTCACATACGGAAGAATGGCGTCCCACGTCTTGTGTTCGACATCGACGTACATTGACAGCATGTCGGCGATCGTCTTGTTAAGCCGCTCGGTGAGGCCGTTGGTCTGTGGGTGGTACGCTGTCGTCCGGCGGTGGTTTGTTTGGCTGTATGCCAAGATCGCTTGAGTTAAGTCGGCAGTGAATGCCGTTCCTCTGTCGGTGATAAGGATCTCCGGGGCGCCGTGACGTAGGACGATATTTTCGACGAAGAACTTAGCTACCTCGGATGCACTGCCTTTTGGCAGGGCTTTTGTCTCGGCGTAGCGGGTGAGGTAGTCGGTAGCTACCACGATCCACTTGTTTCCGAAAGCCGACGTCGGGAACGGCCCCAGTAGGTCCATACCAATCTGCTGGAAAGGTCGGCAAGGTGGATCTATTGGCTGCAGAAGTCCCGCTGGCCTTGTCGGCGGTGTCTTGCGTCGCTGACAGTCCCGGCATGTCCTCACATAACGAGTGACGTCGGTGGTAAGACGCGGCCAGTAGTACCTTTCTTGTATCCTCGCGAGCGTGCGAGAAACACCGAGGTGCCCTGCCGTCGGATCGTCGTGCAGGGCATGCAGGAGTTCTGGTCGCAGAGCTGAAGGCACCACAAGGAGGTACTTAGCCCGAAGCGGTGAAAAGTTTTTCTTTTGTAGAAGACCGTTTCGTAGAAAAAACGACGCAAGTGCGCGCTTGAATACCTTCGGGACTTCGGCGGTCCTGCCTTCGAGGTATTCTATTAGGGCCTTAAGTTCCGGGTCGGCCCGCTGTCGTTCAGCGAAGTCGTCGGTAGTGATCGTTCCCAAGAAGTAGTCGTCATCCGGGTCGTCGGGTAGCGGTTGGTCGACAGGCGCACGAGAGAGACAGTCGGCGTCGGAGTGTTTTTTGCCGGACTTGTAAATGACACTAATGTCATATTCTTGAAGTCTCAGGCTCCATCGTTCGAGGCGACCTGAAGGGTCCTTCAAAGTGGCTAGCCAACATAAGGCGTGGTGGTCGCTCACAACTTTGAAGGGCCTGCCGTAGAGGTATGGGCGAAATTTCGACGTAGCCCAGATGATGGCGAGGCACTCCTTTTCTGTTGTGGAATAATTTGCTTCTGCTTTGGATAGCGATCGGCTGGCGTAACTAATAACCCTTTCAAGTCCGTCAGCCCTCTGCACAAGAACGGCGCCAAGACCTACGCTGCTTGCGTCAGTATGTATTTCTGTCTCGGCGAATTCGTCGAAATGGGCAAGTAACGGAGGCGTCTGGAGGCGATGTTTAAGCTCCTGGAAAGCGTGTTCCTGTGGCGTTTCCCACTTGAACTCCACGTCGGCCTTGGTAAGGTTAGTGAGAGGATCGGCGATGCGGGCGAAGTTTTTCACGAACCGCCTATAATAGGCGCACAGGCCCAGAAATCGGCGCACGGCTTTCTTGTCAGTGGGCGGCGGGAAGTCGGCGATGGCGGCTGTTTTCCGTGGATCAGGACGAACTCCAGACTTGCTGATAACGTGCCCCAGAAACAAGAGCTCTTCATACGCAAATCTGCACTTTTCTGGCTTCAGTGTGAGTCCGGAAGTCTTGATGGCTTGAAGTACAGCTTCAAGGCGCCGAAGATGCTCGTCGAAATTCGAGGAAAACACGACGACGTCGTCCAAGTACACAAGGCAAGTCTGCCACTTCAATCCTGCCAGTACTGTATCCATAACGCGTTGAAAAGTTGCAGGCGCTGAGCAAAGGCCGAAGGGCATCACCTTAAACTCGAAGAGGCCGTCCGGTGTTATAAACGCCGTCTTCTCCTGGTCTTTTTCGTAGACTTCGATTTGCCAATAGCCAGTCTTGAGGTCCATTGACGAAAAGTACTTGGCGTTATGGAGCCGATCAAGTGCGTCGTCTATTCGTGGGAGAGGATACACGTCCTTTCTTGTGATTTTGTTCAGGCGGCGATAATCGACGCAGAAACGTAGGGTCCCATCCTTTTTCTTCACTAACACCACGGGGGATGCCCATGGGCTCTTGGACGGCTGGATAATGTCAACCCGCAGCATTTCATCAACTTGTCTCTTCATGGCCTCACGTTCTCGCGTCGAAACCCTGTACGGACTCTGACGGAGTGGTCTGGCATTTTCTTCGGTTATTATGCGATGTTTCGTGATTGGGGTCTGCCGAATTTTCGATGACGACGAAAAGCAACCTTCGTATTGCAGGAGCAGGGCCTTGAGCTGTTCTTGCTTATCGTCCGGAAGTCTGGGATTGACGTCGAAAGCTATGGGAGGGGCTTGGTTCCTCTGAGCAGGTTCCGCAGAATCGGCGAGGGCGAAAGCACTGGTGGCTTCGACAATTTCTTCGATGTATGCGACTGTTGTTCCTTTGTTCACATGTTTGTACTCATTGCTGAAATTCGTGAGCATAACCGTTGCTTTGCCTCCCCGCAGCTCTGCAATTCCTCTTGCGACGCAAATATTTCGGGTGACCAACAGATGCTGACTGCCTTCAATGACGCCTTTGAAATCAGGCGATTCAGGAGCGCCGACTGAAATAATGACGCTTGAGCGAGGCGGAATGGTGACTTGTTCTTCCTGCACATTCAAGGCATGGTGTCCAGACGGCGTGCGCGGTGGTAGTGCTTCTTCTGTGGATAACGTTATCGACTTTGTTTTTAGGTTGATGACAGCACCATGGAGGCATAAGAAGTCCATGCCAAGGATGACATCTCTCGAGCAACGCTGTAGGACTATGAAGTCTGTAGGATAAATACGGCCGTTAATGGTGACTCTCGCTGTGCAGATTCCTGCAGGCGTTACGAGATGACCTCCGGCTGTGCGGATTTCAGGGCCTTTCCAAGCTGTCCTAACTTTCTTTAACTTCGCGGCGAACGACCCACTGATGACAGAATAGTCGGCTCCAGTATCGACGAGAGCGGTAACACTGTGGCCGTCGATAAGAACGTCGAGGTCGCTAATTCGCCGTCTCGCATTACAGTTAGGGCGTGGCGTCGGGTCACGGCTGCGTCGGCTTGTTCCGCTGCTTCCATGTTGCGTCGTCAGGCCACCTTCAGTAAGTGAGCTTTCACCGTCAGGGCTTTGCCTGGTTGGCGTTGCGTTCGGAAAGCTCCGTCGCGGCGTCGTCGTCGTCGGAGGATCTTCAGTAGTTCGTCGCACAGCAACCGCACCTCCACCGGTTGCTGCCCTTAGTTTCCCGGATACGGGCTAGGAGACCGGCCCCGCGTTGGGCCAGAGTACTGTCGGTGGTGCGGTGACGTGCGGCGGCTGGGCGACGGCGAACGCAAAGGGCTTCGTGGTGTCCACCGAAATCCTGTCAGGTAGTCGGCGATGTCACGTGGTCGTTCTCCTGGCTGCGGACGTGGTGCATCGACGGCGAAGCCACGCAGTCCCATCTGTCGGTACTGGCAGCGGCGGTAAGTGTGCCCGGCCTCGCCGCAGTGGTAGCACAGTGGGCGATGGTCAGGGGTGCGCCAAACGTCGGTTTTCCTCGGCGCACTGCGCTGGCCCGCTGGTGAACGGTAGGTCGTCGGTGGGGGTGGTGGCGGCGGTGGTGTCTGGCGACGGAAGTGCGATGGGGCGGCGTTTTGTCGTGGACGGGGAGGAGCGTTGTGGCGCACTGCAGCGGCGTAGCTCATAGTTTCTGGCTCGGGCAGCGGTGTATGGGGAATTCGAAGTGATTGCCGAACTTCTTCTCGCACAATGTCGGCGATCGAATCCACTTGAGGTTGCGCCGAAGGCGACAGTTTGCGCAGCTCTTCCCGCACGATCGCTCGGATCGTTTCACGCAGGTTTTCGGAGTCACTGGTTTGAGCAGCAGCGCATTCTGGAGTCAGGCGACGATTATACTGTCTGGTGCGCATGTCAAGGGTTTTTTCGATGGTGGTCGCCTCAGATACAAATTCTTGGACGGTGTTTGGTGGATTCCTCATTAGTCCCGCGAAGAGCTCCTGTTTGACCCCTCGCATGAGGAAACGAACTTTCTTCTCCTCAGGCATGTCTGGGTCAGCGTGACGAAATAGGTGGGTCATCTCCTCTGTGAAAATTCCAACCTTCTCATTCGGTAGCCGAACCCGGGTCTCTAGTTGAGCAGCGGCCCTTTCTTTGCGAGCGACGCTCGCGAACGTTTGCAGAAATGCGCCGCAGAAGACATCCCACGTTCGGAGCGTGGACTCACGATTCTCTAGCCAGGTCCTTGCGGTGTCTTCCAGGTAGAAGTACACACGCCGGAGCTTTTCTTCGTTGTCCCAGTGGTTGAGGGCGCCCACACGGTCGTATGTTTCTAACCAGGACTCCGGGTCTTCGAACGATGACCCATGGAAAATTGGTGGTTCCCTGGGTTGATGCATGACCATCGTGGGCAGGGATGCGGCGGTTGTCATTGTCGCTGCAGTCGCGGTCATGGCCTTGGTCTTCCGCGCCTTGTCTTCTAGAATCTCGTACTCCGGTGGTAGCCCTCGCTGTCGGCGGCTTGTTCGCTGCTTCTGGTTGGCGTCGGTGTCTTCTCCGCGACGTGGGCTGGGTTCACGGCTTGACGGGGGCGTGCGGTACATGAAAGAAGCAGCACCTCCACCAGATGTCACGGGGTCGTGACGTGGCCGAAGACAGGAGACTTCGTGTTGGGATTTAACTGTTTATTTGGGCGAACCTGTGCCCGGTAAACGGAAAGTCCACTTACAGCAGCAGTCTCGCACAGATAGCAGTCTCGGACTGATAGCGGCGAACGGAGCGTCGGCCTTCGATCAACAACTGACAAGCGGCGAAGCGCGTCGGCATTTATACTCCCGCCGTCGAATGTTCTAGCGCTACCGCTGGCGGCGGCGTACGTTCCAGAACAATCTGTACCATTCGCACAGTGGGCGTGATCTTATCGAAATGATCTACTACAGTCCGGAACCCTCTCGAAAACTGCAGGCGCGGTTTGCGCTGAGAATCGTGTGGTGTTTTGGGGACGATAACAAAAGCTTGGGGAATGGAACGTGGCAATATGTGCCTCTGCTACCATGACAATGTCGTGATTTTCTCGCACGACTTTCCTACGCACCTTTTTCGCCTCAGGCATGTTTTGACTTGTCTGACCAACGCTGGCTTGCAGCTTAACCTGAAAAAATGCCGCTTCGCTGCACGCGAGCTCGTCATCCTAGGCCGCATCGTGTCGAAGCACGGCGTATTACCTGACCCAGCAAAACTTCGAGCAGTCGCAGAATTTCCCAAGCCGACGACCATGAAAAAACTTCGCAGTTTTGTAGGCCCATGCTCTTATTTCCGGCGTTTTTTTTGCAATTTCGCATCCATCATGTCACCTTAAACCCAGCTTCTTCGCGGTGACTGAAACCTCTCCTCCTGGTCCCCTGCATGTTACGTTGCTTTCACTACTTTGCGCCGTCTGCTCAACTCCCCACCTATTCTTCGCCACTTCGACCCAATGGCTCCTACCGAAGTGCACATCGACGCCAGCGGCGTCGAGATAGGCGCTGTCCTCGCTCAATGAAAGCCCGGCTATTCAGAATATTTTGTAGCCTACGCTAGCCGCACTCTGACGAAAGCCGAAAGTAATTACAGAGTTACAGAAAAAGAGTGTTTGGCTCTGGTGTGGGCGCTTAGAAAGTTCCGGCCGTACTTATACGGCCGCCTGTTCGATCTAGTAACTTATCACCACGCGCTTTGCTGGCTCTCCACGCTGAAAGACCCTTCTGGCCGCCTTGCGCTATGGGCACTCCGCATCTAGGAGTACGACATTTTTGTCGTACGCCGCTGCGGACGCAAACACTCTGACGCTTACGCCCTGTTCCACTCACTTTTGCCACCAGATCCAACGTGCGGAAACACTTGCCTCCAGACCTTGTCATTGTTAAATCTTGACTTGTTTGCCACCGAACAACGTCGTGACCAGTGGATTGCATTTCTTCTCGAATATCCAGCCGGCACACCCAACCTTCCAGTATCTCGATCCCTCCGACGTCTAGCCTTCCATTTTGCCATCCACGATTAACTTCTTTATCGACGCAACTACGATCCTGATGGCTGCCGGTGGCTACTGGTCATTCCACGCTCCTAACGATCGCATGTATGCGCCTCTCTTTACGACGATCCACAATGTGACCACGCCGTGGAGTTCAAAACATATGAACGCCTTCGCCATCACTATTACTGGCGCGGCATGTACAATTTTGTACGCAAATTTGTGCAGTGCTTTCCTGACTGCCAGAGAAGCAACGTAACACCGCTACGTGCGACTGGCGAATTGCAGCCATTTCCATGCCCTGCCAAGCCATTGGATCGCGTCGGCGTTGACCTCTATGGCCCCCTTACATTGACACCAGATGACAAACGGTGGATTATAGTGGCAGCCGACCATCTAACACGCTACGCCGAAACAGCCACTTTGCCGAGCGCTACCGCTCAGTGTCGCATTTTTTATTTTACGTCGCTTTATCCTTCGACATGGTGCACCTCGAGAGCTCCTTAGTGACAGAGGCCGCGCTTTCCTCTCCAAGGTCGCCGAAGCTCTGCTTTCGGAATGCCACGTCATTCATCAGAAAATGACAGCACACCACCCGCAGACTAACAGGCTAACGGAACGGTTAACCGCACGCTGGGTGATATGCTCTCAATGTACGTGGCATCTAATCATAGCAACTGGGACCATGTTTTTCCATTCGTCACAATCGCATATAATACTGCATTACAAACAACAATGGTATTTTCACCCTTCTTTCTTCTTTACGGACGTGACCCTTCCCAGACAATCGATACTCTACCTCCTTACCGTCCTGATGCTTCCGAATGTCCACTTATCTCCGATGCTGCCCGACAAGACGAAGAGTACCGGCAGCTCGCCCGTGCGTTAACTTCGGACGAGCAGCAACGCCAGAAAGAAAACCGTTGCACCTCTCTTCCGGATCTCAGCTATGCCCCAGGGTTTCTCGTGTGGCTTGCCATCTAATACCAAACTCCGTGACACTCATCAAAACTTGTCCCACGGTACGAGGGGCCTTACACCGTTTTAGAGAAAACCTCTCCGGTTAAATATCTAGTCGAGCCAGTTTGCCGATCGGATGACATGCACCAGCGTGCACGTAACATCGTCCATGTTTCCCGCCTAAAACGGTGTCATGAGCCTCTTCCTTAAACTTCTTAGGTCGCCAGGATGGCTCCTTTTATAGCGGGGGCGATTGTGAAGAAGATGTGCCTGCAGCAAGCAGCGTCGCCAACACCCGGCTCTCTCGGTTCGTGCTTCGGTTCGTTGCTGTGCCGATCGCTTGACGGTTCTTCACGCTGTCTCATCGCTGTCCTTAACGACTAAGAAATCTCTTCACAAAGCTTTTAAATAGCCGTTGCTCTCGAGACAACGCACTTGAGTTTAACATAGATAACAAGAGAGCAAAAGGTAAAGGACTTGCTAATAAATTTAACGTGTACTTCAAAACGCTGGTGTCCTTCGATTTATCAAACCCTTCTCGTACCTGTAATAGCGATTAGAGGGACTTTCTAGGTGTGCCAAACATGACCACTGCATATTTTTAAACACAACTCCTGAAAAAGTATTGTCTGTATTTATGTCACTAAAAACACTATTGGTCGAGACATAGATGACCTACAAATTAAGCCTATTAAAGCAGCACTTGATCTTATCTTTTGTTACCCGTTCTTACCCATCTGTTCATTACCTGCTTATCTACGGGAGTTTTCCCAAAAAGAATAAAGCATGCGAGACTTAGTGTCTTACACAAATCTGGTGACCGAAATATCTTTTCTAACTATCGTCCTATCTCGATACTTCCTGTATTATCTAAAGGCTTAGAAGAATTTATATATCAACGTGTCATGTCTTTTTGTGAAAAGTAGTCTATATTATCACCGAATCAATACGGCTTCTGACGGGGCATGTCCACAGAACTGGCTCTCCTCACACAAAAAGAACTCATACTTAACTAATTTGAAAAGAAACTGTTGACACTGAGTGTTTTTATTGACTATTCCACAGCATTGGCCAGAATCAACCACGAAATACTCTGTGCGAAATTCCGTCATTGTGGTTTTTGCGGAACCTCAGTTGACTTTCTGAAATCGTATTTATCACAAAGAAAGCAAACTTTAGTTATAAATGCAGCCAATCCTCCTTACTAACCATGACGTCAGGTGTACCTCAGGGCAGCTTATTAGGGCCCCTACATTTTAATATTGATATAAACGAGATGAAAAGTGTCAGCAAATGTGTGGACTTAATATTTTATGCAAATGACACTAGTATACTTTTTCATGGTAATGATTTGGGTAAGCTTGCAACCACAACCAAACACATTCTCAACGACATCTTCATATAGAGTACTGCAAATTATTTATGAACAACACAAAGAAATTCAAAGCTGTGGTGTTCGCACCGGTTCAAAAGGCTGTCTGTCAGGGTTTGAATATACACCTAAGGGCCGCAAAAATGGAGGTTGTCAAAGAAGATTCATCATTAGGAGTAATTTTAATGAAAATCCTAATTGGGACGAACACGTTAGTGAAGTAACTAGAAATGTGGCTAGGACATGTGGTACACTCTCTAAACTTCGACAGATGTTTTCAGCAAACATTAAACTTTTACTCTATAATACGTTGTTTTTATCTCACATAAACTATTAGTCTAGTGTGAGCAGATCAATGCAAAGAAAATAGGAACAAAATATTTTTACGGCAGAAAAAAGCTATTCATCATATTGTAAATGTACCATACAACGCACATACAAGTGAATTATTCAGAGAATATAACATTTCACCGATCGATCACATACACAGCTTTAACCTTATTATAAAATACAAACAAAGCTTGCTATCAATTAAAGCTTGTTTTCTTCAACTGTCTAACATCAGGAAAACTACTCAGCGTCATTATGACATTCGGAAAAGGCCTTCCTGGTTCGTTCTTTATTCACGAACTAATCATGGTTTGAGAAGACTTGAACACTGTATTGCTGCTTGTTTTAACATGCTTTAAGATAAAAGCATTGCCAATTTTATTACACATAAAAAACAACTTACAAAGCATCTCATCCAGAATGCCAGCGGGTAGTTTAGCTTTTTCTAATTGCCCGGCTAAAATACTATATGTGAGAGAAACACCCTATAATAGTGCTCGTGTGTAACATGGCATCCTATAATGTTTGCTTTCTTTGCCGTAACTTTTCACTCGTCAGTGTTTCCCTTGTACATCAAAACTTATGCTTTTCGCGAATCCAGTGTTGTACACGTTTTATATTAAATTTGTAATACTTTGTTAGCCGTTTAGCAACGTGTGCATCGTTTCATGACTGACCGCACGCTGTTTTCTTGTTTTATTTGTTGTTTTTCTCTCTTTGTGGTTGGCTTATTTTATGTCAACCTGAATCTAATGTAATTTGATGCCTTTTCTTTTTATTTCGTAATATCTTGATGTTCGAAAATCGACGTCAAATTGCTTTTTATGTTTGTGCTCTGCAGATATGTAATGCCAAGTGAAAAAGGGTTGGAGCCTCGTCAAGCTGCTAACATAACAGCTTTTTGCTCTTATTCTTGCGTTTTCTTTCCGCAACTCTGTGAAGAAAATGCTCAATACAACTGAAACTGAAACTGAAATATGCGGCGCCATCCCCTCAACCTCTGGGCGTTAATCACCGTCTTCTGTGCGGAGATTTAAGTATATTTGCGCAAGTATTCTCTGGATTTGCATTGTTGACACTTTACCGAAAAGGGCAAGCGAATCATTGCCACTGCGACTAGATTGTCCTGAAAAGAAAATAGCAAAGGTGGGGCTTGCGGAATACTATCTGGTAAATCAAAACGCTCAGAGAGTAAGCGAAAGCCCTAGAACCGTATCTGCATGTTTAATCGGTGCATTCAGCTATATAAAATATAAAATAATTAGTCTCTTACCTTACCATTGCTTTCCTCTCGGTGCAGAATGATTTCTTTCCTTATTGCAGGGATTTCAATGACGGACATCGCCTGTTCTAGGTGCGAGTGGCCAGAGCCTATGTTCATAAATCCCCACACAGCAGCCTCATTGACTTCTAGCGTCTTCTTATCCGTTAGAAGAATTGGATCTGTTACAAGGTCAGTGGTGACCTTTCTGTTCCCGCCGCATTCAACGCACTTAAACGTATAATTGGGCCGAAAGCCTACTCGGCGCTCTGTCTGCAATTCAAAGCATCCTCCTTGCGGACTGGTACAGCGATGGTGTGAGAGTTCTTGTATTGCCTTTATGAAATGAGTGACCAAGACAATTCTTGATATGTTAATGCACTCCGACGAAACATCATTTGAAGTACTCGTATTGCTGAGATTTGGTAACTGCTCGTTCCCTTCCAGGCCTCCCGAATACTGTACAGAAAATTCATCCCAGACGTCAGCACTCAGTTCCGGCCGCGAAATGGTACACTCATCAGAAGCATTGTAACTATTCAGGCATGTCATAGTTGCTTGTGCTTTTAATTGCGAAGCATTTCTTAGCAACGGTGACTTTGGGTGTATCTATCTATCTAGCCGCCTACGACTTTTAGCTCTCCTGATCGTTTTGATACTGCTATCAATACCAAACTTCGCATGACTCAACATGACTGTATGGAGAACACAATTTATTAGTCACAACATAAAAATCATGATATGTATGCCATGAATGTCAAGATTTACATTTCATAGTGCTGCAGTTCTTGCGGTGGTTTCGTTCGCAGGACGTGTTGGAAAACTTGTATGGTATGACATGATTGCATGACGAACACAAGCGACAGACCCCAACATGAAAATCATGATGTGCATGTCATGTAACAACAAGACTACTTGCCACGCTCATGATGCGCTGACAGCCGTTTCACGAGCTTCACTTATTACTAATTTAGTATTACGGGACGTGAATGGATGGCGAAAGTATGGTACTGTTGCCAACATGAAGACATTAGGTGCGTGCCATGTAACAACATGACTACATGCTACGCTCATGATGCGCTCGCGGCCGTTTCGCTAGCTTCACTTATACGAAATTTGTTATTACATGACGCGAATGGATGACGTAGGTAAATGGCACATCCAAACAGGATAATCACAATATGCGTGTAATGTAACAACATGACTACATACCACACTGATGATGCGCTCGCGGCCGTTTCGCTAGCTTCACATATGCTGAAATTGGTATTACGTGACGCCAATGGATGACGAAGGCATGTGACTGGTGCAAACATGATAATCATGAGATTCGTGTCAACTGAGAACGTTACTATTTGCCAAACTCAAGGCGCCAGTCCATTGCGACGTGATGCTATGCGCGTGCTTGCCGGCGTTCATTTCGTCGCGTCACGTCGGCGTTGCCACGCCAGACGCCGGTCCTGCCATATACTCGCCGGCGCGCGCCGCTCATTGTTGCTTTGACGCATGTGCGTTTCAGCGCGTACGGCGTCCCTCCGTCAAGAAAAGAGGGAGACGTAGTGTTGTCTGGGTAACGCATCGGCGGGAAACGCAGCATGTCGCATTTCGCGCCGGTTTCCGTCGGGCCGCGACGACGGACGCTTGTGGCACCTGGCGTCAGACTATACGGTTCTCGCGTTTTGCTAACGTTGCGCCGCTGTGCCTAACTTGCTCACTCGTCCACGCTACATTAGAGTATATTGCGCGCTTCATGATGAGCTCGCGGGCGTATTGCTAGCTTCATATATACCGAATTTGGTGTTACGTGACGTCAACACATGGCCAAATATATGATTGAAGTAAACATGATAATCCTGACACGCGTGTCATGTAAGATCATGACAACATACCATGCTCATAGCGCGCTCGTGGCCGCTTCGCTAGCTCCACATGTACTAAATTTGGTATCACCTGACGTGAATGAATGACGAAGGTAAACGACACATAGAAACATGACAATCATGACAGGGAAGCCATGCACGTCATCATTTACCTCGACCTCGTAACGTTGTGCTGATCTTAAAGTGACATATCAAGATTTGACATTCGTGCTTCGCATATCATCAATTCCTTCTGTACGTGGGATATGCCACTTTTTTTTGCTCTGTTAAAAGGGTATAACAGGTGTTATATGGATGTTATAAGTATAGATGAAAATTTGTATAAGCATTTTGAACGTTTCTGAAGGGCTGAGCCGACGTTTTTGCCATTGTCATAGAAATCAAAATCTCGCAAACTAGTTTTCGACAGAAAAATAAAAGAAAAAATACATTCCCTATGGCAAGCATAGAAGCAGTACACGGCCTACTACTGCCAGAAAGAAACCAAGGAATGCGAAGCTTACCTTTTCATTGTCAAGACATTCAGGTGCTTTTGACGTTCCGCTGATAATCCTGTTCGCTTTCGCAAGAGAGCCTTCCCGAGCTTCACCACGGTATGTAAGCGCGAATAATTTAGGTGCAGGTGTTAAGGGCAAACAACTCACTGTTTGAAGCAGTATCACGCACGACAAAGGACCTAGATGAAAGGCAACGTTCTATTGATCTACCTCTAAACAAGACTGGCTGTAAGGTGACATTGAAGTTGTGGTGTTGGTTGTAAAGACAAACGCTCGCTTCTTACTGCAGTTCTTGAGGAAAAAACAGCGCAGCGTCTAAATACATTTGTTTGAAAACAAAAAAACACACACGTATACACACGCACATTGGTCCGTCCAACAGCTTTTACTCACACACACACACGCACGCCCTACTCTCTCGCCAACGCACTCACTCACATAATCTATTGTGTCTCAGTGAAATAGTATTGAACAAAACATCAATCAAACACTTTGCATCGCTTCAGTTGAATCGCATGGCCTCTGCTAAAAATATAATTTTGATTCATTTTAGCGACCGTGCCAGTGAATTTTACAGCATTGGGCGAGTGTATGTCTTTTACAGGTGAAGTTGCTTATGGCGAGGTTTGTGCGTCCGTCGTCGTGCGTAACCACCGGTGGCACATACCCGAGAAAGCAGTGCTAACAATGTCCGCTGGATGGCGGTACGCAAATATGATGAATACAATATGAGAAGTTGTGAGATGGTCGTACTTGGAGTGTTCACTAGTTTGACGTACGGACAGATGGACGTACAGACGGACGCACGGACGAACAGACAAAGGGACGGCCTCACGGAAAAACATATGGACACACTGACGGTTACACGAATAGATGGACACACGGACGAACGCATGGATGGATGAACGAACAGAATCACGGACGAACTGACGAACGCTTCGCCTCATCAATCATCATTCACTTCGTTGATATGCTGTGATTTTGTGTGTGTGTGTGTGTATGTGTGTTGCGCACACTGTTAAAAAATATCGTCAAAATGACGGGAAAATTTTGGCAGCTCTATTTCTAAGCGCTTCAACGTCAAAGTGACAGCAGGCCATCATTTTTAAATTACGGTGTAGTTGTTTTCATTTTGACGTCTCCCATGTTAATTTGAAATGCAACCTAGTCGTCAATTGGACAGCATGTTGTCATATAAAAATGACAGTGTTCTTGATCATTTTGACAGCTCGCCATGTCAATAAGAAATACAACCCAGTTGTCAATATGACAGCTTCACCGCTGATCTGACTGCACCAAGTCATTTTAAAATGACGATGTTCTCGGTCATTCAATCATTTTGGTGTCTCGCATGTCAATACAATATACGACCCAGTAGTCACTTCTGCAGTGCTGCGCAATCACATTAACTGCATGCAGTTAATTTCAGATGACGATGCTTTTTATTGTGGCACTTGGCGTGTTAATGTGAAATAAGAACACTGAATATGACAGAGTGATGCTCTGATGTCTGAATGCTTTCTTGTAAATTGCAAAAACGTTTCTGGGTTTGGCAGCCCAGTTTTATCAGATTATATGCCCGTTGGAATTCCTCATTTACTTGAATGTGTCAGTATGGTCCTCTAAAGTGTGTCTCACTTATAGCGGATTCTGCAAAAGATACTGCAATACAATTGGCACATGTACTTGCATATTTATTTGAAATACAGTCGCAGCATTAGGTCACCACCACAAAATGAAGGGCACTGCAGCACCTGTTATTTGAAATACGGTCGCAGCATTAGGTCACCACCATACAATGAAGGGCACTGCAGCACCTGAAAAACGAAATGTAATACGATGATTAATAAAAGCTTTACTACATACTTGTTGAGTTTGCACAAAATACACACTAAGTGCTTTATGTAAGTACAAATAATTGTACTTACATAAACACATAGGGAGCATAAGACATAAGGAACAACGCGATTGCCAATAGCGATCCACAGCTTGTAAGTTGTAGTTGCAGCTTATTTGAAGCAACTTGCGAAACTTGATTGTTAAAGCATTAGGAGCTAAACAAGCTAAACAGGGACATTAAACATGCTACATTTGAAGTATGACATTAAGACCCAGTGCTCATTCATATTCAATCACAAAGTTTGTGATTGACTCCGGCTTATAGATGCTGGTAAATCATTTAAATAAGCGCGGACAAAAAGGTGCTGATGTTGTCTAAATGTTCTCGCGTCCCTCCAGCTTGTACATGCTGCTAGGTCACATTGCTACTAGGTATAAACACGCGCAAGCACAGAGACCGGCAGAACACAACTTCAAGGACATTTGTAATTTCGTATAACTATTTTGTCAGCAACCAACGAAGGTCATTAGTAAATGCGCTGTTTAGCATAACTTTACTACGACTACCGCAACGTTAAGTTTATGACTAAACATGTACGAAAATAAGCGTTTTCGCCACTGTTTAGCCAACTGTACACATCGTTTCACGTTATATTCGTCTCAAAGTCGTTTTTTTACTATAGTACAACTTCGTGACAATTGGCTAATATAAACCATCACGTTTAACTAAATGCTACTTTTCTATAAAAAAATCACCAGTATGTACTATATTGTCCATTAAGGCAGCATAAAAAACCACGGAAGCGTAATAGTTTGTAACACTTATTTGAAGTAAAAACCATACCAACTTTCTACAGGAAATATTTTCTCCGAACCAAATTTAGAAAGAATAGCTTTTTATAACGCGTTTCAAGGTTTCTAGCTTTGCGGAAAAATTCACATGTGGGTTGAGGTTATGAAAAATTGTTTTCACAAGAAATGTTTGGGAGGAGGACTTCCTGCTTCATCTAGATTGTTCTCAATTTCATTCAAGCCAATCGCCGATGGTAAAGCCCCAAGGTTGGGCCAGTTGATGAGGACTGGCCGTATCGCAAAACAAGAATTTACAGTTTTTTGTGCCAAAAAACTGTGCCATTTGCTCCATGCTCTAAAGGTATTCACTACATATCAGAAAAACATATTTCCCTTCACTAGACGCACATTTCTCTGTATTTGCCATTCTGGCGCAATATTATTACAGATGAATAAAAACCTGATTGAAAGAAAGGGCTAACAGAATTAACGAGATTACAGTGACCAACTTACGACCTTAAAATCAGAGGGCTTTAATGAGGCTCAGCAGCGTTGGCACGATACCACAGTTGGGTTCTTTGCCTCGTCTTTTTGGTGGGTTTATCTGCCCGAAATACCTGGAATGAAATAGAGGACAACAGAATACATTTGCCTTAACTATGATTGCCATAAACTCTACCTCCAGATCTGTAAAGCTATGAACGTGTGAACTGCCTATGGCATGTAAAACAAAGTGTTCTCAAGCAAACGGACACCACACATTACCTTTCATCATAACCTGTTGCAAACAATGCTATCACATTGGCTGGCTTAAAGAGACTGACAACTAATTTTTAGGGCACAGATTTTCTTTTGCGCAACGAAAAGTTAACTTGTCAATGTCTAGCCACCGAATGGTTATGTTGAAAATGCCATGAAACATTTCTAATCAGAATTTTTTAATCTTCGGCGATTATGAATTATTATACACACTTTACAGCACATGCTGCAAGCAGTGACTGCGAGAGTGATTTGTGTTTGAGCGCGGCAGTTTACGCACGTGCCACGGCTCTACATGGGCCACTGAAAGCCGCGAAGGCAGCGCCGTTTCTCACCGTGCAACTCCTTTTACCTCGTACACAGTAAACATTTTTACACCAAGAAGGGTGTAAATGAGCTTGTCTCATGGACGACAGGCTAATGTTGTTAATTCAGCACCTTCCAAAAAGGGTGCTTTTTCATGTACCCTTACAATAGGGTGTACATGTAAAAATTTGTGGGGTGTTGCAAAAACACCCTTAAATAAGGGCGCCCTCAATGTCCTTCACTTTTTTAACACCCACTGAGGAGGGTGCGAGAAGGGTGCAGAAGGGTGTTGAGTGCCCATGGCAGGGGTGCCAGTGTTCTTTTAGGCTGCACTAATATATGTCAGCATGCACTGATTACACACTACTTGAAGAAAGTGGTCCTGATTATCAATGGTGCGCCACCTCTCGAACTCCATTCATTGCGTGTGGGCAAAAATATAAACACGTACAATCGTGTATGAACTTCTGCCGTATAGATATATACTTCTCAGTATATGCATAATGCATGTAACAGAAAACTAAGCCTTGCTGCCCTTGCATATTGCATATATTTAATAGGCAAATAAAACTTATAAACTTTTCTTCTGCCACACAACTTTGTCACCAGATGTGTAACATGTTCACGTATACGTACACTACACACGCAACACCTCAAATGTTTCATATAATTTCGAAGTTTCAATTTATTGACAATTCTTTGAAACATAGAATTACACTGGTTTCAGTTTAGTATACTGCTTCAAGTACATAGAGACTATAAATGAAATACACGATATTATATCGCTATACTTTTTTCAAGTATCTAAAATCCCTGTGGTTTCCAGTTTAATACTCCTTCATGTACACAATCGCTTAGTAGGAATGAAATATTGACTTATATTTCTTTTCAATATATACAATCACCAGAATTTCACTATATAGGCCTTGATGTACACAATCGTTCCCAAGAAGTGATGCACACGAAAATATATACCGATAGTGCTTTCAAATGTTTACAATCACAGTTGTTTAAGCTTTGTATTCCTTGATGTATAACAATTGGGTATGAGAAATGATGTACATGCAAACATATATGGGTTTTCCCATATATAATTTATTCGAACACTTAAAAAACCAATACAATGATCAGAAACAAGTTAAGCTAAAACGAACACAAAACTGAGACAGGAAACACAAAAAAACAAACGAGGTAATCCATAATTATGGCTAATGACACAGCCGGGTCATTTTATGCGAAATGTCTCAGTCATTTTGGTGACCATCTTAAGTGTATTCGAAAAACTCGTGCTGCATTGAAAATATTGAACTTCTGAAATATTTAGGAGAGGAAAAATATTTGGTCACGTGGCTGCCTTCTGAACTTCCTGGAATGCCGTCTAGGTGTTGTATGTGAAAAATTTTATTTTAAAAGCGTCGCTCCTTCTTTCTATATGAAACTCAATCTACGTGTTAAGTAACAAGAGTTTAATTTGGGTGAGTTGGTTCATCGCAGTTCTGTGCTAATGACAGCGCGACGACTTCAGGAAGAGACAGAAAAGACGGTAAAGAGCACCGACTTTCAACTGAATTTAATCAATGTGTTACGAGCACATTTATACGGAGTACAAGAACAGTGCTCATGCACGATGACACGTGTGACCACTACAAAATAATCTTAACTGAGAAAAGAATACTCCCACTCGGAAAGAATAAGTGAACGTGCAGTGATGCACTGATCATTGGTCTTCCTGATAAAAAATACTTCTACAAACTTTAAATTGGCATTAGGTAAACCTATTCTCGCGACGAATGGTGCAAGATTGACAATTCCCGTTGCTGTTTAGTACACACACTTTTGAAAGCTTGCGAGGGTTGGAAAACAACATGTCAATATTATATCTGCTGGCTATATTTTTAAATGTGAAACACGTTATGTGGTATAACATGCAAAAATTTTGGTCATTCTATTTTTTTGTTGGTCCTGTCTTCTTTAACTTTAATTTCTGCAGGAGGTTTTCACAAACGGGTGTGATAATTCTGTTGGAGTATCCAGCATCTTTTGTCTTTTAATCTTGTTTTTAAGCCTAACCTCACCCTTGTGCTAACATGACTTCTGAAGGGTGGCCTGAGTACATGTGGTGTCGATTCCTCTGTTTACAAAGTTTGAATGCCTACTGCCAAAAGGCAGAACATTCTTAGCACTCCTGGGCTGATAGCACCAGCCAATACCCCAACAGCATCATCACACTCGTTTGCGAAACCCTCCAGTAGAAAGTAAAGTTAATGGAAACAGGACCAAAAGAGAAACAGAATGACCAATGACCTTGGCATGTTACACGGTACTACGTACATAAGGTGTCTCACAATTTAAGGAAAAGAGCCAGCAGACATGATATTGTTGTTTTCCACCCCTTGCAAGCTTTCAAAACTGCATGTACTTACAGCAACAGGAATAGTCAATCTTGCACCATTCGTTCCTAGAATAGGTTTATTGAATGCCAATCTAATGTGTATGAGATACCACTAACATGTGGAAAAATGAACGTAGGACAAACTGGGAAATGCTTCACTCATTGAGCAAGACAGCATGCTTTATATGTTAAGAAGGACTATAGTAGTCTCATGGCTGGACACCGTAAAGAATCTAATAGCAGTCCTAGGTTTCATGAAACACGGTTTTTGAAAAAAACAAGCAGAAAAAAATGAGAGATTTTAGAACTTTTTTATCGGGAAGGCCAAAGATCAATGCATAAGTACGCCTTCACTTATGTTTTCCGAAAGAGAGTATTCTTTTCTCGGTTAAAATTATTTTCCAATAGTCACGTATGTGTTGTTGCAGATGGGCCCTGTTCTTGAGCTCAGTATAAAAAAAACGGTCGTAGCACCTTCAATAAAATTCAGTTTACAGCACTCTTTCCTGTCTTTTTTGATAATATTTTTATTATAAAAATAAATTCATTTTTTTACACTTTAGGTATGGTGATGAGTTTTTTTTTGTATCACAACATGGAGCAAATTGCATCTCAATACGTACAAAAATCACGATTTTGTGAAATTCGAGATATTTTCTCGTATATTTCAGCAGCTTGAGAGGTCTAAAAATATTTTTTTCCTCAAAATATTATTTCTGTGGAGCTAGTATTCACTGCACAGATATTCATACGAAACGCAATATTGCAATAAAAAATGCAAACATAACACATTTTGGTTGGATTCTTGGAAGCGAATGTGGCAAAAAATTGCACTAATGTTATTGAGCTTCTAATACCTTACACAAGGACATTTACTTAAAATGTAGACCGAATTTGCTTTAGAAGAAATAAGCGGTAGTTTTAAAATGAAATTTTCTTCAAACAGCGCCCAGACGGCATTATGCCAAGAAGTTCAGAAGCCAGCCACATGAACAAAACTTTTTTGGTGAAATATTCTAGCAGTTCACTGTTTTCAACGAAGTAAGTCAGCTATATTTAAGCAAAATAACTTACACAAATAACAAGATTTGTTCATCTACCATGATCACACTAGAAAAGTTGTTCAGGCATTGTGACACTGAAATTTTCAGCGCCGCACTGCCTTAACAACTTCTTCGATAAACTCCAAACTCACGCCGAGAAAAAGCCGCCCTATCACGCTGGTTGTTAAAGGTCTTGCGGCTGTAAACATTGTTGAAAATAAAAAAAAAATCAACTCATCACTGCTGTCTATTCTTCTTCGTCATTACTGACACGAAAGATTTTTCAGTCATCCACGTGGACGTTCAGGAACTAGGCTTGCTCTAGGCTGTGGTCGGGGTTGACTACGCAATGCGTAAGCTGCACCCTCTCGTCCTGTAATAAAAAATATGATTTCTCATAAAATGGTGTTCGTGCTGTTTCGGCAGCACCATATATAAAGAATGTGTAGTGTGTATCCTTCGAAATGACGTGTAATTGGCATTACACTGAAGTTGAAGCATACAACCCATACATTCTAATAATTTCGTATGATAAAAGTAAGATAGTTTTCCAGCTAATCACTGCAATTCTGAATGCCTCAATAAGGGCATCAAATTGAACAATTTTCTCGTTCTTTCTACCCTCACAAGGAGCTCCGTCCACGGCATCTAATGCAAATTTGACGCTGTGCTTCCTATTTGCCTGCTTTCTAGACGTATGGCTGCGAACATGTCTTTTGTGCGCCTAATCTAGCACAGAAATTTGTCATCTGTAATTCAATCACCTTAATTCATTGTTTTAATAAAAGGTGTGATAGCTCGTCCACTCGTTAAAGAGTTGCGCGCCTGCAATAGGCATTGCCTAGAAAGTATGAAAGTATTTCTTTTTAAAAAATTCTTCAAAGCTTGCCTTCAGAAAAAGCGTCTGGCCTATTTTGACAACCAAGCCCATCCTCTGATGGCAATCAGGGGCACGCTATCAGCGATTATTGACCACGGGATTTACAAACGTAACCCGTGTCTAAATACTCAGTTAAACACAATAAAGCAAGTAGGAGCGCTCAAACGACGCCAACGCACGCGGACGCTGTCTACGTTGCAGCAGCCATGGCTTATGTTTGAGCTACCGCACATATCTCCCACAGTCACGTATACTCTCTCAATTGTGTTATAACGCCGAACGTTATCGCAGATGAAAGCAAAGCACGAAAACAGAAAACAGAAACGAGGGAAAACAACGCACGGCGATGGCCAAAATAACGCGCCTTTGGAAGTCTGTTAACTCTTTCCCTTTTGTTGGTGACACGTGTAATAAATAGCTTAAAAGGCCGAGGTGCACGTGCTGGCAGCATCGCGGCATATCAGCACCTCCAACTATACCGTCTTTGGCAAAAAAAAGCCATTTCGTACAGTGTGCCTCTGTACATAAATTTGTCTTTTTTTTCTTTTTTTACGCTTACACCTACAGAAGCACGTTGCACATTTGAGTAATAATAGAAAAGTTATTACGAAGTAGCCTAAAGCGCATCTTGAAACAATATCAATCACTTTGAGCAGTGTAGAGACAATGTGCGATCAGCAACTAATCGCGCCCTTGTTAAGTGATTACATCACTCACTGTATGAGTGATGCAGGCACTTACACAACATGGTGCATAGTAGTGTGAACTTGTTAAGTGACACGTTTATTCGGGCATCTGCAACAGGCCCGCGAACGTATGCTGTCGTAAAAGGCTGGCAGCCTACTTCAAAAGAGCTGCTGCAGGCGCCCAGCTAGCGCTGTATGATTGCTACCTACGAAAACAGTACACTCACCGTTAACAGGCCCACGTTATCCGTGTCTGCCGCCCCATAAATATCTCTTAATTCGAGAGTCATTTCGAACACGGTGTCATGCGTGACCACCATTTAAGATGCACTTGTTCGCTAGAACTTACACAGCGACCAAGACCCCAGACCAACGCTACGCATTTGAAAGACGGATGAGACAGAGAGAGCAACGTTAAGAGACAGAAGGAGAAGGTACTGGCGGCGGCACCGCAGCTGTCGACGCAGGTGTTTGGAGACGCAAATATTTGCTTATCTACACCGCCGTTAAGGGGGCAATGCTGGCCCGGGTGAGCGGGGTGAGTGGGAAACTCGCCAAGAGGGCGCCGAAAGGAAACGCTCTGGCGCATACGGCGGGCGGTGGTTTGACAAAAAGTCAATCGAATTGCGCTTCAAGAATGACTCCTTGAAATGGAAACTCTCCTTCCACCCAGCCGCACAGCGGCGCAGGTTATTTACCAGCCTCGGGTTCTTTGAGTATTTTCACTGAATGCCACTGCAGTCGGTGAAAAATAGTGAAGCAAAATTGCGGAAAAGAGAACACCCTGGAATGACCGGAAACAATAATTACTTCGTCCTCGGTGGCATTAGCGGGAAAGCATCGCTACACCTTTTTTCATAGGAATTTCTTTTCGCATTGTCCGTGCCTGGTGAATCCGCATGTGGTGCCGCAAACACTGAATGCGTAGTCGAAGCTGGAACAAATTAATTCACAGTCGCGGATGTTTAGAAAGCTTCTCACGCACCACAAAATGTGCCGAGGATGTTATAACAAACTTCTTGCTGACAACATGATCAGCACATAATTCCATATGGTTGCCCTATGAGCTAGCTAAGCACCTGTAGCAAAGGCAGGGCACGTTCTTGTTAAATGTTGTTAATATAAACAATGGTTGTGCATAAGTGCAGTGACAGTTTTCCGTGTGAATTGGTCATAGCCCACATTTTCGAGCGTAGAAGCGCTTCAACGTACCTAATCAGCTACCACAGCAAGTTCGTAAGCAATGATGAGGTACGAGAATGTGCAGCTGTTTTCCATGCACTGAATAGTCCGTGTACAGTGCGCTGACCACAGCCATTCATTAAGCCACCTTCCATGTAGACTCCCAGTCTGAACAGGTGTGGAACCTTAAACATTAAGAAGCAGTGCCCCCCCCCCCCCTCGCACACACACACACGCGCGAAATTCGAGGGCGCACGGGCTGATACACACGCATACTTATTCACAGGCGCACGCGCATACACTTATACACACATACGGCCACACACTCACGCGACCGTAAAAGCACGCATGCATGGGCGTACACATGTGCAGAGGCACGCTTAACACAAGCACGGACTCGCAAATGCACGCGCATGCACACATGCACGGGTGTACACACAATCGCGCTTACACACGAACACATGCGCAGGCTCACGCACACACATACATACTCGGGCGAACATTATGTTCATGTATTTAATCCATAGAAAACATGTAGCTTATAACCAACGCTAAGGAAAGCTTTCGTAACATGGATTGTAGTTAATTGCCATTCTGCATTCTGCTGTATTCGGAGAGCACCTTCACACTTTCTAAGTCTAGGCCGTCATTTAACGCAAGGTCCACATATTCGTGCAGTAGCTACGCTGCTCAGCCGCCAATCCGAAGGTCGCGGGTTCGATGCCGGCAGTGGCAGTCAAATTAAGACGGAGGCAAAAAGGTAGAATCCTGTGCCCTGTGCGATATCAGCGCTCAATAAAGAACAACAAATGGTCAAAATCTCTGGAGCTTTCCACTAAGACGACCCTCATAATCATATCGAGGTTTTTAAGACGTAAAATCCCAAATATTATATTTATTTTGCTGCATATTTCTTCTGACGAATTGTCACCTACACCCTTCTCAGTCACAAAAGCACCCTTAGAGCCTATTGTAGGGTGCTATCGAGGCAAGCACTCAAACAAAGGGGTGCTTTTTTTTCAATCGACCATTTATGTGTGTTAAAAGGTCTTGTAAAGAGTGCTTTCCCGTAAAAGCACCCTTTTTACACCTTTTTTGGTCTGAAATTAAGTGCAGAACAGAGCGGGGATAAATAATAATATACATACTATAACTTCGTGGATCAATTATGGCATGCATGACAGCATCAAACTACGTGACTACGTACAACACAGTGACCGACTTCATAATCCACATTCAAGGCTCTTCTGCTAGGCCACGCGACCTACCGGTTTTTGTTACTTTTAAGCACAATTTTAAAATATAAATCTTTCTCCCAATGCGAAAATGATCCTGGAATCTGTCACTATATTTCACGTTATTTTCCTTTCTACTAGGATGTAATCATACGTTCTGCCCAGTTTTCGGTCCCTTGCGAAGGTTCCATGTGGTTGTGCCCGAAATATGTTTTATGAACATAACAAGCACAAAATATGTTTATTGAGCGAGTCTAAGCGAGCTCTACCTTGCATTGCCGACCAATAGTCATATCTACTCGCCTATCGGAATAACTATCAGTCTTCTATCGGTTTACGTTTATACTCAAATTTATTCACACATCCCTCAAGGCACTAGCTTTCATGGTCCACCTCAGTGTTTATTGACAAGAGGTGTGATTGGGGGAGACGTAGAGGGGTGCCATAACCTCGCCCGAAAACTCTTTCACCGGAAGTTCTTGCTATAAATACCTCATATGAGTCGCACATTTCATAAAAAATGTCCTTAGTGGATTGCAGCCACTGATAGCTTGTTTTTGTAGGTACAAAGTCAAAAGGCATCTTGTAGAGCACCGATTTAGAGATGTTGACGTTAAAGAGTTCTTTACATTGCGATCGGAAAACTAATTTTACGCCAACGTACTCATGAGTCGACTCACTCAGACTAACTCAGACTCAGGTCAAGCCGTGAGTCTGAGTCAGTCCGGCTGAGTAATATGTTCCTGAGTTTGAGTCCGAGTCTGGTTCAGAAGGAGTTTAGTGAGTCTGAGTCTGAGTGAGTCTGGTTGAGGAAGGTTTGAGTGAGTGTGAGTCCGAGTGAGCTCTCAGAGCAAAATATCTTTCTTGAGTTAGTCTGAATGAGTCCCAATAATTTTGCCAACCTATGTTCACATGTATAACTATCTTGCGAAACAGTTTTGTGGGTTATTACTAAAGTAGTTAAATTTAAAAAAATCCACATTTATGTCAGTTCATTGTTACTACTACGTAAGCTACTTCCAAGCTTAACGCACGTAGTACTCTCACATCATTAAATGTTCAAGTAGGGGATAGAATCACTTTGTGACAATGTGATCACCAAATTTCTGGTGATGAGAAACCACTTGACAGGGAACGCTGCTGGAGGCAATGATTTGACACGAAGACTTTTCATCACTTTCTTTAAAGCGTTAGTTTCACAGGAACTCCCTGTTCAACAATTTCTCATCACTTCGAGCCTCCATCTTATCTTAACTTCTATCTTGTTAAGCAAACTTTAAGGAAGACAGCAACTGCAACTGAATCTATACAATTAGGGTACACCTTAAACGAAATGTGCTGCTATTCAATGTCACTGGTGAAACACTTAGAGAGATAAACATTTATGAATTATTCACTAATGAATGATATTCACTGGTGCTACCAAGATATGCCTGATGCTCTCAGATAACCCACTAGCCATACCAATGAATCAAAAAGAAAATGAGACTTCAAGAACATATTGCACTCCAAAACCAGATAAAAAACATTCTCTAGGACTGCCTACAGGTACGTTTCCTGTTGCCTGCAGTACTTGGTCACCACACTGACTTTAATTAACATTCAATACTTTACGGGTACTGGCTTTTTTCACTTAATGTCCAAACGTTTTCAAAAGGAGCTTTAATATTTTGCTTATTTGTCTCTGCAAGAACTACATATTTAGATGGCAGCTTGGAGGGTTTGCAATGTTGAAGGTGAAAAAGGTACCAAGCAGCAAGCCCGTGCCCTTCCCCATGCTGCTGGTACTGATAACCTCCACTCCGTCAACAGCAAGTACGACTTTGTTTATGTCGCTCATGCTGGAGCTTGCATGGAAGCAAAATTATTCCCGTTAAGAGTGATGCAACAACTTTAAGGACCACTGACACCGAAATTGAAAACCTCTCGTAATGACTCCTAATGAATGGCTGCTCCCTCATTATACATGGCAAAGAAACTCATTTGCGCCAGCGCAAGACAAATGTTTATTTATAAGCTTGTTTGTTACCAGTAGTGGCAGTTACGATTTCGAAGAGCACTTAGCAGTCACACAACATGCTCAACCTGCTCGTAAGCAAATACTACCACGTGACAGCAAATACCAATGACGTCACTGGCTACATTCTGCCATGTCAGAGCCTTGGAGCAGCCACAGCATTATATGCGCTGGACCATTTTTTATTTATTCATTTGTAAAGCAGCATGTCAAGAAGTGATGATAGAAGCAGTGACAGCAGAACATTGATGCGATCTTTGGATTGGACACAATGCCCATTTAAGTTGCACTTCACGGCAGTTTGCTGCTAAACGCTTGGCTGCTTTTATGCGGTAGCGATAATAACATGTACATGTAAGACACAAATGGCGCGATGCTACGCTTCACTGAATCGTACTTAGGTAGTGCAGCGCTCAGTTCTAAAGATATACAAATCCCTCGTACATACACAAACACTGCATAACACTAACGAAATCAACAAATCCTCACTGGACAGTTTCCTTATACTTAATTTCCTCCACTGTGGCTGCACTCCCTATTTCAGAGAAGTCATCATCGAAAATGTAGTGATGATTTGGGAAAACAAATGAGAAATAACCTATCTGATTAGTCAAAACACTCGTATGAAGCCATCCTATGGCCCGATTGATTGACCGATTTGTGGGGTTTAACGTCCCCAAACCACCATATGATTATGAGAGACGCCGTAGTGGAGGGCTCTGGAAATTTTGACCACCTGGGGTTCTTTAACGTGCACCCAAATCTGAGCACACGGGCCTACAACATTTCCGCCTCCATCGGAAATGCAGCCGCCGCAGCCGGGACTTGAACCCGCGACCTGCGGGTCAGCAGCCGAGTACCTTAGCCACTAGACCACCGCAGCGGGGCCGCCATCCTGTGACACGTGTACTCAAAAAGCTCACTTCCATAAATGTAAAGCTACCTTTCCTGCAATGCAGTTTTCTTAACTAGTGGCGGCTAGTCACTGCAAACAACGTCTTCAAGCGTAGTTTACTTGCGCTATGACACAGGAAAATGTACACTAAGCTCTTTCGACATAAACGCATGTAATAGACAAGCCCCAGCACGTACAACTAAGACCTAATCTCCACTTGAAGCATAATAGGTGCCGCCATTTGTTGGGCGAATATGCAGCACAAGGAACTGCACTTGCACAATGTGAAAAGAGTTCGTTGTCCTTGTCACTGTCAAAGGAAATGAACTGCCTATGCATGTGTCATGCAGGTGCAGTAGTAGTTGCCTAGTATTGTTTGCCATGTTCTACTTTCAGCAAATGAATGTGGATAGCAATGAATGCGGATATTCATTAGTCACAAAGCGTGCCACACGTTTGACTGCTGCCTTGCCTGGCGACGGGTATAACTTCGCAAGTGACGTCCCCAGCACCTTCACAATGTGGCGCCTCATCTGGGGCGTGGGCTTAGTCCATTTTCGCAATCCTTCCTAAGCTCTTGAGGAAGGTCAGTTCAAGTCTTCTGGAATTCATTTATGCACAGTTCCGAAACTGGGATTGATGCTGTGACGGGTCTTTCCACTGCAACAGATGTATTTTGCTGTACTGCACTTGTAACAGTGCTGTTTGAGGACTCACTACTTAAATTGGCCTTCACTCCAATAAGGAGTTTTCTGACATAAGGCATCTTGAGATGGGGTTTAAGGTCCTCTGCCTCGAGGTAAACTAGGTCTTTTGCATTTTAGTAGCCCTCAGAGTCTAGGTAGGTGGCAAGATTTGAGAGTTCCTCATCAGTTTTTCAGGCACCATTCTCCGTACCGCCGTAGTGATTGACTCCATTATCTGATAAAAAATACACATTGAAAGTGTGGCTTCATTTATTTGATACACAAACATTTTAACACAGCAGACACTCTTCACCTAATCAAAAAACTATTAACAAAGAGTCCAAGTATATGCTTTCACACATAAAACACACACAATGAATACACATAGTTCTTACACCCAATGAATATAGTCAACATCATGATTCAGAGTTTAAACGTTCTTACACCCGCAGACAAACAAATTCAAAGAACTTCTATGAACAAGCTGTTCATATGCTACACGCACTGGATCCTCACTGGAGAACGTGACTATCTTTAGCCCTCTTCCGCCCCATTTTTCTATTGTGCAATCTGTTTGTACGACAGAAATGTTTTTCCAACAGACACACAACCCGTTATTTTGACTCCTCTCAAGAAATTATGCTTGCTATACCGGATGACAGATCCAGCTTCATAAGTAGTACCATTCAAGGTAAGGCGACGGCTTAGTTGGGCTGACTCTGGCACTGCAGATTCCACTGCATGTACTATTTTGGCATCTATAATGTCTGACTAAAGTTAGAAACAGCTTTTTTGCACCAGATTGTCAGGCAATAAATTTCCCGCTCTGCAGTATGCCTGAAGCATTTCATGCTTCATTGACATCGTTAGAGTTAAGTTCTTGAAATTTCGAGAGCTTCGAATTATTCGTTTAAAGTAGAAATGCTTGCTCTCAAACTGCAGAGTTGCAGCGTGAGATAGCGGACCATAACGGTAGCAGAGCTTTGGGTAATGACAGAGAAAATTGTGTTTAGGCCTCAGTAGTACATGCGCAAAAATGCGAAGTCTTTCAGAGATGTAGTCATCGATCAGCACTCTGAGGTACGCTACCTGGGTAACTTAGAGTGTGGGAGAAAAAAAATAGGAGCAATCATTTTTAACATTAGATACAAGTTCCATGCCATCGTCACACTCAACTATCTTGTCATGGATGAGGACAGGGAGCAGTCAAATAAAGTAATACACCTCAACTGCCCGCCCACACACTTTGCAGGTTTTGTCATTCACAAGTGATGCTGGCCTGCTTGCTACAACACGATGACACCGAGATATATTTCTTATTCGTTCATTCAGCTACGCAACTGCGAACCGTTTTTTTCAAGAACGATGTGTTTACCAACTAATGTTAAGTAAAACGGAGCAATCCCTTCTAAAATGTCATGGGCAATGCATGGTGGTAGTACTGCTGTGACATGGAATGATTCCAAGGCGTTAAAAGCAGAGTTGACCTTAAGTCCCTTTGCCAAATCATACTGTCTCTGTTCGGCCGTGTTCACGTGATTCCTGTGCTTATCGCGTGAGCATCCTGATTCAATCAAGTGACGATTTCACTTGAACTCAACCTTTTTGATCTCACAATACCGACAAAAGTTCTGTGAAGTAGAAAAGTTTTCGGTAAAGCCACCAATTCCATGGCTTCCCAAACTATCCCCTAAAATGGAAACCAAGACATATTTGAAGTGTTCATTTCCCACATTGATGACAGTGCTTTCTAGATCTTTAAGCTCTTCGACAACTCTCTTCATAACAGCATGGTGGCTCAGCTTCACTAGTGTTGCCTCATAACCTACCATCACTAAATGGATGTTATGCACCTTAGTGTTAAAATGTGAAGGAAGATTCGCAACAGTATAATACAAGCCTATGAATTTGTGCTTTTTTCTAGCCAATCCAAGTGGATTTGAAACTTCAAATGCATCCTGGTACAGGAGCAGTTGAACAGCTGTAGTGTTCCGTTTCAAAAAGGAAGATTCCTTGCAAAGTGTACCATTACTAAAACTAGAAAGATACTCGCTATCGCAAATTTTGTTCTTGGTTAGCTCTTGCCACACCATGTCATCCAAAAAAATAGCTGTAAAAGATTGCCTTATTGGTACATAGTGACAGTTTTGTTCAATATTCAAGCTCATCTCAAGAGGCTCTATCATACTGAATTTTTTCTTATAGAAGTCCTGTCGCATATATTTGGTTCTCAGCACACCATCAACTGGATTGAATGGTGTTTCTTCATTACTGAGTGATGACAGGATTTTGGCAGCAATTTCTTCACCTATGTTGTGTTCTTCAAGTATCTTTCCAATTGCTTGAAGCCTGTGGTCTTGTGACTGGAACTCATGAAGTTGATTTCCTTACTGATAGTCTGTACCGAAGATGACCGTACAAGATGAAATGATTCTAACTTCATTAAAAATAGGGCAGCATTTCTTATCTTCCACGACTACACAACCAAGTTAGGAACACTTAGAGGTAATAATTCAACAGTGGCGCATGGCACGTCCCCACTGGCAAGTGTTTCAAGGTCACCTCTATCAAATTGTGCCTCACAGTGAGCCTGATAGCCACTACTGCCATGATGACGGCTCACATGTGATGTGAACGACTTCGCATTTGTGAACATCTTGCAGTTGATGAAACAACATGGCGTAGCAATGCCAGAGGAAATGTGTCGCTTACCTGTCGAGCAACATCTTGTCTCAAAAGGAAGTGGGCATTAGAGAACGTGTGAGGGCAGTTGAATGTTTCCTTCGGAAAAGTTGGAGGAGCAGTGTTGTGAGGTCCATGAATTCGTGAAACTTGGACGCGTAGTGCAATAAGTGTTCTAAAACACTTAAAACAGTGCTCATTCACACATGTTATGCTAACAATACAAACATGCCAATGGATTCTGTAATCTCTATATTCAGACAAATTTTGCACTGGAGTGGCAACAATAACAAATATACATGACTACACATGAATGTTTCCAGGATGATTGAACGCAGAAACAATACGTAGGCCAGCGCTTTCGTAAAGCTGTAGTTCAGCTGCATGCATTCTTTTTCTGCGCATTAGGTATTTGAGTTACTAGAACGAAATACAATACTAAGGACCTTAGTAAAAACCAGTAGATAATGAAGACAAAGAAGATATAGGGATGTTAACTGTTTTAGGAGTATTATGTTATTGTGATATAGATGAAAAGAAAGTAATGTGAACAGCAAGTTGTCTTTTCATCCACTTTGCTTTCTTTACATGTTCACTATGATACACCTAAAAGCAGTACAGTTTAAAGTCACCTGTACCTTCCTTGGCTTCATTATCTGTTGGTTTAATTTGAGGTATGTCAAAAAATATAGCTCTTAAAATTCTCTTCGTTCATTACTGAGGACCAATATCATCTTCATCAGTAATGCAGAAATAACGCAAGTGTATCAAAAACATGCACAAAAACATCATCCTAAGATATTACCTTGGTAATGAAGCAAGCTTCCTTGTTGCCGCAGCTGCACCTGCACTCACTCCGCTTCAAACTGATGCAGACAGCCTCCAACTTGTGATAATTGAAGCAAAGCAGTACATTACTTCGAATTAAGGCACGTTGTTACCCATGCAAAATAATTTGATAGATTTGATTACAACATTGATGAATTTGTTTTGTGTACCTTTCTCAACGCACATGCATTTAATGAGGCTTCAAACCTCCGTTCACCAGCTCCCCTGGTGATGACGTCAGTGCCATTTTAATGAATTTCGGTGCCTGAATATGCCAAATTTTTCGAAACCAAGATGACCCGCTCACCCCAATGTACATTGTTTTTTTCAACTTCAGAAAACTTGGTTTCTTGAGTTGATTGCTAATATTTTTCGCCACGGTTATTATACGACGTGCACTTTTCATGTTCAACTGTTTATTCCATCACACCCGATGGTAGAACTGTTTGCCGCATGGGTCACAAAGGAAAAACAGCAGAAGAACATTTTCGTCTCAACTCGGCTGAGAACGTCAAATTTATTCTAGACACATATACTGACGGAATGTACACAGTTACACTTCAACTTGTGATTACAGGAATGATAGAAAAACCATTGCACGAGGGCACCCTTCTGTAGACAGCAAATTGCCATGAACATTAATTGCTTATTTTATGCATAGTGTTCTTAGTTCTACTCAACGTGAGCCAACAAGCTTTGTGCGAGTAGCGGCTTTTATTTATTTTCACTGACAGCTCGCGCGAGAACGGTCGTCTTACGCCCGCATCGTTTCGATCGAATCCGTACTAATCAATGCAGCGCCTGCAAGTACAGTACATTCTACAGCACCCGCCGCGGCAGCAAGGCACATTTGAGATCTGCAGACAACATCAAACGAAGAACGTACTGCAATACGAGCATGACAGGCGCACGGCTGAAAGAAACGAGATACGCCAAGCCCGACTGGCCGAGGTACACGCCTAGTATACAAGCGCCACAGAGCCGTCAACTTCCAGTGCCTGGCCAGACTATCCGCTGCGACCAAATTTCCCCACTGAGTTCAGTGATGCTTCGTGTTCTTTCCTGACATCCCCGAAATCTCGATAATTAGGGCACAAGCCCTTTCGCGCCAGAATGGTACTACTTTCTGCAAACCTGGCGCGAGCACGGCTCGGCGCTAATCCCCGAATTTGGCAAGAATGAAAGCATGAAAAGAATACTCACCTTTCACAGGTGCATTAGCTTCGGGGCTGTGCTTTCTGTAACATGGTTTCCACGATGTGTCGCCTCCAAAACGCAAACCAATTCAATGAAGTGAGCACAACCGACAGGCGCGCGCGGTTTCTGCAATACAACGAAAAGACAGGCAAAAAAAACACGCGGTAGCAATGGCGGTGACGGCAGCTCGGGAAGAAGCCAGAGAGAGAGACGGCACGCCGACAACCAAAACATGTGTTGAGTGACGACCCGTGACGTATCCTGTACGGAAACCAACCAGAGCACCCGTGGGTTCTTGCTCACCTCCTCTTTGCTCTCTCTTCACTACTATTGACGGTGGTTTTGCTGTTTTCTCCATGTTACACCTGCTGGTTGTCAAAAATGATAAAGAAATGACCATCAAAATGACGAGTAGTTTTTACAGAGCATGCTTTTGCATAATATAATAGGAGAAAAAAAAGATTGCTGTACATTATAACCTTACCATTCGAATGTTATCTGCGAAATTTCACTCTCTCCAATGGTCATGAAGGGTTACCAAAATAAAGTGCATATTGATGATTAGTTGGACATACCACTAATTACAGGAGTTTGAACCCCTTCTAGAACACATTCTTCTGCTAAAACATTTACGTGAGAATCCATAAGTTGTTTGACGCTGTTTCCCGTCTTGCTTTCACCATCTTTGGGCTAGTGCCTAACTTATGGTATAGTGTTCTAGTTCACTATAATAATGGTAAACTATGCTCCCACGAAGTTTGTGCTTCAGGAAATTCACAGCCGCTCGCCTGTCCTAGCTCCCATAGAACCAGAGTTATTGGATGGCCGTCACCAGAACTGACGCACCTCCCTGTGTTTCTTTGTCTTCTTAGAAAATTTTGCTGCCAGTCGTTTTTGGGATGCGATCAAAGCACCCGAACACGCAGTTTTGCAATTGGCGGCACGATGTGGCCCAGCTTCGTCTTTAGTGGCAGGGCGAGAAGGAGGCAATCCATAATGGCAAATTATAGGTAGTAGAGATGGCCCCAGTGAGCCTTCATAGAAAACATACTCAAAAGCGAAACTTCTGAGCACATGTGTTCTACGAATGTATTTTCATCATACTGTCACGGGGTCATGACGTGGTTTAAGGCAGGATCTGCTCTACACATTGACTAGGCAGCGGGCATACTTTAAGTCATGTAAAGGGGGGGGGGGCGCAAAATCCGCCTCATACACTGAATTATTAGTTAGGGGGCGCACTGCAACAAACCTTCGCCCCCCTCTCCCTGAACGACAAGCACACCTATGGGCCTACCCCCTTCTATGCAGACCATTTCGCCGTTCACAGTGAGCTCGAAGTGCCGGAAGATGTACATACCTCTCGTCGAAGTGCAGCTCGCACACAGCCAAGTTTTCTTGAAGCAGCTTGTCAGCGCGCGGGATCGCTCTCCGCCACTGCGCAGAGCTTTGTTCCCACTACCGCCGAACAACCTGACTTGTAGCCTGTAGTGCACCCCGGGACAAAACAATGACTATTTTCGTGCCATCAGAGTGCATACAGAAGAATTGGTGTGAGTGTGCAAAGGAATAAAAAAAACGAGGACCAACGTGCTCGACCAACCTGTCGGAAACGTGCAAACAACGTATAAAAACGACTGCGCGCGCCCCACACGGCTCCTCCTATGAGGCCTCAGTGCGCTCCGTAGGCGCTGCTTGCCGCTCATCACACTTCCCTATCTAGCCACTGCACCTATAGTGCGCAAGCACGTCGTGGTACGTGGCAGGACAATTCTTCTTCATAGCTGTCGGCGCACCTCTGTTGTCTCACGTCTTCTGCATCAACTTCAGTTGCTGCAGCAACGGATTTGGTGGGGCTGGTAATTTTGGCATTACCAGTGCCTGTGGCCACCACCGTGCCTCGGCCGGTGCTCCTCCCAACCACGGTGGCGGCTGCTTCCTGGGTGGCTGCGTCGCGGCGGGTAAGTTGCCTCGCAACGAGGTGGGCACGCTCGTTATGGTTGGGTGGGATGCCGGTTAGTCTTTGGCTGTTGGTGTTGTTGCTGCTAGTTTTACGGCTGTTGTTGGTAATAGTTTCACTGTCCCCCATGTGAGCGGGAAACCACTTGAGGGCCTTGTCAGTAATCTTGCCTGACCCGAACTCCCCAGCTCTGGCGTTAAGCATGCGTGCCACCTCCTCGGACACCCAGCCGTTCATATAGCTCCGAATTGCTGATTTAGAATCGCTAACAATCAGGCTGTCGTCTGCACCGCTATGGAGTAAAGCTAAGGCTATGGCCATTTCTCCTCCAGCTTCAGATGATGGCAGCTGTGCTGATGCCGTGACCCGAACCTTTCTTGTTGTATCCAGGAACGCGATAGAGAAAGCATGTCCCTCCACCGCTGACCGGACTCGCTGTTGATGTTGCCGCTGTCGCTGCAGTCGTTGTTGCCGTAGCAGTAGCAGTGGCGGTAGTGTTAGCACCTCGACTTCGCCACGCTCGTTCACGGGTTGCGATGGGGGTTCCGAGCGTCTTGATCGCCGCCGCCGGCTGACAGTGATTACATGGCCGCATCGACGAAGAGGACACCCTCTTGGCTTCCATGCGCCTTCAGGATTGCTGCAGCTCTGCATTTGCGTCGTTGCAAGTCGTGAACTGGGTGCATGTTCCAGGGGATGCTTTCTGTCAGTATGGCGTCCCTGACTTCCAGTAGCAATGCTTCCTTCAGTCCACACGGCTCATGATATCTAATCCCAAGCAGATCGAGAATGCGTCTTCCCGTTCTTGTGCCAGACAACCTCTCGAGCTGCGAGATGCTCTGCGCTTCTGCTATCTCGTCGAGGGTGTTGTGCTCACCCAGCTCCAAAAGCCTACGGGTTTCCGTGTACTGGGGCACACCCAGGGCTACCTTGAACGCTCGACGAATTGCCGCGTTCAGCTTCTCGGTTTCGCTTCTGTTCCAGTCGGCATACGCGGCGACATACGCTATGTGGCGAAGTGCATACGCATGTATTAACTTCGGTATCAATGTATTGGAAGCGGTTTTGTTGGCGGATCTAGCTAGACGGTCCACCACAACGTTGTCTTGAATTTTGCTGTGTCCGGGCACCCAACAGACCATACATGCTGCTTAGATGAGTAGACTGTGCATAAGAGCGAATAAAGCGAGACAAGGGCAGAATTTTCGTGGTTTTCTTTTTGGAAGTTTTCAGAGATTTTACTCCTCTAAGGGAATCTGTTTATACTATTGCCTTCTGTAGATTTAATTGCCTAATAAGTTTAACGACGGCAAGTATCGCATAGCCTTCGCCATTCAAAAGGCTTGTATCAGAATGCAGAATGCCGGCTTCCTAAAAGGATGGGCCGATGGCGGCGTACGAGACAGAAGTGTTGGACTTTGAAGCATGCGTAAAGAACTCAGAAAATGTGTATATCTTTTGTATTTCTAGGAAGTATGTCTGAATATGTGCAATTGGTGCATGCTTTGTAACCTGCAAGAAAGACACGTCGCAATATATCACCTGCCATTGCCACGGTGACAGGCATACTGCGGGAGCCATCAAATAGTGCTCAAGTGGCACACCAGTTTCTTTCGCTAGGTAACTCACACGGAGTTAGTAGGTTTGCCTCACAGAAGGCCATTTCTCAAACACAGCAAGGCTTGACATGTCACAAATTGTAGAATGTTATGTGTGATACTTGTCTGCGTTTACACTAACGTAATTTTTAAAAGACTTGTGACATCTCTGAAGGTGGAGCGATTATTCGTTTGATTTCACGTACAGGCTTTCCACGGGGCTATTGCGAGAACCACCCGTAGACAGCTGGATGCCTAGATGATGAACAGGATCAAGTATGTTAAGGGCAGTAGGTTTCGTAGACTGATATGCTATTGCCCTATAGTCTAGGGGGTACGTATGATGCTTTTATATATATTCATTAGACACTTCTTGCCGTTTCCTCACGTAGTACGTGGCAACGCTTTTAGAACATTCATGGCTTTTATGCACTTGTTTTTAAATACTTGATGTGTGGTATGAAGGTTAGCTTGGTGTCCAAGATTGGGTCTAAAAATTTGTGTTCGGTATTAACTGAAAAACGTTGCCCATGAAGCTGAATATCGGGTTAAAATTGAATGCCTCTCTTTCTGGAGAAGAAGACGCGCGTGCTTTTTGTGCATTGAGTTGAAACCTGTATTCTTCTGCCCAATGGAAGACTGTTCAAACCAAACTGAACCTTCCGCTCACACATGGCCAGATTGCAAGATCTGAAGCCAAGCTGGACGTTGTCGACATATGTACAATAAAACATGTTATAACAGATGGACAAGCGCAAATAATTCATTTTGTCAATAAAAAGTGTGCACATAAGTACATCACCTTGAGGCACGCCTGTTTCTTGGACAAATGTTTTGAAAAGAACACTGCCTACTCGAACGCGGAATGTCCGGTTTGACAAGTAACTTTCGATTATGGTAAACATTCTGCTTCGAAGGCCAAGGTGGGAAAGTTCTCTTAATATTCCAAAGTGCCACGTTGTATCATTTGCGTTTTCGATTTCAAGGAACACAGAGAGAATGCATTGGTTATGAACGAAAGCGTTTGTGATCTGTGCCTCGATACGATTAACACTTCCTACGAACAGTTGCCTTCCTGCTACACTACCAACCATGTTCCAGACTTTAGCCTCCTGTGTGTATGAATCGATCCCTGACAAAAACTTCTGCCAGCTTTTTCTTTTGGCCTGCCTTCGCGCTCTCCTGCTTTGATACTTCATTTTCTTAAAGCTGTCAAGCCTTTCGGCTTTTGGTGAGTTCCCAAGCAACCTCCATGCTGTTTTGCTGTTTCTGCGCGTTTGGGCATCCAGAGTTCCACCACAGCACACGTCGTTTTTCAGGGTGTCCATTCGTTTGTGAGACGAATTTCGTGGCAGCGTCAATCAAAAGCGCTGTTCAAAAGCATGAATGCTCAAAGTACATATATCACTCAAACTTAAACGAGCGATTGTAAAAAACTGTTCCCAACCGGCTCTATTTATTAGCCGTTTAGAGCCAGTAGTGGGCACTCAGTTACCTCCCGTTGCAATTATTGATGATTAACCACTACAGTAGAGGCAAGGGAGACGAAGATACTTTGCTTAGGTCTATAGAGGAGTAGGTAGTATAAGTGAGATTTTAATAGGTCTTTTTCAGGAGACGCGCTTGGCGAGAGAAGGAACTGTTCGATTACTCGGCCTCGCGCATCGCAGCGAGAGACACCCCATTGCCTGCTATGCACATTCAAGTCTCCAAGAAGAACATAAGGCTTTGTAAGTCTGTCTATTAGGTATTGTAAGTTATGTTTTTGTAGGTGATAGCTCAGAAAACCTCAAAGAGAAAAAATTGTGATCAGTTTGTTTGGGAGTGCAGCTCGAGCAGCCACTGCCTCAAGAGATAATCGTAGTTGAAAATGTGTGCACGCAGTCCCTTGATTCAATATAATGGCAACACCTCTGATTGACGTCGCGGCATTATCACAGTCCCTTCGGAAAATAACGCACTTACGGAGAAAGTTGGTGTGTTTTCTGTTTAGGTGTGGTTCCTGCACACAGAGCACTTTTGATGAGTGTTCGTGTAAAACGTCTTGGACGTCGTCAAGGTTTCTGAGAAGGCCCCTGACGTTCCTATGTATAGTTTGAGTGTTCATCGTGAATGTGAAGTAGTGCTGTGTGTACAAAAAGCGAGAGGCTGTTTAGGTGGAGAGGTTAAATTCAAGTAACAGGGCCATCACCAGTCCCTGTTATCTGCTTTTTTTCTTGGTTCGCTCCTAGGATCCACGCTGCTTTTTCGGCACCAAGGGCTCCGATGTATCTATTGCATCTTCGGAGGCACTGGATGCACGCACGTGTGAGCTGGTAGTTTGAATTCTGGGCCTGACCTGAGAGGCGAGGTCCTGAAACCTGAATACCATAGAGTCTCTGGTCTCCGTCCGCGAATAGGTGGAGTATTCTGAACTACAGCCGCTTTGGGGCCAGGTGCCACAACAGCCGGCTCACTATGCGTGGGCCAAAAGCGTGACGATGGCGGGTGCGGTGGTGCCCCTTGACGCACCGCATCAGCTTATGCAGGCCCATAGAGCGGTGAGACCCTTCACTATGCTTCCTTAAATGAACTGTTCTCCTTCACCTTCAATGTAATTACCTCTTTTTGTTTCTTCCAGTAGGCGCAGGAGCATAAATATGCGGCATGATTTGCTTCATAGTTTACACAGTGTGGCGGTTTTTTGCAGTTTTCAGGCACGTGGCCTACAACTCCACATTGTGCACAAGTCTGGTGACCATGACATTTTTTTAGAGACATACCTTGCGCATTGGAAGCAAGGACGAGGGTTTGGTATGTATGGCCTGAGAGAGGTGGAAACACATGAAAGAGGGTGTTCAACGGTATGCTCAGTCTTGTCATCAATGTCAGCTTCACAAAGCCAAGTACCTTCAGAGAAAAGACGAGATGATCGTGCCTCAACATTCCGACGTACCCTTTCAAGTCATTCCTCTGGATTTCGCAGAGCTCTTGAAGAAGGCTGCAAGAGTAAGAAGGACGCAGCCTTTCCTAGTGGCAATAGACCAGCGCAAAAGAATAGTGGCTGCACGGCCGGGAAGGGAAGACGCAAATAGTGCTATCGCTCTTTTGAGTCCAGAGATGTTAAGGAATACGAAAATAGTATTATCAGACAACGGGCCAGCGTTTCTCGATTGATTTGTCGGGTTTAACGTCCCAAAACCACTATTTGATTATGAGAGACAACGTAGTGGAGGACTCCGGAAATTTTGACCACCTGGGTTTCTTTAACGTGCACCCAAATCTGAGTACACGGGCCTACAACACTTCCGCGTCTATCAGAAATGCAGCCGCCACATGCGTTTCTCAGTCAGCGTTTGCAAGATTGGGTGAAGGGACGAGGAGTTGTATTGCGACGCTGCGCTCCATATCATCCTGCAGGAAATGGCATAGATGAAAGAATCATTCGGGATTCGAAGCAGTTCATTTCGATGTATCCAGGTTTTCACGGTGGATGGAGGTGCTGCTTGGAGGCAGCTGTCGCTCACTACAGTCAGTCGCACACTGCAAGCATCGGCTGTAGCCCATATTTTGCAGCTTTCGGAAAGGTACCAGTGCTTCCTGCTGATCAAGAACTTTGCATTGCAGACCGCCTGCAATTGTGCGAAAAACGAAAAACTTAGGAAGGCTACCAGCAAAACCGGGAAAGTATGAAGAGAAACTTTGACCGTCGGCACAACACGCGGATACCTCAGGTACAACTGAATAATCTGGTGCTTGTCAGAAAAGGCCTTCCCGGCACAAAGCAGGTGTACATAGGACCTTATCGCGTGTTGCAGAGCGCAGTGCACCATGGCGTTCTCAAAAGGGTCGGTTACACCAACGATGATGGTGTGCAGGAGTTTGCGACCATTGGAAACGTTTTCATGTACCACCCCAGGAGGGATGAGTCTTGAAAGAGGAGGAGTGAACGAGGACGTTTGGCAGGATTGGAGGGAGACAAGCAGGAAGAAGAGGTTAGAAATAAAGAAGATGGCTCACACCCCAGCCTAGTACTGTGTACTATTACATACAGTTTCAAGGCGCCGGAGATATTTATTGAAACTCGATGAAAACACGATGATGTCGTTCAAGTACGCAAGGCAAGTCTGCCACTTCAATCCTGCCAGTACTGTATACATACCACTTGTAAAAGTGACAGGCGCTGCGCAAAGACCGAAGGACATCACCTTAAACTCGAAGAGGCCATCCGGTGTTATAAACGCCGTCTTCTCTCGGTCTCTTTCCTCGACTTCGATTTACCACTAGCCAGTCTTGAGGTCCATTGACGAAAAGTACTTTGCGTCATGGAGCCGATGAAGGGAGTCGTCTATTCGTGGGAGAGGATACACGTCCTTTTTTGTGGTTTTGTTCAGGCGGCGATAATCAACGTGGAAACATAGGGTTCCATCATTTTTCTTTCCTAACACCACACGGGATTCCCATGGTCACTTGTACGGCTGGATGATGTCATCCCGCAGCATTTCATCAAGTCGTCTCTTCATGGCCTCGCATTCTCTCGTCGGAACCCTGTACGGACTCTCAGGGAGTGGGCTGGCATTTTCCTCGGTTAAGAGTCGATGTTTCGTGATTTGGGTCTGTCGAATTTTCGATAACGACGAAAATAAATATTTTTATTGCAGGATCAGGGTCTTGAGCTGTTCTTGCTTATAGTTCAGAAGTCTGGGATTGACGTCGAAAGCTGTGGAAGGGGCTTGGTACCTCTGAGAAGGTTCCGCAGAATCGGCAAGGACGAAGTCACTGGTGGCGTCCACAATTTCTTCGATGAATGCCACCGTTGTTCCTTTGTTCACATGTTTTACTCATTGCTGAAATTCGTCAGCCTAACCGTTCGTTTACCTCCCCGGAGCTCTACAATTCTTCTTGCGACGCAAATATTGCAGGTGACCAAAAAATGGTGACTGCCTTAAAAGATGCCTTCCAAGTCAGTTCATTTAGAAGCGCCAACTGAAATAGTGACGCTGGATTGAGGCGGAATGATGACTTATTTTTTCAGCACATTCAAGGCGTCATTTGGTGATGGCGTGCGCGGCGGTAGTGCTTCTTCTGTGGATAAAGTTATCGACTTTGTTCTTACGTTGATTACAGCATCATGGAGGCATAAGAAGTCCATGCCAAGGAATACGTCTCTCGAGCAATGCTGTGGGACTACGAAGTCTGCAGAATAAATACGCCCGTTAATGATGACTGTCGTTGTGCAGATTCCTGTCGACGTTGCGAAATGACCTCGGGCTTTGGGGATTTCTTGGCCTTCCCAAGCTGTCCTAACTTTCTTCAACTTCGCGGTGAACGACCCACTGGTGTCGGAATAGTCGGCTTTAGTATCGATGAGTGCGGTCACACTGTGGCCGTCGATAAGAACGTCGAGGTCGCTAGTTCGCCATCTTGCATTGCAGTTAGAGTGTGGCGTTAGGTCACGGATGCGTCGGCTTGTTCCGGTGCTTCCACGTTGCGTGGTCAGGTCCCCTTTGAGTAACTGAGGTTTCGTCGTCAGGACTTTGCCTGGTTGGCGTAATGTTCAGAAAGCTCCCTCGTGGCGTCGTCATCGTCGGAGGATCTTTGGTAGTTCGTCACACAGGGAGCACACCTCCGTCGGTTGCTGCCCTTAGGATCCCTGATACGGGCTACGAGAGCGGCCCCGCGTTGGGCCAGAGTACTGCCGGTGGTGCAGTGACATGCGGCGGCTGGGCGACGGCGAACGGGAAGGACTTCGTGGTGTCCAGTGAGTTCCTGTCAAGTAGTCGGCGATGTCTCGTGGCCGTTCTCCTGGCTGCGGAAGTGGTGCATTGGCTGCGAAGCCACGCAATACCATCTGCTGGTACTGACAACGGTGGTAGGTGTGCTCGGCCTCGCCGCAGAGGTAGCAGAGCGGTGGTTGTCAGGTGCACGCCACATATCGATTTTCCTTGGCGCACTGCGCTGGCCCGCTGGTGAATGGTAGGACATCGGTGGGGGTGATGGTGGCGGTGGAATCTGTGACGGAAGTGCAACGGGGTCGTGTTTTGGTGTGAACGAAGAGGAACGTTGTGGCGCAATGCAGTGGCGTAGCTCATAGTTTCCGGCTCGGGCAGCAGTGCTTGGCGAATTAGAAGCGATTGCTGAACTTCTTCTCGTACAATATCGGTGATCGAATCCACTTTAGGCTGCTTTCACGGCAACAACTTGCGCAGCTCTTCCCGCACGATATCTCGGATCGTTTCACGCAGGTCTTAGGAGTCAATGGCATCAGCAGCAGCGCAGTCGCGAGTCAGGCGACGATTATAGTCTGGCGCGCATGTCAAGGGCTTTCCGATACGAGTTCACTAAACACCGTCCAAGAATTCCAATAAGAATTCTTGGACGGTGTTGGTGGATTCCTCATCTGTCCCGCGAAGAGATTTTGTTTGACCCATCGCATGAGGAAACAAACTTTCATCTCCTCAGGCATGTCTGGGTCAGTGGGATGAGATAATCGGGTCACTTCTTCTGTGAAAATGGTGTCATTTTCATTTGGTAGCTGAACGCGTGTCTCTAGTAAAGCAGCGGCCCTCTCCTTGCAAGCGACGGCCGCGAACGTTTGCAGGAATGCGCCGCAGAAGACATCCCACGTTTGAAGCGCAGACTTCCGACTTTCAAGCCAGGTCCTTGCGGTGTCTTTCAGGTAGAAGTACACACGACGGAGCTTTTCTTCAGTGTCCCAGTGGTTGAGGGCTACATCGCGGTCATTTGTCTCTTGCGAGGTCTCCGAGTCTTTGAACGATGACCCACGGAAAGTTGGTGGTTACCTGGGTTAATGCATGACGATCGCGGGCTGGGATGCTGAGGTTGTCATTGTCGCGGCAGTACAGGTCGTGGCCTTGGTCTTCCGTACCTTGTCTTGTAGAGGCCCGTGCTCCGGTGGTAGACCTTGCTTCTAGCGGCTTGTTCGCAGCTCCTGGTTGGTGTCGATGACTTCTCCACGACGTGAGCTGGGTTCACGTCTTGAAGGGGCATCCGGTACATGAATAAAGCAGCACCTCCACCAGATGTCACGGGGTCGTGACTTGGTTGAAGGCAGGAGGCGGAATGGTCATATCAAACTGTTTATTTGGGCGAAACTGTGACCGCTAATTGGAAAGACGTGTTACGGTAGCACACTTTCACTGATAGTGGTGCATGCAGCTCAGCCATTGATCAACTGACAAGCAGCGAAGCGCGTCGGCATTTATACACTTGCCATCCAGTGTTCTATCGTTATCGCCAGTGGTGATGTAGGTTCCAGAATATTTTGTACAGTTCGTAGAGTTGGCGTGATCTTATGGAAATGACCAACTACAGTCCTGAAGCTTCTCGAAAACTGCTGGCGCGCTTTGCGCTGAGCATTGTGTAGTGTATTGGTGTGATAACAGAACTTGGGAAAATGAACGTGGCAATGCATAAGGTACAACGCTGTGGAGCCCAGCGAAACGTCTTAAAATGAAACATTTGCATGAGGAAGAAGATGATGTTTGCATGTGAGGCATGATTTTTTCTCTTGCGAACACTAACAAACCAAGACTGCTTGTGCGTTGGAGATCAAGACACCTCGTTTTTTCGTCTCTTTGTTCTCATTTGTAGCCTGTCGCGACGCAGTGCAGGCGCGTTTCTCGTCGTCTTGGTCTGGCGTTTACAACGATGAAAGCCAGGCGCAAGACGCGCCTAGTCACACATACTGGTGACTGAACTTCTTGTATAGCTTCCACAGCATTGCATATACTGTATAAAACTGAGTATAGGTACATCAGCCAGTGTAGGCGTGCACACGAGGACAACGGGTGTCCCCCTCCCCTTAGGGTAGAATACAATAGGGGTAGAATACAATATTTACTGGTAAGAAATCAATCGCTATAGTCGGTGGGCCTCCTCGTCTGGAACACCATTGGCTCTTGCCGCCACCCGGGTGCGGTCAACCAGGGCTTGTTGCTGCTTCGGGTCAGAGCTGGACAGGGTCAGGTCAGGAGCTTACACGACTGGTCATGCAGGCTTGAACAGAATCTAGTTTTAATTTACATAATCCGTGCTTGTTCTATAAAAGCAGGAATACACTTATTTGTTGTAGAAGTCTGTTTTTTTATTTTGCTTGACAGACACCATCGAAAAGTTTCCCATTTAGGTTGTCGCAAAAGTTTTTCACCAAAATGTTCGTCAGTGACAAATGTATCGTCACTGTTTTGTTCATGTAGCCGCTCTAACGTGCATGTAAGACAGGTTATTCGTCGTTGACTAGACATTGCACTGTCTGCCTTGTACTTTGCTACCAACCGTTGTTACTTGATCATTAGTAACAGTTCTGACTGCGCTGCAAGCCGCTTTACGACAAAGTAGCAGGGCGCAACGGCGTTATCACTAGGTAGAGTAGTCCTCCTCAGTCGAAATACTTTCCAACACCGTAGCGTCCATTAGCGGAAGAGATTGTGATCGTCTTATACGAAATGAGTGCTTCTTTTCACAAAGCAAATATAACTTTTCCGGGGTCCCGCACATTTAGTATCCTGGCACGTTGACTTGAACGTTCTGCATCTTCAAGATAGTCTCGCTTCTGTCACATTGTTGCATTTAGAATGTGATTACCTGATTGGATACAACTTATCACTAATGGTCAGTGGAAGTTGTCGGCACAGTGCTCTACAGGCATACTTTGTAACTTCCGGCAATGACAAGCTTTCATATTATTACCATCATGTCCCCTTTGAAGCGGCGCTCCGCACATATGATTCACACGGCATGTCAGCATTCTTCCTTTCAAAATTTCGAACCTTACAGGCATGGAAACACTCAAAAGAACGCTCATACAACGAGCAGCTGAACCACAAAAAGATGCACATTACTAAAGACGTGCCGGGGACTGCTGGATCAAAGAAGGCGTGACGAACACCGAATCTTCCTTTGAACCGAAACCACTTGCCGCTTGATGAGACCGCCCACATGCTGACGTGGTGCGAGTGGAAAGGGTTCATAACTAAGCCTTGCTCCTCTTACGGTTGGTGTTAGTTACGCGCGGCGACTGGACTTCACAAGTGAGGGAAACTATGAGGCCTGGAGATATAATTATTGCCTGTTCTACCCGTTTTATTATGGTTATTTTACCACATTTGGCGAAAGTTTGAACTCGCGTAAAACAACTGGATATTTCATTACGTAGATAGAGGTACCAATAAAAACACCTGTGAGACTTTTGATTCACTTAAATTTATTTTTGCAGCACTGATTGATCAAGTTAGTGAGCAAAAGTAGAATAAATACACAATTTGCATCTACTAATGTGCAATACTCGTTCGCAATAAGTGTCTAAAAGAAAGAAAAACGAGTTTCTACGGGACAGGCATGCAGGAAATTCACGTCATTTCACTGCTGTCTTGCAAGTTTCCTGATAAAGATAAAAAATATTTTCTTCAAAGATTCGTTGAAAAGACCTTGCTGATTTATTATGCAGAAGGTCACAGTATCATCTTGCATAGTTTTGTCGCTTCATCGGCAATGCGCGACCAAGTACAGCCATAAACTGATGCATTGACCCAATAATTCGTCGACTTTTCGTCAGAGCGCAAAGCAACTTCGCCTAAAAAGTAGCTGTATTGTAGTCTACATAGCCACTAAAAATTAGTATACTGCTTTGAAAATAAAAAAAAGGTATTCTCACACAAACTTTCTGCACTTCGACCATATTCATTGGAGCGTAAATAAATTACTATTGACTCTACATTCAATATCTTTTCATAAAAACCTTGAATAGCACATTATCTTAAGACACAGTAAGTTTGGTTTTGTTGTGTTGATTCGTTTCAACGTACTCGCCATACAACGAGGCTTGTACAACGAAAACGCTTTTTGTCACTCACACTAGTTTCATTACTATTAGGTAACGCTTCAAACGAGGCACACTGCAAAACATTTTACAGCCTTAAAGGTGTAAATTGAGTGTGCGCAATAAAAACACCCATATAAACACCTTTTTGATAATCCAATTTTAAAATTTGAGGTTTTAATGAACAAAGTATCATCAAAACACCCCAATTACACCCTCATACTCGTGGTGTTATGAACAAGACTACAAATGATTGATTGATATGTGGGCTTCAACGTCCCAAAACCATCATATGATTATGAGAAATTGATATGTAGTGTTTAACGTCTCAAAACCACAATCTGAATATGAGAGACGCCGTAGTAGAGGACGCCGGAATATTCCATCACCTGGGGTTCTTTAAATTGCACCCAAATCTTAGCACATGGGCCTACAACATTTCCGCCTCCATCGGAAATGCAGCCACCGCAGCCGGGATTTGATACCGCACCCTGCGGGTCAGCAGCCGAGTACCCTAGCCACTAGACCACTGCGGCGGGGCATGATTATGAGAGACGCTGTAGTGGAGGGCTCCAGAAATTTCGACCACCTGTGGTTCTTTAACGCGCACCCAAATCTTAGCACACAGGCCTTAAAGGCTACAAATGCCCGACATTCTCGGGCAGTTTTGCTTATATTGTTAGTACACGTTACCATCTTGATACCAGCAAGGATCCCACGACTAGCTGCTTGCGGGTGTAGTAATGAATCGATGCAGGAGGTAATGTGACTGAAACACAGGTTTCATCGATAAAGCACGCAAACTACTATAAGACAGAAGATACAAAAAGAGCGCTGCTTCTTCAATATAGTAAGGGCCAATCATCTTGTATCTGTTCCTTTTATCTGTGTTGTTTGCGTGATTAGTCAACACTCGCAAAGTGCACTAACTTGCCTGAACAAGGTAATGTTGCGCACACTGGCATAGCCATGGATGGAACAATCCCTCCTTCCCCCCTCCCCCATAAGATTGAAGCTTTTAAAGCTGGAGATAAAACGTCTGCCGCCTGCAAAAAACAAAAACAAATTCACAGTTGTTTACCCATAACCACCACGTCAACGGACCATCAGGTCCCTTAAAAATGAACGTTGACGTGACGTATTTTTAGCAGAAACGTTTTATTTTATTACTGTAGCGAATGTTCCTCTTCTTGTGTCCTTAAAAGTGGGTCATAAAAAGTAGAAAGAGGGCACCGACCTCAAAGAAAAATGCAGAATAAAGACATTTCGGCGACCTTGATGCAGCCTTGCTCACAATGACGGGAGCTTTGTTGACTAAATCACGAACGAAGCTCTCCTCGGGGGAGCCGAAACGCATACTCCAGTTCTCTCCCTCTCTCTGTTTTTTGTGGGAATTCCCTTCTTTAAATCTTTGTTACTTTCCCAGCAGACGTGCTTCGATCAAAGCCTTGACGCTGTAGGCAGTGAAAAATCAATATTGATGGAATATTTTCAGCCGTGGCCGTAATTCGAGGACTCTAAGCTAAGTATAAATATATTGTAGCGACGTGCAGACAGAAGTATACTATTTAACAGGTTGAAGAAGTAGTAGCAGGTCAGTATTTTTATTTACTGCACGCCATAGCGTTCTTCTTCTTTCTCGTTATTGCTTTCTGCATAAAAGCGTGCAGATGCGCCTACGCGCTGTCTTCGTATTCCTCGCAGCACGCACGTGGCAATATGTTCCCATCGAATAGTGTGACGGCCGCTGCATGCAATATTGCGAGGAGCAATGCCTTTACTGAAATGAAAGTGCTGATAAATATCCCCTGCATGACTCTGATTGCGCAGTCCCTGAAGACCCATAGAGCAAAATAGAAGCCATCAGCTTAGCTTTTTTACCAGTATTCACTACATTAGGTCGGTGAAGGTGCGCTAAATATTACTCCTGAATATTACAATTGCGTGTTCTGACAAGCAGCTCGCGCTGGCCGCAATGCACCATCACAATGTTCACTGCAATTCAGATGCACTGATAAAGAACCTGTATAACGCGCCAGATCACTGCCGTAAAAAAGGGATAAAAAAGCAGTGCCTGCGCAATCAGTACAGGATCGGAGCTAGCGTTAAACCGCATATAGCCAGTTTGAGAGCGCCACCGGCGCCATCAAGTCTTGTCGCCTAGACAACCTCGGCTTCCCGGGATTGCTGCGCGCACGCAGTGGGCGCTGTTATGCCTGCGGGTCCACAGCAAACGTCCATGCAAAAAGGCAATCTGTGTCAAGGCCAGCCCGCGAGCATGCCTAACGCGAACAACTCAATGGCGTCATCACGTGGTGGTGCCTTTCTGCCGCGCCCGCACAGTGAGTCACCTCAGCCAGCGAGCCCGTCGAAGCAATCGGCGCCTTCCTGTCTGGCGAGTCTGACGCAATGCGTGGCGATATCACTCGTCCTTGTGTGCAGCCACGTGCAGCGCCGCGGCTCCAGAAATATTGAAAATGACGCGGCCCAGCGGCGACCCCATTGGAGGATTCTGAACTCACGACCAGCGGTGCTTCTGGTTGGACATTTGCTTACTCAAAGAATCCACCCGGTGCATATAAAAAAGCCCTGTGGCGCGTCAGGAGAGGTAGACATATGGGTCAGAGAAGGGAGCTCGGCTCTTCGAGTCTCTGTCGGCCCCAGAGCCGTATTTGTAACGCCTCTGTATATAATCTCCACATAAACCTTGTTTAACTCACTGTCGTCTCGTCCGCTCGTCTATCCGCTCTGCGCAGAAGCAGTCGCAAGCTGATAAACCTACGCTACCAAACAGCTGGTGACCTTACCGGCGGAGTGCGAAGCAGTGGTGCCTTCGGAACCGTGTTGGCGTCACCGTCTTTCGTAACAGTGAGAGCAGCGGTGAGATTTCGTGGCACCCTTCGTAACGTCGTCGGAGGTGCGCTTCGCGACAGCGCAAAGCGCGCGAAAGGGGCCGGCGTCGACGCGTCGTCTTACAAGTCGCTGCGTGCGCTGTCGAAAAACCCTCCCGTCTGTGCTTGTGTTGCGTGTGGTTTCTCGATCGGTAGAGGTTTTTAGTCGGTGTTTATTTTGACATGTGCTCACGCTCTGTGCCCGACCTGTGTGTTCTGTCAGTGCTCATTATTGCGAAGATGCACCATCCTGAAGGCTGGACCTGCGGATTTATATTGTGGAGCCCTCGAAGTAAAATAGTCAGTACCACTCTCACGTTGTTCAGTTTAGCGCTTTATTAACTACGTGAGCACGAGAATAACGCCTTCAAACAATTTCGTTTTCAACTAATTGATGACAAATCAGCATTTGTTTACTTAGCGAGAACATTTGTCCAAACGAATTAATGGGGATGATGATGAAGTGTGATTGTGGGCAAGTTTTTTTTTGTTTCTTTGGTTTGTTTGGAGAACAAAGCTGAGTGAGCATGCGCGGCTGTGGTTCAGCAAAGAATTGAACAGATTTTTGGGTTGCCCTTTGTTGGCAGTCATGTTTAACAGGGCCCGTTTGTGATGAACATCAGTTTTAGTTTACTAATTATTACAAGTGTGGGGATGGCGTCTGTGAGGTCTAAGAATCAACCGTATCTATTACGTATATGCTCAGGCGTGTTGCTAGTTCATTTTCTCTCTCTTTTTTATTGCACATAAAGACCGAGAACGGAAAACAAGGGCGTGTTGTCCATGTCGTTCTTTTCGGTCCTTTTTCGTTTTGTGTGCTAGTCTAACCGTGAGCCCCGCCGCGATGGTATACTGGCTAAGGTACTCGGCTGCTGATCCGCAGGTCGTGGGATCGAATCCCGGCTGCGGCGGCTGCATTTCCAATGAAGGCGGAGATGTTGTAGGCCCGTGTCCTCAGATTTGGGTGCACGTTAAAGAACCCCAGGTGGCCGAGGTTTCCGGAGCCTTCTATTATGGCGTCTCTCAAAATCTTAAGGTGGTTTTCGGACGTTAAACACCACATATCAATCAATCACTATTACCGTGAGAACTCGGGTATATGCATCGGGTGCCAACACAGCATATTGCTTCGCGTCAGGTGCGCTGCGCAAAGTTTGCTTACTTGTTAATATATTGCATTTCGTTAAATTCGTCTTCACCGGTACTTTCGCTCACCTACAACGTAGCGTGACACTGCCGGCAGCCGTGCCTGTGTGGCCGATCAACCACTGAAGCTAGACTTGTGTTTGAACGGATATTTCATCTGTGTGTGTGGCCGAATCGCCTACTTGAATACTGCACACGCTTGTTTGAGCATAACTGCTAACGTTCGAGCACATTTTATTTTATTCTGCTTGTTTCCATCATGTCTAACTTTCGTAATATTGTTGTTATTCTTAGTTATATTGCCCTCATTTCGCTTTGGCGTTTGAATTCGCTATAGATTTTCAAATGTTAAACGTATTTTCGCTATATGAAGCATATATTAGTTTTTTATTGCACAAAACACACTCTAACGTTATACATATGGCACGGTATCCAAGCTTGTGTTGCAGCGAAAATGTAAGACTGGGGAGCATATTTAGCTGGGAACATAACACGCACAGCCACTGAACAGCCTACCCTGCATCAGGAATGAGTTATGCTCTCTCAGCCTGCCAGCATGATATAAACAAATGGCTCTAATTTAGCAGTATGCAATTATCATTGATTGAGAGTAACAAGATCACTTTACTCCAAATTTCCCAGCCGATTCGGCGGCTATGAAAATTGTGCTGATTTGATGTACTGAAGAAGTGAACTGTTAAAATATTCACGTGGTTGCCTTTGAAACTTTCCAGATTGTTGTATGAGTGTTTTTTGTGAATAAAAATATTCTACAAGAGCCGCTCCTTCTTTCTATACCTATTCTGGAACATGTTAAGTAAAGACGCCTATGTATGGTGTTTTAAACTCAGTAGTATTGCCACAGAAAATTGCCATTGCTCTGCGCAACGCGGACGTCGGGATCGAAGAGTAACGCTAACGGCACAACTACGATCAATGAAGCCAGCCGCAATGCACGAGCCGGCCCTGCATGCGCACGGTACTCCACCGAACAGCCAACGTGCGTGATGAAGAAGAGAACGAGGGTGCTCGAGGCGGAGGCTCACGAGGACTACTGACTTTCAGATCACCTTTATTGCCGTGCGTCGTTCACTTTGGGCACAAGTTCGGCCGTAATAAACCGTGTAAATAGAAGATCCTTGTCGTGAAGCTGCTACGTTTGTTACATCTTCTGGTGGAGGTGCTGGGTAGAGTATTTCAAACTTCACAAGAGAGCGAAGTCCAAGCCTTGACCATCCGCAAACCGTAGAGCGTAAGCCGGTACACCAACGGACCAGTCGCCGTATTCGAGGGGATCCACCTGAATTTGGACCACTTCCACCGTGCTAAGGGCATCGGAGACGAAGACAAGGAACGCCACCACCATGACTAGCCGAGTTGCACCATCACAGCTCGTTGTCAGCCAACCCGTCATACCGAAGGTGTTCCAAGGTGACCCCGTTCGAGGACGCCAAAGACTGCTTGGATCATTTCGAGAGTGTGGCGAACATAAACCAATGGAACGACTTGCAGTTCTGACTTGCAGTTGGTAATTGCCGGGCTATAGCTCATGGTTTTAATCAATACCGGTGCGTGTTACTCTGTGATAAGCTACAATTCAGTGAAGTGCCTCAGGAAAGTACTGAACGAATGGATTTGACCTCAAGTAGGTACCGCAGGCGGCCACCTTATTACGCCTCTCAGCAGATTCGCCGGAAGAATTTCGATACGAGGTTTCACTTACGTTGGTGACTTTGTTGTCCTGCCCGTATATTAGAGAGAAGTTATACTCGAAATGGATTTTCTGCGAGCAAATGGTGCCCTTACGTAAGAATTACAGAGGTCCAGCGTATCATTTTTGGTGGAACAAGCTATAAAGGTCGCTAGAGCAGACGAGCAATACACCTTTCAACTGCGCATCGTCGATCATTATGTGACTGTACCGGCGCAGAGCAGTGCAATGGTTCTAGTCAGAAATGATACGTCTGGTCCCTACAAAGTTGTGGCATACAGCAACATGGATGTTTTCCCGAAAAGATGTGTTTGTGTGGAATTAGGGATTATCCATTAACGAAACGGGCAGGCAGACATTCTCCTGACAGATTGTGGGAACGAATTCCAGCACATCGCTAGGAGACATTCATAGCTTTTCTTCAGGAGTTTAGCGAAGCCACAAAATATTCAGCCTTGAAACAACGTCAAAGGATATGAAACAACATCTGATGTCTGCGACGTAATATATGTAAATTCTAACCTTTCAGTGATCCAACATCAACAGCTATACGACCTTGTACGGGAATTCGGCGGCTGTTTCTCGAATGGTTCAAATGTACGACGCACGACCATTACGAAATACAGGATCGTAACGGACGAGACAACCAGGCTGGTACACCAGCACCAGTACCATGATTCACAAAAAGAAAGGGAAGTTATCAAGAATCACGTACACGAGATGCTTGAAGATGATGTTATTCAACCTTCTAGCAGTCCGTAGGCATCTCCAGTAGTACTTGTCAAGAAGGATAACGCGCTAAGATTTTGCGTCGACTACCGGAAATAAATGCTGTGACTAAACAAGATGTATATCCCCTCTCGCGTATGTACGACACAATAGACCGATTTCGGTGTGCCAAGTTTTTCTCAACACAAGATCTGAAAAGTGGATACTGGCAGATCGAAGTTGATGAACATGATCGCTGCTTTTGTTACCTCGGATGGACTCTATGAATTTAAGGCTCTCTCTTTTGGTATTTTTTGTTCGCCGGCAACGTTCAAACGCATAATGGACACTGTACTTTCTGGATTGAAGTGGCCGTGTTGCTTAGTGTACCTTGACGATGTGGTTATCGTCGCCGCAACATTCGAGGAGCATATGAAGCGCCTGCGAACAGTGTTAGAAGCAATCCGTTTGGCAGAATCAAACATCAAGCCAGAAAAGTGCCAATTTGGTTTCGAAAAGCTTTGATTCCTTGGGCAGGTTGCGAGTGCCTATGGTGTCCGCGCTGATCATGAAAAGACAGCCGCTGTTGCAAGGTTCCCGGTTCCAGCATACAAAAAGTCAGTACGGAGATTTCTAGTTCTGTGTGCTTACTCTAGAAGATTTGTCAGAAATTTCTCGGAGATTACAGAACCCTTGACGAAACTTACGAGAAAAGAGGTATCTTTTCAGTAGGAAACCGAGCAACAAGGCGCCTTCAACAAATTGAGAAAACGGTTGCAATAGATCCTAATCCTTTCTCGTTTCGTTGAAACAGCTGACACGGAAATACACACAGACGCCAGTAACATCGGCCTTGAATGCGTCCTAATACAATGGCAGAATGGTGAAGAAAAGGTGATAGCATACGCCAGCCAGACTCTAAGGGTACGCAAACACTAGCGGGAAGCGTGCCGGCGCGGCATGACGCGCGTCTTCGCCGCCGAGTGGTGAAAAGCGGCACGCTGGCCACATCTGCGGTAGTCACGTGACAACAGTCTCGAGCGGTCTCGCAGCGGCTCACGAGATTTCACGCGCTTTTTCGTCGTCTGTTCTGAGCTCTCCGACTTTACGGTGCAATCGTGCGAACAATGGCCGGCGACGACGATCTCCTCGCAACGCTCAACGTTACCATGATTGCGTGTCTGCTGTTGCTTCAGCGTCGCCGCTCTCGAAATGCGCCGCGAAGATATTGGGTGCATCCGCTTTGGAGGTACAGAGATACTGAAGGACAGGCCCACACACTGCTTCCCCGTCTGCGAGCAAGGGATGAAGTCTATTTCCGAGAGTAAGTAATTTATATCATTCAGTGTTTAGTGCTGTTAAAATCAGTTGACGGCAAATTTTTAGGAGCCAAGAAGGGGCAATCAAAACGAGGTTTGCTGCCTCCAGCTTCGCCAATATAGGCATAATAAATTTCTACATGAATGCAAATCTTTTCAAGGGTTGTACAGGTCACGCATGACATCGCATGGCATTCATGGTCGTGTGCACGAGGGGAAGGGAGTGCGCGGAAAGTCTGTCTCTTTAATTAACTGCGTTATGGCCACTCAGGTTTGTGATGATAATGGTCGACAGGCAAAAGTCCATGAATGAGACGGCGGTCCCTTGGCAGTTTACTTCCCGTCTTTACTTCAGGAACACTATGGGCCGAATAGTCTAACGAGGTCCCCCTAGGTAACTGTACGCCTATGCGCACATTCACTTTTCAATGGCCACTGTTGATTACCCGAGTATTGCGTATGGTCAAACATACATAAAGAATAATACTTGAAAACTTGGAATACTGATTCAGAAGCACTACTTCATGTCTTACTGATGCGATGAATTAGGAACAAATTAATTCATTTAAATACATACAAAACAATAGGTTCAAGAGACAATGATTTATTAATAATTAAACACGTTCTTGTGTGAGAGCTGTTAGGTCCACACTGGCGATTTTTGTGTGCACAATGACAATATTCGAATTGAACAGGGCATTCATCCTAACACTGCCTAATACAGCCCATTTGATGTTCAAAAAAATACGTTTGGTGAGCATGAGGAACGTAGCCTAGCAATCTCTGTGAAAATTTACAAAACAATAGGGAACCGCCACTATTTCCCAATTTAATGTTGTGCCTCCCATCACTGAAAATAAGTGCATACACTGGTGAAGTATGCACAGTGTTAACAGATGCTGTTGAAGTGAAGTTGTATTAGGGGACATTGAATGACTGAACCTACACTGGGGTCCCAGAGTGCTGAGGCTTAAGAACTTCTGTAGCTTATTTAGGAACAGGTCTCTAGTTCTTGTCCAAGACCCACTGTAACTTTGCACATGCCCTTTCAGGCACTGGTCATTCAGGAACAGTGGCTATTCTTTTCTACATATATACTGTATGCAATGTTTGCAATTGGAGTTCCTCCACAATGTCAGAGTTTCCTGGTACTGTTTGTGAAGAACATGTAGATTTCGACGCACAAGTAGGCAACATCTCCTAGCAGGCTATCCACAAAGAGGGCAGCTTGAGCCTTCTTGATAATAGTTCTCTCGACACCTGAAAAGCTGTTAATACTTACCGTGATGTCTGAAGAGTTGCAGCTATAATACTCAAGAGCTTCTAGGTATGCTCATAAATGTTCGATGATGGGTTCTGACAGAATGGTTCCATGAGGCAGCTTCTCATCAACTTTTAGCGTACTCTTAAACAAGACAGAGGACAGAATATGCTTGCTTTACAGTGTGCTAAAATAAAATATATTGTAAAATGGATTACTAACATCTCCAAGCCTATGCTCTGTCAGGTTACATTCTCGTTGTATGAGCTCGCATGAGAGGGTGTCCTGAGAAACATGGCCTTGTCCTGGCAAAGTAGTGTTCGTAAGAAGACATTTTTCATATAAAGAATCGGTGAATAGGGGTTGTGTGCTCGAGTCGATGTTTTGACAAGCAAACTTGCTTTTTTCAAGGCTAGATTAGAACAGTTTCGGTCTAGTCTTGAGCAAGACAAGTCCACTTGTCAAGTAGTCGGCTCCAGCAAAGTACCTCTGTTTACTGATTTTTCAATTTTTTTCTTTCCGCCATTTTCATGCATTTAGACAAAAATGGCCATATTTGGTATTTATATACACCATAAAAACTACAGAAAAACCCCCATTAGCATCTAATTTATGATCTTAAATGAAAGCAGCACGATAGGAGGGCAAGGAACAACAAAAAGCGACACCCTAAAATCTGGTTTCTAGTAATCAACCTCTTTTTTCAGTTTGCTCCGAATGCCACCAAGGACTTTTGACACATTGCTCAGTCTCGTTGGACCACTGATCGAGAGAAGAGTGACGCCGTTTCGGCTGCCGATTTCTGCCCATGAAAGGCTGACGATGACCCTGAGGTAAAGCAATCAAAAGAAAAGTAATAATCAAGTAACACGTTTGCAGCTCTGTACTGCATGCCAAAGCATAGCTACACCAACATCTATTTATACTAATATAGTAATATTAGCGCTTTCTTCTCAATAACATACACTCCAAGTTAGCACCATAGAATAGTTATTAGGTGATGGTCTTAAAATGAAAAAAAAAACAGTTCCATGTTTATGTAACCTAAGCACATAGCATAGGTGGAAAACGACACCACTTGCCGAACGCAGATGAAGATATTCTGTCGTCATCTCTGTCATATATTTCATGCCCATTCATCTGTTTATACACATTCTTTTTTGTTTCTTTCATCTTTATTTATCTCATTACGTATTGCCCTCTTCCTTTTCGTAGGCGTTGAGCCGTGGTCCCTATCAGGCTGTGGAAATCAGGCGCTTTCTTCTTCTAATCATGAACACCTTTCCTTTCCCTCTTGTTCACTCAAACATCAGTCTGCTACACCCACAGTCACTTTTCGAATCCCACATTTACACTAGGTTATGTGAGGCTATGCCATACTCTATTGTCGTCCCATTTGGCTTTACTTCCTCCTTGCTTTTACAGCACTTCTCCTCAGTCAAGTAAGTTTTCAGGAATACTAAATGACAAAGTTTTTCACATGTCGTTTGACACCAAATGAGAACATACACTGAAAGCTTTGTTGAGATCACTAGAAAGAGAAAAATCACTATTTTTTTCGCTTGGGGAAGTGGGAAGCCTGCATGACCTGCCTCTCTAGTTCAGCATTGCGATCGCTGTTTTGAAGCAAGAGCCATTCATTGTCTTCAGCAGCATTAAGCATCCAGCTCAGTGCAACAAAAGTAGATGTGTTGCTTTAAAAACATTTCTGTATTTTCAGATTTCTTGCTAATGGAGACACCTTCCGAAGTCTGTCATTCAACTTTCTGACAGGACGATCCACGGCAGGTGAAATAGTAAGGGAAACAACGGCCGTGCTGTGGCATCTTCTCCAACTACTGTACATGAAGTTTCCTCAGACAAATGGGGAGTGAAAAAAGGTAATGGGAGGACCATCCATACTAGATTTTTTATTTTAGTGGCTGATGTGCATCAGTGGCATATGAAGATTGCTGTGGTTTCATCATTTTTCTTTAAAAAATACATTCACAAGCAACTTATCTCATTGAACTTTTCATTAAGTACATTAGGTAGTCTAAATTGAGTGCTTTTTTTTCAAATAAAGAAGTCAGTGTTCCTCAAGGCCATGTAACGTGCTACAGTTACAAAAATAATCAGAAATAAGTTATTCCTCTCAGTTCACTGGAATTATGCAAGCAGTTGGCCACAGCAAGGAGAATGATAAAGTGGTTGCTTGGTAACATTAAAACATCAGCAAATGAGTGGCTGGCAGTGCACTCCTTTGTGAAATGACAACAGGAAGTATACACTCAGGTTGCAGTAATCGTAAAATAATTTGAGCTCGGCTTGCAAAGTATTTCATCTTCAAGAGTAGTACATTGTTACTTGTCGAATTCATTTAAAAAATTGCTTTAGAAATCGCTTGGTGCCCAGTCAGGTAAATGACTCTGATTCAGTAACTGCTTTTTGAATATTTAAACATATTCAAAATATAATTTCATTGGTTCTGTGCTTGTACGTAATATGTTTCAAGCAATTGGCCTATTTTAGTCTGACAGTGTGTGTTGTAATGCTGTTAATGCTTCAATTATCTGCAAGCCACAACTTAGCTCCAACTAGGCATCTGCATAACTTTATGTTTAATTGTGATATTTCATGTTGCATTCCAGTGTTTATCATTGAACAAGCATTTTGTTACACTGAGTTCATTTATATTGATTTTATTTTTTGTGGCTCTTTCTTGATGGATCTAGATTGCTGCAGATATGGAGGAATTTTGGAATTTTCCTAATTGTTTGGAAAGCATAGATGGAAAACATGTCATCAATGAATGCCCAAGGAATACCGGTTCAAGGAACTTAAACTACAAGAAAACCTTCAGTGTTGTTTTCCTTGCAGTGTGTGATGCACATTACAGGTGAAATTCTTTTTCTTACTGGCCTTCTCAAGTAGTATTGACAACGAATAGGCAACATGGTTGAATTTCCTCTCATGGTAATTCTTGACTTAATCATGTGGGCTTAAGATATCATAACAAGCAGATTGTCATACTCATTCAAAATTATCTTCAATGGTGTTACAGTCACTTACGTTCATGCTAAACTGTGGGGTTCCACACTTGCATTATTACTTACACTCATAGATATTCATAACGATTTCCATTTGTTCAGATAGACTTTATTAATAGTAATACTGTTATCCCTTCCCTCTCTCTAGTACTCATTACCACTGCCACTGGCATGCCTTAAAACCTGTCGCCAGAAAGCAGTGTTGGATCTACGACAACACCATCACTCGCTCTTTTTTACACCTACCGGATGAGTGAGCAGGAAGTGAAGTCTGGGTGGTGTACTGTATAACTATGTCTACTAGATTTTCTGTTTGGTTCTCCCACTGTGTGTTTTTTCCTTTTTAGCGTGAACATGGCAACAATAATGATGAGGAAGTGAAGCCTTTGGTGGGGAGGCTATGCCTCATTATAAGACGTGATTAAAAGAGAGCAAAGTAGGCACAGACCAGTGTCGGATATCACACGTCTAAGTGGAAGGCTTCAAAGTTTCGCTTGCTTGGTGTTTAATCTTTCACATGCCTTGACATCACACAGACACATACATGTAGCGTTTCACTTACATCAAAGCACTGCGACCACAGCCCTGGTCAAACACATGACTTGTACGTAAACAGCCACATGTACCAAAAAGGTGGATCATCTTGCACAATATTTACGGTATTCATTTGCGGGGTGACCACTAAGCCTGATAAACTTTTCTTGTACACTGTATGCTCATTTTTGGAGGATAATTACATTTTGCAAGTTTTTACAGATGGCCAGTACATGTACTACTGGACTCGCTATGGAAAACCAGTCCTTTGCACAAAGGCAACAATATGTGTTCTCATACAGCATTACCTATCACTGTATTTCAGATTTACATACGTTGACATGGGCCACTTTGGAGGCGAAGGAGACAGTGGAATTTTTTTAAGGTCCCGTTTTCTGGATTGCTTCAACAGAAGACTGTTTGGAGTTCCCCTGCCATCAAATGTCGGAAGCATAGGACTTATACCCTATGTATTAGTAAGGGATGAAGCCTTTCCCCTGAAGGCTTTCATGATGCGACCCTACCCCCAGCGAGGAAAGTTTAGTTGTGCATGTGCAGCACAATTTCTTTCTTGATGCTGGACAATTATACAAATACAAAGAAAATTCTTATAGAAGATTCTACAATAAATAATATAGAAATAGAGTTAACAGCTCATAGACACTACACAAGTTAAATGGGAGTAGTTGCACTACTGAGGCATATAGTTACTGTAAACTATGCGGAGAGATAGGAGTGTCAAAGGTAGCGTATACTTCGGAACTGTGCAACTATGCATACCAAAGCAGACTGCAGGAGCTGAGTGTATTTGTCATGTCATTGAGTGGCTCTGCAGAAAGGCCTCCTACATTTGTGTGGTATCTTAATTGGGCTGTATTAAGCAGATGTTGATGGTAGTGTTGTTGACATTGTCAGTGCAGTATTAAATTTTGGAAAACTGACTTGTGTTTAGCCATTTCAATGATATACGCAACATTTTGACCTTTTAGCTAGTACTTGTGACATATAAAAAGAACCAATTCTTGAGAAAAGGGGCGGTGCAATCAAATTTCGAAGGTAAAACAAACATGTTGTGGCAAAGCATCGTCCGAATGCTTTGCCAGTTGGTATGTGGCAGAGGTTCTGGAAAGTTCTCGTTTGTTTTGTAGGTGCTTGTATGACGTGTGTGCGAGAAAGCCAGCGAGAGCAGACGGTAATCAGCATGACATGCTTCACAGCCTTGTGTAGCCATGTGACCAAGCTACACAGCCATGTCACATGCTAATTCTGCGCCTAGAAACCGAAACCAAAAAAAGGTCCACATAAAAAAATGATATTATTCTATTTAGCGAGAATAAATTAACCTTGATGAGTATATCATGCTTGCTGGAGAGCAAACAAAGCGCAAGCCACAAAAATGGTGCCAGCAATGCAGCTTCTGCGTACTGCTTAACTGCTTGCAATATCGCAGCCAGAATATTACATTACACGATGACACTATGTATAAAACTCATGCCGAGTTCTTACATTCAGCGCTTGTGCTACGTACACATACACGGAAAGTTGTTTGCACAAACATAAAGCTTCTCCTTCGCACTCCAATACCTGCTGTAATGAGTAATGATAACTCATTATTTTTTGTTTGATGTTCTTACGTGCGTTTTTTTGCTTACTTAATTTTCCTTAGAACTTCAGAAGCACCGGAGCAATCCTGCACAGCGTGCAGAGTACCTTCAGAGGGCGACCTTCAATTACAGGCTGAGCCGCGCACGCCGCCTCATTGAAAATGCATTCGGCATTATGTCAAATTGGTGGCGGATTCTCCGCAGAGCCTTTAGGGCCTCAGAGACCACCACCGAAAACATCATCCGGGCATGTGTCGTGCTGCATAATTTCATCCTCCAGGAGTCGCCACATGCAAGGCTCACATATAATTCACCTGGCTATGTGGACCATGAGGACTGGCAGGGCAGCTGCATGGAAGGAGCTTGGAGGGACGGCGACGATGACCCCTCTATATTTAGGTAGCCCACTGCGTCTGGCTGTCACTCCGCTAGGTAAAATTTTGAACGCCCTACCCTTTATCTTTTATACGTTTGGCATTATTATGTGCAATTCATTTTCTCAAAATAAGGTTTTTGCTGAAAGGCATCTTGCTGTCACAGTCACACTCTTTCTTACATCTTAATTTTAGAAAAGTACTGCCATTATTTTTGTAGAACTCGTGTTCTAATTTGCAAATGACAGTTCTGAGCAAATGTCAATAATTCTGTTCACTTTTATATTGTGTGCATCTACTTTGCAGAGTGGCAATAGATGTCCGGGAGAAGCTCGCCAAATTCTTTATGATTGAAGGCCAAGTTCCGTGGCAAGAGCACATCGTCATTCGGGCAGGTCAGCGGGTAAACTGAAGCCTCAGTAAAGGCAGATACCCTTTATATCACTTGTTGTTCAAATTGTATATTCAGTATATATTGTATTGTTCCTCCTTTAAAAGAACAGGACAGCGTTATAGCCTCAGTATGGAACTGGCATCAATCTTGATTTGCTTTATTCCCAACTTCATCCTTCTTTTCTTTCCTGCTCCGGATCTCGTGCTTTTTCTTCTCCTGTCTCAGGGCTCGTACCACTTTACCTAGGGCTCATACCACTTCACCTTTTCTGGTTTCTTGTAATTACCCCTACTGGGGTAATATTTGCAGACTTTTCTAATTGACGCATATTCAACCGATCCACGTTCACCAGTGTACCAGACAGTCTTCAAAATTCCATTCTGGGTGGCTGTCTTGGTCACAGAGTAAGGACCGCAAAATTTGGCACTGTCATCTCTTATTCCTTTCCTCACTAATACGAGGACGGTGACTTGAATGTCTGGCATGTCTGCTCGATGCCTCTTGTCGAAATTTTTTTTTTCATTCATTTTCGGTATCTCTCCTCCTGTGATTTTTCTTGCCTCTCCTCAATGATCTTGATGTTTTTTAAGATTCCCAACTCACGGTCTGCCTGCAAAATAGGGGTTTATACTGAAAAAACGCACTGTAGATTGCACCCAAAGCCACTTGTATAGAATCGATTATGATGTATCACGGCGGCTTCCAAAGAACATTTCCATCCACCAGGAAAACTATCGTACATCTTGATGTACTGTTTCACGTCCCGTATGGCACGTTCTGCCTGCCCATTCGCTGTGAGATGGTGTGGAGCACAGAACTTGATCAATATATTGTGATCCCGAGCCCATCTTGCTAGCTTTTCGCTCTTGAACGCAGGGCCCTTATCGCATACTATTGACCGCGTAGTCTTGAACATGCCTTTTTCGAGGAGGCCTATGACGCTATTTGCATCTTCTTTTCCTGCTTGTGCCACGACCATCCTCGTGTATTCATCTATGGCCAGAAGAAAAGCTTGCGTTTTATTGACTTCACCCGTTTCTTATTTAGTTTGGCAAATCCAGGTGAACTACTTTGAAAGGTACGTTCGAGTGGCAAGGTAGTATCATAGCATCCGTGGGCTGTTTATACTTGACTTTGTGTATTTGACACACATGGCAGGAATGAACGTACTGACTGACATCTTTCTTCGTGTGAGGCCACCAATTCGTTGTAGGTGCATCGAAATCCGTTGTGTCCTCCAGATTCTGGGCTATCGTGGTACAAACAAAGGACTCTGGAAACAAGTGTATGGGACTTCATAACAACTTTCAGTAAAAACCAGTTGTCCGGAGCCTTCCAACAGCTTCACTTAATTGATTTGTTTGATGTTTTCTGTGCTGCTTCGTACCATCAACCTTGATAGAGCATCTGCATCGGTTAAAAGTGGCCCTGATCGGTGCAAGATTGTAAAGTCGAATTGCTGCAAGTAATTCACCCATCTAGCAATACGTCCTTTAGTTTGGCTCATATTCAAGAGATTAGTGAGGGCCTGGTGATCGGTGAACAAGGTGAACTTAGTACCTTCCAGGTACAAACGGAAATACTCAGTGGCCTTCAGAACGGCCAGGACTTCCTTTTTTGTAGTCGTGTAGTTAGTTTCAGATGGCTTAAACGTGTAACTGTAGTAACCTACTACAAGTCGCTTTTCTCGGCTGGATGCTTCAACATATTTTTGATACAACACTGCTCCAGTCCCATAATGTGAGGCGTCAGTGTTCAATTCAAAGGGTAATGTGAAGTCTGGTAGGCATAGGACAGAGTCGAAAGAGATTCTGAGCGCCAAGTCACGGTAGACTCTCTCATTCGTAACTCCATTCAAAGGGAACGTCTTTATGTGTTCAAAATGCGAGACATCTAATTTTGACAGCAAAGTCTTTTATGAAAGTTCGGAAATGTATTGCCCATCCCAAAAACACACGCAGTGAATGGACGTCATATGGTTTCTTCAACTGGGAGATCTTCTCAGCGAACTCTTGTTTTGTGCTTTTGGTGTTCTCATCGAAGACTCATTTAGGAAACACAACTTTTTGTTGAAAGAATGCACTCTTCTTAAAATTTACCTTGAGACGTGCCAAGCACAAGGCGTTTCACACCTGAGACAGATGGTCCTGATGCTCAGCCTTTGTTTTGGAGAAGACTATTATGTCGTTTAGACAGAAAACACCAAGGAATAGCTTTAGCACGTCATTCATGGTCTTATGGAACCATGCTGGCGAGTTTTTCTAACCGAAAAGAAGCCAGTTATACTCGTAGAGATCGGATGATGTGATAAAAGCTGTGCACATTTCTGTTTCTTCGGTTAGTGGGATCTGCCTTCCGAATGCGGTCAAAAGTTTCTTCTTACACTGACTTCAAATGCCACCACTGTCTTCCTGAATGCACATTTCATACCACTTGAGCACAACACCTCTCAAGTAAAAACGCATGTTAGTGATTTTATCATCATCAGAGAGCCACCTGTTTTTTTAGTGGCATATTCATAGAACTCAAGCAAACTTTTTGGATTTGAAGCGATACCGTCGAAGGCATCAGGCTCTACGAATTTAGGCTCCGGTTTCTCAACATTCAGAGAGGTTATAAAGGATGTCATTATTTTGTTCTGTTGCATAATCGGTTCATGTTGCCGCTGAAGAGCCCTCAAAACGAGGCTCACCTCTTTCGTCAAAGACCGTTATCCTGAGTCTCTTCGACGCGCTGGTTCAAGAACTAGGTTGTAGAAGGTCGCCACATGCAAGTTTACTTTTACAGCACCTTTTCTTCCTAGTTCAGTAGCGTCCACAGCTGCCTTTCCCACAACCAGGTTTACGAGTTCTTTCGAGCAGAGCTCACGAGGTAGGTCCACCGCTGTTTCATCTTGAACTTGGTACTTCGAAAAGATGATCTTGTCCGTGGAGGTCTTGTCAACGAAGAACGTCACCCACAAGTTGGCTTCGATGGCCCGCTGCGCCAAAATAATGTAGTGTTTCAACTTAAAAGAATGGAGCAGCATTATAGCCTCAGTAGGGACTGGCGTCCATCATTCCCAAATTCATCCTACTGTTCTTTCCTGCCCCAACTTTTGTGCTTCTTCTTCTCCTGTCCAAAGGCTCACACCGCTTTATATATATGTACCTGTTTTTCTTAGCTAGGATCCTTTTTTTTGTTCTTTGTTGCTATGTTGTATGTAGCCATATATATGCTTGTTTTTCCCAATAAACTTTATTTCTGAGTCAGCTCCCGTACTGTGTTTATTGTCGTTGTTCTGTGTGCGCTGTATCAACCAAAATTAACGCGCACCTCCTCACTCAAGCTTTCATTCTTATGAAGATGCAGTTGTTTTATTCAAGCAACAGTTCTATTTTAATAATTTGCATGCTCTGAGAGTCTACATTGTAGGTTCACTTTGAACACAAATACATGATACTGTGTTTATCATACTATCCTAACAAAGTGTCTGTGCTAATGTATATCGTAACATAGTATCTTCCAGAGCTAATTGTTATTTATATACAACGTGACGGACGTATCCCAAATAAGCATTTGAGAAGTGCCGTTGATACTGCCTATCCATGCTCTGGCAGCTCATTTTAGTGTTAATCGGAGACTGTTAACCAGGAAATGTCCGGGCTTGCCTTTCTAGCCACTCACTGCCAGAAAGGCAAGCATGGAACACATTTTCTGCCTGCTGGTATCATGTAGCACAATAGATATCTTTTTTACCAGCTGGCAAGTGACCAATAAGCTCTCACGCACTACCTTAAAGAATGAAGTCTGCCATAACTAGACCTTTCCTACCAATTATTGCGACAAGGAAAACTTTAAGGGATCAATTTTTATTGTGTAAAATGTATAGAAGCATTTCAGTGATGGAGTAGTGAAGTATATGTATCAATGGTTCACTCATGTCTGCTGGTACTTTGTTCTTAAACATGTCCTTCTCCGCATCAGTAGCGCTGCCACATTGCTTTGACATGAAGATCAGAATGTGCTATATATAGGTTTATGAGTGCTCCACCAATAGATATAAATGGTTTACTTGTGATTACTATGGCTCACCTTCTCTGCTATAGAAATGTTTTGCACAGGGACTAATTCACAACTCAATTTTGCAAAACATCAATATGTTGAATTTATTCATATGTGAGAGAATCCATACGAATATTGAAATGAAGCATCAATCAGACTGCACAAATACAAAATATTGCACTGAAACACAATTGAAATCACAGAAATGCAAATGCTGCACTGAAACATAATTGTGACTGAATAAATACAAAACATTGCACTGAAACACAAATTTAATAAGATACAATGTGAGCTTTTTGTACTTAACATTGACACAAATGGCATACGAAAGGAACAATACAGTATTTTTATTTTACCTCTGACTTTTTTTTGTTTGCGTGCTTTAAGTGCGACTATTTGACCATACAAATTCCAAAAGTGCCCTGAAAAAAGAGACAAAGAAATGCGAACATTGAACTGAAACGCAAATGAGCATACACAAAGGCAACTAATTGGACAGATTTCGAAATCGTATCGATGTTGATGTTCCATTCGAAGCAGTTCCGAAGCTTGTACTTTCCATGATTCCCGGGAGGGGTACAAGCGCTCCTGAAGAAGCCCGCGTAGACACTAGTGCCAGATCTCCCTCTAAATATTACTACGGAACTCTCTGGTAGAGTACAACTTAATAAATATGCAGAGGCCTCATCTCGGTCACCAAAGCACAGCAGCTTACCATCTTTACCACTAAAGAAGCAGTTGTTCTCATGCACTTTTCATTTTCCGAAACCGGGTATCCCGGCCATCCAACCCATGACATCAGTCTAAATTTCACCCCCATTGGTGAAGGCTTGTGGCCTTTGAGGAGTAAATGCTACAGACATCTAAAGCTGTACCGGACTATATTGTTAGGGCTCTGCCTAAGCTTAGTGATGAGTGTACTGCCTGTGCAACAAAAAAGGTCCCCATCGAGGAAATCATTGACAGTAAACTCTAAACGGCTTATAAATAAAGTACACGACTTTTTGGAACGATTTCAATTAAAATACCAAACACGCAGAGGGACATCCATAAAAACAATATCGCAACCTTAAAATGCAAACTTACATTCGTAGTTCTTTTGAAAACAGACAAAAATGCCCGTGGTTTAAAACACATCTGAAAAGGAAGGCTCCTCACCAGGAAGAGGCTTCATCACAAATCTAATGGGACAAGGAGCTTCCATCAGCAAAATAAAAACAAGAACCCATCGAGGGAAGTATTCACTAACTATAAATTATGAATTGCTTTTAAACAAAGTGGGTCACTTTTGACAACAATTTTAGAGAACATAGCAAACACTGTGGAAAATCGATAAAACATAAGGAAACCTTGAAAATTGAATCTATACTCGTGATTTTTGTGAAAACAGACAAAATTTACCCATGGTTCTCAAACGACAACAGATCAAAGCACTTTTGCAAATCTAGTAGGACAAGCAGCTCCCGCTAATCATAAAATCATTATTGCCAGTGTGTGAGACGAGCAAAAACTGGCTTCTTCTAGTTTACTCAGCACTGCATACAAACCCTAGACAATTCTGGAGTGTTGTTGTAACCGATGGTTGCACACTAAGTTACGCTTATTAATGACGATATTGACATAATGAGATTTGAGCGATGCATAACAGCCACTGATAATTACTTCTTGACTGTTTTCACTGTCACTATCGGCTCTGAGTTTGTTTTATTCCTACATCTGAAAACTAAATAAGTGTACATATTTTATCAAAACTTATAGATAAGCTGCAGGGGTACTGACACCTTTTTTGGGAGGCAAGTTTACTCTGGAATACAAATCTCCTGTGTACAGAGACTGCTCTGAGCAAGTGTCACACTCAGCAAATGCTGATAAAATATTTCATTTTCATGTGAAACTTGTTTTTCTCGTGTCGAATCTACAAACATTGACACAAACTTGACGTCGAGCTACAGTACTAATCCTGGTGACTTTACGTAGCAGTGTGGCTAGTTGTGATGATGTCGAGCACCAAAACAAAACAAAAAAGCTAGCTTCTGCCTCACCTTCTCAATCACCTGCTCGCGCCTTCCAGTCACTATCATTCAGCGTACCTGTGAAGCCAGCTAGTGGACTCTAGAACAGGGTATGCGCACGCGAACGCAAGATATACGCTTAGCAGAGGCCAGAGAAATCGTTTGATTTCGAATTGCTACGACAGCTGTGACAGGTGCAGCATACAGCAGACGATTGAAGAAGCGATCAGCATACAGCAGACGATTGAAGAAGCGATGTGTGGACAAGAATACAACGCAAAAACGTATGCACGCATAAACCGCCTGGTGGCGCTGCTCGTACTATGCTATGATGCCAGGGTTCAGTAGAATCAAAACCAGCTTTTAAAGGCCTGCTGTAATTAATTTTCCGGGGCGCACTCAAGCTTACCGGTACATTTCCTACGCTCTTGGGGTGTTGGCCTGTCATTTGACACATAAAACAATAGACACAAAATACCGTGTCAGTACCCCTTCAAAAAGATACCATCATCAGCTTTTCACCAATCCCTTCATTGTTTATAACCCTGATCATTAACAAAAGAAGGAGAGTTAAAGGGCTAGTTTTTTTAACGGATAGTATAGGGGAGATTTTTCGTAGTAGTTACAGTTAGGTGTGACAATAAAAGTGGACAAAAAGGCAAGTTGCTGTCTATAGCAACCGAGCCTGCAACCTTCGAATAAGGCACCTGGTGTTGTACCACTTGAGCTAAGGCAGTTGCCCGTCGGGCCATTCACTTTATCAGGTGTATCTCTGCATGTAAACCTGGGATTGCTTGTCAATGCTGCTCGTACCGCGATGGCGACGGCGTGGTTTACAAGCACAGATACATCAATAAAGAGGACGGAAAAGACGGTATAATGATTTGGTCGACCTAATTGACATTAGGTTGACATAATTTCGACAGAATCGCTATATGATGTGATGAATGATTTATAAATGTACGCTTGTCCAAATTTGAAGTAATGCTAGTCTCATTAATATGTACTCAAATTTCAATCCGAATCCTCTAGACATTCCATTTCGGCTTCATGTAGAAGCTTGTGGATCTCAAAAAGCACCTGTGAGCGCTTTCTCTTTGGTAATGCCTTGAGTTTGACAGCTACAAGGCTTCCAGCTATGTCGCACTCGTCGGGCTGCAGTGCTTCTTTTTTCTTTGCGATCGCTTGAATTGAGGTGGAGCAGCTGCCAAGAAGGTCTTTAATGCTCACATCCACGTCCTCACTGCGTGTTTTTCTCTTCCTGCAAAACAAATTTACACTTACCGCTAAGTGCCATCAAAATGTTTGCAAAAAGTGTGGAGGGTGTAATTACCGAGATGGTGTAAAATCTGTGGGTTTCCCGGTGGGCCTGCAGAAGAAACAGAAACAAAGCACAGATTAGAAAAGCTGTCGTGAAGTTCATATGCAAGTCTTGGCAGCTTAGTTTCACGTGTTGGCACAGAGAGTGATGCTAAGGAAAGGGAAAGAAACTGATTATTGCCAAGTGAGTGATTATGCCTGTAGAGTATAAGTGTACTAGCAACACATTAACAAAAACAGACAATTAAGTTGAATTGTGTGAAGCAACCATACATTGACAGCAATACTACAAGCATGTGATTGCCAACCTGCAATAGGCAGAGCAAGCAGAGCATAGATGACACCTGTCGTACGCAAAAAATTGGAGGCTGCTCATGCAGGATGACTAAAAAGATATGTCCAAGCTGCTATTCATTTGTACAATCAAAAAAAAGAATTAAAATGTGTGCTGCCAGTGTATTGTTATCATTTTTCTTGTATGTTATCTATCTCTTCTGACATCAAAAATTTGTACTTGTTCAAGCATGATGATACCTCTAGCTTGAACAAAGCCTAGCAGATTTAATATTCAAAGTCCACATAGGCATTCTTACATTGAAGGCGTGGTTGGTGGCACAGCCGAGCAGTTGTTTATTGTCGTAGCCTGCGAAGGCCTGTAAGAACAGTAATAATGATACGTCAGTGACATCTCGCATACTGCATGAAGTCAAACATGAACTAGTACAACATGAAAATGTAATTATTAGAAAAAAGAAACAAACATTGCTAAATTTGCAGTGTATAAAAGAAACAAGAAAAACACTTATCTAACCCATGTGATTAGATATTCATGAAAATCAACATACCGCAACTCATACAGTGACATATTTGAGCATCATTTTCATAAATTAAGAAAAAGTAGATGTATCACTTGCATTTATATGTTACAAAAAACATGGTATGTCACACAGCCTAGTCACGCTACACTGTGGCTTTGAACATTCGCTTAGCTGCATGTAGGCTGATGCTCTTATGTGCACCACAATTACTGTCCAAGATTACAGTGTGTTGTTATTATTTCTTCCCAATATATTCTGAGCTGCTTACAAGATAAAAGGAGTTAACACTGTAAATAGTCGCTGTGTTTGCGCCTACTAGTGGAACACGTCAGTTATAGTGTATGCGGCAAAGGTGTAGAGATATGCAGGCAACTGCACAGCACAAACTCGAATTTCATTATTGCATTTACGTTCTACTGCTTCCAGCATGCATTTGGCATACAGGTCCCCGTTACCACTGAATGAGAGATTCTGATAAACGCGGCACATTGTTTTCCATGTTACCATTCCACAATTAGATACTGACTGGTAGGCTTTCAGTTGCACTAAAGAAAACAGGTACCAAAAGACTTCCTTGGCAGTCCCTATAAAAGAGTTCTAGCGCATATATTTGACGTAAAAGAACATGCTTATAAACTACTCAATGCTCCTCTCAGCATGTGGACCAAATATAGCACTTAAAACAGCAAGGATTCACAATTATGAGCAAAAGACAGCCACGATTTGCTTGCTGTGCCGTTAGCAAACTATGTTAGAGGTACAACTGTCACAGGCAGATTTTCGAATGCTTGTTTTGATTGGATATATAAAAACAGATAACACTTCAGAAATGTGGCCTACCCTTCAGGGCATTCTTCTTCAAGGCACATCTCTCTAATAAAAAAGAAGTAAAAGAGTCAGTATGTGCCACTAGTGAAAAAGCATCTGTGCGTGTTGCTGGTTCTTTTTTGGCATACAGTGTGGGAGTATGCAGATACTGTTTTTACAAATAAATATTCCAGATTTCTTCACGTCATTCTTTGAAATTTATGAAATGTCACAGGATGTCCAAATATCGCAGCCTACTCAAGAAGACAGCCGGCACTACGTAGTTGTTCACATTCACCTGTTGAACAATTATTGTTCCTTAAAACTTCAGACAAGTTCAATAAAAGCTATCCTGCGTTTAGGTTAGCAGCTCAAAAACTTTACTTGTGAGCTGTGCCAACAGCACACAGGTTATAAGACAGAGAAAGCAGTTCTATTTCAATGTGCTTGGATTAGTAGAGAACTGCTTTTGAACACTGAAAAATATAAAAAGCAACTCACGGAGAAGCATAACAGAAGGATTCTTCACCCTCATTGGCACTGGCATAGCTGCATGTTCAGAGCCAAAAGTTAGCATATTTATAGCAACATAAGCCTGGAGACCAAACTTGGCCCACTAAGAAAACAACTTAAGGCACTTACATTCCGTTTAAAATGCCTTGTGCCATTTGTGGAGCGTCTTGACTGCTGCAAAGTAGAGAATGAAGTGTTGCAATGTCGCTTGGCCTGCTGCTGCTAGAGTAGCATGTAAGCTTACACCCATGCACACAACTCACAATGTCTCTTGCAGACACATAAATGTAAAGACTGTCTTATTATGCACGAATAGAATATGTATTCATGATAACAAGAAAGAGTGGATGAAGTTTATATTTACCAATCTTCAGACACCTGTGGCGTGTTGGTTACAGTCCTGAAAATGAGCATTTGCTGCATCAGAATTGGCACACATGATGAATTATCACATTTTTTGTTTATTATAATTTACTTTCATTTCCTAAATATGATCATAACACGAGGGATATAAACAGTGTAGTTGGTACATGGGCGACACAGGCCAGTTCTTAAAAGAAGACATTTGCAATGCTGTCCTGACATATTTTAGAGTGAAGTAAGCTGTCTATTTATTGGCAGTAAAGCAGATTGGCAGTAAAGCGTGATTAGCGCTATTTATTGGCAGTAAAGCGTGCTCGCTACACTCACTCACAATTATCAAATGAGATGTGCTGTGTCTCGCGACAGTTGGCGTGCCCTCGCCGCCATTGTAGGCCTCACCGCATGACCCTACAGTAAGAACCGATCTGTAGCACGAATTCATTGCAAAAAGTAGAATCGATAAATCAACGTACAACGCCTAATTTACGTAGAAGCACTTTTCATGGCCTGCGGTGTTTGAAACAGCATTCGCACGAACGGCGGGGAAAAAAACGCTCGGCTATGAGTCGTAAATAGTTTTTTAGCAGCACTTCTCGTGTCATTTCTCGTTCGTGTCTCCGTCCTAACGCTGCCCCATTCAATTCATTATCAACTAGGCCAACTTTCCTTATTCAGTGAATAGTTTTCTTTGAGCGACAGCTCGGGAACGTGCACGTCGACCCGGAGGGTCAGTCAGTATTCAGGAGTCTCGCAGCAAAATCAAGATAGTCGGCAGGCATGAAACAGGTATCCTGCGTGCGCTGCAATATGAAACGGCACGTCATTGATCACTTACTTTTCCGCATAGTGAGGTGTCTGCCTCAGCATGCCATCAACAATTGCGAACAGGGGCCACTGAATTTTTTCATGATTGCCTGGCGCACCACTCCGAGTGTTCGCCTCAATTCCCGACACGAGCTTCATCCACCGGTCCCTAATATTTTTAAATTTCATCATGGCCTGTGTTCCTGCACAAGTGAGTGAATAAAACATACAATTTATTCGCGCTCAACATGCAATGAGCCACGCAATCGCCACTTATCTGTCAATCCAAACATAGATCCTATAATATCCCGTCTGTTCATTTTTGCTTGCTTGTCTTTATAATCGGGCATCATTTTGTCGTAAAAAAAGGGGTACAGTCTGATCTCCTCTAAAAGCGTTCGGTGTCCATGGTGCCGTTGTCAGCGTGCTTCAGAAAACGACGGCGCGAGAAAAATGACAGCCGGAAAATAAAAAAGAAAACAAGCTCCATGCGTTGCTATGGCGACTACCACGCACGTCGCTGATTAGCGCTTTGCTTGGGCGGCGGCGGCAGAAATAGCGCAAGGAGCGATTGAGTCGGCGGCAGAAATTCCTCGACGCTCGGTGGGAGAAAGAGAGAAAAGCGGCGCCTCGCGAGCGGCGCGCTGCAGAGCGCGGCGCCACCAGTGTGTTCGTGCCTTAACAAAGGCGGAGACCAAATATTCGGCCACAGAGAAAGAATACCTTGCCGTCGCGTAGGCCATCATAAGTTTCAGCTTTACTTGTATGGCAGACCATTCAAGGCAGTCAGCGATCACCATGCCTCCTGGCTCGCCAACCTCAAGGACCCATTCGGACGACTAGGAAGTTGGTGACTCAGACTGCAAGAATTAGATATAACTGTGGTATACAAATCTGGCAGGAAGTATACCAACGCCGACTGTTTGTGACGGGCACCTGCAGGCGCAGCACTACCAGAAGAAGAGGACTTTCCATTCGTAGGGGTTGTCGAGACTTCCGAGATAGGCCAATTTCAACACGCTCCCGCTCATCAAACACCTGGAAGGAGCTGACATACAAGTACCTCGTATATTTACTCGAGGCCTCACATTGTTCTGCCTCCGAGGAAATGTCCTCTAGAAGAAAACTTTAAGCCCAACCGTGAGAAGTTCCTGCTTGTCTTTCCTGCAACTATTCAGCAAAAAATATTAGAAGCGTGCCACGATGAGCCTACGTCTGAACATTTGGGGGTAACTCGAACGCTGGCACGAATCAGTCTGCATTATTATTGGCCCAAGCTATCGTAGGAGGAGGAGGTAAGTTTACTTACAGAAATGCAGAGAGGTCGGCCTGAGCGATAGCTTGCTCTAGCCTGCTACTCTACACTGGGGGAAGGGAAAGGGGAAAAAAAGATCATCGTCTTCAGTACAGCGCTATGTTAAAACATGATGCGAGTGCCTAAGACGGAAAACGCCTCGTGCTAAGCCAGCGGGCTTTGTGCACCCGATAAACTTACCGAAAGCACCTTTCCAACAAGTTGGAATGGACCTCCTTGAACCATTCCTAACATCTTTACTCGGCAAGAAGTAGATCGTTGTAGTTGAGTTGAGTTGAATAAACTTTATTTGCCCAACAGTTGTTGCTGTGCCTTGGGCGAGGCTGCCAGGGACACATCGTTCGAGGAATATCTTTTTGAGGTCCTCGGCGACGGCCCTGGCCCGCTAGACGGCCCACACCTGGTCTTCGAGGGCCTCGCTGAGAAGGGTGGCTTGCCATCGGTCAGCAAGGTGCCCCATTTCGGTGGGTCCCTCGGTTGACGTCATCCCATCTCGTGGCCTACTTTCATCTCTTTCGCATTGCCAAAGTATATGTGCCATATTGGCCCGTTCATGCACGCACCACGGGCAGCCAGGCGACGGGGTCAGCGTGAGCCATAAGCGGTGCAGATGGTAGGGGTTGGTGAACGTGCCCGTCTGCAGCCTTCTCATGTCCACCGCCTGCGACCTGTCCAGGCGCAGGTGGGGTTGCGGAAATTTCTTCCGGTTTTTCCTATAGTACAGTGGCTAGAATAGGGAGGTACGATGAACGCGCCGGCTAGCGCGTAACGTCTTGGGAGGAAACGGCCAGATGGCGCTGGCACAAGTTTGCGCGTTTTTTTCGTAGTGCAGGGCTCGAGTTTAGTAATTATCAAGTATAGGGACAATTGGTGTCAGAAAGGCAAGGTTAAAAAGACTGTAAAGTGTTCAGGATGTGGAGTGGGTTTGAAAGTGGACCCAAGCGTAGAAGCGGGTGGAGAAGAGGCTGACGCGAAGTGTAGGCAATGTGAGGTCGAGAAAAAATGGAGAAAATGATGGTTGCCCAGAGTGAACTGCTGATGAGAATCGCCGAGCTCGAGATGGAGTTGGCGACAGAGCAAGAGAAAACGAGGGCAATGGAACAAAGACTGAAGTCCGCCGAGGAAGCGCTAGAGAAGCTGAACAAAGAAGCGACCTACCGAGAGAGCAGTAGGGAACCGGCAACCGGAACGGTGGAGAAGAAAGAGCGAGCAAGTTTGGAAAAAACAGGTTTAGCCGGTTCGACTGTCGCAAGGCCCAGGTTCAGCGAGGTAGTGGTGGGGCAGGGAGGGAACAAAGCAGCCGGCGTCACAGGTGCAAGTAGCCCCCAGGTGCAGAACGCTCCAGCTAAAAAGTCACAGCATGTGATAATCGCCCGGGACTTGAATTTACATCGATGCACAGAAGCCATCAAAGAGAGGGTAAGAGGTGACAAGAGGGTTGTAGCAGGGGCGTTACCAGGACGCAAGCTGGAAGCAGTCATGAGGCAAGCGAGCGCAAAGCTCAAAACGACAGCTGATAGACGAAACCTTGTGATAATTTCAGGCGGTTTAAACGATGTCCTAAATGAAGATGCAGCAGGACTAGCAGCCACACTGTTGAAAGGCGTCGATGACATGCGCGCCACTTCTCCTAAGGTACAGGCAGTGATATGCACAATACCGGAGGTACCGGTGCGTGATAGCAACCTGCAAAGAGCGGTGGTCAACGCAAACCAAGAGATATGGCGGATGAGTCTAAAGAAAGGTTTTGAGGTGGTGGAAATGAACAGAGAGGTGCATAGGTTTGGGGGTTTTCAACGAGACAGAATTCACTTCGATGGGCGGCTAGGTCATGAGGTGGGTTGGCGACTTGCAGGACGCGCAGTCGCTTTTTGGGGGGGCAAGCGAGCCCTTCGGGGTGAAGGATAGCTAGTAACAAGGAAAACAACCAGGGAGACTCTTCGACAGGTGGTATGGACAGATACGATTCCAAAGTGGCACCAATATTTAAGATAGGTAGAGTCCGGGGCATAAATAGACATAGCCACGAGCGGCGAGCCAATACAGACATAGGGTATATTAACATGGAGGGTGGTAGAAACAGGCTGAAGTGGGAAGAGATAGAAGAACAGCTGAGAGAAGAGAGGCCGATGGTATACGGTTTTGTAGAAACACATCTCAAGGACATGGAACAACCTCCGAACAATCCGGACTACGCGTGGGAATATTGTAATACAACAGAAGGCAGCAGAAACGGGGGTGGTATTGGGGAATTCATTCATAAAAGTACAGACTGACAAAGGGTCAAGCAGGAATGCAAGGAACATTTATGGCTAAAAGGGAAAGTGGCAATTCAAATGACACTCCTTGGTTTCGTGTACTTGTGGACGGGAGCAAAGGCCAGAGAGAAAAACCAGGCAATGGTAGAGTGTATATCAAAGGACATTCAGTGGTTAGGAATAGAGTGCGAGATAATTATACTAGGAGACATGAATGCACACATAGAAGATATAGATGGGTATACCAACCCGACAGGCAAAATGATCATAGAGATGTGAGAAAGGCTTGATTTAATCATTTGCAACAGTACCGAGAAGTGTGAAGGGCAAATGACATGGGAGGTAGGAAGGCTTGACTCGACGATAGATTGTGCACTGATGTCACATAGGACGTATGATAAGCTCAGGGGAATTCACATAGACGAAGGTGGCTCCAGAAGTCTGGGTAGTGATCACAAACGTATCAAGCTAAGTTTTGGAAGAGCAGTGAAAGTGGGAAGGAGACAAGATGAGCAACTACAGGTAAATTTTTATCCAGAAAGGCAAATTGAAATAACCACTAAACAAATTGAGAAAGTAATCACGGAGGATAATAAGACAGTGTGGATATACATGAATCTAATCAGACTCTTTCAGCTAGAGCTTGCTAAGACGCGTGACAAGTCATCCCGGAAAAGAAGACACAAACCCAAACGTTGGTGGGATCAGGAAGTTAAGAGAGCCATAGCAAAACGCCAGGAAGCCTCTAGGGAACACAGACATGCTAAGCATCGGGGTGAAACGACAGATGATGTTGAAAGAAAATGGGCAACCTTTCTAAGCTGTAGAAGGAATGCATCCATTCTGATCAATGAAAAGATTAGAATGAAGAGAGCTCAGTGGCTGGCAGAAGTACATAAAAAGATAGAAAGGCAGCTGCGAAATTTTGGAACCATCTAAACTCCCTAAGAAATGAGATGAGCCTAGACCAGATTTTTATAACTACAGCCCAAGGTGCTAGGCTAGAAGGGGACGAAGCCATTGAATATATAAGAACAAGGGTGACAGAAAAATTTCAACAAGAAGTACTTTATGCACCACAATAGACAACGACGAATCAAGTGGTGCAATGGCTCCATTTTCACAACAAGAGTGGGAAAGGGCTGAGAAAAGGGTTCCTAGTAGTACATCAACAGGCCCAGATGGCATTCCAAATAGGCTGATAAAGACATTAGGTCCGAAGTCTAAGCAGGCTTTGAGAGAGGCAGCGAGCACAATAATAATCGATGGTGAAGTTCCCGATGGGTGGAAACTTAGCAGGATGAGCATGATCTATAAAGGAAAGGGGGACAAAGCTGACATAAAAAACTACCGTCCTATAACAGTGACATCAGTGGTCTACAGGCTGGCGATGCAGATTATAAAGGAAAGACTGCAGGTGTGAATAGAGGATGAGGGGGTGCTGGGGGAACTGCAGAATGGGTTTCGGAAACACAGGAGGTTGGAAGACAATCTGTTCTCACTGACGCAGTGCATCGAAATAGCAGAAAAGGAACACAGGCCCCTGTGCCTAGCATTTTTGGATATCAAGGGAGCGTATGATAGCGTGGTTCAAGAGGAATTGTGGGGAATACTGGACACACTAGGCGTGAAACATGTAGTCATGAATCTTTTAAAAGGTATCTATAAAGGTAACAAGGTAGTTATAAAGTGGGAAAAACATGTATCCAAGCCTGCAGAGGTAAAACGGGGGCTTAGGCAGGGGTGCCCCCTGTCCCTCTTATTATTCATGATGTACCTACAAGGATTAGAGGCAAAATTAGAGGGAAGTAGACTGGGCTTCAACCTCTCTTTAGTCATACAAGGAAAACCTATTGATCAGGCACTACCAGCATTAATGTACGCAGATGATATAGTGCTAATGGCCAACACCAAGGAAGATTTGCGGAGATTGATGGACATCTGCGGTAATGAGGAAGATAGGTTAGATTTTCGATTCAGTAAGGAAAAATCAGCAGTCATGATTTTCAATGACAACGAAGGTAGTGAGCTTAGAATACAGGAGTTCACGCTAGAGATAACAGATAAATAGAAATATCTGGGCGTATGGATAAGCAATGGGACTGAGTATCTGAGGGAACACGAAATATACGTGACGACTAAAGGTTACAGGAATGCAGCAGTCATAAAAAATAGGGCACTGTGGAATTACAATAGGTATGATGTTGTGAGAGGAATATGGAAAGGGGTCATTGTTCCTGGACTGACGTTCGGCAATGCGGTCTTGTGCATGAGATCAGACGTTCAAGCAAGATTAGAAATTAAGCAACGTGGAATAGGTAGGCTTGCTTTAGGAGCTAACGGGAATACACCAAATCAGGGAGTACAAGGTGATATGGAATGGACATCATTTAAGGACAGGGGAACTAGCAGCAAGATAAATTTTGAGAAGCGATTGAGAGAAATGGGGGAAGAGCATTTGGCTAGGAAGGTTTTCAGCTACTTGTACATGAAGAATGTCGATACAAAATGAAGGAAGCGAACCAGGAAGTTCGTGAAAAAAATTCCCCGCAGCTTCCCTCGGGGGAACACTGACGAGGATGCGGAGCATATAATTGGTTAACGGGGTGTTAAAGTGCGACTTACTTGGGTCGATGGCTAAATTGGTTAACGTGGTTGTGAAATGGGGTGTTAAATTGCGACTTACTTGGGTCGATGGCTAAATTGGCTAACGTGGTTGTAGGAGGGGGTGTTAAATGAGTGAACACGTACACACGTATGCGAAAGGGCGGCGCTGGTCGAAGGGACGTCGATCATTGTGTTTGTGGATTCGTTGGAATTCATTTCACCGCGACCTTGTACGTCGACGTGCCGTACAAACCAACCGACGAGCGGCAACTGAGCGAGCGAGCGCCGACCTTGAGTATATATACAGCACGACGGCGCATGCACTGTCAGCTGTTGAATGTTCTCGAAGCGCGACGCCACATGCGCGTCCACTGGAGAATCAGGAGAATTGTAGATGTCGAACGCGGTTTGTAGAGGAGGAAGGGTGCCCAGATGGTGGAGGAGTGAAGCGCGCGCGGTGTGTAGAGGAGGAAGGGATGCACAAATGGTGGAAGAGTGGGCGACGGCGCGACGGCGCATGCGCGCGCGTCAGCTGTCGAATGTTCGAGAAGCGGTGCGGACGGCGCGGACGGCGCACTACAAGGCGCGAGTATAGGATGCTCCGCATCTAAAAAACGTGTTCACTTGATTGGTGAGGCTCGAACTATGTTGTGTGCAGCCCAGTGTGACATCTTTGTTTTGTTTTTTTAATCAGAAAAAAGGCTCTTGCAAGCTATCACTGTGAAGCTCGTTGTAGCAAAACCACTTAGAAAAAGAGATTTCAAGGGCGTCTACAAACACGAAGAGCTTCACCGAAAAGCCTACATATAGGCGCCCGCACAAGGAAGGCAAAGGGTGTGAGCGGCCCCCCCCCCCCTAGTCACCTGTGAGGGTGACGCTAAATCTGCTCTACACATTGACTAGGCAGCGGGCAGATTTTAAGTCTTCTAAAGGGGGGGGGGACGCAAAATCTGCCCATACACTGAAATAATAGGTAGGGGGCGCACTGCAACAAACCTTCGCCCCCTCTCTCTGAACGACAAGCACGCCTATGGGCCTACCCCCTTCTATGCGGACCATTTCGCCGTTCACAGTGAGCTCGAAATGCCGGGAGATGTACATACGTCTCGTCGAAGTGCAGCTCGCACACAGCCAAGTTTTCTTGAAGCAGCTTGTCTGCGCGCGGGATCGCTCTCCGCCACTTCGCAGAGCTTTGTTCCTACTACCGCCAAACAACCTGACTTGTTGCCTGTAGTGCACCCCGGGACAAATCAATGACTATTTTCGTGCCATCAGAGTGCATACAGAAGAATTGGTGTGAGTGTGCAAAGGAATAAAAAAAAACGAGGACCAACGTGCTCGACCAACCTGTCGGAAACGTGCAAACAACGTATAAACGACTGCGCGCGCCCCACACGGCTCCTCCTATGAGGCCTCAGTGCGCTCCGTAGGCGCGGCTTGCCGCTCATCACACTTCCCTATCTAGCCACTGCACCTATAGTGCGCAAGCACGTCGTGGTACGTGGCAGGACAATTCTTCTTCATAGCTGTCGGCGCACCTCTGTTGTCTCACGTCTTCTGCATCAACTTCAGTTGCTGCAGCAACGGATTTGGTGGGGCTGGTAATTTTGGCATTACCAGTGCCTGTGGCCACCACCGTGCCTCGGCCGGTGCTCCTCCCAACCACGGTGGCGGCTGCTTCCTGGGTGGCTGCGTCGCGGCGGGTAAGTTGCCTCGCAACGAGGTGGGCACGCTCGTTATGGTTGGGTGAGATGCCAGTTAGTCTTTGGCTGTTGGTGTTGTTGCTGCTAGTTTTACGGTTGTTGTTGTTGATAGTTTCACTGTCCCCCATGTGGGCGGGAAACCACTTGAGGGCCTTGTCAGTAATCTTGCCTGACCCGAACTCCCCAGCTCTGGGGTTAAGCATGCGTGCCACCTCCTCGGACACCCAGCCGTTAATATAGCTCCGAATTGCTGATTTAGAATCGCTAACAATCAGGCTGTCGTCTGCACCGCTGTCGAGTACCGCTAAGGCTATTGCCCTTTCTTCTGCAGCTTCAGATGATGGCAGCTGTGCTGATGCCGTGACCCGAACCTTTCTTGTTGTATCCAGGAACGCTATAGAGGAAGCAGGTCCCTCCACCGCTGACCGGACTCGCTGTTGATGTTGCCGCTGTCGCTGCAGTCGTTGTTGCCGTAGCAGTAGCAGTGGCGGTAGTGTTAGCACCTCGACTTCGCCACGCTCGTTCACGGGTTGCGATGGGGGTTCCGAGCGTCTTGATCGCCGCCGCCGGCTGACAGTGATTACATGGCCGCATCGACGAAGAGGACACCCTCTTGGCTTCCATGCGCCTTCAGGATTGCTGCAGCTCTGCATTTGCGTCGTTGCAAGTCGTGAACGTGGTGCATGTTCCTGGGGATGCTTTCTGTCAGTATGGCGTCCCTGACTTCCGGTAGCAATGCTTCCTTCAGTCCACGCGCCTCATGATATCTAATCCCAAGCAGATCGAGAATGCGTCTTCCCGTTCTTGTGCCAGACAACCTCTCGAGCTGCGTGATGCTCTGCGCTTCTGCCATCTCGTCGAGGGTGTTGTGCACTCCCAGCTCCAAAAGCCTAAAGGTTTCCGTGTACTGGGGCACACCCAGGGCTACCTTGAACGCTCGATGAATTGCCGCATTCAGCTTCTCGGTTTCGCTTCTGTTCCTGTCGGCATACGCGGTGACATACGCTATGTGGCGAAGTGCATACGCATGTATTAACATCGGTATCGATGTATTGGAAGCGGTTTTGTTGGCGGATCTAGCTAGATGGTCCACCACAACGTGGTCTTGAATTTTCTGTGTCCGGGCACCCAACAGACCATACATGCTGCTTAGATGAGTAGACTGTGCATAAGAGCGAATAAAGCGAGACAATGGCAGAATTTTCGTGGTTTTCTTTTTGGAAGTTTTCAGAGCTTTTACTCCTCTAAGGGAATCTGTTTATACTATTGCCTTCTGTAGTTTTAATTGCCTAATGTGTTTAACGACGGCAAGTATCCCATAGCCTTCACCATTCAAATCGCTTGTGTCAGAGTGCAGAACGCCGGCTTCCAAAAAGTATGGGCCGATTGCGGCGTACGAGACAGAAGTATTGGACTTTGAAGCATGCGTAAAGAACTCAGAAAATGTGTATATCTTTTGTATTTCTAGGAAGTATGTCTGAATATGTGCAATTTGTGCATGCTTTGTAACCTGCAAGAAAGACACGTTGCAATATATCACCTGCCATTGCCACGGTGACAGGCATACTGCGGGAGCCATCAAATAGTGCTCAAGTGGCACACCAGTTTCTTTCGCTAGGTAACTCACACGGAGTTAGTAGGGTTGCCTCACAGAAGGCCTTTTCTCAAACACAGCAAGGCTTGACATGCAAAAATTGTGGAATGTTATGTGTGATTCTTGTCTGCGTTTACATTAACATAATTTTTAAAAGACTTGTGACATCTCTGAAGGTGGAGCGATTATTCGTTTGATTTAACGTACAGGCTTTCCATGGGGCTATTGCGAGAACCACCCGTAGACAGGTGGATGCCTAGATGATGAACAGGATCAAGTATGTTAAGGGCAGTAGGTTTCGCAGACTGATATGCCATTGCTCTATAGTCTAGGGGGTACGTATGATGCTTTTATATATATTCATTCGACACTTCTTGCCGTTTCTCCACGTAGTGCGTGGCAACACTTTTAGAACGTTCGTGGCTTTTATGCACTTGTTTTTAAATACTTGATGTGTGGTATGAAGGTTAGCTTGGTGTCAAAGATTGGGTTTAAAAATTCGTGTTCGGTATTAACTGAAAGACGTTGCCCATGAAGTTGAATATCGGGTTAAATTTGAATGCCTCTCTTTCTGGAGAAGACAACGTGCGTGCTTTTCTGTGCATTGAGTCGAAACCTGTATTCTTTTGCGCAATGGAAGACTGTTCAAACCAAACTGAACCTTCCGCTCACACATGGCCAGATTTCAAGATCTGAGGCCAAGCTGGACGTTGTCGAAATGTGTACAATAAAACATATTGTAACAGATGGATAAGCGCAAAGAACTCATTTTGTCAATAAAAAGTGTGCAACTAAGTACATCACCTTGAGGCACGCCTGCTTCTTGGACGAATGTTTAGAAAAGAACACTGCCTACTCGAAAGCGGAATGTCCGGTTTGTCAAGTAATTTTCGATTATGGTAAACATTTTGCGTCGAAGGCCAAGGTGGGAAGGTTCTCTTAATATTCCAAAGTGCCACGTTGTATCAATTGCGTTTTCGATTTCAACGAACACAGAGAGAATGCATTGGTTATAAACGAAAGCGTTTGTGATCTGTGCCTCGATACGATTAACACTTCCTACGAACAGTTGCCTTCCTGCTACACTACCAAACATGTTCCAGACTTTAGCCTCCTGTGTGTATGAATTGATCCCTGACAAAAACTTCTGCCAGCTTTCTTTTTTGGCCTGCCGACGCGCTCTCCTGCTTTCATACTTAATTTTCTTAAAGCTGTCAAGCATTTTGGCTTTTGGTGAGTTCCCAAGCAACCTCCATGCTGTTTTGCTGTTTCTGCGCGTTTGGGCATTCAGAGTTCCACCACAGCACACGTCGTTTTTCAGGGTGTCCATTCGTTTGTGAGACGAATTTCGTGGCAGCGTCAATCAAAAGCGGTGTTCAAAAGCATGAATGCTCAAAGTACATATGTCACTCCAACTTAAAAGAGCGATTGTAAAAAACTGTTTCCAACCGGCTCTATTGATCAGCCATTTAGAGCCCGTAGTGGGCACTCAGTTACCTCCCGTTGCAATGACTGATGATTAACCACTACAGTATAGGCAAGGCGGACAAAGATACTTTGCTTAGGTCTATAGAGGAGTAGGTAGTATAAGTGAGATTTTAATAGGTCCTTTTCAGGAGACGCGCTTGGCGAGAGAAGGAACTGTTCGATCACTCGGCCTCGCGCGTCGCAGCGAGAGACCCCCCATTGCCTGCTATGCACATTCAAGTCTCCAAGGAGAACATAAGGCTTTGAAAGTCTGTCTATTAAGTAGTGTAAGTTATGTTTTTGTAGGTGATAGCTCAAAAAACCGCAAAGAGAAAAAATTGTGATCAGTTTGTAGAGGAGCGCAGCTCGAGCAGCTACTGCCTCCAGAGATGATCGTAGTTGAAAGTGTGTGCACGCAGTCCCTTGATTCAATATAATGGCAACACTTCTGATTGACGTCGCGGCATCATCACAGTCCCTTCGGAAAATAACGCACTTACGGAGAAAGTTGGTGTGTTTTCTGTGTAGGTGTAATTCCTGCACACAGAGCACTTTTGATGAGTGTTCGTGTAAAACGTCTTGGACGTCGTCAAGGTTTCTGAGAAGGCCCCTGACGTTCCTATGTATACTTTGAGTGTTCATCGTGAATGTGAAGTAGTGCTGTGTGTACAATAAGCGAGTGGCTGTTTAGGTGGGGAGGTTAAATTCAAGTAACAGGGCCATCACCAGTCCCTGTTATCTGCTTTTTTTCTTGGTTCGCTCCTAGGATCCACGCTGCTTTTTCGGCACCAAGGGCTCCGATGTATCTATTTCATCTTCGGAGGCACTGGATGCACGCACGTGTGAGCTGGTAGTTCGAATTCTGGGCCTGACCTGAGAGGCGAGGTCCTGAAACCTGAATACCATAGAGTCTCTGGTCTCCGTCCGCGAATAGGTGGAGTAGTCTGAACTACAGCCGCCTTGGGGCCAGGTGCCACAACAGCCGGCTCACTATGCGTGGGTCGAAAGCGTGACGAGGGCGGGTGCGGTGGTGCCCCTTGACGCACCGCATCAGCTTATGCAGGTCCATAGAGCGGTGAGACCCTTCACCATGCTTCCTTAAATGAACTGTTCTCCTTCACCTTCAATGTAATTACCTCTTTTTGTTTCTTCCAGTATGCGCAGGAGCATGAATATGCGTCATGATTTCCTTCACAGTTTACACAGTGTGGCGGTTTTTTGCGGTTTTCAGACACGTGGCCAAGGACTCCACATTGTGCACAAGTCTGGTGACCATGACCGCTTTTAGAGACATGGTCATACCTTGCGCATTGGAAGCAAGGACGAGGGTTTCGTATGTATGGCCTGAGAGAGGTCTTTGGGTACCCTAATTGAAGATTCCAGAAGTTTACTGGAAGCAAACGCGAGTAATAGTTGTTTCATTAGTGTTTCATCATTGTCTCTTCTGATAATAATTTTGAGTACATTATTCACGCTTTGGTTCTTCCGCCCCTTCAAAAGTTTAGTTTTGTCAGGCCAAGTAAGTCTGCATCAGATACCACTCCACGAGTTATGTTCATTGATCTGTATGGTGTTACGGTGATCGGTACGTCACCAAAAGCTGAGAGGCCGTCTAGCTTTTTCAATTGTTCTCTGTCCCAAATTACGAGAAGGAGGTCGGTGCTAGCCATTTTGGTTACCTTGTATCCAGCCCCGAAAGTTTCGGTAAGACACCTACGCTACAAAGAGAGATACGGTCCTGGATTGCTTTCGAGCTTTCCCACAGTGAATGATGTGGAAGAACGAGGCAGTACAATCATCGTTCTGCAACGACCGAGCCCCCGTTGGGGCGTGTGCGCAAGCAGGCGTTTGGTGTGTAGCGTCACTACGGGCCCGAGCCAATGGGGGGGCGTCAACCTCTCCCGCGCCAAGCCGTTCGTGGCTGAGCCGTGTCCGGGGAAAAGGGGTTCCTGGGGGTATTTGACGCCGGGTGATCCGACCTTAAGGCCCCCGGCAGAGGCAACACAGTTCTTTGGCCCCGGCTTCAAGTAGACGGCGTCCCTGGGCTGACCCACCCAGGTGAAGTGGCAGTCACCTTTTCTATATTTCTCTCCTACAACTCCGCCTTTATCTCTCGTGAGTAAATGTTTCTATTGGCTGGTTAAAAAAATTATATCATCGGTACGTACCTGCTTTTAGCCTGTACGATCAGTAAGTGGGGGAACGCTGTATGTATGCCGGTTTTATTTTTATTCAACAGCGTTGGCACTCACCCACGACGGAGCCCAACAAGGGGATGCTGCAAGTTTGCGGATGCTGAAAACTTGCACACATTAGCCATACAACACTGCCGTAACCCAATGCACCTATAGCAAGGTAGGCTATTTGCACAGCGTTATTTCTTGCCACCAGGAAAATTGGAAGTAATTAGAATAGAGAAGTAGACAGGACACACTAAAAGTGAGAGATAAAGGCGAAGTTGTAGAGGAGAAATATAGAAAAAGGTGACTGCCACTTCCCCTGGGTGGGTCAGCCCGGGGGTGCTGTCTACGTGAAGCCGAGCCAAAGAACTGTGTTGCCTCTGCCGGGGGCCTTAAGGTCGGATCACCCGGCGTGGACTACCCCCCCCCCCCAGGAACCCCTTTTGCCCGGACACGGCTCAGCCACGCACAGCTTGGCACGGGAGAGGTTGACGCCCGCCGTTGGCTCAGGCCCGTAGCGACGCTACACACCAAACGCCTGCTTGCGCAGACGCCCCTGTGGGGGCTCTGTCGTCGCAGAACGATGATTTACTGCCTCGTTCTCATTTCAAGTGCCTTTTCTAATGTTGCGGCATCCTTCAGGACTTTTTCGAGACTGTAAGGTTGCAAAGAAATCCCGCAAACACCTTTCGCTTGATACCTCGCATGAGGAACCGAAGCTTATTGTCCTTAGCTATGAATGGGTCGGCGTGGCGGAAAGAGCGTGTCATTTTTCTTTCCGTGAAAATGGGGACATTTTCATTTGGTAGCTGCTTCCGGGTGCCCCGCCGCGGTGGTCTTGTGCATGGCTAGGGTACTCAACTGCTGACCCGCCAGGTCACGGATACAATCCCGGCTGCGGCGGCTGCATTTCCAACGGAGGCGGAAATGCAGTAAGCCCATGTGCTCAAATTTGGATGCACCTTAAAGAACAACAGGTGGTCAAAATTTCCGGAGCCCTCCACTACGGTGTCTCTCATTCTGATATGGTGGTTTTGGGACGTAAAGCCCCACATATCAATCAGTCAATGAAAGCTGCAACCGGGAACGTAGAGGCCTATTTGTGAGCGATGCCCCTGAACGTTTGCAGGAATGCACTCCGGAAGAGATCCGAGTTTTGAATCGCAGACTCTCGATTTTTGAGCCAGGTCCTTGCGGCGTCTATATTGTAAGGGAAACACGCAATAATGCTACTCTTATGTTTCCCAGTGGTTGAGGGTGGCCACGTGGTTGTAGGTCTCTAGCCAGGTCTCCGGGCCTTCAAACGATGATCCATTGTAAGTTGGTGGCGGCCTGGTGGCTGCTCTGGCGCAGCGATTGCCATTGTTGCCGCAATCAAGGTCATGGCCTTGGTCTCCCGCGCCTTGTCTTGTAGAGGCCCATTGATTGATATGTGGGGTCCCAAAACCATCATATGATTATGAGAGACGTCTTGTAGAGGCCCATACTCCAGGGGTAGGCTTTGATGCCGGTCGCTTGTTTGCTACACTTGGCTGGACGGTGTTTTCTCCGTGGCGTGGGTTAGGTTCACGGCCTGGCCGGGGTGTCCGTTACATGAACGAAGGAGCACCTTCACCAGATGTCACGGGATCGTGACATGGACGAATAAAGCAGACTGTAGGTCAAATTTCAAGCTTTTTATTGGGGTCGAACTTGAGGCTACGTAAAAAGTGATTCAGAGACAGCAAGCCACTGGCACTGATTACGGCGAGCAGAGCGTCGGCATTTACACTTGTTGCGTGTATATGTTCCTGAATGATCTGTATTTTTATTTTATTTTATGTTCAAATAGTGCAGACATATACAGGGCTATAGCAGGAGTGGGGTCATTTACATGAACAAAGCACACTTATTACAAGGTTTGAAGAATCGTAGCAAAAAAACAATGATTACTTATAACAGTGCGTCTACAAAATCTGACAATGATAATTCACGAATCCCACCGAATAATTCGTTGCACCTTTCAATAAATATAAATAAATAACTGTTTTTTAATGTTCGTGTGCGTAAAGAGATGCTTGAGTTGATGCTGTGGTAACGCCCACTAAAAAAAGAGTATTAGAATATGAGATGTAATCAACTTAAGATCATCGAGAAAATGAATGAAGAAATCAATGCAATAGCTTAAAGAAATTGGTATCCTGTAGGGTAGAAGGGTTAGAGAGTTTCAAGGAATTCATTGCTAATGAAGGTGAAAAGTTCCGATCGAAGCGTTGGCAAATGAAGCGAACTACCTTCCTTTGTACAGATTCAACTTTGTAGACATCACATGTTTTATACGTGTTCCATACACACGAAGCATACTCTAGTATAGGTCGTATAAGGGGTTTATACAGGAGTAACTTAAGACATTTAGAGTTTAGGCATTTCAGATATTTAATGATGTACAGCGCAGTTAACCTATTTTTTCAGTGCTTTGTATGTGATGTAATCAATGTGCTGCGACCATTGTAAATTGTGCGATAAAATAACCCCTAGGTATTTGTACGCTTGTGCCCAAGGAATGAATATGTTCTCGGAAGTGTACACATGCGGCAACGCAGAGTGTCTGTTAGTGAATGATACAACTAGTGTTTTCTCAGTTATTGCGCATCTGCCATTGCCTGCACCATGTGCAAATTGTCCACGAAGTAGGCGTAATCTTAACATAGGTATCTTCTATAATTGTGAATCTTCTAAAAAATGAGGCGCAGTTTGCGCTACTACCGGGAGGTTTTATTGCCGAAAACCAAATGAAACATAGGTGTAAATAACCAACGCGTGTGGTAGTATGAAGTCTACTGCTTCCTTTTGGACAGATTTAACTTTCTTATGTCAGATATTTTGCGAAGATTCTGTATGACAGAGCCATAATTGAGTATTGGGCAAACTATGGTTTGATAAGCCTGGAGCCTTGTGTTCATCATCATCATCATCAGCCTGACTTCGCCCACTGCAGGACTAAGGCCTCTCTTATGTTCGGCCAGTTAAGTCGGCCCTGTGCTACTGCCACCACTTTATACCCGCAAACTTCGTAATCTCATCTGCCCACCTGACATTCTTTCTCCCCCTAACTCTCTTGCCTTCTCTGGGAAACAAGTAAGTTACCCTTAATTACCAGCGGTGGTACTGTCTACGCGCTACATGCCTGGTCTAAGTCCCTTTCCTGTTATTGATTTCAAGTATTGTATATTTAACCCCCGTTTGTTGCCTAATCAATTTTGCTCTCTTCTTGTCTCTTAAGGTTACACTTACCATTTTTCTTTCCATTACTTGCTGCGTCTTCCTCAATTTAAGCTGAACCCTCTTTGTAAGTCTTCAGGTTTCTGCTCCCTAGCTAAGTACCGGCAAGTTACAGCTGTTATATACCTTCCTCCTGAGGGATAGTAGCAATCTACTTGTCATAGTTTGAGATTGCTTGCCAAATGTACACCACGCCACCCTTATTCTTCTATTTACTTCAACATTTGGTTCGGCTCCGTGGTTATTACCTGCCCAAAGTAGACATATTCTTTTACAACTTCCAGTGCATTACTACCTAACTCTAAGCAGTGCTCTCTTCCGAGGTTGTTGTGCATTGCTTTTGTTCTCTGCAGATTAATTTTAAGACCGACATTTCTGCTCTCCTTGTCAAACTTCGTAATCATGAGTTGCAATTCGTCCCCTGAGTTACTCATCCTTGCAATGTGATCGGCGAAGCGGAGTCTAATAAGGTACTCTGCAATAACTCTTATCCCTAACTGTTCCCATTCTAGGCCTCTAAAAACCTCCTGTAAGCACGCGGGAAATAGCTTTGAAGAGATCTTTTCCCTTTCCTTACAGTGATTTTTTCCCTTGCCATTCTTGATTGCTATACTGTTGCTTTCTGCATGAAGCAATATGGTAGCAGTTGATCTCTAAATTTCTTCCAGGATTTTTATATATGCTTCATCGACGCCCTGATCGCGCAGTGTCTGCATGACTGCTGATATTTCTACTGAATCAACCACCTTCTCGTAATCTATGAAGACTATATATAGTGGTTGGTTATATTCGGAACATTTCTCTATTACCTGATTGATAGTATGAATGTGGTCGATTGTTGAGTAGCCTGTTCGAAATCCTGCTTGATCCTTTGGTTGATTGAATTCTAATGTTTTCTAAACTCTGTTAGCAATTACATTTGTAAATAGCTTGTATACTACGGCGAGCAAGCTGATCGGCCTGTAATTCTTTAAGTCCTTGTCATCCCCTTCCTTATGCATTAAGATGATGTCAGCATTTTTCCAAGACAGTGGTACTCTCCCCGTCAGCAGATACCTCGTAAACAGGGCGGCAAGTTTTTCTAACACAACCTGTCCTTTATCTTTCAGCAGATCTGATGTTACCTGATCCTCACCAGCAGCTTTGCCTCTTTGAATGCTCTCCAAGGCTTGTCTGACTTCTTCTGTCATTACTGGTGGGGTGTCATCTGGGTTACTGCTAGATCCTATAGTACTAAAGTCATGGTTGTTTCGGCTACTGTACAAATCTCTGTAAAACTGCTCCGCTATTTCAACTATCCTATTCATATTGGTAGTTATTTTGCCTTCTTTGTCTCTTAGTGCATACATCCGACTTTTGCCTATCCCAATTTTCCTCTTCACTGCTTTGACGCTTCTCCCATTTTTCAGAGCGTGTTCAATTCTCCCCATGTTATACCTTCTTACATCGGATGCCTTACGCCTATTATTGAACTTCGAAAGCTCTGACAGGTCTAGTTTGTCTTTTGTACTTGATGCTTTCATGCTTGGACGCTTTTTAGTGAGATTATTCGTTTCCTGGGAAAGCTTGCCAGTGTCCTGTATAACTACTCTGCTTCCAACTTCCACTGCACACTCCGTAATGATACTCGTCAAATCATCATTCATTGTATCTACGCTAAGGTTGGTTTCCTCTATAAGAGCCGAGTACCTGTTCTGAAGCGAGACTCTGAATTCCTGTACTTTTCCTCTCAGTGCTAGTTCAATGATTGGCTTCTTGCGTATCAGTTTCTCTCGTTCCTTCTTCAATTCTAGGCGAATTCCAGACCGCACCATTCTGTGGTAACTGCATCGTACCCTGCCAACCACTTCCATGTCCTGCACGATGTCTGGGTGTGCACTCATTATAAAGTCTATTTTGTTGTTATTTTCACTATTAGGGCTCCTCCATGTCCACTTACGGTTACCTCGTTTTCGGTCGAAGGTATACAAAATCGGAAAAATATTGCGTTCTGCAAATTCTACTAGTACCTCTCTTCTGGCATTTCTAGTACCGATGCCACATTCTCGCACTGCCTGGTCTCTTGCCTGATTTTTCCCTACCTTTGCAATTAAGTCTCCCATCATGCGTCTCTCATAATCTTATGGTGGTTTTGGGACGTTAAACCCCACAAATCAAGTCATCTCATCAGTATAGTAATTTTTTTATCTTACTCAATGCCAATTCCACGTCCTCATAGAAGATTTTAACAGATGCATCATGGCTGGATGTAGGCGTGTAAGACTGTATCACCTTAATCTTGTATCTTTTAGTGAAATTATTTACGAGACCTACCACCATTTCAATAATTCTATAGTATTCCTCGATGTTGCCAGTTATGTTTCTGTGAATTAGGAACCCCACTCTCAGTTGTCTTCGGTCAGCTAAGTCCTGATAGCAAAGGACGTGCCCATTCTGTAGCACCATATAGGCCTCATCTGTCTTCCTACCCTCACTGAGCCCTATTATACGCCATTTAACACCCTCTAGCTCTTCGAATGGTACAGCTAGACTTGCCTCATTAGATAAGGCTCTAGCATTAAATGTGCCAAGCCTTGTGTTAGTCGGGGCCAAACGTAGAGTGCAATGTAGGTACAACAGTATTCTAAAGGCATGGTTACACAATACTTCAATGTGCTTGTGCTAGTTGGGGCCAATTGTTGAGTACGTTGTAGATATCCAAGTATTCTAAGGGCACGGTTACACATTGCTTCAATGTGCTTGTGTTAGTTGGGGTCAATTGTAGAGTACGTTGTAGATATCCCAGTATTCTAAACGCACGGTTACACATTACTTCAATGTGCTTGTGTTAGTTGGGGCCAAATTTAGAGTGCGTTGTAGGTACCCCAGTATTCTAAGGGCACGGTTACAAACTACTTCAATGGGATGAAACGAAGACAGATCCTTAGTGAATACAAGGCCTATATACTTGTATTCAAACGCATTTTCAGAGGTGACCCACAAAACAAATAAGCAAAACAGGAGAACAAATAGAGTTTAGTAAAAACATGGGGAAAATTTTACGGAATTTAATTTGCATGATCCGTGTTTCACACCATGACTGTATTGAAACGAAGGACTCATGAAGAACGATGAGATCCTTGGAGGATTCAATCGTATGTTACAGGACGCTGTCATCAGCGTACCTGCGAATTTTAACGGTAATGTTATGGCGTAAATCATCTGCATAAATTAGAAGTAGTGGCCCTGGTATGGAGTTTTGAGGCACACCAGGCGTTGCACCGGAAACAGGTAATATAAAGACTTAAATTGTACGTACTTAAACTGATCCGAATAACGTAAAACAAGACTGAAAGGCTGGTAGCAACTGCGTACCGATGATCCGGCAACCTTCCAAGCGGCGTTAAATCGCGAGTGGAAGTGCAAGTGCCAATGGCTGGTGGATCCTTTAACCACGCCACCGAACGCCGCGCGTAGTGGGCTCAACAGCGTCAACGTGATCATTGCGGGAGTGCGTCGACCGGGGCGAGCACATGCTCTCGGTGAGAGTTTCTCAAGCGGCACTTTGGCTTCCGCTGCCACGTCGTCTCTGACCGCCTGCGGTTCGAAAGCAATCACTGTGATTAACGCATTGTGAAGCGCCTTTACCGCTCGTTACACGTCTCGGTGATCATGATTATGCGAGGCGCAACGTGTCGCATGTGAAATAAACACTGTGGTAGACCGAAGCTGTGTTTAACGTCTTAATGAGCAAGATTATGTAACCAATAATTGTGAAAGACATCAGTGCAGCGTCAGGTCGATCCCACTGCTAAACACAGGGACAGCATGTTTCAGCTTTCTCTGTCAAACTTTTTTTATTGAGTGCTTGGACGGTAAGTTTTTTCAGTGTGGTGGCAGGAGACTGCACGCGCTAAAGGCGGCGACTATTTGAATAAAGAAAGACCAAAAGACCAATTTTATTTTCTGTTTACAGTGAAACTCTGTAGTTAATGCTTTGAGAGGCTGGGGCACTACCCTCCGACTATGGGCATGGCACAGGCGTAGGCAACGCTTTACTCGGGGGTGTGCACCATGATTTTTCTCTCCTTAATTAGCGCCGTTTGGAGGACACGCATATTAGAGCCAGTGTTATGTATGTGCTTGACGACGTCACCTTCTGCGGGATTGACAAGACGCTGTGCTCAAGTATATGCTGAGGTCTTCTGCCACCACAATTTTTTTACCGTGATCACGCGTCCGCTAATCGTCATCTTGATGATGTTCCAATAGGCGTCAACTTGAGTGAATCCGTTTCAAACAGTGCTATTACTGTCAGACATCCATTGAACAAACTCTCACAGTAAGTGCGCAATAACCATAATACACTGAAGATAATTTTTGGTTTTGTGGTATACTGATTCATTTGACAAATAAATTAGCGTTTATTTTTTACCAATTTTTGAGTTGAACTTAGGCGCACCGGTATTCTCTTCGGGCTTAATATTACACACATAAAACAACAAATGTGCGCGTCCTTTCTCCAGCCGATCTGTTCATAACTGAGAAGTTTGCATTTATGAAAAACGGCTAACACAATATGCATGCCAACTCGTTAAGTATACACCCGCCACATTCTTGTAGTGGCTAAAACACACCGCTGCTGAACCGCAAGTCACGGGATTGAACTATGGCCGTGGCGGCTGAATTCTCGATGAAGGTGAAAATGCTTGAGGCCCACTAGCTTAGATTTAGATTAACGTTATTAAACCCCAGGTGGTTTATTACAATCACATGGCGGATTACGGACGTTACAACACAGCAATAAAAATTGTTCAGGTAATTAAAAGCCAATATGTGTCATGTGTCTAGCTTTTATGCTTAAACATGATTGCAAAAAGTCGAGCGACACCATCGAGTTTTTTCAGGCACGTAATAAATAAGGATGTCATAATCAAACTCCAGTACGACAAAAAGGATGTCTGGTAGAGTTCCACATCGCTTGGGGTCTCAAAAGCTGTTTATGAGCTAATAACAGCATGTGACTACAGCCTTTTGGCGTGGACAGCCCGTGCGTTTAAATCAACATAAATTGCAATATACAAGGCTGAAGAGCGCAGTCTCTAGAGCTTCATTGTTTAATAACAACTGCACATACATTTTACCGGCACCTGGACAGACACATAAACAAGCAAACGCGCAATGAAACCTAAACTCATGAAGACCTCTCAACATTTGGCGGAATGGGATCATAGATTTTTATACATTAAACAGCACGGCCTTAGTTCTCAATACTCAATACTTTATTCTTGTTTAAGAACGAGTCCTGCTTTATGACTGCTTCGTGAAGGGCTGCTCCGCTATTCGATGGTGAACTATAAACACCATCAGTATTCCTTTATGTTATGAGAAGACATAAATTACAAGTTGAAAAGGAACAAGTGTTTCTATAAGGTGTTTTAAAAAAAACACGCGCCGGCCTGTTTTCTTTCAAAACAAGCAGCTGCGCCTGTTCATCAAGAACGTGCTTTACTGCCAAAAGCTTTTGCCCGTTCAATCGACCTTAGCGTTAACATCCTGTCCAGCGCTGGAGGATTAATTATTGCAGCGATGAGAGAGGCAAAAGCGGTCGTTGCTTTTTTGTGAATAAAACAGGGCTGCTGTCGCTGAATTTTAACAAAACAGTTTGAGTGACCTGGCCGAACAAATGAAAACCCTTAAAGTTGAAATTTGTTTATGATTGCCACAAGATCGCAAGAGTAGGTACGTTCAATTATCTTGGTGGTGCTTACTCCCGTGATCTGCAATGGCATTACGCACATAACCAGAAGTCGCAAGAAAAGCTGGTTTATCCTAATGGAACCTCCCAGCACCAATAAAATAATGTAAACTGCTGGGTTACAGATCACCTAAAAGGACCCTACTTCAGTGCACGTATGTCATGTGGTTCTCGAGCTAAAGAAATAACTATGTTCGAGTCTTTTCAGAAGAAAGCCATAAAATTCATGGGTTCATTTAGACGCGATAGCGTTAAAGAACTCGTTTTGCAGATATTCTGGTGTCGGTGTCACTGTCATTGGTTGTGAGCGAAAAATCATCACCTTATGCTTCATAAAAAACTGAGAACTATGCAAATAAAATAAATAAATGATGAAACAGTCTTGGAACAGACTGAGGACCGAGCTAGGGTGGTTACGATTCAAATGGTGATCGAACTCAGATTGATTGCGTGGCAAGCGCATGTTCTACCACACAGCCAGACTTCTGCTTGCAAAATTAGGAAAAAGAACTTCCCCTGCTTGGAAATTCAGTGAAAGTAGCTTTTGTGGTTCACTAACACACATGTTCTATAAAAATGCTTCACAGTGCAACATTATATATTGCAGTAATATTGTGTGGTACAAGCGTTTATTGCTAACAGGCATCAGAATATGTGATTATCATAAGCACTTCATGTTTCGAGGCCTGTACACCACTACTAAAGGCACACACGCTACTTCGCCTATTCCCTTAGGGCCATCTAGTGGGTGCATAGCAAATTCTAAAAGGTTCCATGCAATAAGTTTTCGAAGTGCGCACTAAGAACAGGATGTCGCTGTAGCGTTCAACTACGAAAAGCGAATTTTTATAGAGTCCCCTAATTTTTACGATGGTCAGTTTCTAACAGCATGACATAATAACAATCTACAGCTATGACAGTTGGCACACAGACCTACTTGTGACCCCTTGTCATGCGGCATAAAACTGTTCATGGGGAAATATTGGCACGTATTTTTTACTAAGCATTTTCTCGCCCTACCCAAAAAATCTACCATAATATTATTGTTACATTGAAATCATTCATTCATTGTTTAAAGTTTTCTGCTTTCCCTCATACCCTTGACATTTTGAATGGTCTCCGGGACTTTCTGCACGAGGTGTCTAATCGGGCACTCATAGAAGTGTCAAACTTCGTTCGCTGTTGACTGCTGCTTACGTCCTTGTTATAGTGCTCACATTGAAAGGGCAGCGCAAAAACTTGGGAAAGAGAAGGACAATAGAGACAGAGCGCTGACTAACAACTGAAATTTTATTGCCATCACCTCTGCATATACATGTGCCTAAAACGTGATTGAGAGGAGGTTTAGAATCAAGAAAAGAAGACTGGTTTTAACCAGCGATAAAAACTGCAAACGATAAAATTTTCAAAGGAACTCGCGCAAACGTGATGAGTGAAATGCATCAGGTCATGAAAACGCAAATGACACAGGAAATCGAAGAAAGCCTCTAAGGTAACTAATTTCAGCGTTAAACAAGGATATGGAAGACCTGCTTACGCACTTGTCACCTGCTTCATAAATGAAGAAAGCCTCAACGATCTCGCGCTCTATCTTATCCTTCCCCAATTTAAAAAACCGAGTACTACTAAAGTCAGGAGAGCAACCACAATGCCTGCAATGGTCAGCCAGAAAACCACTTGTCGTATTGCGTACATTATAGTCATGCGAATTCGCCCTTTCATTAAAACACCTAATGTGTGACTATATTGTAGGCAATACGACCAGTGGTTTTATGGCTGAACAATGCAGGCATTGTGGTTGCTCTCCTGACTTTCGTAGTACTCGGTTTTTTTAAAAATAGGAAGAGATAAGATAGAGCGTGAGATTGTTGAGGCTTTCTTCATTCATGAAGCAGGATACAAGTGCGTAAGCAGGCCTGCCATATTCTTGTCTGACGCTGAAATTCGTTATCTTAGAGGCTTTCTTTGATTTGCCGTGTCATTTTGTTTTCATGATCTGATGCATTTCACTCATCACGCTTGCGCGAGTTCCTTTGAAGATTTTATCGTTTGCAGTTTTTATCGCTGGTTAAAACCAGCATTCTTTTCTTGCTTCTAAACCTCGTCTCAATCACTTTTTAGACACATGTGTATGCACACGGCATGGCAATAACCTTTCAGTTGTTAGTCAGCACTCTGTCTCTACTGTCCTTTTTCCCGAGTTTTTGCGCTGCTCTTTCTATGTGAGCACTATGAACCAAATAGCCAAAACCAAAGTACTTTTTGTGATAGTTTTGTTTTTCAATATGGAAACTATTGATTGATATGTGGGGTTTAACGTCCCAAAACCACTATATCATTATAAGAGACGCCGTAGTGGAGGGCTCCGGAAATTTAGACCACCTGGGGTTCTTTAACGTGCACCCAAATCTGAGCACACGGGCCTACAACATTTCCGCCTCCATCGGAAATGCAGCCGCCGCAGCCGGGATTCGAACCCGCGCCCTGCGGGTCAGCAGCCGAGTACCTTAGCCACTAGACCACCGCGGCGGGGCAATATGGAAACTATTCTTCTTGTATTTTGTATATGTATGTACTCACACCTGCAATGAATGACAGTATATGTGAATAAAGTAACAAATTTTAATTGTTAATAAGGCCCAACTGCACTAGAAGGACACGCCACACACGTTCTGTGTCCGCTATAGCCCGTACGCAATATTTCAAGTGAGGAGAGAGAGAAACGTCTTTATTCATAAAAGCATGGAGAAGGAGGGCGAGGTAGGAACCCCTAGTCCGGGGTTTCTAGAACGACTCCAGTGACGAGCCGGACCCGCTGTATCAGAGCTCGGAGTACCTACGGAGGTCCATCGCGAATAGCATCTGCCCACAGCTCCTCGTTACGTAAAGAGTGAAGGAAAGCAGGTAAGGGAGAGCAGATTGTCGCAGTGCACCCGATCAAGACATGGAAGGTCGTGGACGAGTTTCCACAGCCGGAGCAATGGTCTGCATAGTACTGCGGGTATAATTTATGAAAATATACCAGATTGGGAAATGTTTTATTCTGTAACTGGCGTAGCGATACTGCCTCCTCTCGCGAGAAAGATGGCAATGGGGTGCTCTGAGTGCGACGGACCTTCCAGTAGTGATGAAGAATGTCTTTGTAAGTGAGAAGAGGATCCCCCCACTTCCAAATGGTTGCCTCACCTTGCCGGACCGCCCGGAGGGAAATTTCGGGGGCAACAGCGTGTGCGCGTTCATTGTTCGGATTCCATGTCCTGATATGAAGGCCCGACATGCCTGTTGTGAGTCTGTCAATATGTAGACCTCTTGGTGAACACGGATAGCGTATTGTATCACTAGTGTGACTCCAAGAATTTCGCCGTGAGTGGCATGTGTCCGACGCATTTCAGTCGAGTCCTGCAGGGAATCGGTGCTATCTAACAATACCGAGGTGTAACCTTCTCGAGTACGGGCTGTGTCCGTCTATAGAGTATGCGATTCCGGGAATCTTTCGAGCATACGGCTGAGGTATCGTACGTGGTATTTGCGCTGGTCCTTGTCATGCTGGGGGTGCATGTTACGTGGTAAAGGATGAACAGTTAGTATTTTACGTATTGCAGGCGATAAGGGCGGGGGGTGGGTTTCAATCTCAAGTGGTGGGATGAGATATCCAAGGCGAGAGAGGAGATTGTGGCCAGTAGGAGTGAGCAGGAGGAGTTGGCACTGACTGACCCAATCTGCCTCGAGCAGCTCGCTTAGTGTGTTTTGTGTCCACAACTCAAGAAGACGTGTGGAAGTGTAGTTCAGAATGCCGTGGGCCAGCTTCTTCGCTTTGCGGATCATGGCGTCTATGCGTAGTTTTTGCGATTCGTTCAACCGCTGGAAGGGCATGTGATATGTCAGCCGGCTGATCACGCAGGCCTCCGCCAAGTGCAGTAGGTCTTCTTATTTGAGCCCTGAGTGCCGATTTGAAACCCGCCGGATCATGGACAGTATTTGGTCAACTTGTCGAGATAAAAGGCCAATGGTGTAGTTAGCTTTGCCATTCGCTTGAACATGTGGTCCAAGATGCGGGCACGAGAGACTTGTGGTATGTGTATGCTATCCACGTGCACAATAATTGGGGGAGGAGGGCTACTGCTTCGGAAGCGAATAACGATGAGCTCTGATTTTTGAGGAGCATATTGCAAGCCTCCTCTTTTAGCGTACACAACGACTGTATCCACTGTTTTTTGCAGTCGGTCCTGGATGGCTCCATCAGAGCCCCATGTCGACCAGATAGTGATGTCATCCGCATAAATAGCATGGGCGACATCGGGGATCTGGTCAAGCAAGCGGTGAAACCCTGCCAGTGCATTATTATATAATGTAGGGGAAAGAAAGGAGCCCTGTGGTGTCCCACATCCTGTAAGGTGGATCATTATTTCTCCCTTTCTATCTGTCTATCTGGTGGCTAGGGTTAACCCTGTGAGGCTGACCAGTTTTGGCTCACCATATTTGGCTATAGCTGTGTAGTACGGCTGACGTTGGCAGCTTGTCATCGCGCATTTCCTGTCGCATCCCCTTGTTGGGCTCGGTGGCGAGCGGCTGGCACCGCCGCCGAAACAAAAACACTTAGTATGTTAAGTACATCCTTTACCCAACTTGATCGCACCCTGAAAAAGATACGCACCGAAGCACCCCTGAATTTTTTTTCCAGGATGTCTGAACGTTTTCTAAAATACCAAGTTGTGCACAGCGAGCAATCAAACGAAAAAGCCAGAACTATTTCAGCATTTCAGGTGCAACAAGCCTCACTGAGAAAAAGGACCAGGTTTCAAAGCGACTAAGATCGCTACTGGCGATCTACTCCTGTAGCTCAAAGACAAGAAGCACTAGGAAAAACTCTTCAACTTGGCATCATTTGCGAACATCCCTGTCACAGTCACCCCACATAGGTCCACAAACACCGTTCGTGGAGTCGTCTCAGATGATCTCCTGAATCTCCCTGAACATGAGCTATTTGATGTACGGAAACAGCAAAATGTCTCAACGTACAGTGAATCAAAATAAAAAGGTACAATTCAGAAAAGCCAACAAAGCACATAATACCAACTTTTCAATCAAGTGAACTGCCTGAAACCATTGAGACAGGTTACACGAAACTAAGAGTTCGACCCTACGCACCAAGCCCACGTAGATGCTTTGTGCCAGAGGTATGGCCACAGCTCCCATACTTGGAAAGGTCAGTCCACTTGAGCCAGATGTGCCTCAACGGACCACGTTTTTGAACGCTGCGAGGCCGCAGCCTTCTCTGTTAATTGCGGCGGTAACCAACCAGCATACTCGCAAACATGTGAATCATGGAAAAAGGAAAAGAAATGATTTCGTTGAAGGAGAGAGAGAACACATCTTTTGAGGAAGCCAGTAAACGAGTTGCACCATTCTATGGCACCACTTATGTGGATGCGGCGCGTCAGGGGGCACCGTTGCACCAGCCTATGGCGCCAGCCCGGCCTGCGTTGAGCGTGCCATTGGGTGTGGCAACCGCCCCAAGACAGCAGTAGTTCAACCTGCTCCACCAACACAACAGAACTCGGCGACTCCATAGTCGTCGGGTCACAATGCCTCGTCTCACAAAGCGAGGTCTGAAACTCGAACGATCAGCCTGCATACGCGGGCATCCAGTGCCTCCCAGGAGACAATAGACACTACTCCGGTGTCTTTGGCGCCAAAACAGCGGTGGAACTCTGCGACCTGCAATAAAAAAGGAAAGCAGAAAGTCAAGGGTTCTTCGGAGGACCCTTGAGCAACAACTTCGAGTACTGCCACACACAGTACGCATCTGTCTTTGCTGATATGTCATCAGAAATATTGTTTTGAAATAACTGGGGCTTCACTTGGAACCTACACGACTTGAATGAGCTGTAATGTTCCTACTAGTCCAAGGTGTTCTGTGTCCAGGAGACACATTTTAACTTGAAACACACAAATTTCTTCCGGCGTTATGCCATCTACAGGAAGGATCATCGAGAAACTCTTGCTTTACTTGGAGGTGTGGCAATATTTTTTCACAAATCTGTGCCTTGCCATCATGTAGTCCTTCAAACGCCTCTTGAAGTAATTTTATTCCGTGCTATTTCATTTATTAGGTTGGTTGCTATCTGCTTCATTTACATATCACCGAACTACGTCCTCACTAAACCGGAACTACACAACTTGATTAACCAGCTTCCCGAGTCCTACATTATTGTTGGGAATTTCAACGCACATAACATACTCTGGGGAGACTTGCGCTGAGATGCAAGAGGTCTCCTTCTGGAGAACATTCTCACAACCTCTGATGTATGCCTTTTCAACAAAAAGGAACCAACATATTGCAATCTATCACTGAATTATATTCACCTATTGACTTACCAATGGCTTCAGCAGTTCTCTATCATGAATGTAATGTGAAAAATCTATTTGTGAGCGACCACATTCCCATAAGGCTGCAGCTAACAGAGCAGGATGATTTCGTGCCCCATACCCCAAAATGGAAACTAACCTCTGTTGACCGGGAGTTTCTCAGAAAATCCACATATCTGTCACAAGATTTTATTGGCAATTTTAACATCAATGCTGCTGTTGCATATTTTACCGCTTTTATTTTAGGCTCAGCCGAAAAAGTGATATTACAATAAAATGGACACTCTAGCAGTTGACAAGTTCCCTGGTGGAACGACTGCAAGCAAGCGCGAAGAAAGCAAAATAGGGCATGGGTTACCCTAGCGAAATATCCAACTGCGGGAAATCTGGTACAGTTTGAACTGATCAAATCGCAGGGAAGGCGCACACGAAGGCAGGCCAGACGGACAAGCTCGGAGAAGTTCCTCTTCTGCATAAACTCGCACAATGAAGAGTTTGGAGTGTGGAATAACCTGAGGAGGTTGAAGGGGCAACAAGTCCAACCACTGCCACTTGTAAAGGATGAAGGAAACACCTTGGAATATAAGGCAGGTTCCCTGGGAGAGCACTTCAAACGTGTATCCAGCTCTATGAACTATTTAGTCATTCCAAAAATCATTCAAAGAAGAACTCAAAGCACTAGGTCATAAATGCCATCAAAATGAACCTTATAATCGTCCTTTTTGCATAGCGGAGATTAGGGCTGCCCTCTCTTCATGTCAGAGCTCTGCTTTGGGTACTGACAGAATTGTATATTGTCACGTAGGGGACGTTGAGCTGGCCGGTGCACAGACGAGCAGAAAGGCAGGCCCCGGAGGCAATAAAACTTAGGGTACTTTATTGGGGCTGACTTGTGCCCGAAAGCAAACTAAAGAAAACACTGCTCGGGGACAGCGAAAGAAAAAAGACCAAGCCAGCGTGCGCGAACGGTGGCTGACCGAATCGCCGGGAGACAGGGCATCGCCCCGATGCTAAAGGAACAGACTAGTTACAAAAAATGGAAATTGTTAGCACCTACTAAGAGCGGAGTGATGAAAATGTCTCGTAGTATATCGTTGAAAAAACTTCTTGAGACGCGCGACGTGGACTTTTTGAGGTCGCGAGCGTCGCTGCTGTGATTGTGACACTCCATCAGGAACAACTTCGTAGGCAAGGGGCCCGAGTCGTCGCGTTATCTTGTACGGTCCTAAATACCGGCGTAGGAGTTTCTCGCTGAGGCCGCGGCGGCGAATCGGTGTCCACACTATAACGTGGTCACCGTGTGCGTACTGCTGGTCGCGCCGTCGTAGGTTGTGGATTCGGCTGTCCGTGTGTTGCTGCTCTTTGATACGCGTTCGGGCGAGTTGACGGGCTTCCTCGGCACGCTGAAGGAAATCGGCCACGTCCCCATGGGCACTCCCATCGTCGACGTGGGGCAACGTTGCATCCAGCATGATACTGGCTGGGCGGGTGAAGACAAGCTCGAAAGGTGTCATCTGCGTTGTCTCTTGTGGTGCGGTGTTGTACGCAAAGGTGACGTAAGAAAGGACTTCATCCCAAGTCTTGTGCCCGGCGTCAACGTACATGGCAAGCATGTCTGCGAGGGTCATTTTCAAGCGCTCCGTCAGGCCGTTTGTCTGTGGGTGATAGGCTCTGGTTTTGCGATGGAAAGTGCGGCTCAAGCATAGGATCTGCTGCGTGAGTTCAGCGGTGAGTTCTGTACCTCTGTCGGTGATAAGGACCATGGGTGCGCCGGGCCGGAGGACAATGCTCTTCACGAAAAAACTGGCGACTTCGATATCAGTGCCGGATGGTATTGAGGCTGTCTCAGCGTAGCGTGTCAGGTAGTCTGTTGCTACCACTATCCACATGTTCCCGTTGGTCGAATTCGGAAAGGGACCTAGCGCATCCATTCCAATTTGCTGGAATGGTTTCTTCGGTGGTTCAATTGGTTGCAGGAGGCCGGTGGGCCTCGTAGGCGGTGTTTTCCGACGCTGGCAATCTCGGCAGGTTTTGACGTAGCGTGCGACGTCCGCGCTCATGCCGGGCCAATAGTATTTTCCTTGGATTCGTCGCAGTGTTCGCGTTAACCCCATGTGTCCTGCTGTCGGCTCGTCATGACACGCCTCTAAAACTTCTTGCCGTAAACTGACTGTAACCACAAGTAGGTGTGTTGTTTTCTGCGGCGTAAAGTTTTTTTCACAAGCACGTCATTTCGCAGGCACAGCGACAAAATCGCCCACCTGAATGCTTTTGGCGGTATATCGGTCGTGCTTTCGAGGTATTCCGGCACGCCGCAAAGATCAGGATCAGCGTGTTGATCATTTGCGAAGGTATCACAACTAACGGGACCGAGGAATGCATCATCGTCGTCGTCACGCATGGCACGAAGGTATTAGCGGGGGCTCTCCAAAGGCAGCCGGCGTCTGTGTGCTTTCGGCCTGACTTATAGACGACGGTGACGTCGTACTCCTGCAGCCGCAGGCTCCAACGAGCAAGACGACCTGAAAGGTCCCCCTTAGGCAGGCCAGCCAGCACAGGGCATGGTGGTCAGTAACAACCTTGAAGGGCCTCCCGTAAAGGTATGGTCGAAAATTCGAGACTGCCCAAACGACAGCGAGGCATTCCTTTTCTGTCGTTGAATAGTTCAACTCCGCTTTCGACAGGGACCGACTCGCGTAGTCGGTGACTCGCTCGAGGTCGTGCTTCTTCTGGATCAATACTGCGCCAAGTCCGATGCCGCTTGCATCTGTGTGGCCCTCAGTGTCGATGCTGTCGTCGAAGTGACCATGTATTTGCGGTGACTGCAAGCGTCTCTGAAGTTCACGAAAAGCGTCCGCCTGAGGCTTCTGCCACGATAACTGCACGTCGGCCTTCGTAAGGCGTGTGAGGGGCTCGGCGATCCATGAGAAGTCTCGCATAAAACACCTGTAAAACGCGCAGAGGCCCAAGAATCTACGAACAGCTTTCTTGTCAGCTGGTGTGGGAAAATTTTCAATGGCTGTCGTCTTGCAGGGATCGAGGCGGACTCCTTCGCAATTGACCACGTGTCCGAGAAAGAGGAGCTCTTCGTACGCCAAATGGCATTTCTGTGGTTTCAGAGTGAGTCTCGACGCCTTGATCGCCTCTAGTACGGTCTGCAGCCTGTGAAGATGTTCGTCGAAGGTGGGTGCAAAAACGATGACGTCATCAAGGTAGACCAGGGATGTCTGCCATTTCAGCCCGGCCAGTACCTTGTTCATGACAAGCTGAAATGTCGCCGGTGCTGAGCATAGGCCGATCGACATGACCTTAAGCTCGTTAAGTCCATCCGGTGTGATGAAGGCGGTCTTCTCACGGTCCCTCTCGTCCATCTCTATCTGCCAGTAGCCGCTCCTGAAGTCCATCGACGAAAAATACCTGGCGCCGCAGAGTCGCTCTAAATTATCATCGCTCCTCGGAAGCGGGTAGACATCTTTCTTGGTGACGCTGTTTAGGCGGCGATAATCGATGCAGAACCATAAGGTACCGTCCTCCTTTTTCACCAGCACCACAAGTGAAGACCACGGGCTCTTCGAGGGCTGTATACTGTCGTCGCGGAGGATTTCTTCCACTTGTCCCTTGATTACGTCGCGTTCCCGCGCTTAGACGCGGTAGGGACTTCAGCGGATAGGACGCGCCGATTAGTCTGTAATTATGCGATGCCTCGTTGACGGCGTTTCTCGGATCTTTTCTGACATTGCGAAACATTCGCTGTAATCCAAGAGGATGTGACGTAGCTTCTCCCGCTTTTCTTGTGGCAGGTCAGGGTCGATGTCGAAGTTTGCCTCATTGGTAGCTATCGATGGCGCTTCTTGGGATGAGTCGGAGAGCGCTAGTGCATCGCTCACTTCAGCTAAGTCTTCCAAGAAAGCGATCGTTGTGCCCTGGCTGATGTGCCTGTGTTCCGCGCTGAAATTGGTGATAAGCACAGCTGCTCTGCCCTGACGTAGCTGGAGGACCCCACGCGCGACGCAGACGTGGCGGTCGAGAAGCAGCTGCACCTTCGCTTCCACGATCACATCATCACTTGATAACACATCGGTTTCCACGAGTGCCGTGACACTTGTATTGGGCGGGATGCTTACTTGGTCGTCGAGAATGGTGAATGGGGCGCGGTAAAGATTTTTCTGTACTGCTGCGGACGGTGTTGTCAGTGTTACGTTTGTCGCCTGGAGGTCGATCACTGCGCCGTTTTCGTTCAGAAAGTCCATCCCCACGATCACGTCGCGAGAGCATTCCTGTATAATGATGAAGCTCACAGTGTAGGTGTGACCATCAACAGCCACTCGTGCTGTGCACCGTCCGGTAGGCGTGATCAGGTGGCCTCCTGCTGTGCGTATTTGCGGGCCGTCCCACACGGCTTTCACTTTCTTAAGTCGATTAACAAATGGCCCGATAACGACGGAGTAGTCGGCCCCGGTGTCGACCAGTGCATCCAATGGACGTCCGTCGAGGGTGACCGGCAAATAGTTATTTGATGTCCGGCTTCGATTTCGATTTGTCACCGACTGTGCAGTATGTCGTTTCGCGCGGTCACGGCTGCGCCGGGTGGAAGCATCTCGAGGAAGCTCTGCAGAGTCCAGTCGGATCGTCGTAGTGTCGGATTTTCTCAAAGCAGCGGTTTGCGTCGAGTCGTCTGGTTGCGTCGGGATCGCTGGAGGGTTTTCCGGTCTTCGCTCGAGAGCGGCGTCACCTCCTGACTTCGCTGGCGTCAGTTTCCCCTATGGGGACTGCGTGATCTGCATTTCGAGTTCCTGCTATAGGGCGATGGCAAGCGATGAGAGGTGGGGGACGGAGACCTGAAGCGACGGGTGGCGGAGTCTTCGGCTTCTCGTAGGCTTCTCAATATATCGTGGTCGCTGGCCGAAAAGGGGTGGTGGGGCGTTGATGTCGTATCCGCGAAGGCCTATCTGGTGATAAGGACAGTATCGCAGAAGGTGATCGGCCTCACCGCAGTGGAAACAAAGCGGTCGTTCATCTGGGGTTCTCCAGACGTCAGTCTTACGTGGTGCCGTCGGCGGGTACATAGCTGAACTGGAAGGGGGGGGGGCTGCCGCGCGCGTGGCTGTGGAGGACCAGCTTGCTTGCGATATTGTGGCGCGTAGGTTTCTCATCGCCAGCCGGTTGGTATTCAATGGGCTTTCAAAGCGGCGGCGTAGGTGTGAACTCCTGGCTCCTGGATAGGTGGCGGTGTGGGCGAGGCCGTTTCGGCGGTACCAAGTGTCGCGAACGCTTGCTGTACCTCGTCCCGCACGACGTCAGTGAGTGATGAGGTTGCTGGTTGTGCACCCGGTAGCCGACTGCGCCGCTCATCGCGAACAATGGCACGAATGATGTCTCGAAGTGACTCAGCGGTGGCACTACGGCGATAAATGCTGTCTGGTGGTGCAGCGTAGTAGTTGCGGTCGTACGGCTTTGCACGTAGCTCGAGTGTCCTCTCGATAGCGGCGGCCTCGCTAACCCAATCTGCGACGGTCTTCGGGGGGTTGCGAATTAGAGCCACAAAAAGTTGCTCCTTGACGGCCCTCACAAGGTACTGAAGCTTCTTGTCTTCAGTCATGTTCGCATCAGCGTGCCGGAATAGCTTTTGCATTTCCTCGGCAAAGATGGTTACGGCCTCCTTAGGGTGCTGCTGGCGAATTTGGAGTAAGGCGTTAGCCCGCACTTTGCGGAGGATACTTTCCGAATGTTTTCGATGCCTGCCTCCTGAAGGTATCCCACAATGTCAAGTGAGGTTCCTGGTTCTCGTACCAGGTGCTAGCGGAATCTTCGAGTGCGAAGAAAACGTTTCGAAGTTTATCTTCGTTGGACCACTTGTTCAGGGCTGCGACCCGCTCGTAACGCTCCAGCCAGTCTTTTACATCTTCGCAAGCGGAGCCACGAAACAACGGTGGTTGGCGAGGCTGCTGGATGACAACCGGAGTAAGTGCGCTGGTGGTTTCCATTGGTGACGCTGAGTGGTGGTCAGGCGAAGACTGGTGGGTTAAAGCAGTCCCATTTCAGCTGGTAGCCCTTTTAGGCAGCGGCTACTGCGGGTTGGGTCTGTCTTGTCTTCTTTGGTGACCTCATCCTTGTCGGCCGCTCCAGGGGTACTTGGGCTTGGATCACGGTTCGAATGAGGTGTACTAAACCTCAGCACCTCCACCAAATGTCACGTAGGTGACGTTGAGCTGGTCGGTGCACAGACGAGCAGAAAGGAAGTCCCCAGTGGCAATAAAACTTAGGTTATTTTATTGGGGCTGACTTGCGCCCGAAAGCAAACTAATGAAAACGCTGCTCGGCGACAGCGAAAGGAAAAAGACCAAGCCAGCGTGCCTGAACGGTGGCTGACCGAATCGCAGCCGGTGGGTGTCACAATCCCTTATCAATCCGGTATCTTGCAACACATCCGGGCATCAAGACGGCTTGATTTACACTCCAACACACAAAAAGCGGATGAAGTGCCACACACACAAAAAGTGGATAAAGAAAGTGATTAGGTTAGGTCCGCATCTTTTCTAAACACACGTGGCAATATTATGAGATTAGGCACCTACAACCTGACACAAGTGACACTGCTTGCAATTTGCAGCAATATTTGGGCTGATGGACACATTCCAGATATGTAGAAAGAAGTGATAGCAGTTCTCATATTATAACAGGGGAAAGACCCCTCTTTGGTAACAAGCTAACACTCTATTGCGCTAACTAGCTGCCTCAGAAACGTGTTTCAAAAAATCATAAACCACTACCTATTGCATCATCTTGAAACAAACAACCTTCTAGGCCCGTATTATTGTGGCTTTTGGGAGGGCAGGCCGATAACTCACCACCTTGTGCATGTAGAGACCTACATTCGTAATGCATTTGTTCATAAACAGTACTTCCTCTCAGTTTTTTTACATTAAAAACGTACGATATGACGTGGTGTTCTGGAATTCTTCGTGATTTCTCTACAATGTGTGTGGGCGGGAAGAGGCCTAAAACTATTTAGGTTTCTTTTTTCAAGTTTCTTGTCAAACAGTACATTCCGTGACAGCAATAACAAAACGCCTACAAGATTATTCATTGAAGAAACTGCGGTAACGCAGGGTGACGTACTTAGCTGTACCTTTTTTGTTGTAAAACTGACTTCTTTGCGAAACTCAATTCTAAAAGGCATGTTCGGCTCCGTGTATGTCTACGATGTGCAAGTGGGTTTCAGGTCCTGTAACCTAACTAAGTGTGAGCGATACGTACAAGATAGCCTAAACAAAATATCAAAATGGGCTGATGAGAATGGCTTTAAACTTAATGTGCAGAAAAGCTCCATTGTCCTTTTTACTAGAAAACGAAGTTTGGTCTGAGATCCAGCTATTAAACTTCATGGAGAACGCTGAACGCTTTATGCAGAGCGAAAATTTCTAGGTGTTACTCTTCACTCCAAGCTTACTTTTATTCTCCACATAAAATCTCTCAAGGCTAGGTGCCTCTAAACAATGAATATCTTGAAGATCTTTTCACACACCTCAAGGGGTAGTGACGGGAAATGCCTGATAAATCTTTACAGAAGCCTTGTTCGATCACGACTAGACTTCGGCGCTGTTGTTTGTCAATCGGCTACACCCAGCGCCTTACAGATGTTAGACCCGATTCATTATTTAGACACACGTCTCGCCCCCGGTGCTTTCAGAACAAACCTAATCTAAAACGTATATGTCGAGTCAAATGAGTGGTCTCTTGACCTACAACGTTCATACTGTGCTTTTATTATTTTCTGAATGTACACTCTAACAAACACCACCCTTTATATACCACAATCAATGACACATCCTCGGCACTTCTTTTGGACAACAAACCCACAGTAAGAGAGCCATTTGCACTTCGAGTTAGGCGGCTGTGTGAAGATATGTCTGTTCCACTTCTTGAGTATCGCCTAATGGCGCCATCTGAACCGTTACCGCCATGGTTGTGGAACATTGTGGACCTTGACACGTCATTTACGGAAGAGACTAAGCATGCTCCAAACGCCCATTTCCACACGCATTTCCTTGAGCTGCAGTCTAAATACTCCTGCCCTGAATATTACACAGATGCGTCCAAGTCTCAGATCGGCGTGTCTTTTGCTGCCGTCGGTCCATCCTTCTCTAAATGTGATGTTTTACATCACAATACAAGTATCCTTACAGCAGAGGCATATTCCTTACTTTCTGCAGTCAAACACATCAAACAACCTAAACGGGCTAAGGCAAATACACAGACTCACTGAGCGTGGTTCAAGCCATAATGTCATGCCAGAAACTCAGAAACCCAGTTGTCGCAGGCTTGTGTTCACTACTGTGCTCTGTCTACACCTCTGGCCAACATGTAGTGGGCATGTGGCAGCAGCAGTGAAGATGGTGTTGCTTAAGCCCTTCCTGTTTTTCATACAGATACTGGCTGTCTCGTCTCAGGAATCAACGCCGCAGCCTGGCTGCTTTGTGCGTTCTTGGTCAACCCCGGTGACCATCTGATATCTTCAACGAGTCGACTATGTGCGGCCATGCGTGGACGCGGCTCCACTGCGCACCTACACCGGAGGAACCACCGCATCACAGCCGCCAGGGGATTCGGACAGTATGAAGAGCCAGCGTGAACAAGCTGCCATCAGTGGGCATGTGGTAGCAGCAGTGAAGGTGGCGTTGCTTAAGCCCTTCCTGTTTTTCATACAGGTTAGTTGTTTCACCTTCCTTGCATTGTAAAAAAACGAGCAACGGTTGTCTGCTGCTTGTCCCATGCCCCCATGTGCTTTTGATGGTTTGCACTGACTGTGTTCATGCTATGCAATTGCTTATTATGTCTGGGGATATAGAACTTAACCCTGGGCCTCCTAAACCAGTAGCCTAGATAACCAATAGTGAAGTACTGGAAGCTATAAAATCCCTCGCAGGTACAATGAAATAACGCCACGCCGAAGTAATGTCGTCTCTAAACGAAGTAAGAACCAGCCAGAAATTGCTCGAAGATCGAGTAACAGATGTAACCGAGAGATTAGCAGCGGTCGAGAACAAGGTTTCCACCCTGGAACGCCTTACTGACGACGCTGACACTCGCCGCACAGTAGCTGAAATTGTGAACTGCGAAAATTCGGCTGTGCTGTCTCGCCTCGATGATTTAGAAGATAGGGCTCGGCGGGACAACTTGCTTTTTTACGGCTTTGACGATAGTCATTCAGATACATGGGCGTCAGCTGAAGAGAAAGCACGGAAGCTCTTGTCCACCACCCTTTCTGAACCAGTGCCCGCTGATGGCATTGCTCGGACACACAGATTAGGCTCCTTTGTCGAGAACAAGTGCCGACCTATAATTGTCAAGTTTGCGTCTTTCAAAACAAAAGACCGAATTTTATCTCAAAGGGCTAAACTTAAGGGCACCGGTATCACAATCCAGGAAGACTTTAGTAAGGCCACTCGCTACTCGCGCAAAAAGCTTCACTATTTTGGCAAGGCTACAGGAAAACAGTACAGCTTGCGCTATAACAAGCTGTACGTCGGCAAACAATGTTATGCTTATTGCAGTGTAACCGATAGTGTCTGCGAAATTGAGACGTACAGTGCCCCTCTTTCCACTGGTGACACAGCCAACTCTCTGTTACCGCACCAAACCACTACCTAGCAACCCTCAGCTGTGCGGGCGAAATCCAAACGCTACTATTCTTTTCGGTTCACCAACATCAGAAGTTTGATTCCTAAACGTGATGAGTTATCGTCTGCGATTGACGCGTGCTCTGCTGATGTTGTTGTGCTCGCCGAAACTTGGCTGCATGAACATGTGGATAATAAAGAACTGCTGAATTTCAAAAAAGATTATACCATATACAGGCACGACAGAATTGAGCGGAAAGGAGGTGGAATTCTTATTGCGGTATCCGATGAGATTGCGTCTTATGACGTCAGCATTGCATCACATTTAGAATTTCTTTGTGTTTGTATCCAGATAAACTACGCAGATTTCTTGTTCTGTGCTTGCTACCGTCCGCCGAACAGTTCGTCTACTTTTTGCGATGAATTCCACGATTGCCTCAACAAAGTCGTCGTTAAATTTCCTAAAGCCCCCTTGTTTGTTTTGGGTGATTTTAACTTTCCGGCAATTTCGTGGAACGAGCAGTTTCCTGTAACAACCAGTCCTTCTAAAGAATGCTCAAGTTTTATTGACGTTTGCTCTATATTTAACTTAAGTCAACTTGTTAAAGGACCTACTCGCATTACCCAGTCGTCTTTCAGCACCCTTGACCTTTTACTGACCACTGTTCTCGAGTCTCTTTCATCTTTAACGCTTATGCCTGCTTTGAGTGACCACTTAGTTGCACATTTCACTATACCGTCATCCTCTTCGTGCCCCGCCAAACAGTTTAAACAAATTAGAGACTACGTTAAAGCCAAATTCCAAGCCATAAATAGGGAACTGGAACCTTTTATAGATTATTTCCTTCATGAATTTTGGGAGCGTCCGCTCAATGTTAATTGGGCTTTATTTTGAAACAAGGTTCAATGGCTGACTGATAAGTACATACCGCTCAGACAAATACCCTGTCCTGAACGCAAACCGTGATACAACGTTTCACTAAAACTACTGCTTAATAAAAAAGCGGATTTTTTACCGCTGTAGACTATCAAGTTCTGCTGAAAGGTGGGCGGCTTATGCGCGCGTCGCATCAGAATATAAAAAAGCCCTTTCTCGTGCAAAAACCGAGTTTTATTAGCGAACGCTCCCATCCCTCTCATCGACTGATCCCCGCAAGTTCTGGAGCGCTGTTAATATGAGCAGATCTAAAGACGTAAAATTAAAAACACCGGATGGAACACTTGTTGCACGAGAGCAGTGCTGCGTGTTGCCCAAAAATACGCTTTCTTTCTTTTACTAAAACAATTCCTACTTCTTTTCCTGTTAAAGAAAGCCTACATCTTGAACCAATGGAACCCATTTTTATTGACTGTGCTGGAATTTTCAAGCTGATACAGGGGGCTAAAATTTCTTCATCTTCTAGAATAGATGGAATTAACTATGAGTTTTTGAAAAGTACCAATGTGAACTCCTCATTGATCCTTTCCTATATTTTTTCACAGTCTTTACAGTGTTCCTCACTGCCCGACGACTGGAAGGGTGGAAAGGTGATTCCAGTGTACAAGTCTGGTGAAGTTTTCTCCCCTTTTAACTATCGACCCATCTCTCTTACATCAATTCCATGCAAACTACTCGAACACATCATTTACACTAACTTGATGAGCTTTCTAGAATCTAATTCATTTTTTACAGTCTACCAACACGGTTTTCGCAAAAATCATTCCTGTGAAACTCAATTATTCACCTTTACTAATGATCTCTGTTCTTTGTTGGATCGTGCGACAGTTGTCAATTGCATTTTCCTTGATTTCGCGAAGGCATTTGACTGCGTGTCCCACCCACTACTACTTTATAAACTTAGCAAACTGAGCATTGACCCTAACATTTTAAGGTGGATTGAATGTTTTCTGCAGAATCGCTTTCAATATGTAGCCGTTAATGATAACGAATCTCCTCACTGTCCTGTTACATCTGGTGTTCCTCGGGGATCAGTATTCGGGTCTCTTCTCTTCCTAATTTATATTAATGATCTTCCTGATACCATAACCTCATCAATATATCTTTTCGCTGACGATTGTGTTATATATAGAAATATATGCGAACCTTCTGATCCCTCACAACTTCAAACCGACCTTAACACAATTTCAGCCTGGTGCAACACCTGGCTAATGAAACTAAACGTCGACAAGTGCAAATATATGAGGTTAACTCGAACAATCAAGCACACCCCTGTAAACAGATATTTCCTTAATGGCTTCCCTCTATTATCGGTTACCACCTACAAATACCTGTGTGTTCAGATTTCAGATAACCTTTCGTGGCACTCGAACACTAAATATATTAGCAATAATGCGAACTGCATGCTCGGCTTCCTTCGACGAAATTTCTCTCGAGCTCCCACTTCATTAAAACTGCAGCTTTACAAAACTCTTGTACGGCCGAAGATTGAAAATGCCTTTTCTATATGGGATCCACATTCTGCCAATCTTGTCTCCAACTTGAAGCTATCCAAAATCGGGCCACTCGTTTCATTCTTTCTGATTATTCCCGGTCATCCAGTGTCACTAACATGAAACAAGTAGTACAACTACCTGATCTTGTAACCCGTCGTACGATATCCCGCCTATGTGTTTTCCATAAAATATTTTACACCAATCAGACCTTAAAACAATCCTTTTTTTCAGTTCCATCATACGTGTCATCCCGCATTGATCATCCGTTAAAAGTTGGTGTGCCAAACTCCCGAACAAACCTCTACCTGAACTCGTTTGTCCCAACGACCAGCGTGCAGTGGAATCGCCTTCCAGCCTCCATCGTCTCCATCAGCGACGCCGCGCACTTCAGGTCCACTGTCAGCAATCACTTTTTGTAACCACCCCGCTGTTGTCTTTTCTCTTGATTGTTTAATATTGTACCCCTCCTCTCTGTAACGCCTTACGGCATTGAGAGTAAATAAATGAAATGAAATGAAATAACAGTGTGCTGGGTGCCTGAGCACAGAGGTATCAAAAGAAACGTACCGGTGGACTGAATCGCAAATTCACTCCACGCAAATGCAAATATAACATATTTTGCTGTCCCTGTACAAGATCTAAAGCCATAGCTGCGAAAAAAAGCTATTAACTCACTGGCAACATGACCAGAACTCTCAATCTTTAAACAAACTCCGCATAGTGAAGCCACAGTTAGGATATTGGCCATCCTTAACTAAGTCCAGGCGAAGGGATGTCCTTTTCTGTCGCCTCAGAATAGAACACAGTTACGGTATGCACAGTTTTTTATTGACTGATGAAGTGCATCCCCTCCGAGGTAGATGTCGCGAAAGGCTTACTGTTCAGCATGTGCTGTTGGAAAGTCATGAAGCAGAAATCGCAAGTACGAGACACTTCCCTTGAGCATATAAACAATGTCTCTCTTCCTAGGTGGAGAACTACTTTTTAGCGCGAAATCTGTTTGAGCTTTTTCGAGCGATATCCACATGCTCAACATTATCTGCCCTAGTAGTCGAAATACTGCCTCCCTTCAGACACAGTAGTGGCGATTTTTATTTCTAATGGTACATGCCTCCTGGACCTTGTACTCAAGGCCTTTGTGAGGCTGATGTGCTACTTCGTATTTCACCTATTAGGAGTTAAGACGCTATTTTTAGAATGTGGCATCCCCTGCTCACTGCATTCACCCCACTACAGCTGCCACCATCAATTTACTTTCCAGTTATTTTAAAGCATACAGGGTTTCTATTTTAGGACTTCTCTAGAGCCACAGCATTAACCGTAAAGCCATACAAAATTACCACAGCTTTTGCGCTCTTCGGCCAAACTATGACCCTTGCGCCCTTAAACACCATACATCATCTTTATTATGCAGTAAAAACAAATGGAAAAATATAATGGCTCAGAAGAAAGAGAACTACAAAGAAATGCAGCCAGATTATCACCAAGTTACTCTAAATGATAAAAAGGGGCTTCTTGTAAACATACATACATACATACATACATACATACATACATACATACATACATACATACATACATACATACATACATACATACATACATACATACATACATACATACATGCGTACATACATACATACTGTAGGGGAGCACATGCGTTCAGCCTTCCTTTACCTTGTACGGCAGCGCGACAGCCTAGTTGGGAGGACATGTTTGTCCCTTCGAGAGCCAATAACGCCTCTTGCGAGTGAACGGAACACCCCCACGGCCAGTACTCGCAATTCCCCCTTCCCGGCGCGCGGAATGCGTTTCCTCTCCTTCAGAGAGAAATGGTATTATTCTCGTCAGGGAAAGGGAAACCGTGTCAGTGAACAAATAAATTTTGCAAGCGGACAGAGGGCCGCAATCTCTCTGTCACCGGCCTAGGAAGAAGGAGGTTGAACCCGCAACCTCCTTCGAGCCGAGGACGACAACAACCAAGGAGTAAGCGTCAACACCTTTGTTATCTGTCTCTCTACGCGACATTTACGCGCTATTGCTAACGTATAGCAATAAAGTGTCGTCTTGTTGGCCTAGCCTGCTGCCGTATTCGCCCGAACCCGTGTTGCCACAATGAGATGAGCTACGGATAGGGGACGTTAATCGTGCGTGGTACTACTGTGTGTGGCTGGAACAATAGCTATAGGCTTCTGCGACAGCCGTACATAGGACGGGCTCCCTAGATCTGGCGCGCAACGTAATGAATTTGGCAACCCAGGCAAGTTTTGTGGACACGAGCAATTACTGACGCTCCTCCACACCTAGCACAACAGGAATGTCGGAATTCAAACATTTGTCAATGTTGTCTGATGTCGCGTCACAAGTGGTGATCCTTTGGGTATTGCGGGGGCACTGTTACGACTTTCCGACAGCGGAGATTTGTGTTCTTTCACGCGGGATGATTAGGAGAGTAGCGAGATCGCGTTAGCACAGATTAGGCCTACGACAGAGAGCACCACGCCAGGCATTTCGTTTCGTCGTGACGCGAACAGAGAGGCGCAGCCACAAGTTGCTCCGGCACGCCCCGCAACTGTAGGCGAGTCTGCGGGCAACAGTTTGCGTTCTAGCGAGGTACTTTTACAGAATGCGCTGTCAGTTATGCAAAGCCTCGCGAGCACCCTGCAGAACACAGCGCAGGCCCCGTGCAGACTGTGCGATCACGTGTCAAGGTTGACATGCCTATCTACACAGGTTATCACGACTGCAAGAGCGCCAACGAGTATTTTAATGGGTTGCTCCGCTACCAGCCGGCGACGGGACTTTCTGACGCTGAAATTCTCGAGCGTGTGTCTCGGGGTCGCTCACGGGGCCAGCGGCTCAATGGTTCCGACAGATTGGAAATCGCGGCCGCACGGTAGAAGAGTTGCACGACGGCTTCCGCGGCAAATTACTGCCAGCTAGTTATGAGCGGCGCTGCGGAGGATATTCGAGCTACGCACCCAGTATCCGGACGAATCCCTGCTGGAGTATGCACGGGTGATGGACGAACCATATCGTCTCGCTAACCCTCATGCCACCAACGCAGAAAAAGTCGAGCACGTTACGCGTCAAGTGCACCCGACTTTTGTGACGCACTTCAGGGGATTCAAGTTCACAAACCTTGAAGAGCTCGCCACTGAGCCGAAGCGCATCCAAGGGTGCATCCTAGCTGCACGAAGGACATCTTCGCCACCTCTGATCGCAGCGCAGACAATCGAGCCTCGCTGTGCGTGGAGTGACAGCGCGGCAGCCTGAGAAGCGTTTAGGGGTAACGCGTCCGCATCGTTTACTGAGGAGCACGTACCACGTGATTGGGAGCTGTCAGACCCCGCTTTAGAATCATATGGTTACGCGCTCCGTATGGCCCGCGCCGCCCCCGCGCGTGAAATTCTACGACAGGAGCGCACGGTCAAGACGAGGCCTAACGAGTGGCGCAACCCGGAATGAAGGCCACCTTCGGCGATCAGTAATCCCCTGATGGGTTCGAATCACTTGCACCGTCAGTCTGTCGCGCAGGTGATGCCGTAGACTCCCCTGCGCCGCTAATCGAGTTGATAGCACGAAAGAAGTTGGTAGCACTTTTGCATACTGGGGCAAGTGCTTCTTTATTCGGCGATGACGTGTTGCACCGTCTTTGCGAGAACAATATCCCTTTGAAACAAAGCAACATCTCCCGCCTTGGTACGGGCACAGCACAATTGAGTGGCAGGGCTAGGCTAGTGATCCACTGAGATAGTGGCGTGAGGCGACAACGTTTCGTGCGTCTTCCTCAGCTGTCAATAGACAGTTATAGTTTGCCGTTACCCTAATAGCGGAGGCTAAGGGAATGGCGTTATCATGCAGCAAGCGTTCGTTGTGGACAGCATCCTATAGTTTAGCGGGATAAAGTTTACGTGGTTTATGTTCCCAGCTGGGATGATGGCGCCACTTATTGGATGGCTAATACCATAAAGAACAAATAAAACGAGAATGTTTGCCTATGCCACCAGGCGAAGCATTACTAGAAGTTTATTTTAGTTACCATAATTATAAAAAATATGAGCCACGCAACAAACGCGAAAATATTTATGTTGCTGAATTGTTTGCATCATAGCCTCCTAGACTTTCATTGCCTGCCGGATTATCGCCGGTCACTTGGAAAGCTGCTATCATCGGAACTATGGTGATGGCGCCACCTAAGTATGGGTGTCTTCAAATAAGTTTTTACGTTTTTGGAGCTTACATGCAACTAAAATAACGTCAAAAGTCTTAAAAAGGCGTGAACGTAATAGTAATTAACCTTACGTAAGTGACGCCATTAGAGATGACGGGCATTTTGCGCTCATTCAGCAGGCAACTTCTTCAATACAAAGCATAGCCTCTAAAATTAGTAGCAAGCACCAAAATTGCCGTTTTCAAAGACCAATTACGAATATTCTTACCACTACGTAGGTAGCGCTGCCAAAGATGACAGGCGCTTTGCGCTCATCCGGCAGGCAAGGGAAATCTAGGAAGCTATGGTTTACATCGATCTTGTAGTTAAGCCTAGACGTGTTCGAACTGGGAAGCTATCTCAAAAACTACGCCAACTTATCCGTAATACTCGGTCATCAAAGCTAAATGAAGGCAAGTGCAACTGCTTTAAACAGTCGTTTGCTGCGAACAAGGTGAATCTTTCAACAACTACAAACCAAAATTACTACGAAGCGGGCATCCGAGAGCGCCGCCATGTTTACGTACACTACGTGCTTCTAGGCTATCATGGTTACATTAAATCTGCAAAATACCGCACGCACATGAAGCGGTACGGGTAACGTACGTATCTGTGCATGCGTACTTCGATTCCGCTATCATGGTACACCCGGTATCCCAGTAAGCCTGGCATACTATAACTCTCTAGCGTCTCTATTGATGGGTCGAGACTTCCTCGGAAAGTCAAGTATTATCATTCACATTACAGTGGTGGTTACCGCGAGCGTGACGGAGCCGTGCTAGAGCTTTTCTTGAAGGCCCCCGCATTCGCAAAAGCGTGCCAATCGCAGGAACAGGCGCGAGTGCGCGGAGAGGAGAGCATGCCAAGAAAGCGAGTAACCACGCCGCTGGAACAATCAGCCGTGCCCCCGCTTTTGGTTGAGGCAGAGAAACTGCCAGAAGGGGAACGAGCGCAGCTGTCGTCGCTGTTGTACGAGTACGACGCAATGTTTACTGACCGACCCGGCGGCAATACGCTGTAAAGCATATAATTGACACGGATGATGCACGACCTTGGAAATGCAATCCTCGATCGATCAGCTTGGCTAAGCGGAAAGCACATCATACCACTTTGGACGAACTCAACGACACAGGCGTAGTTGAGAGGTCAAAAGTCCCATGGGGTTTTCCGGTAGTTCTAGTTCCAAAGAAAGATGATATATATTGCCTTTGTGTAGACTACCGCAGGCTGAATTAGGTTACGAAGAAGGATGCGTACTGTCTTCCCTCCATTTCATTGTTAGTTTCCAACCTAGGTCGGGTGAAGTACTTCACACAGCTTGATGCAAGCCGTGGATATTTTCAAGTTAAGATGGACGAGCGGGATAATGAGAAATCAGCTATCACATGCCACGGAGAACTTTTTCAATTCAGGAGAATGTCGTTTGGCTTGGTGGGAGTTCCCATCACGTATCAAAAGCTAATGAACCGTATTTTGGGAGATGTGCAAAGAGGTAGCACGCACACGAATATCAAGACGACGGAGTGGTCTACTCGAAAACGTTCGAGCAGCACTTGCGTAACTTGAGAGACGTTCTGGAAAGACTGAGGTCTGAACCCGAATAAAGATCAGATAACGGTGACCCGAATAACAACACTGGAGTTCACGCTTGACGATGGCCAATTTTTGCCGCATAAGGGTAAGCCTGAAGCGATAGTCGGCTACCTATTGACGAACAATATCGGTGAGCTGAAGCGCTTTCTGGGGATGGTGAACTTTCATCACCAGTTCGTTACAGATTGCGCGGCAGTGCAGGCGCCTTCGACAAAGCTTTTGAGGGATTGCGAGCGTTAGGCTTGAAGCCATGAGCAGGAAGCCGCACAGCGTCGCCTCATGAAATCGCTGGCTAACACGGTTGAGCTGCAGCTTCCGGATCTGAACAGGGAGTTTGTGATTCACACCGACGAAGCGACCTAGGCTTAGGAGTAATTCTGCTTCAAGAGCATAGAGGTTCCCTCCGACCGATTGCATTCGCAAGCCGTTCATTGACGCTGGCGGAGGGGAGCTACTCGGTCATTGAGAAAAAGTGTCTTGCGATAGTTTTTGCTCTCCATGAGCTTTACTATTACATCGACGGAGTTGCGTTTGTGAATGAGACTGACCACATGGTGCTCACGTGGTTGAGGCGATTGAACGAACCAAGTGGCCGCCTGGCACGTTGGGCATTGATGCTGCAGCGTTACGACTTCACCGTTCGCTACCGCAAGGGTAAGAACAGTGCAGCGGTCGGCGCACTATCGCGTGCTCCAGTTCGACACGAGGGAAGTCATGCCACTAACTCGGAATGAACTGCGAGCGAGATACTAGCGCTAATGAAAACAGCGTAGCAAACGTTAGTTCAAGGCAAAAGCGTGAACCGCGTAGAGGCTCTCGTTAGTGGAGGTATTGTGTTCAGCAGAAGGGAATTGTGAGAAACTCAGTAGAAAGACCCATTTTGTCGAAATGTGTTTGACGGGCTCCGGGAGCCGGGTGGTAGTGAGGCCACCGCAAACACGGCCGCAGCTGGTATTGCTCTTGGTGCGAAGATCTCGGCAACAGCTGGTAGTGCTGTGAGCACGCTGGATTCATATCGGCTGGATTCTGACGGCGTCCTGCTGAGATACGTCCCATTCGACGATGACACAAGTGAGTCATTCAAAGTCGTGATAATGCGCGCGTTGAGAGGAGCACTTCTTCGCTACTTTCATGACTCGTGCATCGCTGTGCATGCGAGTGGCTCTAAGACCTGCGCTAAGATTTGTCACCTCACTACTTGGCCAAGCATGAAGCGGGATGTAATTCACTACGTCCGTTCATGTATTATGTGCCAAAGTGTCAAGTCATGAGGCGGACGTCCACCCGGCCTCATGCAACGGAAGAAAAGTCACAATCCCCGGGCAATCGCGGCAAATGACGTAATGGGCCCGTACATCACAACTACTAGCAGAAACAAGTTCTTGCTGAGATGATAGATCACCTCACTAAATTGGTGGAACTTTCCCCCCTTAGAAGGTTGACGGCTCGGGTGATCTTGGAGAAGTTGATGGAGGTTTTCACAAGGTTCGCGTTCTCTGAGCAGTTGATTACAGACAATGTGCCTTATTTCACTGCGAGGGTGTTTTTTGACACGTGCGCCACGTTGGGCATCAAGCACAAGAAAACAACCACCAACCATGCTCCGTCAAATCCCACGAAGTGAGTCAATTGCAAGATCAAGCACATGATTGTTGCGTCCTCTGAAAGACATAAGGGCTGGGATGGCTACCATCAAGAGGTCAGTTTTGCATTGCAAAACTGATCTCTTGCAGTTTTCGGTTCACGGTCAATTTTGCATCGACCGTGAACCGATCGATAGGATATGATTTTCGTTCTCTGAACCTGGAGAAAAAACTGCCGAATCCGATTAACAACGTACTCGCAGATAGCAGTGGAGTGCGAGTGGCGACATCAGCACGCCCTGAATATGCAACGCAGCTCCGCGAGAAGCTAGCGGAAGATTTACATAAAGCTCGGCATAATCTCAGCAATGCTAGGGTACAGTAGAAGGTGAAGTACGACCGCACGCTTCGGAATGTACTCTACAAAGTAGACGATCTGGTGCTTGATGGTGCTGCGGCGCCATCATGTTCTGGGCGATTCTAGCAAACAGTTTGCTGCCTTGCTGGCACCGAAATTGTCGGGGCCGTACGGAGTGCGAGGGAGTTTCCTAGCTCGTTTATCGGCTCGCGAACATGAAAGGCAAACCAAGCGGCGGACCAGTGCATGTATGTTACTTGAAACGCTACGTGTCACGGGAGGAGCACGATAATTACAGCCAGTTCTCTCGAAGCCGCGTGCGGCAGGTGAGATCAGTCAACGCCGAGTGAGAAGTCCAGAACCGCGTTACTTACTGCGTAAAAGGTGGCGATAACTATGCGCGGTAGGCCACATTGGATATATTCGACGCGAGGGGCAAGGTTTCGTGCACAACCAATCTGCGATTGTTAAACCTTTTTTTTTCTGGGTTGACTTTCACACAATAGATGGATAGTCAAAAGGGAAAGAGGTGCCGCTGGAACAGCTCAGAGAGGAAACCGCTCCTCCCGCCGAATCAACCCCAACACCATCCTTGTCGGCATCACGGTCCCACACAATCAAGCAACACCACTTCCAGCCTACCCCATCGCCCTCATCACCGGGCCTTTACGCGAGAGGCACCTGTGTGACCATCCGCCAGCCCAGTCGGGAGGGTGAGCTGCGTTGGAGCTGCTCTCACAAAGACGAGCCTACCTAGCTGTGCCATGGTTGTCCAGACACCATATGGCCTCTGCTACCTCGATGTCATGGTGCGGCACGCTGAACATGACTCTCGAGCCTGCCGAACCGTGCCAGCCGCGACCCGTTGCTGCATCCTATACTATGCTGAGGAGGGCAGCATGGGACCAGTGCTGAACAAGACCCGTCGCAGACTGGATACCCCCAGTCGCCGCCAATGACCTGAGTGGCGGGGCTCAACAGGGCGCGGTCTGGACGAGAGCTCTACCGGCACCAAACCCATGGCAGCCGTAACGGCGGCGAAATTGACAGCAGTGGCAGTAACGGTGGCGGAGGTGACAGCGGTGCAGTGAACTGGCCATGTTGGAAGTGGGCCAGGCATCAGTAGTGGTGGTTACTTTGAATGCAGCGGACACAATTGGGTTCACCGGTGCCACATACATCAGAGGGCCAACCGCAGGAAAGCACTAATAACGACCCACCACCCTAGTCTTCTTCGATGATGAATAATCAAATATTCTCATGTTACAGTTTCTGTCGTTCGGGTGCCTTCTTAAGGGGAAGAGGATGTGGGGGAGCAAGTAGGCCAAGCCTTCCTTTATCTTTTACGGCGGCGCGAGAGCCTAGATGTGAGAACATGACTGTTCTTTCGACAGTGAATAAAGCCTTTTGCGAGGAGATTGAACATTCCCTTCGCCAGAACTCACGATTCCCCCTTTCCAAACGCACGGAACGGGTTTCCCCTCCCTCAACGAGAAAAGGTATTAATCTCGTCAGGGAAAAGAAAACCGGGTCAGCAAACAAAACTAGCGTGCGGAAGGCCGCACACTGTGCGACACCGGCCTAGGAAAAAGGACGTCGAAGCCGCAACCCCCTACAAGCCGAGGAGGACAATGACCAAGAAGTAAGCGTGAACACCTTTGTTTTCTGTCTCTTTACGCGACATTTACGCGCTATTGCTAACGTATAGCAATAAAGTGTCGTTTTGTTGACCTAGCCTGTTGCCTTATTCGCCCGAATCCGTGTAGCTGCAATGAGACGAGCTACGGATAGGGGACGTTAATCGTGCACGGTACGACTGTGTGCGGCTAAAAGATTAGCTATAGGTTTCTGCGCCATTGGCCCAGGTTTTGTTTTGTCTTGAAGGCTATACATCGTCTACATCAGGTACCGCATTGCATCTTGGGCTGTTTTAGTCACGTGATCACGTTTTGCGCTCAAATATTGGAGGTTTCCTCCGCGGCCCCTTCGTCAGTAGTTAACAATGGGGCTCTTTGACTTTTCACTTCTGGCTACCCGCGGGATGCCAGAGACAGCCAGAGCACGCTCGTTTTTCTCGGGCAGCTCTGTCTCCCCCGTGGCGCACTTCCCGTTGGCGTTCGTTTTTCTCGGGTTGGATGGTTCTGGCGACCCTCGGGCTTTCAGGACAATTTAGTTCTGGAAGCTCTCTATAAGATTTTGGGCAGGTTTCTGGCTAGCAGATGCCGAAAAGGTACAATTCGTGGTTGGCGCCATTTTCGTGAGGACTCAACGGATTGCAATGTTGGCGTTTAAGGACGGTGCCTTCACTTGTCACTACGCGTGGTGTTATCTTGTACAGTCTGTTCCGCCTTGGCAGATGAGGCGATTAAGAGTGGCGGTGAGTGTGTGAAGCTACTTTGTTCACCGCTAATGTTATGTTTCCCGTTGACCTTCCTCCTGTGAACAACGCGGCGAGCTGTTGCCTGATAACTGCGTCGTGCCCATTCTTCAAAAGTTATATTTTACACGTTCGTACACACGCATGGATAAAACTTTCCAGTCATATTTTTCGAATTAGTCGTTTTTGGATTCGTGTCTGCTTTCTGTGTACTTAGCGAAGAGGATTGTCGTCTAACTAGCTCGCTCCGTCATATGTTTGCGTAAGTAGAGCTCTTAGAACTTGACTACTCGATCGATCTTCGATGGTGGTAGAAGGATCACGACTGTCGTCTTCAAGTATGTGATGCTTGCTGGTCGCGAACGGCAGGCGATCAAGTGGCCAGCATACAAGTGATACTATGTACGCTACAACATGAGAAAAAAAACGAAGATGGAATCAGATATGTACACACGCTTTCGTTGCCTATAAATTGCGAAGCATTTCTTAGCGAACTTCGGCAACATTGAGCGTATCTATCTATCTATCTATCTATCTATCTATCTATCTATCTATCTATCTATCTATCTATCTATCTATCTATCTAGCCGCCTACGACTTTTATCACTCCTTGCCGTTTCGATAATGATATTGCTACCAAACTTAGTATGGCATAACATGACTATGTGGAGAACATATTTTACTATTCATAATATGAAAATTATGTAGTATGTGTCATGAATGTCATAATTTACATTTCATGGTCGTCCAGCTCTTGCGGTGGTGTCGTTCACACGGCATGTTGCAAAACCGGTATGGTATGACAGGATTGCATGGCAAACAAGCGACAGATAACATGAAAATCATTACATGCGTGTCATGTAGCAACATGACTACATGCCGCGCCCATGTTGCTCTCGCGGTTGTTTCGGTAGGTTCAAACATATCAAATTCGGCATTACGGGACGTGAATGGACGACAAAGGTATATCACCGGTGCAAACATAATAATCATGACATGCGTGACATATAGGAACATCGCTGCGTGTCACGCTCATGATGCCCTCACGCCCGTTGTGCTTGCGTCACATATACCGAATTTGGTATAACAGTAGGTGAACGAATGACGAAGGTATGTGACTTCTGCATTTATAACAATCATGAAATGCGTGTCATGTGAAAACATGACTAAATTTCACGCCTATGGTGCGCTGGCGGCCGTTTCGCGAGCTTCAATATACCAAATTTTATGTTACGGGGCGTGAATGGATGACAAAGGTATGTGACTTGTGGAAACACAATGAACATGAGATGCGTGTCATGTAACAATATGACTACGTGCTGCGCTCTTCACACGCTCGACGCCGTTTTGCTAGTTTCATATGTACCAAACTCGGTATTACGCGACGCGAATGGACGACATATGTAAATGACACATCCCAACATGATAATGACGACATGCGTGTAATGTAACATGACAACGTGCCACACTGATGATCCGCTCGCGGCCATTTCCCTAGCTTCACACATGCCAAATTTGGTATTACGTGACGTCAATGAATGACGAAGGTATGTGACTAATGCAAACATGATAATCATGAGAATCGTTTCAATTGAGAACATGAGAAAATGCCCCAATCAAGGCGCCAATACATTTCGACGTGTCGCGATGCGCGTGCTCACCGGCGTTCATTCAAACGCGTCACGCCAGGCGCCGGTCCTGCCATATAATTACAGGCGCGCGTCGCACTGCGTTGCTTTGCCGCATGCGTGTTTCAGCGCGTCCGGCATTCCTCATCATCAAAAAGAGGAGACGCAGTGTTGTCTGGGTAACGCATCGGCGTGAAATGCAGCATATCGCATTTCGCTCCGACGGACACTGTTCGCACCAGTCGCGCCAGGCTTCAGACAATAGAGAGCTCGCGTTTTGCTAATGTAGTGTCGCTGTGCTCAGCGTGCATGCGTGTTAACGCTACATTGAAGTATAATGGACCCTTAATGATGCACTCGCGGCTGCTTTGCTAGCTCCACATACACCGAATTCGGTGTTGGGTGATATCAATGGATGACGAAAGTATGTGGCTAGTGCAAACATATAAACCTGACAAGCGTATCATTTAGGTACATCACAACATACCACGCTCACAGCGTGCTCGTGGCTGTTTTGCTAGCTCCACATATACTAAATTTGGTATCACAAGAAGTGAATAGATGACGAAGGTAAATGACCCGTTCAAACATAATAATCATGAGATGTAGGTCACGTGCGGCATGATTTACCTCCACTTCGTACCATTGCGCTGATTTTAAAGTGTGCCCCACAATGGTGATCTAGTAGCTAAAGTTCTCGGCTGCTGACCCTCAGGTGGCGGGGATCGAATTCCGGCAGCGGCGACTGCATTTCCGATAGATGGCGGGAATGATGTAGTCCTGTATGCTCAGAGTTGGGTGCACGTTAAAGAATTCTAGGTGGTCGAAATTTCCGAAGCCCTCGACTACGGCGTCTCTTATAATCATATGGTGGTTGTGGGACGTTAAACTCTACATAAAAATATATCGCATATTTTAAAGTGACGTATGAACCTTTCTCATTCATGCTCTGCAAACCATCGCTTTTCACTGTACGTGGGGCCTGCCGATTTTTTCATTGCCAAGTATATTTTTTTTTCATGCAGTCGTAATAATGCCACGCAGTACGTACGCTTATGATGAAGTAGGTAGAATCAAAGCCCATATACATATAGGTGCCACCTAGGACTAGTAAAGAGTACCAGGTAAGTCTCAAAACTACTCGAAAACGTGTCATGCATAAGTTTATTTTATATGCCACGTGCACTCGTGGTACCGATACCTACGCATGTCTAAACTTTAGACAAAAACGTAAGTTGGTAGCGATAGCTGAGCATGTGTATATCCTCGAGCTCTTTCAGGGACGCGATCACTTTCGCGTCATTTCGTGTCGTGTTGTAGAGTGACTTTTACATGTATTAAAAAATTGGCAGTATATCCATGGAGTGAATGATGGAGAGTGGGGCGAAGCATCCGTCCGTCTATTCGTTCTTGCTTAAATCCGTCCATGCGTCTGTCAGCGTGATCGTCCATGCGTTCATTCGCCCGTCCGTGCGTGCGTCTGTTCGTGCGTCCGCACGTCCATCTGTGCGTCCGTCTCTGCGTCTTTCCATGCATCCATCCACTGGTTTAGCCATCCGTGAGTCCGTCTATGCATCTGTCGTGTGTTTGTTCATCCATCTATTCAACACTCCAAGTACCACCATCTCGCATATTTTCATCACATATTCTCGATATAAAAGCACCGGCATCCAGCGTACATTCCAAGGACTAAACGAGAGGTGGCACGCGCACACTTTCTTACGGCTAGCGCTTCGTGTCTACTTCTCACCTTTAACCACCTCAACTTCATGATATATACTAGTGCACTCCATGCATGGCACTGCGGCCCAACGCTCGCTAAACCTTCTGAAACGAAGGAGGTTAGACCCCGTGAATATAACGTAGTAACCCTTTCTGGTCAGGTGTTTCTCAGTGTACATGCCAATGGCTGCTAATGGGGTATGAGAGACAGGAGAATTCGGCTTTTACTTTCTTACGGCCTGCGCTTCGTACCTACTTCCCACCTTTAACCACCTTGATTTCATGGCATATACTACTTCACTGTATTCATGGCACTGCGGCTCAACGCTCGCTAACCCTTTCTAAAACCAAAGAGGTTACGCCAGGCGAGTATAACGTAGCAACCCTTTCTTGTCAGATAGTGCTCAATGTACATGCCAATGACTGCTAATGGGGAATGAGAGACAGGAGAATTTGGCTTTAGTTAACGCGCACGCTATGAATTATTTATTGTTCGACAACGCACAGGAGAAATCACTCACCGGCACCACCTTGCAGGTCAAAACGTAGGACTGGTTACACACTACGACTACGGGGGACGAACGGGTGCCACTATAAGGAGCTTCGCCTCTAAAAGACGTGAGCTTGTTAAGTTGTCAGCGTCGCGGCAGCTCTTCTTGCATCGTCCTGGAGGAGGCGTACGCCAGCTGGCTGTCTTGTTCACAGCAGCGGCGAGTGATCGTGCGAGCGTACGAAGTGTTACCGAAATGCGTACGCTCGAGGATAGTATTTCAGCTTGTTGCGGAGCTTAATAACATATTTTCAAGCTGGCTATGCAGAAAAAAACTAATGCACGTGTGGTGCATTGTTTCGTTTGCTGCCACGACGGTAAAGTTTGTTTACGTCAACGCTTGCTGTATTAAGATGCCTGATGAATGACTCCTGTTGCCAGTGAAGTCGTCTTGCCTTCCGTTTTGAACAAGCGCCGCGCAGTGGCGCTCGCGACCGACACTACTATTACGGCATTTTTGACTTGTGGCCACTAGGGACGCGTCACTCGAGGGTCATTCGATATCTACAACATTACACGACTATTTCTTGGGCTATGCAAAATGTGAAGTAGTTGAACAGTCTGCCACAGGTGACGCTAAAGACCGAGAATAATCGAAAATAAAGGAGGAAAAGGGCGTTGCAGCTGTTTTGTTCTCACGTGGCAGGCATTTAAATAAAGGAGGTGTTGGTTTACCTTTACGCTGGCTGTCCCAGCGTTAAATTTTGCAATATTCGGGCAGCTTCGGGTTGCCTCGGGTTCCCAACAAATATGAATACGACGCTGTTCCCTGTCCAGACCGGAGCTAGCTCTCTTTGGCTAGCTCTGGGAGCCAAAGAAAAAGCTGCCAGAGGCCTGAAAATCTAAAAGCCCCAATGTGTCATTTCAGTTTATATAGAGTCTGCGTGGCTGCAATTATTGGCTTTGTGTGCTATGACGCCCCCTCATGTCCGTGTACAGCTAAGCAAGGCGTTCGGCGGCAACGGCTTCCCCATGACCATTACGTACTGTGCATGATCGGGTAAGTAGCGGAGTTTGTCATGAAGACCGTTTGAAGTCTTCTCTTTTGTAGCCCGTTTTGCCATTGTATGTTTCGTGAAACTAATTGTGACGTACGTCACGTTCACTTTCGGTGTCACACGGGCACTTTTGATCGTGATCTGGCTCCCGAATTAGGGTTTGATTCTCGTTTCGGCCAAACTCGGTCCAGATTATTTTGCACCGCTTATACCGGTGCAACACGGGCACTCTTAATCGGGATCAGGATGATCCAGACCAGTTTTCTTGATCGCGATCAACAGTTTGCCTACTGCTAAATAGCCCCAGCTAATCTGGTTCAAGGTTTGGTCAGATGACATGAACCAAGTGGCACTTGCGTGCAGTAAAACATGTCATTACGAAAACTCAGCATCTTAATAGAGCCACTTATCAGCAATATTTTATTCGTACAAGAAGCGCTCTAACGACTTTGCGTGCGACTACTAAAGTAATTTCATAAATCAATCACTTGGTAGAGTTTTCTTCGCACTTACCTGTATTGCTGTGCGAGAGTCTTGACATTCACTTTTATTTCTGATGACACCTGCTCGTAGCTGTGAATTCACAGCAAAACAGCAATCTCATTTTACGCGGCAGAGTTTTACTTCTGGCGTCTCAAGTCTCTCAGTTGCTCTGGCCAGTGGTCAATTACTGTAAAGGTCTCTTTATTCGACCACGAAGTGCGCGTACGCAGCGACGTAGCCGAAAAGCTGACAAAACACATATTCAGCTGCATTTTCGATGGAGGCGAAACTGCTCTAGGCCCGTGTGCTCAGATTTCAGTGCACGTTAAAGAACCCCAGTTGGTATAAATATATCTAGCCCTCTACTACGGCGTCTCTCATAATCATATGTTATATTTAGGACGTTAAACCCCACATATTATCATCATATGATCATCAACACTGATAATCAATTTGCTTCAAGGGGCTCCAACCGCTCCGACGGTGTGCGAGTTAAACATGTCGTCTGCTTATCATCTGCTTCTCCCATAACTAAGTGCAGTCAATCTGAATCATAAAATATTCAATATTACAGATACTTTTGCAATTGAGAAACTATAAACAGGTATATAGCCTTTTAAATTTATTTTTACAGAACTGTGCTTCATATTCCTGCTTCCTTTGCTTTCAACAAGCTCGTTTAGGGGTGCAGATGACATGAAATAGCAATCTCTCAGCCATATTGGTATGCGCGAAATATGATAGTCTTGATCCCGACAAGTACTGCTGACTCCCTATCGCAAAAACCCGTGGCACTGGCCCAGCGCCATACTTGATTACTGAACCAGTGTCCAGTGTGGCGCTGACACTGGGACAGTACCACGCTGCACGAGGCACGCTGGCGCTTAACACTGGGACACCAATTATCGGCCAAAATCTGGCTTTCAAATTGTGTTGAGAATTAGTGGTCATGCGCACATCATAATTAAGGCTGAAACACTCGCGCAGTGAGAAAAAAAGAAAAAAAAACGAAAAAAAACTGAATGAGCCAGAGTTGAACCTATAACCTTAACAAATCACGCATTCTGAGCCGGACACGCTACCCACTACTCCACGCCTGAAACATGGAAATGGCTTTATTTTCCTTTGTCTTAAAAGTAATTCAGGTATCCAATATTTTTGATTTGTCGTTTACATACGCAGTGTTTCGTCTCTTCGTGCTCGCGCCAAACTTGCGATTGTTGGCTCATTTTTTGCAGGTTGCCTTGTATCACATCCATCTGGCATGTTTTGCCGCAAAGTTTGTTAGCGTAGCTACAGATGTGTTACGGCAATCGTAGTGACTCGCTATATGGTTAGTCATACCTATGTATAAAACAGTGTTTATCTGAACTGCTCACTGAGCCCTGTAGATTTCGTCTGATGATGGTTTGAAAGTATTTTCTTTCCCCTTTGTTTACGTTCCGCAAACGACAGCCGCAGCAGTTCTTTAGCCGAAACGACCACTAGGCCTAGGGCCGTACTTCTTGTGCCGTAGTTGCTGTGGAGATCGCAAATATTCAGTTAGAAAGAGTCTAATATTCGTTAGAATGTAATTTTGATCATAACTGACCCATAAATGGTCATAGATTCACCTTCGATTTCACAAATCGGAAGCTAAAAGCACCAATATCGGCCATTGCAGTGGATAACTGCTGCCGGGGATATGCGGTTTTCTACGGTACGAGCCGCAACGACTCACTGCTAAAGTAGGTTGGTCTTGAATATCAGACTGATACTACTGTCATTTTGTGTTGCGAATCCTCAGTTATATCGATGCCGTTTATGAAATACATTGACGAAACTGAAACTTCAAGGGAAGCGCACCCGCGCCAAGAAGGGCATACATGGGTGGGCTGGACCCTTTTTTCCCGAAATTCTTGCATGCCCCTCCCCTTTGCACCCTACCTTCAGGAGCAAACATGGGTAAAACACGACGCATAAGTTCTGTGCTCCCTGCCCCCCTGCAGGAACAATGTTGTCGTTTGTCCCGCCCCCCCCCCCCTTCCTCAGCAAAATCCTGGCAGCGCCTCTGATCCGCGCGAGGAAAATATGAATGATTTAGCGTACTCGCATTCATTGCTGAAGGAAACTGATGTAATGTGTAGCACAGAGATGGAAATACCACAATATTTGGTAAATTTTACGCTCGACATGTTGCGATTCAATATGAAGTCTTACAGAAAGTGCGCCGATCGTGTCTAGTTTCTGCCAATGTGCCGCTAAGATAATCAGTGTGCGCTAGAGACTGTACAGCGTGACCAGTGCCTCCCAGCGCGCTTTAAGACACGCTACGCTGTACAGTGTGGCCCAGTGCGTTTCAGCACACTGGGCGACGCTGGCCACACTGTACAGTGTTTCTCAGTGCCTCCCAGCGCACTTTAAAACACTGGGCTACACTGTACAGTGTAGCGCATTGCGTTTCAGCGCATTGCGCGACACTGCTCACGCTGTACAGTGTGTCCCAGTGCCTCGCAGTGCGTTGTAGTACACTGGGACACACTTTACAGCGTTTTCAGCGTCACCCAGCACACTGAAACGCACTGCAGGATACTGGAAATGTTGTTTTTTTATAGGGCTAGGAGAGTTGTGTGTGAGTACGCCATCTGAGGCATTCTGTCAAAAAGAGCTCAATTTTTCGGAGCGCGTGCTGCGAAGCATTAGTATAAAATTGATATTGGGTAATCAGATAACAATTACGTTTCCTTGATAGTGTGCTGTGCCACACGTGTACGGTTTTGTCGTGTGTACGGCGTCACGTGGAATGAGCTATATTATGTGTTATAAGGGTACGCAATAAACAAAACTTGGAAGTTAGCGCTCACATTGTCGTCTGGTTTTTTCCCCTTCTCGACGCTATAGTATCTTTTTTCACGCTGAAACTGAGCTGCGCTAAAGCAACATCATTTTATCTTGATCCCAATGGGACCTGATCGCGATTAAAATGACCGTGTAGCAGCACCTCATCTAGATCGTGGTTAATCCATATCGACACTGATCACGATTAAAAATGCCCGTGTGACACTGGTACTAGCAACGATCATTGTTGATCGTGATCGCAAAATCAGACTCAAATCAGCCCTTCTGGCGAGCAAAAGTGTTCGTATGACACCGGTGCAATCTACTGTATGCAACGCAAATTATAAATGTGTCATTTTTGTGTTCATTCGCTTTCAAAATTTTTATTTATGTTGTGTATATGATGTCTACACTAAATGAAATAAAAAAATATTATTAAGGATTCTTTTCTTAAATTCACCGGTACGTTGTTCTGTGTAGTTATGTCTTCGAAAAATTGGCCCTTTAAATTAGTGGCAGTCCCTTGTTCGTTTAAAGAAGGATTTCACCATGTTTCCCTGGGCCACCAGTTTTGCCGTAACCTCTTACGTCGCATCTGTTATTATAACTTTCTGCGTTTGACTCAAGTGAGCGTTAGTATACTTGTACACGTTTCTTCGTTTTATTGCATGAATATAACTTTACTGCCCTTAGTCTGTGAAGAGCACGACTTTGATTCTGTTATGGTAGTCGAAACAATCGCCGCCTGCAAAAGCGTATCCCTATGGACGTGGTGACGGGTGGCACAACTATTCATTTGCTTGAACCCCTTGCAAATGAATAAAAAGTGAATACATGAATCCAACTTTGGTAATAATTGTGTACTGATCTTTAAAAAGTAAGCTATGGGTAGAAGTAACCAATATCGGCACTGAAATGCTAACCACTCAAATCTTACCCATAACCTGAATCGTAACATATTTTAAATTATCAAAGTGGAATAATTGATTGATATTAGAGGTTTAACGTCCCAAAACAACTTATGAGAGACGCCGTAATGAGGGCTCCGGAAATTTCGACCACCTGGGGTTCTTTAACGTGCACCCAAATCTGAGCACATGGAGCAGAGTGGAATAATACCGGATACAGACTTCTTAAAAGTATCATTCTGTCTTCAAAGAAACCTACATTCGCGCTTATATATTCGGAAATGCCTTATCATTGTTGTTTGTATGCTGTAAAGGTTTCACGAAGTATATCATTAAGACAGCATCCCATTTAACCCATGTACGTCCTGCTGCATGTCAGTGATTTTGTACAATATGCCTTTAACAGAGGTTACATACTTCTGCCTGTGATGAGCGCGGCAGTGTTTCTTTCCTTTCATCAGACTGATGAAGCGTCATAGGTCAGAAAGTTTCAGGGGTCATAAAAACCACTTTGAATTCAGCACTTTCTCCCCATTTTAGTAGAGTTTGTGAGAAACACTGTGCATGCTAAGTACGACAGCTGTCTTTTTTTCTTGTATTCCTTCAGATGGTCTGCAGCTCCTTTCTACGCCTAGGATAGCTCGCCTGCCTAAGCAAATCTCCGGCTACAGGCAACTCTTCTTGACTTGAACCTGTTATATGAAGTCCAGACACTTACTTGAAAATCGCTTCAACCACCTTGTGATAAGGTGATCCACAAAGAGCACTCTGCAAGGCCATGTGCATGGCCATCCTCTTTGCCCCATTTGTGTGCCCCAACAAGAAAGGCAGCAGTGGCTTCCATGGACGAGGCTTACATTGCCAACTTGTGCACTATTTTGTAAAATGTTGTGTTACAGGCAGAGATTTGGTTGTGAAACATTCGGGAATTCATGTGTTGCCACAAGATGCTAGAGCTTGTGCTGCAAAACCTTCATAATGGGCATGACAAGCTGCTTGCAGCCCGCAGATTCTGCCAAACTAAACAGTAAAAAATTATCCGCATAGCAGGGGATTGTAGTACACTGAAAACTGGAAGTACGTCATTGTTCCTTCCAAGACAGGTCAAATGCAGGTCTTTAAAAATTGATACTTTTCTCAACCCAATACTAATACCCTGACGTTACAAATACACAATTATGACCTAGCAAGAAAAGGTAGGCCCAAGTAACAGCGTGAGAATCACTTCAAAACACCTGCCAGTGACATTAAACACTTTCTAGGGAAGGATACTGCTTGAAGAAATTCGACAGCACCCTTGACGCAGCACAGTAGATTCTTTTCGCTGGCAGGCTATTTATATTTCGGCAATCGTAATGTAGGCATTTAATAACTTTTATGGGCCTTTGCTGAAAGTAAAAAATATCAATAAAAGGTTGATGAGTTCTAGCGCTGTAACATCTTCTTGCTTTGTTGATGATTTTTGGTGTTTCACTAGGCAGAATCAGTAGGCCATGAGTAGAGTGTCGTGCCCACTTTGAAGCTTCCTTAGGATGTTCTCCGACTTCTGGAAATAGCGTTGCTGCTTCCTAAATGGGGCACAATGAAATTCCTGAACATAAGGTGACTTCTCAGAGAATAAGACTCATATTGGTGGTAAAAATCTTGTGCTTGGAAGAAATTACTGCTTTTGTGTCGCAGTTTTCAAAAGTGGTCAAAAGGTGAAACTTGCACTTGCCTTTGCAGAATGCGTTGTGGCAATCGTTGGATCACAAACAAGGTAGATGATGCATACTCTGATTAGGCATTCCATTTTAGGATTGCGGGTTTTGCTCATGATGTGTTGTTGTTCATAGCTGTGAGTTTGCTTAGGTATATGATGGATCTTAGGCGTGAAGAAGAGTGGTGGGCCATATCGAAGAACCATACTAATAAGGCAACTGTAGTACATTGCATGTACAGTGTCTTTCGCAGACTCATGAAGGTAGGGGGAAAGTGTTAAACTACAGGCGGTGTACTTTCTTACCTGTGCGAAACCTCTAGAATAAACTAAAGAGGCTGCAGCTCTGATCACAAGCAGAAGTGTGTAACATGTTTTAAACGCATGGTGAACACAATTTCTCTAACAAAGAAAAGTGAGCCCCTCAAATCCCCTTTTGTTAATTCACAGCGAAGCTCTCGTTCTTGTAGACCTAATGCTTTTGGGTAGTGTGGGAGGGCTTATTGTGAGGTATACACACGCAAAAAGACCACGTGCTATGGACAGTGCCAACTAACACTCTCGGGTTGACATGCACGCAAACAGCCGATAATGTCGACAAGAGGACAGCCACCACTTTAGCTCAATTGAGAAGAGCATCAAATGCATAATCCGAAGATTGTAGGTTCAGTTTTGCCTGTAGAAAGTTTTGTGTTTGCCCACCCAAATTTTTTGAACTTTTTTTATAGTAATTGCTGTACTATAGTCAAAAAGCTACTACTGACGCCTCCTATATTTTTCATGGGCTCAATATGTGTTATCAATGAAGGACTATATATGCATCTGCAATGCTTTGTAATAAATTTAAGTTGAAAGATGTTGCCGCATCTTTGTATGTTTTGTCCTTCCTCTTGTATATGCTCGGAGCAGCTCGGAGCAGCTCGGAGCAGCTATATTCACATGAAAACCACGTTAGGTTTCACCTAACTTTAGGCTCTACAAACCGAAATCGTGACTGAGCACTGTAGAATATTTTTTATGTAACTAACCCCTCTATCGAAAATGAATGTGTCATTAACTGCTTATCGCAACAGAAAAGCGCTACGCAAACTTTTTGTGTCCGTTTTCAGGCTGCGTCTATAAAAGAAAATTGAGACTTGAATTCTCCTTTCGTTCTGTGACATCCAGGAGGTCAGTGGCTCAGACAGAAACCTTCTGTAAATATACACTATGGGAGCACCATTGCAGTGTGTAAACAGCAGTTTTAAGGTTTCTCGGAATCTCTAGGTAGGTCGATGGGTTAGGCCCATTTTTCAAAACTGTGTGTTTCTTGCATTCTGTCGAGGTCAAAGGGCCACGGAGATGGGAGAGGTGAATGAGATTGCAAGGTCAAAAGCTGCATGTGTAAGCATGCTTTCGTTGCACCTTTGAGATGAGGAACATTCTCTTTTGGCGTGACTTCGGGATGGGAGCAGTTAGGCTGCATGTTTTTCATTTCGCTTATCCTGATATATTTATTCTGGTGCATGATTTGATGCTTTAATTTTTTTGTGCAGCTGACCCTTTCTTTAACAAGATGGACAGGTCAACAGAAATATTTTAGTGTTGCAAGAGTTCCGTTATTAGAAAATACCACAGTACTTACTGAAATTACCAAAGATGCATACCATCGGGGAAGATAATTGAGGACAGAACTGAAAGGAAGTCACTCTCAACTAACTTTATTCTCAGAAAAACAGCTAAATAAATAGGCGTAGCAACCATGCGCGGGCACATTGCGTCACAAGCTGGTAAAAAAACACACAATCAGATAACATCCAAAAAAAGATGACAAAAGCTACTAAACGAAAAAGGATTATAAAAAATCAAATTCATCATCAATCAAACGTTTATTGAACGTATCAAGGAAGGAACAACTATAGTATCTTTCGTGCTGACTCCCTCGAAAATAAAATAATAATATTAAACAATACATTACAGACTGTCTACCAAAAATGAAATCCATGAAAAGAGCAAAAACGCACAGACAAAAAGATATGAACGCACAATAGAATCAATAAACAAAAAAGAAGGCAGTCAGGAAATGGGACTGAAAATTGATGCGGAATATACACAACTGTGCGGAAGGCTTCCTGAAAGATGAAAAAGAGAAGATTCTGTAAATGTGTGAATCTACATTAAGATAGGGAAAATCTCACTGTTAAATTGTGCCTGTGGACTACGAAAAACACAACGAATCAAGAAACTTGACGTTAAAAAGGCTCGGTATTCTGTGAGCCTACTCACGGTGCAGACTTTCCAACGGTTGTACGAAACACTGTGTAACCGTACTCAAATGATTCTCATCTCCAATCCCGATATATTTTTCTCCGAGCAATGGCCTAGATTCCTCAAGCCACAAATCATATTTGCACAAATATTACCCGATTCTCTGAATGCACAAATTCGTGATATGCGTCCTTTGACCATGGAACCTAAATTCACAGACATTGTCTACCACGATGTTTTTCCGTACCACGCGAAATTATTATGTCACGGAATATTAAATGGACTATAACAAGAGCTCCTAAACAATCTGCCAACAATTGTGGTTATTGCAACCGATGCATCGCAAACTGAGGAAATTGCTGGCAGGGGAATATTCTGCTCTCATCTGGACTGGTCTCTTACGTTACGATTGCCAGATTTCATCTGTTTTTATAGCGGAATTTATGACCTTATTATTTGCTAAAATTTCCCAGTTTAAATACAGTAGTAGCAATCATCACTGCCTCAATATCTGGGTGTTCTTTCTCTGCATCTGGTGAAACGCCTCTTCTAAAGCTTTTCAGAATACTAGTTCCTGCACACCTATATTGTCTTCACTTGATTTCGCTACCAGGACACAGGGGTTTCTTTTTAAACAAAAGCGCTTATTCTTTAGCAAAGGCGGCACTTTTGATGCCATTCGATCCGGTTTTTCAACTGACAAAATACATTTCAATTGCGCAATTCCGCACCTAAGCTTTCAAAAAATGATTATCAGACCCTGTCTTGACATCATCTCCAGAACATAAGCACCTATTATTTCCCTGGAAGAGTGAGTTATTGCGGTTTAGAATAGAGGAAGTGGCCATAACCAAACTTCGCTGCCACGTAACCTCCCTCAGCATTTACCTGCATAGAGCAAGTAAAACGTTGTCTCCTCTGCGTATGTTCTGTGAGGAGAGGAAACAATCAGCCATTACTTGCTATTCTCTCGCCGGTATACGCCATTGAGAAGCAGATACATAGCACCACGTCTTCGGAACTTGGGTCTGGAAATATCCGAATCAGTTCATTTATCATTCGGTGCCTCTATTCTGGGCTACAGTCACAGGGATGTTTTCTACGCCATAGAGGAATTTGCCAGTCAGACTAAAAAAATAGAGAGCTAAATTCTTCTTTTTGTTAAACACTTTTTTATCATTCAGTAATAATTTGCCATGTAACCTATCCACAGCGTATACGAGTAGTATTGCAAAGAAGGAAAAAAATTCCCCTAGCACTTGGCCAATTCCCTGCGTTGGGTAAGAGCCATGAGATGAGGAAAAGAAGAAGAAGAAAATGGGAAGAACACGGCAGGTACATGAAATGGTCCATTCTCTCTAGATATCTCACGCGGAAGTAGAAAATTATTAGAAGCAAGAAGGACAGAATATCTTACCCTGAATAGCATGTAAAAAATTTCAGCTCAGCGCGATTTTGTCACAGTAAAGTGACGACAAATTCAATGTTTCAGCAGTGTTCAAACGAATCTAGTGAAGCTAGGCGTTTAATTGCTTATGAATTTTTTCTTGACTCACTCAGTGGCGTTACTGCTAGACTTAACAAGGCCATTTCTGAAGAGATATGCATATTTACTCAAGTTGAGAAAGGGAAATCGTGCTGTATAATTTGTAGAAGGCTATAGGAGAACTGGATTCTTTAGAGACACTCTGTCAACAGAGAAGGAACAAAGGCCTCGCATGGCAGAACCTTCAATGCGAGTAAAAATTGTTTAGCGTACTATGAAAAAGAACATCGAGATTACTGACCTTTAAACCTTACATTATGACACAGTATGGAATCGACACGTTGGACGTTTCGCGGCACACACCAGTGACGACAACAACAACAACAACAACAACAATAATAATAATAATAATAATAATAATAATAATAATAATAATAATAATAATAATAATAATAATAATAATAATAATAATAATAATTTTAATAATAATATTAATAATATATTGTTATTATCCCGCACTGTGGCTCCTAATCGGGATGCATGCTTGCTATGCTCCTGCCCGTTTTTCGGTAAGCAGCAGTTTTTCCGCTGTGAAAGTAGCTCTAAACGTGTTCATGATAAGTGTGTAACCTGGCCTGATAAAGAGCTACAGCTTCTGAAGTCTAGATCGCACTCATTTCGCTGCAATTTATGTGATCTGAGCCATGCTTCTGATAAGCCTAAAGGTACGGACACACTAGTGGCGCCGTGCTCAGCCGCGTGCCGCGCGCCGCTCGCGAGACGCCGCTTTTCTTTCTCCCGCCGAGCGTCGAGGAATTTCTGCCGCCGACCCAATAGCTCCTTGCGCTATTTATGCCGCTGCTGCCCAAATAAAGCGCCAATCAACGACGTGCGTGGATGTCGCCATAGCAACGCACGAAGCTTGTTTTATTTTTTATTTTTTTCGGCTGTCATTTTTCTCACGCCGTCGTTTTTTGAACCACGCACCATGGACACTGCACGCTTTTTAGAGGAGATTAGACTCTACTTCTCGTTATACGACAAAACTATGCCTGATTACAAAGATAAGGAAGCAAAAATGAACAGATGGGACATTATAGAAATCCATGTTTGTATTGACAGGTAAGTGGCGATTGCGTGGCTCATTACATGTCGAGCGCGAATGAATTGTATGTTTTATTCACTAACTTGTGCAGGAACACAGGCCATGCTGAAGTTTAAAAATATCAGACAGGTGGATGAAGCTCGTGTCGGAAGTCGAGGCGAACACTCGGAGTGGTCCGCCAGGCAATAATGGCAAAATTAGGGGCCCCTGTTCTCAATTATTGACAGCATGCTGAGGCAGACACCTCATTATGCGGGAAAATAAGTGATCAATGACGTGCCGTTTCATATTGCAGCGCACGCAGGATACCTGTTTCATGCCTGCCGACTATCTTGACTTTGCTGAGAGAATCCTGAATACTGACTGACCCTCTGGGTCGACGTGCACGTTCCCGAGCTGTCCCTCAAAGAAAACTATTTACAGAATAAGGAAAGGTTGGCTAGTTGATAAATAATTGAATGGGGCAGCGTTAGGTTGAAGACACGAACGGGAAATAATACGAGAAGTGCTGCTCAAAAAGGTGGTGTACTTTCTTATCTGTGCAAAACCTCTGGAATAAACTAAAGAGGCTGCAGATCTGATCACAAGCAGAAGTGTGTAACATGTTTTAAACGCATTGTGAACACAATTTCTCTTACAAAGAAAAGTGAGCCCCTCAAATATCCTCTTGTTAATTGATAGCGAAGCTCTCGTTCTTGTAGAGCTAATATTCATAGGCAGTGTGGGAGGGCTTATTGTGAGGTATGCACACGTAAAAAGACCACGTGCTATGCACAGTGCCAACTAACACTCTCGGGTTGACATGCACGCAAACACCCGATAATGTCGACAAGAGTACAGCCACCACTTTAGCTCAATTCAGAAGATCATCAAATGCATATTCCGAAGGTTGTAGGTTCAGTTTTTGCCTGTGAAACGTTTTGTGTTTGCCCACTCTAATTTTTCGAACTTTTTTATAGTAATTGCTGTACTATAATCAAAAAGCTAGTAATAACGGCTTCTATATTTTTCATGGGCTCTTTGTGTGTTATCATTAGGTGTTATCACGGTGCAGACTTTCCTACGGTTGCACGAAACACTTTCTAACCGTACTCAAATGATTTTCATCTCCAATCCCGACATATTTTTCTCCGAACAATGGCCTAGATTCCCCAAGCCACAAATCATATATTCACAAATATTACTCAATTCTCTGAATGTACAAATTTTTGATATGCGTCCTTTGACCATGGAACCTAAACTCACAGTTATTGTCTACCACGATCTTTTTCTGTACCAAGCGAAATTATTACCTCACGAAATTTTGAATGAACTATTACAAGAACGCCTACACAATCTGCCAACAAATGTGGTTATTGCAACCAATGCATCGCAAGCTGAAGAAAATACTGGCATAGGAATATTCTGCTCTCATCTTGACTGGTCTCTTTCTCTACGATTGCCAGATTTTGTCTCAGTTTCTATAGCGGAATTTATGGGCATAATATTAGCTGTCTAAAAGTTACCAGTTTAAAGACAGCAGTAGCAATCATCACTGCCTCAATATCTGTGTGTTTTTTCTCTGTATCTGGTGAAACGCCTGTTCTAAAGCTTTTCAGAATACTAGTTTCCGCGCACCTAAATTGTCTCCCCTTAATTTGGGCAGCAGGACACAGGGGACACAGGGGGGACACAGGGGCAGCAGGACACAGGGGTTTTCACACGAAAGCGCTTATTCTTTAGCAAAGGCGACGCTTTTGATGCCATTCATTCCAGTTTTTTTATTGACAACATACATTTCAATTGCACAATTCCGCACCTTAACTTTCAAAAAATGATTATCAGACCCTGTCATGACAGCATCTCCAAACATAAGCACCTATTATCTCCATGAAAAAGTGAGTTATTGTGGTTGAAAATAGAGGAAGTGGCCAAAACCAAACTTCGCTGCCGCGTTACCTCCCTCAACTTTCACCTGCATAGAGCAAGTAAAGCGTTGTCTCCTTTGTGTATCTTCTGTGATGAGGAGGAAACAATCAGCCATTACTTCCTATCCTCTCGCCGGTATACGCCATTGAGAAGCAGATACATAGCACCACGTCTTCAGAACTTGGGTGTGAAAATATCCGAATCAGTTGTTTTATCATTCGGTGCCTCTATTCTGGGCTACAGTCTCAGGGATGTTTACTACGCCATAGAGAAATTTGCCAGCCAGACTAAAAAATATAGAGCTCAATTCTTCCTTCTTTTAAACATTTTTTTATTTTTCAGTAATAATTTGCCATGTAACCTATCGGCAGCGTATACGAGTAGTATTGCAAAAAAGAAAAAAAATGCACCTAATTATCGGCCAAATCCCTGCGTTGGGTAAGAGCCATGAGATGAGGAAAAGAAAAAGAAGAATAAGGGAAGAACAGGTATATTGAGTGGCGAGAAGGCAGGTGTGGGTATTTTTTCTCTCTCATAATTCTGGTCATTTTCATTACGCCTCCCAGAATATACACCAATATTTGAAGCGGAATTAACGGCCGTTATACTAGCTATTCGTAAACTTCCTGCGACTCATTCGACAGCTGTGATAGTGACTGACTCGTATTCCGTGTGTTCATTCTTATCATCGTCGTCGACATCAGCAGTACTAGAGACTTTTAAATCATTAATCCCAGCAAACATTCGTCTAGTGCGAATGATATGGGTGCCAGGCCATCGTAGTATATTTATAAACGAGATGGCTGACAAACTTGCGCGAACATCTCTTGATCTTCCGATTGTGCCATTCATGCCTCCTACAGCTTATGTAACAGCAGCGAGGTTTAGAAAACTTTCCCTTCTTCAAGACTCATCAAAAACCATGATACCGAATCCAGATTTCTCGCACCTGCACTTCACATGGAATATTAAATGGTGTCCCACGCGTAAATTGGAAGTCTTGGTAACAAAATTACGTTGCCGTGTACCACCTCTTAATTTCTACTTAAACAGGGCTGGTCTGGTGCCATCCCCTCTGTGCTCAAGCTGTAACAAACCTGAACATATCGACAATTTTCTTATCACATGTAACCGATTCAAAAATCAAAGAAAAAACTGCTTTGAAATTTTATTCAGAAAATTAGGAATATCACTTAATACTCCCAATATTTTGTCTTTTGGGGACATTTCATTGGGACATAACGACAGGAACATCTGCGGGGCTCTTTGCGAATTCATATATAACACAAGAAGATTACCTTGCTGATTCAGCCATCAGCTCTCGAATTTTACTAGTCACACTACCACTTATTATTTAGCTGATACACTGCAATGATTCAACTTTCAGGAGAATTTCATATAACGATTCCACCACAGATATTCAACAAATTCTATTATTTCTCCCCCCCTTTTTTTCTTTTTTTAACATTGCGCCAAATTATTTTAACAGTCAAAACACAGTAATCATATTCCCCTAATCTAGAAAATCTATAGGTATTTACTTGCATTAACCACCGGCTTCTTGGCCAATCCCCCTTAGTGGGTGAGAGCCACAAAAGAAAGGAACAAGCAAGCAAGCAAGGCAGGTACATGCAACTGTCTATTCTCTTTGGATACCTCACGCGGAAATAGAAAATTAATAGAAGCAAGAAGGGCAGAATATCTCACCCTGAATTGCTTGTAAAAACTATCAGCTCAGCGCAATTTTGTCAGCTGTTAAGTGACGGCAAATTCAATGTTTCAGCAGTGTTCAAAAGAATCTAGTGAAGCTATGGGTTTAATTGCTTACGATTTTTTATCTCACTCAGTGGCGTTACTGCTAGACTTAACAAGGTCATTCCAGATGAGATATGCATATTTACTCAAGTTCAGAAAGGTATATCGCGGTGTACAATTTGTAGAAGGCTATAGGAGAACTGGATTCTTTAGAGACATTCTGTCAACAGAGAGGGAACAAAGGCCTCGCATGGCAGAACCTTCAATGCGAGTAGCAAATGTTTAGCGTACTATGAAAAAGAACATCGAGCTTACTGATCCTATAAACCTCACATAATGACACAGTATCGAATCGACACGTTGGACGTTTTACGGAACACACCAGTGACAACAACAACAACAACAACAACAACAACAACAATAATAATAATAATAATAATAATATGAATAATAATGTTATTATCCCGCACTGTGGCTCCCAATCGGGATGCATGTTTGCTATGTTCCTGCCCGTTTTTCACTAAGCAGTAGTTTTTCCGCTGTGAGAGTTGCTCTAAACGTGTTCATGTGAAGTGTGTAACTTGGCGTGATAGAGAGCTACAGCTTCTAAAGTCGGGATCGCGCTCATTTCGCTGCAATTTATGTGATCTGAACCGTGCTTCAGGTAAGCCTAAAGGTACGAACACGCTAGTGGCGCCGTGCTCTGCCGCGTGCCGCGCGCCACTCGCGAGACGCTGCTTTTCTCTCTTTCTCCCGCCGAGCGTCAAGGAATTTCCGCCGCCGACCCTATCGCTCTTTGCACTATTTCTGGCGCTGCCGCCCAAGTAAAGGGCCAATCAGCGACGTGCGTGGATGTTGCCATAGCAACGCAGGAAGCTTGTTTTCTTTTTTTTTCGGCTGTCATTTTTCTCACGCCGTCGTTTTTTGAAGCACGCACCATTAACAAACACCGAAGGCTTTTTAGAGAGCCTTCGGTGTTTAGGAGTAGAGAAGATTAGGCTCTACCCCTTTTTATACGACAAAACTATGCCTGATTACAAAGATAAGGAAGCAAAAATGAATGGATGGGATCCTATAGGATCTATGTTTGGATTTACAGGTAAGCGGCGAGTGCGTGGCTCATTGCATGTTGAGCGCGAATGAATTGTATGTTCTATTCACTCACTTGTGCAGGAACACAGACCATGCTGAAGTTTAAGAATATCAGAGACAGCTGAATGAAGCTCGTGTCGGGAGTCGAGGCGAACACTCTGAGTGGTGCGCCAGGCAATAATGGCAAAATAAGGGGGCCCTGTTCTCAATTATTGACAGCATGCTGAGACAGACACCTCACTATACGGAAAAATAAGTGATCAATGACGTGCTGTTTCATATTGCAGCGCAAGCAGGATATCTGTTTCATGCTTGCCGACTATCTTGACTTTGCTGAGAGACTCCTGAATACTGGCTGACCCTCCGGGTCTATGTGCACGTTTCCGAGCTGTCGCTCAAAGAAAACTATTTACAGAATAAGGAAAGGTGAGCTAGTTGATAATGAATTGAATGGGGCAGCGTTACGACGAAGACACAAACGAGAAATAACATGAGAAGTGCTGCCAAAAACTATTTACGACTCATAGACGAGCGTTTTTTTCCGCCGTTCGTGCGAATGCCGTTTCAAACACCACAGGCCATGAAAAGTGCTTCTACGTAATTTAAGCGTTGTACGTTGATTTATCGATTCTACTTTTTGCAATGAATTCATGCTAAAGACCGGTTCATACAGTAGGGTCATGCGGTGAGGCCTACAATGACGGCGAGGGCACGCCAGCTGTCGCGAGACACAGCACATCTCATTTCATAATTGTGAGTTAGTGTTGCGAGCACAGATATTACTTCATGATGGAGGGTGCGCGCCCCCCACCTCTCAGATGCTATAGTGATCGCTTGCATTGAAGTAACAGATGGCTGTTCAGGACAGGATCCCAAGTGTTTTTCTGTCCCTGTTTGGAGCTCTACAGAGATGTAAATGAGTCACATCCGTTTTACTGCCAATAAACAGGCAGCGTACTTCACTCCAAAATATGTCAGGACAGCATTGCAAATGTCATCTTCGAAGAACTGGCCTGTGTCACCCCTGTACCAACTACATTGTTTATATTACTCGTGTTATGAATGTATTTTATAAATGAAAAGAAGTTATAATAAAAAAATGTTGTAAATCATCATGCATGCCAATTCTGAAGCTGCAAATGCTCATTTTCAGGCCTGTAACCAACATGCCACAGACATCTGAAGATTGGTAAATATAAACTTCATCCACCCTTTCTTGCTCTCATGAATACATATTCTATTCTTGCGCAATGAGACAGTCTTTACATTTATGTGTCCGCAAGAGACATTGTGGGTTGGGTGCGTGGGCGTAAGCTTACACGCTACTCTAGCAGCAGCAGGCCAAGCAACATTGCAACACTTCATTCTCTACTTTGCAGCAGTCTAGACGCTCCACAAACTGCACAAGGCAATCTAAACGGAATGTAAGTGCCTCAAGGGTTTTCCTGGGTGGGCCATGTTTTGTTTCCAGGCTCATGTTGCTTTAAATATGTTAACGTTTGGCTCTGAACATGCAGCTATGCCAGTGCCAATGAGGGTGAAGAATCCTTCTGTTATGCTTCTCCGTGAGTTGCTTTTTATATTTTTCAGTGTTCAAAAGCAGTTCTCTACTAATCCAAGCACATTAAAATAGAACTGCTTTCTCTGTCTTATAACCTGTGTGCTGTTGCACAGCTCACAAGTAAAGTTTTTGAGCTGCTAACCTAAACGCAGGATAGCTTTTATTGAACTTGTCTGAAGTTTTAAGAAACAATAATTGTTCAACAGGTGAATGTGAACAACTACGTAGTGCCGGCTGTCTTCTTGAGAAGGCTGCGATATTTGGACATCACTGTGACATTTCATAAATTTCAAAGAATGACGTGAAGAAATCTGGAATATTTATTTGTAAAAACAGTATCTGCATACTCCCACACTGTATGCCAAAAAAGAACAAGCAACACGCACAGATGCTTTTTCACCTGTGGCACATACTGATTCTTTTACTTCTTTTTTATTAGAGAGATGTGCCTTGAAGAAGAATGCCCTGAAAGGTAGGCCACATTTCAGAAGTGTTATCTGTTTTTATATATCCAATCAAAAGAAGCATTCGAAAATCTGCCTGTGACAGTTGTACCTCTAACATAGTTTGCTAACGGCACAGCAAGCAAATCGTGGCTGTCTTTTGCTCATAATTGTGAATTCTTGCTGTTTTAAGTGCTATATTTGGTCCACATGCTGAGAGGAGCATTGAGTAGTTTATAAGCATGTTCTTTTACGTCAAATAGATGCGCTAGAACTCTTTTATAGGGACTGCCAAGGAAGTCTTTTGCTACCTCTTTTCTTTAGTGCAACTGAAAGCCTACCAGTCAGTATCTAATTGTGGAATGGTAACATGAAAATCAATGTGCCGCGTTTATCAGAATCTCTCATTCAGTGGTAACGGGGAGCTGTATGCAAAATGCATGCTGGAAGCAGTAGAACGTGAATGCAATAATGAAATTCGAGTTTGTGCTGTGCAGTTGCCTGCATATCTATACACCTTTGCCGCATACACTATAACTGACGTGTTCCACTAGTAGGCGCAAACACAGCGACTATTTACAGTGTTAACTCCTTTTATCTTGTAAGCAGCTCAGAATATATTGGGAAGAAATAATAACAGTACACTGCAATCTTGGACAGTAATTGTGGTGCACATAAGAGCATCAGCCTACATGCAGCTAAGCGAATGTTCAAAGCCACAGTGTAGCGTGACTAGGCTGTGTGACATACCATGTTTTTTGTAACATATAAATGCAAGTGATACATCTACTTTTTCTTAATTAATGAAAATGATGCTCGAAAATGTCACTGTATGAGTTGCGGTATGTTGATTTTCATGAATATCTAATCACATGGGTTAGATAAGTGTTTTTTCTTGTTTCTTTTATACACTGCAAATTTAGCAATGTTTGTTTCTTTTTTCTAATAATTACATTTTCATGTTGTATTAGTTCATGTTTGACTTCATGCAGTATGCGAGATGTCACTGACGTATCATTATTACGGTTCTTACAGGCCTTCGCAGGCTACGACAATAAACAACTGCTCGGCTGTGCCACCAACCACGCCTTCAATGTAAGAATGCCTATGTGGACTTTGAATATTAAATCTGCTAGGCTTTGTTCAAGCTAGAGGTATCATCATGCTTGAGCAAGTACAAATTTGTGATGTCAGAAGAGATAGATTACATACAAGAAAAATGATGACAATACACTGGCAGCACCCATTTTAATTCTTTTTTTGATTGTACAAATGAATAGCAGCTTGGACATATCTTTTTAGTCATCCTGCATGAGCAGCCTCCAATTTTTTGCGTACGACAGGTGTCCTCTATGCTCTGCTTGCTCTGCCTATTGCAGGTTGGCAATCACATGCTTGTAGTATTGCTGTCAATGTATGGTTGCATCACGCAATTCAACTTAATTGTCTGTTTTTGTTAATGTGTTGCTAGTACACTTATACTCTACAGGCATAATCACTCACTTGGCAATAATCAGTTTCTTTCCCTTTATTAGTATCACTCTCTGTGCGAACACGTGAAACTAAGCTGCCAAGACTTGCATATGAACATCACGACAGCTTTTCTAATCTGTGCTTTGTTTCTGTTTCTTCTGCAGGCCCACCGGGAAACCCACAGATTTTACACCATCTCGGTAATTACACCCTCCACACTTTTTGCAAACATTTTGATGGCACTTAGCGGTAAGTGTAAATTTGTTTTGCAGGAAGAGAAAAACACGCAGTGAGGACGTGGATGCGAGCATTAAAGACCTTCTTGGCAGCTGCTCCACCTCAATTCAAGCGATCGCAAAGAAAAAAGAAGCACTGCAGCCCGACGAGTGCGACATAGCTGGAAGCCTTGTAGCTGTCAAACTCAAGGCATTACCAAAGAGAAAGCGCTCACAGGTGTTTTTTGAGATCCACAAGCTTCTACATGAAGCCGAAATGGAATGTCTAGAGGATTCGGATTGAAATTTAAGTACATATTAATGAGACTAGCATTACTTCAAGTTTGGACAAGCGTACAATCATAAATCATTCATCACATCATATAGCAATTCTATCGAAATTATGTCAACCTAATGTCAATTAGGTCGACCAAATCGTTATACCGTCTTTTCCGTCCTCTTTATTGGTGTATCTGTGCTTGTAAACCACGCCGTCGCCATCGCGGTACGAGCAGCATTGACAAGCAATCCCAGGTTTACATGCAGAGATACACCTGATAAAGTGAATGGCCCGACGGGCAACTGCCTTAGCTCAAGTGGTACAACACCAGGCGGCTTATTCGAACGTTGCAGGCATGGTTGCTAGAGACAGCAAGTTGCCTTTTTGTCCACTTTTATTGTCACACCTAACCGAAACTATTACGAAAACTCTCCCCTATACTATCCCTTAAAAAGTAGCCCTTCAACTCTCCTTCTTTGGTAATGATTAGGGTTATAAACAATGAAGGGATTGGTGAAAAGCTGATGATGCTACTTTTTAAAAGGGTACTGACACGAAAGTTTTTGCCTATTGGTTTCTGTGTCAAATATCAAGACAACACCCCAAGAGTGTAGCAAATGTACCGGTAAGCATGAGTGCGCCCCGGAAAATTAATTACTGCAAGCCTTTAAAAGCTAGTTTCGATTCTACTGTACCCTGGCATCACGGCATAGTACGAGCAGCACCACCAGGTGGTTTATGTGCATGGATAAGTTTTCGTGATGTATTCTTGTCCACACATCGCTTCTTCAATCGTGTACTGTATGCTGCACCTGTGGCAGCTGTCGTAGCAATTCGAAATCAAACAATTTCTGTGGCTTCTGATAAGCGTAAATCTTGCGTTCGCGTGCGCATACCCTATTCTAGAGTCCACTAGCTAGCTTCACAGGTACGCTGAATGATAGTGACGCGAGCAGGTGATTGAGAAGGTGACACGGAAGCTTGCTTTTTGTTTTGTTTTGGTGCTCGACATCATCACAACTAGCCAGACTGCTACGTAAAGTCACCAGTATTAGTACTGTAGCTCGACGTCAAGTTTGTGTCAATGTTTGTAGATTCGACACGAGAAAAACAAGTTTAACATGAAAATGAAATATTTTATCAGCATTTACTGAGTATGACACTTGCTTAGAGCAGTCTCTGTATAGAGGAGATTTGTATGGCAGAGTAAGCTTGCCTCCCGAAAAAGGTGTCAGTACCCCTTTAACTTGTCTATAAGTTTTGATAAAATATGTACACTTATTTTGTCTTCAGATTTAGGAATAAAACAAATTCAGAGCCCATAGTGACAGTGAAAACCGTCAAGAAGTAATTATCAGCGGCTGTTATGCATCAGTCAATTCTGATTAGTTCAATATCGTCATTAACAAGCGTAACTTAGTGTGTGACTATCGGCTACAACGACACTCCAGAATTGTCTAGGGTTTGTATGCACTGCTGTGAGTAAACTAGAAGAATTCAGTTTTTGCTTGTCTCACACATCGCAATAATGATTTTATGATTAGTGGAAGCTGCTTGTTCTTATGGATTTGCGAAAGTGTTTTGATCTGTTGTCTTTTGAGAACCATGGGTCAATTTTGTTTGTTTTCACAAGAATTACGAGTATGGATTCAATTTTCAAGGCTGTCCTAATGTTCTATCGATTTTCGACAGTGTTTGCTATGTTTTCTAAAATGGTTGTCAAAAGTGACCCACTTTGTTTATAAGCAATTCATAATTTATATTCAGTGAATTCTTCCCTCAGTGGTTTTTTTTATTTTGCTGATGGAAGCTCTTTGTCCCAATAGATTTGTGATGAAGCCTTTTTCTGGTGAGGAGCCTTCCTTTTCAGATGTGTTTTAAACCGCGGGCGTTTTTGTCTGTTTTCACAAGAATGACGGTTGTAGGTTTGCATTTCAAGGTTGTGATGTTGTTTAGTATTTTCTTTGAAATCGTTCGAAAAAGTCGCGTACTTTGCTTATTTATAAGCCGTTTAGAGTATAATGTCAGGGATTTCCTTGGTGGGGAACTTTTTGTTGCACAAGCAGTACACTGATCACTAAGCCTAGGCAGAGCCCAAACAATATAGTCAGGTACAGCTTTGAATGTCTGTGGCATTTACTCCTGAAAGGCCACAAGCCTTCACGAATAGGGGTAAAATTTAGACTGATGTCATGGGTTGGTTGGCCGAGATACCCGGTTTCAGAAAATGCAAAGTGCATGAGAACGACTGCTTCTTTAGTGGTAAAGATGGTCAGCTGCTGTGCTTTGGTCACCTAGGTGAGGCCTCTGAATATTTATTAAGTTGTACTCTACCATGGAGTTCTATAGTAATAATTAGAGGGAGATCTCGCAATAGTGTCTACGCGGGCTTCTTCAGAAGCACTCGTACCCCCCACGCGAATTATGGAAAGTACAAGCTTCGGAACTGATTCGAATGGAACATCAACATCGACGCGACTTCGAAATCTGTCCAATTTGTTGTATTTATGAATGCTCATTTGCATTTCAGTTCAATGTTAGCTTTTATTCGGGTTTATTATTTCTTTTTCAGGGCACTTTTGGATTGTTTATGGTCAAATAGTCACACTTAAGCACGTAAACAAAAAAAACAAGTCAGAAGTAAAATTCAAATACTGCATTGTTCCTTTCGTGTGCTATTTGTGTCAACGTTAAGTACAAAAATCTCGCATTGTATCTTATCACATTTGTGTTTCAGTAGAATGTTTTGCATTTATTCAGTCACATTTATGTTTCAGTGCAGCATTTGCATTTTTGTGATTTCAATTCTGCTTCAGTGCAATAATTTGTATTTGTGCAGTCAAATTGGGGCTTAATTGCAATATTCGCATGAATTCCCTCACATATGAATAAGTTCACCATATTGATGTTTTGTCGAAATGGACTTGTGAATTAACCCTTGTGCAAAACTTTCCTACGGCAGAGAAGGTCAGCCGTAGAATTCACAAGTAAGCCATTTACATCTCTTGGTGAAGCACTCAAGAACTTACATATAGCACATTCTGATGTTCATTTCCACACAATGTGGCAGCGCTACTTATGCGAATAAAGACATGTTTAAGAACAAAGTACCAGCAGACATGAGTGAACCATTGATACATCTGCTTCACTACTGCATCACTGATATACTTATACGCATGTTACACAATAACAAAATGATCCCTTAAAGTTTCCCTTGTTGCAATTATTTGTAGGAAAGGTCTAGTTATGGCAGACTTCCTTCTTTATTGTAGTACGTGAGAGGTTATTGGTCACTTGCCACTTCGTAAAAAGATATCTCATGTGCCACATGATACCAGCTGGCAGAAGATGGGTTCCATGCTTGCCTTTTCGGCAGTGAGTGGCTAGAAAGGCAAGCCCGGACATTTGCTGGTTAACAATCCCTGAATAACACTAAACTGAGCTGCCAGAGCATGGACAGGCAGTATCAACGGCAGTTCTCAAATGCTTATTTGGGATACGTTTGTCACGTTGTATATAAATAACAATTAGCTCTGGAGGACACTATGTTACGATATACATTAGCACAGACACTCTGTTAGGATAGTTTGATAAACTCAGTATCCTGTAATTGTGTTCAAAGTGAACCTACACTTTAAAGTCTCAGAGCATGCAGATTGTTAAAATAGAACTGTTGCTTGATTAAAACAACTGCATCTACATAAGAATGAAAGCTTGAGTGAGTAGGTACGCGTTAATCTCGATTGATACTGCGCACACGAATAACGAAGATAAACGCACTATCGGTGCTGACTCAGAAATAAATTTTATTGGGAAAAACAAGCATATATATGGTGACATACAACATAATAAAAAAGGACGAAAAAATCCCAGCTACGAAAAGCGGGTACATATATATAAAGCAGTATGAGCCTTAAGACAGGAGAAAAAGAAGCACGAAAGTTAGGACAGGAAAGAAGAGTAATGTGAGGTGACCCTCACAAGCTTTCGCAGTAGAGTTCCTCTGTTAAATTTTTATCTCAACAAATCAGGATTTTCATTAACTAACCTATGTGTAGTTTGCAATGAACCGAAAACAATAGATCACTTTCTTCTCACATGCCGCTGCTTCGCCTCACTGCGCCGAATAATTCTTGGAAGACCGATTGGTATGCTCGGATTGCCAGTCAATACATCCACTCTATTATCGTTTGGAGCCAGTCAGTTGGGTGTGGGCCGCAGTGCTATTCTGTCAGCGCTACATAAATTCATTCAGGCAACCGGAAGCATACGCTGCTAGTTGTACTGCCAGATATATCCAATTCTTTCTCCCCTTTCCTCATTCTTGTTATATTGCTATATATTCTGCTTTATCGCATTCTTCTGCAATTTTTTCACGTTTGTTCAAAGGAACATTATTATTGTTTCTATCTAATTTCTATTTATTTTTTAGCAAGCGTTGTAAAAAATGAGCTATCAAGAGGTACAGTGTGGCCAATCCACCATGTGGGTATGAGCCAAGATCTCCTAGGAGACAAGACAAGACAAGGATGAAGCTGGGAATGATGGACGCCAGTCCCTACTGAGGCTATAACGCTGCTCCGTTCTTTTAAGTTGAAACACTACACTATTTTGGTGCAGCCGGCCATCAAATCCAACATGTGGATGACGTTCTTCGTTGACGAGACCTCCACGGACAAGATCATCTTTCAGAAGTACCAAGTTCAAGATGAAGCAGCGGTGGACCTACCTCGTGAGCTCTGCTCGGAAGAACTCGTAAACATGCTTGTGGGAAAGGCAGCCGTGGACCCTACTGAACTACGACGGAAAGGTGCTGTATAAGTGAGCTTGCATGTGGCGACCTTCTACAACCTAGATCTTGAACCAGTGCGTTTAAGAGACTCAGGATAACGGTCTTCGACGAAAGAGATGAGCCTCGTTTTGAAAGCCCTTCAGCTGCAACATGAACAGATTAGGCAAAAGAACAAAATAATGACATCCTTTATAAGCTCTCTGAATGCTGAGAAACCGGTGCCTATATTCTTAGAGCCTGATGCCTTCGCCGGTATGTCTTCAAGTCCAGAAGTTCGGCTTGAGTTCTACGAATATGCCGCTGAAACAAACAGGTGGCTCTCTGTTGAGGATAAAATCACTAACATGCGTGTTTACTTGAAAGGTGTTGCGCTCAAGTGGTATGAATTATGCTTTGAGGAAGACAGTGACGACTATTGGAGTCAGTGGGAAAAGAAACTTTTGTCTGCGTTCGGAAGCAATCCAATACATAGATATAGTACAGCACCTAATTTCAAGGCCAAAAAAAGCTGCCTTGTCAAGAACTTCTTTGAGAAACGCCATACTTTAGAGCTAGAACAGCCTTTGCTTCCATTGATGGCTGTAGTAGTCTTAATAAAGCATAGATTAGACACTGAAGTCTTGAAACAGAAGCAAATTTGGTCACGAAAAACTCCACATGACCCCCTGGAGTGCCTTCAGAACATACCCTCAACTTCGGAAATAAGCATAACCGCTAGTTAAAGCAGCTGTTTCAGTTGGAGTAAAGCGGACTGGTCAAGCCGCGATCAGCGAAAACCGAGCCACTTTGCAAGTAGCCCGGTAACTTGACCTGGCGCGTTCCAAGACATTGAGTGAATAATATCGGCATGAAGCTCAGGAGGATTTCAAAGAAAAAAACTAATAAATTAGGGTGATAAATCAGACTGTTTATTTAAGTAGCTCTAGCCTACTTCACAGTCCCGTAAAAGTAGGAAACAAGCCGATGATGGCTCTCGGTAGACAGCGATGCATGTGTATCTATTATAAAAGCCAAAATCGTGCATGCATGTCATGTGCTCAGTAGAAGGGAGCTACAGCTACAAGGCTATGATGAAGAAGTAACGTTGTATGATCAGTGGGCCTTTGTAAACATCGTGTTCCAGGGTCAAAAAATAGAGAGCAATTAAAGATCAATGTATACTGGGATGATGTCGTTCTAGTGGAGGCCGTAGCAAGGAACGAGACATATCCAGGTTGTGAAGTGACATAACCTACCAGTTAACCGAGACATAACCTACCAGTTGTGAAGTGCGCGGAGGATATCACAACAACTTAGCCTGAACTTATATGCAAAAAAAGCTATCCTCAGGCGACGAAGTCATACAAGGTTCTTTTTGAACTCGCTGACAAGACTGTCATCCGAAAATCGCCTTACAATATGGCAATAGAGCTAAAAATTTGGCTCAAGAAAGAGTTGCAGGAGATGCTAGATGCTGATGTCAAAGGACCATAGGGTATCATCCCTTGCTTCTCCCATAACAATGCACTGAAAGAAGACGGAACCTTCAGATTATGCACAGACTACAGGGTTCGCACTCGTCAGAGAGGACTCATACCATTTCCCATGCCGAAGATCGACACAAGTATAGATGAGACTGGTGGTTGCCGACATTTTTCCTGCATCGATTTGTGCAAAGGCTTCTGGCAGTGCCCACTAACTGAAGAAACATAAATGTGCACAGCTTTTATCACACCAATCGATATCTACGAGTATAACCGGCTTCCTTTCAGTTAAAAAATTCACAGCGTGGTTCCATAACCATGAACGACGTGCTAAAGCCATTTTTCGGTGTTTTCTGTATTGTGTGCATTAACGACATAATAGTCTTCTCCAAAACAAAGGCTGAGCATCAGGACCACCTATCTCAGGTGTGAAATGTCTTGAGCTTGGCATATCTCAAGGTTAATTTTAAGAAGAGTGCATTCTTTCAACAAAAAGTTGTGTTTCCTAAATGAGTCTTCGATGAGAACACCAAAAGCACGAAACAAGAGTTCGCTGAGAAGATCTCCCAGTTGAAGAAACCATATGACGTCCATTCACTGCGTGTGTTTTTGGGATGGGCAATACATTTCCGAACTTTCATAAAGGATTTTGCTGTCAAAATTAGATGTGTCGCATTTTGAACACATAAAGACGTCTCCTTTGAATGGAGTGACGAATGTGAGAGAGCCTACCGGGACTTGGTGCTCAGAATTCCTTCTGACTCTGTCCTACGCCTACCAGACTTCACTTTACCCTTTGAATTGAACACTGATGCTTCACATTATGAGACTGGAGCAGTGTTGTATCAAAAATGTATTGAAGCATCCAGCCGAAAAAAGCGACTTGTAGTAGGTCACTACAGTTACACGTTCAAGCCATCTGAAACTAACTACACTACTACGAAAAAGAAAGTCCTGACCATTCTGAAGGCAACTGAGTATTTCCATTTGTACCTGGAAGGTACTAAGTTCACTTTGTTCGCCGATCACCAGGCCCTCACTAATCTCTCGAATATGAGCCAAACTAAAAAATGTACTGCTAGGTGGCTGAAATACTTGCAGCGATTCGACTTTACCATCTCGCACCGACAAGGACCACTTTTAACAGACGCAGATGCTCTATCAAGGTTGATGGTACGAAGCAACACAGAAAAACTTGAACAAATCTTGAAGTTAAGCTGTTGGAAGCCAGACAACTGCTTTTTACTTAAGGTCGTTATGAAGTCCCACCAATAATTGTTTCTAGAGTCCTTTGTTTGTACCATGATAGCTCAGAATCTGGAGGACACAACGGATTTCGGCACACCTACAGCAAATGGGTAGCCTCAGAAGAAGAAAGATGTCAGTCAGTACGTTCATTCCTGCCATGTGTGTCAAGTACACAAAGTCAAGTATTAACATGCCACGGATGCTATAATACTACCTCGCCACTCGAACGTGCCTTTTGAAGTAGTTCACCTCGATTTTGCCAAGCTAAATAAGAAACGGGACGGAGTCAATAAAACGCAAGCTTTTCTTCTGGTCATAGATGAATACAGGAGGATGATTGCGGCACAAGCAGGAAAAGAAGATGCGAATAGCATCATGGACCTCCTCGAAAAAGGCATGTTCAAGAGTTCGCGGTCAACGGAATGCGATAACGGCCCTGCGTTCAAGACTGGAAAGCTAGCAAGATGGGCTCGGGATCACAATATATCGATCAAGTTCTGTGCTCCATACCATCTCGCAGCGAACGGGCGGGCAGAACGTGCCATACGGGACGTGAAACAGTACATCAAGACATACAATAATTTTCCTGGTGGATGGAAAGGTTCTTTGGAAGCCGCCGTGATACAACATAATCGATCCTATACAAGTGGCTTTGGGTGAAGTGTACTGTACAGTACGTTTTTTTCAGCACAAACTTATATTTTGCAGGGAGACCATGACTTGGGACTCTGGGAAAACATCAAGATTGTTGAGGAGGGCAAGCAAAATCGCAGGAGGAGAGATACCGAAAATGAATGAAAAAAAAACATTTTGACAACAGGCATCGAACAGACATGCCAGGCATTTAAGTCACCGACCTCGTATTAGCGAGGAAAAGAATAAAAGATGACAGTGCCAAATTTTACGATCCTTTCTCTGTGACCAAGACAGCCACCCAAATTAGATTTTTGAAGACTGCCTGGTACACTGGTGAACGTGGATCGGTTGAATATGCTTCAATTGGAAAAGTCTGCAAAAATACACAAGGATGGGTAATTACAAGAAACCGGGAAAGGTGCAGTGGTATGAGCCTTAGGTGAAGTAGTATGAGCCCTGGGACAGGAGAAGAAGAAGCACGGGAGCCGGGGCTGGAAAGAAAAGAAGGATGAAGTGGGGAATAAAGCAAATTAAGATGAACGCCAGTTCCCTACTGAGGCTATAACGCTGTCCCATTTTTTTTAAGTAGGAACACTACAATATATACTGACGATACAAGTTTAAAAACAAGTGATATAAAGGGTATCTGGCTTTGCGCAGGCTTCCGTTCACCCGCTGATCTGCCCGAGTGACGATACGCTCTTGCCGCGGAACTTGGCTTTCAATCATAAAAAATTTGGTGAGCTTCTCGCGGACATTTATCGCCACTCTGCAAAGTAGGTGCACACAATATAAAAGTGAACAGAATCATTGACATTTGCTCCGAACTGTCATTTCCAAATTACAACACCAGTGCTACAAAAATAATGGCAGTACGTTTTTAAAATTAAGATCTAAGAAAGAGTGTGACTGCGAGAGCAAGATGCCTTTCAGCAAAAACCTTACTTTGAGAAAATGAATTGCACATAATAATGCCAAACGTATGAATAATAAAGGGTATGGTGTTCAAAATTTACCAAGCAGAGTGACAGCCAGACGCAGTGGGCTTCCTAAATATAGAGGGGTCATCGTCGCCGTCCCTCCAAGCTCCTTCCATGCAGCTGCCCTGCCAGTCCTCATGGTCTACATAGCCTGGTGGATTATATGTCAGCCTTGCATGGGGCGACTCCTGGAGCATGAAATTGTGCAGCACGACGCATGCTTGGATGACGTTTTCGGTGGTGTTCTCTGAGGCCATAAAGGCTCTGCAGAGAATCCGCCACCGACGTGACATAATGCCGAATGCATTTTCGATGAGGCGGCGTGCGTGGCTCAGCCTGTAATTGAAGGTGAACCTCTGAAGGTACTCTGCACGCTGCGCAGGCTTGCTCCAGTGCTTTTGAAGTTCTAAAGAAAATAAAGTAAGCAAAGAAATGCACGTAAGAACATGAAACAAAGAATAATGAGGTAGCATTACACAATACAGCAGGTATTGGAGTGCAAAGCAAAATCTTTATTTTTTTGTGCAAACAACTTAGCGTGTATGTGTACGTAGCACAAGCACTGAATGTAGGAACTCGGCATGACCTTTATACATATTGTCATCCTGTAATGTAATATTCTGGCAGCGATATTGCAAGCAGTTAAGCAGTACACAGAAGCTGCATTGCTGCCACCATTTTTGCGGCTTGCGCTTTCTTTGCTCTCAAGCAAGCATGATATACTCATCAAGGTTAATTTATTCTCGCGAAATAGATTATTATCAATATTTATGTGGTCTTTTTCCGGGTTTCGGTTTCTAGGCGCAGAATTAGCATTTGACGTGGTTGTGTAGTTTGGTCACATTGCTACACAAGGCTGTGAAGCACGTCATGCTGATTATCGTCTGCTCTCACTAGCTTTCTCGCACACAAGTCATACAAGCACCTAGAAAACAAACGAGAACTTTCGAGAACCTCTGCCACATACCAACTGGCAAAGCATTGGGACGATGCTTTGCCAGTACGTATGCGGCGGAGGTTCTCGAAGGTCACTCATCTCGCTACAATAGGCATGCGGGCAGGACGGGGGTAAGGGGGCAGCCACTCCCATAGTCACCTACGAATGGGGTAGCGCAAGCACAGCCTCAGACGTTTACAGAATAGAAAGAGGACCTAAAGTCAGACCGATGCACTGACATAATACTGTCACGAGGTTGTGATACACGCAGCACTTGAGAGGAAGCACGCAGGAGTCAGGGCGGTGTCAGGCGAACTGTTTATTGGGCGAACTTGTGCCCAGCAAAACAGAGCCAAACACAACTCACAGCAACAGCGGCGTGAACAGTCGTCGGCCGACGAAAAAAAAAACTCCCCAGTGGCGCACTGCACCGGCTTTTATACACGCGTCGTAACGCGTTCCAGAGTGGCATACAAGATAAACGCGGCCTGCGTTGCGCTTCACAGAAAGTGATAGCGGCTTCCTTCGAAAACCAAAAGAACCGCACGTGTCAGTCTTTTATACACGCGTCGTAACGCGTTCCAGAGTGGCATACAAGATAAACGCGGCCTGCGTTGCGCTTAACAAAAAGTGATAGCGGCTATCTTCGTAAACCAAAAGAACCGCACGTGTCACTACCCCCCTCTGAAAAAAACATCGTCCCGATGCTAAAGACAGAACATAAAAGAGAGTACATGCAATAAATTACATTAACAATGCGTCACAGCTAATCAGCGCGCGTAATAAGGTTTAAGTCGCACCACGTGTACGACTTCGGGTCGTGCGCGGCGTCGTTGGGATGACGTTAAGCCATCGGGCACGACCTCATAGTCCAGTTCACCACGACGTCGGACTACCTTGTAGGGTCCAAAGTAGCGTCGCAGGAGCTTCTCAGACAATCCCCGTCGTCGTATCGGCGTCCAGACCCAGACAAGGTCGCCGGGTTGGTATTCGGTGTGGTGTCGTCGAAGGTTGTAGTGGCGCCTGTCGACCGTCTGTTGGCTCTTGATACGCAGGCGGGCTAGCTGTCGAGCTTCTTCAGCGCGATCCAGGTAGCTGGCGACGTCGCGGTCTTCTTCGTCGGTGCCGACCGGTAGCATGGCGTCAAGCGTCGTTGTTGGGCTCCGTCCGTAGACGAGCTTGTATGGAGCAAACTGCGTCGTTTCCTGCACGGCCGTGTTGTACGCGAAGGTTACATACGGGAGTATGGCGTCCCACGTCTTGTGCTCGACGTCCACGTACATGGCCAGCATGTCGGCGATGGTCTTATTTAGACGCTCGGTAAGGCCATTCGTCTGTGGGTGGTACGTGGTGGTTTGGCGGTGGCTTGTCTGACTGTACCTCAAGATCGCTTGCGTTAGGTCAGCCGTAAAGGCCGTACCTCTGTCGGTGATGAGGACCTCGGGGGCTCCGTGGCGGAGGACGATGTTCTCAATGAAGAACTTGGCGACCTCGGCGGCAGTGCTTGTCTGACTGTACCTCAAGATCGCTTGCGTTAGGTCAGCCGTAAAGGCCGTACCTCTGTCGGTGATGAGGACCTCGGGGGCTCCGTGGCGGAGGACGATGTTCTCAATGAAGAACTTGGCGACCTCGGCGGCAGTGCCCTTGGGCAAGGCCCTTGTTTCGGCATAGCGGGTGAGGTAGTCAGTCGCTACGACAATCCATTTGTTGCCAGAAGTTGACGTCGGGAACGGCCCCAGTAAGTCCATGCCGATTTGTTGGAATGGCCGTTGAGGTGGTTCGACGGGTTGCAGAAGTCCGGCTGGCCTAGTTGTCGGCGTCTTGCGTCGCTGACAGTTTCTGCATGTTTTTACGTAGTGGGCGACGTCGGCAGTGAGGCGAGGCCAATAGTACTTCTCTTGTATTCGTGACAGTGTGCGGGAAACGCCAAGATGTCCGGCTGTCGGGTCGTCGTGTAATGCTTCCAGACCCTCTGGACGTAACGCTGAAGGCACCACGAGGAGGTGGTCGGCGCGGAGCGGCGAGAAGTTTTTCTTCAGGAGGATGTTGTTTCGCAGGAAAAACGAAGCCAGTCCTCGGCGGAATACTTTCGGCACGTCGGCGGTCTTGCCTTGCAGGTAGTCCATGAGGATCTTGAGCTCTGGGTCAGCTCGTTGGCGTTCCGCGAAGTCGTCGGTACTTATGGGTCCCAGGAAAGAGTCGTCGGCCTGGTCATCCTGGGGCGGCGGATCGACAGGGGCGCGACACAAGCAGTCGGCGTCGGAGTGCTTTCATCCGCTCTTGTAGACGACAGTGATGTCAAATTCTTGTAGTCTGAGACTCCACCGTGCGAGGCGCCCTGATGGATCCTTCAAGTTAGCTAGCCAACACAAGGCGTGGTGGTCACTCACGACTTTGAAAGGCCTGCCGTACAGGTAGGGGCGGAACTTTGATGTAGCCCAGATGATGGCAAGGCATTCCTTTTCTGTCGTTGAATAATTGGCTTCTGCCTTCGAAAGTGACCGGCTAGCGTAACTGATGACCCTTTCAAGTCCGTCGGTCCTCTGCACGATCACGGCGCCGAGCCCTGTGCTGCTTGCGTCCGTGTGAATTTCAGTGTCAGCTTCTTCGTAGAAGTGCGCCAGTATTGGCGGCGTTTGCAGGCGTCGCTTTAATTCTTGAAATGCCTCGACTTGCGGCGTTTCCCATTTGAAGTCGACGTCAGCCTTCGTGAGGTACGTCAGTGGCTCGGCGATCCGCGAAAAGTTCTTCACGAAGCGCCTGTAATAAGCGCAGAGGCCAAGAAATCGGCGTACTGCTTTCTTGTCGATGGGTGCAGGAAAGTCGGCGATCGCAGCTGTTTTCTGTGGATCAGGGAGCACTCCCGACTTGCTGATAACGTGGCCAAGGAACAATAGTTCCTCGTAGGCGAAGTGGCACTTTTCTGGCTTCAGGGTAAGTCCCGAGGCTTTGATTACCCGAAGAACAGCTTCAAGGCGCCGGAGGTGCTCGTCGAAGTTGGAAGAAAATACGACTACGTCGTCCAAGTAGACGAGGCAAGTCTGCCACTTCAAGCCTGCGAGTACTGTGTCGATAACCCGTTGGAACGTCGCAGGCGCCGAGCAAAGACCAAAGGGCATGACCTTAAACTCGAATAGGCCGTCTGGTGTTATGAAGGCAGTCTTCTCTCGGTCTCTCTCGTCTACTTCGATTTGCCAGTAGCCGGTTTTGAGATCCATCGACGAAAAATACTTGGCGTTATAGAGTCTGTCCAGAGCATCGTCAATCCGTGGGAGCGGATACACGTCTTTCTTCGTGATCTTGTTCAGGCGACGATAATCGACGCAAAAACGTAGGGTTCCGTCCTTCTTCTTCACCAACACCACGGGTGATGCCCACGGACTCGTAGACGGCTGAATGATGTCGTCACGCAGCATTTCGTCGACTTATTGCTTGATGGCCTCGCGTTCCCGTGCAGAAACTCGGTAGGGGCTCTGACGGAGCGGACGGGCATATTTGTCGGTTATGATGCGATGTTTCGCGAGAGGGGTCTGACGAAGCCTCGATGACGACGAGAAGCAGTCCTTGTATTGGTGGAGTAAGGCTTTGAGCTCGTTTTGTTGCTGCCTGGAAAGGCTTTGATTGACGTCGAAGGCGGGCGCGGACACTGCTGTCGACGTTGCGGCTCCCTGAGAATCGGTGAGGGCGAAGGCATTGCTCGCTTCCACAAATTCGCTTAGATGTGCTACCGTCGTGCCCCTACTCAAGTGCCTATATTCGTTGCTGAAGTTCGTCACCATTACCTTGGCTTCGCCGTTATGAAGCTTGACTATGCCTCTTGTGACGCACATCTGACGGTTTAGGAGCAGGTGCTGGTCGCCTTCGATGACACCTTGTAAGTTGGTAGACGCTTTGGTGCCAACGAAAATGATGACGCTCGACAGTGGCGGGATGGTTACCTGCTCTTCTGTCACATTCAAGGCATTGTGAGCGACGTTGCAGTCTGACGCCGTTGCATTATCCGTGGACAGCGTGATTGACCTGGATCTTAGGTCGATGACTGCGCCTTGCTGGTCCAGGAAATCCATGCCTAAAATGACGTCTCGCGAGCATTGCTGCAGGACCACAAAATTCACAGAATACGTCTGGCTGTGAATCGTGACTCTTGCCGTGAAGGGTCCAGTCGGTGTTATAAGGTGACCCCCTGCTGTTCGGATATCCGGTCCTTCCCATGCAGTCTTTACCTTCTTGAGCTTAGCGGCGAAGAGACCACTGATGATAGAGTAGTCGGCGCCGGTATCGACTAGGGTGGTGACGCTGTGGCCGTCGATGATCACGTCGAGGTCGGTGGTTCGTCGTCTGGCGTTCCGGTTAGGTCGGAGCGTCGGATCACGGCTGCGTCGGTTTGGTCCGGTGCTGCTATGACGCGTCGGCGGCGAGGCTTTGTCGTAAAGACTCTGCTCAGGCGGCGTACTGCGACTACGTCGGGAAAGTTCGTGCGTCGTGGTCGTCGTCATCGGCAGCGGCGGCGGCGGCGGAGGAGGATCTTCGGCATTGCGTCTTGCAGCAACCGCACCTCCATCGGTTGCTGCCTTTAGTTTCCCGGGTAGGGGCTTGGGGATCGGCCCCGGTTAGGGCCGGTGTACTGGCGGCGATCCGGGGAGACGTAGCGGCCAGGCGAAGGTGAACGGGATGGTCGTCGTTGTTGCCACTGTGATCCGGCGATGTAGTCGGCGATGTCGCGAGGTCGCTCACCTGGGCGCGGACGCGGCGCGTTCACGTCGAAGCCACGCAGTCCCATCTCACGGTACTGGCAGTAGCGGTAGGTGTGCCCGGCTTTGCCGCAGTGGTAGCATAGTGGGCGGTGGTTCGGGGTGCGCCAAACGTCAGTTTTCCTCGGCGAGCGCTGGATTACTGGCGAGCGGGAAGGCGTCGGGGTGGCGGCGGTGGCTGGCGATGAAACTGCGGAGACGTTGGGTCCTGGTGTAGGCGAGGAGCGGCGACAGGTCGTCGTGCAGTAGCGGCGTAGGTCATCGCCTCCGGTTGGGGCTGTGGCCGTTCAGGAACGCTCAGTGAGCGCTGTAGTTCCTCGCGGACTACGTCTTCAAGAGAGGCGACTTGGGGCTGAGACGATGGCAACATGCGGCGCAGTTCTTCACGAACAATAGCGCGTATGGTTTCGCGCAGGTCGTCGGGGCAGAGTCTTCGGACTTCTGCAACGTCTGGCGACATGCGCCGATCGTATTGGCGGGTCCGCATTTCAAGAGTCTTCTCGATGGTGGTAGCCTCGGAGAGGAACTCTTGTACCGTCTTTGGCGGGTTTCTGATCAGTCCGGCGAAGAGCTCCTGCTTCACTCCTCGCATAAGCAGGCGAACCTTCTTGTCCTCAGACATGTCGGCGTCGGCGTGGCGGAAAAGTCGTGTCATCTCCTCCGTGAAGATCGTTACGTTTTCGTTGGGGAGCTGCACCCGAGTTTCAAGCAGTGATGTGGCTCTTTCCTTCCGCACGATGCTTGCAAAAGTGCGCAGGAAAGCAACGCGGAAGTCGTCCCAGTTTCGAAGCGTTGACTCGTGGTTCTCGAACCAAGTCCTTGCGGCGTCTTCCAGGTAAAAATACACATGACGCAGCTTGTCGTCCGGGTCCCACTTATTGAGGGCTGCGACGCGGTCGTAAATGTCAAGCCAGCTTTCCGGGTCTTCGTAGGTCGATCCGCGGAAGGTAGGCGGCTCTTTGGGCTGGTTGACGACCACAGTTGCCGAAGACCTTGCTTCCGTGATTGTGGATGCCGGCTTCGTAGCAGCCTTTGTTTTCTTGTCCTTGTCGGGGAGCGGCAGGTATTCGGGCGGTAGTCCTTGTTGTCTTGGGCTCACTCGAACGACCGGGTCGGCGTCGTCCTCTTGGCGGCTTGGGCTTGGCTCACGGCTGGACGGGGGCGTACGGTACATGGACCGAGAAGCACCTCCACCAGATGTCACGAGGTTGTGATACACGCAGCACTTGAGAGGAAGCACGCAGGAGTCAGGGCGGTGTCAGGCGAACTGTTTATTGGGCGAACTTGTGCCCAGCAAAACAGGGCCAAACACAACTCACAGCAACAGCGGCGTGAACAGTCGTCGGCCGACGAAAAAAAAAGACTCCCCAGTGGCGCACTGCGCCGGCTTTTATACACGCGTCGTAACGCGCTCCAGAGTGGCATACAAGATAAACGCGGCCTGCGTTGCGCTTAACAGAAAGTGATAGCGGCTTTCTTCGTGAACCAAAAGAACCGCACGTGTCAATACGGAGGGGGTGCACTGCGATGGACCTTTGCTGTTCTTTAAGGGGAAACCTGCTCACGCCTAAGCTCACTACACATGTGGTGTTACATCACTTCAACTTTTGTTGGCATTTCTATAGAGCTATGACAGTTTTGAAGACACTTGCGTTGGGCTTCAGGTAATTTTTGGAGGCAAATTTAAACATATATTGAACGTTTACTGTATCCGGCCATTCGCGTGGAGTGTCCCAGCATACAGAGATGATCCACAACATGCTTGCTTCAGCTTCAAAATTTTATTGCATCGCCCCTTTGACATGTTTTTTTTCAAGAATGGGTTCTTTTTATGTGTTACAAGTAATTGTTAAAAAAAGGTCAAAATGTTGCGTATATCATTGAAATGGCTGAACACAAGTCAGTTTTCGAAAATTTGCCAAAGCACTGACAATGTCCACTACACTACCATCAACATGTGCTTAATACAGCCCAATTAAGAATCCCCACAAATGTAGGAGGCCTTTCTGCACAACCACTCAATGACATGACAAATACACTCAGGTCCTGCAGTCTGCTTTGGTATGCATATTTGCACACTTCCGAAGTATACACTACCATTGACACTCCTATCTCTCTGCATAGTTTACAGCAAATATATGGCCCAGTAATGTAGATATTGTCTAACTACTCCCATTTCATTTGTGTAGTGTCTATGAACTTTTAACTGTATTTCTATATTAATTTTTTTGCAGAAATTTCTATTAGAATTTTTTTTTGTATTTGCACAATCGCCCAGCATCAAGAACGAAATTTCGCTGCACATGCACAACGAAACTTGCCTCGCTGGGGGTAGGGTCGCATCATTAATGTCTTCAGGGGAAAGGCTCCATCCCCTACAAATACATAGGGTATAAGTCCTATGCATCCGACATTTGCTGGCGGGGGAACTTCAAACAGTCTTCTGTTGAAGCAATCCAGCAAACGGGACCTTAAAAAAATCCACTGTCTCCTTCACCTCTATTGTGGCCTATATCAACGTATGTATATCTGGAATACAGTGATAGGTAATCCTTTATGAGAACACATATTGTTCCCTTTTTTCAAAGGGCTGGTTTTCCATAGTGAGTCTAGTCGTACATTTACTGGCCATCTGTAAAAACTTGCATAGTGTAATAATGTTCCAAAACTTAGCATACAGTGTACAAGAAAAGTTTATTAGGCTTAGTGGTTAACCCGCAAATGAATACCGTAAATATTGCGCAGGATGATTCATCTTTTTGTTACATGTGGCGGTTTACGTACAAGTCATGTGTTTGACCAGCGCTGTAGTCGCACTGCTTTGATGTAAGTGAAAGGCTAGATGTATGTGACTGTGTGATGTCAAGGTATGTGAAAGAATAAACACCAAGCAAGTGAAACTTTGAAGCCTTCCACTTAGACGTGTGATATTTGACACTCGTCTGTACCTACTCTGCTCTCTTTTAATCACGTCTTATAATCAGACATAGCCTCCTCGCCAAAGGCTTCGTTTCTTCATCATCATTGTTGCCATATTCATGCTAAAAAGGGAAAAACACACAGGGGGAGAACCAAAAAGAAAATCCAGTAGACATAGTTATACAGCATACCACACAGACCACTTCCTCCTCACTCATCTGGTAGGTGCAAAAAAGAGCGAGTGATGGTGTAGTCGTAGATGCAATACTGCTTTCTGCCAACAGGTTTTAAGGCATGCCAGTGGCAGTGGTAATAAGTACCAGAGAGAGAGAGAAGAGATAATAGTATTACTATGAATAAAGCATATCTAAACAAATGAAATTTGTTATGAATATCTATGAGTGTCAAAAACAATGCAAGTGTTGAACCCGTAGTTTAGCATGACCGTAAGTGACTGTACCACCATTGAAGATAATGTTGAATGAGTGTGACTACCTGCTTGTTATGATATCTTAGGCCAATATGATTAAGTCAAGAATTACCATGAGAGGAAATTCAACCAAGTTGCTTATTCGTTGTCATTACTGCTTGAGAAGGCCAGTAAGAATAAGAATTTTACCTGTAATGTGCATAACACACTACAAGGAAAACAACTCTGAAGGTTTTCTTGTAGTTTAAGTTCCTTGAACCGGTATTTCTTGGGCATTCACTGATGACATGTTTTTCATCTATGCTTCCCAAACAATCAGGAAAATTCCAAAAGTCCTCCTTATCTGCAGCAATCTAGATCCGTCAAAAAGAGGCACAATATATAAAATCAATATAAATGAACTCAGTGTAACAAAATGCTTGTTCAATGATAAACACTGGAATGCAACATGAAATATCACAATTAAACATAAAGTTATGCAGATGCCTAGTTGGAGCTAAGTTGTGGCTTGCAGATAATTGAAGCATTAACAGCATTACAACACACACTGTCAGACTAAAATAGGCCAATTGCTTGAAACATATTACGTACAAGCACAGAACCAATGAAATTATATTTTGAATATGTTTAAATATTCAAAAAGCAGTTACTGAATCAGAGTCATTTACCTGACTGGGCACCAAGCGATTTCTAAAGCAATTTTTTAAATGAATTCGACAAGTAACAATGTACTACTCTTGAAGATGAAATACTTTGCAAGCCGAGCTCAAATTATTTTACGATTACTGCAACCTGAGTGTATACTTCCTGTTGTCATTTCACAAAGGAGTGCACTGCCAGCCACTCATTTGCTGATGTTTTAATGTTACCAAGCAACCACTTTATCATTCTCCTTGCTGTGGCCAACTGCTTGCATAATTCCAGTGAACTGAGAGGAATAACTTATTTCTGATTATTTTTGTAACTGTAGCACGTTACATGGCCTTGAGGAACACTGACTTCTTTATTTGAAAAAAAAGCACTCAATTTAGACTACCTAATGTACTTAATGAAAAGTTCAATGAGATAAGTTGCTTGTGAATGTATTTTTTAAAGAAAAATGATGAAACCACAGCAATCTTCATATGCCACTGATGCACATCAGCCACTAAAATAAAAAATCTAGTATGGATGGTCCTCCCATTACCTTTTTTCACTCCCCATTTGTCTGAGGAAACTTCATGTACAGTAGTTGGAGAAGATGCCACAGCACGGCCGTTGTTTCCCTTACTATTTCACCTGCCGTGGATTGTCCTGTCAGAAAGTTGAATGACAGACCTCGGAAGGTGTCTCCATTAGCAAGAAATCTGAAAATACAGAAATGTTTTTAAGACAACACATCTACTTTTGTTCCACTGAGCTGAATGCTTATTGCTGCTGAAGAAAATGAACGGCTCTTGCTTTAAAACACCGATCACAATGCTGAAGTAAAGAGGCAGGTCATGCAGGCACTTCCCCATGCAAAAGAAACTAGTGATTCTTCTCTTTCTAGTGATCTCAACAAAGCTTTCAGTGTATGTTCTCCTTAGGTGTCAAACGACATGTGAGAAACTTTGTCAATTATTATTCCTGAAAACTCACTTTACTGAGGGGAAGTGCTGTAGGAGCGAGGAAGAAGGAAAGAAAAATGAGACGAAAATAGAGTATGGCATAGCCTCGCATAACATAGTTTAAATGTGGGATTGGAAAGGTGACCTTGGGTGTAGCAGACTGATGTTAGAGTGAGGAAGAGGGAAGGGAAAGGTGCTCGTGCTTAAAAGAAGAAGAAAGCGCCTAATTTCCGCAGCCTGATAGGGAGCACGGATCAATGCCTAGGAAAAGGAAGAGGGCAATGCCTAATGAGAGAAATCAAGATGAAAGAAACAATAAAGAATGTGTATAAACAGTTGAATGGGCATGAAACGACAGAGATGATAGAATATCTTCATCTGCGTCCGGCAGGTGATGTCGTTCGGCACCTATGTTGTTTGCTAAGGTTACGTAAACATGGAACTATTTTTTTTATTTTAAGACCATAACCTAATAACTATTCTATGGTGCTAACTTGGAGTGTATGTTATTGAGAAGAAAGCGCTAATATTACTATATTAGTATAAATAGATGTTGGTGTAGCTATGCTTTAGCATGCAGTACAGAGCTGCAAACGTGTTACTTGGTTATTACTTCTCTTTTGATTGCTTTACCTCAGGGTCATCGTAAGCCTTTCATGGGCAGAAATCGGCAGCCGAAACGGCGTCACTCTTCTCTCGATCAGTGGTCCAACGAGACTGAGCAATGTGTCAAAAGTCCTTGGTGGCATTCGGAGCAAACTGAAAAAAGAGGTTGATTACTAGAAACCAGATTTTAGGGTGTCGCTTTTTGTCGTTCCTTGCCCTCCTATCGTGCTGCTTTCATTTAAGATGATAAATTAGATGCTAATGGGGGTTTTTCTGTAGTTTTTATGGTGTATATAAATACCAAATATGGCCATTTTTGCCTCAATGCATGAAAATGGCAGGAAGAAAAAGATAAAAAAACAAAACAAACAGGGGTACTTTGCTGGAGCGGACATTTTGACAAGTGCACTTGTCTTCCTCAAAGCTAGAACGAAACTGTTCTATTCTAGCCTAGAAAAAGACAAGTTTGCTTGTCAAAACATCGAATCGAGCACACAACCCCTATTCACCAATTTTTTATATAAAAATTTTCTTCTTACGAACACTACTTTGTCAGGGCAAGGCCACGTTTCTCAGGAAACTCTCTCATGCGAGCTCATAAAACGAGAATGTAACCTGACAGAGCATAGGCTTGGAGATGTTGATATACCAGTTTACAATATATTTTATTTTAGCACATTGTTAGGCAAGCATATTCTGTCCTCTGTATTGTTTAGGAGCAGGCTAAAAGTCGATGAGAAGCTGCCTTACGCAACCATTCTGCCAGCACCCATTATCTAACATTTATGAACATACCTAGAAGCTCTTGAGTATTACAGCTGCTACTCTTAAGACATCAAGGTCAGTATAACAGCTTTTCAGGTGTCGAGAGAACTAATATCAGGAAAGCTCAAGCTGTCCTCTTTGTGAATAGCCTGCTAGGAGATGTTGCCTACTTGTGCGTCAACATCTGCGTGTTCTTCACAAAGAGTACCAGGAAACTCTGACATTGTGGAGGAACTCTAATTGTGAACATTACATACAGTGTATAAGTAGAAAAGAATAGCCACTGTTCCTGAATGACCAGTCAGTGCCTAAAAGGGCATGTGCAAACTTACAGTGGGTCTTGGACAAGAACTAGAGACCTATTCTTATATAAGCTACAGAAGTTCTTATGCGTCAGCACTCTAGGACCCCAGTGTAGGTTCAGTCATTCAATGTCCCCTAATACAACTTTACTTCAGTAGCATCTGTTTACACTGAGGGTACTTCACCAGTGTATGCACTTATTCTCAGTGATGGGAAGTGCAACATTAATTTGGGAAATAGTGGCAGTTCCCTACTGTTTCGTCAATTTTCACAGCGATTGCTAGACTACGTTCCTCATGCTCATCGAACATATTTTCTGAACATCAAATGGGCTGTATTTGGCAGTGTTAGGACGAATGCCCTGGGCAATTCGAATATTGTCCTTGTGCACACAAAAATCGCCAGTGTGGACCTAACAGCTCTCACATTAGAACATGTTAAATTCTTAATAAATCATTGTCTCTTGAACATATTGTAATGTATGTATTTAAATGTATTAATTTGTTCCTAATTCGTTGCATCAGTAAGACATGAAGTAGTGCTTCTGAATCAGTATTCCGAGTTTCCAAGTATTATTTTTATGTATGTTTGACCATACGAAATACTCGGGTAATCAACAGTGGCCATTGAAATGTTAATGTGCGCATAGGCGTACACAGAGTTACCTAGGGGGACCTCGTTAGACTATTTGGTTCATGGACTTCCTGAAGTAAAGATAGGAAGAAAACAGCCATGGGACCGCCGTCTACATCCAGGACTTTTGGCTGTCGACCATTATCATCAAAAACCTGAGTGGCCATAACGCAGTTAATTAACGAGCCTGACAATCCGCGCGCCCCCTTCCCCTCGTGCACATGACCATGAATGCTATGCGTGACCTGTACAATCCTTGAAAAAAATTGCATTCATGTACAAATTTATTATGCATATATTGATGAAGTTGGAGGCATAAAACCTCGTTTAGACTGCCCATTCTCGACACCTGAAAATTTGCCGTCAAGTGAATTTTAACAGCTATAAACACTGAATGATAGAGCTTACTTACTCTCGGAACCAGACTTCCTCCCTTGCACGCAGACGGGGAAGCAGTATGTGGGCCTGTCCTTCAGTATCTCTGTACCTCCAAAGCAGATGGGCCAAATATCTTCGCGGCGCATTTGAGAGCGGCGACGCTGAAGCAACAGCAGACATGCCAACACAGTAACGTTGAGCATTGCGAGCAGATCGTCGTCGCCTGCCATTGTTCGCACGATTGCACCGGAAAGTCAAAGAGCTCAGAACAGACGACGAAAAAGTGCGGGAGATCTTGCGAGCCGCTGCGAGACCGCTCGAGGCTGTTGTCACGTGACTTCCGCAGATGTGGCCAGCGTGTTGCTTTTCACCGCTCGGCGGCGAAAACACGCGTCATGCCACGGCGCCACGCTTCCCGCTAGTGTGCTCGTACCCTTACGAAGACGACTCGGCGGCGTGCAGCGACGAGCATTGCAGCTCTCAAACCAGTTCTCTCTCCACGTGTGCCCCTCCGGGTGGGGATCTCGCCGGGCTGCGCCGTCTCCTCCTCGACGCGTTGGGGGAAATCTCGTTCCTCAACGACGAGGTGTCCTAACTACGCGAAGAAAACGAGTGCCTCCGTAAGGATTATTCACGTGGTGTTAAACAACAAGCCCGCGTGGTCGCCTCCCTTCATGCAGAGGTCCACTTCCTGCGTGAGGAGCTGACGCGCCGCACAGCCGCCGTGGCAGAAACGGCAGCTGTGATCCCCCCAGAGCATGTGTGTGTTGACTGATCTGTGGCCTCCAAGCAACCTGCGTACTCTGCACAACCTCTCTCCAAATTCTTTCATCCTTGAATTCGCCGCACGCTGACGCAGACATGTCCGAGCGTGTCAGTGTGATACCAGCGACAGCCTCTTCTGCAGCGGTTACTGAGGGTGAAAGAAAAAAGAAACCTGCCTTGTTTGGAGCTCTGAAAACTTTAACTATATCTGTAGCTCAACGGCCACGACGGCCAAAGGCCATTCTTGTTACAAAGCTGAGCCCGGACACCACTGCTTCTGAAATCAAAAAACATATTGCTTCACTGGATTTGTCTACCATCTCGTGCAGGTGACTTCAAACGAAATTCCAGTCATATTCTTCATTCTACATCGAAGTTGACGAGCAAACACTACAACGCCTGAATGACCCTTCGTTGTGGCCCTTCGGATGCCTCTTCAAGCCTTTCGTGGGGAGCTGCGCGATGACATGCTTCATCCCTCTGAGTTTGTGACTGGAATCGAAAGTTCTGTGTAGCGTAGACATCTTCTACCAAAATGCTAGGGGTCTGCGTGCCAACACACTCAAGTTTTTACTAATCTTTCGTCTTCTTTTTCTATTATTGCTATTTCTGAAACCTGGCTAGGCACTGAAATTCCCTCATCTGACCTTTTTCCCCCGACCTACACTACCTTCCACGGTGACCGAGATTTCAGTGAAACCAAACAGAAAGGCGGTGGTGTGCTGATTGCCATTGACAATTCAATGAAATCCGTTAGACGGAAAGACCTGAAATCTATCGAAGAATCGATGTGGCTTGAAATCAGTAGAGAGTGCCGTGAAATATTGTTGATTGGATATTTCTATCTACAGCCCAGCATTTTCTCTGCCTCGTTTCATGATATCATGTCTTCTATATAGCTTGTGATATCTTCTCATAGTGGGCACAGAATTATTCTTCTTGAAGATTTCAGTGCACCCGGAATTGACTAGAGCACGCTCACCTTTTCTCATTACAATCATTTTATAGAGAAAAAGTGCAGCCTGCTCCTGGACTTTCTGGCGTTTAATTCACTACTGGAACATATCTCAGTCGTTAATTCTAGTGGCAACGTCTTTGACCAGTGTGTGGCCAATGACCAACCCCTTCAAGTTTACCGCTCCAACATCTCCCTTTTAAGTCCCGACAAATTTCACCCACCACTTAACGTAAGATAATCTGAATCAGCCGAAACAACAAGCTACAGCAGTTATGTAAAGAAATCTCCTAGATTTGCTTTCAAGCGAGGTGATTACACAGGCCTGTATCATAACTTTTCCACTACTGAGTGGTCACAGCTTGCTGACAAACCGAATGTTGATGATCAGGTTGATCGCTTTACGGAGCTTGTTCTGAGCATCATGCTTAATTTTATTCACCAGTATACACCTAAACAACGTAAATATCCCCACTGGTTCTCATCTGAACTTATCAGTGCACTGAAGCATAAAGATCGCACACACAGAAAATCTAAATGTTCTCCATTCAGCGAGTGGAAGGAACAGTTCAGCTTTTTCGAACTCTCTCTAAACGCCTATATAAGCGCGATCATAGTTCGTATATTGACTTCTTAGAAAAAAGCGCCTCTGACAGGCCAGCTGAGTTTTGGAAGTATGTGTGTAAACGGTCTAGCAAAAGCGGAGAGTCCTTCAGACTGCTGTACTCAAATGGGGTAGAAGTGCATGCCGTCACTGACTGTTTTGCCACGCATTTCTTATCCGTTTATAAGGCCTCAGACTCTAGCAATGATAACGGACAACAAGCCCAAGGCAGTTAGCTCATCTAGTGCTTTGTCGCTGGATGAAAATCTTATCGGCCATTGCGTTCAGCACTTAAAACCATCCTTATGTGGCCCAGATGGCATCCCATTCACCATACTAAAAGCTTATGGTAGTATATTTGTCGCTGTACTGACTACGATATTCAATAACTGCCTGGACACTTCCACATTTCCTGGCATGTGGAAAACCGCTTGTGTTTTCCCAGTATTTAGGTCGGGCTCTAAAACAGATCTCTCAAATTATCGCCATACTTCTCTACTATGTGCCGCATCAAGGATGTTTTAGCTGGTCTTCACCACATAGTGTCTTTTGCTGTGAAAAACTCACTGATTTCAAATCAACATGTTTGTCTTACTCGTCGCCCAACTACCACAAATCTTGCTAGTTTCATGGCGCAGATCTCCACACCTATTTCTCAGAGAAGACAAGTTAACGTAATCTACTGTGACCTGAGCAAGGCCTTTGACGTAGTCATCCATTAACTGATTATGGGTAAACTTGCGCAGTTTGATCTTGGCTTGTCGGTTCTGAATCTCCTGCACAGCTAGCTATCTGCTCAATAGATCTTGTTACGTTGCCGTAAATGGCTAAACCTGTTCTTTGTATAATGTGAATAGTCCCTCAGGGGTCGGTATTAGGCCCACTCCTAGTTTTAATTTATGGTATTGATGTTTCTTCCTCCATTCGCAATTCTTCTTTCCTCTTGTATGCGGAAGATATCAAGATATTTAAGGAAATTCGTTCAGTTACCGACTGTCGCTTGCTGCAGTAAGATTTGTGTTATTTTTTTGAATGGTGCAACTGCAATAAACTTTCCCTGAATACCTCAAAGATAAAATTCATGTCTATCACTCGCAAAACATCTGGCGTGTCATTTAAATACTCTGTCGATACAGTGTCGTTACGCAAGGTTTATGAGATCAGTGATCTTGGTGTTGTTGTTTATAAGACGTTAAACTTTTATGCTCACGTTAAACGTGCTGCTATGCGAGCTTTCGTACTCTCGGGTGTGTTTGCAAAATATCTCGACAATTCAGTTCTCCCTGTCGGTCCCTACGTGGGAGACGCGCGCTACGCGCTAAGCTCGTCCTGCAGGACTAAAATGAAGTTTTTTCATTCCATTCCATTCAGTTCTCCTATAGCCCTCTACGAATTGTACACCGCAATATGTCTTTCACAGCTTGAGTATGTGTCCGTGATATGGAATGGCATTGCTCAATCCAGCAGTAACACAATTGAACGAGTCCAGAAAAAATTTCTCAGCATATATAACCACCGGTTTGCTAGAAACCACTCTGGATCTCGTTCAAATACTGCTTGACTATTATTATTGTCATCACTTTACTGCTGACGAAATCGTTTTGACCTGTTATTTTTTTTAAAATTTAGTCCACGGTATCATATCCTCCCTGTACTTCTCACTTGTGTTAACTTTCGAATTCCGCGTAAGTTTACAAGAGAGAATAGACCGTTTCATGTACCCGCCTGTTTCTTCCTACACTCTACCGTTCACAGGATACAAAGTCTCTATAATGTCAATTTTCTTGATCTTGTCGTTTTTCATGGTCCACAGTCATGGTTTTTATCTGAACTTCGCATGATCTTGACATAGTATGGTACAATGTACAAAATCTTCTCTTCTCCGTCTTGCATATATATTTGTAAATGTGCAATCTAATTTTTTGTTCCTCTTCAATATTTCCTGTCCTGTCTTATTTACTCCTCCACTTTTGTGTTCATTTCCCTATGTCTACGCGTTTTTTCTCTTGATATTACTGAAGACTGTCTGCATTGTACTGTTTATTTTTATTCTTTTATTTTTGCGTGCGCCTGCTCAAAGACTTTGCGGTTGTTCCTGGGCACGGTAAATAAATGATTTATTATTATTATTATTATTATTATTATTAATATTATGGGCATTTAGTATACCCAGCACCTTTACCACGCATGAAGTCTTGGTTTGGAAGACCTTTATTAGGCCTGAGGAACCGGCAGCCGACAACTACGATGAATGAACGAAGATGATGATGCTGCGCGAGAACGATGAGGATGCATGAGCAACACATGATAATGAAGATAATGTACAGGTGAAGAGGATGGGTATACTAAATGTCCACACAAATTATCTCCCGCTGCAGCGTATTGTCTACGTTTTCCTCAATGATTTTTCGTTCGGCTTGAGAGACGTGGTACGGACGGCGGTGCACAATGGATCTTCCGTCGGTCTGAATACGATGTGCTCTAAAGGTAGTGTGGCCCAGGGCGGATGAATAAACATCGAAAGAGTTTGCATGCTTTTCCGACAAATCAAGCAGCTACTGCTTCTGCAAGTCTGTTAAATCTTTGTTGATGGCTGCTGTAAAGGCCGAGGAAGCAGCATTATCTGCAGGATGGCCTTTAGAGGCGACAGGAGTGAGAGGCACGACACACACAGGCTCCACATCAGCAACGCAGGCGATAGTAGTGCTCCGCGGCAGTAAAATTTTATCTTAGGTTGTGTTCGTAGCAGCAAGGACAGCTGATCCATTGTTGAAGCTAGCCACACCTGATGCGAGAGCTATGCATTTGTTAAGGCAACAGGGCGACAGAGTCACCAAAACGTCACCAAAGTAGACGTCGTTGGACAAAACTGAGACTGTTATTCGTGTGGTGGTAACTCGATGTCTACAGCAGCAATGAATCGAAGTGCCCTGTAGGTTTGGTCGCTGAGCAAGTGGTCTGTGTCAGTAAGATGGACGACATGTCGTGCACAACAAATATCTGCGGAAGCAGAGGAAAGAAAGTCACAGCCTAAAATGAGTTCGTGGAAGCAGGGGTATAGCAAAGCAAATTCTGTATGGTGAATAACGTCGTCGATTAGCACATGGGCAGTACAGAGAGCGGAAGGGCAAATCATTGTTCTCTGGGCTGCAACCAGTATTGGTCTATCATAAGGCGTCGTGACTTTCGAAAGACGGGCACACAAATCAGCAAAAATATTAGAAAACGCAGCCCCTGTCCACCAAAGCATCAGAGTCCGCTTCCTCAACTGAGACTGAAATCATACTGTAAGGGCGCGCTGGAGGAATTCGAGTCCTGTTTGAATGCAGTTTGTCCTCCAAAAAACTGCTTCGCTTAGTTTTCCGGACGAAGATAAGAAGCGACGGAAGTGGGCAGAAGAGGAGAAGAGGAGCGACGGTAGGGCGACGGTGAACGGCGTCGCGTTGGTCGATGACTACTGCAAAGTTCACCCGATGCTGCCAGAGATACAGATTGACGCGGAGGTGACGAATAACGGCAGCCCTGGTACAAGGCTCCTGCGGTATAGTTTCGTTCGCGTATGTTGTAACTTCGACGCTCATCTTGCTGGCGCTTGCAGCAAAAGCGTGAAATGTGACCACGATAGCCGCAACAATAGCACGTAGGGCAAGTCGATCGATATGGAGGGTAGTAGCTTGCGTTAGCTCCACCGGGAGAGAGAGCTGTGAGATGGACAGATGACGGCTCAGGTGGTGGTGATGGAAAGCTCGTGGGAACGCTTGTGGGAGGTGCGGCAGCAACCAACGCGTACGTTTGTGGCGGCGACGTCGAGCTGACGGTGCCTGATGACACGGCGGCGGCATGCGAGAACGTTGGCACAGTACGAGCGACAGTGGGCGGCAGGTGGGCCATGTGGGTCATGAACGTGAGCTCCTCCCTGATGAAATCCCGCAATGGCGTTGAATAAGACTGAATGGGACACACTGAAGGTAATGTGAATTCCATTGATTCTAATTCTTCGCGTATAATCACCGTTATCGCGTCTCGTAGGTTTAGATCCACCTTAATACGGGCTGCGTCACTGTCCGGTTGTAGGCGCAAACACTTAAGTTCTTCGAGACGCTGACAGGTTCTCGCAACGTCAGCAACGGAAGCAGGGTTCTGGATTGCAAAGGCATTGAATGCGACGGATGCAATGCCCTTAAGACGCTGGCGTACCTTGTCTGACTCTCATTGGTGGGTGAACCCGGCGGCAAAGTGAAAGAACATCCTCGATGTAGGATGTATACGACTCCCCGATGTGCTGTGTCCGAGTCGCGAGAGCTTTCTTTTCGAGAGCCGAACGAACAGCCGGTGTCCCAAAGACACGGTGAAGCTGATCTTTGAAGGCTGACCATTTGGGGATGTTAATGAAGTGGTTGAGGAACCACGTCTTCGGCACACCCGTCAGGTAGAATGAGACGTGAGTGAATTTGTAGGTGTTATCCTACCGGTTAGCAGCACCGACATGTTCGAAATCGTCCAGCCATTCCTCCACATCTTCCCCGCGCATACCAGCGAAGAGATGGGGCTTACGCTGGAGGCTGTTGATGACGTGAGAAAGCGCGGCATGCGGTGGTGGAGTGGAAACAGCTGCAATACCGACCTCAACTTGGTGTGACATATTTCCGGACACCTGGCCCAAGGCGTGACCTGAACGTAGCTCCAGGGGGTAGAGTAGCCGACAGCTACGATGAACGAACCAAGATGATGATGTTACGCGACAACGATGAGAATGCATGAGCAACACATGATAATCATGATAATGTACAGGTGAATAGGATGGGTATAGGACTGCCCACATTATTATTTATATCTTTATTATTACTTATATTATTCTCACATGGCCAAAAATATCTTGCCACATTGAATCAAATGCTAGTGTCCGGGTGTGAATTAACTTCTTTACGCGAATGTGTAATCGCACAACTTAGTTGGTACACGTACCGGCATACATATTTTATAAGTGACTGCACCACTGTGTTAGCATTGAAAGAATGTGATCGCTAGCAGTTTTAATTATCACATGGCTGCACCTCGAAGGGCTGTTTACGCAATGCAGAGTTTGGTTTAGGCATTATGCCAGCTCTTATTTGCAAAAATGTGACCTACTAATTGTCTTCGCAAGGTAATGTTTAAGCTAATTCTGACGAGGCACATGCGACCTCAACCAAATAATTACACACCCACATAAATTAGAAGTATTGTGAACTCAGCAGCCTACAATAAAGGTTGCAACAAAGGTTTAGCATTGTAATATATGGTCCACTAAATGTGCATCGTGTGTTGGTCAGTTGCACTCTTCTTGACGTATGCCCAATCAGTGTGTATGACGTTAGATTGGTTTGACGCACGCATACCAATCAACCAATAAATTGTTTACGAGTGCACTCATAAAATTTTCGGTAAACTTGCTATCTGCACAGCGAAGAACATTATACAAAGCCAAAGAAAATGCAAGATGTGTTTTTGAAATAAATTACTATAACTTCTATCTTGAATTGAAGTATATCAATGTCTGCGAGTTGCATTCACATAGCTTCTTTTAATTTGTTTTCGAAGATACTTCCTTAAACATTGCACTGCGCATGATAATATAGTAAATGGCCGCTAAGAGCAATCACAGATATGGGTAAACAAGAATTACTGAAATGACGTAATATGAAGGGAACATATAGCCATCAAAGCTTTCAAATAATGAAAAATTCTGTGAACCAATATGCAAGCTTAAAATGCACTGATATTACCATTTCTTACGACCACTCTTACTATGCATTATTGTGAACAATACAGGTTGCATGCATTTTGTTTTGACATATTACTATATAGGATTGTTTGATCGCAATAGTGAGATTCGAGAGCTTCAGTATGTTTTGTGACCTGACAAGATTCCTTCCTTATGAAACATGTCTGCCCTCGTAAACATTATTTACGTCGTACTATTTGCAACCTATTGTTCCAAACCTTAATTTCATGAAAAGCTTGTACAAAGTAAACTACACGAATGCATGCTTAGTCGCAACATTCACGTACACAATGCCGACCTTTGTTTTTTCACTGCACTGCTAAAACAATATATATATATATATATATATATATATATATATATATATATATATATTACTCTTGACGTTGTAGAAAATAAGCAGGTCACCTTTGTGTACAAAATGTTACATATGACAATCCGCATAAACGTTTTGTATTGTGGTGCAATAAATATACGTGGTTAATCCCGTTAAGGGAGCATTTCCACATATAAAGATCTACTTTATATGTTATATATGATGTGACCGTGCTTTATAAGGCCCGATGTGGCTCCTCATGCAGACAAACCGCACCATATATGGCTGTATCTTACCCCATATAAGGATTTACCCTGCTCGTTATACATTCTTATATGGTAAACGGAAGCCACATATGCTGATATATCTGCTTATATGTGGCCAGATATAACTTATATAGGTGCCATATATGTATGGTATTTCCGTAAGGGTTGTTTGGTAAAACTTTGGTTAATCATACATCCGCTGAGCATATGCTCGTGGCAGTAAAACGTGTCGTTACGGATGTCAGTTGTCAACAGCGCTGCTGATGTGGGGGCAGCATGCCAGTTTATATTTCCTGCGCGCAGAAACTGTTTTAGCTTTGGCGGCGCAGTGTTTCGGACCGATAGGTTCAGGCGCAAGCTTTTTTTAATATCAACGACCGAGTAGTTGGCCTGACGTAAAGAGAACCTTAAATCAATTTTTGGTTGGAGTAGCTGGCTGGGACATTCAATTCTTTAGTTTTTTGTAAGAACCACAATTGTGTCAGGTACGTGGCTTTTACGTGCTTTCAAAATTGGCTGCTTCTAGTGTTGTGTTGTAAAGGTCATAAAATTACCACTAAGATATAGAAAAAGGCTATCACGAGTGGGGCGAGGCCTGTTGTGTCTTGATGGTAAAATGCCGTGTGCTTGCTTGTTTGTGGTTGTGATTTCAGCGCAGTTTTCGATGTTCCCCATGATGTTATGCGCAAGAAAAATGACATAGGAGGTAACCTCATCCCTGCGTGCAGCACTCTCTAAAATCCTGCAGTGATCTGACCATTGAATCTAGTGTTCAGGCCAAGAGTAGTGGAGGACGAGCCGACACGCTGCCATACAGATCCCTCTACCAGTACCCGCTGGACGCTGTACCGCGGGATCTTCCCTCCCCGGCGGAGAAGCTTGTAGGTAAGGTGCCGGGGCTCACCGGGAGCGGTGTTCTTTTGATTCTACACAAGTCGCCGAACGGTGGGCAGCCTATGTCTGCCCTATTATGTACAAGTGAGGCGCCGTGCTCTCCTGAGACTATGACAAGTGTTTATGTAGTAGCAACAATTTCCTTTGAAGAGAAAGTGACCTTTTTGATATGGGCCTTTTTTGTTGAGTACGCTATAGCGAAAAAAAATTTATAAAGTATGGGGGGGGGGCTGGTGTGGGGTTGCGACATAACTACACCTTTGGTCAACCTGTTTAACTAATATAAACTTCACCTTACTTTAGCCGTTATTGTACGGCATTTGGCTAATGGATATCTTGGACTCTTTCGAATCAAGTGTCCGGTGGCACGCACGAGGCGAAGTATTGAAAGGAAAGGAAAGGAAAAACTTTATTTGCAAGGGTTTAGGACAGGAGTCATGAGCTTGATGGGTGGGGCCCCAAGTCCAGGGCTCCACTGGCTGCCGCCGCCTGCCTGACGTGACGCAGAAGTGCAAGCTGCACCTCTGGGTCAGAGCTGGCAAGCTGTGCCTCCCACTTGCCGAAAGTATTACAAAGCTTGTACTGACATAAAAAGGTGTCTAAATTTGGTGGTCGATTTAGGCATCCCCACGAAATGTTTTAGAGCGATGGCGAGCCACCACACCACGAACACGCATGCCCATACAGTGTTGGAAAAATTTTGTGTAATCATTGAAGATTGGGAAAGACTCCCGTATGAATTCGGCGGAGGTCAATCGCTTCCTCCCCTTCTAATGATTTGTGGGGGGCGCTGTATTTTTGTCGCATGCCTCGCCGATTAGCAAGAATTTCGCAAGGGGCCAATCTGGATGGGTCATTATCCTCCTCGATAGCTTCCTCCTGGAGTGTTTCAAAGGATTGAATGTGCTGTCGAAGCTCTGCTCGGTTCGTGAGCCTTCGAGCACAAGCATCGGCACTTTCGTTTCCCTCCAGCCTTGCGTGTCCTGGACACCAGAGCAGCCTTTATTTGTTCGTCAATCTTCCGCCTAAGAATTTGCTTATTTTTATCGGAAAGCGGCTTCTTAAAAACAAACGGCACGCTTCCTGCAAGTCGGAAATGATAGTTGTCTGTGGATCATCTCCCTGTTCCTGCGCTTTGATTGCAAGGGCAATGGCAAAGCATTCCGCCTTGGCGATCGAGGACATGTACAGCGATGCACATGTCACTATGCCCTTGTCGTTGCTAAGTACTGGTGCAACTGACCGTTTAAAATTGTACCTCGAAGCGTCCACATACAAAACATTTGATTTGTTTTTGAATATTTTTTGGAGCCATCGCACTCTCTTCTCTCTGCGCTTTGTTTGTTTTTACGTCTATGTTCTTGGGCAGTGGTCAGATCAATATCTTGCTGCGGACGGGATCCAGGATTTCTACAAGAACCTCGTCCAGGTTCTGGGGTTATGGCGGAAAGCCCACCCTAGCGAGTATCTCTCTCCCCGCTTTCGTTTGACTTTGACGATTTCTCTGCGCCGTCAGTACCGCTGTCTTTAGCTCAGAGTATGTATTATATATACCGAGGTCAAAAAGCTTTTGGGTTGGTGTGCTTACCGGTAGCCCTATGACCACTTTGTAGGCGCCCCTAATTAGAGACTCGATGGTTTCTTCTTCTGATTTGTTTAACACGTGGAAAGATAGACTATACGTAACCTTACACAGTACAAGTGCCTGTACTAATCTAATTGTGTCTCCTTCCTTCATTCCCTGACTGTGGTATGTTATTCTTTCGATCATTCGTGCAACTTGTTTTGTGGCTGATTTTAATATGTTTATTGTATGATTTGCTCGTCCATTACTTTGAACCCAGTAACCCAGAATACGTGCGACGGTCACCTCACGTACTTTGACACCTTCAATGTGTATGTTGATGCTTCCATCTTTTGTATCTTTTTTCATGTACCCTGATAATTTCAGATTTTTCTGGGGCACAGCTGAGCCCTCTTGCTTTCACGAAGTTTTCAACTGCTGCTGCAGCCTCTTGAAGTGTCTGCTCTTTGTTAGCCAGAGATCGACATGTTGCCCATAGGGCGTTATCATTCGCATAGAGAGTGTATCCTAACTGCGGAACTCCATCCAGAGCTCACGTGAGTCCTAACATGGCGATATTAAAGAGCAGGGGAGAAAGGATGGCTCCTTGAGGGGTACCTTTGTTTGGCATCTCAAAAGCGTCTGACGTGACTTGTGCTACGCTTATCAAAGCCCGCCTTTCTGTGAGGAATGCCTTGATGTAATTGTAGGTGTTTGTCCCACATCCAATGTTGTTTTAATTCTGTTAGGATGGCCTTATGCGAGATATTGTCGAATGTTCCTTTTAAATCAAGGGCTAGTATTAGATGTTCTCCTCCTGTAGGCATATAGCTCAAAACTTCCTCTTGTAATAGAAAAAATGGGTGTTGAGTGGAGAAGCCATGGCGGACACCCATCATAGTGGCTGGAAAAAGGCCGTTGCCCTGTATAAGGTTTTGGAGCCGATTATGAATAACCCTTTCGAAAAGCTTTCCCATGCATGACGTTAAAGATATGGGCCTGAGTGCCTGCAGGGATGGCTTCTTCCTGGGTTTCGGTATCGTAATAAGTTTGGCTACTTTTCATTGCTCGGGTATCTTCCCTTTGAGACAATAATTGTCGTTAAAATGGTTTGTCAGTGCCTCTAAAACCTTATCGCTGAGGTTTCTTATCATTGCCTTTGTGAGTTGATCTGAACCAGGAGCAGAATTTCTTTTGGCTGCTTAGGCAGCCGCAAAGACTTTTTCCCTCGTGATTGGGGCGTCAAGTCTTTCGTTTTTCGCACCAGTGTAGTGCATTTCAATACTGCAACTATCGGTATTCTCTCCTATATATCGGTAATTAGGTGCTTGTAATAACTTCTCCTCTGTGCCCGGAAAGTCATGCATTATTCGTGGTAGTGTTCTGTTCGTGGCCAATTTTGATTTTTTCTGGGTCAAGCATGTTCCTTAGGATGGCCCAGGTTTTTGCAGTGCTCAGAGTGTCCTGTAGTGAACTGCAGAACTGGATCCATCCCTCAGTTGCAAGTTTGTTAGCGTATTGATTTGCCTCCTCTCCCAAAGCAGCGATTCTGCGGAGAAGGTTCCGGTTGATTCGCTGGTTTTTCCACCTTTTCAGCGTATGGCGTCTGCTCTCCCACAGGTGGAGCAGGTGCCTGTCGACTGCAGAAGTCTCTGCTGTTCTTGCGATGCGTTTAGATGTTTGTTTGTGAACTGAGATTATGTACTCTGACCATTCCCCAATCGACTCCGGTACAGAGTCGGGTGGGGCATCGCGTCGTCTGTACCTTTCCCAGTAAGTGATCACCACGTCTCCTATGACCCTTCGTAGTTTTCGAGTTGACAGGAAAATGCTGATTATGTAGTGATTGCTGCCGAGATTCTCTTCCAGGTTTGTCCAATTAGAGTTGTTAATATTACGTGTGAATGTCAGATCAGGGGACGTGTCTCGACTTACGCTGTTACACAGCCTCGTAGGTGTTGTGGGTAGAGTACTTAAGCTCAATCCTAGTTTGGATACGGCGTGTTCAAGACACGTTCCTTTAGGGGAATCTCTCGAATAACCCCAGGTGGGGCTGGGTGCGTTAAAGTCGCCCAATACCACAAGTCGATCTCTCGCCCCTGCAATGCCGACGACGTCTTTAAGCAGCGCACCAAAGTCCTTGTGTTTATCTTTGAGAGGGCTGTATTTATTTAATATCACCGTTTTCACTTTGCCTCTCTTAAGAGGAAGGAGGGTGATTGTCTGATGATTTATCCGCAAACTTTCTATGTGCTCAATATTTGCTGCAAAACTTTTGCTAACCAGCGAGGCTACGAGGGGATGATTTGGATCTTGTAAACAATAATATCCCTTAAGTTTGACCATCTTGGGTCCAACCTCCTGCAGGCATATTACGTCTGGCTGAATTGGCACCGAGTTGATGTAATTTTGGAGTGCTGCGGCATGCTTGTGAAAAGTGCGACAGTTCCACTGCGAAATTTCCAAATGTTCTACACTTTTTGTATTATTTTCGGCCATGCTGCATGGTCGTAGCTGTGCTGTCGCGGCCCGCTTCGGATGGTTTGTTAATAACTTGGGCCGAAAGGGAGCGTTTGTTCAGTGCCCTCTGCAAGCCTCCCACAGCTTCGTTAACACACTGCCTCTGAATTTTTAATTCTTCTACAACAAACGTTTTCAGTTCCGCCTTGAAATCAGCTGGAAGTTTATGTAAAGTAGCCATGCTTTCCCTGTTGGCTTGAACCTGCGTCAGCACTTGCTTTACTAGTTCACTGCTGTCTGATTGAGTAGCGAACGAGTCATCGTCTATCGTTTCCCTCGCTCGTTTCTGTGCCATCCTTTATGTTGGCTAGACGCTCTCGCGCCTCTTTATTGCCCTCAGTGGGGTTGCCTACCGACCCTGGGATTTGTATTTTCTTAATTGCATTTTCTAATTTGCTTTCCATTGACGAGATGGCCAGTTTATACTGTTTCCGCTCTGCAGCCATTTGATTTCTAAGCTGTTTATTTCTTGTGGTAATCTTTTATTCTGCTCTAGAATTTTTCTATACTGGGGCTATCAGTTACCGGAACATTGAGAGGCACTGTACTCGCCCAGCTCACCTTGTTTGGTTGGTTGTTTGTACGTCCTCCGTACTGAGGCCAGTGGTTGCAGCTGCTGCTTTTTCTTTCCTGGCATGGGCAGAGCTTGTTTCCCAGCTGCTGCTCGGTGTTTTCTTCAAGTTTGGCTTGCCAGGGGCCTCCGCAGGCTTGCTGATGTTTCGCTGTTGCGGGGTCTTCGATGTTTACCTCGATCTCTGATTGTGATCTTGAGCTGGATCTAGATGTCTGCCAATTCTTGGGCGTCACTTCCTCTCGGTCTGAGCTGAATCAGCGAGGTAGTTTCTGCTGGTGTTGCTCCATTTGCGGGAAATTCTTCTCTGCGTAGGTACACTCTGCTTGTTTTCGAGGCGTCTTCACTCGTGATAATCGGGGAGCTACAATTTTCAGTTTCTTTCTGCACGATTTGTCTCCCGTAGCCTGCTCTTCACCGCATATAGCGCAGTTCAGGGCATAGTCATGTCTTTGAGTAGGACCACACGTCCCACACTTGGAGCACACGTTGGCGTTTGGAGTCGGGCACACATCGGTTCGGTGTCCAGTTGATCGAAAAATCTTGCAAACCTGTACGGTAGGCTTGTATGGATAACAGATCGCCTCTGCACCCATAAAATAGACACACCTGGCGAGCACTCTTTGGGTGCTCGCCAGGTGTGTCTTGCTTTAAAAGTTATTATTGCTGACTTCGAAGAGCCAAGCATCCTCGCTTCCTCTATCTTCACCCCTTGTGTCCGTATTCGTAGGTTTGCCATCAGGTCGGCCTGAGTGGTTCCGGGTGGTAGTCTATGAACGATGCCTCGCAGCACGTCTTCTGGGTCGGCCACGTACCCATTGAAGGGATGAATCCGTCCTCTGACTTTTAATTAGTTGATCTCTCTCATGCTGCCCGCCACTTGTTTGTGTGGCGTGGACAATATTATAATGTTCGATCCGGGGTGGACCCGCAGCAAAAAACTTTCTCCTCCAAAGCTGCTCCGGCAGGCCTCTATCACTGCCATAGAGAGCTCCGATCTAAATAGATTTTTACTGTGAGGCCCTTGTGCGGACTCAGGATAACCTTTATGTCTTTCTTTAGAAGGGGCGTTCGTCCTTGCCGTTTTCTGCGATGGAAATTCCGCTTGACTTGGCTGTTCCGTGCTGTGTCGACGGGTGGATGGCCTGCTGACTTTTCGTTTTTCTTCTCTAGTCTCTTTTCGGGTTCTTTCTCGCTTTCTTTATGGTTCTTTTTTCTTCTACGTGAAAGGAAGGTGTGCCAGCCGTCCCCCGTCTAAGTAAGAGCCAGACCCGCGTCTTCATCGTTCTTGTTATCGAGAGACGCGGCACTGGGCGCTCGCGCGTCTTTACTTGGTTCCTCATTTGACGAGACGCTACTCGCGTTGTTCGGTTGATTCTCCGACACCAGAGATGCGCCGGGAGGGTCTTCGTCGACGTCCGGGGCGCTAGCGTCGATCGACGGGAGCAGTCGCATACCACGTCGGCTCTGTGAAATATCGCAATTATTTGCGTCACATCAAGTCGTTCTTCTGCAAGCCTTCTACCACCGTCTCCAAGAACGTCAGCCGCAACCGAAGACATCACGTCTTGTCAAGGTGGGCCGTCTTCTGACCCTTTTTGGTCACTTGAAGCTTTCGCCAAACCACCGCGGAGTTAAGCCTAACCGCAGTAAGGGCCGCGCTGGCCCTTCCCGGGGTTTCCCCGGTAATGGCGTCTCCAAATCAAGTCACCGGCTACGATCCGGAGTCCCTACAGATAATACAGATGGATACCGCTCAAACCGAGACACCTCTATCAACTGAGGAAGAGTACCTCAAGGATATAGTCCGCGTCTGACGCGGAAGAAAGAACACAGCAGTGGCGTCGAGAGACGCCAGGGCTCCTGCAGCCAAACAACAAGCAGTGTCTCGCCCTCAGCAAGCACAGGGCAAGAACGCGCCGAGCGTCACCTCGCAGCGCGCCAAGCAACTCCAGTGGCGGCCGAAGAACACGCCGCGCATCGAAGAAGACGACATCATAGTGGTGCTGAAACCGCGTGAGACGCTCGACCTCAAGGCCACGTTTGGTCCTGGACAAGCCGGCGCTGCAGTCCGCAGCATCATCGGAGCCGACGCAAGTGTGGGACTTGCGGTGTGGCCCCTCTGGGATCAAAATGCACATGTGTGCACGCTCAAATCAGTGGACGCCACCGAGAGACTTCTCCGGGACATTAAGCTGCCAGTCGGGGCCGCCAGCTAACATTCCGCGGACATCCCAAACTCTCCGGTGAGTTCTGTCGGAGCGTCGTGCATGTCTCTCAAGACGAAACGTCCAAAACTGTGAAAAGCAAGCTCAGTGCTGAGCCAAATATAGTGTCTGTGCGCAAGCTTGGGGACACCCCGGTTGCATTGATCACCTTCGCGGGGACCAAGGTGCCACGGACGGTGTTATACAACTGCGAGCGGATCCCTGTTCGCTTGTATAAGAAGACAGTGCCTGCATGCCCACTTTGTGGCACAGTGGGCCATCGAGCAGATACTTGCCCGTGCCCGCAGCGCGGCTGCTGCACAAGCTGCGGCGTTCAGGTACCTGCTGCTACTCCTGACGGCCCCGCGGAACACCAGTGCATTCCGAGCTGCCTCCTCTGCGGCGGTGGCCACAATACTTGAGCTCCCAGTTGTGCTGGACGGTTCCGGCAGCCGGTCAAGTTGGGATCCCCACGCGGATCCAAGCCGAGGACAACAGGGGGGGGGGAAGGGGGGAACAAACAGGCTCCGACTCCTAAGACTGGCCCCAAGAAAGCACCAGCCGCCAAGTCGAATAAGCCAGAACTCAAGAAGACCGACACCGGGCACTCCGCCAATGTAAAGCCTGGGACCCCGTCGGAGCCTCCTGTCTTGGTCAAGGACTTCCCACCCTTGACACCCGTCCAAGCACAGGTGAGCTGTTGGGGTGAAGCAGTCTCTGGACCTTCCTCTTCTCCCTCCCCTACCGAAACCGCCCTACAGCAGCAGATAGGGGAGCTCAGGCGCCAGAACCAAATTCTTGCGCGCAAAATTCAGGAATTAGAAGCGAAGCAGGTTGGGTCATCTGAGCCAGTGCAGGAAGCCGAGGCAGAGGACAGGGATGACGGCTCTTCCGTCACATCCCGCCTCACTAGCGTCTCGCGGCAGGACGCGGATACGGTAGTTGGACCAGCTTCCATTACCGGATCCATCGGTCGCATCGAGTCCCTAGAGCATAAAACCGAGCAATTAGAGGCGAGCTTGGCAGCCCTCTCCACTCAAATTATGTCGGCAGTCCGCGAGTCCTTTCACGACATGTTCACGGCAGCCTTAACGCAACCACTTCCCGAAATTGTGGCGCAGGACTCTAACTCAGTTCTTAAAGCCGTGCAGCCCTGGGTTATCGCCCAAATTAAAAACACCACTCAGAGCGACTCCCCGCTGTTTAAACGCAAGCCGGCCTCCCGTCCGGTAGCAGAAGAAGGCTTTTCGGGGCCGGCTTCAGGTCCGGACCGGTCCTCTGCACCGTAAATAAATACTAAAAGATGGCTAGTCGATCTAATAAACAAGCTAAATATCTACAAAAATTTGAGATTATACAATGGAACTGCAGGGGTTTTAGAGCCTGGAAAAAACGGTCGCACCTCCAGCTCTACTTGCAGTCCCTCGGAAACATGCCCGCCTTGCTTGCTTTGCAGGAGCCCGGTTTGGACGTTAAATTCTCTGGCTATAGCACTTTCCAGGGGGGGCCCTCGTCATGCATCCTGGTGAACAAGGCATATACCGCGATTCAGGTCGACTTAAACTTAAGCACTGAACAATAATACACAATGGTAAGAGTACTGCCTCTCAGACGTCGCGACCAGTCAATACACATCCTAAATATATACAGCCCCCCGCATAAGCCCGGCGTAACTTTTAGCGAAATCTTCCTGCGGGCGATCAGGTTGGCAGACAAGGACCCCTTAGTGATCGTGGGAGACTTCAATGCTCCCAGCCTTCACTGGGGCTATCACTACGAGAAGGCCAGAGGACGTAAGCTGGCGGAGCTTATCTCCACCCTTCACCTCACGCTGCTCACGGATCCGGCGTTCCCCACTCGAGTGGGGAACTCGGTAACCCATGACACGTGTCCGGACCTCTCTCTCGTAAAAAAATGCTAAGGATGCTACCTGGGAGAACTTGGGCGATTCTCTAGGCAGTCATCACTGCCTTCTCCGGGTCACACTCCTGAAAAAGTCAGCTCAGAAAAATTGCGGTCAAGCCAAGTTGACCGATCGGACCCAATTTCGCAATCAGACTATCCGCCCCGTACTATATTCTGGAGGCTATGCAGAATGAGCTCAACACGTAAACAACATTCAGAAAAGACTTACTACTACCCTCCAAACCAACGAAGAAATCCCCGCAGTTGACACTCACCTCCTACACTTGTGGGAGGCACGCCGAAGCTTAACAAAACGTTGGAAAAAGCAGAAGACTAATCGCAAATTACGTATCCGCATAGCCCAACTCACGGAACAGGCTGCAGGTTATGCTGCCCAACTCTCAGATTCAAATTAAATAGCCCGCTGCGACGCCGCAGCTCGTCAGATGAGCTCGAAGGGGACATGGCGTCTCTTTTGTAGTCACATACACCCTTCTCAAACGAGAGGGGAGGCGCAGAAGCAGCTCCGGCAAGCTCTGCAAGGGTACCAAGGCACTCCGGCACAGCTTGCGGATGCTCTGTGCGATAGGTATCTCTGTCGTACGGAGGACCCGCCTGGGCTGGCGTACACGTACTCTGGTAAGCCTAACCACCGACTCGATGCCCGTTTTGAGTGGCATGACCTTAAAGCGGCTTTAGCTAAAATGCGCAGGGGTACGGCTCCGGGGCTGGACCGCATAACAGTAAAGCTGTTGGCAAACCTCCCTGACACAGCCTACCTCCATTTATTTGAATACATGAACGAGATCTGGGATGGCCGTGCGCTCCCTTCCGAATGGAAAACGTCACTTGTGACTTTTATCCCCAAAGCAGGCAAGGCCGTGAATACGGAAAATCTGAGGCCCATATCAGTGACTTCGTGCACGGGCAAGCTTATGGAGACGATGGTACGGGATCGCCTCTCCCCATACCTTGAGGGCAAGGGCTTCTTTGCAGACACCATGTTTGGGTTTCGCCCACACATGTCTGCACAGGACGTCCTTCTCCAGCTTCATAAGGCCGTCATACAGCCCATAAGTATGCAACACAACGATAAAGCCATCCTCGCCCTTGATCTGAAGGGGGCTTTCGACAATGTTAAATACAGCAGCATCCTGGCTAACTTGAGCTCCACCGATTGCGGGGCTAAGGCCTTTGCATATGTCAGAGATTTTCTCTCTAAACGCCAAACACTTCTTCAGATCGAGGACGAGGAATAAGGTCCGTACATTATTGGAACACGGGGTACCCCACAGGGAGCAGTGTTATCACCGCTCCTTTTCAACATTGCTATGAGGCGCCTTCCCAGCGAATTGGCCAGGGTGGGAGGCACACAACACGCAGTATATGCCGACGATATTACAATCTGGACCACTGAAGGGAGCCTTGGTGAAATGCAGGAACGCCTTCAGCAGGCCGCATCCACAGTCGAGGCGTATGCCAACTATTGTGGACTCCAATGTGCTCCAAACAAATCAGAGCTTCTGCACGTTAGAGCGAAGCCAAGAGATGAGTCAGCCATACACATCTCCCTGTCTGGGGTTCCCATCAGAGAGGTTGGGGAGCTCCGGATTCTGGGCCTGTTCATTCATCACAGACTCAGACCAGACTCCACTATAGCGAAACTCAAGAGAATAGGCGAACAGGTAGGGCGCATGATCCACCGCGTTTCCAACAAGCGGGGTAGTCTGCGGGGCAGGGACGCGCTTCAGCTCGCCCATGCCTTCGTGACTAGCCGGATCCTCTACGCCGTCCCATACCTTCGCAATAACAAGCAAGAAGACGAAAGAATAGATGCCATCATTCGTAAGGCTACTAAACGAGCTCTGGATCTCCCGGTGGCCACTTCCAACGCCAAACTGAGGGCGTTATGTGTGCTCAACTCCTACCAAGAGTTGCGGGAGGCCCACCTTATGAATCAATATACGCGGCTCGTGCAGACGGCTCCCGGGCGCCGCCTGCTAAACCGCTTACATATACAGCACACTTGCACTGCAGAGGAGGCGGAGCGTATTCCGGAACTGTGGCGGCATATGCTCTCGGTCGCTCCACTCCCCAGTAACATGGATAAGCACACGCACGAAAGCAGAAGACAGGCGCGGGCTCGCACGCTTGAGAGGCAACACGGCTCCCGACCTGGTGTATTCTACATAGATATAGCAGGGCCTTCGCCCATGGGATTTTACACGGCTTCTGTAGTTCACCGGGAAAAGCATGTCAATGGGCTCTCGTTCCGAGCACAAAATCCAGAGCGCGCTAAGGAAGTCGCGATAGCGCTTGCTGCTGCGGACCCCAACTCGAAAGTTATCATCACGGACTGTCGGAAAGCATGTGCTCATTACTTGGTAGGAGAGATATCCCCCCTGCCAGTCAAATTCTAAAACGGGCTCTCGATGATCCAGCCCCGAAACGCATCTTATGGGCTCCTGGCCATCAGGGCTTACGAGGTAATGAGGCCGCTGACGGGGCCGCCCGAGCGCTTACCCACCGGGCTCCTCACCTTGGCTCTTATGACTCGGAGGCCAATACACCACTGCTGCGGTTTAAAGAAATTCTGACCTATTATCGCGACACTCACCGCCTTTACCCGGCTCCTGCAAAGGGGCTGAGTAAGACGGAAGAGCGAACTCTAAGGCGCCTGCAGACAGGTACTCTACTCTGTCCTGCAATCCTAAAACATTTCGATGCGAACACAGATGGGCGGTGCCCACACTGTGGGGAGACGTGTGATATCTTCCACATGGTATGGGCATGTCCGAAAAATCCCCACCTACCCCCTTCTCCTACCCCTTCCCGAGAGGCATGGGAGACTGCCCTCCTCAACTGCTCATCACTAGAGTCTCAACGGGCTCTGGTGAGACGGGCGCAAGTAGGGGCCTCGTCATGCGGTGTCCCGGACTAAGGACGCCGACCATGTAGTGGGGTCATGCTTTGGCCCCGTACCTCTCTCCTTTATAATAAATGTTTTTCATCATCATCATCATCATCATCGTCGACGTCCATGTTGAAGAATTTCTAGGCGTCCTTACGCGCTTCGTACACACTTCGTACACTCTACGCTTCGTACACTCTCCTCAATACAGAAACAACAATATGAAAATAATACGAAAGACGTTGTGTTGATAGACCCTTTATTGAAAAAAAACTGACCCGTTTTCATAACCATTGACGAGTCACCGGAAATTCGCGGATGACAGGCAGTGACAGTTTTTGCAACCATATTTAAATAGGAGCCTCCTAGGCATAGCACTATCACGATATGCTAACAAGTGTTTCTGCAGTACATCGGAATATCACTTGGAATTTGATACACCCCCTTTTTCAGAGACCGGGAATCACAACTCGAAAAAAGTGTGCTTCCATCAGCGACAACAACCTCGTAAAATAACCTTGCATTGATTCCAAGCATGGAGGAAGGAAAACTTAGTAGAGGCCCTCGCTATCCAAGCGGCAGAGAAATAATGTGGCGGAAGTCACGTGCTCTTTCGCAATGGTTGCTATGGCAATGTTGGCACGCCATCGACGCCCTGTTATGGCACCATCGACTCGCGTCGTCGGCAAATCACACCTTTAATCAGCTTATTGTTCGCGAATCTGCATTTATATGTGACCGTTGTGTTCGTGAATGACGTAAGGTTATAGAAGTTCATCGCACAGTGAGGGTATGTCGTCACGGTTGCGTGCGCAGCATTCAGTGTGCCATCGCGAGGTGTTTTCCCAAGCCTGCGACATTTTCTCTGAGATAGCTTCGCACCGCAACTTCGCTGTTTTCTTTTGCCACCGTGCTACTGCACTCCTCCTTGATGAAAGGATACATTTCCGAAAACAAAAGGACACCTTCGTTGCTCGGAATAATGGAGACAGTGCTGACCTGTTTCCGTGCGTGACGGTGACGAATTGAGAGCATTGGCGCGGTGCTCTCACTAAATTCTGCATCGTCAAGAGCAGAAAAGACGTGTCTAACCCCATTTTGTTTGACACAAGAAGGCGATTTGCGAAGGTGCTTGACGTGTTCAGATTTTATTGCGTTTTGTGCGAGGTAGTTTAATATGGGCCGAAGTTCTCTTCGAAGCGGTCGTACCCTGACGATCCCCCTCCCCGCCCCACTATAGCTTCACTGAAGTGCCGCCGAGTTGGTGCGATTGTATGAAACTCTATGGTGTCATTGTGGTGACGCACAGATGCTAGAGATACGCTGAAGGTGCAACATGCTTCTAAAGAGGAAGGCCAATGCAGATTGCATCGTTAAATTATGTCGCGTACACTTAACTTATCAGTTCACCTGAAAACAAAAGTCCATGGCGGTTACCCTGCCGAGTTGCACCGTTTTTTGCTTGCATTCAGCTCAATAAGCTTGAAGCACGTAGGAAGTTTATTTGAAAAGCTCAATAACAACGCTTGCACTCACTGAAACTTTGTTCCATTTCCTCTACACTCGCCTGGGCAATATGCCGACGTATAAGCATGCAGTCAATTTACATCTCTCTCCAATAAAGGTTGGGCATTCAAATCTGCAGCGCACGCGTCGTTGCAGTTTTTCATGGCAGAAGGAACGGCATCCTCGCAAAGGCGAACTGCCACTGGCGCTGCCCAAATGCAGTGCTCAGGTGGGAAGTGCTTTGAGCACACAAAAGACCATTTCGTTGGTTCCCAGTCACGTTGGCTGGGTCTAATAGCATCGATTTATAGCCTCCTTCGACGGAGATCTTTGGAAAACCTGCACGAAAGCAATTAAATATGTACGCTAATGCGCTGACATAATTGACACAGGAACAAGTAGTCATGAATAAACTGAAACAGTGATATCACGACGCGGTCAAAGCGAACAAAACAAGAAACTCCGGCGATAGCTGTGCCATGTCGTCAGCGTCGTGCTTAATTGCGCTGCGTTTCATTTCGCTCAAGAACTGCCACCAAGAGCTATAGATAAAACCCACGAACACTACTCTGACGCATGCAGTATTGTGCATTATGTTCTGCGAGGATACTCTCAGTCATATCGTACGTTGAACACAAAAAAATTCAATACACTCACATGTGGAAGCTGACGCCTGGTTGCCGTTTTATCGAGGGCATCGCAGCTCCTAAGCCGATGCAATCAGGTGTATCGCTTTCCGGCTCGGTCAGCTGGCGATGCCCCTGCGCTCTGGTCAGCGCAACGCGATATCGTCTCCTAGAAACCAGACGAGCGGGCCCACAGGTGCGAGGAGTGCTTCTACTCTTCCCCTACTTCCGGCTTCAAAAACTGTGACGTCACGGCCTCTCTCTTCCTTTCTTCCATGATTCCACGCATACACTTGCGTAAATAACTACAATCTTTCCCATTGGTATACGGACAAAGATAGATGTTTTGTATTCAAGTATTTTAGCGTAATCATATCCAGCTTTCACGACCATCGGCGTTTACTTTGCCGGTCTTCCACAACTTACCACGTGACCTCTATCTTTTTGAATCTTACGCGTAGTGATGAGTATCGTCGCGAAAAAAAACGTTCAAGGCTTGGCTTGGTTTGTCGCCTTTCATCGTCAACAGCGACAGAGATGCCCCGCCGTAGTGGTCTAGGGGCTAAAGTACTCGGCTGCTGACCCGTGGATAGCGGGATCCAATCCCGTTTGCCACGGCTGCGTTTTTTATGGAGGCGGAAATGTTGCTGGCCTGTGTACTAATATTTGCGTGCACGTTAAAGAACCCCAGGAGGTTGAAATTTCCGTGGCTCTCACCTACGGCGTGTCTCACAATCATGTGGTGGTTTTGGGACGTTAAACCCAACATATCAATTGAAATCAAGAGCGATAGAGATGAAACTGGCGAGTTGCAACTTTAAACAGGCAAGTTGTTCCTGTATTCAAAGGCAACAAATCGTTCTACGCATCAGAAACAAATTGCTGCCCAGCTGCACCGGAAATTGCGATAAGGCAGTCTAACGTGTTGTTTTTTTTTCATTTGATTGCCGGTCTTTTTGTCCAGCTCTCGACGTAAAAGAACCATGAATACGGTGCATGGCGCGACGACGGCGTCAGGCAAAATTAAGAACATTGGTGTCTATCTTAGGTAATGTAACCATAGACAAGCCTTACGAAGCCATGTTGTTAGAAAACCTAATTAGTCACGCATAACTAAGTTAACGAAACCACCCTGCACGAAACCCCAATCAACCCTTGCTGATATGTTTGTATGCCAGTAGTCATTCTGAGCAAAGTAAGATAAGATGTGTGGAGCTTAGTCTAACACTTGTTCAGACTGTGTCTAACAAGCACTATCTCGATTAATTGGCTAAATATTTAGATTAACGAAAGGTGCTACCTATTCGAGACTAAGCCCATATGAAAGCTTATTTACAAAAATAAGGTACTTGGTGGTGAGAATGCGGAGCGATTCTCAATGAAACCTTATCGATACCTAGGGAATACTTGTGAATCGCAATTTGATCACGTGAATGTTTTGTGCATGAGCGTGTGAGTTAACGTATGCCTTGTCAAGCCCGGACAAGCTAGCACCGACTACATTTGCTAGGCCTCGGTCTTGCACGACTTGGTAAAAGCTTCACAGATTTTTTTTTCATGTCGAAAGGCTCGCACAATAGCATATAATGAAGGGGTTGACATACACTCAGTCGCTGCACAGTTTAGTGGTATCATTTTCGAAATTCTGAGGTCTAGGTTATTTTTAACTGGTAGCCTAGCTTAACTGGTCATCGCCGTGTTTTTCGAGTGCTTTTTTTAATACTTAGCCTTTTCCGCGTTGCACAGAAAGCGGTTATACTTCTTATGAAAATTGTTGATGTTTTGGCGGCCAAAAGAAGCTATATGAATGTGGGAGATGCCGTTGTGGAGGGCTTGGTAGTTAGACTATGGGGGGTTAGCGTGCTTCCAACTCTGAGCACACTGGATTTTAGTAGATTGCGTCATTCTAATTGTGACTGCGCGTCTGAGAATCGATTTTGCGAACTAACACAATGTTACCTAGCGTACGGCTTAAAGTAGAAAGTTTGGCTGCGGCGGTTGCATTTTCGATGAAAGCGAAAATGTATAAACCTCATGTGCTTAGTTTTAGGCACGCATTATAGACGAGAGCACGCCTATCTCGCACCTAGGTGCCTTCAACGGTATACCCTCCTCCCAGAGACGCAATAATTTGTTTGCAACCTCCAAGACGCGCCTCGATTGATTGGTATGTGGGGTTTAACTTCCCAAAACCACCATACGATTATGAGAGACGCCGTAGTGGAGGGCTCCGGGCGCCTCGCTAGCATGGCAAGCAGTGGCTCTGGGGGTTTAAAAAGCAAAAACGCGCCTGTTCGCGCTGCGACTACTTATATTCTGTCATCTGGGTGCCACTGCCTTGTAATCTAATGCGAGAACAACCAGCGCAAGAGGAAGATTGCTGAGCACTGCTTGTGAAGTTCACAGCACATCGCGGGAATCGTGCCAGTGCGGGGTTTTGCGATTGCACAGATATCCGTCCACGACGAAAAACGCTCAGATCCGCCGCCTTAGCATACAATCGGAATCGACCGAAAAATCTACGAGCCCAGTAAAGCGTACGAGTAAGTACTTATTGCGTTTATTTAGGCGCGACGCCAGCTGTTCCGCTTCACAGCGGTGATTTGCGTGCAATATGCCTGTAGTATGCGGCACAAAACTATTGTATGCTCTTTCGCAGGCTGCATGTCAATAATAAGATATACGTGTTACGACTGACGCGTGTATGAACCGACCGCGCATGTTTAGTACAACTGTAACGGCCTACTACCGCGATGCAATTTGACGTTAACGGCACAGAAATGATGGCTTTCAACACGGTCAAACTTCGACATGCTTTGAGTGCCCCTAAGCAAATCTACATGTGCTTTCGGCTGGCGTCACCGTAGCATTTTAAATCTTGTTCTGGCTGGCACTTTTGCACCACGTATGTGTTCGGAGTGCCCGGATGACTGGCAAGTGATACATATGTGGTGCATGAGTGTAAGTTGGAGCCAGATTCTAGCGCTACGTTGACACCGGCTTACAGAACTAATTCTGCCTTGTCACTGCCAAGGCACGCCACAGCTAACGCTTTCCGTTGTTCGCGTTTCTTTCAGAAGTAGGATAATTTGTACCTGGAGAAGTTGCTTCCACAGTCTGCAATGCACATGCTGCAGACATTCCGGACTGTCAAGGAAGGTCTCCTCGACGTTTCACACGATATCAGCACAGAATTTCAGAAAAAAACACAGCGGGAAAAGTGGTTACAGCCGGACTCAGGTTGTGAAGTGTCGCGTTTGATTTGAAGAGCGTCTGCTCGCGTGGCAGTTGTGGGTATTGGTTTGCCGCGCTTGCAACAGACGGCGCCTCGTGCTTTTTAATATGGCAGCAAGCACTGAGCTTACTGTGTTCTGGTGTATAGAACCTCAGATCGTCGGATTAATCATAGCAATCCACTAAATTGTCTCTCATAACTATATGATTGGTATAGGGACGTTACAATCCTATTCTTCTTCTTCTATTATTATTATTATTATTATTATTATTATTATTAATATTATTATTATTATTATTATTATTATTATTATTATTATTATTATTATTATTATTATTATTATTATTATTATTATTATTATTATTATTATTATTATTATTATTATTATTATTATTATTATAAGGTTGCCTCTCATTCCACACGACGTCACTCTACTGTTTGGAGCACTACGTGAGTGCTAGATCTACTGAACTATGTGTATTTCTGTTTGATGTCGTCAAGCAATGCTATTTAAATATAAGGTCTCTCACCAGAGAACATCTTAACATCATAAATGAAGGGTTTCACAAACGTGTTTATTCGAACATAAAGTAATTTGCTTCAACGTACGTCATTTTCGATTACTGAGACTGGGATCATGTGATTTCATTCGTGACGTATACTCCCAAAGCACCACTGTCCAGACCAGGGCTCGACCCTCCTTAGCTGTATTCCACCTACAAATACTCCAGGCCTCCAGTACTCAATGTGTAACACCACATGTCAACGCTTAAGTGATTGAGTGAACGGCATTTTCCCAAGAAGCGTAAAAATGAGGGCAGTAATAAGACATTTAGCAAAATTATAACTGCGCTAAAAATGAGAACGAAGTGAACAGGACGATCACAAATCATCTTGTTCACTATGTTCTTGTGTCTCGTCTTTAGCGCAGTTATATTATTTCTAAATTTCTTACAAACTAGCCCCACATCACACGCTTCTCGAGTGTATTTTTCCTACATGGGGCCCTGCTATGTTCCCTTGCCTTGGAAAATCAATGCAGCATATGCGTAGTCCTCACCGCCGAAAAACTGCGATCGTCCGGTACATTTTGTTCTCGTGTCTCGTATTTGGCACAGTTTTAATTTTCCTGAAAGACAGTTTCCCAAGCCGGTAAGCGTTGAAGAAGGTCGCCACAGAGCACCATCTCACGCCACAGCTGTTAGCAGCTTCAAAAGTACTATCTAGATGTCTCGAAAACTTTTAGCGTTGTATGGCTGTGACTGAGTTTTCATACGTTTTCGTGTTTTCAGTTGGGAAAAGTTTTTTTGTGGTTGCTTACATGCCATAAATTTCTTTGGGCTACGAACTAGTCAAGCCGCCTCTCGGCAGATTTTTTCCCGTTGTACTCTACCTGTGGAGTCTAAAAGATGGGAATAAAATTTAACTTGATTTCATTTGATTGGAGTTTCGTGGCTCCTTGAGCTGACCCCGGTCGACAAGTCACCTAAACTATCTTGTATTGTATAATTGAACAGTGTCGAGGCATAAGATTGCATACATGAAACTGCTAAACTCTTACTATCACTGTACTGTGGTACTCCATCCGCGATTCCCCAGAATGGCTCGATTTCCGAAGAAAATTGAATAGGAAGTCTTAGACTAGTGCACTCTTCGGGGTCCTTGTGGTCACCTGCTATTTCGGTCGCTCAAAGAGAACCCGCTAGAGGTTATCGTACGACGCGCGTGCAGTGGCGAGAAGTGCTTACTCAAAGCTTTGCATACGTTATCCTAAAACAGTCGATTGTAACGATCGCAAGCGCCACTGCTTTCTGAAGAAAAAACATTGCTCAAGTAGAAAAAAAAACAGAAAAACGCTGAGTTGACAACGCAAGCTTTATTCTTCTGTCATTGCTTGTTTGACTGTGAAAATTTAGTGCGTATTTAAAACGCTAATTATACTGTGAATACTATCTTTGACGCTTTTCTTCAGTTCTAGCTATGCTGCTTTTCTGGTGCCGCAGTTAATTAAAATACACCCCTGCTTCCTCTTCTAATATTTTATGGGCTCTGTAACCAAAAAATATTAACACATCTGATGATTACGTACTCCACTGATTACTAGTCAAGGAACAAGCAACTAAATTTTCGGTAATCAAAAACATTAGGGACGCAATAACCATAGAAGAAAAAAGATAATAAAGATGGACTAGAGAAGTAGCTTGCCACTGACTTTAATTGAAAAAAGAAAAAAGCCTACAAACATGTGCGAAGTTACAGTTACGCAGGACATGACGCACTAGCAAGAATTATTCCTGGAGATTTACGTGCCAAAACTACGATATCTCAATGAGGTTCGTCATATAATTGCATAGACTACAAAAAATATACACCATTGACTAAAGAACCCGCCTGCTGTAGACTGTGGAGCACAGTTTTTTTTTCTGTTGCAGCAAATGAGGGTGCCTGAAACTTCTAAGATCTCAGTTTAATTCACGCGAATTTACACCTACGTGGACGGCACCCATGACAAAGACGGTGCCCTTGCAAGCGTATTACAGCGCCACTGTAACGACAATGATTGTTTTCTTGTCGTTATTATTGCCTTACGTGCGAAAAAATTGGCAGATCGCACGTACAGTGGAAATCAATGATATGCAAAGGATGAGTGAAAAAGGTTGATATGTCACTTCAAAATCAGCACAACGTTACGAGATGGAAAGAAAGGATGCCGTACATGACTTCCGTGTCATGATTATTATGATTGGATGTGTCGCTTACCTCGTCATCTATTCACGTCACGTGATACTAAACTTAGTTTATTTGGAGCTAACGAGACGGCTGCACGCTATGAGCGTGGTATGCTGTCATGTTTTTACATGACCCGCGTGTCAGGATTATTACGTTTGCACCAGTCACATATTTTAGTCATACATTGACGTCACGTAACACCAAATTTGGTGTACGTGAAACTAGGAATACGGCCGCGAGAACATCATAAAGGGTCCAATATATTCCAATGTAGCGTTGGTGCGCACACACGCAGGGAATTATGAGGCTACGTTAGCAAAAGGCGAGCAACTTATAGTCTGACGCCACGCGCAACCAGCGTCCGTGGGCGCGGCCCGACGGCAACCAGCATGAAATGCGGCATGCTGCATTTTGCGCCAATGCGTTACCCAGACAGCACTGCGCTCGCCTATTATTGTGACGGAGGGATGCCAGGCGCGCTGAAACGCGCATGCGTGAAAGCAACGCAGCGCGGCACGCGCATGTGTTTATATGGTAGGACCGACGCCTGGCACGGAAACACCAGCTTGACGTGACGAAATGAACGCCGGCGAGCACGCGCACCAGGTTACGTCGAAATGTATTGGCGCGTTCGCTGTGGCTTGTAGTCATGTTCTCACATGATAAACATCTCATGATTGTCATGTTTGCACCAGTCGCATTCCTTCGTCATTCATTGGCGTCACGTAAGACCAAATTTGGCATATGTGAAGCTAGCCAAACGGCCGCGAACGCTTCATCAATGTGGCATGTAGTGATGTTGTTACATGACACGCATATCGTGATTATCATGTTTACACTAGTTACACACATTCGCCATTCAAGTAACGTAATAGCAAATTTATTATATGTGACTCTAACGAAATGGCCGCAAGCGCATCATAAGCGTGGTATGTTGTTATGTTCTTACATGGCACGGAGGTCATGATTTTCATATTAGCGTCTGTCGGTTGTGTTTGCCATGGAATTATGTCATACCATACCAGTTTAGCAATGTGACATGTGAACGAAACAACCGCAAGAGCAGCAAGACTACGAAATGTAAGTCATGATATTCATGACATACATGGCAAGGTTTTCATAGTATTACTAGTCAAGTACGCTCATAATGCAGTCATGTTATGCCACACCAAGTTTGCTCTCGATACCATTACCCTAAGAGCTAGGAGAGCTAAAAGTCGTAGGCGGCTAAATAGATAGATAGATAGATAGATAAAGAGATAGATAAATAGACAGATAGATAGATAGCTAGCTAGCTAGATAGATAGATAGATATACAGTAAAAACTTTTACACCCAGAAGGGTGTAAATGAGCTTGTTTTGTGGTCGACACTCTAAGGGTGTTAATTCAGCACCTTCCAAAAAGGGTGCTTTACTATGCACCCTTTTAATAGAGTGTACAAGTAAAAAAACTGTAGGGTGTTACAAAAACACCCTTAAGGAAGGGTGCCTTCGATGTCCATCACTTTTTTAGCACCCTCTGAGGAGGGTGCGAGAAGGGTGCAGAAGGGTGTTGAGTGCCCATGGCAGGGGTGCCAGTGTTCTTTTAGGCTGCACTAATAGATGTCAGCATGCACTGATTACACACTACTTGAAGAAAGCGGTCCTGTCTATCGACGTTGCGCCACCTGTCGAGCTCCATTCATTGCGTGTGGGCAAAAATATAAACGCGTACAATCGTGTATGAACTTTTCTGGATCTATATATACTTCACAGTATATGCATAATGCGCGTTACAGAAAATGAAGCCTTGCTGCCCTTGCATATTGCGTTTATTTAATAGGCAAATATACATAAACTTTTCTTCTGCCACACGACTTTTTCACCAGATATACGTTCGCGTATACGTACACTACACATGCAACACCTCAAATGTTTATTATATTTTCTAAGTTTCACTTTATTGAAAATTCTTTGCAGCATACAATTACACTGGTTTCAGTTTAGTATACTGCTTCAAGTACATATAGACTACAAATAAAATACACGCTAATATATCCCTATAATTCTTTCAAGTATCTACAATCGCAGTGGTTTCCAGTTAATTACTCCTTCATGTACACAATCGATTAATAGGAATGAAGTACAGGCAAATATATACTTATGATTTTTTCAAATATATACAATCACCATGATTTCACTATATACGCCTTCATGTACACAATCGTTTTCAAGAAGTGATGCACACAAAAATATATATGGATAGTGTTTTCAAATGTATACAATCAAAGTGGTTTAGGCTTTGTATTCCTGGATGTATAACAATTGGTTATGAGAAATGATGTACATGCAAACATATACGGGTTTTCGCACATATAACTTTAGCGAATACTTAAGAAACACAATAAGCTAAAAACGAACACCAAACTGAGTCAGGACACACAAAAAACAAAAGAGATAATGCATAACTATGGCTAATGACACAGCTGGGTCCCTTTATGCCAAATGTCCCAGCCATTTCGGCAACCATCTCAAATGTATTCAAAAAATTCGTGCTGCATTGAAAATAGTGAACTTCTGAAATATTCAGGAGAGAAAAAACATTTGGTCACGTGGCTACCTTCTGAACTTCCTGGAATGTCATCTAGGTGTTGTATGTGAAAAATTTTATTTTAAAAGCACCGCTCCTTCTTTCCATACGAAACTCGGTCTACGTGTTACCTAACAAGAGCTTAATTTGGGAGAGTTGGTTCATCGTGGTTGTGTGCTAGTCACAGCGCAACAACTTTAGGAAGAGACAGAAAGGACAAGAAAGAGCCCCGACTGTCAACTGAATTTAATGAATTTCCTACGAGCCCTTTTATACGGAGTACAAGAACCGTGTTCATGCGCGACGACACGTGTGAGCACTAAAAAATAATCTTAACTGTGAAAAGAATACTCCCTCTCGGAAAGGATAAGTGAACGTGTAGTGTTGCACTCATAATTAGTTTACCTGATAAAAAATACTTCTACAAACGTTAAATTGGCATTAAGTAAACCTATTCTCGTGACGAATGGGGCAAGATTGACTATTCCTGTTGCTGTTTAGTGCCCACACTTTTGAAAGCTTGCAAGGGGTGGAAAACAACACGCTAATATCATATCTGCTGGCTATTTTTAATTGTGAGACACATGATGTGGTAAACATGCAAAGGATTTGGTCATTTTTTTTGGTCCTGTCTTCTTTAACTTTACTTTCTGCAGGAGGGTTTCGCAAACGGGTGTGATAATTCTGCTGGGATACCCAGCATATTTTAGTCTTTTAATCTGGTTTTTAAACTTGACCTCATCCTTGTGCTAACATGACATGACTTCTGAAGGGTGGCCTAAATACATGTGTTATCAATTCCTCTTTCTAATAATTTTGAATGCCCACCATCAAAAGGCAGAACATTCTTAGCACTCCTGGGCTGATTGCTCCAGCCAATACCCCAATAGCATCATCACACTTGTTTGCGAAACCCTCCTGCAGAAAATGAAGTTAAAGAAAACAGGACCAAAAAAAAAGAGGATGACCAATCACCTTTGCATGTCACACGGTACTACGTACATAAGGTTTCTCACAATTTTAGGAAAAGAGCCAGCAGATATGACATTGTTGTTTTCCACCCCTTGCAAGCTTTCAAAAGTGCGTGTACTTACAGCAACAGGAATAGTCAATCTTGCACCATTCTTCACTAGAATAGGTTTACTGAATGCCAATCTAATGTGTATGAGATACCGCTAACACGTGGAAAAGTAAACATAGTACAAACTAGGCAATGCTTCAATGATCAAGCAAGACAGCATGCTTTAAATGTTAAGAAGGGCTATAGTAGTCCCATGGCCGGACACCGTAAAGAATGTAAGTGTAGTCCTAGGTTTCATGAAACACGGTTTTTGAAAAAAAAACAAGCAGAAAATTGAGAGATTTTAGAACTCTTTATCAGGAAGGCCGAGAATCAATGCATCAGTACACCTTCACTTATCTTTTCCGAAAAAGAGTATTCTTTTCTCGGTTAAAATTATTTTGTCATGGTCACACATGTGTTCTTGCAGATGAGCCATCGTCTTGTGCTCAGTATAAAAACGCTCGTAGCACCTTCAATAAAATTCAGTTGACGGCGCTCTTTCCTGTCCTTTTTGCGATAAGATTTTTATTACAGAAAAAATTTCATTTTCTTACAGTTTAGGTATAATAATGAGTTTTCATTGTATCACAACATGGAGCAAATTGCATCTCAATACGGACAAAAATCACGCTTTTGTGAAATTCGTGATATTTTTTCGTATCTTTCAGCAGCTTGAGAGGTATGAAGATATTTTTTCTCAAAATATACCTTTTGTGGAGTAAGTATTCACAGCTCAGATATTCATACAAAGTGCAATATTGCAATAAAAATTGCAAACATAAGACATTTTGCCTTTATTCTTGGAAGCGAATTTGGCAAAAAATTGCACTATTATTATTGAGCTTCAAATACCTTACAGAAGCACATTTACTTAACAGGTAGACCAAATTTGTTTTAGAAAAAATAGGCGGTAGTTTTAAAACGAAATTTTCCACAAACAGCACACAGACGGCATTATACCAGGAAGTTATAAGCCAGCCACATGAACAAAACTTTTTTTCTCACTGAAATATTCTAGCAGTTCACTGTTTTGAACGCAGTAAGTCAGCACATTTTTTTTCAAATACAATTCAGATGGTCGCCAAAGTGGCTGGGACGTTTGGCATAGAATGGTCCAGCTATAATTAAGCAAAATAACTTACACAAATAACAATATTTGTTCATCTACCATGACCACACTAGAAAAAGTTGTCCAGGCATTGTGACACTAAAATTTTCAGCGTCGTACTGCCTGAACAACTTCTTTGATAAACTCCAAACTCACGCCAAGAAAAAGCCGCTCAATCACGGTGGTTGTTAAAGGCCTTGCGGCCGAAGACAATGTTGAAAATAAAAAAAATCAACTCATCAGTGCTGTCACTCTTTCTTCGTCATTACTGACACGGAAGATTTTTCGGTTATCCATGTGGAGGTTCAGGAAGTAGGCTTGCTCTAGGCTGGGGCCGGGGTAGACTATGCAGGACGTCAGTGGCACCCTCTCATCCTATAATAAGAGCAAACATGACTTCTCATAACAGGATGTTCGTGCTGTTCTGGCAGCACCATATATAAAGAATGTGTAGTGTGTATCCTTCGAGATGGCGTGTAATTGACATTACACTGAACTCGAAGCATACAACCCATACATTCAAATAATTTCGTATGATAAAGATAAGAGTTTTCTAGCATATAGCAAATTCCCGTAATGAGGTGAAGTGTAAGACTACAGCTCAAAAATGGCACTTACAAAAGCCTGAACTCACCTAAGAATCAAATTCCTTCTAGGGTAGTGAGCCAGTGTGAAAAACAATTCTTAAAGTACAACGTTCAGAACATGTAGCATTAATCAAAACACACAAGAAACTTTCCTCTTCATGTACAAACAGTGAAGACATCTCTGCTTTCTCTTTTACATGAGAACAAATGATCTTGGGCTTGGCACTAGCGAAGAGGTCTGCAAAAAAAAGTAAAAGATTTACTGACTTTAATCACGCCTCTAACAATCTGAAGAATTGTTACAAGTCACCAATCAGTGCGATTCTGACTGCCTCTATAAGGGCATCAAAAATGAACAGTTTTCACGTTCTTTTTACCCTCACAAGACGCTCCGTCAATGGAATCTAATCCAAATTTGACGCTGTGCTTCCATTTGCCTGCTTTCAAGACGTAGGGCTGCGAACTTGTGTTTTGTGCACCTAATCTAGCACAGAAATTCGTCATCCCTTATTCAATCATCTTACTTCATTGTAATTTGATTAAAGATGTGATAGCTTGTCCAGTTTTTAAATAGTTGCGGGCCTGCAATAGGCACTGCCTAGCACGTATGAAAGTATTTCTTTAAAAAACTTTTTCAAAGCTTGCTTTCAGAAAAAGCGTCTCGTATATTTCGACAACCAGGCCCATCCTCTGATGGCAATCAGGGGCACATTATTAGCGATTATTGACCACAAGATTTACAAACGTAACCCGTGCCTAAATACTCAGTTAAACACAATCAATCAAGTAGGAGCGCTCGAACGACACTAACGTGCGCGGACGCCGTCTACGTTGCAGCAGCCATGGCTTATGCTAGAGCTACCGCACATAGCTCCCACAGTCACGTATACTCTCTCGATTCTGTTATAACGCCGAACGTAATCGCAGATGAAGGCAAAGCACAAAAACAGCAAACAGAAACGAGAGAAAACAACGCACGGCGATGGCCACAACAACGCGCCTTCGGAAGTCTGCTAGATCTTTCCCTGTTGCTGGTGACACTTGTCCTAAATAGCTTAAAAGACCGAGGCGCACGTGCTGAGAGCATCGCGGCATATCAGCACCTCCAACTATACCGTCTTTAAGCAAAAAAAGCCATTTCATACAGTGCGCCTCTATACATATTTTTTTTCTTTTTCTTTCTTTTTTTATGCTAACACCTACAGAAGCACGTTGCACATTTGAGTATTGATATAAATGTTATTACGATGTAGCCCAAAGCCCATCTCAAAACAATATCAATCACTTTGTGCAGTGTAGAGACAATGTGCGATCAGCAACTAATCCCGCCCTTGTTAAGTGATCACATCACTCACTGTATGAGTGATACAGGGACTTACACAACATCGCGCATAGCAGTGTGAACTCGTTAAGTCACACGTTTAATCTGGCATCTGCAACAGGCCCGCGAACGCATGCTGTTGTAAATGGCTGGCAGCCTACTTCGGCAGAGCTGCTGCAGGCGCCCAGCTAGCGCTGTATGATTACTACCCACGAAAACAGTACACTCACCGTTAACAGGCCCACGTTGTCCGTGTCCGCCACTCCATGAATATTTCTTAATCCGAGCGTCACTTCGAACACGGTGTCATGCGTGACCACCATTGAATATGCGCCTGTTCGCTAGAACACACACAGCGACCAAGACCCCAGACCAACGCAACCCATTTGAAAGACGATAAGACAGAGAGAGCAATGTTGAGAGAGAGAAGGAGGAGGCACTGGCAGCGGCGCCGCAGCTGTCGACGCAAGTGTTCGGTGACGCAACTATTCGCTTACCTACGCCGCCGTTGTGGGAGCAACGCTGGCCGGGGTGAGCTGGGGGGGGGAGGAGCGGGAAACCCGCCAAGATGGCGCCGAAAGGCAAACGCTATGGCGCATACGGCGGACGGCCGTTCCACGCGGAATGACTTCTTGTAAATGGACACTCTCCTTCCAGCCAGTCGCACAGCAACGCAGGTTATTTACCAGCCTCGGGTTCTTTGAGTATTTTGACGGAATGCAATTGCAGTGGGCGAAAAACAATGAAGCAAAACTTGCGGAAAACAAAGTGCACCATGGAATGGCCAGAAACAATAATTATTTCAACCTCGGTGGCATTAGCGGGAGAGCATCGCTACACCTTTTTCCAGAGGAATTTCTTTTCGCATTGTCTGTGTCTGGCAATTCCCCGTATGGTGCCGCAAACACTGAATGCGTAGTCGAAGCTGGAACAAATTATTCCACAGTCGCGGATGTTTAAAGGCTTGTCACGCACCACGAAACGTGCCGAGGTTGTTATAACAAACGTTTTGCTGACCACATGATCAGCACATAATTTCATATGGTTGCCCAATGAGCTAGCTAAGCACCTGTAGCAAAGGCAGGTCACGTTCTTATTAAACGTTGTTAATATAAACGATGGTTGTGCATAAGTGCAGTGACAGCCTTCCGTGTGAATTGATCATAACCCACGTTTTCAAGCGTAGAAGCGCCTCAGCGGACCTAATCAGCTACCACAGCAAGTTCGTAAGCAATGATGAGGTACGAAAATGTGCAGCTGTTTTCCATGTACTGAATAGTCGGTGTACAGTGTGTTGACCACCGCCATTTCTTAAGCCACCTCCCATATAGACTCCCAGTCTGAACAGGTGTGGGACCTTGAACACTAAGGAAGCAGTGCTTCCCCCCCCCACACACACACGAAATTTGGGGGTGCATGGGTTGATACACACGCATACTTATTCACAGGCGCACACACACACACGTATACACACATACGGCAACACACACACGCGACCGTAAACGCACGCATGCATGGGCGTACACATGTGCACAGGCACGCTTAACACAAGCACGGACTCGCACATACACGCGCACGCACACATGCACGGGTGTACACACAATCGCGCTTACACGCGAACACATGCGCAGGCTTACGCACACACACCCATACTCGGGCGAACATTATGTTCCTGTATATAATCCACAGCAAACATGTAGCTTATAACCAACGCTAAGGTGAGCTTTCGTAACGTGCATAGCAGTTAATTGCCATTATAGATGAAACGCGATTTGCTTCTGCTGGCATTCTGTTGTATTCGGAGAGCACCTTCACACATTATAAGTCTAGGACGTCATTGAACGCAAGGTCCACATATTCGTGCAGTAGCTACGCTGCTCGGCCGCCAATCCGAAGGTCGCAGGTTCGATGCCGGCTGTGGCAGTCGAATTCAGATGGAGGCGAAAAGGTAGAAGCCTGTGCACTGTGCGATATCAGCGCCCATTAATCAACACCAAATGGTCAAAATCTTTAGAGCTTTCCACTACGACGACCCTCATAATCATATCGAGGTTTTTGAGACGTAAAATTTAAAATATTTTAATTGTGTGTTCTTCTTATGCTGCATATTCCATCTGATGACTCGTCACCTACACCCTTCTCAGGCACAAAAGCACCCTTAGAGCATATTTTAGGGTGCTATCGAGGCAAGCACCCAAACAAATGGGTGCTTTTTTTCAATCGACCATTTATGGGTGTTAAAGAGTGTTGTAAAGGGTGCTTGTTTGTAAAAGCACCCTTTTTACACCTTTTTGGGTGTAAAATTTTTGACTGTGAGATACGCTCAAAGACGCCGAAGTTCACTAAGACATGCTTCACAATTAGAACCATCTGGCTGTTTTGTGCAAGCGAATGAGCTATCTCCTTATTGATTGATTGATTGATTGATTGATTGTTCACTACAGCGGACTAAAGCCGCCTTGGATGTCCACGTATCGCACGACACACCGAAGGTTCACAAGGTTCGAAAAAATTTGACCGAGGAAATGAACCTAGCCGGCCACTTGTCGTCTCGGTTTGCACGTTACATGCCAAATTTTTTAATTACATCAGAACGAAAGATAACAATGAAGTAGGCTAGCCAATGGTTAGTATTGTTTTAAATATACCTCCATAAAAGCATTTTTTCAAATTTTTACGTCTTTTGAATCTCCCTACTATGTCTACTATAAATTTAATTGTGCTAACAATGCGTCCAAAAGTTCGTTCCCTCAAATATTGTTGTCGCATATAGTATTATGTTTTTTTAATGAAATCTGTGCTGATTTTGGCAGAGAACAATGGTTGTAAAGAAAAAAACTTCTTTATATTTGACATATAGGATGGCACAGGTGCATTGCGAAGGGATCTGTCGCTCTCGGTTCACGCCTTTTCGCCCTCGGCTGCACTATACAGAGCAGGGGTCTCAAACACGTGGCCCACAGACCTCTCGCCAATGAATCGTGGCTCGAACGCAACTGGCATCATCACAGTTTCTTCATCATTTTTTTTCCTTATGGGTGCAATTATGAGCTACACAGCTATCACTCGTCCAGAGGATTTTTTTTCTTAATGAAACAGCTGCAGTCAACATCTGTTGATACATACCCGCAAAACAAAACTATGTTTCACAAACACATTGTTCAGATATTAGACAAATATAGCTTACTGGGCTTACCGGGATAGCGGGATCCAAGTGTGCAGGCACCGTAACGTACGTTATCCGTTCTGCTCTGCATACGGACGCAGTTTCTCAGAATTAACGTTACCGTGTTAGCGTTGTTTATGTTGTGTACGTAGAACATTGCAGCTGTTTAGGACACACACTTTGAAGTGATTTTGACATAGCTGTGTGAAAATCCACTTCGCTCGCAGCAAACAACTGTTTCAAATGGCTCAGCTTGGCTTCAGTTAGCTTCGATGACCGAGTATTAGGATAACTTAGGGTGATTTTCGGGATAGCTTCCTATTTTTAACGTATCTAGGCCTAACTAGAATATCGATGTGAGTTGACGGAAACTTTCACATAAGAAAAAGCCGAAAATAATGCGTTAACCAGCGTTTGGTTTTGCTGCACGATAAACAGTGTTCTTTTCTAGATTATGTTGCTTGATTATTTTTGTGCTTTTCTGCTGTGTTTTCGAGTTGCCATGTTAAACATTTTGCCTGCACACTCATGCGTTGTTTTAGAGGGCCTGCTTATAGATTCTTCTCTTTCCAATAAATCGTTTAGTTGCGAGAAAGCGCTTGTTGTCTCTTCTTTTGTGTTTATTCATGCGCTTGAACGACAGTTATACTAAACAAATCAGCAACATAATGTTTTGGCGTTTGGTGCGTGGTTCCCGTTTATTTATATTATCTACTACTGAAAAAACTTGTAACGCTGCTTTGCGTAATGACACAACCACACAATTTTGTTTCATTTTATTTTCAATATTCCTCAACTTATTCACTCTTCGATAAATGGCACTATAGTCAAAGCTGAAGCACGTAAACTCATTTTCACTAAACTACCAGGTGCTATCCTCAACTAACGTTCACGGCGCGATAACGCTATTTTAGTAACCCCATCTATAACGGTAACAGTGAACTAAAGCTGTATATATTAGTTATTTTGAAGGTATATATTTGTTGTTTGAATCCCAGCGCGAAATTGAGTTCAGAAATGACTCATCTATGAGATAGGCAAATGCGTTTAAAATGGCATGTCAGAAATTCAAAACATAGCCTCTTTTTTGTGTGTTTTGTGACCTATCCAGAGTCAATATCGGCCAGATGACGCTGATGCTATGTCATGTAACTAGCTACCATAACCCGTTTATGTAAGACATCAAACAGAAATCCTTGAGCTGTATCAGCAAAAAATAAAGTCTCATTGTAGCTTCCCGATTCACTGAAACCGACAGCCAAGTCGATGTTCATGACCCCCTTGTCTACCAAAGTAGTGGGTAAAACATGAGCGTACAGATCTTTTCTAATGTGAATCTCTTGATTGTGTGTCCGATACACCCAGTTAGTAATAATCTTAACGCTACTCTAAAAACAAACATCAAGCTCATGCGAAATAAGCAGGGACATTGAAAAATGCGTGCAGTTTAGTTTGAATGTGAAAAGTTAAGTTAACAAAGGAGATAAACTGGAGGTTGTATATCCCTTTGTATATCTCTCATTAAAATAGTTTCGCCTCTGGATCCGTGACAACATTCAGTCGGCACGGATCCAGATAGCTCATCGTGATAGCTACCATTGATAGCTACCATGGCGAATTAAAAAGCGCCCTTACACGTCATCACGTGTGCAATTGACCGCTGCTCGGTCGTGATGCAGTGAAATCTTTGCTTTCTGGATCGCCGCGGTGGATGTGGTTGCAGACTTGGAACCTCGCAGCAAAGATCTCTACATAGATCTATGACTGCACGTCAGTAAATTAAAATTAAACCCCAGTGCACTTGCGTACCGAGCAACAAGCTCAGTCACTTACCCAAGTCGACCAGTACACCTTTTTTACTTGTTACCGGTTTTGCACGTGGTACAAACATTATATAGGTCACTATGAACAATATTATTCAATACAAAAGCAATGACCAGACAGTCACGAAACTATTAGTGATTACGGTGCTAAAATGTTTTAGGTTCACTGGGGTTTCAGCCCTGCAAAGCCATTCCAGAACAGTCTTGTTGTTTGAATATATCAAAGTACTCAGTAAAGCTTTCGATGAAAAGCACGCACGCAGGACGCCTGTCACGGTGACAGTAGAAACCGGCCACTACGGCCCGCCATAAACAATGGAGAACAAGAGGCTTGATAAGATCAAAAGGCAGTCCATCCTATTTTTCTACTGCTAAAAACCTATTACGCAGTGAATGTGAGGGAAGTTCAATGCAACTTGGCTATTACGTCAACCGAGTGCGCGTCAGAAAGATTTCTCTTATCAAGATTCTATGGTCTAAGACTTGAGCTGGTGATGCGACTGTGTTGTAAAAAACTGCATTTAGGAACGTATTTTTCATCCCGCATCAACATGATTGCGAACTCAAATCAAAGATAGTATTCGTACTCCTTAGATCTTTGAGAAATGTGCAGCTTTCCGTGTAGTTTTATTTATACGGGAATTTTGTACTAAAAAACAAGCTGGGATTTCGGTGACTTCCATTGTGTACATTTCATTCTTCGTGAGAACAGGATGGAAAGCCACGTCATTACTAATGCCTTAATTTTGAAGCGAAGTACAGCTCTCCGAACTTGTTCCTTTAGGAACGTTTTGAATTTCCACCTTTACAATTTTTTATCGCCAAAAAATGACCCCAATCTATTGAAAATGCGCGAGCTTCCAGCCACGACCACAAGAAGCGCTGATCGGTCAGTGTCCGTTGGGTATACCACTCCAACAGGCAAAATGATCTTGGATATGTGTGAAAGGCATGACTTGATGACTTGTAACAGTACCAAGAAGTGTGAAGGGCAAATAACACGGGAGGTAGGAAGGCTGCAGTCGACAATACATTACGCACTGATGTCACATGGAATGTATGATAAGCTCAGGGGAATGCACAGAGATGAAGGTGGCTCCAGAAATCTGGGTAGGGATCACAAACGTATCAAGCTATGTTTCGGAAGAGGAGCAGAAGTGGGAAGGAGAAAAGATGAGCAACTAGAGGAATTTTTTTATTCAGAAAGGCAAAAACAAATAGCTACTAAACAAATTGAGAGAGTAATCACTAATGATAATGAACTACTGTGCACATACACGAATAAATTTAGACTGTTTGAGCTAGATCTTGCTAAGGCACGTGACAAGTCACCAAGGAAAAGAAGACACAAACCCAAGAGTAGGTGGGATGAGGAACTCAAGAGAGCCATAGAAAAACGAAACGTCAGGAAGCCTCTAGGAGACAGATACATGCTAAGCAGTGGGTTAAACCGATAGAAGATGTTGAAAGAAAATGGGAAATCTTCAAAGCTGTAGAAGGGATGCATCACTTGTGATCATTGAAAAGATTAGAAGAAAGTGAGCTCAGTGGCTGGCAGAAGTACGTAAACAATATAGAAAGACACCTGCGAAGTTTTGGAACCATCTTAACTCCCTGAGAAATGAGACGAGCCTGGAGCAGAGGTCTATAACTACAGCTCAAGGTGGTAGTAGGCTAGAAGGGACGAAGCTATTGAATATATAAAAACAAGGGTGACAGAAAAATGTCAACAAAGATGTACTTTATGCACCACTATAGACAAAGATGAATGAAGTGGCGCAATGGCTCGATTTTAAAAAACGAGAGTGGAAAATGGCTTAGAAGAGGGTGCCAGTAGTACATCAATAGGACCAGATTGCATTCCAATTATGCTGATAAAGACATTAGGTCTGAAATTTAAGCAGGCTTTGAGCGAGGCAGTAAGCAAAATAATAATCGATGGTGAAGTCCCCGACGGATCGAAACTTACCGTAATGAGCATGATGAGCAGGAAAGGGGGAGAAAGCTGACATAAAAAACTACCGTCCTATAACAGTGACATCAGTGGTCTACAGGCTGGTAATGCAGATTATAAAGGAAAGACTGCAGGCATGAACGGAGGATGAGGTTGTGCCGGCGGAACTGCAGAATGGGTTTCGGAAACACAGGAGATTGAACTACAATCTGTTCTCACTGACGCAGTGAATCGAAATAGCAGAAAAGGAACACAGACCCATGTGGCTCGCATTTTTGGATATCAGGGGAGCATACGACAGCGTGGTCCAAGAGGACTTGTGGGGAATATTGGACACACTAGTTGTGGAAGATGGAGTCACTGATCTTTTAAAGGATATCTATAAATACAAAAAGGCAGTTATAAAGTGTGAGAAACAGGTATCTAAACCTGCGGAGGTAAAACGGGGGTTTAGGCAGGGGCATCCTCTGTCCCTCTTGTTACTCATTATGTTCCTACAAGGATTTCATGCAAAATTTGAGGGAAGTGGACTGGGCTTAAACCTTTATTTCGTCAAACCAGGAAAGCTCAATGAAGAGGCACCACGAGCATTGATGCACGGAGATGATAGAGTGCTCAAGGCCGACAACAAGGATGATTTGCAGAGATTGATGGACATCTGCGAAAGTGAGGGTGATAGTTTAGATTTCAGATGCAGTAAGAAAAAATCAGCAGTAATGATTTTTAATGATAATGAAGGTAGTGAGCTTAGAATACAGGAGGTAAAGCTAGAGATAACATATAAAAACAAATATTTCGGCGAATGGATAAGCATTGGGGCCGAGTGCCTAAGGGAAAATGAAATATACGTGACGATTAAAGGTAACAGGAATGCAGCGGTACTGAAAAACAGGGAGCTGTGGAATTACAATAGGTATGATATTGTGAGAGGAATATAGAAAGGGGTCATAGTTCCTGGTCTGACGTTTGGCCATGCGCTCCTGTGCATGAGATCAGAAGTTCAACAAACATCAGAAATCAAAGAACGTGAAATAGGTACGCGTTCCTTAGGAGCTCACAGGAGTGCATCAAATCAGGGAGTACAAGGTGATATGGGATGGACATCATTTAAGGGCACAGAAGCTAGCAGCAAGATAAAATTGGAGAAGCGATTGAGAGAAATGGGGGAGGAGCGTTGGGAGCTAGATATGGCACTTAGCAAATTAAGAAGACGCTGTGCTGTGGGTACTGATTTGATCAGCAATCAAATGCTGACAAATCTACCATATGAGCAAAAAGTGCCCTTTTGGACATAAAGATTCATGTCTGGAGCATGGGAGAAACCCCAGTTGTTTGGAAGACAGCATGGGTGGTTCCAGTCCTAAAGTTCAGAAATGATCCTGCGAGCCTCGCATCATATTGACCGGTATCTCTTACATCATGCCTATCTAAGTTGATGGAAAGATTAATATGTACACAATTAACTTGGTACTTTGAACAAGGAAGACGATGGCCATTGGGTATAACGAGATTTCGCCCACGACTGAGTGCCCAGGACAGTGCTTTGGACCAATTAAGCCCCCTCGAGCACCACCACGTCAGCGGACTCTCGACACTCGCAGTCTTCAAGGACGTTGCCAAGGCATATGATTGTGTGCTTCAGGCAGGCATCGTAAATGGGCTCCAAGCCATGGGTGTGTTGGAAAATGCTCTTCGGTTCGTACATGAGTTTCTCAGAGATGATTGTGTCCGGGTTGAGCTTGGAAATGTAACGAGCGAAGAGAGACGCGTTTCGCTCGCCATCCCACAAGAAAGTGTTCTATCTCCCTTGCTTTTTAACGCTGCCATGGCCAGCATTCCTGACACTCTGCACTTAGCTCTGAAAGCAGTTGAAATATTCATCTACGCCGATAACATCTGCATTTGGATCTCAGGGTACCAGCACAAACGTTTGGGCCGGAAAGCACAGAGTGCTATTTCAATCATTCAGTGTCACTTGTTGACACTTGGCCTATCTTTATCAGCGGAAAAATTGGCCTTCAGGCTCTTTGTGGGCGCCAGACGGTAGTCAACACGTCTGTCGCTGAATATTCAAGGCCACTCAATTCTCTGTTCAACAAGTGTTCGTTTCCTGGGCATTACCATCGACAACAAGCTATTATGGCGACGTCCGATGGATGGCATAGTCACTGCATCAGTACAAAGAATCAACGCTCTTCGTTGCATGGCAGGGGTGCGTTGGGGCAACAATCCTATGTCCATGCTTAAATTGAATGTTGTGCTTATAACAAGCCCCATTCTTTATCAGCTGCCTTTGATGTCACCATCACCGAGCCAGTTCGAACGCCCTGAGGCAGTGCACAGAAAGGGCCTTCTCTTGGCGATGGGAGTTCCTCAAGCGGCTTGAAACACGAAGGTAGCCAATGAAGCCCAGTCTCTTCCGCTCCGCCTTTTGGCGTCTCAGGCTTTATTTACACAGCTCTCAAGACTGGGTGAGTCCTTCGCAGGCACGGCGCTTCTGCGGTGGCTAAGAGCAAGAACTGGCTCACATTTCAACGCGGCACTGAACACATTTCAAAATTTAGGCTTGAAACTGCCTAAACGGTGCCCTATAGACCCGCCATGGTCTTTTCTGGATGTTGCGTGTAACTTAAGCGTACCGAAGCTACCAGCGAAGCGCACCGTTTCAGCTGCGGAAGCAAAATGTCTTGTGCTGGACCACTTGAGCACCATGTACCGCGGCCACATACAAGTGTACACCAATGGATCAGTGTGCACAAAAACGGATAGCTGCGCAGCGGCTTTCTGCATACCCTGCGTTGGCGTGTCATAGTCGGGCCACCTGGATCGCGTTGTTTTGGCCACAACGGTAGAAAGCATTGCAATCATGGCGGCTCTGCGAAAATTGCGATCCTTTTCTGTACGAGATGTAGTGCCGAAGGACTCCAAATCTGCGCTACTAAGACTGCATCGTAGCCTACCTCAAGAAAATTTCACCAGGCAATATCTCGCACTAATTCAACACTTCATTGGCAAGAGTTGTAACATAAAGTTTCAGTGGATCTCATCCCACGTTGGCATTGAAGGCAATGAAAAGGCTGACGCCCTTGCATGCCAAGCAAGGGCATCAGTCCTCTCAAAAGTAAGAACTCCCCAAGACTTACCAGAACAACAATGTTGTGATGCACAATCATTTCAAGGCGATATACAAGTTTCCACACCTAGCATGTGTAATTCATGGACTTTCTCCTGAACAACCGACGCTGTTTTACTGCATAAATACCGGCTCCGCATACACCCCGGCCTGGTCATCCAAGACGGGGATATACGCTTCCCCGTTCTGTGCCTTCTGCGGTGACATCGAGGATATTGAACATTTCATTTCGCTTTGCCCACAGTTTGATGTGCAAAGAGCAGTGATGATCCGCACCTTGCAATAAGGCTGTCATAGCAACCGGACAGTTGATGACGTCATTTTTCCAGAAGTTGCCGCGGCAACTAAGAGGAACGTGCAACGAATTTTGTTGGTCTTCCTGCAAGACACTCAGCTGTCTACCACGTGGTGAGAATTTCTAAATTCAGAAGATGCTCAGGCGGAACGATGGCCGGTCATGCAGGCCAGGCTAACTCCGCCAGCTTCAACACCACCACTACCACCACCACCACCACGACGTAGCCACGAGGGCCGAGCCAATTCAGACATCGTGTATATTAACATGCAGGGTAGCAGAAAAAGGCTGAAGTGGGAAGAGATGAGAGAAGGGCTAAAAGAAGAGAAGTTGATGGTATACGGTTTTGCAGAAACAAATCTTAGGGACATGGGACAACCTCCTAACAATCCGGACTACACGTGGAACTATTGTAATAGAACAGAAGGCAGCACAAATCGAGGTGGTATTGGGCCATTCATTCATAAAAAACAGACTGGCAAAGGGTGAAGCAGGAGTGCAAGGAACGTACCTTTATGGCTTAAAGGGTAAGTGGCAGGGCAAATGACCCTCATTGGTTTGGTGTACTTGTAAATAGGAGCAAAGGCAAAAGAGAAAAACCAGGCAATGGTAGAGTGTATATCAAAGGACATTGAGGAATTAAGAGGAGAGTGCGAGATAATTACTCCAGGAGTTATTAATGCGCACATAGAAGCTATAGATGGGTATACCGACCCAACAGGCAAAGTGATTATGCATAAGGGTGAAAGGCATGATTTGATTATTTGCAACAGTAGTGAGAACTGTGAAGGGCAAATAACACAGGAGTTAGAAAGGCTGCAGTCGACTATAGAATATGCACTGATGACACAGAGGATGTATGATAGGCTGAAGGGAATACACATAGATGAATGTGGCTCCATAAGTCTGAGTAGTGATCACAAACGTATCAAGCTAAGTTTTCGAAAAGCAGAGAAAGTGGGAAGGAGAGAAGATGAGCATCTACAAGAAAATGCTTATTCAGAAAGGCATATAGAAAGAGCTAGTAAACAAATTGAGAAAATATTCATTGCGGATAATAAAACAGTGTGAACATACACGAATCTAATTAGACTGTTTGAGGTAGAGCTTGCTAAGTCATGTGACAAGTCACCCCGGAAAAGAAGACACAAACCCAAGAGGTGGTGTAATGAGGAAGTTAGGAGAGGCATAGAAAAACGTCAGGAAGCCTCTAGGGAACACAGACATGCTAAGCAGCTGGGTCAACCGACAGAAGATAAAGGAAAATGGGTCATATTTCTAAGTTGTATACGGGAAGCATCTCTTCTGATCAACGAAAATGTTAGAAGAAAAGGGGCTCAGTGGCTTGCAGAAGTACATAAAAAGGATAGAAAGGCCGCTGGGATATTTCGGAACCTTTTAAACTCCCTAAGAAATTAGACAAGCCTAGAGAAGAGGCTTATAACTACAGCTCGAGTTAGGCTAGAAGGGGACGAAACCAAAAAATATATAAGAACAATGGTGACAGAAAAGTTTCATCAAACAAGTGTCCTATGCACCTTAATTGACAAGGATTGATTAAGTGGCGCAGTGGCTTAATTTTCACGACGACAGTGCAAAAAGGCTGAGAAGAGGGTTCCTAGTAGTACATCAACAGGCCCAGATGGCATCCCAATTACGCTGATAAAGGCATTGCGTCCTAAGTCTAAGCACACTTTTAGAGAGGCAGCGGGCGAATCAATAATCGATGGTGAAGTCACCAAGGGATGGAAACTTAGCAGGATGAGCATGATCTATAAAGGAAAGGGGGACAAAGCTGACATAAACAACTACCGTCCTATAACCATGACATCAGTGGTTTACAGGTTGGCGATGAAGATTGTAAAGGAATGACTGCAGGCATCTATCTATAGAGGATGAGAGGGTGCTGGGGGAGCTGCAGAATGGTTCTTGGAAACAAAGGAGGTTCAAATACATATCTGTTCTCATTGTTCAAGTGCTTCTTTCTTAAAGAGCAGAAAAGGAACACAGGCCTGTGCTAGCATTTTTAGATATCAAGGAAGCGTACGATAGCGTGGTTCAAGACAACTTGTGGGGAATATTGGGCACACTAGGCGTGGAAGATGGAGTCACCAATCGTTTAATGATATCCATAGAAGTAGCAACGTAGTTATAAAATGGACACTATAGAAATCCAAGCCCACAGAGAAGAAACGGAGGCTTAGGCAGTGGTGTCTTCTTCAACCTTGTTATTCATGATTTACCTACAAGAATGAGAGGCTTGCCCCGCACAGTGGTCTAGTGGCTAAGGTACTCGGCTGCTGACTCTCAGATCGCGGGTTCGAATGCTGGCTGCGGCGGGTGCATTTTCGATGGAGGCGGAAATGCTGTAGGTTCGTGTGCCTAGGTTTGGGTGCACTTTAAAGAACCCCAGGTGGTCGAAATTTCCGGAGCCTTCCACTACAGCGTCTTTCACATACTAATGGTGGTTTTGGGACGTTAACGCCACATACCATCAAGATTAGCGGCCGAATAAAGGGGATTGAACTTGGCTTCAACCTGTCTTTTATCAAACGAGGAAAACTCATTGAACAGGCACTACAAGCATTGATGTACACAGATGACATAGTGCTAATGGTCGACAATTAACAAGGAAAAGTTGCAGAGTTGATGGACCTCTGCGCTAATGAGGGATTCATGTTAGATTTAAGATTCAGTAAGAAAAATCAGCAGTCATATTTTTAGTTGATAATGAAGGTAATGAGTTTAGAATACAGGAGGTCACGCTAGAGACAACAAATAAATACAAATATTCGGGCGTATGGATAAGCAATGAGACCAAGTACCTAAAAGAACACGAAATATACGCGACGAATAAAGGTAACAGGAATTGAACAGCGATGAAAAATAGAGCACTGTGGAATTACAATAAGTATGATGTTGTGAGAGGAATATGGAAAGGGGTCATGGTTCCTGGTCTGACGTTCGGCAATGTGCTCTTGTGCATGAGATCAGAAGTTCAAGCAACATTAGAAATTAAGCAACGCGGAATGGGTACGCGTTCCTTAGGAGCTCACAGGAATACACCAAATCAAGGAGTACAAGGTGATATGGGATAGACGGAATTTAAAGGCAGGGAAGCTAGCAGCAAAATAAAATTTGAAAAGCGATTGAGAGAAATGGGGGAGGAGCGTTGGGATAGGAAGGTTTTCAGCTACATATACATGAAGAATGTCGATACAAAATCGAGGAAGCGAACCGGAAAATTGCCAGGTAAATACTTCGAATGTAGCTTGGGGCCCAAAATAAAATAATTACTGGTTAAGAAGAAGGGGAAGGAAGCTGTGACCAATATGTGAAGGATTGGTAGGACTAAGAAGTCCGCACTAGAGATTTATCAAACTTTTAAGCAGGAAATTGCCAAGGAAAGGACCTGTGATAACACTCGGGGTATTTCTCGACATCTTGAAGCGAGGACGGAAGTTTCGCGAACCAAGACATATCGGGCCAAATACGAAGGGGTAGACATGGTATGCAGTGCGTCTGGTGAGGACGAAGAAACTGTCGGACCCTTGATAAAGTTCTGTAAAGGGCTTCACCCTATAGTTCAGGATGATGGCACAGAGTTCTTCAAAGCACTGGTGTTTAGGGAAAGGGAGAGCAAAATATACTTTAAGCTGGTAGAATTACGTAGAAGAAGGTTATATGATTGGTGACTCAAGTCAAGGCTCGAGTGAAAACTAAACCCTTCACTGCAAAGTACCACTCCTCAACCTCACTATTTAATGAAAAAAAAGTAAAAATTGTTTTTGGTTCACTAAGTATTGCGGCTTGGTGGCGTGAGGCACCACCTGATCCAAAGGGTATAGCCATATCCATCCATCCATCCATCTATCCATTCATCCGTTCATCCATCTATCCATCCGTCTATCCATCCATCCATCCATCCATCCATCCATCCATCCATTCATCCGTCTATCCATCCGTTCGTCCGTCCATTCACCCATCCATGCATTCATCCATCCATCCATTCGTCCGTCCATCCGTCCGTCTATTTATTCATCCATCAATACAAAGACTTGAGCGTATTGGTAAATAACAGTGCTGAGTATCTAAGGGAGCACAAAAGAAACGTAATGACTAAGGTCACCAGGAATGCAGCTGTAATGAAAAATAGGGCAATGGGGAACTACAATAGGTATAAAGTTTGTAGAGAATTCAAAAAGGTACCATGGTCTCTGGGTTAGACGTTCGGCAATGCGGTCTTGCGCATGAAGTGAAATGTTCAAGCAAGATTGGAAATTGAACAACGTGGCATACGTAGACTTGTTTTGGGAGCACACGGGCATACCCCAAATCAGGACGTACAGGGAGACATGGGATGGAAATCGTTTGAGTGCAGGGAAGCTGGTAGCACGATATAATTTGAGGTGCGATTGAGGAAATGCATTATGAGTGTTGGGCTAGACGAGTTTTCAGTTATTTGTGCATGAAGAATGTCGATACTAATCAAGGAAATGAACACGAAAACTGTCAAGCAAGTATTGAGACAACAGCAGAATACCAAACCGAAAGGAAACATAGGTTAAGAAGAAAGTGAAGGAAACAGAGAGGGACATGTGGAAGATAGGAATGCCTACGAAATCATCACTTTAGAGCTACCAACTTTTACGCAGAAAATTGCAAGGGAAAAGATCGACAATAATTCTCGGGGTAGTTCTCTGCTCTTCGAGCCTAGAATGGGAGCACTGCGAACCAAGACGTACCGAGCAAAATACGAAAGCACAGACATAGTATGTAGTGCGTGTGCAGAGGAGGAAACGGCTGAACATTTCATAACGCTTCGTAAAGGCTGCCACCCTAGAATCGAATATAACGGCACTGAATTTTTTAAGGCACTGGGGCTTAGGGACAGTGCAGACAAAGTAGACATTAAATAGGTAGAAATAACACGGAGGAGGCCACCTGATTGGTGGCGACAATCGAGGTGCAAATAAAATTCAATCCTTAAACACACAGTGATTGTACCTAACTTAATGACTAGGTAGCCTGACCCACCACCTGATCTAAAGGGCACAGCCGAATACATCCATCCATTCATCCTGCGAGAGTGCGATTCAAGAAGACTTGTGTGGAATACTGGACACACTAGATGTGGAAAATGGAATAGCTGATATGCTAAAGCATATCCATAAAAGTAACAAGGCCGTTATCAAATGGGAAGAACAGGTATCTGAAGCTGCGCTCTTAATCAAATCCTAGCTAGAATACACGCCTGCAGGCAAGAAATCAAGTCAAATTATCACTGCTTCTACGTGGCTGTGTAGCCGTGTTCCAGAGAAAACGGTCCAGATTCGAAACGGCCTTCAGAATAGCCGGGACAAGGATTAGTCGGAGTTTTGGGTCAAATTTTTTGGCAAGATATGGCCTATAGTTAGCCGTGATATTTTCGTAGGCGGCCCGGCCCTGTCAAAAAAAAGCAATATTTTACGCTTTTGTGAGCGGCTTCTCGCAAATGCTGCGGCGGATATTAGGACTACAGGTAATTAGAAAACCATCAGTATCACAATCTTCTACATTTTCGAGATTAACATGCAAAGCACACACAGCCCGGAAATCAACTCGGGACCACATGAACGTGAAGCAGATGCCTTACCTATTGCACCACAGTGCCACCGCATGAAGCCGAGTTTTTTCGCGGGGGTATATGACAACCAAGTAGCTTTTTTTTCAGACCGTCGGTGGAACCTAGATCTGTTTTTGTGCTATATGCACGCATTTTATCAGCGAATAGTTTGTAGGACTTCGTGAACTGGAGACAACCACGAAGAGTGCTTTCGGCTCCAACTTCGGTTCGTGGTGCACCATTTCGCAAAAACGAATAAAGTGTGTCTGTGCGTCGCTTTAGTGCTTCCCCGTGAGCCATGGGTGTTACGCTCACCAAAATTTGCGGACGAGGTTGTGTTCGGCAGTCTAAACCTACGTGTATTTCTCGCACGTGCATGTGCTGTGAGCAATTTCGTTGATTTGCGTCGGGAGGTACATACGTGTGAGTGACAGCAGCCTATTCTCAGCTCTTTGATGACCATGCTATTTGGCACGTTAACGTTGTATGGGTACTTTAGCGTACCTACTATAACATTTGCATTTCGTACGCGCGAACTACCACGAACTGCACGCAGGGCAGCAGCGCCTTATTAGAATTTTGACGATTACTTATTTCTGCAATTAGAGTATACATGCTATATTTTGCCATATAGAATTGTTTCTACTTATTTGATTGATTGATAAGTGGGGTTGAACATCCCAAAACCACCTTATGATTATGAGAGACGCTGTTGTGGTGGTCTCCGGAAGTTTTGATCACCTGGGGTTTTTTAACGTTCACCCAAATCTGAGCACACGAGCCTACAACATTTTCGCCTCCATCGTAAATGCAGCTGTCGCAGCCGTAATTTGATCCCGCGACCTGTGGTTCAGCAGCCATGTACCCTAATCACTACACCATCACGGTGGAGTTTTACCCATTTTCAGTTTTTAACTGATCCTATTTATATAGAGTGGCTACTATTACCTTTATCCAGCATCACACTGCTGTTCAAGTGAAAGCCGAAACGCGCGCCAAAGTTAAGTATGACCTACACAAATTATCGACGGATGGGTTGGTCTCCCTCCAAATAAATATTGCATCTACCCATCTCTTTCGCGAACGCCCGCGTGCAGTCGGGTCAAGAAATGGTGCAGAACGAACTTCAAGACCTTTGTTGTTTGTACGTGCAGTTGCTCTTTAGAATATAGGGATTTTTATAGCTGGTATGTTATCTCTACAGCAGTACACTGCTTGTCTTGGTAGTGCTGCACTGTTACGAATCCAAGCTGGAAGATGAGAACTGTACGTATTATTCCAAATACTGAGCAAATTTGGGTGACGTACGCTCTCCTGCTGACTCTGCACCTGACGCCTGACTACTGTACTATTATGCAACCACTAATCGTATTACGCAACCACTAACCAAACATCAACCAATCAATTTACATTTTGGTCTTTCTCTGTTTCACTTCTTTCGGTTTCTTTCTTTTTTTGCAATACATTTATAAAATCATCAGTTAAACTAGGTTCGTAGAACACGAGCTTCAACATACATAGGCCAGTGTTTCAACTAGCAGTCGCGCATGCACAAGTACTCTTTTGTTTAGTGCATGACACAATGTCATAAACGGAAAGTTGTTTGTACTCTATTATTGAAAAGAAATGCGTAACACTGGGACTGCACATCCCAGTGTTTGCCTAAATGCGTAGTGACCAAGGGCAACAGGAACGCAGCTGTAATTAAAAATAGGGCACTGCGGAACTACAATAGGTAGGACATTGTGAGAGTATTTGAAAAGGAGTCATGGTTCAGGATTGGACGTTCGGCAAGCGGTATTGTGCATAAAATCAGAAGTCGAAGCAAGATGGGAAATTAAACAACGTGGCATAGGTAGACTTGCTTTAGGAGCACACAGGAATACCTCAAATCAGGAAGTACAGGCTGACATGGGATGGACATTGTTTGAGTGCAGGGAAGCTAGCAGCAAGATAGAATTTGAGCAGCGATTGAGAAAAATGGGAGAAGAACGTTGGGCTAGGGAAGTTTTCAGGTTCTTGTAAATGAAGAATGTTAATACTAAATAAAGGAAGCGAACTCAGTAATTGTCAAGCAAGTATTTAGACAACATTAGAATACCGAGCCAGAAGGATACATCGGTTAAGAATAAGGTGAAGAAAGCAGAGAAGGACATGTGAAAGATGAGCTTGTTTACATAATAATCACTGGAGACCTACCGAACTTTTCAGCAGAAAGTTCGAAGGAAAAAGATCTACGATAATTGTCGGGGTACTTCTTTGCTCTTTGAGGCTAGAACGGGAGATTTACGGACCAAGACGTACTGAGACAAATACGATGGCACAGGCATGGTATCTTGTACGTGTGGAGAGGAAGAGAAAACGGCTGAACATTTGATAATGTTCTGTAAAGATCTCTGCCCTAATGTCGAAGATAACGGCGCCGAATTTCTCAGAGAATTAGGGTTTAGGGACAGTGAAGGCGAAATAGACTTTAAACAGGTAGAAATAACCAGGAGGAAGCTAACTGAGTAGTGGCAACAATCGAGGTGCGAGCGATATTCAATCCGTAAACAAATGGTGATAGTAATTAACTTGATGGCTAGGTGGCGTGAGCCACCACCCGATCTAAAGGGCACAGCTGGTTACCGCCAGCCATTCATTCTTGAAAGCTGGATATGAGCATATAATCATGTTTGACGTGACACGCATGTAACGATTACATTGTTGGCACAAGTCATGACGTGAATACATCGTGTTACAACCAGTATTACGTGAAGTGAAGGAGGACCTTCGTCATTCATTCAGTCAAGTAATACCAGATTTCATATGTGAGAAGCTGCAGAAATGACTGCGAGTGCATCATGGGCGTGGCAAATAGTCATGTTCTTACATGACACGCATGTCATGATCATCATGTTTGATTCAGTCATATGACTTCGTCCTTCTTTCACATCACACAATTCCAAGTTATGTATATGTGAAGGCAGCTAAACGACTATGAGCTACCGTGAGCATGGCGGATAGTCATGACTTGCATGACACGCATTTTATAATTCGCATATGAGGGCCTGTCACGTTCGCCATGAAGTTTTGTCAAATCATACATGTTTAGCGATATGTGATGTGAACGAAACCACCGCAGGAGCAGCAAGACCATGGCAAGAAAATCATTTTCATAATGAAATTACATTTTATGATTTGCCTAATTTGGTTACTCGCTTGTGTTTGTCATACAATCACGTTACGCCATACCAATATTGATATTGATCCTACTACCTAACGGCCAGGAGAGCTAAACTTCATAGGTTGACACACACACACAAACACACACACACACACACACATATATATATATATATATATATATATATATATATATATATATATATATATATATATAAATATATATATATATATATATATAGAGAGAAAGAGAGCGAGAGAGAGAGAGTTAGAAGATAACGTCGAGCTTGCCGTATCTCTCTCGTTGAGAAATACTTCGCATTTAAAATGCCAAGCGCTACCAGCGCAACTTCGAAAAGCAAAATACAACTCTTTCTTTCAATTTTCTGTCACACGAACACAGCTTCTTCACAAGTCTTGAAAACATCAACACAGCATTACTGTTCACAACGAACATCGTTTCACTCACGAACACTGGACTGCTCACAATAGAAGCGCACGGGCTAACCAGTGACGAAGCAAGAACCCCACACAGCGCGTAGTTCGTGCGTTACCGTATACGTTCATTGGGTCACTCAAGTAACGTGCCAAAAAGCTCTTAACATAAAGATTCACACGGACCCCAAATGAGAGACTGAAAAGCGAAGCGAACGAACTGTTACCAGCACACAAACACACATTGCAGGCTTCTAGAGTGCTAAATACCGTCAATAGACAGGTGCCAGTCTCCGCTTGAGAAAGACGTCAGGCCTGCCCAGACGGTGGAGCACAGCTCAGCAAAAGCTATAACAGCGGCCTTTCAGAGCCTTTTCTAAACGTTGATTGATATGTGGGGTTCAACATCCTTAAACAACCATATGATTTCGAGAGACGCCATAATGAAGGGCTACGGAAATTTTGACCACGTGAGCTTCTTTACCGTGCACCCAAATCTGAGCAGTTGTTGTTGTTAACCTACTTATCGTGGCGCATACCCACTGTGGATGATTGGCCAAGAATCGAGTGGTTATGAAAATTCGTGATCAGATTTGGAATGATGAAGGTATAATAAAAAGATTACCGATAGCATGGAAAGTGTCGTGCTTATTGCAATGCATAAAAAACTTTACATAAATGAATTTATTTTTAGAACAGAGCAATAATCTAACTTTTATACGTATATAATTTTGTGGACATGTTAAGATAATGAAACAGGGTAATTAGTCAACCTATTAGTTTAATCAATGTAATATTGGATGGCCAGGCATATGGTCGCTCTAGAGAACCCAGAAACAAAAGCTCCAAAAGACAAAATGACAGGCACAGATAAGTCGAAATCAATACCACGTAAAGGTGTTTCTAAAAGGGTTTTTTTTATGTGTTAAACCGCTTGCAGGTCAAAAAGAAATGATCTATTGTTTCCAGTTCATTACAGCAAGTGCACAGCGGCGAAGGGGCCTGAGCAGACCTGTGTTTAGAGAAATTTAGATATAGTATCTAGCAACGTAGCCTCTGTGATAGCTTCTTCTGGTTTACGAGTGCGGTAAAAGTCTCTTCGCCAGGGATATAATAAATGGCGATATTCTGTAGAGTTTGTTAATGCGGTACCTCTGAAGACTTCCATAAGTATACGTTTGCGGAATCGAGCAGCAGTCACATAAGTGGATGTTGAGCAGTGCGGTTGAATCGGTTCGCTAATTGATGACTTAGCTAAGGAATCGGCGATTTCAATTAGAAATAAATCTTTATGCCCAGACACCCAAACTAATCGTACTTTTTTCCAATGCGCAGGCACTAGGGTACGGCACGCCTTTGTTAGTTGAGTATCAGCACCAACAGAGAGCGCCGCACAGAGAGACAGGGAATCTGTTAATATGACAGCAGATGTAATTGCTATTTTTAAATTTCGTAAGGCGAGCACTACTGCCAGAAATTGAGCCACAAAAACGGGTATGAAATCAGGTAGCCGAAGGGAATAAATTCAATCTGAAGCCGAGCTGAAAATACCAACCCTTGACGTCTCGTCATATTGCAATGCGTCCGTAGCAATAATCACGTTCGTTGTAATTTTGCGCAGATGATCTTGCAGTAAACCATCCAAAATATTATGGACAAGTAAAATTGTCATTATTAGGAAAAGTGTCGTCAAAATGGATTTCCACAAAGTGTGAATTATCACGATTGGACATGATGTCACGTATACGTACGTTTAGAGGCTCCAGTGAATTCTGGACAAATATAATTTGTGGGTTGTGAAATCGCGGCCATCTTGCACCAAAAATGATTCCGGGGTGAAAATAAAGGCTGTTTCTGAACGTCGTAATGGTGATTTAAAAATTCTTAAGAATGTCTGAACAGTCATATTGAGAATTCTACAAGAAAGCGGAGGGACCCTCCATTCGGGATACAACACATTGTTAGCAACTGTTTCGGGCTGGCTCACGGGAATACAGCATTTTCGCCTCCATCGAAAATGTGGCCGCCGCAGCCGGAATGCGCTCCCGCGACCTGCGGGTCAGCAGTCTGGTACTTTAGCCACTAGACCGCCGCAGCGGAGCAGTCTTTACTAAACACTAATTAGGTAACTGCTGCATGCGCACTTTCTTGTTGCCCCAAAGGCGTTAGTATTAAAAAGTACGGTAGTAGGCCGGCATTCACTATGCTTATTTTTGTCTTTCTTCTGAGAAGCGTGGTATCCGGTGAACACTTGCAAGGAATTTGGTACTGATTCTTCATGCAGTGACTGACGGCGATGAGGAATTATACCTGAATTTGGTATGCGCCACAGTTAATGGGTGAACAAGAACAAGCTGGGTTTGAGCATTGGACGACCCACTCAATACGCTATTCGCATTGAGAAATGATTGGTTCTTCATTCGCTGTTTTAAAACACCGTATAAGTCGTAATAACGGGATTGCTTTCCAGACATCAAAATTCCCTAACGCAAGTGTCCCAACAAGGCTCAAGCAACGGCGTGGCTCAGTGGTAGAATACTCGTCTGGCACCCAGAGAACACAGGTTTAAGCTCCACTGCGTCATTGGTACTTGATTTTTTTTCTTAATTTCTTGCGATTTTTTTATGGACCCCAGAGGCGGCGGCGGTTGTGGACAACCGCGCATCTCACAACAGCTTTCGCGTTAACACGCCGAGGCACAGGCTTCGCTACGCTTCACCGTACACCATCACAATGCCGCAGGTTTTCACATTGCTTACACGCACGAAAAAAGAAGCCGTAATCACAATGCGTCCAGTCGAACGCTAAGTAACTCAAGTGAGAAGCGGTCGTTAAAATAGCCAGCAACACACCTACACTGTTTACGGCGCCATGTTGCTTTCGCGTACTGTGCAACACGTAAAAGAGCTACTAGAAGTGACTGCGTGTTTGTCCGGGCAAGACAAAATGGGCTATCATAGGCGAGGGGGAAGAAATGAAAAAAAACGACAGTGGTTCCTAATGAAAGAAATGTTTTGGTAACAAGAATTGACTGTAGGGCGATCTGGTGTTTTAACATAGAAACGATCGTGAGAGCGCAACAAAGCCATCGTGAGAGCATCTGTTCTCGTCTGTCTCTTTCTGCTTGTTGTGTTTTGTTGCGCTCTCACAATGGTCGCGCGTAACACATATGAGTGGTTAGGTCTTCCTTTCAATGACCTTCTTAAACTAATTTATATGGCTAATGATGATCTTAGGAACGAATTCAGCCAACGTTTGCTCGAGAAATGTGAGGGTTTGCACCGTTTTGTAAGAAAAATAATGTAATACCCTTTGTGTTTGAGATTTCATCCTAGCTGCCTGATAAATATTAGAGTTAACTTGAAGTATACGTATTTCAGTAAACTACTCTATGTGTCTAAACTAAGAGTACACTCCTACTGCTGCAATGAAAATATGTTGATATCGATTAGAGTTAGTACAAGAATATATGAGCTCTATTGATGTAATTAAGCTTATACAAGACAACCTTTATTGCAACATTTGTGTGAAATTTTATAACTATATGAATCTTTGTTTTTACCTTGAAGCATACGAGGTTCTCCATCACCAGTTAAATAAACTGTGCTCATGTAGTATATTGTTGCTTAATTGTGTGGTGCTTCAAGATGTATTTTCGTTCTTTATTATCTAAAATCAGTGTCGTACTAATATTGCCTACTTTCTTGTATTACGAGGATGTATACCCAATGTGTTCAATTCAGATATTTGTTATTTATTTTCTTTTTGAAACCTCGAAGTAGAAGCAAAAAGATCTTCATGTTTCCACAAGTTCACAGAAAATTTAAAATTATATTTTTGTGAAGGCCTGATGTAACTAAAAGAAATTCTACAGATAGCTTGTGTGAACAAGCAAGACCACATGAGAATTCGCTTAAGAGTACCAACTGTTTGTTTCCTGAATAGTTTCATTTATGATGCATTACATTGTGTATGGCTCGTTGTCACACACGTCAAGAGCACATAGGAAATGCACTCTTTGCAAGTATTGTTTTAGTCTGTTAGATCAACAATACACATGTGCATGCGCTGCGTAGTGTTATTAGGTAGTTTTCTGAATGCGAAACATGCAAGGCCATTCTGTCATCTGTCAGCAAGAAAGGGCTAGTCCAACAATGCCTGTTTTGATTGACCCATGATCCTTTTATACAAGGATTGGCCTTTTAATGTAGCAGTAAACATTTGGCTAAGACATGTTTAGTACTCGCTATCTGTGTGTGATATACCGTTTGGTGCGTGTGAAAGTAATTTCTTGTGGTGCCTGTAATGTATGAGCGATGACAGATGTTCATGGCCCCGACACAGAAGACAGGTTGCAGTAGACGATTGGAGTGGTAGACAATTGCAGTAGATGATTAGAGGAAGTCTGGTGCCATAGTCGCATTGAGAATTAAGTCACAAGGTTATAAAAAATGCGGAATTTCCACAGCTATCATGCTAAATAGGTACAGTATCTACGCGTACACATAAGGAAATGAGTTTATATAACATAAACTTTGTGGTATCATCCTGTGTTTTAGGTGCTCGAGCGCACGAGCTCACACGCACACAGAAGCGGCTGCTTCGGCAGTCGAGCTTGGGCCTGCGGTCACTAAAGATTATGTTCTGGTATTCCTGTTCTGATTGTGTCACGATCCTTTTATTCAAGGATTAACGTTTTAAAGTAGCAGTACACACTTGGCTAAGACATGTTCGGTACTCGCTATTTTTGTGTGCTATAACGTTTGTTGCGTGTGAAAGTAATCTCTTGTAGTGTCTGTAACGTATTAGCGATGACAGCTGTCCATGGCCCCGACAAAGAATATAGGTTGCAGTAGACGATTAGAGTGGTCTTCCTGCAAGCTCTGATGAGGCCTATTAGGTACTAGGAGTTTATTTTCGTTGCCACAGTCGGACTGTCGGGACACAAAGCACCTATTGAGATATAGCATACACTGTCCTTTATCTTAGGTGTGGAAACTCTATGCCCAGCACTGCAGTGTAGTGTTCTTTGGACATGGAACATGTATTATGTGGTGTGCAATTCTTGAAAATTGAGTGTTGCTGAAGCCAACGTTGCGACAATTGTGGGCGTTTTGGTTTTGAGAACACCTGTTTCTTGTCACTGCTGTCTTGACCAACGCAAGAGTTCTTGTTAAAACGTTGGATAAGGAAAAAATCAGCAATGTTTGTAAAACATTAGGTAATATGTAGCTAAATAACACATCAAGATGAGAATGGTGCACTTACTTTAAACAAAGTGGGTTATTGCGACGGAAGCACCAAAACTTGTGGCGTGATGCTCACGCTGTATACTTTAGTGGTCCGGTTGGAATAAACCAATTTATATGAAGTTAGGACACGTGTTGCGTCCTTTCTTCTAGTGTGTGTTACATTGTGCTAAATATCAATTAAGTTGGAAGGTTAGTTGCAGCGACATTTTCTCTTATAGGATTTGTTTTTTTTTAAGTTCTCTCCATCAACATCTATTTTGTTGAACTGCCATGAGACTGTGTGCAGTGAAAACTTACTTATATTCTAGTTTGTCATATTGAGATGATAGCTTTTACGCATATTTTTGGTTTTAGAGGAAACAAAATATTTATCTAACAGTTTTTTTACAAGTAGAAGTGTATTTAATTTTTTGCGCTTTTAAAGGAACAGTAAACAACATTGAAGTAAAAAAATGCAGGTAAATAAGCACACTTTTGCTAGGTGCACAAGTTGCTGGAAGAATGTGGCAAATCCGTGTTCAAGGAAGTTACAGGGGTGTTGTTTCAGCTCGTTTTTAAATTTTCACGTGTATGAGCAGATTTGTGCTATTTTGATAAGTTATAGCGCAATTGTCTTAAAATAACATGGTGCATCATGCAAGTACCTATTTCTTTTTAACCAAGCCTTCTCAGATAATCGATATACTGTCAGTTTCATCATATGAATCAGGGACAGCCTTTCTTACAAGGCACCACATACTGAAGTATCATCACATTGTTTGAAAAATTTTCCCACCGCAATCTAAGATAATACCAGGAATGTGTGCATGTCACACAGTTCACAAGACATAGAGGTATACCACACAAAAAGTGTATTCCGTGTGATAGAGCCTTTGGACACCACAGTTAAACTGGTGAATGAATTGATACTGTCATGGAAGTACATATATGACAACCATACTGGGCATGCATGCACTTGGGAGGAAACAGGAGTGCAAGGAAATACATAGACAGTTGCATCCATTATACTTTCTATGCCGGCGTCTTAGCCTAAGATGCAGTTTACTCCTGATTGTACATTCTATTTTCTCATTTAGTTCGTATTTACACTCAAAATTGTATTATCTCTGTGACGGGTGGATTCAGGCGATATTTTTGGCATCTGCACGATCTAAAATAGTCATGAGTTCGACACTGTGATGTGCTCTTTCCTTGAATCTTGATTAACGCTAGTGTTTGGTTGAGTTGTAAAATTCATTGCCTAAAAACTTTTGTCATCATCATCATTATGATCATCATCATCATCATCATCAACCTGACTACGTCCACTGCAGGACAAAGGCCTCTCCCACGTTCCGCCAGTCAACCCGGTCCTGTGCTTGCTGCTGCCAATTTACACCCGCAAACTTCCTAATCTCATCTGCCCACCTAGCCTTCTGTCTCCCCCTAACCCACTTGCCTTCTCTGGGAATCCAGTTAGTTATCCTTAACGACCAGCGCTTCTCCTGTCTACGCGCTACATGCCCGGCCCATGTCCATTTCTTCTTCTTGATTTCAGCTATGATATCCTTGAACCCAGTTTGTTCCCTAATCCACTCTGCTCTCTTCTTGTCTGTTAAGGTTACACGTACCATTTTTCTTTCCATTGCTCGCTGCGTCGTCCTCAATTGAAGCTGAATGCTCTGTGTAAGTCTCCAGGTTTCTACTTCATAGCTAAGTACCAGCAAGATACAGCTGTTATATACCTTCCTCTTGAGAGATAGTGGCAATATACCTGTCATAATTTGAGAGTGCTTGCCAAATGTGCTCCACCTCATTCTTATTCTTCTAGTTACTTCAATCTCGTGGTTCGGCTCCGCGGTTATTACCTGCCCTAAGTAGACATAGTCTTTTACAACTTGAAGTTAGGTTAGGTTATTTTGGTTTTCATGGCACAAAAGCAGCTAAGGCTATGCTGCGCCAGACACAAGACTTCAGGAATGGACACTAAAAAGATGAGATTTTAAAGCTTATTTAACAGGTTACATTCTTTCAGAAAGTTTAGCAAGTAAGGCAAAGGTACTAGAGGGTCATCTTCTAGGAACAAGGCAGGGTGTAAAGGTACGTGTTGTTTGTATGGCTTGCTGAAATGTTTTTGTCTGTGTGTTTCATTGGTAGGACATGTGATTAGGTTGTGCACAAGTGTTCTTGGCATTTTTCACACGTTGGTTGTTCTTCCTTTGTGAGTAAGAAGTTGTGTGTCAAGTGTGTGTGTCCAATGTGAAGTCGGCATAATACAACTTCAATAAACCGTTGCTGGTGACGGCAAGTCTTCCATTCCCCGAGTGTGGGTTTCACCAGGTGGAGCTTATTGTTCGTGCAGGTGTCCTTTGCTTTTGCCATTTTGCTAGTAGAGCCAGGCGAATTGTTCTCTGGATATCTTTAAGAGGAATTTTCACTTTTGTTACTGTTTTATGGGCTGCCTGGGAAGCATACTTATCTGCTTTTTTGTTTCCGGGTATCCCAACATGACTTGGGACCCCGAAGAAACGGATGCAGGTTGCCTGGCTGTTTAAGTATACCATGTTTAAAATGTCGCCCACTATTGGCTCACATTCGGATTTTATATGTAGTGCTTTTAGTGTGCTTAAAGAGTAGGTGTATATGATTGCTTTCTTGTCTTTCTCAGCGATGATTTTCCGAACTGCTTCACTCAAGGCATAAGCTTCAGCTGAAAAAATGGAAAAACTACGAGGTACTTTCACAGAAATTGCACTTTTCGTCGTCGCAGTCGCAATACCCACGTGGTCCTCCGTTTTTGAACCATCTGTGTAAAATTCTTCATAATCCCTATATTCGCGCTGAAGTGTATAAAATTCTTGGATTATGTGTTCTGGTGGGGTGCTTTTTTGTTGAAACGGCTTAGTGAAAATTTGCATAGCTGTGACAGGTCGAACCATGGCGGCAGTCTTGGTGGTTTAATAGCGACATCTAGAGATCCATCAGGGATGGTATAAAAGCGGCAGTATTCCTCGAAACGTAGGACAAGTAGTTTGATTAGGTTCGATTTTTTGATGTAGTGTGAGCGTGAGTCACATTTTGCGGCAATTTCACAGCAGATGTGTTCAGGTGACGACCTTATTCTTAAAACATATGACAAGGTTAGTAATGCTCTTCGATCACATAGAGGGGGCTCATTGCATTCTACGTGTAGACTTTGCACAGGTGATGTTCTGTAAGCACCATTTGACAGACGGAGACCGAGGTTGTGTATAGGGTCAAGACGGCGGATGTATGAGTTTCGCGCCGAGTCGTGGACTACGCATCCGTCGTCTAAAATGCTGCTTACAAGAGATCAGTAAATACGTATAAGGCAGAGTCGATCGGAACTCCAGTGTTTATGGGAGAGTACTTTGAGCACGTTGAGTGCTCTGTTTGCCTTAGTTTTCGGGGCGTTTATGTGTGGCAGAAAGTTTAGTTTTCGGTCTAATGTGATTCCTAGAAATTTGGGTTCTTGTTTTACCAGCATGATGATGTTGTATAGTTAAAGCACGGGTTAAGAAAACAATCCTCTTTTTTGCGTAAAGAGAACAGCTGTGGTTTTTTGGGCTGAAAAGCGGAAACTATTTTGGTCGGCCCATTTCATAAGCCGATTTATTGTAATTTGGAGTTGCCTTTCGCAGGATGATAGGCTGGAGGCTCGGCATGCAATTTGGAGATCGTCAACATAGATGGAGTGTATGACTGTACGGGGTATAGCCCTGTTGATGGAGTTCCTTTTCACTATAAACAGGGTGGTGCTCAAAACGCAGCCCTGTGGTATACCATTTTCTTGGACAAATTTTTGTGATAGTACCATACCCAAACCTACTTGAAAAGTTCTATTCGATAAAAAATCCTGTAAGCAGTTCAGCATTCTTCCGCGAATCCATAAGTTAGCTAGATCTCTGAGAATTCCGTATCTCCAAGTTGTGTTAGGTGCTTTCTCTAAGTCAAAGAAGACTGAAAGACAGAACTGTTTGTGTAGAAATGCTTGTCGTATTTCTTGTTCCAGCCTAACAATGTGATCAGTGGTGGAACAGCCCTTTTTGTATCCGCACTGGTGTGCGTCTATTAGGTGCTCCGATTCCAGAGTGAAGGTAAGTGTAATATTTACGATGCTTTCGTAGGTTTTTGCAAGGCAACTTGTTAATGCAATGGGCCTGTAGCTACCTGGGGTTGTTGGGGGTTTACCAGGTTTTAGGAATGCTATGACTATGGCTTTTTTCCAATCTTCAGACATTATGCCAGAATCCCATATTTTTTTGAAGAATTGGAGAAGTGCCTACGCGGATGCTTGGGATAGGTGTGCCAACATTGCGTAGTGTATCTGGTAAGTTCCCAAGGCAAGATATCTTCATGTTGGATAATTTCATTACCATAAACAGCAGCAAATAACATTAGTTTTGAGTAGTCCAAGACACAAGCTATATACCAGTATACTAAGAGCCAAATGCAAACTTTTCATTTGATCATGTGTGGTGATAGAGAGAAAGCACTTCTTACAAGACTGATCAGCCTGTTTTTGAACTGCATGAAGTACAATACACTGTTCAATGCAACACCACATAGGCATGTTTGCTATAGCTACGCCATGTGTCATTGATTCATGCACTAGATGGGCCAATGCAAATGTTAAAAAAGTGAAAAAAGAAAAGATGGAAAAAGAACAAAAGGGGGATGCAAAGTAGGAGCAGTGTAGCACACTACTTTTACTTTGCATCCCCATTTTCTTTCTTCTTTTTCCTTCTCTTCTTTCTTTTATTTTTTTTTGCTTCCCTTACTCCCAACCTCCGACAGGAAAACACTTGTATCATCGCAATATACCCTGAAAGGAAGCGAGGGCTGCACTCTTCTGCTTTATAGGGTTTTTTTTCAAACATTTCCAACAGGCACACACAGCAACACCAAAAGACGATGTCATTATTATCCCCATTTATACTAGCACGCCAAGGATGACAAGGTGACTTCTAAAAAATAGGTCCTCCTATCGCAACATCGGCCAGCCTGTCTGAGGCACTTCCACTGTTCACCATGATTACCCCACTAGAAGCTTCCATCTGTCGACTCGCATCTTCATTTTGGATAACACTAAGACGAGCTTACATTGATGAATACGCACGAAAGTTCAGTGTTGTATCATGCATCAGATTAAACAACTGTGTTAAACAATTATTGATAGGTTGCTTCCAGGCTTTTTATACTACGATACGGTGCTTGAAGTAGTCTGAAACTGCGTAACATCTTCTATGCACATGAATCAGATGAACAACGTAATGCACAACATGCTTAAGAATATTGCGATAAACATGATAACGACAAAATGACTAGCCACCCATACTTTTCGCTGTACATGTATAAAATGTTCATGTTCACCCAAACGAGGTGATTTTGATTACAAGCCGAAAAAACCTACAAGTAAGGCCTTGTGGCCTTCTGTAAGTAGACGTGTAGCATTTTCTCTGTGGAGGGCTTTACACCCATAAGTGAGGAACAAAACTCCTGTAAAATGCAGAATGTTGGCAGCTATCAGAAAAAACTAATGCAGCTAGTCTTCCCTGACACATCTGTACATTTATAGAGGTGACGAAACTTCTGTCAATTCTGGCAGTAACTCCAACAGGACCAGTGCGAAAATTGGCACTACTTGGCTAAACAAATGTCCAAACATGCCTTCCCGACTGCCTCTTGCCATCCCGACTGAATCTGACATGATTGCTTGACTTCGGGCTGGACACGTTTTGAGACATAAAAGTGTATGCTGCCAGTAATGTTAAGTACAATTATTTTTGTCACACTATGCACTGTTGCCGGTGTAGTTAGAGTGGGGATAGTGAAGCATTAGTCAAGCACGCCGCCAACTGCGTTCACATCCATGGTCGTGTATTTTAAAAATAAACCTGCTGTATAGTAAAAAAATTAAAGCATTTATGATCTTATCCATATCAAGTTATACCGACTGGGTAAGCAAACCATTTGCATAAAATGAAAAGGCATAAAGTGATTCATGTATTATAACTATGTGAACAATTTCAGAAACACAGGGCAAAGTGACAACAGTTCAATTAAAAATACCTCTCATTATAACATGCATGAAAAGCACCACACCAGAATATTCTATAGTGCATGTAATATCGAGACTACTAGACTGTCCATTGACCTTTTAGAAGAAGAATATCTTCTTCACGTTCAAGGGGCAACCACTTAGCCTTTTCCTGAGCATTTCTGTGAATATTTCCTGAATTTCAGATATAATTAGGATTGACATATAGTGAAGAAATTCGGCTTACACATTGAAACCCAGTTCTGTATGTAATTGCAATGAAGAATGCCAAACCACCTCCAATTAGTTTTTAACATTTAAAGCAAATGTGTGCAACGACTTCAGAATAGTGTCCTGATCAACAATGATAAATGCAGCAGCACAACTAGCTATGGGTGCCCAAAAAGTAGCTATAAACAATACCTTTTCCTCTTTGAGCCTTTTGGAAGTGTTCAGCCCCTCAGTGCTCACCTTACAACAACATTTTTTTTTAAGTACGTGTTTGTGTGCCCATTGCTCTCGCTCCTTGCACAGTGAGGAGGAGCACATGGCAAGAAGAGACAAGAAAGAAGCCTAGCGAAAAAAAGGTGAAATAAGCGAGGACCCCTTTTGTATCATCCAATGTTTTTAACAATAGTATTGCGACAACATATAGAAAAATTATCACGGCTATGCATCCATTGTAGAGTCATACACAGCTGCAATACCACGACAAAATTTCAACCTTGTGTTGGTTTAGGATCCCTTTATAGTGGTGAGCTGAAGCTATCCGCATTTGTTCGACACATTAAGATGCAGTGAAATGTGATATGGTAATCTCATCTAGAATGCACGTCATATGGCTTCATTGTATATGTGGCCACAAGTAACTCTGGTTGCAAAGCGAAATGGCACAGCCTAAACAGATGTCACCGACCACTCCAATCCGAGCTTGCCTTTGCTACTTTCCCATTATCATCACAGCAAAAAATGAACAATTGAATCTGCTGTAGGTATGTGCAAGCTTATGCTAAGAACCAAGTATGAAGGGTGTTTTGTCATTATTGAGATCAGTCATTTGTTGAAGAACACTTGCTGTCCAACACGAATACAATGCTGTCGAAGCATCAAGACTCAAATATGAAGCAAAAAGAAGTGTATCTTTAAAAATTACAGGCCACAAGGTGCAAATAAATATTTGATATACTTGGGATGTAAGGCATGCCCAAGAGGTTCTGCCATATTATATTTTTCCCTGTGTTGAAACCTGCTTGCTTTACTCACCCAACACAACTGTAAAGATGCCATGAAAACACAAAGCAGCTGATGCAGCATGGTTGAACACATGTCCTGAGATTCCACCATTCATATTGGCTAAGCAGCCCTACAGGCTCCACAGTCGTGCGACCGATTGTTAGACAAATATTGTTCTACCCTAAGCTCTTGGTTTACAGACACTCATGCAAGACGCATAACCACTCTATAGGAAGTTTGCATGATAATGTGCTGGGTAGCGAAACAAATGCCAATATCAAGTAAGTATCCCGGCCTGCCGCTTCTTTCTTTCCGTTCTTAAAAATTAATCAATCCATGGTTAATAAATGTTCCCCCCTTGTGAAGTGTTACTGGCAGTCCGGTGAAGAAGTGCAAGGTATTTCAAACACAATCCAATTCATGGCAAGTAAGCATGCAATAGCGTTTTGTCAGCTTTTCAAGAAAACAGCATGAAGTTTAGCTAAAAACCATGTTTTTTATAAACACTATTCAATTTGATATTTAAAGTTGTTAGCATTATGTCAAGGAACACAGATTCATGTTTAATCAATGATAACTTATGATGTACTGATATGAATGCAACTAAATGAATAATAAACGATTATTTTTGCTTGAGCATTTAGAGTTATGAACACTATCGTACTTGCCAGCTGCATCTTGCCCAAAACAGCGGCAAGCTAGGCTAGTTTGTGTGGGTAAGTAGTAATGAACAGTGCAAATTAACAATGAGAAACACCAGTAACAACAGTATGGGGCAAGAACAGACTGCCAACTGTATAATTTATTGCACAAAAGTTCACCTGATTATCAGTCAGACAACTCGTGTAAATGAAGGTCCAGTTGGAAATGAACAAGTTACGAAATAAACAATGCCTGCTTTCTCTAACAAGTCCCTAATTCACATGAAGTATGCAGCGATAGGCCTTTACCGAGGTACGTCACAGCATGATGTCACTGGCACACGTAAAAGGTGTGGCTGGAAAAACACTCCCGCTAGTGGCTTAGCCCGGTACAGTCGTGCGGTGTTTGGGGCAAGTTTTAATTTTTCAAAGCTTACACTTCACGTTGCAATGTCCACATTAGCAGTAGTATTTCTCAGCAAACATCTAGCTGTGCGTAAACTGTGTGGTGAACTATTTGCCACATTGTCTGTTTATCTTGGAGAAGTGAACACACGTGGTCGCCTGTGCGACGAACAGTGGCATAGTCTTCAAATATGTGCACTGTAATTGCAGCATATACTGTGCATTGAAAGGTATTGAGAATATTGGTTCAACTGAGAATATTGTGTGGGGTGGTGCAGTGTGAATAACAATGTGTCTTGTTTGCGAAGACGTTAGCACTCGTGGCAGTGACCGGTTGTTGAAAACACTTGATTCGACATTTAAGTCAAGGTAAATATGCACTTGTCGTGATTATCTGCGAGTGGGTACATCTCGGCGTTCGCGCTGTGTGCAGAAAAAAAATTGCAGGGTCACCGGGCTGAAAGATACCATTTGCTGAAGCTGCATTTATGTATCACCCCGACGAGTACGCAAGCTCATCAAAGGTATAACTGGTTTTATCGAAGGCCTCATATGTCTTCATGTAATAAGCAGAGATTCTTGCTTCACATATACTCAGTACCTTTACCGCTCGATATTCATGAAGTGACAATGCACACTACAAGTTTGTGTGTTAGGTCCTAAGGGAGCAATGTAAATATGCAAATAAGTTGTAGGTGTCAGATGTAGCGATGTAACTGCACAAAAGATTACGTATATATTAGGCTACAGGTTTGGAATCGCATACATATCAGTGGGCTATCAGGAACGTTACCAACAACTTCCTTTCCAACTAGTCCTTGCACCTAGGAAGGGAATGGCTGGCACAGTGCTCGAAGTGACGTCACACGGTTTGAAAACATACAGAGTTTTCTTACTTAGGCAACATTTTGCTCAATACACTTTTTAGATGACAGACTGTACTCGTCCTACATTGATCATACTGATGTCTTTTGTACTTATTTTGTGCTGTGAATTACTAGGCATTTAGTCATCATGATCTTTAAAAGCTAATTTCAGTGTTCTCTCTCATATTGCTGGCAACTGTGCCGTTGCATAAATTGGACAAAAAAGCAACACAGAAAGGCTGTCACAATAAATACACCAACAAGGGTATTCTCCTGCAAACAAAAGTCGGCACTGGTTCTGTCATTACCCGTCTTCCTTCTCTCTTTGCCTTGTTTGTGCTGAAACAGCAAACACCTGATGAGTTAGATGAGAAATATTAACGCATCAAAACTATAGGTGCTTGCATCAGCAACTACACAACAGCGTGATAACTGCACCCCTGCCACACAGCAGCGAAACGTATTTTGAACATGCTGGCAATGTAATCTTTTATAAAAAGCAACTCTGGCAGATTACAAAATCTCACATTGTGCATGCAAGTTTTGTTCAAAGTCAGGCGTACAATGTAGGTGCTGGCCGGTACATTATTAGTTACAAGCAAAGACGTCTTGCAGGTACACCTACAGGTTGCACGAACACGTACCTCTCTCTCTCTACACTAGGCACACACATTACATCTTTTAACAAGCATACGCCACTGTTTAGGGGCCTAATAACGCTCTACTGTGAGCGTATGGTTATCAACCCACTTAGGTGGTTGGCTAGGTGAATTGAGCCAGGTTACAAATCGTATCGCCCGCGAACGTGAAGAAAATGCTGCTTTGCATCAAATGGCACCGCAGGCTTCTTTTAATAAACAACGTAGCAAGCGTCGTGTGCGTTCTCCTCACTACATTGCACTTATGAAAAAATCGATCACCATACACATGCATGTTGCCGCAGTTGTCGCGAATTAGCTTCAGTAGGGCCGCGCCGATGCGCCATGGCTCTGCTAGCGTTAGCGTTGTCAAAGTGAATCGGCAACCGCACTCGCAAAGGCGCGTAAAGCTGCCGTTTCACGACGCTTTGTTCGAGTGCGGCAACACACACTTGCACTGAGTTGCATACTTAAGTCTACATAAAAAAGTGTCCCCCTTACCTTTAGTTTCTTTCTCACTGTCCTGAGGGAAGCGACCACAGGCGTCAGCCGACACCTCGGAGTCCTTCGAGTGCCCGCACAACCCGCCGATTTTTTGGACGACTCGCACTTGGTCCGCACTCGAACAACCGCGGGAATAGGGCGCAATCTTTGCACATCACACGAACGAGGAACGGCGCTTTCTTGTGTAAATTTAACATTTCGTGCTCTCGTGAGTAGGAGCGCTAACACATGAGAGGCACACCTAAACGGCATGCCCACGGAAACAAAAAGACAAACAACGTGTGGCTTTAGCTGTGAATGGATTTGACTTGGATATCTGTGTGAGGAAAATAAAAAAAACATCTGTCGCTGCTATAAACTGAAAAAATGTATGTTATCTGGCAAAATAACTTTAAAAGTGATAAACGGTTATTCAAAAAACAAGTTACAAATTATGAATATTTTCGCAGGTCTTTGCTTTGTTTTTTGTTCTAGCAGACGACAGCCTCCTACTGCTTCTACGACAGACGTGGTGCGGCTTAAAGTTCAGCGCGTGTCGCCGACGCAAAGCTCTATATTAGTCATATCAGATTTATCAATTTTCATTGAATCATAGCATGACTACAAATCAGTAACCCTTTGATATAGTGCAGTACGCAATCTTTCAAGGCATGGCATTTATTCGCTCTGAAGCAAATTGAAGCAAGCCAGCCGGCGCAATCAGCTGATGTCGCCGCTACGCGAGGCATGGTCGTGCGCAATAGCGTCGCGCACCGCGCTCGATTTGTCATCAAACGAGAGAGCTACTAAGTGGAATACAGCTAGATGCAGGGATTATTGGCGTATCACTCTAATTTCCTGTGGTGGCCGACTCAATCGCAAGAGAGGCCCGGGAAACAACCTTCAACTGCTCAAGCTTGTGTGTGGGTGGAAAATACTTGTTTTCATCTGCGACGGGGCCGCAATCTATAGCTGAAAGACATGCGAAAAGCATGTGGCGTATATACAATCACAAAACATATGCACACAACAATAGATACGATCGCATATCGTACATAAATATGCCAACACATAGCGTGTAAACAGCAAATTTATATATACACCTTAAACCCGCGCGCACTGTTCAGCGCGAATAGCTTAGCATTCTGCTTTCGGCCACGGTAGCGAACGGACTTAGGATGCAGGGCTCCGTCGGAGCGGCTTCAGCGGCCCTTGAGGGCCATGGTAACAGGTCAACTGAAGAGTACCAAGTGATTCTGCCTCATCTGCCAACAGGACGCGTTGCCTTGAATACTGTGTTTTTGCACGAAGACGTTCGAGCGAGACCCTATAGGGTTGAAGACTTCAGAGACGCGTTGGGCCCCACTGGAGTGCTAACGGACATCATAGCACTCGGAACGTACCAGATTTATTACGTCTGGGCGGTTACACTGAACGGAGAAGACGTGACGAAGAAACTGCTGGCCTTCGAGGAACTTCAGGTGAAGGGACACCGGTGTCTCATCGTTGATCCCCAGGACCGGCAGATAAAACTGCGGCTTCAATGGCTGCTTTACGGAGTCGCCAATGAGGATGTGCGGACGGCGTTCGCGGCCTTCGGCAATATTGTCGAAGTGAATCGAGAGCGCTGGAGATTCGACGGTGTCAGCGACAAAGCGTCGACGACGAGAACCGTGCTACTCAAGTTAAAGAGTGGAGTTACGGTGGAAGACCTTCCGCACCAAGTGCGCGTTGCAGGGGAATGGGCCCTAGTTTTGGCGCCGGGCAGGCCTAAGCAATGCTTGCGGTGCTAAGGGACTGGTCATGTACGGCGAAACGGCAGGGTGCCACGGTGTTCAATTTGTCGGCGATTTGGACATCGAGATGCTCAGTGCGTTCGGTCATATGAGGCAGTTACGAGCGCTCCAACGTGCGATGAGATCGAAGAGCAGACAATAGACGCCGCTGAGGCGGAAGACGCGGCTAAGGGGGCAGGAGACGCGGCTAGTTCTCTGGTTGAACGTGGGCCGGTTTCGCCTGAAGATTACGATACAGCGTCGGAGCCCGAGGAGAAAGAAACGGCTAAGGCGGACACCAGCCAAGAGAATTCAACTGAAGACGCACAAAGCGAATTGGTGGACATGTCGACGCAAGCGGCGAGAGGATGCGACATGCCAGCGCACGAAATGACCCGCGGGATCAACACGAGCTCGGCGGTCAAGCGTTCGCTGGAGCAATCTGCGGGCACTGCTCATGAGAGCAAAGTTGAGGGACCACCAGCGAAGGCGACACCAGGGCGGCGCACAGGCCTCAGAGCGAGGTCCAATCTACCTGTGTACCGACTGGTTGACACTGCATGGGACCAGCAGCTAACTGATGCCGGACTACCGGATGGCCCCGGAGATGTCTAGCAGAGAGCTAGCCGTACACGGTAAGCACCATGCTTCGGGCCTACCCCCTACTTTTTTTAGTAAGTAACCATGGCTAGTCACTGGGCATTGAGCTTTGCAACTTTAAATGTCCGAGGTTTGGCCTCCAGGAAAAAGCAGGCTCAAGTGTATCGCCTGTTAAATGACCAAGATATTGATGTGTTGGCCGTTCAGGAGACAAAAGTGGAAGGTGAGGAGGAGACCCGGAGCATGATGCTGCAGTTTACGTCTAAATATTATGCCATAGTTAGTCACGCAAATGGAACTTCGGCTGGTTGTGTGCTTTTTGTTAAAAAGATTCCGGGATTGATTGTTGAAAGTCACTTTTCTTGTGACTCTGGTAGAACAATGACTTGTGATTTTAGTACTAAAGAAATTCAATGGCGCGTCATTTGTGTCTATGCACCGAACGTGAAGGCAGAGCGAAAAACTTTCTTTTCGTTAATTAGGCAACATTTACGGACACCAAAATAGCTTGTTTTATTGGGGGATTTCAATTGTGTAATGAGCGCGAAGGATAGAATTAATAACCGCCATGTGCGAGACAGAAGTGTTGAAGTGCTCTATGACTTGCTGAATGAATCTGACCTGGATGATGTTACAGAGTGCCTCGAAGCAGGTCGCGAAGTTCGAATTACGCGTTTTTAGGGAACCAGTCACGCACGTCTTGATAGCATATACATGGCAGGGGAGACGCTAGCTAAAATCAATAGTTACACAGTCTTACCTGTCTCTTTCTCTGACCATTGTCTTGTACAATGCGACGTGGGACTTAAACAAAAGGAAAACAAATTTAGAATGGATTTATAGAAGTTTAACGCTAAACTACTTCGGTACGACATTTTTAATAATTTTGTGATTGAGGGAATTAAGAACAATAAAGTGATCGGAGCCTGTAATGTTGACGAGGAATGGGAGCTTTTGAAGCAGAGCGTTAAAATGAAAGCCATATCGAGATCTAGTACTTTTAAATATCAAGAAATAATGAAAGAAAGTGAACTCACAACAACGCTTAAGAAATTGATAGCATTAGAAAGCAAGGAGCCCGGTGCATATAAGGAAGATATTCGAACGGTGAAACGACAAATTGAGCTAGTAAAGCAGGAACGCTACAGAGGAGCCCTTATTCGAGCGAGAGCAGAGGCTGGGCTATGGGGGAGACACCTACTAAGCGCGCACTTGGAATCGAGATATCACGAGCGGTCGTAATCACATCGACGAAATAGAGGAAAATGGGATTCCGCTAAATACTAACAGCACTATCACTGAAGCTTTCTTTCGGTATTACAAGGGTCTCTTCGAAGCCGCATTAGTAGATGTTACGAAGTTCAAGGACACTTTCTTGAGCCGGATGCCGCAATTATCCCTCGAAACGAAAAAAGCGTTAGAGAGGCCTATAACCGTTTCTGAATATGAATATGCAATAGATAGTCTCGCCGGTGGGAAGTCGCCGGGGCCTGACGGTCTCGGTGCGATGTGGTATAAAGCTTTTAAAACAGACGTTTCATCAGTGTTACGAGCTGTGCTCAAGGAAGCCTACGCAATCAAAGCGTTACTACCTTCATTTGCCGAGACGCACACTATTCTAATACCTAAGACGGATGACAAAGTAAAATTAAAACTAGTTTCGTCATATAGGCCCATTTCGCTAACCAACACTGACTACAAAATACTCATGAAAGTATTGGCGGGCAGATTGCAATCTGTAATCACCGGAATAGTTGGATTGAACCAAACGTGTGGCAACAAGGGGCGCTCAATATTGATGAACACACACACAATGCGATGCGTCCTTGAGAGTTGCCATGCTTTTATTTCTCAAGTTGCGGTCCTCCAGCTTGATTTAGAAAAGGTTTCTGACTGCGTCCCGCTAGATGCGTTATTCTCCGTACTTGAACATGTCAATGAGGGATCGGTGATTACAGACAGCATAGTTTTGCCGTATAAGAACTCTACTACACGACTAATTATTACCAAGATCTCGGGGTCTCCCATTAGGCTGGAACGTTCTGTACGCCAGAGATGTCCGGCAAGCCCACTCTTGTTTGCATTGTACACAGAGAGCTTATGCTTGGCCATAATAGAAAACGAGACCATCCGTGGTTTCAGACTGCTTGACGCCCAGGTAAAGGTTTCGGCATACGCTGATGATGTAGCAGTGCGTTGCACCACCAAAGAGAGTGTACAAGAGACAGTTGCCGTTTTTGAAAATTTTGGAGAAATTACAGGAAGTCGGGTTAATTGGGGAAGTGTCTGGGGTTGTGGCACGGAGACTGGACATCAACCCCAGATACCTATGCTAACGTTCAGTGGTATAATACTCCAGTAAAATATCTAGGCGTGCCTTGCCAGCACTACAAAGACACCAATAATTACTGGACTGAACAAATAAAAGAAACGCGCGAAAGGACAGCGCAGTGGAATGGCAACTGTCTCTCAATGTTTGCCAGAGCCACTGTATGCAACATATCTTTAATGAGCAAATTATGGTATGTGATGCAGGTTTTGTGTTGCTTACGGGTGCATGTGCAAAAGTTGCATAGGATATTTGCTGTGTTTATAAGGGGGTCTACTTGGGAAAAATGTAGTAGGACAAATCTGTTCCGAAGAGTAAAACAGGGGGACTAAGCCTGTCGCATCTCTTCGAGCGACAACTAGTCAATCGTTTTATTTTCTTTCGAGATGTTCAACACCCCTTCTTAAGAGCAGTATGCCAGTTACGCCTTTGTCGTAATCTGCCTAACTTTGTGGTTAGCACCGCAAGCATGCCGGGAGCTACGCGAGGTTTCTTTAAGGAAGTTGCGGACAGTGTCCGGTTCTTGTCAGTTCAGTTTTCCAATGAATACCTTTTTTCGGTCGGGCGAAAGAAATTGCTTAAAGCCACATGCGACATGATTTTTCCAGTGCCTATGTATAGGTTAGTTAATAGCGAGGGAGAAGGCAATGATGTTCTTAAGCGTGTTAAGAAAATGCAAATTCAGCCTAGTGCAAAAAGCTTTTTCTTTAAATTACCATCCGGAACACTACTGGTTAAGACTTTTTTAAAAGATAGAGGAGTTTATATGCCATGGGGTTCGATCTGTTTGAGCTGCAGAAAGCCGGAGACAATAGATCACGTTTTTCTGCATTGTTGGGAAGGGGTTTACTTCTCGGATGTTTTACAGAGAATTCTATAAAAGGAACTTCCTTTAGATTCACTGGGTATCAGGTTTTCAGCAGTAGAAAAAGAGGAGGGACTGCCTTTTGATCTTATATTGCTGCTTGGCCCCCATTGTCTATGGCGGGCAAGAAAGGCCGGTTACTACTGTGAACCTGACAGGCGTCCGGCCCGTATGCTTTTCCGCCAAAGCATTGCTCAGTACATTGATATACTCAAACATCAAGATTTTGTTCCGGAATGGCTCTCCAGGGTTGAACCTTTGGTGAACATGAAGGAATGTTAGCACTGTAATCACTAATATTTCCGTGACTGTTTTGTCATCACTTCTGTTTGTATGTTACTGTTTACAGTGACTTATATTGATGTGTGTACCTTGTGCAAAACCGGTAATAAAGAAAAAAGGCGCGAATAGCTTAGCAAGCTAACGCACTCAGTTCACGTACGCGAGCACAGCTGAGTGGCGCAGGTTCGAATCCCACCAAGCCTCAACTATTTATTTTTTTTGAATGTTTTTTTATCTACTGCTATATTTTCTAATGCGTTAGGTACTAAAACAGAATAAAAGCAATATAGCGTTCAAGTACGTATGTGGACTGTTTTTTTTTGCGCAACAGTTATTAGTAGTTTTATTTTCATTATTACACTTTTATTTATTTCATAATATAACAAAATTATGGACTAAGGGGAACATTGGGTCTGCTTGATTGGGAAGGGACTCGACAAGTGAGAAAACTCAAATAAAAAAAAAATTATTTGAGAAAAAACTGAGCATTTCACAGCTGGACCACCTTCTTTAAGGGTAGGCCCTAGGTATGCGCGAGACTTGCTATGACTCATCTCAAACTGTGGCAATTGAGGGAAGGCAATATCACCGAGAAGCAGTTCCAAAATATATTTTGCTTGATGTTTTTTGATTCCTCCAAAATAAGGGCTGCACAATTGTGATCGAGCCAAACCAAGAATTGCGGGCATGAAGTCTCGAGACAGAAAATGAGTAATGTTGATTGTTTGAAAAAATGCTCCTAATAAAAGGAAGAGTTATGGAGTGCTACGTAGCTTAACTCACAGTAGGAATTTTAGATATACATATAGATAGCTTAAAATGGACAATGTTGCACACACAGACATTGGTTAAATTTCGTTGTAGCACAGTTGAAGCATCCATGTAAAACTGAAGCGTCAAGAGAAGCTCATGCGTCCTCACTTTATTGCGCTTTAAATTGCTTGTATGTGTCCATGCAGCCATAATATATTTTAAAGCATTTGTTTCTCCTATAGTCTTCGTATTCAATAAAGCTGGCCCATAAGTTGTATCTTATGTAGCACTACAATTGAAGCGTAATCTGCATGGTGGTCTGAAACAATGCTTTTGAAAATCTCAAAACGAGCCAGCTCTATACACGACCATCTGAGCATCAATTATAAGCACCATTGTGTGTCCGTACATGTAAGTTGTGCACTCATACTTAATTATTTTTCTGACCACTCCCTCTACTCCTACCTACGCTGTAAGATAGCAAATCATCAACCTGGTTGAGCTACGTGCCTTTATTCTGTCTTCTTCTTCTCTTTTTCTTCTGTTCTACTTCATTTTCCTGTGTACTTCACAGAGGCATTATTCATGTGCATGAAGATTCACTGCCTATCGTAAAGTAAAGCAGAGAGGCAATTTTGCTTCATGCATCTGTATTTTAAATTTGCTCTCTTGATAACTTGCATGAAAGCTAATAACCAAATAGCTCGACATGTGTGTGGTCGCACCACAAGATACCAGGTGTTTATCTGTTACATCGCGTTCTAGAAATCCTGAATAGACCCCAGACGTTCATTTTGCCGTTTAGTTTTTTTTGTCATGCCGCGCACGCCTTGTTGCTTGTGGTTATTTTATCGGCTGTGTGCATTCTGGTTCAGCGGGTCGTCTTGGCTCATGGTCACCATTTATTCTACGATATAAAATTTCTATGCGTATTTATTTAGCGAATTAGCATGTTTTAAGAAGGAATAACTCAAGGAATAAACTTTGCAAGTCATCCCCGCCATGGTGGTCTAGTGTCTAGGGTACTCGGCTGCTGACGCACAGGTCGCGGGTTCGAATCCCAGCTGCGGCGGCTGCATGTGCAATGGAGGCGGAAATGCTGTAATCCCGTGTGCTAAGATTTGGGTGCACGTTAAAGAACCCTAGGTGGTCGAAATTTCCCGAGCCCTCCATTGCGGCGTACGTCTCTCATAATCACATGGTGGTTTTTGGACGTTAAACCCCACATATAAATCAAACAAAATTTGCAAGTGAGCGCTCGTCCTTTAGGCGTTTTTTTTCGTTTATGTGCTCGTCATTTTGGCACGGGACTAATTATTTCTGTATATATCCACTTTTTTATCACTCGACATTTTCCTTCTTCAATTTTCGCCGCCATTTATTTCTGAATTGTCGAAACTGACATCACGTACAATCACAATGACTATACTTTTTCTGTACGCGGTGTAGCACCCCACGGATCGAATGGTATTCGTATCTCAGACTGCCTTTTGATTCTAGTGACATGAACATCTCCAGTCCTATTAGTCTGCTCGCACTCCTTATTTTCCATATTTCCGTAAGAAAATTGCCATATGCTCCGTAGAACTTCCTTAAGGAAGTTTCCGTATACCCCATGAAGCGTTTCATATTTCCACATTGTTCCATATTTTCCGTAAGTAATTTTCCGTATATACCTCATGACTTCTGTATCTTTCCATATCTTCCATAAGAAACTTTTCATATGTTCCATATTATTTCCATATCCTTCCATATTTTCCTTAAAAAGTTTTCCGTATACGCCATACAACTTTCGGAAGTTTCTATGAAAGTCTGTATCTTTTCCGTATAGCTCATAAATAAATCGTACGGATTCCATATGTTTTCCGTAAGATTTCATACGAAATTTTTCAGAAGGGAATTCGTCCCTTGAGTTACTCAGCAATGCAATGTCATCGACAAAGCGCAGGTTACTAAGGTACTCTCGATAAACTCTTATCCCTGACTGTTCCCATTCTAGGCTTCTGAAAACCTCCTTTAAGCACGCAGTAAATGGCATTGGGGAGATTGTGTCCCCCTGCCTTACATCCTTCTTCATTGGTATTTTGTTGCTTTCTTTTTGAAGCACTATGGTAGCAGTTGATACCCTGTAGATTTCTTCCAGGATGTTTACATATACTTCATTGATGACCTGATTCCGCAGTGTCTGCATTACGGCTGACATTTCTACTGAATCAAACGCCATCTTGTAATCTATGAAGGCTATGTATAGTGGTTGGTTATATTCTGAGCACTTTTCTATTACCTGATTGATAGTATGAATGGGGTCAATTGTTGAGTAGCCTGTTCGAAATCTTTCTTGATCCTTTGGTTGATTGAATTCTAATGTTTTCTTTACTCTGTTAGCAATTACCTTTGGAAATAGATTGTATACTACTGAGAGCGAGCTAATCGGCATGTAATTCTTCAAGTCCTTGTCATCTCCTTTTTTATGTATTAAGATGATGTTAGCATTCTTCGAAGACTTTGGTACTCTTCCCATCAGGAGACACCTCGTAAACAGGGTGGCTGGTTTTCTAACAAAATCTGTCCTCCATCTTTCAGCAGATCTGATGTTACCAGATCTTCACCAGCAGCTTTGCCACTTTGCATGCTCTCCAAAGCTTTTCTGACTTCTATCATTCTGGTGGGGTGTCATCTGGGTTACCGCTACTTCTTATATTATTAAAGTCGTGGTTGTCTCGGCTACTGTACAGATCTCTGTAAAACTCCTCCGCTATTTTAACTATCCTATCCATATTGGTAGTTATTTGGCCTTCTTTGTCCCTTAGTGCATACACCCGATTTTTACCGATCCCAAGTTTCCTCTTCGCTGCTTTGACGCTTCCTCCGTTTTCCTGTGCGTGTTCAATTCTCTCCATGTTATACCTTTTTACATCGGAAATGTTATGCCTATTAATCAACTTCGATAGCTCTGCCAGTTCTATTTTGTCTGTTGTACTTGAGACTTTCATGATTTGACGCTTCTTAATGAGATTATTCGTTTTCTGGGTGAGCTTGCCAGTGTCTTGTCTAACTACCCTGCCTCCAACTTCCACTGCAGACTCCGTAATGATACTCGTGAGATCATCGTTCATTGTATATAGGCTAAGATTCGTTTCTTCACTAAAAGCCGAGTACCTGTTCTGAAGCGAGACTCTGAATTCCTGTACTTTCTCTCTCAGTGCGAGCTCATTGATTGGCTTCTTGCGTATCAGTTTCTGTCGATCCTTTTTAAAGTCTAGGCAAATTCGAGACCGTACCATTCTACGGTCACTGCATCGTGCCTTGCCAACCACTTCCACATCCTGCGCGATGCCTGTGTGTGCCCTCATTATAAACTCTATTTCGTTCTCATTTTCGCCATTAGGGCTCCTTCATGTCCTCTTGCAGTTTTCTTGTGATCGGTAGAAGGTTTCAAAATCCGCAAAATATTGCGTTCTGCGAATTCTACTAGTAGCTCTCCTCTGGCGTTTCTAGTACCGATGTCATATTCTCCTACTGCCTGGTCTTCAGCCTGCTTCTTCCCTACCTTTGCATAAAGCCTCCCATCAGTATTGTATACTGTGTATTTTGTAAAAGTGTCTTTAAGGTACGGCAAAATATGAACAGAGAAAATAGAGACGACACAAATTAGCGCTAGTTCATGTTGCCGGCCTGTTTATTATTTATGTTTTTCCCGCTATTGAATTTTTTCTTTAGAAGGGGCTGCTATCCTTATCCTATCAAGATGTTCAGCAAGTACCAACGCACCCCAGTGTGGATTCTTCTGCTTGTTATTGACCAGCAATCAATTACATATATTGTAATATTGAATAGTTTACATTGGCAACTATGCACTCTAAAGCACGGAGCTAGGTAAAAATGCTTTCATTTTTGTAAAGCTTTTGTACCGCCTTCAAGGTACCTAAACAATGTAGTTTAGCTATTGAATAATCTGCAAAAGTATTCAAGGGTACAGGAATGTTTTGCTTGCCTTCTCCAATCTGTTGCTTGTAGATAGATTTGTGTAGAATTGACCTGTAACGTGTTACAACATGCATACCTGTGTAATATATTGTAGAATACAGAAAGCACCATTTTACGATTATTTTTACTAGAGTTGTGTAGCTGTATCACCAAGTCGTAGCTCTACACCTAATGTGGCTGTTTGTTGCTCAATTTTACCTTGCACTTAGGCGTGCATATAGGAGTGAGCAACAAGCCCCCCCCCCCCCCCCCGCGCTTGCTTGTCACCTAAGACGGTGACCACAAAATTGCAACCTTAATTAACTAAGTAAAGGTGGGGGTGCTGTGGTGAACCTCCCCGCCACCCGGGTGCAGGGAAACCCTGCGCACGACCATGACTTTGCACCTCTGAGCGTGAGCTCTCAATAGCTTTCTGTTAAAGAGGAGGGATTTTATAGTGGTAGTTTAGTGTAAGATGTGGAAAAACAAAGTTGTGGAACAGACTCACTGATACATGCCGTAGGGTTAAATGCAGTGCCAATGAAATCGTGAGAGAAGGTTATTCTGCAATATTATATTAGAGAAACTAACTGAGCTAATTCCTTTATCATAATAGCTGGCTTTTCTTGATTGCTTATGAACCTACACCCCTCTGAACTGATGTATTTTGGTTTTTTTCAAAGCAACATGAAGTCAAAGCTATGTGGTTCGACTATAAATCCAGATGAATATTTCTATATATATTAAAAATACATCACTATTTCGAAAAGGCATGAGTGATCAATTGCAATGACGATTCATGTGCTGCGCTAAATTGTATGCTTCACTGCTTGCAAAGTTTTTAAGTTCTCTCTTGCAGTTTTGCAATACAGCTGTGGTGCCACTACAATGGTTCTGCAAGAGACCCTATTATCAGTGTAAAGATGAAAAAATTAGAAAGGTAATCCTGAAGCTGTCTCATTCGCGGTTACTTTATTTGTTTGCAATTATAAAACACCGTTTTTGCAAGAATTGTTAACAAAAACAAACTAGCCTAATTTATTGTACTTTTGAAGCTAAATTGCTTGACAATGTAATGCGTGTTTCCAAAGGCAGGCATTATAACACTTCCAGCACCATTTATTGGCCTTAAACGATTCTAACATGTACAAAACAATGATCTGCAGATTGGTGGAAATGGTTTGATGGTACATGCTTTACAATCCTGTAATGTGTGCACACTTTCGTATCAACAATGAAGCAATTTATTGACCTGTGTGCAGCAAACGTGCTGTTGCTGCCTCAGGGCGGCCTAAATCTACAATGCGACGTTGGGTGTCAGCCTGATGCATATGCTCGATTGCACTTCACTAGCCAACGGCTATCAGAAACTCGTGCGTCAAGACTCTACAGACAAATGCTAGGCAATGGTCGTCAGAAACTCCAATTTCGGGCCTCTACAGACTTATGCTAGAGACTGGTCGTCAGAAACTCTAATGTCATCATTCTATAGACTAACTGTGCCTAATCACTACTAGACTCACATTAGGTACGCATTAGAAAGTGCTTTATACTGACAGTAGACAGTTTATTCATTGTGATGTCGACTAAGATCAGCCTGTTCTTAAAAGTACATTACATTTTCTTCGTGAGGATGTAGCCATTCCATCCCAACTGCTTGCCGTACTACTGCGTCCTGCATCGATTTCCGAACATTGAAGGCAGAAAAGCTTGATGTGTTTGTGAAGGCAGAAAAAGCTTGATGTGTTTGTAGTTTCATGCGTAATCACGCACACCCCTAATATGTTGCGGTTCGCAAACTACGCGCACGTTCTAGATCGTCCCAAAGTGCATCGGCAGCTGTATTTCAGAAATCAAGCTCATTACAGTTAGCGCCAACCTATGTATACTAGAGCACAACAAGAGAATAGGCTTTCTGACTGCTAACTGAAAAGTTTCGTTTTTTTCTCAATGGCGTGCAGCTAATGTACTCCTAATTACATCTTTGGTGGTAATTTCTGCCTTTAGGGCAATCATGACAAGTTGTACTTTAAATTCAATGATGTGGAACGCAACACAATAACATGGCAAATAAGGTTTACCATATATCGTGTAGTGTTCAAACTCACCGGAAATTCACGTCGCACATTGGTTGTCATCCAACCACGAGTCTTTGCATGCAAAATTTTACGCTAATTACGCTGAATGGTAATCTTTAATTACTGTGACTCCAATCTTATTGAACTACTGGGGCTGTAAATACTTTCAATTGCGTACAAGGAAACAGCACATGAAATTGAAAGCACCAAAAGGAATAAAAACGCACCAGCAGTCACCAGGCAGCCCTACGTAGCCATGAGTTAACTGAAAATCAGCCATAGCTACCACGCATCTCGCCGCGCCTCCAAGTCCTAAGTAGCCACAATGTTTGTGAGGGTGGAACAGACCACCTTTAGGATTTTCTCGTAGCCACGCTGTCTTCACAAAAACTTTTGCTTCGCGAATCCTTTTAGACATATTTTCGGACACGTGAGCAAATATAGACACTGCATCACACTCGCTGACAAGTTCCTGAGAAGTGGCAGCACGCTTTGTTGTTGCAGCCGAGGTGATAACAATGGCCTCTTATAACATTTTTGCCACGTCATAACTCGACTTATGTGAAAAAACTTCTTGCACGAAAATTTGCTGGTGAGTTTTTTCAACGCGGCCACGGCGTTTTTTTTTCGTTTTGTTTCGCACAGTTGGAAAAATCGGCCAACATTTCCTTGGGTAAAATGAAATAAAATAAAGCTTGGGGAACACCAAGTGTTGAACGTCAAACCAAAATATCGCATACAATAACAAAACAAATGACATAAAGTCAGCTTCAGTGCCAGCTGGAATTTTATTATTGTAGTTTCTTCGTTTGAGTGTGGTTTCGTTTGGAGCGGTATATGATGCGCCTGTTATTCTTCAGTTTTATGGATCCCTCGTACACTTATGCGAACTGCGGTGGACGTCTGTGTATAAAGCAGCATGCAACCAGATTCTGGAATGGCTGGCCTAATTTCTGATGTGGATGTATTTCACGGTCGAAGAGACCGGTGAAGGGAAACGGCGACTCGCTGTCTCTAAGTACTGCAACAGCAGCTACGTTTTTCCAAATGCGCCATCTTAACCTGATAAAGAAGCTGAAGATGAAGCCTGTGTTACAGACTCTGACCTAAAGTTTGAACTTCATTTTTTTACCATCTGAATCAATGTTTCTATAGTCAAAGTCACTACGAAATAGACAATTCTGGGGTCTTCTTTTATCTGCCGTAACAATTTTAATTAGCCGTACCAATTCACATAGGCTAGGTGAGTTCACACGGTACTTCTGGCTCGCTATGAATTTGTGGAATGATGTATTCATTTTTGATAAAAGGAAGCGTTTCATCTTGTTTACTGTAGTAAAGAAAGTTTCCACTTTTAAGACATGGCAATGAACGCATATCATGTGCCAATAAAATATTGCCAAGGAAAATGCCATATGGTAATATTGCGATATGCCATAGAAAATTCCTTATTTTCCTTCTTTTTACTATGTTGGGAAAAAACGTTAAAGAAAGTGACCTGTTCCGACTGCTCTAAATATCCGGAAATTTCGCATCTCTAGGCATATCAGAGAAGAGATTCTCGAATTGAAGAAGGGTGAAGGGTGGAAGGATAGGATTAAGTGACGCAGTAACTGTCCGTCAGGCGAGGACACCACAACCGCGACACTCGAGGGAGAAGGGGCAAAAAGCTAGGGGAAGAATTAGAGGGAATGGAGAGGCATGGATGTTGGGGGGGGGGGAGGGTAGTATAAAAGAGAACTGGCAGCATAACACAGAAAGACACAGATATTGAAGTTTCTATTGCTGTTCTATTGGTGGTCTATGTTCTATTGGATGTCGGCCATTTGCGCAACGTCGATGAAATTGACGGTGGCGAGCAGGGCAGAGCGCATATGATGGGTCGATCCTATCGGGCTGAGAATATCATCCACTGTAACAGACGACAGCTCCACCTGCTTGTAGTAACGCGCGAGTGTTTCGCGTTACGCGTTCCCGCTTTCGCCTGCTTTGATGGCGCGCCGTGAGTGGTTTTGGCTGGTGTAAGGAGCTGCTATCATGAAGAAACGCTTATTCTGATCGCTCTGACTTTTGTTCATGTATACTAGACTGTGTTTTTCATCGCCAATAACGATAGTCAACACTGAACATGCCCAATAGAAAAGCGGCGGACACGCTTGCTCGGTTCTGGGATGTGATATTACGGGCGAGTCACTGTAGGCTTCATTCATTGCTTACCCGCCACGGTGGTCGAATGGCGAATGTAGTCAGCCACTAGCCCCAGGTCGCGGGGTTGAATTCGGGCTACGGCGGCCGCATTTTCGATGGCGGCGAAATCGCTTCAGGCCCATAGGCTTAAATTTCTGGAGCCCTCCCGTACGGCGTCTCCCATATTCACATGGGGATTTTGGACGTTAAACACAAACACTTATATTATTGGTTCATTCCTTGGTGCTACTTCATGAATTCGATATTTGTGGTGCTGAAGCTAAGTTAGACCTTCGTTATGCGTGTCCTCATTGTGATCACGGGGCTGGTATTTTACACCTACAGTTTATCCTATGTTTACCTACACGAATTTATGAGGCAAGAGGCTTAGATACGTCGTTATCAACTCACACAGTCCCCTATTTATTCGTCTAAGATTATTTGATGGAGAATGCCATCTCATTTTTTTATCAGTCGATGTACTGATCCTCTCCACTATGGCGTCTATCATAATCATTAGGTGGTTTTGGGACGTTGTACTCCACATATCAATCAATCAGTCGCTGTACTGATCCTAACCCGCCAGTCTATGACTCTCAGCAGGGTATTGCCGTGGGTGTGAACCCGTGCTGCTTCGCGGCTGGGGGAGAGCACTGGTGTATCTTGGGCCTGGGAAGGTGCCGGTGTGGCTTGAAGGGGGCCAGTGCCCCTTTTTCATCTCCTGGCCTACACCCCGGCCCGCCACCCTTCGCACCACCATTTGAAAACTTGCTGTACCTAACAAGGCTTGCACTGCCTCCAAAGCAAAGGCAGTACGAAACTGATTTTGCATTGGCTCTATGATGAGACCACATTGCACCAAGCTTCGACGTCATGCGATGACGTGATAACGTGAATTCACGTGATGTTCTGATGAAATCACACTTTATGTTGGTGTCATGATGCCATATATTTTGTCATCAAGTGGTGGCTTTTTTCGATCACTTGACGTCGCTGACGCGGGACGCAGACGGTCGAGTTTCACGTTTGATGAGGCATCTAAAGTTTTCACCAAAAAAAAAATAACTGTTGTTGGCTTTGCCGTCCCACGGTGTCGGCATCAACAGGAGTGATGCAAAAATCATCGCGTGACGGCGTCGCCACACGATGCCATCTTGACATCACGAATCAATAGAATGTGTAAAGTCACCATGACAGTCCCATGATGAAGTTATGAGACGACACCATCGCTTTGCACTGCTTTGTTATCGTGTGATCGGCTCACCAATCATGGAGGCCAAGAAGAACCAAGTGAGGTGCTGAAAGTTTGGAATGCCTCCACTCATAAATCAGTGCAAAGCCACTTCCTATGTAGCAAGGAGGAGGAGGAAACAAGTTTAATGACGCTAAAGATGGGTCAGGTGAGGGCACGGGATGGGGTCAGCGAAGAAGAAGACAATGAGTCCTCAGGATGCTCTAGGTGGCTGAAAGTTCGTGCGCTGCGGAGACTCCTTTTGCTGAGCGTACGATCGGGAGTTGGTCCGCCGGCGTGAGCTGCGCAGAGCAGCCTCCCATCACTGCTGTCTCTCAGCCCCCGCAAAGGGGGGATGGGGCTTGTTTCGACAAGCTCTATATGTACGATGAAAGTCGGCTTGGAGACTCGAGCAGAGGCGACAGTAAGGTAAAGTGTCATGCGCGGGTGATCTTTAGAATGTATGCAGGAAGAAATCAAGGTGCCAATTTGTAGTCAGCGCCAAAGTATTTGCCAAGTCTCGGACAGCGATTTATGTGCTGATGGGTAGATAATGCTTGAATTGCAGTGATGTAATCTCAGGTTAAGTGAATAGGCACTGTCACACACTACAAACGGAAGGAAGACCGTCCACTACCTGGTTGACGAATGCTCGGGCTTGCTCATCCAAGGCTGTATTCCCCGCATGGCCACAATGCGCGGGTAGCCACAAAACGGTGATCGTTCATTAATGGGAAGGAAGGAATTGTAGGATACGGTGTGCGGGCGCATGAATTCGATGCATAGCAAAATTAGGAATGGCTGTTTTTGAGTCTCATATAAGGTATACCCCACCTGGGTGTGAGCAATTGCGTTAGCAATTGCTGCTTGTTTGCCTCAATTGCCTGGTCCACTCGGTTGAAGGTGGCCCTACAAAGTAATTTCTCGGCATTGTCTAATACTGCCACCGCAAAGGCAGCACGATGGGAGTATTCTGCGGCATCGACATAAGCGACCAAAGTCGAAGATGCGTAGCGCTTATGAGGTCATCTAGCTCTGGCTATCCGGTGGTAATATGAAACAGGTGGGTATTTTTAGGCAATGATGGCATCAAGCGACTGTCGCTAATGTGTTCTGGGGGTGATTTTGTGGAGGTGATGCCTCCTTTTTTTGAGGCGCTAAAGGAGCAGCCTTCCTGTTTTGGCTTGCGAAAGTCGGGCATAGTGGCTGAGGAGGTGCGCTCCGACTAGCTCATCAATTGTGTTATGCAACCGCTACTGGAGAAGATTGCTCGTAGCGGTGCCTTTAGGCAGGTGCAGAGCAGTTTATATGCTGTATGAATGTGGTGATATATCCGATTTTTCTCCAGAGATGAAAGGGTAAGTTAAGGGAGCGAATAAGCAATTTTACACAGGCAAAATGCTTGGATGAGGTGGCGTGTTTCCGCTTCGCGCATGCCTCTGCGGCGATCAGAAATCATCTTTTCAGGGCAGATAAGTTCTGAACTGAGCGCCACACATTGCCGATGGCTTGAAGCCGTTAATAAAGCCGTTATTTGAGACGTTATTGAAGCCGTTATTGAAACTTGGGAGGCCCAGAACTTGGATATTGTTAACCTGAGGGGTAAGTTGATTATCCGAATATACGGATATTCCTTGAGGGAAAGGGTCCCCGGGACGAATGAGATGGAGTGCAGATTAAGGAGCTGAGTGGCCGAGGCAAATGTTCCGCGCGTATTCTTGTACCTTTAGTGCTGCTCACTGCAGGGTGTATTCGATTCTGCCACAATTGCCCGTGGTGGTCAAAAGTGGGAAGTAATCGGCGTACAGTGAGTGTTGTAGAGCTGGTATGGTAGTTATTTTTGCGTGAGCGGATCAGAGGTATATTATAAAGGAAAGGAGACAGGACGGCCTCTTTCGGAGTGCCCCTTCTTCTGATAGTGAAGGCTGGAGATTTAACCGTTCCTAGGTGTATCTCGACGGTTCTGTTCGTCAAAAAAGCCGCAACATATTCGTAAGTGCAGAAATCCACGTTGAGCGCACTAGGTTCCTTATATTACCCGCATGTTGGACATTGTCGAATGCTTTAGTCAAGTACTAATATTGCTTTTGTAAGATGTGATAAGTTACGATGAAGTACCTCCTCTTTGAGCTGAAGCATCACATCTTGGGTGGAAAGCCCTGCCCTGAATACAAACATTGTAGGAGAGAAGAGGTGCTTTGTTTCCATAAATCTGTTATGCGATTGAGGATTACGTGCTCCATAAGTTCGCCAGCACATAAAATGAGGGAGATAGGGCGTCAGTTAGCTAGGTCGAGCGGTTCGCCTGGCTTTGTGGTTAATGTCACCATGGCATGTTTTCACTGGAGAGTCAGTGTGCCTTGTTTTAAGTGCTGGTTAAAACACTCAGTGAGAACCTTAACTGAGCCTGCGTCCATGTTGCGTAGCGATTTATTGGTTGCGTGTTCAGGTCCTCAAGCTCAGGTGGTGCGCAGCTGATGTAACGCAGCGCAAAGCTCTGCCTCCATTATGAGACGGTATAAATATTAGGGTGGAAGGCCCCCATATTCCGACACGGACTCACTCGCATACTGCTAAAAGTAGGTTTGAATTAGGGTTTGCACTATGTTATGCCCGTGCTTCTTCATTAGACGAATTACTCATGTTGTAAGTTTGCTAGTTTCAGCCTTCGATTTTGATGGTTCTAATAAGTTACGTAGAAAAGACCACGTTTTCTCAAAGTGAACGCTTCTATAGAGCTGATAACATAACTGCATCCTTTGTAGAGATGCAAGCTTATCGCCGTGCTCTTTGATAGGGGCGAGAGTCAACGACATGTGACGCAGCATAGTGCCGTTGTGCTTTTGCCGAAGCCAGCGTTTTTTCTTACTCTGGTAAACCTCCCATAGGCGCATCGAACGGCTATCCACCGGCTCGAGTATCCAATACCCCCATACCTCCATACTACGCCCCTTTTTGCCCTATACCCCGATACTATGGGGGTATGGGGCAAAAGCCTCTGAAGGAGCTGGACCTCACAGTGACGCGGTAACGAACTCTGAAACGCAGAGTAAAGATCACGTGATAAAAGACTCCCTACGAGGTAAAACTCAATTTTGACATACTTTTACTACATGCCTCAGGTGGTGTTAAAGCTATGTCATGTACCATCTTTTCCTCCAACACCAGGTATTAGTTTAAACGCGACCAAGTTTTCAGAGGTCATGAGCAGCAAAAACACCAAACTCGGGTAGTTTTTGCTTACAGTGGGGAGTACACAGTCACAGGCGCAGAGCTTCGGCCCTCTGTGTTTATTCCAGATGAGTGGAAAGATGTACTCATGGCATGACAGAAGCACCATACGCAGAAATCTAAGACCTTCACGCTTTGTCAAGCGGAAAACGCTAGCGTTTCTGGCCAGCCACAACTCGTCCACCAAGACTCCGTCTAGACACTAGCAGAAAAAAAAAAGGCACCAAAGCGTTCGCGGCACGTCTCATACGTGGCCCTATACCACAGTTACTGACGGATGATTTCAAGCTTGTACTCGCCCAAACACTGGCACCAACATGGCAGCGTTCATAGAGCGAGAAAAGGGGGAAAAACTTTATTCAACTCAGTAGGGAAAGGTGCGGTGGTGGAGTGTAAGAGGAGCCTACCCAGCGTAGGTCTCCACTACCCTCTTGGTCCAATTCAAGATCTGGTCCTGCACCTTGGGCACCGAGCTACACATAGCAGCCTTCCACTGCTCCTTACTAATAATATGTAGAGAATTAGGCGGTCGGTTTCAAGTACACCCCAACATGATATGGTCTAGGTTAGCTCTTTGTTGACAGGAAATGCACAAAGCGGAGGGGTGTACCGCAGGGTGTATCAGATGGCGAAAAGTTGGGGTAGGAAACATACGCGTCTGTAACTGCCGCCATGGTGTTTTATGGTAGCGCGAAGCTCCATGATGTAAGAGGGGGGGGGTCTTTAGTGCGCTGTAGGTGGAAGTGATTTGGTATTTCGTGGAAGGTTAAAAGATGATCTCTAAGGCACCATTAGAAGCCTGCGCTCAGCCGGTCATTCCTCGAGCTCAGGTATGAGCCGCCTCATTGCACTCAACCCCGCATAAGCGGGCGTCCATATGAGAGCAACGTCTTGCGTGGGAAGATATTTCTTAAGAGTTGAAAGGGCAGATCTAGATTTGACCTGCGCTGTAGTTGCGTATGGCAGTTTTGGAGTCACCTACATTCATAGTGATATTGGGGATGGATAGACCTAAAGTGATGACAGCCTCCTCTGCCTTCTCCGAAGAGTTGATAGTGACGGATGCCATTGTGAGCACTTTGCCGTTATAATCGACACTAGAGAGGGCGTAAAATGAAGAGAATTTGTATTTTGCCACATCGACATAGAACACATCAATTGCTCTATGCAAATTTTTCTGAAGAGCTTTTGTTCTTTGGATTCGACGCTTAGTGTGATATGTTGGATGCATGTTTTTAGAAAGGGGTAGCATGAGTAATTGTTCGTGTATGTTTTGGGGAATGTTGTATTCAGCATTGGTGAGTGAGGCGAAGTTAATTCAGGTAGACTATAAATTGTGGCGACATGCGCTTGTGGTCGCGCGCCTTGCTTATAGAGCTTTTAGATGGGCTTCACTGACTTCACATAGGGTATTTATGACTCCTGTGTGGTGGAGTCGTGCGTTAGAGGTATTGATTGCAATGTCTAGCGCGTATTTGTATACTCTGCGGAGGAGGATGTTGACCGATTCCTCCTCCTATGCTAATTTATAGTGAAGGTAAGAAAGAGTATATGTGATTTTACTAATCACAAAAGCTTGTATTACACGAAGTAGCTCTGACTCTTGGAGCCCTCCACTGTTTCCTGAGATTTTTCCTCTCAATCTTAGGGTGTTTTAAACGGTATTGCGTAAAGCTTCGAGTGTGTGCCTACAAAGTCGATTGTTTTCGATAAATAAACCTATCACACGAATGCGTGATACTCAAGGAATGTGGCACCCATTTATGTCAACTTCGATTAATGGAATGTGTTTGTTCCAACATTGCGTTGATAGAAGGAGTAACTCTAATTTACTCGTGGTACAATAAAGACTCATCTGAGATATTAGTGCTGTTATTATATATACAGCTGTTTGTATGGTGTCTTGAACGTGTCCATGTGAACCTCCTTTCACCCATAAGGTAATATCATCGGCATAGATGGAGAAGTTCAAGTCAGGGATACGTTCAAGAGCGTTGGGTATAGGTAGCATAGCCAGGTTAAAGCGGATTGGAGAGAGCACTGACCCTTGAGGTGTTCCGATGCTGCCTAGTGTAGAGGGTGAGGAATGTTCTGGTCCTATTGTTAATGTAGTTGTGCGCTCTGTAAGGAAGCTTATGATGTAATAGTACATTTTAGCGCCACAATAAATGCGTTTGAGGCCAGCATAGATATATAGTTGAGTTGGCTACGTTATTGAATGCTCCATGTATGTCCAGACCAAGGATTGCCTAAGTATCCTCGCTCCGGTTAAGAGTAATGATGTGTTGAAGGTGAAGCATCACATCTTGCGCCGAAAGTGATGCCCTAAAGTCAATCATTTCTGGAGTAAGTAGTCCATTATCCTGCACGTGTCTCTGGAAGTGTGCAAGCACAACATGCTCTAGTCTTTCCGAGACACGATGTTAGGGAAATGGCCTCAGATTTTCTACTAAGGGAGCATTGTTCGGTTTAGGTATAAATACGACTCTGGCATTTTACCACGAAGGTGGAAGGGTGCCGGTTTCAAAACAGTCAATAAAGTACTCAGTTAAAGCTTTGATAGAAATAGGGTCAAGATTTCTAAGTAATTTGTTGTTAACGCGGTCGGGGCCCGAAGCCGATGTGTAACGGAGTGTTGCGAGGGCGTGTCTAACTTCCGCTTCTGTTTTCGGCGCATCTAATGACTCATAAGGTTTCCCTGTGTAACGTGGTATAGAATCCTTACGAAATTGAGGTAAATGCAACGTGCGGGGGCTATCGAAGAGCTGTCCTAAATGGCCACTGTGCTCGTGTAACAATTTAGGGATAGCGTGACAGTGTCGTGAGCGAGAAGTTCTGGGGTCTAGCTTATGTCTAAAATTTGCCACGTTCGTTTATTGCTGAGGTGGTCATGCACTTCACAAAGCTGACCCCATTGTTGTGCGGCCAATTGAGTCGCGTATCACTCGATTTGTTGGTCTAGCTTCGCTATCCAAATGCAGAGTTTGCTCTTGTGGCACTGCTGTTTCCACCGTCACTGAAGTGACTGTTTTGCTTCCCACATGTGGAGAAACTTGGAATTGAGAGTAGTTATTGAGGTGTCTAGTGGCTGAGATTTCGTGTGAATTTCAACATCTTTTCGAAGCTGTTGAGTTCACTCAGTAAGGTCTGCAATACGTGAGGGAGAGGTTCCGTAGTGGGTCTCCCTAAACTTGTCCCATTCTGTGAGCATCAGTGGTTCATTGTGAGCATCAAAGGTCTAAACTTGTCCCATTCTGTGAGCATCAGCATCAGCATCAGTGGTGAGCATCAGTGGCGTGAGCATCAGCGAATAATCAGTGGTGGTGGACAACTTCAAAGCAGCGCTCGTCTATCTTGATGGATTTGATACGGTGGTATGCTCCGGTGCGTGCTGAGTCCTGTGTGCTTATGAGTAGAATGTTGCTTACAGGACTGATGTGGTATTGGTCATGTAGGGAGCTTGTGAGCACTTCCGCTTTTGGGACGGAATGTATAAGCTTCGGAAGTAGAGTGTCAGCACAGCTGAGGCCTCTACGTATTCACAGGACTATTTTGTAGTCGTCCGCTGGAAGTGGGCGGGGTCTGGCGGCACTGCGACGAGTCGATGAGAGAGCTTTTTGCGACTCTTCTTGCGAAGTGTTGATAGCAGGCGTCGATTTCTTCGGAGATGAAGTGGGCTTTCTGTCCCTGCCATACACCTGACGCCAGCTGCCTTCATCATCGTCGAGAGCTTCGGCGGAAGGAAGCTCATCTCCCTCTGCTTCGTAGATGAGTAAGTTGATAGGCCTAGATGGTAGGACCACCGAGTTAGTCGAACGCTGCGAAAGAGTCGATCTTCATGGACGCGACATGCGAAGCATTCACCTGAAGTCACTTCCGAAGATGTGGTCGATTCTGTAGAAAGCTTCACATTGGTTCAAGTTGCCATTGAATGGCTTAAGCAGTCAGAAACAGGAGTTTTGCCGGAGCGCTTGCGAAACGCGGCCGCTCCCGGTGGCGTCTATCGCGTCTTCCACAGAGCGAGAATTGCGGGCCGCGTTGCTGGACAGTAGCAGTCTTGTGGAGTCCGCACCAAACTGGTGAAGAATGTTTTCACTATGTCCACGGTGTGCCTTGAGCGAGCGGCCAAGGACGCACAAATAAGGCAGATCACTCTCCACGGCCAGACAATTGAAGTCAAAGCCTACATCGCACCCCCAGATCGAGCCATCCAAGGTATTGTATATCGAGCACATAATGGAGAATCGCCTCATGAGTTCCTGCAGGAACTACGGCTATCTAATCCGCTGCTACCTATTGTGCAGGCTCGGCGCATGGGCCGCACATCAAAGTCCGTGCTTATGCACTTTATGTCCTACACTTTTCTAGAGTAGGTCAAGTTTTGCGACTGAGTTTCTGGGGTCTACTCCTTCAGACCCAAAGTGGAGCCTTGTGCGAATTGCCGACGGACGGGGCATCGGAGAGGCGTCTGCCCAGTACCATTGGGCGCCCATTGCCTCGACTGCGGACAGCAACACCCGGCTGGCCAGCTGTGCTCCCCAACTCGCATTGCTTGTGGCGGAGCTCGCAAGTCCGGCGACAGACTTTGCCGCCGTCAATACTAACGTGGTAAGATCCAGTGGGGAAGAAATTCCTCACCACATCAGCCCCAGGATACGCCGGTCATTACCTTCGACCAAACTTCATTTCCTCTGTTGAATTCGGCAACTGATGGACAAAGCAGAAGTAGCAGTCTAAAACAGAACTTACCCCAAATGACGCCAATGGTGAACCAAGACCCGCAGCCGGTGAACTGTGTAAGGGGCGTCTCCCGTGGCTCCAGTAGTCGCTCAGATTCTGAAGATCTCTACTATCAGTGTAATATAGACCATCTCAACAAATAAAGTCAGGACCTGAAACAACAAATCATATTAATCCTCGAACGTTTAAATGCACTAACACACACAAAATTAACCGAACTGACCAAGGGCCAAAAACCAGTAGAAATTCGTGACTCTTCCCACTGACACACGTGATCATTCAGACACAAATATGCCCAGCTGATGACCATCCACCCAAGAAAAAAACGTCCTCTCGAAATCACGCACGATGTATCGGACGCATCAGCTCAAGCTCTTGAGGAGCATATTAATAAAGTAAAACAAAGAAGGCGATATGGGATTCACACAAATCTCGGAACAATTTGGTCGCCTGGAACAGGTTTTAACAGACCTAACAACTGAGCTTCTCACCCCCGAGCCCCCTTCATTATTTTCTCCCGCCTAATGATGTCTTCTCGCCCCTTTGATGAGCCCTCATTCCCTCAACCGTTCAGACGTTGGCAATAGAATTGTAGAGGCCAACAATGCAAAAAGGATAACTTATTTCTCCCCCTGCAGCAGGCGGCGCCAGTGCCATATGTCATCGCCGTACAGGAACTAAACAAACAATGCAATTTAGCAGGCTATAGTGAAATACAGCTTTAAACTTCTCGCACACTTTGGGTCAGCGCTTATGTTCATCGTAACAATGCACATGTTACCCATGACTTCCTATATGTATTGTGACTGCGTCTTCATTGAGCTCCTGCCACGCAATTCTCGATCTTCCACTTTATTTATAATAAATATCAACAGCCACCCCCGGGAAAATAAAGCTCACCTGTTGCGCACCCTCGCACGAGCCCTCTCTAATTTAGGCGCCATGCCTATAGTCTTAGTAGGTGATTTTAGTGCCTCTCATGGTGAATGGGGGTATAGGGCCTCTTTTGTTAAAGGACGACAACTCTGCACCATTATAAAGCAACACCGGCTGTTCCTTGCGACGTATACCACGCAAACTACTCGAATAGAAAACATTGTTAACAGCGACACGTGCCCAGATTTAACGCTTGTTAAGAACATCACTCATCTACAATGGGAGAACACTGGCCTCACCCTAGACAGTGATCACTATATAAATGATGTTAAGCTAAGCTTCAGGCCAGTAATCTTAGACCGCGGTACAGCTCAAAGTTATTGAAGACTGGGATCAATTGAGAAAACTTCGTGCGCTGAAACAGGCCATCTCCAATTCAGACTATGAGACATGGGTCGCATAGCTACAAAAAATTTGCTATTAGTGACTAAAAGAGCACCAACTGAGCACGCAAACGAGCTGGTGAATAGCCGTTTGAAGCGCTTATGGGAGGCTTACCAGAGTAAGAAAAGACATTGGCTTAGGAAAAAGCACAAGCGCTCATTGCTGCATCACATGTCGTTGACTCTCGCCCTTATCACAGAGCACGCCAATAAGCTTGCATCTCTACAATGGACGCAATTATGTTATGGAAGTGTTCACTTTGAGAAAACTTGTTTTTTTCTACGTAACCTATTAGAACCATCAAAAACGAAGGCTGAAACTAGCAAACTTACAACACGACTAATTCGCCTCACGAAGAAGCACGGGCATGGCATAGTGCAAACCCAAATTCTAACCTACTTTTCGCAGTATGCGACCACGTCCATGTCAAAATATGGGGGTCTTCCCAACTAAGATTTAGACTGTCCGATATTTGAGGCAGAGCTTTGTGGTGCATTACATCAGCTTCAGGACCTGACCATGTCACCAATAAATCACTACGCAACATGAACGCAGGCTCAGTCAAGGTTCTCACTGAGTATTTCAACCAGCACTTAGAACAAGGCACACTGACTTTCCAGTAGGAACGTGCCATGGTGACATTTACCACAAAGCCAGGCAAACCACTCGACCTAGCTAACTTCCGTGCTATATCGCTGACTTCATGTGCAGGCGAACGTATAGAGCACGTAATCCTCAATCGCATAACAGATTGATGGAAACAAAGCACCTCTTCCCTCCTATAATGTTTGTATTCTGGGCAGGGCTTTCCACCCAAGAAGTGATGCTTCAGCTGAAAGAGGAGGTACAAAATCACGACTTCCCCCACCTTGCAAAAGCAACACTGGCACTTCAGTAAAGCATTCGACAATGTTCAACATGCGACTATTATAAAAAACCTCAGTGCGCTCAACGTAGATTTCTGCACTTACAATTATGTTGCAGCCCTTTTGACGAAGTTAACCAGCGAGATACACCTAGGATCGGTTAAATCTCCAGCCTTAACCCTCAGAAGGAGGGGCACTCCGCAAGGAGCCGGCCACTCTCCTTAACTTTTTAATATATGTCTGATCCCCTCGCGCAAAAATAGCAACCATATCAGCTCTACAACACTCACTGTACACCGATTACATCCCACTGTGGACCACCACGGGTAATTGTGGCACAATCAAATACACCCTGCAGTAAGCAGCAGTAAAGGTACAAGAATACGGGCGGAATATTTGCCTCGGCTGCTCAGCTCCTTAATCTGCACTCCTTCTCATTCGTCCCAGGGACCCTGTCCCTCGACAAATATCCGTATATTCGGAAGATCAACTCACCCCTCAAGTAAACAATATTTAAGTTCTAGGCCTCTCAATTTTGAATAACGGCTTCAATAACGGCTTCAATAACGGCTTCAATAACGGCTCCAATAACAGCTTCAAGCCATCAGTAATGTATGGCGCTCGGTTCAAAACACATTCACCTGAAGAGATGATTTCTATTCACCGCAGAGGCATGCGCGAAGCGGACACACGCCATCTTGTCCAAGCATTCTGTCTGTGTAAAATTGCCTAATCCCTCCCTTATCTTTTCCTTTTATCTCTAGAGAGAAATAAGATAGATCGCCTCATTCGTACAGCATATAAACTGCTCTGCACCTGCCTAAAAGCACCGCCACGAGCAATCTTCTACAGTGGCGGTTGCATAACACAATTGATGACCGATTCGAAGCGCACCTCCTGAGCCACTATTCCCGACTTTCGCAATCCAAAACAGGAAGGCTGCTTATTTAGCGCCTCAAAATCAACCTCACAAGATGCACCACCTCCACAAAATTACCTCCAGAACACATTAGCGACAGTCTCTTGATGTCACCATTGCCTAAAAATACCCACCCCATTCATATTACCAACGAATAGCCAGAGCTAGATCACTTCATAAGCGCTGAGCATATTCGACTCTGGTCACTTATGTCGATGCCTCAGAACACTCCCATCGTCCTGCCTTTGCGGTGGCAGTATTAGACAATGCCCAGAAATTACTTTGTAGGGCCATCTTCAACCGAGTGGCTAAACCAATCGAGGCGGAAGAACCAGCAATTGCGTTAGCGATTGCTCACACCCAGGCGGGGTATACCTTATCAGACTCGAGAACAGCCATTCGTAATTTTGCTATGCATCAAATTCATGCGTCTTTATCGTACATATAAATCTTGTCGAAACAAGCCCAATCCCCCCTTTGCGGAGGCTGAGCGACAGGAGTGATGGGAGGCTGCTCTGTGCAGCTCACGACCAGTCGACCAACTCCCGATCGTACGCTCAGCAATAGGAGTCTCCGAAGCGCACGAACTTTCAGCCATCTAGAGCTGCCTGAGAGCAGCCGTCTTCTTCTTCGCTGACTTCATCCCGTGCCCTCACTTGACCCATTTTTAGCGCCAATAAAGTTGTTTACTCCTCCTCCTTGCTGCATAGAAAGTGGCTTTGCACTGATTTATGAGTGGAGACATTCCAAACTTTCAGCACCTTACTCAGTTCTTCTCGGCCTCGATGACTGGTGGGCCGATCACACGATAACAAAGCAGTGCAAAGCTACGTTGTCGTCTCATAACTTTATCATGGGACTGTCATAGTGACCTTACATATTCTAGTGATTCGTGATGTCACGATGAAGTCGTGTGGCTACGCCGTCACGCGATGATTTTCGCATCACTTCTCTTGATGCCGACACGGTGGGACGGCAAAGCCAACAACAGTTTTTTTTTGTGTGTGAAAGCCTTAGATGCCTCGTCAAGCGTGATACTCGACTGTTTGCGTCCCGCGTTAGCGACGTCAAGTGATCGAAAAAAACCACCACGTGTACAAAATATATTAAGTCACCGCACCACCACAAAATGTGATGTCATCAGAACATCATGTGAATTCACGTTATCACGACATCGCATGGCGTCGAAGCTTGGTGCAATATGGTCTCATCATGGAGGCAATGCGAAATCAGTTTCGAACTGCCTCTGCTTTGGAGGCAGTGCAAGCCTTGTTAGGTACAGCAAGTTTCCAATTGGTGGTGTGAAGGGTGGCGGGCCGGGGTGTCGGCCAGGGGATGAAAAAGGGGCACTGGCCCCCTTCAAGCCACACTGGCACCTTCCCAGGCCCAAGATACATCAGTGCTCTCCCCCAGCCGCGAAGCAGCACGGGTTCACACCCACGGCAATACCCTGCTGAGAGTCATAGACTGGCAGGTTAGGATCAGTACATCAATTGATTGATTGATATGTGGGGTTTAACGTCCCAAAACCACCTAAAGTTTTGATAGACGCCGCAGTGGAAAGGATAGGAACATCGACTGAGAAGAAAAATAAGATGGCATCCTCCATCAAATCATTTTAGACAATTGAATAGGGGACCCTTTGAGTTTATAACGAGGTATCTAAGCCTCTCACCCTAAGAAATTCACGTAAGTAATTATAGGATAAACTGCAGGTGTAAAATACCAGCCCCGTGATCAAAATGAGGACACAGATAACAAAAGTTTAACTTAGCTGCAGCAGCACAAACATCGAATTCATGAAGTAGCGCCAAGCAATGATGCAATAATATAAGTGTTGGGGCTTAACATCCCACAACCGCCATGTGATTATAAGAGACGCCGTAGTGGAGGGCTCCAGATATTCAAGCCCACGTTCCTGAAGCATTTTCGCCACCATCGAAATTGCGGCCACCACGGCCGGGATTCAACCCGGCGACCTGGGGCTAGTGGCCGACTACCTTCGCCATTAGACCACCGCAGTGGGTGAGCAATGAATGAAACATACAGTGACTTTCACGTAATATCACATCTCAGAACCGAGCAAGCGTGTCCGCCGCTTTCCTTATTTGGCAGGTTTAGTGATGAGTGTCGTTATTGGCGACGAACAACAGAGTCTAGTATGCATAAACGAAAGTCAGAGCCATCAGAATAAGCGTTTTTTCACTATATCAGCTCCTTACACCAGCCAAAAGCACTCACGGCGCGCGACCTAGCTGGCGAAAGCGGGAATGCGTCGTCTGCTCTGACCACCGGCACTCCGCTCTCCCGTAATGCTCCAGCGCCGATCCACCAGGGGAAGACGAGGCGCTGTGATTTCTAGAAAGGTCCATTTACAGTGATGGAAAATAAACCTTGGTGCATCTTTTTTTCTCCTGCTCAGCCCTCTCCGGGTAACGCGAAATACACGCGCGTTACTACAAGCAGTTGGGGGTGTCGTCTGTTACAGTGGATGATATTCTCGGCCCGATAGGATCGGTCCATCATATGCGCTCTGCCCTGCACGCCACTGTCAATTTCAAGGACGTTGCGCAACTGGCCGACCACCAATAGAACATAGACCACCAATAGACCACCATTAGAAACTTCAATATCTGTGTCTTTCTGTGTTATGCTGCCAGTTCTCTGTTATACTATCCCCCCCCCCCCGAACAGCCATGCCTCTCCATTCCTTCTAATTCTTCCCCTAGCTTTTTGCCCCTTCTTCCTCGAGTGTCGCAGTTGTGGTGTCCTCACTTGACAGACAGTTACTGCTCACTTAATCCCACCCTTCCACTCTTCACCCTTCTTCAATTCGAGAATCCCTTCTCTGATATGCCTAGAGATGCGAAATTTTCGGATATTTAGAGCAGCCAGAAAGGGTCAGTTTCTTTAACGTTTTTTCCCGAAATATTAAAAAAGGAAATTGACGAATTTTCTTCGGCATATGTCAATATTACCATATGGCATATCACATGGCAATATTTCATTGCCATATGATATGCGTTCATTGCCATACATTAAAAGCGGAAAATTTCTTTATTTCAATGAAAAAGATGAAACGCTTTCTTTATCACAAATGAATACATCATTTAATAGATCTATAGAAGGCCAGAAACACCTCTGTGAACTCACCTAACACTCCATGAATTGGTGCGGCTTATTATAATTGTTATGGCAGATAAAAAAATACCCCAGAAATTTCCAATTGGTAGTGCCTTCGACTATATAAAAATTGATTTAGATGGTAAAAATATGGAGTTCAAAATCTAAATCAGAGTCTGCATCACTGGCTTCATCTGTAGCTTTCATTATCAGGTTAAGATGCCGCATTGGGAAAACGTAGCTGCTGTTGCAGTGCTTACAGACAGCGAGTCCCCGTTTCTTGCCACCGGTCTCCTCGACCTTTAAATACATCCACATAAGAAATTAGGCCAGCCATTCCAGAACCTGCTTGCACGCTGCTTTATAAGCAGACGTGCACCGCAGGTGGCCGAAGTGTACGAGGGATCCATAAAACTGAAGAATAACGAGCGCATCATAAATTCCCACCACATAACCACACCCAAACGATGAAACTACATTAAGACAAGTTCAGCAGACGTTCAAGCTGACTTTCTGCTATTTGTTTTTTTGTTATTGTGTGCGATGTTTTTGTTTGACGTTCAACACTGGGTGTTCCCTAAGCTTTATTTGATTGCATTTTACTCCATGAAAATGTTGGTCGGCTTTTCCAACTGCGCGGAACAAAACCAAAAAAAAAACGGCGCGGCAGTGTTGAAAAGAACTTACCAGCAAATTTTCGTGCAAAACGTTTTTTCGCATAAATCGAGTCATGACGTGGCAAAAATGTTGTAAGAGGCGATTGTTATCTTCTCGGCCGCAACAATAAAGTGTGCTGCCACTTCTAAGGAACAAGTCAGCGAGTGTGATGCAGTGTCTATCTTTGCTTACGTGTCCGAAAATATGTCCCTAAAAGGATTCGCGAAGCAAAATTTTTTGTGAAGACAGCGTGGCTACGAGAAAATCCTAAAGGTGGTCTGTTCCACCCTCACAAACATTGTGGCTACTAAGAACTTAGAGGCGCGGTGAGATACGTGGTAGCTATGGCTGATTTTCAGTTAACTCATGGCTACGTAGGGCTGCCTGGTAAATGGTGGTGCGATTTTATTCATTTCGGTGCTTTCAGTTTCATCTGCTGTTTCCCTTGTGCGCAAATGACCGTAGTGACAACCCCAGTAGTCCGATGAGCTTGGAGTCACAGTAATTAAAGGACACCATTCGACGTCATTAGCGTAAAATATTGCATGCAAAGACTTGTGGTTGGATGACAACCAATATGCTACGTGAATGGCCGGTGGATTCGAACACGACACGATATAGGTTCAACCTTATTTGCCATGTTGTTGTGTTGCGTCCCACATCATCCAATTTAACGTACATCTTGTCATGATTGACCTAGTGGCAGAAATTACCACCAGCGATGTTATTAGGAGCATATTAGCTGCACGCCATTGGAAAAAAGGGAACGGAACTTTTCAGTTAGCAGTGACAAAGCCTATTTTCTGTTTGTGCTCAAGTATACTTAGATTGGCGCTAACTGTAATGAGCATGATTTCTGAAATACAGCTGCCGATGCACTGTGGGACGTCCTAGAACGTGCGCGTAGTTTGCGAACCGAACCATATTAGGGGTGTGCATGATTACGCATGAAACTACAAACACATCAAGCTTTTTCTGCCTTCACAAACACATCAAGCTTTTCTGCCTTCAATGTTTGGAAATCGATGTAGGACGCAGTAGTACGGCAAGCAGTTGGGATGGAATGGCTACACCCTCATAAAGAAAATTTAATCTACTTTTAGGAACAGGCTGATCTTAGTCGACATCGCAATGAATAAACTGTCTACTGTGAGTATAAATCACTTTCTAATGCGTACCTAATGTGAGTCTAGTAGTGATTAGGCACAGTTAGTCTATAGAATAATGACATTAGAAATTCTGAAGACCAGTCTCTAGCATAGGTCTATAGAGGCCCGAAATTGGAGTTTCTGACGACCATTGCCTAGCATTGGTCTATAGAGTCCTGACGCACGAGTTTCTGATAGCCGTTGGCTAGTGGAGTGCAATCGAGCATGTACATCAGGCTGACATCCAACTTCGCATTGTAGATTTAGGCCCTGTGCCAGCAAGAGCACGTTTGCTGCACACAGGTCAATAAATTGCTTCATTGTTAATACGAAAGTGTGCACACATTACAGGATTGTAAAGCATGCACCATCAAACCATTTCCACCAATCAGCAGATCATTGTTTTGTACATGTTAGAATCGTTTAATGCCAATAAATTGTGCTGGAAGTGTATAATGCCTGCCTTTGGAAACACGCATTACATTGTCAAGCAATTTAGCTTAAATAGTACAATAAATTAGGCTAGTTTCTTTTTGTTAACAATTCTTGCAAAAGTGGTGTTTTATAATTGCAAACAAATAAAATAACCGCAAATGAGACAGCTCCAGGATTACCTTTCGATTATTTTCAACTTTACACTGATAATAGGGTCTCTTGCAGAACCATCGTAGTGGCACCGCAGCTGCATTGAAAAACTGCAAGAGAGAACTTAAAAACTTTGCAGGCAGTGAAGCATACATTTTAGCGCAGCACATGAATCGTCATTGCAATTGATCACTCATGCCTTTTCGAAATAGTGATGTATTTTTATTAGTTATATTGAATTATTCATCTGGATTTAGTGTCGAACCACATAGGTTTGACTTCATGTTGCTTTGAAAAAAAACCACAATACATCAGTTCAGAGGGGTGTAGGTTCATAAGCAATCAAGAAAAAGCCAGCTATGTTGATAAAGGAATTAGCTCAGTCAGTTTCTATAATACAATATTGCAGAATAACCTTCTTTCACGATTTCATTGGCACTGCATGTAAGACTACGGCATGTATCAGTGAGTCTGTTCCACAACTTTGTTTTTCCACATCTTACACTAAACTTCCACTAAAAATCCCTCCTCTTTAGCAGAAAGGTACATAGAGCTCACGCTCAGAGGTGCAAAGTCATGGTCGTGCGCAGGGTTTCCCTGCACCCGGGTGGCGGGGAGGTTCACCACAGCACCCCCGCCTTTACTTAGTTAGTTAAGGTTGCAATTTTGTGGCCACCGTCTTAAGTGACAAGCAAGCGGAAGGGGGGGGGGGGCTTGTTTCTCACTACTATATGCACGCCTATGTGCAAGGTAGAATTGAGCAACAAACAGGCACATTAGGTGTAGAGATACGACTTGGTGATACAGCTACACAACTCTAGTGAAAACAATCGTAAAATGGTGCTTTCTGTAATCGACAATATATTACACAGGTATGCATGTTGTAACACGTTACAGGTCATTTCTACACATATCTATCTACAAGCAACAGATTGGAGGAAGCAAGCAAAACATTCCTGTACCCTTGAATACTTTTGCAGATTTTTCAATAGCTAAACTACATTGTTTAGGTACCTTGAAAGCGGTACAAAATTTTTACAAAAAAATAAAGGCATTTTGACCTAGCTCCGTGCTTCAAAGTGCATAGTTGCCAATGTAACTATTCGATATTGCAAAATATGTATTGATTGCTGGTCATTAACAAGCAGAAGAATCCACATTGGGGTGCGTTGGTACTTGCTGAACATCTTGATAAGATAAAGATAGCAGTGCCTTCTATAGAAAAAATTCAATAGCGGGAAAAACATAAATAATAAAAAGGGCAGCAACATGAACTAGCGCAAATTTGTGTCGTCTCTATTTTCTCTTTTCATATTTTGCCGTACGTTAAAAAAACTTTTAGGCAATGAATTTTCAACCCAACCAAAGACTAGCGTTAATCAAGATTCAAGGAAAGAGCACAACATTGTGTCGAACTCATGACTATTTTAGATCATGCAGATGCCAAAAATATCGCCTGAATCCACCCGTTACAAAGATAATACAATTTTGAGTGTAAGTACGAACTAAACGAGAAAATTGAATGTACAATTAGGAGTAAACTGCATCATAGGCCAAGACGCCGGCACAGAAAGTATAATGGATGCAACTGTCTATGTATTTCCTTGCACTTCTGTTTCCTCTCAAGTGCGTACATGCCCAGTATGGTTGTCATATATGTACTTCCATGACAGTATCAATTCATTCACAAATTTAACTGTGTAGTCCAAAGGCACTATCACACAGAATACACTTTTTGTGTGGTAGGCCTCTATGTCTTGTGAACTGTGTGACATGTGCACATTCATGGTATTTCCTTACATTGTGGTGAGAAAATGTTCCAAACAATGTGATGATACTTCAGTATGAGGTGGCTTCTTAGAAATGTTGTCCCTTATTCATATGATCAAACTCTCAGGTATATCGATTATTTGAGAAGGCTTTGTTAGAAAGGAATACGTACTTCCATGTTGCACAATGTTACTTAACTGACGATTGCGCTATAATTTATCAAAATACCACAAATCTGCTCACACACGTAAAAATTTGAAAACGAGCTGAAACAACAACCCCTGTAGCTTCCTTAAAAACGGATTTGCAACACTCTTGCAGCAACTTGTGCACATACAAAAAGTGTGCTTATTTACCTGCAATAAAATTTTTGACTTCTTTATTGTTTACTGTCGCTTTAAAAGCGCAAAAAGAAATTACACTTCTACTTGTAAAGAAACTGTTAGATAAATCTTTTTTGTCCGCTAAAATCAAAAACTTGCGTGAAAGCTATCATCACAATAAAAAAACATGAATATAAGTAAGTTTTCACTCCATACAGTTTCCCCGCAGTTTAAACAAAATGAGTGTTGATAGAGAAAACTTAAAACACCAACAAATCCTATAAGAGAAAATGTCGTTGCAACCAACCTTAAAACTTGATTGATATTTATCACAATGTAACACAAACACTAGGAGAGAGGACGCAACACGTGTCTTAACTTCGTATAAAAGGGTTTATTGCAACCGAACCACTAAAGTATACAGGATGAGCATCACACCAATAGTTTTTGTGCTTCCGTTGAAATAACCCATTTTGTTTAGAGTGAGTGAACCATTATCATTTTTGTGTTGTATTGAGCTAAATATTATCTAATATTTTACAAACATTGCTGATTTTTCTCTTATGCAACTCTTTAACAAGAACTTTTGCGTTGGTCAAGGCAGCAGTGACAAGAAACAGTTGTTCTCAAAACCAAAACGCCCGCAATTGTCGCAACGTTGGCTTCAGCAACACTCAATTTTCAAGAATTACACACCACATCATACATGTTCCATGTCCAAAGAACACTACACTGCAGTGCTAGGCATAAGATTAAGGACAGTGTATGCTATATCTCAATAGGTGCTATGTGTCCCGACAGTCCGACTGTGGCAACGAAACTAAACGCCTAGCACTTAATAGGCCTCGTCAGAGCTTGCAGAAAAACCATTCCAATCGTCTACTGCATCCTGTATTCTTTCTCGGGGCCACGAACAGCTGTCATCGCTAATACGTTACAGACAGCACATGAGATTACTTTCACACGAAACAAACGTTATAGCACACAAAAATCGCGAGTACTGAACTTGTCTTAGCCAAGTGTGTACTGCTACTTTAAAAGGTTATTCCTTGAATAAAAGGATCGTGGCACAATCAGAACAGGCATACCAGAACATGGTCTCTACTGACCGCAGGCTCAAGCTCGACTGCCGAAGCAGCCGCTTCCGTGCGCGCGTGAGCTCGTGCGCTGGAGCACCTAAAACCCAGGATGATACCCACAAAGTGTATGTTATATAAACTCATTGCCTTATGATTACGCGTAGATACTGTACCTATTTAGCACGATAGCTGAGGAAAGTCCGCATTTTTTTATAATCTTGGGACTTATTTCTCAAGGCAACTATGGCACCAGGTTTATTGCTTGTTGATGCCCCAGAATCCAAATCGTAAAAGCGTGCAAGGAAAAGGAACAGGCACAAACAATTATCTGTGTAATATCTGCAAGACAGAGAGGCGGACACTCCCTTGGTGATTGTTGAAAGCCTACGTGAAGTTCTAAAGAATTATTCTAGGACACGTGAGGGGGGACTCAGTCCCCCTTCAAGCAGGTCGGAAGAGACCAAGCCCCCTTGCCTTCTCCTCCTGTACTCTCCACCTATGGCTCACGACAATATTTCTGGCGGGCGATGCTGGCTACACCGTAGTGGTTGGTAACGCCAATGCCGCCACTTGGCTCTTTTGTCTGCTGTACATATACATTCAAAGCCGATGGCATTGCCTTGTCACAACAAGGACCTCTTTCTGAGAATCGCTCAGAGCTTAGACTGCTGGTGTGCTGCGTGTGAAGTAAAACCACCCCTCTTTACAGTCGATGATGCAAATAAGTCGCAGTGACGTGCTAATCTGATGGTGAGCTCGGCGACTGCTTCTACAACGCTGTGATTGAGATGTGGTTTCGGCGTCTGTCAAAAGAGTTGCGGTGTTTCTTACTGACTCCAAGTCCAAGACGTGAAACTGTGAGGAAGGTCTGAGTAGTGCGAATGTCCAAGGGCAGATCGAGACACCCTCTACAGATGAACTGCAATGCACAGTGGCAGCATCAAGGTATTGCCCCTCTCAAGCTGCATCTTCGGTTGTGGTCAGTGTACACAGGATGGAGGCAGCTTGGTCGTAGTCATATTTTCCAAAGGCAGTTATCAGCCTTTTGCTTCAGCTCATCTAGGACAGTTGTTTCACGCCTTTACACGTGTGCGATACCGCGGCACTATTTGGAAGACGGCGCTAGCCAGAAATTATATCTGCGACATTTTCTGAACCTCCAGGCTGCAGGAGTTTGTGCGACGTTCTGACAATGGTGAGGTAAACAGGTCTTTCGTCTGCCAAGCATGCCCAGATGCTGTCCTAGAATGAAGGCATAGGTCCCATAGGCAGTGGTGGGGTCCTGTTGCTCATAAGGGAGGAAGCGTGGAGGCCATTCCTTAGATGGAGACCCTACTAGCTATGACTTACGAAGGCAGAAAGCTTGAGCTAGAAGGTTCAGCTGTCAGACTGTGCCAATGAAATGAACGAGACACAAAACAATGCCAATTCACAAGGCTGGTTTTTTAATATATGACCCTGTTGTTACTCTGCAATACAAATATTGCCACAGTTCGACATTCGAAGAAGACGCGTGCAACAATTTGCGTTTTAAATCCGCCCCACAAGTAGCAAGAAAGCCGCGCCAAGGAACGCTGTCCTGTACGCGCTACGATGCTATGCCACGGGACTGGCACGAGACTCGATGTGAAGAGAAAGAGACCGACGAAGTTGGTGAAAGCGAGCAAAGGGAATTTCGGCTGATCAATTAGTTTTAAATTACGGGCACAGGTTAGCTCTAAATAAATAGTTTGTATAGTACCAGGTGCTATATTTATTGGTAACATTATGGCTGAGGTGCTGGGTATGAGTACAAAGCCACCACAGGCAAGGAAGAGCAGCTCAAATCATCGTAAATTGAAGCCAGAAGAATTAACACCTGTGCACCAACGCACGAGTCACCGACTACGTGTTGAGGAGCCCGAGTTTGGCCCCCTAATTGATTCACCAAGACCTGTTGAGACACACAAGCGTCACTGCGATGGCCACCCAGTCGATGCCACCTCCATCTCACCTCATCGTGTATTCGCCACGTAGACCAGAGGTCTTTCACGGTGACACCTTTGAAGATCCTGAGGACTGGCTGGAAGGCTTCGAGCACGTTGCACGTTTGAATGGTTGGGACGAATTCCGGAAACTTCCTTACGTTTGCGTCACCCTGCAAGATTCGGCATGTACGTGGCTGGAAAACCACGAAGCTTCCTTGCTGTCGTAGGACGATTTCCGAAGAGAGCTAATCGCAACCTATCCGAACACGGACCGCAAAGAGAAGGCAGAGGCTGCTCTTCTGCCGAGGAACCGACGGAATAACGAAAGCGTGGCCATGTACATACAAGGCAAGATGCGGCTTTCCCGCTGAGCCCACCAAAACATGGCCGAAGAAAAGAAATTGATGCACCTAATGCGCGTAGAAAAAAAAGAGATTTTTGCAGGCCTGGTGCATAATCCACCGCGAACGGTGGCGGAGTTTTGGTCCGAAGCAACGACTTTGGAAAGGACACTACAGCAACGTGCAAGACAGTACAACAGATATTGCAGCGTCTATTCAGTTAGGAAGGTGTCAAACATCCTCCACATCAACCTTGATGTCCTCCGAGAAATGGTGAGGGTTATAGTTAAGGAGGAGCTTCTGAAACTGTGACTAATGGAAAGTCCTCCAGCGATGCCCTCAATCACGGACGTTGTACGTGAAGAAGTGCGGCAAGCAATTCTTCGACCACAGACTGAGATGCCCCACCGCAAGCAACCAGAACTTCAGCTACAGCTGTTGTACGCGCAAGTCGTACGCCAGGACATCAGACGCCCGAACTTTGCACAAGCTCCAGTTATGCCACCAACGTTCGCTTGCAGTACGCCACCGCCGATGCCAGAGGCGAGACCCCTTAAAAGTGATGTATTGTGCTTTGCAGACCGGCCACCCCTCTGCTACCACTGTGGGGAGAGAGGTCATCTTTATTGGACATGCCACTACCATCCGGTCAGGCTACGTGGCTTCCCAGTGAATGCACCTTGCCCTCGTAACGGTGAGTGCCTTTACGAAATCGAAGAATTTTTATCTCGGCGCTGTGCCTCTCCAAACACTCAGTGACGTGAATCGCGGTCGATTGCACCGATGCGCACTAGGTCGCCGAGTGCACGCCCGTCACCTACTTTCCTTAGGCATCGTTCACAAAGCCCGTGACGTTAAAACTAGAACCAGCGACCTGTGGGGGCAGGGCCACTGATTTTAGGAAAACTGGAAACCCTCCATTGTGAACCGGATCAGACGACGACACGGACACAATAACGGATAAGACGGACAAGTGTAGTAATGGCGACGTGACATCCGAGCTACAAGTCGAAATCCACGACGTCGACACCATAGCGCTAATCGACACTGGTGCAGACTACTCCGTAAAAAGTAGCATGCTCACAATGAAGCTGAAGAAAGTGCTGACTCATTGGACCGGGCCGCAGATATGCACCGCCAGAGCGCACTTAGCCCCGTAGGATTGTGCCCAGCGAGTGTGGGAGTAAGAGGCCATGTGTATGTCAGCAGATTTATTGTTCTCCCCGAATGTTGCCGTAAGGCAATTCTGGGCATGAACTACCTGCAAGCAAACAGTGCCATTATTGACTCGCAGAAATCTCAAGTTTTTGTCTCCACTGAGAACGCTGTTGCCATGTGTCTTGCGGAGCAACCAACCGTTTCGTCTCTTCGTATTGTGGATGAAGGTGTGACAGTGCCGCCACGTAGCAGCGTGACAGTTGCCGTGAAAAGCGACGTTTTTCGCGAGTATGCCAGACTACCTGATGAAAATATTGAACTGCTACTGACAAAGGGGATACCCGTGGTGAGAGGTCTAGTAAACCTGCGGGATGAATATACTGATATTCTATTGACTAACTTTACCAGACAGGTAGAGCGTGTGGCGAAGGAAGAAGCCATAGCATCACTTCATGGCTACATAGAAGTCTCATAGGTTTTCACCATAGAAAAAGAACCAACAACTACCTCAGCACTGGACGTTGTCCTCCAGAAAATGGATATTGAGCAGAAGCTTTCATATCTGCAGAAATACCAGATTGTGGAGGTGATCGAAAAATTCGTAGAGTGTTTTTCCTCTTCATCAAAAGTCCGACATGCTCCCGTAGCAAAACACCACATTGTAATCGAAGGACAAGTTAGATCAGTATGTCAGCATCCATACCGAGTAGCTCCGAAGGAAAGGGAGGCGATAAAGAAGCAGGTACAGGATATGATCAACGACGATGTCAAACAGCCCTCCAAAAGCCCATGAGCATCGCCGGTAGTACTTGTGAAGAAAAAGGACAACACCATGCGGTTCTGTGTTGACTACAAAAACTCAACCTCGTCACGAAGCAGGACGTGTACCCACTCCAACGAGTCGACGTTACGTTAAAGAAACTGCGCAATGCTCACTTTTTCATCGATGAACCTAAAGAGCGGGTACTGGCAAATAGAATTCGACGAACGAGATCGTAGGAAGACGGCGTTTGTTACACCCGATGGACTCTACGAGTTCGAAGCACTCCCTTTGGTTTGTGTTCTGCTCCCGCTACCTTCCAGAGGGTGATGGGCACTGTGCTCTTCGGCCTCAAATGGTAGTCATTCCTTAAATATCTTGATGATGTGGTAATTTTTTCACTACGTTCGAATAGCGCGTACAGAGATTGAGAACGGTACTGGACGAGATTTGCATGGCTGCACTTACAATCAAACCCGAAAAGTGCCACTTTGGATTCTGTGACCTTCGGTTGCTTGGGCACATTGTCAGTTCTCACGGTGTCCACACAGACCAGGATATAATTACTGCCGTCGAAAATTTACCAAGGCCAAGAGACAGGAAGGCTATGCGACGTTTCCTGGGGCTTTGTGCTTACTTTAGGCGCTTCATTGCAAACCTCTTCAAGATTGCGGATCCACTGACCCGGCTTGCGAAGGAAGGTGTACCATTCATCTGGCAGAAAGAGCAAGAAGACGCCTTCTGTTAGTTATGACGGCATTTGCAGTCACCTCCCATACTCGCTCATTTTGATGAAGATGCCAAAACAGACATTTATATGGACGCCGGAAACGTTGACCTCGGTGCTATTCTTGTTCAGTGGCAGAACGGGGTAGTAAAAAATATTTCTTACGCCAGCCGCACTCTGTCGAAAGCTGAGTACAGTTATTCAGCTACAGAATAGGAATGTCTCGCAGTTATATGGGTCATCAATAAGTTCCGTCCATATCTATAACGTAGACCATTCCAAGCCACCAGCGACCATCATTCGTTGGGTTGGCCTGCAAACCTCAAGGTTCCTTCCGGAAGACTTGCTAGATGGCACCTGCGTTTACCGAAATATGACATCACCGTAGTCTATAAGCCTGGCCACAAGCACAATGACGCGGATTACCTGTCACGAGCCCCAGTTCAGACCTCATCTCCTGAGCATGAAGAAGATTCCGCCTTTCTTGGAGCTGTGAATGTGTCGCAGATGGCTTATGATCAGCAAATGGACCCACAATTACTTCTGCTCATTCAATACTTAGAGGGGCAGCAAGTCAAAGTACCGCAAGTTTTCGTCCGTGGACTACGTTCCTACGGCCTCCGCAACAACGTTCTGTACAAGAGAAACTTCGAACACACCGGTGAAACGTTCCTGCTTCTGGTACCATAGTCACTGCGAGCGAAAGTATTAAAAGCGTGCCATTATGACTCATCAGCAGGTCACTTGGGCATTAGTAGGACTTTGGCAACAATCCGCCAGAGATATTAGTGGCCATAATTGATGGACTCAGTACAGCACAATGTCAGATCATGCCGAGAATGCCAAAGACGCAAAGTACCACCCCTAAAGCCAGCACGTCTTTTAAAACTAATAGAGCCACCGAAAGTCCCATTTGAACAGGTTTGAATGCATTTGCTGGTACCTTTTCCTATGTCATCGTTCGGGAAGCGCTGGATAGTTGTAGCGACCGACTACATGACCCGGTTTGCCGAGACGTCATCTCTCACAAAAGGAACGGCAAATGAAGTGGCTCAGTTTTTTGTGACCCAGATAGTGCTGTTACATGGCACACCTAAAGTTCCTATAGCTGACAAAGTAACTGAGTTCACTGCCAGGCTAGTACAGTCTGTCATGAAACTAAAGCATACCGACCACAAAATAACGGCAGCGTCCCATCCGCAAACTAACGGTTTAACAAAAAGCTGAACAGGACTCTTGATGACATAATCGCGATGTATGTGGACGTTGAACATCGAACTTGGGACACCATATTCCCGTATGCTACATTTGCATACAGTGCTGCCGCAAAAGAGACAACCCACTTCACGCCATTTCAACTTGTTTGTAGTCGGACAGTATTAACGACATTACACGTGATGCTGTCTGTCTACAGCACGAATGAAGAGGACGCTGACATCAGCGAATATGTAGAAAGGCATAGAGGTGCGACAACTAGCACGAAACCGCATCATTCAGCAGCGGGACGTCGACACGCGCCGTTACAGTCTAAGACGAAGGGACGTTCAGTACTCCCTGGAGACGAAGTGTTGGTCTGGACGCCTGTACGCGCACGTGGCCTGTCAGAAAAGCTTATGCGGCGCTATTTTGGACCTTATAGGGTTCTTCGTCAGTTCGGCTCAATAAACTATGAAGTGACCCCTGAAGGTCAAGTTTGCACAGCACGACGGAAGAATCTCCCGGAAGTTGTACATTTAGCACGGATGAAACCGTACTACGACCGTAACTGAACAAGCGAACTGACTGACTCACGTCGTTTAACATAAGGACAAGTCCTATTGTTTACAAACTGTCAGCAGGCAGTACGCGCCGGCCATGCGTGCTAGGAGGGGGGACTACTGCCGCTCTTCGTCATTCGCAAGAGACGCGTGCAGCAATTCGCGTTCTAAAAGCAGCCACACAAGTAGCAAGAAAGCCGCGCCATGGAACGCCGTCCTGCACGCGCCACGATGCTACACCATGGGACTGGCACGAGACTCGAGGTGAAAAGAAAAAGACCGACGAAGTTGGAGACAGTGAGCAAGGGACACTTTTTCTGACCAATGAGTTTTGAGTTACGGGCACATGTTTGCCCTAAATAAATAGTTTGTATAGTACCCGGTGCTATGTTTTTTGGTAATATATATATATATATATATATATATATATTTTATATATATATTGTGAGATGGCGTCAGGTACGAAGGAGCGATCGTTGTATTTTCAAAATAGACGAGCGAGCCAGCAAACGAACACGCTGCGAGAGACTCCGATCAAAATGATAACGATGACTTTTATGCGCAAGAGAAAATGCTGAACTACACAGTCAGCGCTCACACTATTTCCCCCATTCACGAAAGCGGTCAGCAAGCCGTCCATTTAGTAAGGGTAGGAGCGCTGGATATAAGCCTCCAGGCGAGACACATATACCATCTCCGTTTCGCGATGACGGCCTTAAAAAGCCAAAGTAATCGGTACAACGCGAAAATTTATGGCCACTGTTCGTTCAAGCTTGGTGTAAGGACTCAGGTATCTGTGAACAAATTTTTCAGAGGCTGGATGTACGAACAGGTATTCAGAAGAGCACTTAGTCGCCTGAATAGTATGACACAACTCGACCTGTCGCATCCCAACGAACTTTTTGCGGGGCCTGAATGATAGAGGTGTTGGCGCGGGCGATTGTGTGACAGTGGTTGACATGGCCAGTGGACTCTTCTGGAAGAGACGCAGATGGGACAGAGGGCGTGGACAAGAAGTTGGTTTCTAAAAAACATGGTTTACGGCGTTACATAAGCAAAAACAGGCTGTAACTTGTAGTGCATTGAATGGCAGTGTTTTAGGCAAACGTGCTGAAAGGTAGTATGTTTTCCTGTTCATGTGATCGGGCTGGACATTTATAGTGATCATGCCTGTCAAAGTTTTAAAAAACGCTCAGTGAGGCCATTTGTTTGTGGATGATACGCCGAGGTGGTCTTATAAATAGTATCGTAGGCCTGTATGAGTTGAACGAGCACCCGAGTAAGAAATGTCTCGCACGGTCATTCAGGAGAACACGAGAGTGCTGTGGCGCAAGAAAACGGCATGCAGGACAGTCAGACACTTCGGAGTCAGCGGAAGAAGGAAGATATGCCGTCTCAGCGTACTGAGTAAGATGGTCTATGGCAGTAACAATCCAGCGGTGACAGGCGCAGATAAGCGGAAAGGGTTCAGGTTCATATAAGACGAACTCGAATGAAGCATACAGACACAGCAGAAGTTGTAAAGGGCCGCAAAGAAGAGATGTCGAACCTTATCGGTTCTGACATCACAATAAAGAAGTGACGTACATGGAAACACTAGTAGAGAAGCCAGGCCAGAAGCGGTGAGTGTTGATGCGATCGTAGGTTTTATAAAAATCCAAGTGGCCAGCCATCGGGTCGTCATGAAAGGCTTCTAAATTAGAAGTCTAAGTGAGCGAGGTATGACTGGAACCCATCGACTACCGATAGGACGGTAAATTGGCCAAAGTAGCGCCCTATTAATAAGCTTGCAACGTGTGAGTTGTCATCGTAAGCGGTTGTTGGGAGGAAGGGACAAGCCGGTGAGCTAACTCTACGACAGTATGTCTCTCAACGTTCGAGCGAGTTGAGGTCTGCGGACGGAAGTAGGTCATCCGTTGCAATAAAATCGATAGGACTAAGACTGCTCATCTGCGTGGTCTCTTGGCAGAGCGGTGGTCAGCAGCAGGTAGATGCTTCAGGGTTTCGCAGCAGCGGACAGGGTCACAAAATGTTGGCGTCCTGGTGTTTTCGGCCTGCCAGGTATGTGACACTGTAGTCATAATTCTGCCGTCGAAGCACCCAACGACCTCAGGCGTCCTAACAAGTTCCTTAAGGAGAACAACCAACAGAACACATGCTGATCCGTGATGAACCTGAAGCGGCGGCCTTACAATTGGGGGCAAATTTTTCGCACAAACCACCCAATAGCCTTATATTTTTGTTCAGTGATACTGTAATTTCGTTCCGCTTGAGAAAGGGAGTACGGCTCACGTAAGCCACGACTTGCTCTTGCAAACCCTGGTCACGCTGCAGCAGGACAGTGCCAATTTTATGGACACTCGCGTCAGTGTGTAAAATAGTAGGTGCTGTGGGATCGAATTGGCAAAAAACTGGTCCTAATGGGAGGCATTGGTTCAGGGTTTAGAAAGTAGCTTCACAGTTATCTTTCCAAGTAAATGATGCACTGGTAAACAGTAGTTCGTGAAGAGGAGCCACGAGAGTGGCTAAATCACGGACAAACTATCGGAAGTAAAATGCTGAGCTGAAAGCTGTGAAGGTCTTTTATTGTGGTGGGCTTAGGAAAATGCAACACAGCGGTCACCTTGTCGGGATCAGGTTCGATGCGAAGTTTGCTGACAATGTGGCCTAACACTTTCATGCTGTGGCTCTCTAACCAACAAGTCTCGGTATTTAGCTGGAGAATGGCTTTGGCTAGACAAGTGAGCATCTCGTCTAGTCCTTCTAGGTGTTGCGAGAAGCTAGATGGAAAGATGACGATGTTGTCGAAGTAAATGAGACAGGTCTTTCATTTTGGGCCCCGCAGGAATGTATCGACCATTCGCTAAATTGTGACTGGGGAACTGCTGAGCCCAAAAGGCATCACAATAAATTCTAAGACACCACCAGGAGTAGCAAACGCTGTGTTTTTTTATCAGATTCATGCATCGGAATCTGCTAATAGCCTGATCGTAGGTCGAGGCTTGAAAAGTATTCTGCACCCTGTAAGGTATCAAGGGCATAGTCAATCCGAGGCATAGGATGTACATCCTTCCGGTAATTTTGTTTAGTGCTCTGTAATCAACGCAAAATCACACTCGTTTGTCCTTTTTCCTAATTACCTTATTGAAAAATGTCTGTCACAAGAATGGTGTATTAAACCATCTACCATTTTCGTGGAACATATTGCTGGAAATGTCGTTGGCATATAGTGTGTGGTGGGGTCTTGTAGAGTGGATGGTGGATGGCGTGCTTCAGCTGGCAATGCTGGAGCCTAAAGCAGCGTCAGAACCACTGTGACGAGCTGCTACTAAAAAAATAATAAAAGTAGGTGTATAAAAGCAATGTAGAAAGCACCCGTAAAAAAGGTGCGGCACCGCGGAATCTGTCCGGCCACCTTTGGATTCCCAACCGAGCACACCACCGCACCATGCCGACAAATAGCAACCTTGGTGCTAAAAAAGTAGTCTACTCGCAAACTCGCTGTTTGACTTCAGTTCTGTTTGTCAGTTACTCCAGATGAACGGCACTTGCACCTGCTACTATTATTTGCACATTTGGTAAACACGAGCTACTGCTGCCAGTAACGATTGCCACTGCGATAATGGCAACAGCGCTATGTTTTTGTCACAATTTACAACCGCAAGAAAGAAAAAAAAGATAACTCAGTGCACTGAGAAGCAGGTAGAATTTGTCGGCGGTTACTGCCAAGTTTATTATCCGTTTCTCGCTCCTTCCAAACGGCCACATAAGTTCAGGCTTCATGACGCTTCTATGCTGATTTGATAGATACGCTCAAACTATCGATTGTGAAGTTTTTCGCGCAAGGCACAGCGCAGTCGTGCAAGCGCACCGCTGTTGCTCTGTCATTAAAAACAACTACATAACGGCTTCACCAAAACAAATGTAGTGCGCTAGAAACATTCTGCTATCATATTGTTTCAGTAAGCATACAAATTGACGAGTCTGTGTTCTCGCATAAAAGCCAGCGAAGTGCCGGCGAGTGCCACCGGAGCCTGTCCGTGAGGTGAGGCCGACGTTTGGTGGAAGTGATGCAAGCACTCCACGTCGATGTTTATCGCTTCTTGCGCGAACGCCGTACACAATAAAAAGGATTCATTTAGTGTCAATATTGCTACAGCTCTGGTGTATTGTCACTTTTACTCGTCAAAATTGTGTATTCTGAAACCCAGAAGCGCGGATAAAACTTGCACGGGCTTGGTCGGCAGGACTAACCTTCGGTGAAAATCGTGATGGAAGGACAGAAGGGTGGGAGTGAAATTTGCTAGTGCTCGTCTCGATGCATGTCGAACGTGAAAGTTTATGCATATTCGCACGCATTTTGTTAACATATAGGTAACACTCAAGCAATAGAGTGTGCTTCCAGCGTGGCGACATCAAGTGACCGCTGTGTTCTCTTCTAAAATTGAGAGGGGCAATTGCGAACTAGAGATCATTTATTTCTCGACAACTGCTCACTGATGTAAAATATTTTTTGTCACTGTTCATAGTGACACCTTTAATCTTCTAAACATCACAACAAAGAAGCACCTGGCGGATGTCAAACTGGTGTAAGTACGTGTGCGAAATGTAAACATATTCACGGCCGAATAGTCTACGCGCCACAAAAATTGAAGCGTTGTCGACAACACAGCAATAAAAATAAACGTGCCAGAAAGCGTAATGAGCAGCATTGGTTTCTTTTGACCTTAAACATATATCTCTGCGCATTAAAGAATGAAACACTACAAATAAGTGATTTCACGTACTGCCATCTGCTTCTTCATCATGCCACCGTCATCCACCTTATTCACAAAGCCTTCCACCAAACACAATTTGCCTCGCAACCATCAGCCGGCATTTTCCACCGTCACCACTACTGGCTCACCACCAACACCGCCATCTGCCACCATTTTTTTCACTCAAGCCGTCATCAGCTGGCTTTTTCCACCGTCACTACCTTTAACTCGCCACTACCACCACCATCTACAATCATTTATTACACTCTCGCCATCATCTGCCATCATGTCCGCTGCAGTTTCCACCATATCCACTAACATTTCCATCATATCCACTATTTTTTCCACCATATCCACCAACGATTCCAGCATCCACTAACCCAGGATTTTCAATAGGGTAGGACAATAGGAGCAGAGCAAGGGCTTGCTGAAGGCATGATAACGTTGCGTGCGAGCATGTCATTGACTTGTTCCTCAATAACCTTGCGTTCTGAAGACGAAGCATGGTAAGGGCTTCGGCGAATGATACAGTAACCGTGTGTAGCGATGCGCAGAGAAGCCGCTGTAGTTTGAACCAAGCTATCCGAGCTAACGTCAATACAAGTCTGGTGTTTTGTTAAAAGGGCTATTAAGTCTTCAGTTTGCGTTGTAGTAAGATATAGACTCAAAGTGGCTTTAAGCCGATTATATGAACCTCCTGGTGGCGTACACTTAGCGACTGATGTTTGAGACTATACAGTGAAAACACATGCCGGTGCAATGTCTATAAGGCTGGCAACAATGAACCCCTCTCGCAGTAGTTGCGGCTCAATTTTCATGTAGACGGTGAGACTGACATGGTCACGCGAAAACTGCACCAACAAGAGGCGATGGCGATTCCTTGGAAGATGCAGCACTGATCAGGGGACAACCACTGCGTAATCGTCAATGTTATCGCTCGACCTAAAGGTGAGGATACGTTCTTAGGCCGGGGGCAGTACAAAATCTGCAGCTGGGACAAGATGATGATGATAAGTTGTGAGCACTAGAGTGCTCAGTGCCCGTAGTGTGAAAAGCAAGCAGACCACACGAAATGACAGTGGAAGCAGCTGATAGGAAGTCCCAGGCCACTATAAACGTTTTAGCACACGAAGAACGCACAGCAAGTTGTATAAGGTGGCAAATTTCGTCGATCATAACACGAACTTTGCATTCTACACTTGTGTAAAATTGATTGTCATTAGCACCAAATAACAGCAGAGCAACTTATGGAGTTTCTATTTTTTGTAGACGATGATACATTTCACGATCAATGACTGAAATGGCTGCTCCAGTGTCCACGAGGGCATCAACCAAAATGCCTTCTAAACAAACATTGACTAAACTTCCAGGGAACGAAAGAGGAATTGCGACACTTTGACGACACACAGTTTCTTCTTCAAAAACTTCAGCTTATAGTTTTCCGAGTGGCTTTCGAAGGGCATCAGGGCAGAAAGTAAAGGCGAAGCAGTATGGCGGAAGGGCGACAGTGATCGACGGCGGGGTGAGCGGGAAGAACGAGGGTCACTTTGGGCAGAGGAGTTGAAGACGAACGTTGCGACGAGAGAAAGATGGTTCCTTGAGCATAGAGGTCAATTCCCGGAGCACGGTCACGCTCGTACGAAGAATAACCTCGTCGTTTATCTTGCTGGTGCGGGCGGCAAAAGCCGGAATGTGTTCTCGTATGCCACAGTAGTAACAAACGGAGCGCGTTGGGCGCCAGGCAGGGAAGTGTGGTCGTAGTGATGCCTCGGCTGCCATCACAGCCAAAAGGTCATATACAAATTCTTCAGCTGCAGGTTGAGTTGGTGCAGGAGGCCGTGAGATGACTTCGGCTTATAGGCACATGTAAAGGCGCAGGTGGCGGGAAACGTGCGACGCTCGTTTCTCCCGCAGACTAGGAGGGGGCGAGCGGACAGGTGAAGTAGATACGATGGCAGGAACAACGCTGTGAAGTTCGTCTCTCATTATAAGTGGAATTGGAGTCCGCAGCTCATGCTGGTTAGTAAGACGAGTGTCACAGGGGGCGTGTGGAAGGCGCATTGAGTAGATTGTGTCCAGGCGAAGGAAGGTGGTAAAGACATTTTACACTGTTGTCGGGCTCTGCATCACTATTGCATTAAAGGCGACGGAGTTGATGCTTTTCGGTGCATGGCGAATAAGATCAGCTTCCTGCATATCACTCTAGGCGCGGCGACATGGGGCCAGAACATCTTCAATATACGATGTGTGCAATTCGTCGGGCCCCTAGGTGCTGGCAGTGACCTTCTGTTTCACTACCGCCGAGTGTCCTGCAGAAGTGCTGAATATCTGAAGTAGCTGCACCGTGAATGCTGACCAATCAGGAAAGTCGCGTTCGTGGTTATAGTACCACGTCTTAGCCACCTCTTTCATATAAAAGGGAACATAGCGCAGCTTGCGTGCCTCATCCCAGTATTTGCAAGCACTGGTGTGGTCGTAACTGTGCTACCATTCTTCTACGTCTTCACCGAAAAGGCCAGAAAACACTGGAGGGTCTCGCTGCAAGGTACTCATGATGTGGTGAGGCCCAGCAGGCTGAGCGAGTGTGACGAAGGCAGCAGGGGGTGGTGCGTCGTTTTGTGTCATCACTGCTGGCAAGCACATGAGTCGACCAGACCGGAGCTCAAGGGGTGACCGGTAGAGCATGAGGACCTCGGAATCACAGCACGCTCCACCACTTGTGAGACGACGTCACGTACAAATGAGCGACCGTTGTATTCTCCACACAGCTGTGCTAGCCAGAAAAGAAACACGCGACGAGGCGAAAGACTCCATTGATGATGATCACTATGATGTGTATGTGCAGGGGAAGATGATGAACCACCACAGTTATATATATATATATATGTATTATGTACATTCTCCTGGAAGAATTTTCATTTCCAGCTATAACGGCTTCCATTTCTGACCAGAACGACTTTCATTTTCGGCCAGAAAAAATTTGGCTGGGAACTTTTTCCTGCCTCATAATGCGGCAGGGACTGAAAATGTTTTCCAGCTTGTTGAACGGAACTCGGATAGTTGGGCTGGTGATACTCACACGAGCAACACCAGCTGTAGCCATAGGGAAGAATGTGAGGAGAAGTGACAAGGTTCGAGAACACGCAGAGCCCGCATTCGACGGTACGCGGTTTTTGAAAACATACGGGCGTCCGCGAGATACCACGCGTTGTCTTGAGCACTGGGCATGCGCATTGACGCCTCAGCGTGTTTGATATTTAGTGGATGCGACAAAATTTTACTGGCGATGCGACAAGACGTGCGACCTTGCGCAGCCCAATATGCCAGCTACAGACGCTATGCAGCTTTTCTGAAAACTTACTGGAAACCGACCAAAACCGTGCGTTCTCTTGCATACTCGGCATGCTCACTGACATCACAGCGCGTTCCCTGCGTACGCAGACGTGCTGCGATCGCCCAACAAAATCTGCCTAATGAGGACGCCCATCATGGACATTGGGCGCGTCTTTCGCAGGTCTGAGACACGGCGCACGTCTCACAAAGACGCTATACGCCTCTCTTTTCACACGGAACGCATCCCACTGAGACACAGAACGCGTCAGGTTTCAATTGCGCCCAATTGGTCTTCAAGCCGAGATCAAAATTGTGACGCTGGCTGTCACAGGTCCCGTTAATTAGAGAGAGGATCGCCGCGCTAATTCTAAGGGCCGAAGTATCGGTCCCCTGAACTGCGCATCGAAAGCGCGGAGAATGTAAAGTGGTCCTATTTGGCGCGCAGCAGACGCCAGCTGTGGTTCAAAGAACGAGTCAGAGCCGAGAGTTGATAAAGAAAACAAATTTATATTCGCAAGCATGGCAGGTCAAACATGCAAACTCAGCAATATTTCAGTGCGATCTTTTACCATTCAAACAATAGACTACCCAATACAAACAGCAACACTCGAAACAACGGACACAAACGACAATACGGCGTACATTGGAAAAACATGCAAACTTAACGATTAAAGAGTTCAAAAATTTATTCAGTCCAAAGTCCTTGGAACAATGTTTGAATAATACTTTTTCAGAAGTCACTCACTTAAAGTCCAGAGCTGTCCAGCGCTGTCCGAGGTTTCCTGGAAATTGCTTTTCCAGGAAACCTCACGTCTTCGTTTGGCTGCCCTCCAAGCACTAAACTTCTTCGCCGGTAACACGTCGGTTCCCACGCGCAGGTGCTGCCACGCGTCTTTGCTCGCGGGTGGTAGACACACTCTTCTGTTTGTAATACAAGACTTCATTTCTCAAGTAGAAACACTCTTCATTACCTGCCTTGTCACTGAGGTCAGAAGCCTTCACCGACACGGCGGAATGACCCTTCGCACATTTGTGCGAAACGTCCTTCATCTCCTGCCTACACTCACTGGGTAAACTGTCTTTATCTCTTGCTTTGTCACTAAAGACAAAAGCCCTCGCCAACATGGCGGAAAGACCCTACGCACGCTGGCGCAAACTTCCTTCTTCTCTTGATGTTAATTCTCCACTGCTCGCTAAATTCCTTTCGTGCTATTTCCAGAAAATTCTAATAGTTTCGTCGGCTCGATGTTCAGCCAAGCCAGGGGAAAGAGCGAGACGTTTCGAGGACCATTCGCGACTCGTGACGCAACTCTGTATCACCACGCTCTTCGAGATTTTTTTAGCAGTCTCTTGCCAGCCGATGCAAGGAGGTTGGTTGGCGAAACTGCGCCTCCAACGGCGGACGGCGGGGGGGGGGGGGAGACGGCGCACCAGGGGAGTCCGGACGCTTGTTTGCTTCTTTAGCTCTGGCCTCGATGCGTCTCTCTGGCACTTGGTATCGTCACTGTTGCTAGATTTCGGTGCCGCGTGCTTTTTCGGAGCACTCGTTTGTGACACTGGCCCCCACTTTAAGAATATTATCACATAATATTCAAATGCACACAAATGAGCGCGAATAGTCACCACACAATTAATGTCCATCGCTCATGGCACGCCACATTCACAACAGAACACTCAATACAATTTCACTTTGCAATTCAAACTCACAACACTTGAAATATATCCACAGGTAGATGAGTGCAACACTTCATCACACATTTCAAACAACTTAGATGTACAAAGGTTTGTCTTTATCAAAATTCTACTATCATATTGATAACATCACGCCACTGCAGAAAGACTTTGCACTTGTGACACAGGATAACAACAAAAATAACACAACATAGTGCACTCAACACTGCCAAACGCATGGAAATCCAACTCAATCTACTATCCTGGGCACTTAGTGCTGCGTGCGGCGCCTATGCAACTGTTTGCGGTGCTCGCTCGATATCTTCCATATCTTATTGCTCTTGTTTTTTTTTGATGAACCCTTTCAAACGACGGTATCTTAGACGGCGTCTCAGCCATCGTTGACAATTTTGACCTCAGTAACAGGTCCTCACGTTCAACCGATCTGGTCAGATAATTCACCAGCTTGTTCACGTCACGCCATTGGGCCAGGCTGGCCGAGTACTTCACTTTTTCAGTGTTGGTCGGTTGAGGTCGTTCCGCCACATATCCAGCTGCACGGCACGTTGTCTCGTTTAACACGATCATCTCCCGATTGACTGTCTGTTGTACCCGCACTTCAACTTGAGGTTGGGTGCTGTCACGAGAAACCAATTCGGCCACCCCCATTAACATTTTCAGTGGAAGTGTCGAGGCTTTTGTTCCCGAACGAAGCGGGCACATCTCCGACTTTTCTTATCAACTCTTGACTCACTTCCGGTGGTGGTGACCCTACAGGAACCAGGAAGTGGCGCCACCCTTACAAGTTACAACGCTTTCTAGGAGGACCCTTCTTCCTGCCTCTGTGTGCATAAAAATGATACAGCTAACTTTGTCTACTTGGAACTTCAAACTGTGTATTGCTACGTGATGGTGAAACTTCTTCCGCTAAAGAAACGAGATGCGCCATTCCACGTACTTAACGTATATTTTTCCCCCAGACCTAAAAATTTAACATTCGCAGCACTCTTCAGTCGCGCCCTGAAGGCTATCGGCAGGGATCCCCTGGTGACCGCGGGTGATTTCAACACTCACAGCACACTCTGGGGATATGTGCGCGTTCAGAAGCGGGTGCGCAAGCTGGCGGAACTTGTGTCTTTGCTAGGCCTCACTCTTCACACTGACCCTGCCCATCCAACGCGCGTAGGTATTTCAGTGACTTGGGACATGTGTCCGGACATTACCTTCACCAAAAACATTAGACATGCAGACTGGGCCCACACAGAGGAAACCCTCGGTAGTGACCACTGCATACTCAACGCCGCCCTCACAAGCAAACAAATCACAAGGCCCTATGCCCAAGCCCAATTTCTGACTAGACAAAGTTTCGGAAAACCCATTCAAATCTGGCCCCTATTCGCGAAACAGGTTACTATGCATAGTCACAGATGGCGCCGCCAAAAACACAATCCGAATCTCAAAATTCGCATTGCAGAGCTCACCCATTGAGTGGCAGAGTACGCGGCCCAGCTCACCGACTCGAATCGAGTAGACCGATGCAACACGGCTGCTAGACAAATGTCTAGCCGGAACACTGGGTATCTCTTTCGCGCCTTGACTGATCCGAGCCAAACCAGAGCCGAGACACAAAAATATCTCCAACGGGCAATTGATGCCTTCAACGAAGACATTTCAAAATTAGCACGCAAACTACACGATCAATACCTATGTGTCCAACATGACACTCAAGGGCCAGCGTACTTGTATGCAGGTTCCGAGAACGTGGAGATGGATCAACCGGTCCAGCTCCATGGCCTGAAGGTGACCCTGACTAAAAAGAAGCGAGAAATGGTGCCGGTGAGAGACACAGTAACAGTGAAATTACTTATTAGCCTTCTCGCCCTGGCCTGCGACGCACTGCTTGGGTACATAATCTCAATCTGGCTTGCTGGGACACCCATTGCAATCGAATAGAAGACCATCCTGGTCTTTTTCATTCATTCCGAAAGCGGGCAATTCCGAAAACACGGGCAACGTTCGCTCCATCTCTCTCACGTTTTGTGCGGGAAAGCTGATGGAGATTATGGTGCAAGATCATTTGTCCGAATTTTAGGAAAAGCAACACATGTTTGCAAACACAATGTTGGGGTTCCGCCCGCATCGGTCCGCACAGGATTTCCCGCTTCAATCAGATGACAAAAATTTGAATCCTGTCGAATAGCCTCTTAATGACAAAGTACTACTCGCCCTTGAATTGAAGGGGGCTTTTGACAAAGTCACACATGACATAACACTGGAGGGCCTTTCCCAAACCAACTGTGGACAAAACATGCTTCAATACACTCGACAATTTCACTCTGACCGACAGTCATACATTCGAATACAAGATGAAGAACAAGGCCCCTACAAATTAGGTGCGAGAGGCACCCCACAGGGTGCGGTCCTCTCAGCCCTATTATTCATTCTGCCTATGATGAAATTCACGGCTCAGCTGGATTATATTAAAGGCATACAGCACGGCCGTATGCCGACGATATTAACATATGGGCTAAACACGGATCGGTAGGAGACATAAAAGCCAACCTGCTGCAAGCGGCGGAGATCCTGGACGCCTACGCCCGTAGCTGTGGCCTCCACTGTTCCCTGACCAAATCGTAATTTGTGCTCATACGCCCATCGGCAAAGTGAACTGCCAAAAGTGAACTGTCATTACGAAGCGGACCCATCCTAGAACACGACGCGATCAGAGTACTGGGTCTGTTTATTCATAAACATCGCCGAGTCGATACAACATAGACAAAACCGTGTAAGGTGGAGGACCAGGTGCGCCGTATCGTCCTCGGAGTTTCCAACAAGCGTGGGTAGTTACGGTGCAAAGATGTTTTACGGCTGGCGCATGCATTCGTAACCAGTCGAGTCGTCTACTCGGCTCCTTACCTCCACCTGCGCAAGTTTGACGAGAACGCCCTTGAGGCCATTCTCAGTAAGATGTAAAAGCGTGCCTTCGATCTCCCAATAACCACGTCCAACCAGCGTCTTACGGGCCTGGGAATGGAAAACACTTTCGCATAGCTCCGGGAGGCACACTTTATTCACCAATGCAAGAGAGTTTCGAACACTCCGCCGGGTCACCGCCTATTAGCCCGACTACACGTGCACCACCCAACAGAGATGAAAGAGCACGTACGCATCCCAGAGGTCTGTAGATACGCCCTGCGCGTGTGCCCTCTTCCTTCCAACATGACACGTAATGACCACATTGGCAGGCGCCTTGCGTGGGCGGAGGCACATGTACCATTACCATGGGGAGTGGTACATGGCTGCAGTCATCCACCAAAACATCGTGGCTAATGGTCTCACATTCAGAGCACAGAACATAACACGAACGAAGGAAGCGCATGCCTCTCTTTCGGGAGAACAAGACGCGTAAGCTAGTTTGTGGGTTTCGCCAGAATCTATTTTTCCTGCCCACTGGGAGACCTTGTTTGAACCTAGCTGAACCTGCCACTCGCACATTACCTGGCTGCATGACATGAAACCAAGCTGGGCGTCATCGACATATGTAGAGCAGAACATACTGCGGGAGATGGACAGGTGCAAGGAAGTCATTTTGATAATAAAAAAAAACTACAACTAAGTACACTGTCTTGCGGTACTCCCGTTTCTGGAAAAAATGTATAAGAGGGAATACCTCCCACACGGACACGGAATGTCCGATTGGACGAGTAACTCTCGAATATGGAGAGCATTCTACCGCACACATCCATGTGAGACAAGTCAATATGCCAAAACGCCATGTTGTGTCGTAAGCCTTCTCGATATCGAGGAACACAGAGAAGAAGTATTGTTTGTAGACTAAAGGGTCTCAAATCTCTGCCTGGATAAGCTCCAAATAGCTGGCGGTGGATCTACTCTCTCAAAACCCACGCTGGCATTGGTCGAGCAGATTGTTTGTTTCAAGGAAACGTAAAAGTCGGCGGTTTATCATCTTTTCAAAAACTTTACAAAGGCAGCTTGTAAGTGCAATGGGCCTATACCTCGAAACTGAAGAAGGGTCCTTGCACTATTCTAAATAGGGAATAATTATATCCTCTTTTAGAAAATGGGAATGGCACCAGAAAACCAGATGGCATTGTACAAGCAAAGTAGGGTTTTGACATGCGAAACATTTCTTAGCGAACTTCGGCGACTTTGATCGTATCTATCTATCTATCTATCTCTCTATCTATCTATCTATCTATCTATCTATCTATCTATCTATCTATCTGTCTATCTACTATCTATCTATCTATCTATCTAGCCGCCTAAACATTTAGCTCTCCTGGCTGTTTCGATAATGGTATCAATACCAAACTTGGTACGGCATAACATGACTGTATGAAGAACATACTTGACTGATCATAACATGAAAATTATGATATGTATGTAATGAATGTCATTATTTACATTTTATGGTCCTGTAGCTCCCACGGTGGTAACGTTCGCATGGCACTTTGCAAAACTGGTCTGGTATGACATGACTGCATGGCGAACACAAGCGACAGGCCTTAACATGATAATCATGTGCGTGTCATGTAACAACATGACTACATGCCACGCTCATGATGCGCTCGTGGCCGTTTCGCTAGCGTCTAATATAACAAATTTGGTATTACGGTACGTGAATAGATAACAAAAGTATGTGACTAGTGCAAACAAGATGATCCTCAGATGCGTGTCATGCAACAACATTACTACATGTTAGGCCCATGTTGCGCTGGCAGCCGTTTTGCTAGGTTCACATGTACCAAACTCGGTTTCACGCAACGCTAATGGGCGACATAGTAAATTACTCATACAATCATGATAATTATGACATGCATGTCATGTAACAACATGACTACATGTTACATTCATGATGCGCTCGTGGCCGTTTCGCTAGCTTCACATATGCGAAATTGGTATTACGTGACGCCAACGAATGACAAAAGTATGTAATTGGTGCAAACATGAGAATCTTGAGATACGTGTCATGCGATAACATGACTACATGCCCCATTCTAGGTGCCAATACATCTAGACGTGACGCAGTGCGATGCTCACCGGCGTTCATTTTGCCGAATCACGCCAGCGTTCCCACGCCAGGCGCCGGTACTGACATATACTCGCAGGCGCTCGCCGTGCTGTGTTGCTTTAACGCACGCGCGTTTCAGCGCGTCCGGCGTCCCTCCGTCATGAAAAGAGAGAGACGCAGAGTTGTCTGGGTAACGCATCAGCATAGAGTATTGTTACTCTATGGCATCGACGCAAAACGCAGCTTGTCGTGTTTCTCGCTGATTGCCGGCAGGCCGCGCCGTCAGAGGCTGGTCATGCCTGGCGTTACACTATAGAGTGCTCGCGTTTTGCTAACGTAGCGTGGCTGCGCCCAGCGTGCGCGCGCGTCCACGCTACATTGGAGTATATTGGGCCCTTCATGATGCCCTCACGGCCGTTGTGCTAGCTCCACATATACCAAATTTGGTGATATTGGATGTGAATCGATGACGAAATATTTGACTGGTGCAAATATGATAATCCTGAAACGCGTGCCGTGTAAGAACACGACAACATACCACGCTCATAGCGTGCTCGTGGCAATTTCACTAGCTCCACATATAGTAAATTTGGTATCACGTGACGTGAATAGATGACGAAGGTAAGCGACACATCCAAACATGATAATCATTACATGGAAGTCATGTACGGCATCATTCTTCTCCACCTAGTGACGTTGTGCTGATTTTAATTTGACATATCAACATTTGTCATTCATGCTTCGCATATCGTTGATTCCCACTGTACGTGGGATCTGCCAATTTGTTTTGCGTTTCGATTGGTAGGTTTTTCAACATTTCGTACACCGCACTATCAGAACGTGGGGCGGAATGACTACAGAAGTTTAGTGATGTTTGGAGCTCAGCTAAGCCGAAAGCTTGGTTGTATGCTCCGTCTTTTGAAGATTTATTTTCTAGTGTCTGCTTTTCAATTCTTGTTTTGTATCATTGCAAAGCTTCACTATAGTGTGACGAGCTGGACACTTGTTCGAAGTGTGCGCCGAGGAAGTTTGCTTAATGTTCCAAGTGGTTAACTTGTGTGTTTACGAGAGGTAGTGAATGTACCTGTCTCCCTGCTAGTCTCTCAACCATGTTCCAGACTTTAGCCTCCTGTGTATATGAATTGATGCCTGATATTAAGTTGTGCCGACTTTTTCTACTGGCCTGTCGGCGCACCCTCCTGCCTTGAGACTTTATGTTTTTAAAATTTGTAAGATTCTCCGCTGTCGGAGAGTCTTAAAGCAGCTTCCATGCTTTATTTTGCTTTCTGCATGCAATCCCACACTCCCTGTTCCACCAAGGAACGTGTTGCCTGGTGGACCGTCCAGTTTGTGGGATACACTTTGTTGGAGCATCAATGAGAAGTGCTGTCAAAAATCTACAGCTGCATCTATACTTCATTGACATATGTCCGACCAACTTAAGCGAGTAGCTTCTCTGAACTCTACCCAGACCGCTTTTTCTGTCTGTCATCTGGGAGCATTTGGAGGACCTTTTTTTACTGGTGTACCTAGAATGATCGAAAAGTGGTCACTTCCGAAAGGATTGTTGATCATTTTCTAGTGAAGCAGAGGTACAAGCAATGGGGACACAATGCTGAGATCTATGCATGAGTAGGTTTTTTTGGCGGGGCTAAAGTATGTTGGCTTTTTCCTAGTCAACAGACACGCACCGAATAGGAACTGCTCAATTAGGCGACCTCGTGCATCGCAGCGAGAGTCGCCCCATAGACCATTATCTGCATTCAAGTCTCCAAGGACCACATAAGGCTCCGGTGTTCATCTATCAGTGACTGAGATATGTGTTTTTCGAGATGGTACTGTTAAGGTATGTAAAGAGAGCAGATGGTGGCAAGTCTGTTCGAAAGAACTGCTTGAACAGCCACTGCCTCGAGAGATGTTTGTAGTGGTAGATGTGCACATGCTACGCCTTGATCAACTATAGTGGCCACACCACCAGATCACGCTACAGCGTCATTGCGGGCTTTTCTGAATAATACATATTGACGTAGCAAATTGGTGTTCCTGGAATTTAAGTGCATCTCCTGTACACACAATACTTTTGGAGAATGTTGGTGTAAGAGTTCTTGGATGTCGCCGAAGTTTCTAAGCAGTCCTCAGACGTTCCATTGTTATATTTGTGTGTCCATTACGAGTGTAAATAGGTGCTGTGTGTACAAAAGAAGGATTGCATTAAGTCAGAAGCCCTTGTCAGGTCCCGTGATGATGTTTTTTTTACTTTCTGGCGCGCTCCAAAGAGCTTTGCTTGTCCTTCGGCGCTGAACACACCGTTAGGCTTGATGTTCTGTCCATCACCTCGAACTAGGTGCTGGATGTCCGCTCGTGGATCACGCGTGCGGGCATGTAAGTCTTAGGGCAATATGTCGAAACAGAAGGCACTGGGGTTTCAGGTCCGGAGGCCGGCAAGCCTTTTGGTTGCAAAAGAGCCTGTCATACTGGGCCTTGGTTCGGACTTCGAGACGAAGGCCCCCACTGGTCGTACGTGTAGCCTGATACTCTGGACCAAGGGTACTGGTGAGGCATTTGGAAACGAAAAACGGGCAGATATTTCTTGCGTTTTTTTCTTGCGTTTCACAGTGGATAATACAGAAGCGCGGGAAAATTTCTTTTTGCTTTTTCAATACATTTAGTGTTGCTTCGGTGTGCCCTGTCTTAGAAGGAGAGCGATCAGAGAGTTTATGAAATGAAAAAGAACCCACAAAGTATATATAAATTTGTCAGCCGTGCCAGCCGCCCACCATCGAGATCAAAATGGGGACGCGACAGTACAATTATAAAGGCATGCCAGCGCCAGCTGTACAAAGCCACTATAACCCAATAATATGTGATCAAAAGAAAGCACATAGACAAGGTTAACCCTTGCCGCCTGCAAGATTGAAGTGAACAGAAGTGAGGAGATGACAGGAAAAATTGGAAGAAAAAAAAGACGAAAATCAGGAGAGACAGAGAGACAGGAAAAGGCGACGGCCGATTTCCCCTGGGTGGGTCAGCCCGGAGGGCCGTCTACGTGAAGCTGGGGTCAAAGGGGTGTGTCGCCTCTGCCAGGGAGCCTAAAGGTCCAATCACATGGCGTCTGCTTAACCTCCCGAATCCCCTTTTCCCTGAACACGCCAACGCCACGCACGGTTAGCTGTGGAAGAGAGTTGAACCCACCCCCCCCCGTCGCTTGGGTCCGTGGTGTCGCTGCACACCAAACGCCTACTTACGCAGACGCCCCTGGGTACCCACGTTCACGTCAAGAGGCCGCACCGTCGCATTTTCGTCGCCAGATACCGCCGCCGCCACCACTGACAAAATACCACCCACCTGCCTCCCAGCGCTACGCGCCAAAGAAGACCGACGTTTGGCGCGCTCCTGACACTGCCCACTCTGCTACTACTGCGGAGAAGCTGGCCACACATGCCGCCGCGGCCAGTATCACCAAAAGGGCTCACGTGGCCTCGTCATCAACTCACCACCCCCGAAGCGTGGAGAGCGACGACGCGACATCGCTGACTACCTGACCACCACAGAGCGGGCACCTCGACGTTCCTCCCGTTCACCAACACCTCGAGTCTACAGGCCCCCTCACTGACGACAGCAGTACAGCAGCCTGAATAAGGGCCGTTCCGTGAGGACATATTCGGCAAACTGGGGGCATCAACTGATGGAGGTGCGGTTGCTGAGCGACGAAACATTGAACACCTTCCACTGCCACCGATGACGAAGCGTCGAAATGTTAACACGCCACAAGCCAGACAGAACCCTAAAGTAGAAACTTCCCGACCAGAAGGAGACCTGACGCCGCCGCGTGGAAGGGGTGGAGCAAACCGACGTAGCCGTGACCCGACGCCGCGACCAAACCGCAACGCATGACGTTCAACAAGCGACCTCGACGTAATATTCGACGGTCACAACGTCACCGCTCTCGTTGGCACTAGGCCGACTTTTCCGTCATCAAGCGGTCTTTCGCGACGAAGTTGAAGAAAGTGAATAGTGCTTAGCAAGAACCTGAAATCTTGACCACTTGGGGTCGTCTAATAACACCATAGGTAACCGGACCTATCATGCCAGCTTTCTAAGTCTACAGCTCTGCTCCAGGGATGTGATACTTGGGATGGACCTCTTAGATCAACATGGCGTCGTCATTACCAGAGGACTGAGGTAATAACGCTATCTACAGAAAAAGTGCTGCCGTCGCACACGTCGGCAGGAAGCCACGTCTTGTATATGCCGGAACACGAAGTCGCCATTTCTCCTCGCTTCAGCGTCAGCTTTTTCAGCTGCTCTCAAGAATAAACAGACTTGCAAGTCGTTGTTAAAGGCGACCGGAACTTCTTAATGAACCGCGAAATTTGCGTCGCCAGAGAAATAGCCGAGCGGCGAAGAGGTAACGCAAGAGTGTGGTGCTCACGAGCTTCAGTAATGAGCACAGGCACGTGAGCAAAGGTACAACGGTTGCCTACATAAAAAAAATACTGGAAGCCAGCAAAGCTTTCGCCGTCATCTATTCTGCCGAACGCACTCCTGCGACTCAAGCGTTTAAACCACCTTTTGACGTTAATCTGAGTTTTCCGATGCATAAACACGAGCAGCTCAAAAACCTGCTTCTAAAATAGAAAAATTGCTTTTCGTCGTCATCGAGAATTCAGCAGGCCCTTGTCGCGAAACATTGAATTGTAATAAAAGAAAATGTCAAGCCATTTTGCCAGAGTCTGTACAGAGTTTTGACGTAAGAACGTGAAGCCATAAAGAAACAAGTCAACGAAATTCTGCGCGACGACATCATCCAGCCTTCAAAAAGCCCATAAGCATCAACAGTGGTGGTAGTGAAGAAAAAAGATGGTACACTACGCTTCTTCGTTGACTATCGCCGACTCAACAAAATAACAACGAAGGACGTGTAGCTTCTTTTACGAATCGACAGAGCCCTTGATCGACACCACAACGCAAATTATTCCTCATCGACGGACCTCAATCAGAATTTCGCACCTCAAAGTAGGTGAGAGAGACAGAGGAAAAACTGCGTTCATAACACCAGACGGCATCTTCAAGTTTAAGGTCAAGCCCTATGGTCTTTGCTCAGCGCCTGTGATGCTCCAGCCTTTTATGGACACCGTGATCGCAGAATTGAAATGGCAGACTTGCCTCGAGTTCTTGGACAATGTCTCGTGTTTTTGTCAAGCTTTGAAAGCCAGCTACAGCGTCTCGAAGCTGTACTTCAAGCAATAAAAGCATTCGTACTCACCCTGAAGCCAGAAAAGTGCCGCTTTGCATAGGAGCAACTATTGTTCTTGGGACAAGTGATAAGCAAGTGCGGAGTATGCCGCGACATCCAGAAGACAACATATCGCTGTATTTTCGTCACGTGCCAGCAACAAAGCCGTGCGCCAATCTCTTGGCCTCTGTGCCTATTACAGGCGTTTCGTCAAAAACTTTCCCCGCATCGTCAAGCCACTCACTAACCTGACAAAGACCGACGACGAGTTCCAGGGGGAAACCTCACTGGAGTAATCATTTGAAGAACAAAATGACGCATGCAGACACGGAAATCCACACCGACGCAAGGAGTGTAAGTTTCAGAGCCGTCTTAGTGCAGAATGTTGATGGACTTGAAAGATTCGTCAGTTATGTGAGCCGGTCGCTATCTAAGGCGAAAGTCAACTATGACACAAATGTATAGGATTGCCTTGCCATTGCCTTGCCATCATTTGGGCTACCTCCAAATTTCGTGCTTGCCTCTACGGCTGGCCTTTCAAAGTTGTGAGTGACCACCATGCCCTCTGTTGGCTAGCTAACTTGAATGACCCTTCAGGTCGCCTTGCACGGTGGAGTCTGCGACTTCAGGAATTCGACATCACTGTCGTTTACAAGTCGGTGCGAAGGCACTCTGACGCCGACTGCCTGTCTTGCACCCCGTCGGCACACCACCGCAGGACAACGAGGACGGTGACTGATTTCTGGGAACCTTAAGCCTCGATGACTTTGCAAAATGACCGCGTGTGACGCTAAAACTAAGCACCTTGTGGAATACCTAGAGGGCAAGTCTGCCGTCGTTTCAAAGCTATTCAAGCAAGGACTGGGGTCGTTTTTCTTGCATAACGGCATCCTCGTCAACAATACTGGTTTTCACTACGTCGGGCAAACTACATTCTCGTCGTACCTTCAGCGTTACGTACAGAAGTTTTGGATGCTCTACACGATGACACGACGGCTGGACAACTCGAAGTTACGCGTACACCCTCGAGATTACAGAAGAAGTGTTACTAGCCACGACTTGTCATCGAAAACACTCGTTACGTCAGGACATTGCAAGACCGTCAACAATGAAAGACACCGCTGACTAGGCCAGCCGGAATTCTTCGGCCAATGGAGCCACCTAGCCGGCCGTTTCTGCAACTCGGGATGGACTTACCGGGGCCGTTCCCGAAGTTGAATTCCGGAAAAAAATGCATCGTCGTAGCTACTGACTACTTTGCCCACTACGCCGAAACATTTGGGCTCTGCCCAAAGACAATGCCACTGAGGTAGCGAAGTTCTTCGTCGAGAACATCGGCTTGCGTCACGGAGCTCCAGAAGTCCTCATCGCAGACAGAAGTATGGCCTTTACGGCATACTTAACTCAGGCAATCCTAAAGTGCAGCCAGACAACTCACCGCCAGACCGCTGCCTACCATTCGCAGACCAAAGGCATAACGAAGCGTTTCAATAAGACCATCACCGATATGCTGGCCATATACGTCGACGTCGAGCACAAGGCGTCGGATGCAATCCTTCTGTACGTTACTTTCGCGTACAAAACCGCCGTTTCAGCAACGACGTACATGACGCCATACAAGTTGGTCTAGGGAAGGAAACAGTCAATGACGCACGATGCCGTGCTGCCCAACGCCACCGATGAAAACCTTGACATCACCATTTACCTTCAGCGCGTGGAAGTAGCATGTCAACTCTACCGCCTGCGCAACAAGAATCAGCAGGCGATTGACAGCCGCCGTTACAATCTTCAACAAAGCTTCATGGAGTAGCAGCTTGGTGAGCGCGTCTGGGTGTGGATGCCGATGCATCGACGTGGACTCAGTAAAAAACTTCAATGATGGTACTAAGGAACACACAGAGTAGTTCGACCTCTCGGCCCACTCGGCTATACGAGGCTGTTCCCGACGGCATTACGAGCTGTCAACGGTGCTGTGCACGACCTGAAGTCATTCGTGTCGTGCTCCTCAAGCCATTTCATGCGTGAACTTGAGGACTTTTGTTGTTGTTGATTTGCTTTATAGCTTTTACTTAGTGTTTATTGTCTTTAATATTGTACCGTCGTCTTTGGTTAAAGCATCGGGACGATTTCTTTTTCTGTGGGGGAGATGCCACGTTCCTTTCTTCAAGTTTTGTTATCACCCCGTTACACTACGGTCACCGCAAACCGTGCCTACGATGTTCGAAAAGCTTCGAGGTAGATTGTTTCGTTAGGATTACGCCGACTTCATGAGTGTTTCAAATTATTTTGGAACCTACGTCGCCGCTAGCGATAACGCTATAAAATTTTATTTATTTATTTATTTACAGATACTGTTGTCTCGATACACGAGACATAGCAGGAGTGGGTACATTAGGAAAAGGAACGAACATACATTAAGCAATACCAAAGAAACATACAAAGCATTTAAAACATATTACAAAATATGATTAGGCAGTTCTTTCAAAAACAGTTTAATTGGTTTTCGCGTAGGGAACCATCTAGGTTGTTCCAAATTTCAACAACGGCTGGAAAAAAGGAATGCTTAAAGCAATTTACAATTGGCTGGAAGGAAACAATGTTGAGTGGGTGAGATCGGCGCGTGGTTCGTCTTGCTGAATCACAAAAAGTAATCGGTGCTTAAATGCAACTGCGGCTTGATGACAAGTGTATAAATGGGGAGGTTTAGAATTGCGCACCGCGAGCCCTTGTGGTGTGGTCGCTGCCGCTGCGCATGCGCCGTAACACGAGTCGGCGTTCGCGTTCGCGGACCACATGCGAAAAATCCCAAATCGCTTGCGGTAATAACGGCCTGAATGTGACCCACAAGTGCTGGTTTCGAGGCTACGGGCGGTGATGGCGGCCCGCATGTGGCACTTAAGCGCTGGTTTCGAGGCTACGGTCTCGCTGGTGCGTTGCGGATCGCAGCAGGGAAAACGCTATTCTAAAACTCTTATGGCAACCGCTACGCCTACAACGCCCGCAGCGCTTGCAAACGGTATTCTAAAAATCCCTAATGCCAACGCGCTTCGCCGCTTGTCAGTTCATTGACGGCCGATGGTACGTTAGCCACAATCAGTGCAAGACTTTACGTTTATCGGGCACAGGGTCACCCAAACAAACTGTATATTATTTGCCCCGCAGTCTTCTTCATTCCTCAACGTCATGACTCAGTGACAATATTTTACAAAACTGGTATGGTATGACATGACTGCATTGCGAACATAATTGACCGATCCTAAAGTGGAAACCATGACATGCTTGTCATGATCCTTATGTTATGTTACCAAATTTGTCATCACGTGACGCGAATGGACGACGAAGATAAATGACACGATGAAACACGATAATCATCACATGCGTGTCATGTAAAACATGAGTACATGCTACGTTCATAGCGCACTCGCGGCCGTTTCGCTAGCTCCACATATTACGTCATGTGATACTAAACTTTGCATCACGTGACGAGAATAGACGACAAAATACGTGGCATAGAAGTCATGTAGGGCCTAACTTACGTCCACTTTAAAACGCTGTGCTGACTTTAAAGGGACATATCAACCTTCCTCATTCGCGCTTCCCATATTATCGATTCCAACAGTGCATCGGATCTGCCAATTTTTCACCATCCTGAAATTAGGTGTAGTGGTGGATACTCTTCAGCCACTTACCTTGATATGACCAGTGTCCGGTCGGAGACTCCTCCGCCACGCTCCCCTGTCTGACCGGCGGTGTGGATGAGGAGTCGATCGCAGGCTGCCAAGGCATTCACGTAGGGTAAGAGGATGTTCCGTGGGGCTGTGCGGGAGACTGTTCTGGCTTGGTAGAAGGTGGTCGAGTGCCAATGACTGATTTCGTATTTGTGGAACCAGCTCTGGTGGGTCTGCCAGAACATTTATAGTTGCGCGACGCTCTTCCAAATTCTATGGCGTGTCATACACAGTATGAGCTGGCATCTCCGCGTGCATTTTTCGCAAAGCTTAAGCTAGGGTGCTACATTACAACTGGGTCGTAAGAAGACTTCTGGCGTAGTGTGCTATTGTAAAAAGACAAAAAAGTCACAATTTCCCACTAGGACGAAGCAATGAATGTGATAGTAAGAGATTATATTATCACACGAATAACGAGCAGCATGTTCTTACCAGCAGCTAGACACGACCCAAGATGAATTTTTCAACAACTACTATGCTTTTCTTTTTGAAAAATCCGCATGAATGTACTATTGGCTTCGTGCTACAAACGAGTCGTTGTCTTTTTTTTGATACTTTCAGCATGCCGCCACAGCACAAATGATCATTAAAATGAACGCATAAGTATGCACAGGACAAGTGTGAACTAACAATTGTCATCGTTGTTACGTGTTTGTAGTTGAGAAACGCTCTGCAAAGCCCACAATGCAGAAGTCGACGCTGTATATTTTTTTAAATGAGGCACGTGAATCACCCCTGTTTTTTTGCCACGCGGTGGCGTTCGGCGCCAAGTGGACCCCGTTTCTGAAATTCAACTATTTCTTTCACCTAAGGTATTTCTTGTAGCCGGGTTAAAATGAAAACTCATTCTACTGCATGTAATCATACTGTGCACTGATATCAGCCAACCGACCGTTGGCCGTCTATAAAAAAGTAAGGATCGCTTGGTCGCACAGTATTTAATGATTCACACACTGAACATTCCAAGCCTATCACTGATGGTCACGTAAGTTTTCGAATAAGCATAGCTTTTCGCGTCCGGCGCGCAGTCTTAACAAAACGATCGACTAGAATAAGGAAGCTTCTCTAACTGTCCATGCATTGCTGACAGTCTAAGTGGATTTTAACCTTGCCTACCAAAATAACCCACATGACGTTGCTAGTACAGGGTGATAGTCTCAAGCATGAGCAGTCTATTGATGATTGAAACTAATGTCACTTACTGACGTCGTCTAGAAACGAATGTCCGGCCATGTGGGATGGCATATATGCGAAAAGGCATATTGCAAAGTGCGCACCCACATGAAAAATTCTCGAGTTGTTAAGAGCACTGCTACAAATTCTTACATGAGAAACATAAAAATCTGTTAAATCTACCCGCTGAAATGCTGCTCATGTAACATTTGATACATTGCTCAAACTATTACGTATTTGCGATTGCGCTTTCAAAATCATAGTTTGTATTTCTGGGTCTTTCCCTGTCCAATCACATCGCTACCTCACGCCAGTCTTTTGACAAACTGACCGCCACAATACGCCAACCAGGTTTTAAATGGAACCACGGGCCCGACACTTTGACTAGTTTTGGTATTCGAAATAAGGCGTCCGCCATTGTTTTGGTAGGAAGCAGAAATTCAGCGATTTTTGCATGTGCGGCCTTTTCTCTCAACCTCTACATCAATAAAGTATAGTTACGCAATTATGTGTAGAAATAAAATGTGTTCCTGTCTAGTTTCTTTTTCTGACACCCTATATATTTATCCATACCCAGCATTAGATACGCCCACGGACGGCGCTTTCGCTCTCATTACTTCTTGCGCTCATCTGCTCCTGCCGTTTTTTTTTTGGGCATGTGGGAATTGTGGAGAATGCTTTGAAGTTTTGTGAGTGCGAACGTGCTCAAAATGTCGATGGAAGTAGGAAAAGGACAGAAGGCGCGCTGCGCTGCTTTGTGGTGCAACAACTCGGGGAGAAACAGCGCAGCGAAATTTTTCCGCATCCAAGCGGGCGACAGGTAAGCACAAGCACTTTTTTTAGGTACAAAAAAGCAAGAGCTATTTTTATCAAAACAGCTAAAGGGCGAACCGAAATATTTTTGTTGTTGCTTTACAGTGAACCTCCTTTTTTATTGTTGGCCTTGTGCATTATTGTTGGCCCTGAGTCGGTGATCTTATAAGCTTGTAAAGCTCTTGCGGGTAGTTTATCTTGGGCGGATTGATACCAGCCGACGTGCAGACGGAAATTTCACCTCAGTATCGGGTTTGTTAGCGGTAGCTCGTAGTACTTTTTTTTCTTCGCGAAGAAATCTTGCAAAGTGTGCTTGTTGAAATCGCTTTTGCGACGAACTGGTTCGGCTTCAGAGCATTGTGATGACCAGTTGCTTGTAGTGACATTACCTCATTTCAACGCTTAAAGTAGAACTCCCAAATTTTTTGCGTAGCAGTGACTGCTTGAATTCTGTGTTGCGAGAAGTTCGTGTTACCTGCGCTAAGGGAGAGCTGCGCTTCACTTTTGAATCTGTGAAACATTGTTTTTGCCTCTTTTCGCACTCTGTATACTTGGGTCACTTTTACACGTTTTTCGATATCCATGGTGTCATTGGTTGCATCTGAAAGGTGTGACTTACAGCGGAAATACACAAAATCGGCCGACCTTCAAGGACTCACACGGGCGCAGATGTACAGCTACCGCCTCTGCTCCAACCGCTTCGCCAAAAGTCTCTTTGCAAACCCTGCCAGAACACAGCTCATGTGGATGGCTGTTGCTACTGTTGCAGTGAAAGTGCGATCTCCAATCGATGAAGTAATAAAAACAATTTATTAGCGGTTGCGAATATGTGCGCTTTGTAGTTTGTTTTCGCGCACCCTATCGCCTGATGCATAATTAACGTTCCATATTTACGCATCACTTCAAGGTGTGTCCTTTAATTTGTAATTCATGCTGCCACCTTAATGTAGAATCGCCTTTCTTCGCCACCTCAAATGACACTGATGTGTACCTTATCTCCAAAGAACCTGCCCAGCAGAAGCCAAGGCTCCTGTGGCTCAAGACCACCTGGCCAAAAAAGCATCGCGCAGATTGCAGGTATGCACAGGCCGGCTTGTTGATTTTGGACATTAAAGAAGGCGCACGTATGCTTGCTTTGAGTAAAACAACTATACTTGGTATGGTGCAAAAGTGAACTGCAACAAGCGCTTTGTTTCATCTGCCACGGCTTCGCGTGATGTTTCGCAGCGAAACTGTTTTCGTGTGCGCCAAAGAATTGCGTTGTTTTCGTTTGTTTTTTCCTGTTCGAATATCATGCGTGGTAAAGGGTGGTTCAAACTGTTCATGTAGCTAATAATATGAAAATTTTCCAGCTCTCTGGCGCAGTGAAAGATGAGAATATCTTTTTTTTTCGCAACAACAGAATTCAGGCTCGTAAGAGGCCACGCTCTTGGCCTTGCTGTAAACAACACATCAATCACGCGGTGTTGTCGCGTATGGCACATGATGTTACACATTACGCGAAAAAATTGAAAGATAGACAATCACCCGATTATTGTGGCACGCTGCCACAATGAAACCCACATGGATTTCTCAGAAAGAAGGCATCTTGCAGCTTCATGTCACTATCATGTGGTTGTGTATTCTCTATTTCTTCTCATCTATTTAGCCACAAGACGGGAATAAGAAAAACTGACTTGCAACGACATTGCATGTTCTGCATGTGATAGCTCGAATATATGAAGAGAGAAGTCTGAGAAATCAATGAATGAGAATATATCTGCCAGTACTTATCTTGTGCTATACCGTTCATGTAAGATGCCCTGGCATGAAGCGCTGTTAATATCAACACTGGTTTTGATAACCACCACTATACATCTAAATAGGTGTTAAATTCTCGGAGGCAGCTGAACCACTCATAAAAAACAGGAAATGTGTATCTCAAAGACTTTTATCACTAGCTTCAGTATTATGGAGCGTTGATATTTGATCTTTATCTATAGCCTACGAAATTCCCTTTACCAAAGTGCTTGACACTTGCTTATAGATAGGTTATTGCGCTCGCCCTGTGTACTTAAGCTGAACGAGAGCCAAATTATATTGTATCCATCTATCTTCGCAGTTTCCACGCCATCTCACTGACTCCCAAAGAGAAAGAGTGTATTCACCAAAGACCACCGCTGTCATCGAGCGACTAAAGAATAATGCCCAAAAATATCGGAAGTTAGCGAGGATAAAAAGCCGGCGAGAAATTACTACACGGGAAGCAATCCATAAGTTATATTTTCATGTGAGCCCTGACTTATACAAACTCTTAGGGAGCCAAGCGCCACCCCATTGTCGCAATAGGAAGAGAAGAAAGTTGTCTTGAGCGGTGAGGAAATTTGCCTTTAATATGTATTTAGTTGGGTCAAGTTCTTCCACCAACTCGCTAAAGCGTGCGCTTTGCCACCATTAAGGTCTTCGAAAGTGGTTATCTGCAATTCCAATGACACCCGGAATTATTTTCTAATGTATTGGACATACCTAAAGATGCACCGAAAGTTGCCCAATAAAATATCAGGTATGCTGATTGGATTTGATGATATGTCAGTGAGACAAAATTTACAGGATGACACAAACAAGACGTAGTCATTGGACTTTCATATAATGGCTTGCAGATGACAACAGTGTCGGCAAAGTGTAGCGTTTGTAGCACTTATTTCTGGTATCTCGCAATTGTGGGTTATGCGAGTGGCGTTCGCTGCTGCCAAAACTGCTCTGCGTGCGGGAAAGATCGAAAGACTGCTATTAGCCTTGAAAGCGCACCTTGCAGAATGCGAGCTGCATGTCAAAGTCATGGTGCGTGATCAGGGCTAAGATAATAGTATATTATTCGATGAAATTTCAGCCGCACCACATGATACATACTTTGAAGTGAACGGGCACAAAGTTTATTTCTTCTTCGACACTCCACACATATTGGAGTGCACAATAAATTACCTTCAAGCCCCTCACAAGCTTTCCATTTGCACCAAAATTGTGGCCTGGAGCAACATTCGCGAACTGTTCGACCCACTTAGATTAAAATTTTTGAGAAAAATAACATTACATCTTATCTATAGATAACCTTTCAACAGCATGAAGGTCAACTTCGCAGCGCAAGTCCTGAGCGAGTCTGTGTCAGTAGCTATGTCAGTCATGATTGCTTTTGGTAAGCTACCTGTAACTACCAAATCTACTGCAGATTTCGTAGTAAAGATGGGAAAGCTATTTGATTGCCTCAATAACAAAACAGCCACTGGTAGTGCTCCTGGCAAAATTCTTTATGCTCTAATTGAAACTTCGGAGCACCAGGCATCTTTACAAGACGCAATCAAATGAATACAAAGCAGGGGGTTTGACAGCCCTAGGTAGCTGTCACAAGTCCCATTAATTAGGGAGCGATCGCCGGGCTAATTACAAGAGCCGACGTAACGACCCGCCGAACCACACCACGAAAGCGTGGACAATTTAGAAGTGGTCCTAATTGACGCACCAGCGGACGCCGGCTGTGGCCCAAAGAACAAGTCAGAGACGAGAGTTGATAAACAAAACCAAATTATATTCTCAAATCTGGCAAATCAAGCAATACACAAATATGCACTCTCGACAATAGTTGAATACGATATGTCAACAATCAAACAACGTACTACACAGTACGATCACCTACACACGAAACAACGGACACAACAACAATACGCACTACAATGCAATCACATGCCTCGAACAACCAAGAAACTTAAAGACTAAAGAGTTCAAAAACTTATTCAGTCCAAAGTTCTTGGAAGAAAGTCTGAATGATACTCTTCCAAGAATCACTCACTCAAAGTCCAGCGGTGTTGTTGTTCCGCGGCCCCCGAAGTTTCTCTTTCAGGAAACCTCGCGTCTTCAAATAGCCGGTCTACAAGCACCATACTTTGCCGGTAACACATCGGCTTTCCGCGCGTTGCGATCGCAGGACACGTCTTCGCTCTCTGGCAGTAGTCTCACACTCTTTTGTTTCTAGCACGAGTTTTCACCTCTCAGGTGAAAATCCTCTTCATTACCTCCTTTGTCACTGAGGACAAAAGGCTTCGCCCATCTGGCGGAACACCCTACTCACACTGGCGCAAAACTCCTTCTTCTCCTGATCTCCCTTCTCCGCTGCTCGATTAAATACCTTCCGCGCTAAATTCCAGAAAATTCTCATCGTTTCTGTCAGTGCGATGCGCAGCAAAGGCTGGCGAAAGTGCGAGATGGTTCGAGGCAAGTCCGCGACACATGACGCAACTCTACATCACCACGCCCCTTTCCCTCGAGAACCTTCCCGGACTTCCTCGGCCGCAGATGTTAGGAGGTTAGTCGGCGAACTACGCTTCGGAGGAGAGAAAGATGGCGCGCCCGGGGAGTGTTTGGATGCTTGTTTTTGTAGCGCCCTCGTTCGGGCGGCGCGCAAACCGGAGAGCGCGCGATGGCGACAGAAGAAAGTATAGTAGGCGCTAGGCCGTGGCACGTGAAGCCACGGCTCACGTTCCGTGCTGGCATCGGTTATCGTCCAGGCGTGTCTTTCTTTCGCTCCTGTGGCATAAGCCTACAAGTGGTGACCTCGGACGAAGACAATGACTGACTCGAATGCACCCTCAACCGAACAAGCCTCACGTCCGCAGGACGTCTCGGTCGTGCAACTGCGTCTCCCATCTTTCTGGCCACAGGACCCACCAGTTTGGTTTTTTCAGGTCGAGGCGCAATTCTCCCTGTACCGCATCGCCTCGGAAACGACACGCTACTACCACGTAGCCTCCGTCCTTCCTCCTGACGTTGCCAGCGAGCTCTCCGACGTCCTCTCCAACCCCTCGGACACTACGCCATATCAGCACCTTAAAACCAAGGTGCTGGAACGATTCATGCCTTCGGAACGCCTCCGCCTACAGCAGCTCCTTGCAGAGGGGGACCTTGGCGACAGGTGCCCCTCCCAACTACTGCGCCGAATGCGACAGCTTCTTGGGAAACACGACATCTCTGCCCACTCAGCGTTGCTTCGCGAGCTCTTCCTCCGACGCCTTCCTCAGCCAATCCGCCTCGTCCTCACGGCGGCCGGCGACGTCAATCTCGACCGCCTGGCGGAGCTCGCCGATCAGAATCATGAAGCGACCTCCCCATCTGTCAACGCTGTCTTACCACCAGCAGACACAGCGATTTCGCGCCTTGAGGCCCGCGTCGACGAACTCGCCGCCTCCATTGCCGCACTCGGGAGCCCCCTGCAGGAGACTCGTTCGCCTCGCTCCGGTCGTCGAGCTCTTCCACGCACACGAGATGCTCGGAGTCCCAGCCCTCCACCCCTCTGCTGGTACCACCGGCGTTTCCGACACCGAGCCACGAAGTGTACACCCCCATGTTCGTGGCAGGGAAACGCCTGCCGGGATCCCTGACGGCGGCGTGTGATCTCCCTTCTCGTCCCAGCCGCCTTTTCATGGTCACGGACCAGCTATCGGGCGCCAGGTTCCTTATAGATACGGGCGCGGAAACTAGCAATGTGCCCCCGACTAAGGCTGATCGTTCAAAGTCACAAAGGCAACTGCTTCGTGCTGCCAACGCCTCGTCTATAGCAACGTAAGGGCTCCGATCTCTCACTCTCGACTTCGGCCTTCGCTGCATTTTCCGGTGGGTTTTCTTCATCGCAGATGTGGTTCAACCGATCATCGGCTCGGACTTCCTCTCACACTTCGATTTAGACGTCAGCGTACGGCGGCGCCGCCTCATAGATGGTAAGACTCGTCTCTCCACCGCGGGAGTCCTGTCCGACATCGCTCCAATGGCCATCCGCATGCTGATACCTTCCTCACCGTTCGAAAAAATCTTGGCGAGTTTCCCGGAATTAATTAAACCGTGCAACCACACTCAGCCGCCTAAACATACGGTGACACACCACATCGTCACCCGGGGTGCACCGGCAGCCGCTCGACCACGCCGCCTGTTCGTAGACCGCCTAGCTATTGCTGAACGGGAGTTTGACCACATGCTGCAGCTCGGCATTATCCGCCCGTCGTCAAGCGCTTGCGCCTCCCCGCTGCATTTGGCGCCAAAGCGTGATCCTGGTGACTGGCGTCCTTGTGGGGACTATCGAGCATTGAACGCCAAGACTGTCCACGACAGCTATCCTCTACCTCACATGCAGGATTTTACATCGCGCCACGATGGCTGCACAACTTTCAGCAAAGTGGACCTTGTTAAGGCGTACCACCAGATTCCTGTCGAGCCCGCCGACATACCTAAGACCGTCATCACGACGCCCTTTGGGTTGTTTGAATGCGTGCGGATGCCTTTTGGACTCCGCAATTCGGCTCAAACTTTCCAGCGGTTCATTTCTGAGGTCACACGGGGTCTTCCTACTGTGTTTGCGTACCTTGACGATGTCCTCATCACCAGCCGCACACGTGAAGATCATGAGCACCATCTACGCGCTCTGTTCCAACGTCTTCAGCAGTACGGCCTCGTTGTGAATGCCTCTAAGTGTACTTTCGGCGCATCTAAGCTCGAGTTCTTGGACCATCCCATATCATCCAAAGGAATACGCCCTCTCCGGTCCCACGTTAAAGCAATTGAGGATTATTCTCAGCCTACAACACTGCGCCAATTACGCCAATTCCTGGGGCTTGTGAATTTTTCCAGGCGCTTCATACCACACTGTGCCGAACTGCTACGACCACTCTCCGACCTCCTTCGGTCGACCGCCGGCCCGTCCTCCGCCATTTCTTGGTCGTCAGAGGCCCAGGCCGCCTTTGCTGCTGCTAAGGAAGCGGTCGCTAACGCCGTGCTTCTCATTCATCCACGCCGCAACGCCCCTACTCGGTTGATGGTGGACGCATCCAGCGTGGCCGTCGGAGCCGTCTTACAGCAGTGCATTAACTCCGAGTGGAGACCCTTGTCGTTTTACTCTCGGAAGCTACTTCCTGCTGAGCCCCGCTACAGCGTCTTTGGCCGGGAATTACTTGCCATCTACGCTGCAATACAGCACTTTCGGCATTTCCTGGAAGGATGCTCGTTTTACGTGCTGACTGACCATAAGCCACTGGCGTATGTTTTCCGCAGTAACTCATCCAAGTACGTGCCCCGTGAACTCCGCCATCTGGCTTATATATCGGAGTTCACGGCTGACATCCGCAACGTGAAAGGAGCTGACAACGCCGCCGCAGATGCCCTTTCTCGTATAGCCGCGGTTGACTCTCCACCGCCAACCATCGACTGGGCCTCATTCTCCTCGGCACAGCAGGATGATAGAGAGCTTGCCGCTTTTCGGGAGAGCCCCCGCTCTCTCTGACTACGCCTGGTGCCTCATCCATTATCATTTGAGCGCTTGTGGTGCGATGTCTCAGCTGACATTCCCCGCCCTTTCGCTCCCGCTTCATTACGACGCACTGTTTTCCACTCCTGACACGACATCTGTCACCCTGGCATTCGGGCTACTCAGCGTCTTCTCACCCAGCGCTATGTCTGGCCCGGAATCAACGGTGATGTGCGTGCTTGGACGCGGATGTGCCTGCCCTGCCAGATGACAAAGGTCTCCCGTCATACTAAGACGCCGCCCCAACCTTTCCTTCCACCCGGCCGTCGTTTCGACCATGTTCATCTAGACATTGTGGGCCCTCTACTAGTGTCTCAGGGGTACCGTTATATATTGACCATGGTCGATCGCTTCACACGCTGCCAGAGGCTGTTCCAATTCAAGATATCACAGCCGAGACAGTTGCCCGCGTTTTCATTTCTACGTGGGTATCCCGTTTTGGCTGTCCTGGCACCGTGACAACAGACCGTGGACGTCAGTTTGAGTCCTTGCTGTTTACTTGCCTTAATCGCATCCTCGGAGCCAGACATTGCCGTACCACGGCTTATCATCCCTGCGCCAACGGCATGGTGGAACGTCTTCACCGACAACTGAAGACCGCCTTGACTACCCGCCTCAATAGAGCCACTTGGGTTGATGCCTTGCCACTGGTGCTCTTAGGTTTACGAGCTGTCATCCGGGCAGACCTGCAGTGCTCAACAGCAGAGCTGGTGTATGGCACTTCTCTACGGCTTCCGGGAGACTTCTTCACGTCAACGAAGCTACCAGACCAGCCACAGCAATTCCTACAACGCCTCCTTGACTGCGTTCAAGACCTCCGGCCCACTCCACCCAGACCTTCCGAACACAAGACCATATTCGTCCACCCTGATCTGGCCACTGCAACACATGTTTTCGTGCGCCACGACGCGGTCAGACCACCTTCGACACCAGCCTACGACGGACCATTCCGCGTCCTTCACCGCACCCCCAAAACTGCCACTCTACTTCAGAACGGCCGTGAAGAGACAGTCAGCTTGGACCGACTCAAGCCGGCGTACCTGGAGACCGCCCTAGAAATCCTCTCAACTACGACTGATCTTCCGTTGGAATACCGCAAACGGCATGTCGCATTCCGACTTCCAGTCTACACGGGGGGCCCTGTAGCACCCTCGTTCGGGCGGCGTGCAAACCCGAAAGCGCGCGATGGCGACAGAAGAAAATAAAGAAGGCGCTAGGACGTGGCACGTGAAGCCACGGCACACGTTCCGTTCTGGCATCGGTTATCGTCCAGGCGTGTCTTTCTTTCGCTCCTGTGGCATAAGCCTACATTTTCTTCTTTATAGTTGAACGTGAGGTGTCATTCTGCGCTTGGTATCGTTACTGTCGCTAGAGTTCGGCGGCGCACGCTTTTTCGGAGCGCTTGTTTGTGACACTGCCCACCCACTTTAAGAATATTGCCTCATAATATTCGAAACCACTCAAACAATTGCGAACAGTCCCCACACACGTAAAGACTGTTACATAGCCCGTCGCTAATGGCGCATCAAATTCACAATACAACACTCAATACAATTGCACAATGCAATTCAATCTCAAAACACATGAAATTTAACCACAGATACATGAGTACAACTCTTCATCCCCTATTTCAAACAATGCAAACGTACAAAGGTCTGTCCTTACAACATTTGTACAATCCTATACATCACATCAGCGCAACAAACATTTTGACTCGTTCAACATACAGTTGTGACACGGGATAACAACATTAACACAACATATTACACTCAGCACTGCCAGACACATTCCGATTCGTCCTCAGCACCCATGCTGTGTACTTCGTGCGGCGCTTGCACCCTTTCTTGCGGTGCTCGCTCCATCTCTTCTTGTTTTTCCCGTTCTGTTCCAACGAGCCCTTTCCAACGACGGTATCTGAGGCAGCGTCTTAGCCATTGTTGTCACTTCAGACACCGTTAAGGGGTCATAACGTTCAACAAATCTTGTCTGGTTATTCCCCAGCTTGTTCATGTCACGACATTGGGCCTGGCTGGCCGACTCCATCACCTTTACACTGTCGGTCAGTTGAGGTCCTGCTGACGTAAGTTTAGCTGCCCAGCACGTTAACTCATTCAACACAATCATCTCCTGGTTCAGTGTCTCTTGCACCCGGGCTTCACCTTGGGCTCGAGTGAAGTCCTTCACGGGATTTTACTCCACTGTATCTCGCAGTTCCTTTATCGGCGACAGCTCCATGTGCGGGTATTCCCCCAAACGTTCTTGATCGTTCGGCTCTCGTGCCCCGTCGATGTTTCCGATGATGAGGTCGTACAAGGGGGGTCGTCATACATAGGGCAGTAAAATTCCCGCTGAAGTAAGGGGTTTCAGCCCCAATCACTGCTTTGGGAAGCATCTGAACCGTGCTGTCAATCAGGCAAATCAGTTTCGTTTTTCCTGTTGACTCACTTTCCCGTACCAAATGTCTCCGCACGATAACAGCGGAGCTACCGGTGTCTCTCAACGCTGTAATCGTTTTGCCCGCAACTTCTCCAGGCAGCGTTGGCATTCCCATTGTAACACCGGTTGGCCGTTTTTTTTATTACAGCATCCACACAAGAAAGTTTCTCCCCATTTTTCAACTCTACGAATTCATCGGTGACGTTGTCATTATCGGCTTTTGGTGCCACTTGCACACAGGATACCTGGTGAGTTTGACTGGCTTCGTTGCGACATGCGTCTGCCTTGTGCCTAGTCTGACCACATTTGAAACATTTTACAACCGTAGAACTCGTAAAGTTAGTGCGACAGCTGTTAGCGCAATGCACCACTCGGTTACACAGAAAAAATCGCGGAACACTCTTCAGGGCCCGCTTCTTTTGTTCGGGTGCCGATTTCTTCGAATCTTCGGGACACTCCTTCTTGACTTTAGCCAAAATTGTGCCACCTTGCGCTTCCAAGAATTGGTCGGCCAATTCAAGCATGTCTTCAAGTGACTCAGCCTTCCTCTTTTTCCAGTACAGCGGCCGGATTGGGTGGCAACTCGTAAAAATTGCTCTCTAATTAGGAGCTCTCTAAGCTCGTCGTACTCCTGCGCGGTCCCTGAAAGTGCGATCTATCTGTCGAAATAATGGCTAAATCGGGCGGTGTACTGCGTAGCCATCTCACCATCAGCTGGCTTTCCGGTCCAAAATCTGTCCCAGAAGCCTTCCACAGTAAATATGAATCGCTTCAGTAAAGCAGCTTTCACCTTTGCATAGTTGGCTGCATCGGTCGGCGTCAGCCTACCATACACACTAAGCGCTTCACCACTCAAGCAGGTACTCAAAGCAGTTGCCCATTGATGTTCCGGCCAAATCTGGCTCCTCGCAATTTTCTCAAATCTGTGAAGGTACGCGTCGAGGTTGTCCTTCCTTTCACCAAACGCTACGAGTAGCTCGCTTGGGTTCAAGCGGAAGCCATGGTCTTCCCGATTGCTGCTTTCAACTCTAGCTTGGACGGGAGTTTCACTTCGCTGTTGCAAACGGAGCCACTCGAGTTCCATCTCATGCTGCTGCTGCCGTTCCCTTTCTGCCATCTCCGCCTCTCTTTCTTCTTTTGTCCTTTCAGCTGCCAGCATTTCTCTCTCCAGCTCCAACTTCAATTCCTGCTCGCTTTTTTCCTTGGTCCTCTCAGTTGCCAACCTCTCTCTCTCCAACTCAGCTCCATTTTCTCCTTTGGCTGTTTCAACCGCCAACCGTTCTTTTTCCAGCTCAGCTGCTTTTCTTTTTTGACCCTCTCTTTTTTCTTATTTTTCCTTGTGGGTGACCCACTTCCGTAGTTCGGCGCCAGAAAGACCGATCTTCTCACCAAAAGCTAGTAACTTTTCAAGATCCATGGTGTCTCGCAAAAAAAACCTTGCCGCGTGCAAAACGTATCTGCCTAAATCAGTCTATCGGAACACTCTCCTGCACTCGTAAACGACAACATTGAGCAACACACAAAATTGTTCCGATAGCACTATAAACAACTTGAGGCTCTTTCTTACTGATTTGGACACACTGTGCACCAAAAAAGTCCTGTCGCGAACGCCAGAATAATTGTTACCAGTTCCGTAAATTGGGGAGGCAATCGCCGGGCTGATTCCAAGAGCCAAAGTAACGCCCTCCCGAACCGCACCACGAAAAGCGTGGGCAATTTAAAAGTGATCCATTTTGGCGCGCCAGCGGACGCCAGATGTGGCCCAAAGAACAATTCAAAGCCGAGACTTGATAAAAAAACGAAATATAATCTCAAATCTGGCAAATTAAACGATACACAAATATGCACTCTCGACAATAGATGAATACGATATGCAAACAATCAAAAACAACGTACTACACAGTACGATTACCTACACTCGAAACAACGGGCACAACACATCGCACTACAATGCAATCACAAGTCTCGAACAACCAAGACATTTAAAGACTGAATAGTTCGAAAACTTATTCAGTCCAAAGTCCTTGGAACAAAGTCTGAATGATACTCTTCCAAGAATCACTCACTCAAAGTCCAGCGCTGTTATTGTTCCGCTTCCCCCAAAGTGTCTCTGCCAGGAAACCTCGCGTCTTCCATTCGCCGCTCTCCAAGCACCAAACTTCGCCGGTAACACGTCGGCTTCCCACGCGTTGCGATTGCAGGACGCGTCTTCGCTCTCTGGCGGTAGCCTCAAACTCTTCTGTTTCTAGCACGAGTCTTTACCCCTCAGATGGAAATCCTCTTGACTACCTTTTCTTTGTTGCTGAGGAGAAAACGTTTCGCACACACGGCGGAAAGACGCTACGCACACTAGCGCAACATTCCTTCTTCTCCTATGTCACTAAGGACAAAAGGCTTCGCTGAAAAGGCGGAACACCCTACGCACACTGGCGCGAAATTCCTTCTTCCCCTGATAATCCTTCTCTGCTGCTCTGTTAAATACCTTCCGCGCTAGATTCCAGAAAATTCTCATCGTTTCTGTGGCGCGATGCGCAGCGAATGCTGCAGAAAGCGCGAGACGGTTCAGGGGCCGTCCGCGACACATGACGAGACTCTGCATCGCCAGGTCACTTTCTCTCGAAAAGCTTCCAGGGCTTGCTCGGCCGGCGATGTGAGGAGGTTAGTCGGCGAACTACGCTTCCGAGGGGAGAAAGATGGCGCGCCCGGGGAGTACTTGGATGCTTGTTTTCTTCTTTATAGTTGAGATTGAGGCGCCTCTCTGCGCTTGGTATTGTTACTGTCGCTAGAATTCGGTGGCGCGCGCTTTTTCGGAGCGCTCGTTTGTGACAGTAGTCACTCAACATCCATGGCTGGCTAGTCACCATACAGGCATGTTTGTTGTATAATTGTGAAAGCTATGTCTAAACTGTGATAGAAACTATGTGCATTACAATTGCGAGCAATAAATGCTATATTCTGGTGTAAATTTGTATTATTACGAGGCAGTGGGCACGGCTCCACCCCGTCGTATACGCATTGACGAAGAAGAAGCGGATTTGGTGCGCCAGATCCTAGCGACCCTGAGGTGTCACATCTATCTGTAAATATTGCAAATACACCTTTTTCTGTCTTCATTGTATTTGTAATCCCCGTAACAAATTGGTGGACGTGCTGGGTAACGAAGCGCACTACAACGGAGCTCCGCGGTGGTCGTAAAATTGGAGTTTCTGTGATGGAACACAAGACTGATCCCACGGCAACCTCTTCATCGGCCTCGGCAACGCTTGCACCATCTACGGCAATGCGTCCATCGGCCCCACCCCTACCCACGTACGTGCTGACGCATCTGAAACATCCAGGAAGGTTCTGCGGTACGGACGAAGTTGATGTTGACGAATGGATTGCCGAATACAAACGTATCAGTGCGCTCAACCGGTATGACACGACTCTCATGCTGGCCAACGTGTTGTTTTATCTGAAAGGCACAGTCAAAGTCTGGTACGAGAACCATGAGGAAAAGATCGGCAGTTGGGACATGTTCAAGGAGAAGCTTCGCGATTGATTTGGGAAGCCCATCGGTGAAAAGGCGGCTGCAAAACAGCAGTTGTCTATACGTGCTCAGACGTCCACAGAGCCGTATATCTCGTATATACAGGACGTGGTGGCTCTATGTCATAAAGTCGACAACGGCATGTCGGAGTCGGATAAGGTTGGCCACGTCCTCAAGGGGATAGCGGACGATGCGTTCAACCTGCTAATGCGGCGGAACTGCGCGACCGTCGACGAAATTATTCAGCAATGCAAGCGTTTTGAACAGGCCAAAAGCAGGCGTATTTCAAGATCATTCACTCGACTGCCGAACACCGCTGCGACGTCCTCGTGTGAAGATGGACTGACCTCTTCTCGGCAGTCTTCACCGGCGTCTTAAATTACGCGAATCGTCCGGCGTGAAATCGAAGCAATTACACCTCCTCTTCCCAGCAACGGCCACGTCGATTAAGTACCTCAGGTTTGTTGGTACAGTCGATTGTGCGGGAAAAACTCAGCAACTTGGGCTTCGATATCTGCGCCGTTGCTCAGTCTCAACCATTTGGCTTCCGTTCAAGATCGCCTCATCGCCCCAGGTCACCACCCCAGGAACCGTCTTTTCCACGCTCTCGCAGTCCGGCCGAATGGCGAACGGTGGATGATCGGCCAATCTGCTTTAACTGCCATCGAATAGGGCACGTCACATGGTATTGCCGCAACCATTGGTCTTCGTCACCAACACAGTATAACACTGCTAGCCGCGCCGACAGCTACCGCCTTTTCCAGCCTCCTGCGCCAATGCCCGACAGCTATCGCTGCCTTCCACCCTTCGATGCTCCTAATACGCAGCACAGCCACTCACCGTCGCCTCGACGTCATCAGTCTCACTCGGCGCCTGCATGTCGCCCGTCGTCCCCTTCTCCTCTACGACGACGCCCGACCTCCCCGCTCAATTCTCATCAGGGAAACTAAGCGGTGCAGCTCCAAGAGGTAAAGCTGCAACCTCGATACCGACCTTAAATTCTCTCCTTGTACTGCCGACACGACGAAATTTGATCGACGTAGACGTTGACGGCCTGACTGTTTCTGCACTTATAGACACTGGGGTGCATATTTCTGTGATGAGTGGCCGACTTCGTGGCTACCTGAAGAAAGTTCTCACACCGGCTGCTTCTGGAATTATTCGTGTCGCTGACGGAAGAAGTCTTGCCATCATAGGAATGTTCACAGCACGCTTCGCAATCGCCGATCACCCCAAATCTGTTCTCTTTGCAGTTATTGAGCATTGCCCTAATGACCTGATTGTTGCATTGGATTTCTTGTCCACTCATGCCGCTCTCATCGACTGTGCAACCGGCATCCTCCAACTTAAACTGCCTCGACTTGGGGCTGTGCCATCCTCACCGTCACACCGATTTTGCGCTGTTGCTTATGTTCGGCTGCCACCGCAAGCCACCACGTTTGCGGCCTTAAAGATATCACCAGCTCTTCCTGACGGTGACTACATAGTGTCTCCATTAGAGGATGTGCTCTTGGCGCGAAGTGTTGCTGTGCCGCATACCATTGTTACTATCGTGGACAACTACGTTCAGCTTCCGCTTCTCAACTTTAGCAGTTCGACCCAAGTTCTCCCACAAGGCATTTTATTAGGCCATGTTTTCCCATTTGATGCATGTAATATCGTGGCATTAGACCCTGAAGACTGCTCGTCCCCTATTGCAGCCAGCCGAGCAAACGGACCTACCGATGAAATCATGATGATGATTGCTCCTGATTTTCTACCCTGTCAGGCTGCGCAACTAAACCACGTTCTTACCACCTACCGAGATATTTTTGATATCGATGACCACGCTTCAGGTCAAACGCCCGTCGTGCATCATCAAATACACACCGGCAATGCTAGTCCTGTTAGACGGCGACCATATCGTGTTTCCCCGTCCGAACGCCAGGTCATACAACGAGAAGTCGAGAAGATGCTCTTTAAAGGAGTCATAGAGGCCTCTTCAAGTTCATGGGTGTCACCTGTTGTTTTAGTCAAAAAGCAAGGTGGCAGTTGGAGATTTTGCGTTGACTACCGTGCCTTGAACAAGATAACCCGCAAAGACGTATATCCGCTGCCCCTAATCGACGACGCCCTTGACTGCCTTTATAGCGTTCGATACTTCATATCGATAGATCTGCGTTCAGGCTATTGGCAAATTTCTGTTGACGACTTAGACCGCGAAAAAACTGCCTTTGTCACACCGGATGGCATTTATCAGTTCAAGGTTATGCCTTTTGGGCTGTGCAACGCTACGGCAACGTTCGAACGCATGATGAACTCTCTCCTCCGTGGTTATAAATCGTACATATGCCTTTGCTACCTCGAAAATCTGATTGTTTTTTCTCCAACATTTGAAAGCCACCTAATTCGCCTGTCGACCATTTTAGCTGTTTTTCGTCGAACGGGACTTCAGCTGAACTCGAAAAAGTGCAATATCGGCCGACGAGAAATCACGGTCCTTGGTCATCGTGTAAGTGGTGCTGGCGCCCAGCCGGACCCTGACAAGATTAGCGCTGTCAAGGACTTTCCTCTTCCTTCTACTACCAAAGATGTTCGTTGTTTTGTGAGCTTATGCTCGTACTTCCGACGTTCTATATGCAATTTCGCTGCAATTGCACGACCACCCACTGATTTTCTCAAAAAGAATGCGCCTTTCGCGTAGGGCCAAGACGAAGCAGCTGCGATTTCAACGCTGATCCAGCTGCTCACTTCACCACCAATATTGGCTCACTTCAACCCGTCCACGACGACTGAAGCTCGCACAGACGCCAGTGCTCACGACATTGGCACCGTCCTCGCTCAACACCAGGGGGGCCAAACGCGTGTTAATGCGTATGCCAGCCGCCTTCTCTCCACAGCTGAGCGAAACTATTCGATAACGGAGCGCGAGTGTCTTGCGTTGGTCTGGACTGTAGCGATATTTCGCCCCTACTTGTATGGCGGGAGTTTTCAGTTATTACAGACCACCACGCTCTGCGTTGGTTGTCGTCGCTCAAGGACCCAACTGGTCGCCTTGGTGGCTGGGCTCTACGTCTCCAAAAGTACAACTTCGACGTAATTTATAAGTCTGGCAGGTTACAGCAAGATGCCGATTGTCTCTCGCGTTATCCGCTGGATCCTACTAGCCTCGCCGTCCATCAGAGCGATTCTTGTGTGCTTGCCATATCCGATTTGCGTGACATCGGCACAGAGCAGGGCCGGGACGCAACCATCAAGACGGTCGTTGAGCGAGTATCTTCAGGACATTCCAATCCTTCGCTCCGTCACGATGTCCTCTACAACGAAATTCTGTACCACCGCAATATGAAGCCTGATGGTCTGGACCTTTTGTGGGTTATCCCCCCACACCTGCGTTCCACCATTATTCAACATCTGCATGACGCTCCAACGGCAGGACGTCTAGGTTTTTCGCGCACCTACCAGCGCGTGCGGCAACGGTTCTTTTGGCCTTGCCTGCATAAATTTGTGCGCCGCTATGTCACTGCTTGCGAGCGCTGCCATCGTCGCAAACGTCCTACTTTCAGTACGGCTGGCCTGCTCCAACCTATCGACATTCCCCCGGAACCATTCTTCCACGTCGGCCTCGACTTTCTCGGAGCTTTCCCAATGTCCGTGTCAGGCAACAAATGGATCGCTGTCGCGACAGACTATGCAACCAGATATGCTCTAACTCATGCCTTGCCAAGTAGCTGCACTACAGACGTTGTAGACTTTCTACTGAATGACGTCATTCTGCGGCATGGGGCTCCGCGCCAGCTTCTGACGGATCGTAGCCGCTGCTTCCTCGCAAAAGTTATCGACGAAATCCTCCGTAGCTGCTCTACCGAACATAACCTTACCACTGCCTACCATTCCCAAACCATTGGTCTCACAGAGCGCCTCAACGAAACTCTTTCAGACATGTTGTCCATGTATGTCTCTGCTGATCCCCGTGACTGGGGCGCAATGCTCCCCTACGTTACGTTTGCGTACAATTCATCAAGGCATGACACCGCCGGCTATTCTTCTTTCTTTCTTCTGTACGGCCGCAACCCTGCCTTGCCATTCGACACACTCCTTCCTTCTGATACTATCGAACCAACGGTGTATGCTCAGGACGCTGCTTCTCGAGCCCGCGTCACTCGCCAAATTGCGCACACTAGACTCACTGCTTCTCAGGCCTCATAAAAGTCCGGTACGATGACTCGAACAGTGACGTTGACTACCCTGCTGACTCTCTTGTCCTACTTTGGACGCCACATCGACGTGAATGCTTGTGCGAGAAGCTCCTTCCACGATACACTGGGCCCTACAAAGTTCTCCGCAAGGTTACTGACGTCGACTACCTCATCACTCCCGTTGAACCACCTTCATCTTCTGCCACAACACCTACTGATGTTGTCCATGTGTCGCGACTAAAACACTACTACACTGCCAGTCCTGATTGACTTAGCGGCACCGTGACGGTGCCTCGCCGCTGGAGGTGATATTACGAGGCAGTGGGCATGGCTCCGCCCCGTCGTAAACGCATCGATGAAGAAGTGGATTCGGCACGCGAGATACTAGCAACCCTGAGCTGTCACAGCTATCTATAAATATTGCAAATACACTCCTTTCTATCTTCATTGTATTTGTAATCTCCGTAACAATACGATTCTCTCTTAGCAATGCTACTGCTTTGAACAAGGCTTTGCGCATTGTATCGAAAAATAATCATGTGTTAAAATGTAAAGAGAATCTCCAACGTTTAACGGTGCAATAGCACAAGTTGAGCTATGTAGGAAATTTGCTTGCTTTAGGTTGTTTCAACAAGCAACTTCGATAAAAAAATAAAAGGGAGCTTGTAGTGCTGGGCTCAATGTGCTGGTCAGCCACACTGCATGATCAATTCATTATTCACGAACACGTTACTATAAGCCGAGGTTTCTGGAGCATTCTCTTTTGTACAGCCAATGAACATTGTGAATCCTTCAGCTATAATTTGTATACAATGATATGTGTCAAGAATTTGTATTTATTGTGTGGCCTTGCTTCTGTATCTTTTTTCTTGTATTTCAAGACATAAAATGAACTAATATTCAAAAAAGATGTACAGCTTTGTGCTCTGCTAGCATGTTTTGAGTTTTATCGTTTGCAATACCTTGCTAATAAAAACAGTGACTAAAGCACAGTTTCCGGCTACTCCTTTTTCTTGCCCAAACAAAACTGTCAGACTTCAAGGCTTGCTGGCTCGCGTGCTTTCAAGTGGGAAATGTTTCCAGACAAATGTTTTGAGGTACTGAGAGTGAAAAATTTACCAATCAAAAAAGGGGGGTCGAAAACAGTGTAATGAAAAGCATCACAACATAAAAAAATTAAGCGCTATTCTGTTCTGTTTATGGCTCACAAGGCAGTTGCGCGCTCGTTTAGCGCGTAGCAGACGACAAGCAGCTCTGCGTTTCTTCCTCTCCCACCAACAAAAGCGTTGACGTTAGCAGCCTCAGCGTTATTTTATTGTTTTTAAATGCGAAGCATTTCTTAGTGAACTATGGCGACTATCTATCTATCTATCTATCTATCTATCTATCTATCTATCTATCTATCTATCTATCTATCTATCTAGCCGCTTACGTTTGGGTGCTCTCGTGGTAACCCCATTAACTTGAAGGGAACAAAAATTAGCATGGGCGGGTAAGATAGTTTGATGAATATGAGGCGCTAGTCAAAACATGAATAACGCCACCATCTTGTCACGTACATCGTTAAACACTTCTCGCCTGACAGAGGCACATACCAATGGGCGGGTATGGACCACTAGTATGCGGGTATGTGCCACAGTTGATTGACATTTAGTATCTACCCAGGAACGACGACAACACACATGGGCTATAATAACGCGCGAGCGTTAAGAAATACCCGACATCGGCAGCGTCGACCCGACGAATGCAAGGAATATGATGATTGATGATGATTAGTGGAGTTTATTGGCGCAAGGGCCAGATGTGGCCAAAGAGCGCCAGAACGATGATAATGAATTGTACGATGTGCAGTGTAGATAAAACAGATATGATGTGGCTGTAAATGGGCCTAAAAAACAGTCGCTGTAGGTGCGTAAAAATATATATATAGTAAGATTATGGCAATGACAAATGATGTGTGCTATGGAGACATAAAATGGTTTAAAAGTGATATGTATGTGAAATAAAAACTTGGGATGGAGCACCAGTGCCTCGACAGAACCCTTAAAACAAGAGCATGGAGGCCTGGGCTCATTAAAGGCTGCTATCACAGCGGTATCCTCTGAACAGAGGATACGCTATGAACCTGTTTGGCTAAAAACATTCAATGTTGGGCTAAAAACATTCAATACTACATCCTCTAAAAAGCTTAAAACAGATTTTGCATCGAAAAGCGGCTCTTCGCCGAGGAACATTGTCGGATGTAAAGGAAGATTATAGCGGTTCGCTAAAGCAAAATATTTTTTTCTCTCACTTTCAGCTTCCGGACACTCCAGGAGGACGTGGAGGACGGTTAGCCTCTCACCACATCTACCACAAGTAGGAGGCTCATCGCCAGTCAGAAGAAAGTTATGAGTACCATAAGTGTGTCCTATTCTGAGGCGACAGAATAGGACATCAGTTCGCCGTGTTCTTGTAGCGGAGGACCAGTAACCCAACCGCGGCTTAATCAAATGAAGCTTATTATTTATTTCTGTGTCCCACAAGCGTTGCCAGTGGTTTCGCAGTTTCTTTCGTAGAAAGGGTTTTACATCTGTTGCAGGGACAGTAGCGGTGGGGTTAATAGCGCGCATTATAATTGACGTGGCCATTTGGTCAGCTAACACATTGCCTTCGATACTTCTATGGCCAGGTACCCAGCAAATAGTGACATGCTGGTTGGACATATACGCTGCACACAGAACGGAATATAGCTCAATTATTATCAGATTTCTGAATCTGAAAAGGGATCTTAATGCATTTACGACGCTTAACGAATCTGTGAATATAATTGATTTTTGTATGTTTGATTTCCGTATATGCTTCACAGCGGACAATAGTGCATAACCCTCAGCCGTAAATATACTTGTTTCCGGGTGCAGCACGCCGGATTCCGAGAAGGATGGTCCGACGGCTGCATAAGCCACCCCTGCATGCGACTTAGAAGCATCAGTATAAAACTCAACGCATGAGTAGTTGGACTGGAGTTCTCGGAAATGCATTTTAATATGTGCTTCTGGTGCGTGTTTAGTGATCTCAACAAATGAGGTGTCACAGTGTATAAGCTGCCACTGCCACGGCGGTAAAAGTATCGCTGTGGGCGTAGGACAGAGTTCCAGCAGCGGAACACCCATTTCCTCACATAACTTTCTCACACGCAAGGAGAACGGCTTTCTCACTGTGGGTCGATTATGGAAGAGGGTGGCAGCGGTCATATCGTTTAGAGTTGAATAAGATGGATGCTTGATGTTTGCACGTACCTTTATAAAATATGTGAAACTGCTATAGGATCGCTGCAGGTGAAGTGACCACTGATTCGACTCTACATAGAGGCTCTGGATCGGGCTTGTCCTGAAAGCACCGGTTGCAAGTCGGATACCCAAATGGTGAACGGGGTCTAGGATTTTTAATGCACTTGGCGTTGCGGAATGATAAATTATAGAGGCATAATCAAGGCGCGACCCGACAAGGCTTTTGTATAACTTCAAGAGGCACTTTCGATCACTACCCCATGTTGTACGTGATAGGAGCTTTAGGAGGTTCATCGCTTTCAGACATTTCATTTTTACATGTTTAATATGGGGAATAAACGTGAGCTTAGAATCTAAAGTAGTTCCTAGGAATTTATGCTCGCTTCTCACAGAGAGTTGGTCTCCCTTGATCGTAATATTTGGAAGTGGCATTACCCCTCGTTTGTTGGAGAAGAGTACGCAAGTACTTTTCTCGGTGTTTATTTTAAAACCATTCTCATCCGCCCATTTAGAGAATTTATTCATTCCAAGCTGCACTTATCGTTCGCAGATAGACATATTGCATGATTTGAAACTCATCTGCACATCATCAACATACACCGAATAAAACATCGTACTTCGAATGACTGACTGCAGGGAGTTCATTTTTACAAGAAAGAGTGTGCAACTAAGCACGCCCCCTGGCGGAACACCAGTCTCTTGGGTAAATGATCTAGAGAGAGCATTTCCCACTTTTACGCGAAAGGTTCTGTTAGACAGATAACTTTTAATTGTGTTTAGCATGTTCCCATGGATGCCCATGGCGGCAAGATCGCGTAGAATCCCGAATCGCCATGTGGTATCGTACGCTTTCTCCAGGTCTAAGAATACCGAAAGTACAAACTGCCTATGAATAAATGCATCTCTGATGTATGTCTCTATGCGAACAAGGTGGTCTGTTGTCGACCTCCCCTCTCTGAAACCACACTGAAGGGGGTCTAGTATACTGTTACTTTCTAGGAAGTGGGTTAAGCGCCGGTTTAACATTTTCTCATATAGTTTGCACAAACAGCTTGTTAACGCTATTGGCCTGTAGCTGGCGGCCAAGGATGGGTCTTTGCCTTGTTTAAGTACCGGGATGACTATCGCTTCTTTCCATGACAATGGAATTTATCCAGCTTCCCACATGGTATTGAAGAGGGTTAGGAGCGTTTTTAGTGCTTCTGGGTGAAGATACTTGATCATTTCGTACGTTATACGATCGCCACCTGGCGCCGAGTTGTTGCAGTACGCAAGAGACGCCTTAAGTTCGGCTAATGAAAATGGGCAGTTGTAAGCCTCTCTGGAGGGACGTTTAGATTTAAGGGGTTGCCGCTCTTCGCGTTCTTTGAATCTTAGGAACGTTTCTGTGTAGTGCGATGCACTCGAGACGCATTCAAAGTGTTCGCCTAGGCAGTCTGCCTGCTCCTCCAGGCTCTCCCCTTGGCTACTTACCAAGGGTAGGGGGTGTGACTCTCGACCCATTAACTTCTTTACCCTATTCCAAACCTTCGTTTCATCGGTGTAAGAGTTTATACCGGAGATGTACCTATTCCAACTTTCTTTCTTTGCAAGACGACGCGTTCTTCTGGCTTGGGACTTAACCTGTTTGAAATTGTTGAGGTTTTCAGCCATCGGGTAATTTCGGAGTAGTCTCCAAGCTTTATTTTGTCTATTGCGTGCTTTCCGACAATCGTCGTTCCACCATGGGATGCGACGTTTATTGGTCATTCCGTTGGTCTGCTTGATACATTTCACTGCAGCGTCAATAATAAAACTTGTTAGGTATGCTACAGCATCGTCTATATTAAAATCAACAATCTCATCGCCGTCTAAAAATGTAATTACTCGAAATAATTCCCAGTTGGCTGAATTGGTGTTCCAGCGAGGAAAGTCAGGCGAACGTGTATCTTCTTGTGTTAACTTTAACATAATCGGGAAGTGGTCGCTCCCAAAAGGGTTCTTGAGAACGAACCACTCCAGGTATGGAATTATAGCACTCGAGACAATACTCAGGTCAATAGAAGAGTATGTGTTATGTGCAGTGCTATAATACGTTGGTTCTTTTTTGTTTAGTAGACATGCACCTGACGAAAAGAGAAAGTGTTCTATTAGGCGTCCTCGTGCATCTAAACGGGAGTCGCCCCAAAGGGGATTATGTGCATTTAGATCACCAACGACTATATATGGCGGAGGAAGTTCATCAATGAAGCTTTGAAATTGTGTCTTTGAAAGTTGATAGCACGGGGGAATGTAAATAGAGGTAATTGTTAGTAGCTTCCCGAACAGCACTGCTCGGACAGCAACTGCCTCAAGAGAAGTTCGGAGGTTTAATTGCTTACAGGCAACACCTTTATCAACTATTATAGCGACACCGCCTGACGAAACGGCAGCGTCGTCACGGTCTTTGCGGAAGATGGCAAAATGCTTTAGAAAGTTTGTTTGTGTGGACTTGAGATGTGTTTCCTGAACACACAGCACCTTTGGAGTATGTTTATTAAGAAGTTCTCTAATATCATCCAGGTTATGGAGAAGTCCTCTCACATTCCACTGTAAGATCTGTGTATCCATTTTAGATGTGTTTTGTGCTGTGTGTTCAAGGATGGAAAGTTAGCTCACGGACCCTTTCCAGGGGCCATGACACGAGATTTTTCTTTTTTAGATCGGTCGACGGAGTCGCGCCGATCTTTAGGCGCTGGCTGCGCCCTCACGCTCGGTGTTGTGTCCATTGCCTCTTGCGAGGCGCTGGACAAGCGCTCTTGCGAGCGCTGCATTTGTTTTGAGGGCCTCGCCTCAAAAGACGAGACCTTCGGGGCCCCCAGCCCAGAGGTTGGTGGGTCTTTCTTGGATGGCGGAGCAGCACTGGCTGCAACCGCCGAGGGGGCGAATGGCGTCACCGCTGGCTCACTACGCGTGTGCCAGACAGGCGCCAGGGGCCGTCGTGGCGCTGCCCCCTGACGCGCCACTTCGGCAAAGCTAGTTTCTGGTAGGCAGGACACCTGCCTTCGTGCCTCCTTAAATGAAATATTTTGTTTTACCTTAATTGTGACAATTTCCTTTTCCTTTTTCCAGCACGGGCATGACCGCGAGTATGCGGCATGTTCCCCATTACAGTTCGCACAGTGAAGAGAGTTTTCACAGGCATCTGATGTGTGCTCTTCAGCACTGCATTTCGCGCAAGTTAGGCGGCCTCGGCATTTCTGTGAACTGTGGCCGAATCGTTGGCATTTAAAACATCGGAGGGGGTTTGGTATATATGGCCTAACTCGAAGCTTGATATACCCAGCCTCAACGGAGTCGGGCAGTACACTTGAATTGAAGGTAAGTATCAGGTGTTTAGTGTGGACTTCTTTGCCATCACGCCTCATGCTGATTCGTTTTACGTTTATGACATTCTGTTCGCTGAAACCCTCCAGGAGTTCAGCCTCCGTCAGCCCTAACAGGTCATCATCTGAGACAACGCCACGGGTGGTGTTCATGGTTCTGTGTGGGGTTACTATTAATTTGGTATCTCCAAATTTCACAAGATTAGGCAATTTTTCATATTGCTTCTGGTCGCGGAGCTCCAACAGGAGGTCACCACTTGCCACTCTCGAAGCTTTATATCCTGGGCCAAAGGTTTCCGTCAAAGACTTTGATACTAGAAAAGGTGAAAGTGTTCGCACTGATTTGCCGGGTGTGTCAGCGTGAATAACATGAAATCGGGGAAAAGATACTTTCTGGTTACCAAAAAACTGGAAAACTTCATCGGTGCGCCCTCTTTTCTGAGGGCGATCAGGGAGTGGGGGGAAGGAACAAGCCATATGTAAATGCTTACTTTCGGCAGCAGCGCCAGCCACCCACCATGGAGTCCTACAAGGGGACGCTGGAGGGTCTGTAAGTACAGGCCCCGCAGACGCCAGCTGTACGCCACCACTATAACCGAATATGGTGTATCCAAGGTAGGATAGCCACACAGGGTTAACCCTTGCCACCAGGAAAAATCGGAAGTAAATGGAAGAGATAAGAAGACAGGATAGATTTAAAGACGAGAAAAGACTAAGATGTAGAAAGAGAGAGAAATAGGAAAAGGCGACTACCGATTTCCCCTGGGTGGGTCAGCCCAGGGGTGCCGTCTACGTGAAGCCGGGGCCAAAGGGGTGTGTTGCCTCTGCCGGGGGGCCTTAACGGTCCAATCACCCAGCGTCGGCTCAACTCCCAGGATCCCCTTTTCCCCGGACACGGCAAAGCCACGCACGGCTAGGCGTGGGAGGGAGTAGAAACTCCCCCGTTAGCTCGGGTCCGTGGTGTCGCTACACACCAAACGCCTACTTGCGCAGGCGCCCCTGCGGGCAATGCAAGGAATAAATGAGATGGTTCCAGCTGGAATCGAACCCGAGAATTTTGCGTGGAAATGAAGTATTTTATCAAAGAGCAACGCCAGGTCTCAGAACTACTTTTCAATTAGACGCTTATTTTCGTGAAACGTCAATAGTGGTTACAGTGCTGCCTACCCAATTTTATAAACAATGCTATGTACTTCTTTGATACAGCCATCACGCAGGGTTAACGTGAGTTGTGGTTAGTTGCCACGCGCTGAAGTTTATTTATGTAGCAGTTTTAAGGGCCAGCATCTTCGCGAGCATCAACGCTACAATATACCAGCTTCTGGTGTGGCTAATACGCATGTTCTAGTTGGCATCACTGCGCAACTGCAAACAACTGGTCATATAAACATCTTCAGCTCTTCAACATATGTCTGTTTGTGCAACACTAATACATATATATAGCGTCATTTCATATAGTGACACTAAATAAAAAAACCCTTCCTCCGCATGTTTTGCATAACGTTGATTCCCTGGTACGTGGTGTCTGACGATTTTTTTTTGTTTTACAACATGGCCTACTGAGCTCCAGGGGATAAATTACCGTTAGTGGCGCAATTGTTGCTTATCTAAGGAATATACTAGCTAACTTAGCCGTAGTTGAACTACGAGCCTTGTTTCCACGTACTAATTCTTGATACCTGATACCGACTATAGCCCAAGAACAAGCTCAGGAAAAAGCATATTCACGAGGTTTTCATTCAAGGTATCAATATATAGCGTCACAGGTCAACAAGGATCCGGGCAGGCAAACATTATGGCCTGCATAACAGATACAAGAATGATCATTGTCTGTATTTCTGTTTTGCGTTGTTATGGTCACAACTTTGCTAACATCAAACATGTTGAATCGAAATATTTGATTTTATGGCGCAAGAAAGTTGCGAGGAGACCAGGCGAAAAAGCTTCACTGAGCACCTTGGGGGGAACCTGCGACATCACACACTGAGCGGCTACAGCATTTGAAAGCATGCCCTATATCTAAATAATTAACAGAACAGAAAAAACAGTAAACAAACACGATAAGAAGTCTTGAATAAAAGTATTGTCTAAACATTTTAAAAACCAAAAAATTTGCCTTAATGATGAAGACCACAAAAAAATCAACTTATGGCAGCACGAGGAATCATACAAATATGTCGCGTAAGGTTTTTAGTGACAAAGTCGGCACATTCAGGCCATTTGTTTTATGTAACCTATTTTAAAACCACGTGCGCGCACATTCTCTTCCTATCATACTGTTATGTCAATGTTGATAGTCAGCTGTTGTTCTTTTCATGAAAAAAGTCACAGCTGTGCCATGAAGGCGAAGCACTGAACGTGATAGCAACAAATTGGATGGTCACGCGCAGAATGGAAAGCATATTGAAAAGTGCCTCGCATTTCTCACGCACAAATGACGCCCGAAACGTACTCACAAGTACAGATGCACGCGAATAGACGTCTCAGTTGTTCGCTGTGTCTGAAAAGCGCGCGCTTTTCGCAAACGGAGACTGCAATGATTGCAATCATCTATGTGCACCCGGTAACTACAACATAACCGTTCCAGGCAGACTCCGAGGCCAGCCAAGATGTACGATCCTCCCCTCCCCACACCAAAAGATGTGGGCGTGAAAGAAAGCGTCACTCCCTTCCGCTAAGCGGGGCCAAAGTACCCGTCGGAAGTTAGAGCACGCGCAACCGCGTGATGTGGCAATGCGCGCTCATTGCACCATCATGCTGATAATGCTGAAAACACGATAATTCCCGTCCTCCGTCCTGAGATGCCCGTCAGTAACGGTAAAAGGTAGATATAAATAGCTTGCCGTTTGAACGGTGAAGGACGTGCTCTTCCGTGGCTCAGTGTAGGCGCCTCCCGCTCACAATTCAAATGACTCAAGTTCGATTCCGCGCACCGGAGTTTTTCATGACTTTTTTTGTTTCTTACATTTTCATATATATAGATAGGTATAAAGGCACAGTGGTGGAGTGGCTGTAGCTTTGCAAGTAGTCAAATAGATCCTCCGTGAGAAGTCACAACGTAGTTTATTATAGACGATAGTCTGTCTTGGGAACCTTCGACGCAAAAATTTTGGTCTGTCTGTCTGTTTGTTTATACAATTGTCTGTTTGTCCACTATTAACAGCACCGGGTACTTGAGACGGCCGACACTATCCGTAGCGACCACCAATGTTGCTCAAAAATCAGCGTTCATACTTGCGCAATCGTCAATTAAAAAGCACTCATTGCGCATGTCTGGGGCACCTTAACAACACGTATATAGTCTGCATGTGCGTATTTTACTATAAAATGCATACATAAGTAATTTTAAGGACCGCAGGGCTTATCACGCAGCGCTTACCATGCAACTCTTGCACGAAAAGGCGAGTGTTTCCAACGCTTTACTAAGGTGGTGGCACCTACCCGTCACCTTGCGTTCTACACCTTATCACCTCTGAGACGGGCACGCACACCCGTCTCAGAGCCATGCGCTTTCATTTCCAAAAAAACTGCCAGATAGCGCTCATATCTTACGTGTGACGTGTCTTGGTGCATTCGTTCGGTTCCGCTGCACGCTCGAGGCACTCTAACGCAGCGCCTCCAGAATGCCATTCACCGATTTCCTTGCGCAGAACATCAAATAATTGTTTTGTTCACTCGCTCCACACACAAAAGTATCGTCTTTCGAAGACATTTGCATATTACATGCAGATACGGGACCAATTTTTTTTCTTTCGACGTTTCAGCCAGAGTCTGACCTTCATCCGGAATGAGGGTGAAGTTTATTGGTGCTCAGCTTTACACAATCTTAAAAGAGAGCGGATTCGCGAAAAAGAGTAAAAAGAAAAAAAAGAGGTGTTAGAACATGAGGTAGACCTCCTCCCTAAGGCCGCCCTTTTCGACTTTTTTCCTCTTTTTCTTCCTCTCAGATGATCACCTTTAAAATGTTGGTGGCCTGCATATCATTCCTTCCAATAAACTGTTGCTCCTGACCAGGGGCACCGCATGGCTCCGGTAGTTCGGTGTGTGGACAACGCGCTTTAAAAAATGACTGCAGATTCCCGAATGGGAACACTGGTTAGCATGCAGAGCATATATGTTGAACTGCGATAAATGTGGTTTGTAATTTGCGACATGCGTGTGTGTTATGATTGAACACACGTGAACATGAGTGAACATGCACGCACGTAAGCTGTGAAAGACGATTTTTATTGATAAGACGTTTTGGGTATTTTGAGCAAGATGCCTTTATGGTACGTAAAGTGAAAGGTGAGTTGGTCTGGTGGCAGCGGTCGAAGGTCGAAATTTGCAAAGAAGTGGTCGATGCACGCCCCGCGAACCGTGGTCGGATGATGTTTGCCGTCGTGCGTTGCTCGTTTCAGCGAGTGCCGCGAGTCGACCACCCATTCGTCCTTTATGACGTCGATGTTGAAGTGCCAACTATCACGAAGAGTCGTCGTTGCGGTCGTTGTTTCAGGTATCCTTCCATGACTTCATCGACGTACTTCTCTACGGCGGCACGCGATAGGTTGGGTGGGAGGTACATCGTCATGACGTCGACTCCGCAGACGCTAGCGACGCAGTGCTCGCCGTTGGCGCTTTGTTGAGCGCCGGGCCACAGTTGGAGGTCTTTGAGGGAGTTGACGTCGTCACGCTTGACGTAAATTTCACACCGCCCGCAGGTCGTTGGAACCCGTCCGTGCACGCGGCAACCCGTGCGTGCACGCACAAACCAATCGACGAAGGGCAGCATGCCCCGACGCTCGGTTATTTATAGCGAGCGCCGGCCCCAGCCTGCACAACTAAAGGTCACGCGGCATGCGGAGGGGAGAAGCGAGCGCGCGCTGTGGTGAGAGGAGGAAGCGTTGCACAGATGGCTGGCAGTGGAGGAGGGGAGGCTACGGACAGTGACGGCGCATGACTAGCCCCTAGTATAACATGCTCCGCATGTAAAAGATCAAGCCTTTACCTACTTAGTGCCACGTAGACGTCTCTTCGTCGAGAAAGGGCCGCCGCGCATTGCCGCAGAGGCTGGCAAGCAGGTGCCATGTCAATTCTCCCCGCTCGTTATTTACGCACTAGGGGTAAGGTGGCTAGAAGGCCTTCTAGCCACCATAGTAGGCGGCTCCTGATTATGCCCAGGTTTGCTGTTGGAAATGTCATGCTTGGTACAATTGATTGGTTAGTAAGGCAGCAACAAAAGAGGCGGCAGATATACTTAGGAAGAGTGGTTACACTTAGAAGTATTATGAGATAGTTGTCCAGTGGCCATCGCAGCTGCAGTGCTTTGAACTCTTCAATGATTATTGTAATTATTGCCGTTACTGTTTTCTAATAATTTTTGGCTGTAAGGGTACCCGGATTCACATTTATTCTTCTTTCGATGGTGTGAAATCGGTGGATGACGTGTGATTCTCGTTGTTCACGTTCTCGGTTCGATATAAATGCCATTTCAAAGAGTGTTACCGGGAGTTTGTCGAATGCATGGTCGGGAAGACTGAGATGTTTTGATAGAAGTATATAGACTTGAGCTGATTTCGCATGGGCTCTTTCATTATTGAAACGAAACCTAAATAGTGTTTCTGTTTTTGCGATGTACTGCATGCTGCACACGTTGCATTCGGGTAGGTATACAACATAGGAGAAATCGCTTGTTAAATTTTCTCGCATGGTAATCGAACACTTTGATCGTATGCTGGTTGCCTTATCTTTTTCTCGCATCGCTTTACATTTGTATGCTGGTTGCCTTGTCTTTCTCGCATCGTCACTTTAAACAAGGTAGGCATGATTTATTGGGTGGTGCAGAATTCATTTGAAAGTGGACAAGTGTGTCTTTGAGATGCGGAGTCGTTGGTTAACGACGCTAGGAGCGGATTGAAATGCGCGTTTCATACGTAAACTTTGTTCCAGAATGTTGTAATATTTAATGATTTTGTTCACATAGGGGAAGTTGGTACTGTTAGTTAAGCAGAGGTTTGTCTGTTGCAGGTTTTATTGCGGTGGTCGCTTCATAGGTAAATCTTCATGCTTAATTTTTTTTAGCTTTCTGGACGATGTCATCAGTTACATGCGTGTCTCTTTAGCAGATTCGCTTAAACTGGTGAGCCTGGCTGTGTGGCTATACTGTTTTTACAGTAGCGGGGGTGATCGAACTGGTAATGATGGTATTTTTGTCGATCCATTGGTTGGCGATATAGGATTGTAGAATGCTTGTCTTCTTCTATCGTTAATGTGACACGAAGAAAACTTATGGTTGCTTGTAAATGACGGTGTGTTAGGTGTGTTACTTCAGACGTCAAGTTATTACGTTGTTAGTTGTTAGTTGGATGTTTCTTACGTTAAATGTGAGACGTTTGGATGTACAGCGTTGTAAGTGTCGATAAAGCTGAGAAGTTCATCCTCGCTGTCTGTCCAAATAAGAAAGATGTCGTCTAAGTATCTGCTGTATAAGAGTGAATTCAAAGAAGTTTATGCAAAAATTCGGATTTTAGCTTTCTCATAAAATGGTTACCGAAATTAGGTGCCGTTTGGGTGCCCTGAGTGGTCCGAATAATTTGTCAAAAATACTCTTGATGAATTTATTTCTACGGCCATCCGATGGCCAAGGAATCTGGGTGTCAGATTGTCCATGGTCTGTTTACATGTTTTAACACAGCTATGCGGTCATCGTGAGAAATATTTATATACAATGAAGACACATCAAGAGTAACCACGTACAAGTTTTTCAGCACACACAGACCTGTATTGTTTTGAAGAAAACGTGTGGTGTCCTTTCTGCACGGTGCGAGGGTGCATGAAATGTGGCCTATTATTTTGTCCAAGTACCCTCATATGGGTTCAGTTATTGTACTTATGCTTAATATGATTGGTCACCTATATTATCGTGTTTATAAATTATCGGAGGATTTGGAAGCGACCATGACGACGAGGGTATGCTTCTCGAGTTTGTAGTGAAATTTATAAGTATATATATATATATATATATATATATATATATATATATATATATATATATATATATATATATATATATATATATATATCTATATATATATATTTATATATATATATATATATATATATATATATATATATATATATATATATATATATATATATATATTTATATATATATACTTATATATATATATATATATATATATATATATATATATATATATATATATATATATATATATATATATATATATAAATATATATATATATATATATATATATATATATATTGTAGTCAACAAGACGGGCATCGCCATAGTATAAGCTCGTGCTTTTTGCGCTTGACCGGACGCTGCTGACTGCTTCGCTTTGGAGTCGCATTTTACGGTCAAATAACGGTATTGTAACGCGAAACTTCATAACTACACACACACACACAAATATATATATATATATATATATATGTATATATATATATATATATATATATATATATATATATATATATATATGATTCTAAAAAAATTCTGTCGGTCCGGTGCAAATATAGTGAAGAATAAAGGAGCACACTTACGAAAATTTGATAATTGTTTACTCTACGTTACGGCCGTGGCACGGCCTTCGTCAGGATCCTGACAAAGGCCGTGCCACGGCCGAAACGTGGAGTAAACAATTATCAAATTTTCGTAAGTGTGCTCCTTTATTCTTCATTATATATATATATATATATATATATATATATATATATATATATATATATATATATATAGGGCATCAAGCTTTTTGTTCATTTGGCACTGCTGTATATTTTACGAAATCCTGCTTGTTCTTTTGGTTGATTGAATTCTAATGTTTTCTTTACTCTGTTAGCAATCACTTTTGTAAATAGCTTGTATACTACAGAGAGCAAGCTAATCGGCCTGTAATTCTTCAAGTCCTTGTCATCTCCTTTCTTATGTATTAAAATGATGTTAGCGTTCTTCCAAGACTTTGGTACTTTTCCCGTCAGTAGACACCTCGTAAACAGGATGTCTAATTTTTCTAACACAATCTGTCCTCCATCTTTCAGCAGATCTGATGTTACCTGATCCTCACCATCAGCTTTGTCTCTTTGCATGCTCTTCAAAGCTTTTCTGACTTCTTCTATTATTACTGGTGGGGTGTCATCTGGGTTACTGCTAGTTCTTATAGTATTAAAGTCGTGGTTGCCCCGGCTACTCTACAGATCTCTGTAAAACTCCTCCGCTATTTTAACTATCCTATCCATATTGCGAGTTATTTTGCCTTCTTTGTCCCTTAGTGCATACATCCGATTTTTGCCTATCCCAAGTTTCCTCTTCACTGCTTTGACGCTTCCTCCATTTTTCAGAGCGTGTTCAATTCTCTCCATGTCATACCTTCTTACGTCGGACACTTACTCCTATAAATCAACTTCGAAAGCTCTGCCAGTTCTATTTTGTCTGTTTTACCTGAGACTTTCATAATTTGACGCTTCTTAATGAGATTCTTCGTTTCCTGGGAAAGCTTGCCGGTGTACTGCCTAACTACCCTTCCTCCAACTTCCACTGCACACTCCGTAATGATACCCGTCAGATTATCATTCATTGTATCTATGCTAAGGTTGGTTTCCTCACTAAGAGCCGAGTACCTGTTCTGAAGCGAGACTCTGAATTCCTGTACTTTACCTCTCAGTGCGAGCTCATTGATCGGCTTCTTGCGTATCAGTTTCTTTCGTTCCTTTCTCAATTCTAGGCGAATTCGAGACCGTACCATTCTATGGTCACTACATCGTACCTTGCCAACCACTTCCACATCCTGCACGATGCCTGGGTGTGCACTCATTGTAAAGTCTATTTCGTTCTTATTTTCGCCATTAGGGCTCCTCCATGTCCACTAGCGGTTTCCTCGTTTTCGGTAGAAGGTATTCAAAATCCGTAAATTATTGCGTTCTGCGAATTCTACTAGTAGCGCGTTTCTAGTGCCGGCGTTTCTAGTGCCGATGCCATAATCTCCTACTGCCTGGTCTCCAGCCTCCTTCTTCCCTACCTTTGCATTAAAGTCTCCCATCAGTATTTTATACTGTGTTTTTACCTTACTCGTTGCCGATTCTACGTCTTCATAGAAGCTTTCAACTGAAGCGTCATCATGACTGGATGTAGGCGCGTAAGCCTGTAGCATCTTCATCTTGTATCTCTTATTCAGTTTAATTACGATACCTACCACCCTTTAATTTATGGTATTGTATTCCTCTATGTTGCCAGCTATGTTTTTGTGAATTAGAAACCACACTCCCAGTTCTCTTCTGTCAGCCAAGCCCCGATAGCAAAGGACGTGCCCATTCTGTAGCACCATATACACCTCATCTGTCCTCCTGACCTCACTGAGCCCTATTATATCCCTTTTACCACCCTCTAGCTCCTCGAATAGTACAGCTGGACTTCCCTCACTAGATAAGGTTCTAGCGTTAAACGTTGCCAAGTTCAGGTTCCAATGGCGGCCTGTCCGGATTCAGAGATTCTTAGCACCCTCTGCTGCGTTGCAGATCTGACCGCCACCGGGGTCAGTTATTTCGCAGCTGCTGGGGACTGCTGACATTGCATTGCTGAGTAACTCAGGTGACGAATTGCAACTCATGATTACGGAGTTAGACAAGAAGAGCAGAAAGGTACGTCTTAAAATGAATCTGCAGAAAACGAAAGTATTGTACAACAACCTCGGAAAAGAGCAGCGCTTCGAGATAGGTAACAGTGCACTTCAAGTTGTAAAAGACTATGTCTACTTAGGGCAGGTAATAACTGCGGAGCCAAACCACGAGATTGAAGTAACTAGAAAAATATGAATGGGGTCAAGCACATTTGGCAAGCACTCTCAAATTATGACAGGTAGATTGCCACTATCCCTCAAGAGGAAGGTATATAACAGCTGAATCTTGCCGGTACTTAGCTACGGAGCAGAAACCTGGAGACTTACAAAGAAGGTTCAGCTTAAATTAAGGACGACGCAGCGAGAAATGGAAAGAAAAATGGTAGTTGTAACCTTGAGAGTCAAGAAGAGAGCAGAATAGATTTGGGAACAAACGGGGGTCAAGGATATCATAGCTGAAATCAAGAAGAAGAAATGGACATGGGTCTGGCATGTAGCGCGTAGACAGGATAACCGCTGGTCGTTAAGGGTAACTAACTGGATTATCAGAGAAGGAAAGCGGGTTAGGGGGAGACATAAGGTTAGGTGGGCAGATGAGATTAAGAAGTTTGGGGGTATAAATGGGCAGCAGCAAGCACAGGACCGCGTTAACTAGCGGAACAAGGGAGAAGCCTTTGTCCTGCAGTGGATGTGGTGAGGCTGATGATGATGATGATACTTTAACAAACGTTTCGTCTGGTCGACCAAACGTTGTCAAAGTAACAAGTAAAATAAGGTAGGTTTCCTCATAAGCACGCCTAAATGAGATATGTTCGCGGTGCTTATTGATATCATGATGGACAAACAAAAACACGGTCACACACTTGCAACATTGTTCGTGCACCCACAATCGTTACTCGTGGGAGCAAAGTCGCATTACAGACACTATGATAGGAAGGAAGGAAAATGGAAGGAAAAGAACGGCAGGGAGTTTAACCAGCCAATTGGCAGCCGGTTTGCTACACTGCGCATTGAAGGGAAATGGGGGAGATGAAAGATAGAGAGCAAAGAGGGAAGAAAGATAAACACAGCACAATCGGCAGCACACACGCGCACACTCAGTCATAGTCCAGTCTTGTCTTTCGCTGTGTGTGACATTGCTGTTATTGCCGCTTTTCAAGTCCATGTCGCGTAGGAATTTCAACGGAGCTTTTTTCGCCTTCTGTTGCAGTGTCTTCTCTCGGGCAATTGACAGAATAGTGTCCACAGACATTTGGCTGTTGAATGCCATGCACCGGAAAGTAGCACTGGATGTGGTTTAGCGTCTCTTCGCAATGACAGGCATTGCAGAGAGTGTTTTCGGCCATTCCTGTGACAAAGGAATAATATTTTGTAAATACCACTCCTAGCCATTAGCGATGAAGAAGGGTGGCTTCTCTTCGGTTGAGCCCTGTGGGCATGCGGGGAACCATCAAAGAGGACACGTGGTGTTGATGATTCGTCTCATTGCTTGGTGGGCACCATTGTGAAAACGTGATTTCACGTGCAAGTCGTCGAATATTACTGGCTGCATCTGTCCGCGAAAGGGGTAGGCTTCTTCTCGTGTTCCTTCAAGAGCTGCCCGCGTGACATTATCAGCATGTTCGTTCCCTACGACGCTGCAGTGACTTGGCAGCCACAGAAATGTCACATGATGCCTTTTCTCGTGTGAAGTGTGGAGAAGGCATAGAATTTCGAAAACAAGCTGTTCATACGGCCCGCGACGCAGTGCTGACAGCACAGATTGTAGGGCAGCTCTTCAGTCTCTGAAAATCGACCATTGTTGTGGTGGTTCCCGATTGACCACTCAAAGTGCAGCGCGCAAAGCAGCTAGTTCCGCTGCTGTAGATACCGTGGAGTGGTAAGTCCTGAAGCTTATGGTAACACCTCTTGCTGGAAGAACTACTGCACCTGACGAACACTGACGGTTCTTGGAGCCATTGGTATATATATGCGGGCTCTGCAAGCTTTCCACCTCTTCCCACCACAGATGCGCCGGCAACATAACTCTCTGCGCGCCCATCGACCCCTCCCTGCCAAACACAAGGGGAAAAAATAGGGAAAGTGAACAACAGAAAAAAAACAGGAAATAGCACCACGCCCTGTTTCCTCTCAGGTGGTAGCGGAGGTCAATGCCTCTCTTCGGCAAACACCAGCGGAGCACACCGTTGACCCCATCGGCCGGATGATCGATTTTAGACGACTCAGACGTAAATCACACTTTCTCGCTGCATCGAGGGACACAATCGCTGCTTTTCTCGCCGGTTTCCCAGCCACACAATGGGTGCGGGTGAATCATCGTCATAACCTCGTCGCTGTCGACATTACCCCAACTTGGACATCGGTGCTATTCTTCAGATAAGTACCATAGTTGATGTTCGAGTAAAAGCAAAGGTGCTCGATCTGAACTCGGGTGATGGGGAGGTGTTTGGGGCGGACGAAAACTTTCCCCTTGACATCGTTGCCTCGAATATTGCCTCATTCATTAAGACTCTTGTGTGCGCGGAGCAGCTCCACGCTGAAGATTACCTTTGAAGGAACTGTGGTGCCAGCTCAGCTCTTACTTTCTAAACAGCGGAGGCCGGTTTGGGCGCACCTCCCGCGTCCACTACAATGTGCACGCTGCGGTGTGTTTGGGCATGCCACAGCGACGTGCTCCCGGGACTGGTGCTGCCTCCGTTGTGGCATAAACCATGCCGAGGGCCCCTGCACCTCCGACAGACCCTGCTGTATTAACTGCAAGGGATCACACCCTGCGAACGAACCTCGGTGCGCGTCTTGGCAGCTTCAACGGAAGGCCGCCTTTCTCCTCGCCTCTTCTGGCGGTAAACTGACGCGTCGCGAAGCCATCCAGCAAGCGAAAGCTGCGTCTCAACGGGAGGCTTCAGCGAGGCTTCAGCAACGGCTACCACACGCTCTGGCTGCTCCTTCCGCGATACCCTCAAAGGCAACGCCATCGCAGCACTGGCACCAGCAGCCAGGCAGCCTACACGTCCTTCCCCTCCCCCTATCCAAGAGGACCCAAAGGATACGGTGATGACAACACTGGCTGTGGCTCATCGCGCACTCCTGGAGATGACGGTGTGCAGCACGACGACGCGCGACCTTTGCGCCACAGCTTTGCGCGCTCATCAAGATCTTACATACCATGGATAGTGCGTCGAAGAAGCCACGGCCGCGGATACTCCAGTGGAACACCCGTTCACTCAGCTGCCGTCACCGTGAGTTTGTCCGCTCACTTCCCCAGTGTGAACTCGATGTCCTGGCTTTTCAGGAAACGCACGTTCGTGCTGGGGAGCTCAATATCTCCAGCTACGAGGCTTACCATAGTGCAACAGAGTGTCAGCATGCCGATTGTGTCAGCCCTCACTGCACGCAATTGTTGCATTCGCCGGGATCCTTACGCGCGTCTATTCACGTGCGTGCGCGATTACCCCAGTCATCATTTGATATCGCTGATATCCTGTGTCCTGGCGTCGAGAGCATTGCTGTGCGAGTGCGTGTTGGTGCGACAGTCACAGCGAATGCTAGTGTTTACGTGCGCTACCCTCGACTCTGGGACCCCGAGTTTATCGTCCGACTGGTGGACCGCCTTGGTGCATCGGCAGTTGTGTGCGGTGATTTCAACTGTCACCACACGGCGTAGGGAAGTGTGGGGGTGAAAAATTCGGGCTGGAGAGTGTTGGTTGCGTCCCTCGCCGCCAGTCTTGATCTCCTGAACGATGGCAGGCACACCTTCCTGAGGCGCGGTTCGGCTCCTAGTGCGATCGACCTCTCCTTTCTCACGGAAGACTGCCGCTACCGGTGGTCCCGAAGTCCCTACACGGAGGGGTCAGATCACTGCCCCATCTGCCTCGAGCCCCTCTGCGCCCAGCCTGATCAGATGCGCGCCTACTCGGGGGAGAACTTCTCACGGTTTCGTGAACTGTGTGCTTCAGTGCCAGTCGCGGGCGACGTGTTTACACACATTGCCGAGTGCGCGCGCGAGGCTACAGTGAAGTGCCGCGTTCCTGCCAACAGCCGGTGCCGGATATCAAACAGCTGAACCTCCGGGCTGCTCGTCGCCGGATTCAATGCCAGGCTGAGTGCTCTAGGAGGGTGGATGATTGGACGGTCTACAACCACATCAATGCGGTGTGTAGGCGCCACGTCCACCATCGCTGCGCCGAAAGCTAGTCCAGCCTCTGCCGCTCCTTCGAACAGCAGCGCTACAGCCGGCGCGCCTGGCAGGTTTTGGGGCGATGTTGCGACCGCGGGCCCCGCTGGCTCCGGTCGTCTCCGTCGCTACCGCCCGGCACCTAACCACGGCCCAGCTGACGGAACTACTCGCGGACACCTTCCACGCCTTTGTGCTCGTCCCTGACGCAGGGCAGCTACCCCCTCTGCCAGCGCATCACCGGCCCGAACTGTTTGCTCCTGAGCACTTTTTCCCCACGTCCGAGATTGCGTGGCAGATAAAGGTCCTCTGTACGGAGGACTTCACCCTCGGCGAGCTGCGTCACGTCCTTGCGATGCGGAGGAACCGTTCGGCGCCTGGTAGTGACGGCATCACGTACCAGATCAGATGCTGCGAAACCTCGGCGAAAGCCAACTTCTTGGCCTGCTCGAGGGGAGGGATACAACAGCATCTGGCGCTCTGGTGCGTTTCTAGCGACGTGGAAGGAAGCGATCGTCGTTTCGGTACGCAAGAAGGGCCCGCCAGCGTCGGAACCGTCCTCCTACCAGCCGGTTTCGCTTACGTCAGCCGCATGGAAGGTGATTAAGTCCATTGCTCTCAAGCGTCTCGAAAAGATAGCTGCGGCGCTATACTTCCTGGCGGACGCGCAGAGCGGCTTCTGCTGCCACCGATCAACCGCGGATTGCACCTCCGACGTTGTCACCACTCTGGAGGATGCAAAGCTCCGCGGTGAAGCCAGATATTTGGTTCTCCTCGACATCAAGAGTGCCTTTGATTGCCTGCCTCATGCGACGTTCCACGTGCAATGGGTGTGTGTGGCAGGCATCTCGGATACATCGAGAAGTTCCTCGGTGGCAGAACCTTCCGTGTCCGCATTGCTGGCGACCTCAGTGCGCCTCGCCCGTCCACTGCTGGTGTGCCACAGGGCAGTATTTTGGGCCCCATGCTGGTCAATCTCGCCCTCGCGCGCATCGTGGACTTCCCTCCCAAGTACTGACCGAGCCCAATGCTGCTTAGCTTCGGTGATCGGACGAGAACCGGCGCATTCAGCATGGTATGGCCGATGGCAGCTACATCCCACGTGACTTGCAGTACACGGTGCGCATTGCCATCAATGCGGACAACGTCGCCCTATTTGCGAGTGGACCCACTTTGTGCGGAAAGCAGGTGCGACAGAGCATCAAGCGCTCAATTTCTCGAGGCCGCGGATGCTTTTATCTCGAGCATTGGGCTTCAGCTGTCCGCTGCGAAGACCGAAGCGCTTCTCGTCCACCCCACCCTCAGGGGGCGATACGAAGTTGGCCGCCTCACGTTCTGGGGACGCGTTCTGCCGTGGCGACGATTGGAGCGATACCTCGGCATCATGCTAGATCACCGTCTGAGCTGGAAACCAGCAGTTGCCAGCCACCAGCTAAGCTCTCGCAGAGACGCAGGAGCGGCAGCCTCTCTTCTCGCGCGGGTCAAAAGCTGTTCGCCTGACATCGCCTGAGGATGTACAACGCCGTCATCGGAGCCAGGGCCCTTTATGCGTTCGCCCTAGTCACACTGCGTGCGTCTCAATGGGAGACACTCGAGACGGAACATCGTGGCATCAGCCGCCGCCTCATTGGATTGCCTCGCACGTCACCAGTGAGCATACCTATGCTGAAACCAACCAGTTTCCCCTCTCGCTCAGAGCCAAGGCTTGTGCTTTGCGTCACGTAAAGCGCATGCACGTGACGCGACGGGGCAAGGTGCTGGTCAATCGGCTCCTATCGCTGCCCGACACTGGCATGGGCCGCAGCGTGCTGGAGTACGCCAGCCTGATCTTCGTAGCCCCTTTCGCAGGCCTCCTGCCTATTCCATCACACTGCAGGGACTCCCGAATGCCCATATCTATCAGAGTTTCAGGTATCCGCAGCAAGGGGCACACACCTCGGCCTGCCCTACTACAGGAAACCTGCGCCATGATCGAAGAGCGGTACTCCGGCCACCGCCATCTGTACACCGACGGCTCGGTGAAGTGGGACGGCTCGGCTGCTACTGCCAGCATCATTTCAGTGCTCCGAGACGAGAAGTGCCGTCTTTTGCTCCCGGCGACATCGACGACCGCTGAGCTCGCGGCATTGAACTTAGCGGCCGATCAGCTGGCCGAGCTGCTGCCGTCATCGGCCGTCATCTTCTGCGACTCTCGGGCGGCGCTCCTCACTTTCGTGAAGGGTGAAAATGGCCCTTCGATCGCGCAGCGCCTTACGCGCAAGTTTACTGTGATCGTGCGAAGTGGGTGTGCTGTGTCTTTCCAGTGGGTGCCCTTACACGTTGGAGTGCGCGGCAGTAAGGCAGCCAACGCACTAGCAAAGAACGCCCATGACCCCTCCACACCCACAACGAACTTCGTTCACAGCTTCGATGTGGCGCGGCAGATCATCGCACGCCACGTCCGTGCTCTTCACCCGGACGCCCGCACAGCAGCCGGCAATCCTGTCGCACGCCTGGCCTCAACAGGAATTGGTCGGAGTTCTCGTGCTTTCTTGCTGCGTCTTCGAACGGGATGCAGCCGTACCGCGCACACCGGCTCTTCAGACAGAGTGGCAGTGACAATCCTTCGTGCGTGCAGTGTCTGGCAGACAGACCGTCCAACATATTCAGTGATAGTGCCCGGGATACGCGGGTATTCGTCGCCGTCTATACAACACCTACGCGCAACTCGGACTGCCACACGTGAGTCCAGAACACGTGTTTTTCCCCTCGGCGAACGTTGCGACATTCCGCCGGGGGTTCCGTGCGCTGCTGGATTTTTTCGGCAACGCAGACCTTTATACGCCCCTCTAAAGAGGTCCGTTACACACGCACGTGTCGTTGTTTACAACCCGCCGTGCGCCACTCCTCCTCGGAGTCTCACGTGACTTTGCTTACGTAGGCTGCTCCGAGCTGCCTGACGGCCTTTTTTTCTCCCTCTCCGCCACGGGGCGCCGCCCCATCAAAGCAGACGCTCTCTCCCCTTCCCTCATGATCGTGGAGTGCCCAAGCTTCATTCTACCTGTGCGGTGGTGTTTTTTTTTCTTCGCTTCTCAGGCACATTGCTTCGCCTCCGGCTTCTCGGCGGTCTTTGAGTGGGTCGCATGTGCCGCGTTTCCTTTCTTACGCGCGCGTGCGTGATGCGAGTGATCGAATGCTTTTCACTACCCTACTCTTAGCTCTTCTCTTCTGCCTCTTTATTTTTCATTCCCCCCTTCGCTGCGCATAACTGTGGAGGTGCCCTCGATCGAGAGAGGCAGTAAGGACACTACGCTTTTTTTCTTTCTTTTTCCTCTTTTCAAAGCCGCCCCGCCACGGTGATCTAGTGGCTAAGGTACTCGGCTGCTGACCCGCAGGTCGCGGTATCAAATCCTGGCTGTGGCGGCTGCATTTCTGATGGAGGTGGAAATGTTGTAAGCCCGTGTACTCAGATTTGGGTGCATGTTAAAGAACCCCAGGTGGTCACAATTTCCGGAGCCCTCCACTACGGCATCTCTCATAATCATATGGTGGTTTTGGAACGTTAAACCCCACAAACAACAACAACAACAATCTTTTCAAAGCCACTTGTGTTGTATGTATACTGTCTGAATATTTTTCTAGCACGGGCGACGAAAGCTCAGATTTCGTCCGGATCCTTGGTACACTAAGATACACTCTGGTTAGAATAGGACACCAAGGGGGTATGCATGGTTTAGATGAAGGAGTGAAGCCCGAGGTAAGTTTCTCGTTGTATTTCACAATCATTTTAGAGAACGATGCTTGGCGTCTCTCAGAAGGCAACAGTGCAAGGTGATGACAGAGAGCACGTGTGAACTGCCTGATGTGCGTTCTCAGGACTTCTACAATAATGTGAGTTTGTATCGAACAGTCACCAGCGATTGCAATTGTTGCCTCCGTGGACGTTCATCTGGGCAGACCAAGGCACACTCTCACTGCTTGGGCTTGTACTGCCTGTAGAGCACCAACATTCGTCTTGCAGGTATTGCTAATCATGGGCAAGCTATATCTCAGGAGACCGAGAAACAGGGCTCTGTAAAGTTCCATCATTGCGTCTACTGACATCCTCCACGTCTTTTCTGCCAGGAACTTGAACAATTGGGAAATAACGATCAGGCGCTTCTTCATACAGGCTACATGCGTAATCCAACAGAGGTCCCTATCAATAATGATGCCAAGAAACTGTTGGGTTCTGCCGTAAGAAATCGGTCGCCCGCAGACTCAGATGACATAAGGAGTCATTGCTTTGCGAGTGAAGGCCACCAGCGTGCATTTTTCTAGTTATATGCTGAGCCCTTGTTTTAACACGTAGTTGGCAATCATAAGTGCTGCTTTTTGAAGCCTGTAACGTATCTGATGACGTGTGACTGCTGTTACGACCATCATCATTATTGAAGTTTTTCGGCTTTCGTGAACGGGACGAAAATATTTCGACGCATTCCAATTAAGGGTGTGTCGTCAAGACGGGTTGATTTCCTCTCGGCGAAACCTGAACGAGGGGTTCGGGACAGGTTCGCTCAAAGAAAACACATGAGCCAAGAGAGGCCATTGTGAGCTCAACTCAAGTAAAGCCATTTTGTTTGCTGCGAGCAAGGTTTTCGAGGCAGACAAGGAGGCAGCTCGGCCATTTTTGAGGTCACCGAGGATCTGGAAATCTTGGAAACTGCATGGTATTTGCAATTCAGGCTGAAAGCTGAAGCCAAACTAGTTGTGGCTGCATTTTGTGAGGAGAAGCGGAGCCCCGGATATGCGCAGCTAAGCCACAGCTTCTAGTGAACAACCAGGAATGGAATGTGGGGTTGAAGGAAAGGAAAGGGCACTATCTGCTGTAGCCCTTGCGGGTGCCCGCCTCGACGACGAGAGATTAGTCGACCCCTCCTCCTTCCCTCTTTCCTCATAAGATCGGCTGAATGAGGTGGCATTTTTTGACGATATGCTGGCACACCACTACATTGTCCAACCCAAACACTCAGGAAAGTTTGACACGTGTACTGGCAGCCAGTTTTTTTTAACCTCACCCAACTCTCAGAAGAATCTTGGAAACCAATATCATCGGACGTGCGCAAAACTTGGTTACGTGTGCGTAAACGTCGGTGCAGTGCGTTTGTGACCATATTTGGGCATCGTATTGACTGTGTTCTCTCCGCACGCATTGTGCGGTGTCTTTCCTCTTCTTCGTTTCCCCGCTGCGGTGGTCTAGTGGCTAAGGTACTCGGCTGCTGACCCGCATGTCGCGGGTTCAAATCCCGGCTGCGGCGGCTGCACTTCCGAGGGAGGCGGAAATGTTGTAGGCCCGTGTGCTCAGATTTGGGTGCACGTTAAAGAACCCCAGGTGGTCGAAATTTCCGGAGCCCTCCACTACGGCGTCTCTCATAATCATATGGTGGTTTTGGGACGTTAAACCCCACATATCAATCAATTCCTGTCCTTCGTGAGTGGAGCACCTAGACCATGGAGCGCCCAATTGGCGGAAGCCACGGATAATGCGCCTAGGGTTGGCAACGAAGCGCTGTATAAGCCGAAGACTTTCGTATATTTCAAGTTCCACTGCTCAACAGCTCTCCTGTACAGTTCTGATCACTTGATCACCTCATTTCTAATTCTCAGTTACTAACCATGTAAACAAATTGTTGTCGTTATTAAGAGCACCTCATTACTTGTTCGACGATGGGTTCTAGTACGGGGGCCCGCTGCCAAACTGAGACCCACGGGACCCGGAGTCGCCACAACTGGATGGCAGCGGTGGGATAGCGTCAACGCAGGTCGCAACAACTGGATGGCAGCGGTGGGATAGCATCAACCCAGATCGCAACAACTGGATGGCAGTGGTGGGATAGCGTCAGCCCAGGTCGCAGCCCCTGGATGGCAGCTGTAGGATTTCGTCAACCCAGGTCGCAACCACTGGATTCAGCGGAGAGATAGTGTCAACCCAGGTAGCAACGACTCGACGACAGCAGTCAGATGCTATGACCCCAGCGACTTCGCGAGGCGATTGGACGACAACGGCCGGATGCTCCAAGCTCATCGACTTGAGAGGCATCCGAACGGCACTTCTGGGATGACACGAGGTCATCGAGTGCGAGAGGCAACCGGAAGGCACTGCTGAGATGCACGACGCTGATGGCATGACTGTGAGCCGGGTTAGTGCCGAATTTCTCTCTTAAACTTTACCAGGCACTTACTAATGTGTGAGTAAAAGCTGGTAGGGAGCACAGCTTATTTGCTCATTGTGTAACTGGCGTCAGGCAGATTGTGAGACAGCTTGTTGAAGCTATAGTCTGTGGGTGACGGCAAGGTTAACAGTGACAGAGCTATTTTAGTCATCAGGTTACCAGATAACTGGCGTCGGGCAGATAATTGTGAGATAGCTTGTTTAAGCTATAGTCTGTGGGTGATGGGAAGGTTAACAGTGACAGAACAGGATTCCATGTAAGAGCTTTAGGAAGCTTTTGCAGACTAAGATAAAAGGTAACATGAGGCAAGGCAGACAGCTAGAGCTGTCGTTGTTCTCAGGGTTAATTAGCTGAAATACAGGAATCATTTGTGGAACCGAGAAGGGTACCAGAAGCAGTCATGAATCTGAAGGCCCTGCATAAATCTCTGTTGCAAGCGATCGCAAGGTAGATGAATCATGATGTGTCAAACTCCCCAACGAGAACAGGGCTGCTCGAACGGATCGTCGGGACAGGGTGGGACAATGAGGAACTTTCAGGCTATGTCATGTACATTGAGGAAGAGGTAAAAGCCCAGAGAAAAGAGGCAGAATCCCAGAGAGAAGAGGCCGAAGAATCCGATAAAATACGTATACACGAGGCTAAAATGCGAGCATTAGACGAAGACATTGAAAGGATGAATCGTCCAACTAGAGCACAGATTCAGAAGCGCCTTTGGTTGTGTAAATGTGTAGAATGTGTAGAGCCCAAAAGATGTGGTGAATTGGCTAGTATGGTGCAGAGTGAAGTCACCGAGAAAGCCGCTGTTTGCGAGGTACCGCCCGAGAAAGGTACGCGTCTTTATCAGTGCGACATGCAAAGTGATCCTTCGGTGGAGAGAAAAGAGTAACAGGTCGTTGTTAGTGAAATTGCACCTAGGGAAAGTACGCGACTCTCCGTGGGTGCGAAGGTAGGGCAAGTAGAGAGCGGGACGGGGGATGGTATGCTAACTGTAGCAAGTCCAAAGGGTGTTCCATGTGAGACCGAGACTTGTTCTAGTTGCCCTGATGGAGTCATTGAACAGATTGGTGAGCTGGAGACGATGCTCGAGCCTCAGCAGGGGAATTACGTTTTGGACATTGAAAAAGAGGACGAAAAAGGTAGTCCTAATTGTAGCGAAGACAAAACGCTACTAAAACCCGACAGTACTGCCAGCGAGGGCGAGCTACTGTGAAAGCACTTCCTACAGATAGAGTGGGAAATGTGTCAGAGGGTGAGAAGGTACATTGCGAAGCTGTCGTAGGTGTACAAACAGGCACAAGTTCGGTGGAGGATTGTTTCGAGGAAAAGTCTAATCCCAGCAGCATGAACAGAGATTGTGTGTTGTTAGAGACATGCCTCGTGCAGCGGCACGTAAACAATCGGCCGGACAGTAAAACTTACCTGGAAATCAAGCAGGACGCGAATTCCAACGAGTTCAGATCTGTGGAAGGCTCAGAGTTTGGTTTTGTGAGCGGTAGCGGAGATAAATTATCCCGTCAGAGCAATGGAGCGGGGAAACCGAAGGGCAAAGGCTGCAGAAAAGGTGGTGCACAGGCACACCTGAACAGTAGGGTTGCCGATGACGCAACCATGGAAGTTCGTAACAACCAAAGAAGGTTGTGCGTAAGCGTCACCTCAAAAGAAGGAAGCGGAGACGGGCAGCACAACAAAAGGTGGAGGCAGAGGGAACGTTGCAGCAGAAACGGGAGGGTTGGCCATCGGGCAATCATACAAACAGTACCTTGAGGCGTACGGTCAGGCGAAATTGGTGAAAGAGAAGTAGCGGAAAAGAACACGCGTCCCCAAGAAGGAAGGCGTGGACAAAAGGAACAGGTTTGCATCGACAACTATGTCGACAGGTTCCTAAAGAAAAGTCTGCGGGTCCTAAATTCAGGGGGAACTAAACACCAAAGGACCATGGCGAATCTTTCCCCCGCACTTCGGGAATCTTTGGTGTCACGAAGAAAAGCAGCCAGAATCAGCAATGAGGCGAGATAGCAAAGTTGGGCTAGGATCTCGCGCTCATTGTGTCCTCAAGCGATCGCGAAAGCGACAGAGAACACGACCGCCACGTGCAAGGCTGAAAGCGTGAAGGTCAGCTGCAAGCTTTTCGAAGAATGCGACCCAGAGTTTCTGGAAAGAAATCAAGTGAATATTCTTCTAGTTTTACTCCTTTTAAGTAGAGTTTTATTTTGTCAGTAAAGTTTAAAAAAAGACTGCTTTCACAGGGCTCATGGTGAACGCGGTATGTTGTTGTTTTTGTAAACCTTTACAATTAAACGCACGTTTGGAAAATTTTTAGATGGTACGGAAGTGTACGTTGAGTCGTGAAATGTTACAGTGCTTTATAAGTGCCAATAGAGCTAAAGCACATGAAGAAACCCAGCGCATTCTTTATCCAAGAGGCTTACACGATAAGGTAACATTAACCAAACAAGACTGTTACGAGAGGATTAGTTCCATCACTTTGGTTTTTTTTTGCTTAATTATCGTGTCATATTGTAAGCGGGGCGTTACGCGTTACCGAAAGCCGAGGTAGGAGCAATATTTAGGACAGTTATAAGAGGGAGCTGAATCTAGGGTGAAAGTTTTGAGCCTGTCAGGAAGTGTCGTACTTGAGACGTGAAGAAACGATAACGTTTGGGTTAGAGCGCGCGCAAAGAGCTGGCGCGAAGACTTCAATTTTTTCTTTGTGCGTAAACGGAACTCATGCGAGAATTCTTCGTTTGGAGCTTTTCGTGGTTTTGCAAATGTCCTGTTCAGGTGCTGGAAAGGCCTAGTGAAGGCAGCTCAGAAAACTAGCCTACTAGAATACCAAGTCAGTTTTATAGAGGTGGAGCATTGTCCTCTCTCGGGGCTACTGCCTTTGTTCTCTAAGAATGGCCCCCTGCTGCGTTGAAGCCTTGTTTTGCAACAGTATAAGTTTGACATACGTTTCAAAAGGAAGGATACCGCATGGCAACGCTGAGTGTTTTAAATCGCTGTCCCTGATGCGAATGACACTCTCGAGAGTTTTGAAATATTTTTCTTTCTTATCTAGACGATGACCATTGATGAGGTTTTGTTGTTGTTTTGTTGTGTTTGAGATTTCGTTGAACTCATGGTGAGTACATTGAAGACAACACTATTTAAAGTTTCAGGTTGGGTGTGCTTCCTGTACTGTTTATTCTTTTTCACTCAAACGTAGGAGAGGATTTCAGAATAACTAGTGTACTTATTTTATTTGTTGTAAAAGGGTAATTGCGCCTGGTTGGGTTTGGCGGAATTGTCTGGCGCTCACTAGATGAGTGGTTGTGTTTCATATGCGTATGTGATGTCTGATGAGCCAAAATGAAGCAGGTGGTCACTACTTCATCAAGGACAGTCTTCACCAGACCAGACGTCAGCGCTGATCTCTTCAAACTGTGTCTGCAAAACTCAGCCCATTGATATGTTCACGCCACAGCGCGAGAGACTGTTATGACCGTCATCAATATTGAAGTTCTTCAGCCTTTTTGAACGAGACGAAAATATTTCGACGCATTCCAAGCAAGGGTGTGTCGTCAGGACCGGTTGATTTCCTCTCGGCGTAACCTGAACGAGGGGTTCGGGACTGGTACGCGCAAAAAAAAACGCACGAGCCAAGAGAGGCCATTGTGAGCTCAACTCAAGAAAGTCGATTGTGTTTGCTGCGAGCAAGGCTTTCGTGGCAGACAAGGAAGCAGCTGGGTCATTTTGAGGTCACCGAGGATCTGAAAATCTCGGAACGAGCATGGTATTTGCAGTTCAGGCTGAAATCTAAAGCCAAAGTGGTTTTGGCTGCATCTTTTGAGGAGAAGCGGAGCCCCGGATACGCGCAGCTAAGCCAAAGCTTTTAGCGACAAACCAGGAATGTAATGTGGGGTTGAAGGAAAGGAAAGGGCACTGTCTGTTGTAGCCCTTGTAGGCGCCCGCCTCGACGACGAGAGATTAGTCGACCACTCCTCCTTCTCTCTTTCCCCTTAAGATCGGCTGAATGGGGTGGCATATTTTGACGATATGCTGGCACACCACTACATTGTTCAACCCAAACACTCTGGCGAGTTTGACACGTGTACTGGCAGCCGGTTGTTTTTTTTGAACCTCACCCAACTGCCAGAAGAATCTTGGAAACCAATACCATCGGACGTGCGCGAAACTTGGTGACGTGTGCGAAAACGTCGGTGCAGTGCGTTTGCGACCATATTTCGGCATCGTGTAGACTGTGCCCTCTCCGCGTGCATTGTGCGGTGTCTTTACTCTCCTTCATGAGTGGAGCACCTAGACCATGGAGTGCCCTATTGGCGGAAGCCACGGATAATGCGCCTAGGGTTGGCAACGAAGCGCTGTATAAGCCGAAGACTTTTGTGTATTTCAAGTTCCACAGTTCAACAGCTCTTCTGTACAGTTCTGATCACTTGATCACCTCCTTTCTAATTCTCAGTTACTAACCATGTAAACGAATTGTTGTCGTTATTAAGAGCGCCTCATCTGACTTGTTCGACGATGGGTCCTAGGACGGGGGCCCGCTGCCAAACTGAGACCCACATGACCCGGTGTCGCAACACTGCCAAAATACAGACCCAGATGTCTTCTGCGTATATTGAGATTTAATGGTACGTGGCAAGTATTCAGCAAGGCCAATTAGTGCAAGATTGAATAGCGTCGGGCTAAGAACTCCGTCTTGAGGAACACCCCTTGAACTATAGCATCGCGTAGTTGTTGGGCCTTCTTCTGTTAACACAAAGAATGACCTTGCAGCCACGTAACTCAAAATCCACCGAACGAGTCGACCACCAAGGCCAACCACAGCAAGAGCACCCGAAATGGCTTTATGTAGTACATTATCAAACGCGGCTTTCACATTTAGAAACAAAGCTGTAGATAGTCGCTTACGGGATCTTTCGTGCTGGACAGCACGAAACTATATCAACCACATTGTCAATGGAAGAGCGGTCATGCCGGAAACCAGCCGAGGAACTCGGATAAATCTTGTAGTATTCAAGATACCACTCCAGGCAGCCTAGTATTATCCATTCCATTACCTTTCCTACGCAGCTGGTCAGTGCTATTGGGCGGTTTGAGGCGAGTTCGAGTGGGGATTTACCCTGCTTCAAGATGAGTAACAAGCGGCTAACTTTCCAGTCACCAGGAACATTGCCACCCTGCCAAGAGATGTTATAAAGGCTCAACAGTTCTCTCCTTGCACCTTCCCCAAGGTTGCACAAAGCTCGGTACGGAATACCATCTGGGCCTGAAGAATTTTAACGCCTGTAGAGAGCCAGTGCTGCCTCGAGCTCCTCCATTGTAAAAGGAAGGTCCTTGTGGCAGTCATGGAAATGGGTGACGTCACCTCTCACTGGAGAATCTGGACGATTGGCTTTGTTGGCGATCTGCGCACAGAAATGTTTTGCGACATCGATGTCTTGCCTCCTTTGCAATAGCCCGAGTACTTTGAATGAAAAACGCTGTCCCGTAGGTTGACGCAGAACTTGCACCTTTTTTTTTCAAAAATGTTAGAGTGGCTTGCGAAGGTCTAGTGACTGGCAAAACGTTGTCGATCGTTCCGACGCTAATATTACACACACAACTGATATGGCATTTTAAAGTAGTGAGGTGGCAGTAATATTAGATCGCAGGTCACACTAAAGCAAAAAAAAGGGGGCGAAGATGACGTAACATATACGCCTAACCTAACTTTATTACATAAAGTAGTCACATGCTAGCGTTATACTGCAAACAGTTAGACGCTCAAAAAGTCAGAAGAAAAATCGGAAATGTGCAACACCAACACTGATCATAATACAACGCTGTACGCCAGCACCTAGTCTGGTGCGTTGAACATAAGACTGGTAATGCGCGATTATCAAAATAACCCTAAAAAACATGCACGATATTAGACCGAAGCTGCATATCTTAAGCAAGACTAGATTACGACTGATTGTGCTTAGTGGGAACGCTCGTAAGTGTACCTGTGTTTTCGTTAATACCAAATAAGACGGTGTTAATCCTAAAGATTAGGTAAGGCTCGCGGGCCTCTCGATTGTGATGCGAACGAATGTTTGACTCAAGTATAGTAGCCCAAATATTCTCTAAAAAATGTCCCGGTAACCACATGCGTTTTGTTAATGGTAGGCTAGGAAGCTTATTGGCATGCAATCTATCGATAATAAAGCGCAATCAAGATGTAGTTTTCAGGTGAACTGTGTCAAGTTTATATGTTGAAGTAAAAGAATAGCAACGACAACAAGAACAGCGCCGAGACTAAAAAGAGGGCGCGTGGTGGTGGCGGCGATGAAAAAAAAGGGAAAGAAGCCAGAAGCTGGGAATGTGTCTACGCAGGCAGTCGGTGTTTCAGAGGCGACCCTAATTCGAGAAGGCTACGCGGGACTTCCGCTGGGCAGCCTCCTGACTGGCCACGCTACTGCGACCGCTGATGCCCGGGCGTACGACTTCTGTTCAGTACATGGTTGGTTCCTGAGCGGTTCCGTTGCCTACCGACTTGCACATCAATTCCACCACCACGTGCCCTGCTGCATCGCAAGCCGCACCGCGCCTTCCACGACCGGCGACTGAGGGACTACCGCTGGCCTGCTGTGAAATCTGTCAGCTCACTCAGGACTGTATAGACTGTTGAGTCGCGTCAGGATTTGATTTTGCTTGGGTGTCTATTGTCGTGGGAGTTATATATCAAATATATGATGTGTACTAGACCCACTCTTTGGCTCCTTTCTTCACCGCATCGCACATGAACCAAAGTGATGGTTCCATATATAACACACAAAATATATAACGTTCAAGCATATATATACCATTAGAGCTATCACAGTTACACGCATCTCGAATGTTAGAGTGAAGTCTGAAAAAGTGCTAATGGCTTTCTGTGTCGTTTGCATATGTGCGCACACTCTGCGACGTGCTTTCTTGCGAGGTGCGCAGCCAGTTATTTTATGCTCATTTACTTTTGGTGGCTTTAAAAATCCCGGAGATTCTTAGATCGTCGGAATACCACCCAAAGTTGTCCAAGAAAAATACTCTTAGACGCTCACTTTGTGCAAGGATATTATAATGACGTTTTATTATGGAATGTACCTTCGGTGCCGAGGCCAAATGGACTAGTATAAAATTGGTGCTATTGTGTTTTTCGGCCTTACGGTTCCCACTCAGAATTTCCACTCTATCTAAATGATCTGCTCTATCTTTAGCGTCTTGAATTATAGACGATAGATATTGTCGCTTTGTGAGAGAAATTTTGAGTTGTTCGCAATTAGCATTATAATCTTCGTGGTTGGAGTACAATCGTTTTTATCGGTTGTTTTTATTGTAACAAATTGTGGTCTTGCAATATGACTGCTCTGAAAATGTAGAAGCGGCTCTTATTAGTATGTTTGCAGTATAGTTTAGTAAGCAGTTTTTCTTGGCATATCAACAAAGTTACATCTGGAAAGTTTACCGAGAATGACAAGTAATTATGCGGCAGCCTAATCGATGAAGAATGGAACTTATAAATGCATGCCATGAATTTCTAAACACTTTTCTCCCAATTGCTCCTAATCAAGAAGACTTTCTTTCAAACAAACGTATATTAGAGAATATTCACTATGTTTACACGCGACGACAGTGACTGGCACACTGGCCGGGTCGGACCAGTCCCTCTCCACTTCGTAGTCGTTTCTTCCAGGCAGAGACCCTCTAACGCTTTATTCCCCAATCCCACTAGTGTCTTGTGGCACTACCTCGCGGCATTAAAGCGCCGACCCGGCGATTGTCACGAAAGCGGAGTGTTTGGTGACACATAAGGCTTCAGTCTTACGACGGGCCCAACAGTAGATGGTGGTGGCGTTGATTGCGTTTCATCGACGACTCGCTGTGTCTCGTAGGTGAGGTTAAAGACCTTGCGGAGGACTCTTTATGGTCCGTCATAGCGAAACAACAGCTTTTCTGAGAGGCCGATGTGACGACACGGGGTCTACAAGGGTACTTGAGAACCCGCTGCATACGAAACTTCACGGTGGTGACGATCATGCCGATCATTCTGAGAGGCTTGAGAAACCATGAGTCGTGCTTGGGCGATCTGTCGTGCGGCGGCAGCTCGTTCTATGGCATCGCGGACGTATGTGGCAGGAGAGCTTGAACCAGTGGGAAGGAGTGTATCAAGAGGCAGAGAGGCTTCACGTCCATAAAGAAGGTAGAACAAGAATAGCCTGCGGTGTCATGTCTGGAGGAGCTGTAAGTGAAGGTGACGTAGGGTAGCGTTGCATCCCAATCGCGGTGGTCTGGAGATACATACATCGACAACCGGTGATAGTGCGATTCAGGCGCTCTGTAAGTCCATTAGTTTGTGGATGGTATGCCGTTTTGAACTTGTGGTTTGTGGAAACGGAACGTACGATATCCTGGACGACGCGAGATAAAAAGTATCATCCTTGGTCAGTAACGAGCTGTCGAGGAGCGCCGTGATGCAATATGATGTCATGCAGTAGAAAGTCGGCGACATCGGTAGCGCAGCTGGTTGGAAGAGCGCGGGTGATCGCGTAACGTGTCACGAAGTCGGTCGCCACGGCAACCCATTTGTTCCTGGATGCAGAAGTGGGAAATGGCCCGAGACGGTCGAGCCCTACGCGGTAGAATGGTTCAGCAGGTATCTCAATGGAGTGAAGGAGGCCATCTGGAAGCGATGTTGGTCGTTTCCGACGTTGACAAAGCTCGCAGCTGGCGACATACTTTTGCACAGAGCGATATAGGCGTGGCCAGAAAAAACGGCGCTGGACACGATCATAAGTGCGGGTGACTCCCAGGTGAACAGCGGCAGGTTCGTCGTGAAGCTGTCGGAGAACATCTACACGCAATTGGGAACGCACGACGAGAAGGCGGTCAGGACCATTAGGGCTCATGTTGTGGCGGTAGAAAACCCCTTCATGGAGGAAATGCAAGTTCAGAGAAGTGGGTCGACTAGCCGAACTGGTTTTTCGATGATGGGAAGTAATTCAAGGTCGTGGCGTTGCTCAGAAGTGATATCAAGAAAGTCTGTTTCATAAGACGCAAGCCTCAGTAGGTCTTTCTACGGTGTATGGCGAATCCACTGGATACCGTGACAGGCAGTCGGCGTCCTGATGGAGGTGACCAGATTTACACACGACTGAGGAGGTGTATTCTTGGAAGCGGAGAGATCAATGACCGAGACGTCCCGTGGGATCTTTGAGTTACGAAAGCCAGCAGAGCGCATGATGGCCATTTACAATAGTAAGACTGTGGCCGAACAGTTACGGGCGCAATTTAGCGACAGCCAAAACAAGATCAAGACACTTTCTTTCGGTGATGCAGTATTTCTTCTTGCCAGGGGATAAAAGGCGTCTGGCGTAGGCGATGGCGCAGTCACGTCTATGCTGACACTGAGCTAAAACAGTACCAATTTTGTGGCCACTTGCGTCAGTACAAACTTCTGTCGGTGCGGTCTGATCGAAGTAGGCTAATATTGGCGTAGTCCTGAGTACTGCAATGAGCACCAAAAATTCAGCACTCTGAGGCAAATTCCAAGTAAATGGGTCATCTCTTTTAAGAAGCCCCGTGAGAGGCCGCGCATAGCAACAAAATTCCGGATAAAGCAGCGGAAATAGCAGCAAATCCAAGGAAGCTCCAGACATCCTTAGCAGAAAAGGGTACGTGAAATTCAGTCATTGTGCGAATTTTGTCCGGATCGGGCTGTAACCCAGATGCGTTAACGAGATGACCAAGTACAGTTATTTCGCGACGGCCCAAACGGCATCTGCAGGAGTTCAGCTGGAGACCAGTGCTGCGGAATACTCGGAGAATACTGGAGAGTTGCTCAAGATGGCTCGCAAACTTCGGTGAAAAAACAATTACATCCTTTAGGTAGCACGAACAAGTAGACCATTGGAAGCCACGCAGATGCGCTCAAAGGTGGCCGGCGCATTTCAAAGTTCGAATGGCAATACTTAAATTGATATAACCCATCGGGGGTTACAAATGGTGTTTTTTCTCGGTCCCATGGATCAACAGCGATCTGTCAATAACCAGCTCGAAGGTCAGTGGACGAGAAAAACTTTGCGCCATGAAGGCAGTCAAGGGCAGTATCTATTCTTGGTAAAGGGTAAACGTTCTTCTTAATGACCTTGTTGTGATGTCGGTATTCGACGCATAACCGCCATGGGTTGCCATTCTTCTCGACAAGCACGGCCGGGGATGCCCACGGACTAGATGAGTGTTCGACGACGCCTTTGATCAGCTATTTATCGACCTCTTTCTGGATGACAGAGCGTTCAGCAGCAGAGACACGGTAAGGGCGGTGATATATTGGGCTGGCATCACCGGTGTTGATTTCACAACTGATGTCTGGTCTAAAGGGCAGTTGCCAAGATCTAATATCTCCGCATAGGATGTCAAGAGATGGTGAAGGTCTTGTGTATCGGAGGGTGAACGATCTGGTGCTATCATTTTGGCAATGTCGATGTTTGAATGGTTTGGCGCAGTGAGCAAGTCGCCATGTGGAGTAGGTTGGTCAGCTGATAGAGATATCACACTCTTGCAACCACGACACGACGCCTAGTTAAATACCAGCAGGCAGCCTGTGCGCGGAGGAACCAATGCTCAAAAAAGACAAATAGGTCTGGTTGTGGCGTACTCTAACCACGGTGTGCGGGACAGCAACGGAATGCTTGATTAATATGTGGGGTTTACCGTCCCAAAACCACCATATGATTATGAGAGACGCCGTAGTGGAGGTTTCCGGAAATTTCGGAGCCCTCCACTACAGCAACGGAATGCTTTAGCACAACGTCGGTAATGGGTGTAATCACATAATCACCATCACACACAGGCGCATCACACATGAGCTGCACGTAAGTAGCGGCTTGCCGCGGAAGAGGCGAGAACTCGGTGGCACAAAGGCAACTTTGAGCATTACGGGCAAAAGTGGCATCAAAACGCAGTTCCAGCTGAAGAAGGCCTGTCGAGCAGTCGATAAGGGCGGAGTGCGCAGAGAGAAAGTCGAAAGCGAGAATCACGTCATGTGGGCACTGCTTAAGCACGGTGAACAATACGACAGTCTGACGGCCAGAAATACACACGCGAAAGGGGCACATGCCGAGAACGGTAGATGTACTCGGATCGGCAAGCATTACTGTGCACTTAAGAAAAGGCGAGATAACTTTTCATAGTTTGATACAGAGAGCAGCGCTCAAGACTGGAACTTGTGCGTCAGTGTTTATGAGAGCTGTAACGGTTACGCCATCCACCAAAAGATCGAAAATATTGCGGCGTGTAGAAATCGTAAATAGAGAATTTGCCGACCGGGTCGTTAATGCAGCGTCACCTCCGGGAGCTGCATGGCCTAGTTTCCCGAGGTTATGGAGGCGGAAATATTGTAGGCCCGTGTGCTCAGATTTGGGTGCACGTTGAAGAACCCCAGGTGGTCGAAATTTCCGGAGCCCTCCACTACGACGTCTCTCATAATCATATGGTGGTTTTGGGACGTTAAACCCCACATACCTATCTAGTTTCCCGAGGTTAAGGGCCCAGGTCGTGCAGGGGACTTGGATCGTGGAATCATCGGCGAGAGAGATCGGCGGCCTTGGGGTGATGGTGACCGGCTGAACCTTCGGCCCTGAACGTTAGTAGCAGTAGGCTGGGGATCGCACAGGGTATAAAACTGGCGAGAGTTGCCTTAAGTGACACCATGTCCTAGTATTGCTGGATGAATGTGATGTCCAACGATTGAGACAGTAGCGCGCAATATGTCCGGCGCGAGAGCAGGGGAAGCAGATCGGTCGATTATCCCACGTCCTTCATTCAGCAGGGTTGCGGTAGCGGAAGGGTAGAGTGAAGGGTACACCGAAATCTGGTTAACCGAAGCTGAATTCTCGGTAGTGCGAACAGCGCAAACAGGTGCAATGCCGAGATTGACTATTTCTTGGCAAACGACGGCTTGGATGAGGGAGACAGTGGATCCGTTATCTCAAGGACCGTCGGAAGCGATGGCTGCAGGAGCCATTGCTTCGAGTTCGCGGCGAACGATTTGGATGCCATGTTCAGGTGATGTAGCTTGTGTGACTTTGGGGCAGTCTTCGCAAGTCGAAGTGGTTGCAGTATTAGGCAGACGCGCAAACTGGCGGGTTATATGACGGTTCTTGGCGTGCTCGAAGAGCTGACAGTCCTGCACAACCGCGTCGACGGGGGCGCAATTTTTAACGATCAACAGATTAAAGGCGTCGTCAGCAATTGCCTTTCATACGTGGGAGATTTTGCCCGTTTTGCTCGTGTTTTCGTCCACCTTTTGACAGAGGCCGAATACGTCCTGTATATAAAAGAAGGGATTCCGTCGACGTTTGCACGTGACATTACAGGTCTTTCCTCTCGCGGCCTGCTGTCGCCCAAATAGCCTGCTGAACAACGTGACAAGTGTCAGTTTGCAAACGCCCCAGCTGGTCAACTCCGACTCATGCGTCTCATACCAGGTGATTGCCGTATCCCGCAAGTAAAATACAACGTTGGTCAGCATAAACGTGCGGTCTCACCTATAATATTTGCTAATGCGCTCGTACAATGCGATCCAATCTTCAACATTCATCTTGTCCTTGCCTGTGCCCTAGAAGGTTTCGGTGTCTCGTGGAGGGAGGAGAATCAGAGGAGGCAGCAGCTGCTGCTGCTCTTTTGAGTTGGCCTGTTGAGCCATTGCAGAAAAATGAGAGTGGCGACCACTCCGAAGTTCCTTGTTGGTTTGCCGGGAGAGCCAGGCAGGCGCACCCCACACTTACAACAATATTCTTACAAGGAAACGTATATTTGCAAATATTTACGATGTTTACACTGACGACAATGGCTGGCAGACTTGCGGGCTGAGACCAGTCTCTATCCAATTCGAGGTCTTTTTTTACAGGCAGAGACCCTTTACCGCTTTATGCCCCAATCACACTACTGCCTTGTGTACATATCAATAATGAATTGCTTACAAAACAAAGGCTTCATGTCAGTGCTAGTAAGAAATAATTCTCAAAAGTACCCATAATTATATTAGCACAATACTGGCCTATTCAAACTCCCAAAGAAGTACCGCTAGCCTGATTGTAATGGTTAATATTTATTTCGTAGTTATAAGGTTCAAGAATAAGCTTCAGCGGATATCCCAGGGTTTCTTTATCTACAGAATTTTTAAACGACCATATTCGTACGCTTTAAAGACTCGGAAATCTCATTGGCATGGGGTGAGTTACTGTAAAGTGAGGTGACGTTTAGGGTTTCGAGGATTGCACTATCTTGAATTGTAAGGTTTAATATATCTTGAAGAAAGCTATTGGTGTCCATTACGAATTACAGAATTGGTCCAGGAATTCCGTTGATAAGGGAGTCTACATAACGTGAAATGTTTCCGGTTATAGTGTTCACACCAGGAATGATCGGGCGGCGTGTTTAAGAGGAAGCAAAAAAAAAGAGGACGATTGATCCGAAGATGTCATCTTAGAGCTGTGTGCCGATTTAGTGTTCGTGATCTCAAACTGTTCGCAGTATAACGCTAGCGTGTGAGTAAGTTACTAAAGAGTTAGGTTAAGCGTATATGTTACGTCATCTTCGCCGCCCCCCTTTTTTGCTTCAGTGTGACGTGCAGTCTAATATTATTGCCACAGCACTGATGTGTACTGCCATATCAGCAGTGTGTAATCTATTTTAGTGTTTGTAGTCTAATTTTATTGCCAGGAGTAACAAGTGTGCCGTCCTGACTCTACGTTTTATGTTAGCAACCGTGTTTTTATTTGTCACTCCTGATACCGATAACTCCCGCGAACATATCTCATTTAGCCGTCCTTATAAGCAAACCTACCTCATTTTACTTGTTATTTCAACACTGTTTGGTCCACCATACGAAATGTTAGTGAAAACGGAAGCAAAACTGCGATTCAGCCTAGTTGGAACATATACAATGCCAAACCAACGAAAGTCTTTATTCCCTATTTCTTATTCTATCAGGGTTCACGTGATTGTTTCCCGCTCTCTCTCTCTCTCTCTCTCTCTCTCTCTCTCTCTCTCTCTCTATATATATATATATATATATATATATATATATCAACACCTGCTTCTTCTTTTCTTTTTCTTAACTGACCACAGAAGGGGCCGGATCGGGGCCCTCTCTGCCGGAGTCCCCCGTTTCCCTACAAGCAAATTTCTATCACTTAAGCTCACGAACAATGTCCTTCCGCGACGTTGAGAGACGCGCAGCGGAAGCCGTCCTATCCCCCTCTTTCTTTCTCTTTTGTCCCACATTTTTCATTGTATTTTTATTCTTTTATTTATTTATTTATTTTTACTTCCTTGAGTTTTAGTCTCTTTATTTGCATTCTGCAGTCCCTTTTATTTGTTTTTCGCCCGTACATACGACCTGCGCAGCACTTTGAATGAGGCATTTTGCAGCCTTCTGTCGTTCTCTCTACTCTTTTTTGCTTGCTCCAGCGAATGAGACAAAGAGAACTGTTCAACACAGCATATGTGTCGCTCCGAAGCGACATATCAGATGACAGCGTCTTTCCCGCATCCTATCAGATCTTACGTAAAGACAGGGCTTCCAGAGGCGGGGGCGTGGCTGTTCTTTTGAAGAACTACATACGGGTCGTTTTGTTGCCTGATATCGACGAACTTGAATGCCTGTGCATGAAGGTTTTGTGCTGGGGGTACTCTTTCATTCTTTACGCGCTTTACAGGCCTCCTGATTCCCCATCAGAATATCTAACTAGACTTCGAGAGCACATGTCGAAATATGTGAACAGCAAAGTTTTTCTGATTGGGGACTTTAACCTTCCAGGAATTGACTGGAAACGATTGATGGCTGGTTCAGAATTTTTGAAACACACAAACATAGTGTTTGATATCATGCTTACACATAACCTAATACAAGTAGTAAACGAACCAACTCGTGTACAGGGCCCTTGTAGTTCACTTCTGGATCTTGTATTTATTCCCCGTAATTTTGACCGATACTCTGTTACAATAGAACCCGGGATATCTGACCACCACTTAGTATGCGTTACTTTACCCCTTCTCAAGTTAAGCTCCCAAGATAGGTCGACGACACGGCGTTTCAAAGATTACTCATGAGCTAATGACAAATCTGTACTTGACCTTCTAGAAATATGTCTTGCTAATTTTGATGGTGATGACGTTTGCAACCTATGGGGCCGGTTCAAAGACATGTGTCATTACTGCCTTGACAACTTTATACCGAGCAAGCGCAAAAAAATTCACAAGTGTACACCCTGGATAACACGCAAAACTGCTCACTTGAAACGCAAACTTAAAAGATTAAAAAAGAAGAAGGCACATTCTGACGTTATCAGCGAGGTTAAAAATTCTTTGCGAAACGCAGTGCGCTGCTCAAAGGACCACTACTTTCAAACCCTCCTACCAAACTTCATAAAAAATGATCCTGATAAGTTTTGGCATTACATTACTGATAAAAGGCAGCCTGTAAGGGAAATGAAAATCGATGGGGACCTCGTTTCTGACCCTGCAATTATTGCTAAATATTTTAATCATTATTTTCACAGTGTGTTTTCTCCTGCGCAAACGTATCCACTGTTAATATCAGATCCTGGCATTTATGACGCTGACTTTGTATCTTACTCTGGTGTACTATCTATGCCGTTAAATTTGAAAACCAAGTCTTCATGTGGTGCAGGCCAGATTCCAAATGCCTTTTTACGCAGATATGCCGAAATACTTGCTAAGTTTCTTGTAGTAATATTTCGTTTTTCTTTGTCCTCTGGGAAGCTGCCAAGTGACTGGAGGATGGCTCTGATTGTTCCCGTTTTTAAAAAAGGTGACCGGTCCAGCTTTCAAAATTACCGTCCGATATCTTTAACGTCTCAATGCTGCAAGATCATTGAACATATTATTTCCAAACAGATTTTTGAATTTCTAGACGAAAATGCCGTACTAACAAATTTTCAATGTGGTTTTAGAAAAGGTTATTCCACGGCAACCCAATTGGTGACAATAATTCATTCGTTCGCAGCGTGTCTTGACAATAACGGCCAAATTGATGCTATATCTTTAGATTTCAAAAAAGCTTTCGACAAGGTAGCACACGACAAACTAATAGCACAACTTAAAAACATTCACATTCCGGATATTTTTGTTTCCTGGATTGCAGCCTACCTATCCAACCGCCAACAGCTTGTAAAAATTAACGAAGAAGAATCTCGGTGTCTTCCTGTCACCTCTGGGGTTCCACAAGGTAGTGTTTTGGGACCATTGCTTTTTTGTTGTATATTAACGATTTAGTAACTGTTGTTGACCCTACTGTACAAATTCGATTCTTCGCTGACGATTGTGTTTTGTTTCGGGAAGTCACATGTACTAATGATCAGAACGAACTCGAGAAAAACATTGAAAACGTGCGGGAGTGGTGTGTAGAACGGGGAATGGAATTAAATTGGGAAAAAAGTTTATATCTCTGTGTAACGAGAAAGAAAAACCCTAGTGAACACGTGTATAAATTAGGATCGTCTTCTCTCACACAGGTTGACAGTTATAAGTACCCCGGCGTTACGCTAACAAACAACTTATCATGGTACATGCACATAGATAATATTTGCTCGTCTGCCTTTCGGAAATTATGATTCCTAAGATATAAGCTCAGAAATTCCCCTCCAAACGTAAAGCTTCTTAGTTATTTCACTTTCGTTAGGCCGAAGCTGGAGTATGCGAGTATCGTGTGGGACCCCCATACTAAACAAAACGTTAAAAAACTTGAAAGGATTCAGCGGAAGGCCATTCGGTTTGTTTATTCTAGGTTTTTGCGAACGGACTCCCCCACAGACCTAATGCTAGCTAATAATATTCCCTCCCTTCAGGATCGTAGAAAGAAGTCCCGCCTTGATTTTCTGTCTCTTTTATTTAATCGCAAACTTTCCCTTGATCCAACCCCTTTTCTTTCTCCATTAAACACAAGACCGACAAGACATCACCAGCCAAATGCACTAACTCCGTACTTCGCGAGAACGGACACGTTCAAATTTTCATTTTTTCATCGCACCATTTCAGACTGGAACCAGACAATCGAATCTAGTACTTGCGATACTGAGTAACTGTGCACTGTTTTGTTTTTGTTTTGCGTGTATTGTATTTCTCTTTGTATTACGCCATGCCCTCCTGCTTGGACCGAAGTGTGGTCCGCAGTATGTCTTAAATAAAATAAATAAAATATTTCACCAATGTAAAACACCACTAATTTGTCGCTCTCTCTAGTTTTCTCCTTGCAACATGTCGATGCGGCATGTTCGCATAGCGTCGCACTTATTCGCAAACCCTGACGAAGTCCAGTTCACCGGTCGAAACCGTTGGAAATAAAGTTAAGACAACCACTAAGTTATGTTTATTCTCTTCCCAATTACGTTTGGCCCATTGGAAAAACTTCTTCAGTATATATATATATATATATATATATATATATATATATATATATATATATATTTATATATATATATATATAGTGGGAGTAATAATTCAATGGGCCAGTTAGTCTTCGTGAAGGTAAGAGATATGGCACAACGGGAGCGTTGTCAACAAGGATAAATATATTTATTTCCCAACAGTTTCGGGAGGGGTCCTGCCTTCATCAGGGGATGAATTATACTATAACTCATCCCCTGATGAAGGGAGGACCCCTCCCGAAACTGTTGGGAAATAAATATATTTATCCTTGTTGACAACGCTCCCGTTGTGCCATATCATATATATATATATATATATATATATATATATATATATATATATATATATATATATATATATATATATATATATATATATATATATATATATATGTGTGTGTGTGTGTGTGTGTGTGTGTGTGTGTGTGTGTGTGTGTGTGTGTGTGGTGAGTGACACCGGCGGCGAAATCCCGCCGAAAGTGTCCATATGACTGCAATAGCAAAAAAAGAATGTTGCTTATCAACATTTTTTTACTCTTGCTTTTTTACAAGCCTGGGTCTAATAAGCCTGGGCATATTAAACCTACCTCTAGACACTATGGCTATTCTACGTTTTCCTTTACCTTCTTTGCAAAATTTCAAGTATACACTGCTGTCAGGCTAACTCTGCATTCTCTGAACAAAACACTGCGCGTTTCGTTTTGTTCGTGTGTAAGCAGTGAACCCCTTTCTGTAGAAATATTCCTGGCCCTTAATAGGCAGATAACTGTTGTAAAATATTTCCACCTCGACGTAGAGTTCATGTGTGAAACGAAGAGACTTCATATCGATTTTCTGATTTTAATGACTGAACAGTTAGAGGCGCCTAAGGAAGTGACGTCTTATGAAACGCACAGCACACCTGTGTAGTCTATCCACCACTTATGGTGATGTCGCGTGCCGCTTTGGTTTTATATCCTCAAAGCTCCTTTCTGAGAGAGGTACAAATGATGTCTGAAATCACAGTCGCAGGTGTTACGAACTTTTGCGACAGGGTTTGCGTGGTCGAGCATTCACTGACAAAACACTGCGCATTTTGTTATATCAGTGTGTAAGCAGCGAACCCCTTTCTGTAGAAATATTCCTGGCCCCTAATAGGCAGATAACTGTTGTAAAATATTTCAACCTCGACGTGGAGTTCATGTGCGAAACCAAGAGACGTTATTGTGATTTTCTTATTATAATGCATGAACAGTTGGAGGCGCCTACAGAAGTGACGTCTTATGCAACGCACAGCACACCTGTGGAGTCTATCTACCACTTATGGTGAAGTCGCGTGCCGCTTAGGTTTTATTTCCTGAATGCTCTTTTATGAGAGAGGTAGAAATGATGTCTGAAATCACAGTCGCAGGTGTTACGATCTCTTGCGACAGGGTTTGGGTAGTCGAGGATGGCTTCTGCCCAATGTTAAGCAAGAAGGAAGAATTGTGTTCTCGTGCAATGCACCAGGCAGAGAGACACGATATCTCTATTGCTATTCAACACGTGTTTCGAGGAATTGTTGAGGGCTCTAGATTGCGAAGAGCTAGCGATAACAGTTAATGGATAGTATCTTGGTAACGTATGAATTGCTGATGATATTGCCTTGGTGAGTATCTCAGGGGGAAAATTACAGCTCATGATTACTGAACGAAACACAAAAAGCAGAAGAATAGGTCACAAAATTATCATGCACAAGACCTAAATAACGTTCAAGAGTCTCGGCCCACAACACCACTTTGCGACAGCTGGAGAGACGCTGAAACCTATAAAGAAATGTGTTTACCTACCTGCGCAGCAGAAACCTGTAGGCTTCTAAAAATGTCAAGTTTAATCGAAGACGACGCAGCGAAGACGGAAAGGAATATTATAGGAAGAGACAAAAAAACAGCAGAGTGGGTCAGGGATTTATATGTAGTTGAAATTGAGGAGAAAAAATGGACATGGGCAGGGCACGTAGCACGTGGGCAGGATAACCGCTGGTCATTAAGGGCACCGACTGGGTTCCCAGAGAAGGAAAGCGCACGACGGGTAGATAGAAAGTTAGAGGGGCTGATGAGATTAAGAAGTTCGCAGTTATAACGTGGCAGCAGAAAGCACAAGGCTGCGTTTATTGACGGATCATGAGGGAGGCCTTTGCCCTGCAGTGGGCGAAGTCAGGTTATATAATAATAATAACAACAACAATTATAATGATAATAATAATCAAAATAATAATAATATTATAACTATATTATTTTATAATGTATTTAAAATTTTAACAATAGTATTAAAATATGCCCTTGAACGTCCGAAATGAAAAGTCATTATGAGAGACGCCCTTTGAAGGGCTCCAAAATTTTAGACCCTGCGGTGTTCTGTAACCTCATTCTGAAACCATTTGTGATTATTTATCGTGCACTGACATTGCGCTGTACATGGACCTCAATTGAAATGTGACCCCAACGGCCTGTAAAGAACCCGCGACCTTCGCTGCTCCACTGCAGGTGACCCTCCCTTCTTCGATTCCGTTCACCATCTTTCGCTTCGATCCTTCTTATCTTAGTCACATCGAAAATATTTTATGACACATATGCCTCGTATCCGATAGCCTTTCATGAACAAATAAAAATCAATTGTGCTCACGTATGATCACAAAAAAGTAGTGATATTTGTCGTACGAGTGATATATGTTCTATAGAAGACTGCTCGTACTTTTTCGCATTACAAAGCTATAGATTACAACTGTTAAGAATTTTTCAGTAAGCTGACGTGTATCAAAACGTTGCGCAGACCTTTGCTTGAGAAGGTCTTAGATGAACGAACAAATCATGGCAGTGAACCTTGCAGAACTTCTGCTTTCCTAATTTCAAGATACAACTTGTTGCATAAGTAAGCAGACGCATAGAAAGCGTAGAAGTGAAGCGCGTGTCAAGTAACATAAGTAGGGTGCATAATATACATATAAATAACAAAAAATGACCTCGGCTTGCTATGTAGTGCATGGGGGAGACAGTAGTTCAACCGGAAGAGCTTCGGAATGGTCACCAATGAATGGGGAAATGCAGCGAGAAGCCAGAGTGTTGGATAGATTGACCAACACAAGGAACTCATTGCGACCAATTGAAAGGGGCCTACACTTGAGAGGCCAAGCTCCATTTTAGAGGCAGAGGCCTTCGTCCGTTAGTGCGCACCAACAGGTTAAGAATGATGGTGATGCATGAACTTCATGTGATACATGCAAGAGTAAAGAGGCGAATAATGATCCTCGTCACTGCGTTTTCGACTCTTGCGCACAATCTGACCCGCAGGTCGCGGGTTCAATTCCCGGCTGCGGCGGCTGCATTTCCGATGGAGGCGGAAATGTTGTAGGCCCGTGTACTCAGATTTGGGTGCACGTTAAAGAAACCCAGGTGGTCAAAATTTCCGGAGCCCTCCACTACGGCGTCTCTCATAATCAAATGGTGGTTTTGGGACGTTAAACCCCACAAATCAATCTATCAATCAACCTTTTGCGCACAATCAATAACCTGTTTCCTCTGACACAATTTTTTCACCTTCACATATCTATCTCTCTTCAATCGATTACGACGTTCGTCCTCATATTGGAAATTACCGCGTAAAAAATGTCAATGCGTGACGTAACCACGACGGCGATGTGATGCCCAAAACGAGAATCAGCTCGTCGATAAAAGCGACGACTGGTGAGAGATTTCCTCTCCCTCGTGACGAGACACCGCACAGCTGTGAACCCGGCCGGCACCGATCATTGCGGCAGCTGACAAGCCAACATCGCGAAAGTGCATCCCTTCGTTCTTCGAAAGCATTGGCAAAGTCCGGTCAATGATCAAGCGCTAAGTGCTCACAGGCCGTAAAATACGTCCGCATCATTCTTCCAACTGTAGAAGGTAGGCGTACTTTCAGGACCATTCTTTTTATCTTCTGTTTTCTGCTCCACAGCACTCCAATACTAGAAATCCCTTTCCAGTATTTATATTGCGCATCCAGCAACACATGTAAAGGCTTCGCTTTCAAAATACGGAATCGCCATTAGAAACCTACAGGCTAATGGCTTTTAAAACATTTCACTAACATTACAAAAAGGTCATGTAGCACACTTATGAAGAAAATTATTCCCCATTTACAGTCAATAAGAGCACCTACTAGCCTATTTCCAAACATACTGATGATACCTTAAAGTGACCTCCAAAATCGCTTGGACAGTTCTGCCAACAAAGTGTATTTACAAGCATTTGCTGGCTCTGATCAGAAAAAATGAACCCACCCAGGTTTTTATCTTTAAGTGTGCTACGCGCAAGCCATGTAGTCACCACGTTTGTTGATACATGACTCTACGCATGAACTTTCTTCCGGGGCCACTCATTAGTCAGCTTCTTTTCATTATTCAAATTTTGCGTTGGAGCCATTTTCTCAAGAGATTTTGGCAGCTTTCTATAATTTGTAAATATTTATTTCACTAATATAGCGACGATATATGTATAGAAATGCGGTCGCTGTCTACCAGTTGCCATTTCGCCCAAACCACAGCACAAAAATTAAGCGCACTTTGCATATCTGCACAGCGTAATAACAACATCACAGCAATCATAACACCGGCGAACAAATCAGCCCGAGTCAGCGCACCAGCTTCGTCTGCCACAATGTATCGGAGGTTACGGAGCTCGGCTGCTCACGGCCTCATTTCGATGGAGGCGAAATAGAGAGGCTCATGTGCCATGTGGTGTTAGAAGGTTGAAGAACACCAGGCACTGAAATTGCCGGAGCACTTCACTAAGGCATCATCACAATGATGTCTTCCTTTAAAGCGCACAACCCCAAATTCAGCACTTGCGCAGTATCTGTTTTGTCTAATCCACTCCAGATCAACTTCTTTCATCTTGCAAAAAAAAACAGAAAACCGTTTCAGCCTTTGCAACACGTTGGCAATATTCTAACGTGTACTGTGTTTACACTCCCTCTTAATGAATGCGCTGTGCTGTAATAACGTTGTGTGGCTACATTATGAGTCTTTACTACGTATTGATTGATTAATTTGTGGGGCTTAACGTCCCAAAACCACCATATGATTATGACAGACGCCGTAGTGGAGGGCTCCGGAAATTTTGACCACCTGGGGTTCTTTAACGTGCACCCAAATCTGAGCACACGGGCCTACGACATTTCCGCCTCCATCGGAAATGCAGCCGCTGCAGCCAGATTAAACCCACGACCTGCGGGTCAGCAGCCGAGTACCTTAGCCACTAGACACTTTTAATATGGAGAAAGGGCATTAAATCATAAAGCTTCATGGTAGAAAATATAGGGGCAACTTGCTCCTGCGAGTGTTCTTGCATCATGGAAATGCTGGGAAGTTGAGGCTTCCAATCAGGTTGGTTAAGCCTTAAATTTGATGATATGTCATCGCCTTAGAAAAGTTTGTTGGTTAAACAAGCACACAAGAAAAACACGTGACACAGGCGCTACATTCAAAACCGTCATTGGCACCAGGACTTATAAGCAGAGTTTTTTTACAGCGTTTCTGAGAGGAAAGGCCCATAAGAGTCATACTTGTTTTAACGTGATCGATTCGGGATGGTAGGCACGGAAAAAACCAACTTCGGTTCTTTTACTACACTCGTAACCAACGGGACGGGGTGCCCTAAGTCACCCCCCGGAACTGTGATGCATGGGGTGTTTTACCGAAAAGTAATATTTGAAATGAGTGTATAAAATAGTGACGGCTTCCAGCAGCCTTTTCATTTTATGGAAAGTGTATTTACACTTTGTAAGAAAACTCTTTTTATTAGGTAGGCAAAATATGCTCTGGGTCATGAGAAGCCCCGTTGTCAATAAGCATGTTTGTCGCTATCATCTTCATTTACTTATCCTTAAAGACCCCTCTTGGGGTATCACATATAGGCTTGCATACACAAGAAAAATAAAACGCTCGAACAATCATAAATAAAGCAAAAATAGAATTGACAAAGAAACAGGCGAAAATCTGAAAAGTCGTAATACAAGTGAAAGATAATGCACTAAAAAGTAAAATATAAATAGACAAAAAATCTGAATCCGTTACGCATGAGCACTCAAAAAATTTATTAGTACGTTACGAAGTTTGCTGGGTTCAGAGGAACAATTTCATACTGCAATAGCTAATGACAAGATGGAGTTGTTGAACGAACTAGTAGAAGCTTGAATTTTTCGAAGACTGAGCGAGTTTGACAGGTGGCTAGAAGAGCAGTTGCTTAAAAAAAAACAGGTCATTAAAGTGTGGAAAGCTGTAGTGCAGCTTATGAAAGAGACATTGTGTAGGGATAGAATTTATCTGCGATGTGCTAAGTATTTGGACGTCCGAAGATGATTCAATAATTTTGATACTCAGCCGATCGTAGCATATTTTTACGTAGGCAATTGCCGCAATCACCAGAGAGGTAACTCAGGAGTTGATTGAGAATCTGAAATGAGTAACTCAGTCATGAGTACCTAATTAGAGAATGAAAACTGAATGGCAAGTCTGAAAACGAATAATCAGGAAAATAAAATAATGTTACGTAGTATTATAACAGAACAACACCACGATAGGTCGGGCCGTGAGGTATCACAAGTGGTGGAGGGCTATGTCTGATTCAGGCAGGTAAAAACCGTGAAGCCGAATCACGAGACTGAACAGCTGTAAGAATAAAAGTCACACAGCTAGAGCAAACTTTGCAGACATTCTCAAATTTTAGATGACAGCGCGCATACAGCCTTACCTCGAAAGAGAAGCATCTGACATTTACATCTTACTTTGCATATATTAGAAGCTGAAACAGAGGCGTAGGGAATATTAGTGCCAGCAGAAACAGACACGCGTCCGACTTCACTGTCAGGGTACCTACTTTTGAGGGATGGGGACACTGATAGTGAGGGTGAGCTTATACACATAGCCTGCAACATCATCATGTGTGCCTCAAGTTTTTATCCTGGTGTTTGCCTATCATATTCCAACATATGTGCCGTTCACAAGGTTGACCGTCATTCTCGTCAGATCAACCATTTCTGCAATTGAGATCAGTGAAAAGCACAGCCTGGAAATCTTTTCACTGTAAAAACCTGTAACGCAAATAGCAATTCTGTACAATCTTTTCTGGTAGACGGAAATTGCATAAGCATGTTGCTAAGTATATCGAACAAAACTAAGTGTGTTATGAATTTCTGAGTCTTCTGAAATAAGCATTCGGAAAAACTCATTCCATTTTTAGTCGAAACCATGCTAAGGGGTTTCATGGGTTTTCAATTGACGTCTAGCTTTCTTATTACATGATTCTCCAAACTGAAATAATCTCGGCAGTGAGCGACCACGTAGAGATCCATGGCATGAAGCCTTTCAGAAAGAATGTGCAATTTCTGCAAGGGCTTTTTTTTAGCTTATCGGAATGCTCGTTGGCTGCGAGCGCTCCTAGAAGACGAGAACCACGGGCGATCTCGTGAGATGCGGTCGGAAGCCACTGGCGGTGGGCTGTAAAGGTTGCTTCTAGTCTCTGTCGGTGTCTTCCTTGAGGAGTCGCAACTAGCCACAGCCCCGAAACCTCCAGCAACAATTGACATCTTTCTTTCACGTTCAAAGAATAGGAGGTGGTAATGTATACCCGAAATTATGTGATATGTATCAGCCCATGCTTCACGCCAATTTTTTTCGATATGTTTCTTGTCATACAAGACAAAAGGTTGCAAAGGCGTGTGGCAGCTTGGGCTACATATTATGGCATGACCATCGTTATATCACAAAAACAAAACTACGACGCAGAGACAAGAAGCACACGAAGCGCTCGTGTCCTTCGTGTCCTTCTTGTCTCTGCGTCGTCGTTTTGTTCTCGCGCTATAACTATCGTCGTTGCAAGAGCATTTAGAAAAAGCCAGATTCGTGCCGCACTTTAGAGATTGTTCATGGTGGTTTTGTATTTTTACATTGTGACAACCTCTAATTCAAACGGCTGTCTTTTAATGTTCACTACACATTTCTTGAGTACCTCGGTTTTAAATCGTGAAGCACCGGGTATTGACAATAATTGATATTTAAACAATTCACTTCATATCCCGCTCCCTGATTTATGCCGGTCATACAAACCTCAAACTTGCAAACCCAACTTTTCTTACACTTCAGGTCATTTTAAATTGATGAAAAGAGCCGTTGTTCACTGTATTTATTTACGTTTTTAAAACGTGTTGTCAACTAATCATGGAATGCAGCTTTAAGGAACGAACAGTCACTCTACGAAACCGTGCTTAAGGACCTATGGTCTGTTCTACAGGAAACTGAGAGCATAGCCTTGGAACTTGAGATAACTGAGAGTCAGTTCCACAAAGACAAAAGGAAAGCCTTGATGTCATGCCCTATCATCACCAGGTGTCACAAAACCTGGAAAACGTGCGAGTGTAGAGGTGGTTTTTAGGGTTCGTTTAATTGTAGGAATGGTCGACCAGGTGTATGTTCACTCAGGCATGCTAAGCAGTTCGTCGAGTGTATGAAACAGTTAATTTATTCGCGGTGGTTTTTGTGTGAGAAACAGTGGGATGAACTGGTCACTGTATTGCAGAAAATCTTTAAAAAGCACTATGACAATGACGCATGCATGTATCCACTTGTGGTCACGTGGCCAAAACGCTGAGGATATTCTGGATATGACGAGATGACCACATCTAAACGTGCTTGCTTATAAATCATCAGTCACATCCAAGCCCGAATACGCATCTTTCATCTGGAGCCCGCCCTCTCATATACATTATAAATGAACCTAAATTATTTCAAAATCGGGCTGCCAGGTTCATTCACTTTGCATAATCATATGATATCAGCATCTCATCTTTGAAGGCAGAATCAGAAGTGGAAACTCTTGCTTCTCGCTGACAGATTGCCGTCTTCTCTCTTTTTCAAATGTTGTATTTCAGTTCACTGAATCATCGACCGTACATACCACCCTCTCCCCACATATCTTGTCGCATTGGTCATTCGCTTCAAGTCGCACTACCACGCACCCGGATCACAACATTCGAAGCCTGTTCTTTTATACGAGCAGCCAAAGACTGTAACGGCGTTCCTCACGCTATTTCTCGCATGACTATTCCATATATGTTCTCCGAAGCCACTAAAAGCATCATTGTATGGTTTTAATGAAAACCACCCCTCATCCCTGACGGGGAACTTTAAGGAAGTAGAGTGAAGGGACAGTGCACATTATAAGCCAGTGTACAACCACCCAATTTTTTAGCCTGAACGCACCGGAATTAAACTCCGACAATGCAAACGCCTTTTCCTGGGGTCCTGGTGCCCGTTTTCCAGAACAGCCTAGCAGATTACACCTTCACAAGACTGTTCATAACAGACATGCACGTAATCCAGCTACTTTCGCCACTTTGCTGCGTAAATCGCCGCATACCGAATAGGCGGTCGACGCTTGCGCTTTAGGGTTTAAAAAAGCGGGCACTTATACAAAGGTTTCAATGTTATAGGCATGCATGGCGATGCTCTAGTAAGAGAAATACAGGAGCCGCACGGATAGCGAAGTTGCAGGGTACGTGCGTCACCACACCGTCAGTAGAACTCTCCTAAAAAGAAGTGAAATACCTTGATTGTGAAATTTGATGCCCGTCTGCTTTCTTACAGCACCAATATTTCATCCGCGCATGTTTCTTGTCTCTTTCTTTAATCACCAGGGGTATAAAAAGACCCACTGTATTCAATAGGTTATTGTCACGTGCACTTGTTGTTGGAGTTTTGCTCTATTCGGCTTATACATACAAAGGCTGTCATCAACCCTCCGCACAGGTCGTGCTTTAGTTTTCCAGAAGCTTCACGATCGTAGTGCATTATTATATTAAAGTTGTGCCTGAGACGCGAGCCCTCAAGCTTGTTTCAAGGATTGCAGAACCACCTTTATTATAAGACTGTAGATTTCGATGCGTGATGTATTGAACAAGGCGCATCCAGATGGTGATCAGTTCATCGACGGTCCGCGTTACGTTCGTCCCCATCAGTGCCAGTGTGTATTCCAGTAATCTGACTTCTCGTTTACCTGCCACACGTTCAGCCAAGTAAATGTTAATCTTGCACATACAATCTGATGCCTTCATCAGCATCACGACCACGCTACATCTGGTGGAGGAGATGCTTCTTTTGTGTATCAAATGCCCCCGTCAAGCAGTGAACACCACTCTTGTGAAAAAAGACACCGCCGCCAACCCCGAGTAGCAAGCAAACCGCAAGGAGCAAAGTCTACCTCTAGAGCTCCGGCTTCTACCTGAAAACACCAGGCAGACCAAGACCCTGACCTCAACTGCAGCGACAATGGCAGACTCTGTGCCATCGGCACCCCTTCTTTTATGGTAACCCAGGAAGCTGTTAATTTTTTGCCGCTCATAGCGTGAAGACTCAGAAACCTGGCTTGAGGCATACTACCGTGTCGTCGCTATTAACTAATAGATCAGCCAAGACAAGCTTCAGCACATGTTTTTCGCCTTGGAGGACGTGGATAGGACATGCATTTAAAACCAAAAGCACAATTTTACAGCTTGGAACAACATTCATACCACGTTTCAAGCCACTTTGTTGAATGTGTTGAAAAGAGAGAGGGCTCAGTCTCTGAACAAAACCGGCATTGAGCTGCGAAACAAAACGTCGCATTATTTGCGGAGCCAATCACCAAGTGGACCAATCTGTCCCACCATGCAGATAAAACCGTGATCGAAGTAAGGAAAGTTCACTTTCTCATGCGAAGAGTGAAGCAGGAGCTTTTTGTGGGGCTGACGCGGAATGCAGCAAGTAGTGTAGAAGAACTTGTGTTGGAAACAACAACGTTTGAGAAGACGCTCGAAAGGCTCACCCAATAGTGGAATCATTGTCCGACTTCAGAAAGTGTAGGTGTACATGCCCTAGGCTACAATGACCAGAGCGAAATGACACAATCGATCCTCAGGAAGTAATTGCGCAAGCTGCTTGCCCTAACACGTTCAATCGGACTCGATCGCAGATATCGTTCAAAAAGAAGTACAGCCGTGACTAGTGAACCACTGAACCACAACAGCCCCAGCTGTCAACAGTTAGTTACGCTGCTGGAGCGCCAGGCTACACTCTCCCTCTGCTTCCACATGAAGAGACTCCACTAACACTGTTCCGCCGCCACACACCGCCGCTACTGATGTCATACCGTTCACCCACAGGCCAGCTCAATGCTTCGAGAAAAACTGAATTGTGGCGTCCCGCCGACTACCGGCCCTTCGCTACAACGGCGGGGAAGTTTGCCACACATACCACCGCTGTCATCGACGCACAGCGTTAATAGCAGAGTGAAATACCACATGACATCACCGATTACCTCGACGGAGTGCAGGTGATACCCGAGGATCTTCCCGTTCACAATTACCCTGACGCTACATGTCATCGCCTCATTACCGGCCGTACACTGGCTGATTCTGGGAACAGTCGCCTAGCCCACATCCGACAAACTAAGAGTACACCGAAGGAGGTGCAGTTGCTGAGCGATCTAACATTAACGATCCTCCGCCAACGTTACTTACAACGACGCGATGAAATCGGAAAAATACGATGGAGACAGGATGTAGCCATGCAGTTTAAACTTCGCTGCAGGAAAAAGAACTGACGATGCCATGTGGAAGCAGCTGTGAAAGCCAGCACAGCCGTGATCCGACGCCAGGACACAACCGCATTGCAAGACGACAAACTATTCACCTAGGCGTAATGTTTGACGGCTACAACGTCACTACTCATGAAATCTGTACTGATTGTTGGCCTAGTTGGTACTTGCCTAATGACGTCCTTTGGCCGCAAATAACAAAAACACAAATAAAGTAACAAACAAGGATGAGCACAAGCGACTGGTGCTTGTCCTTATGTGTTATTTTACCTGTTTTTGTGTTATTTGCACCCAAACATGTCACCTTGCCATCTATTCCGTCGTTTCAGAGCTTTTTACAACGAAGTTGATGAAATTGAAGACTGCTTGGCAAGGTCTCAAAATCCGGACCACTGGAGGTCATTTGATAAAACAATCTGGAGTCCACAGCAAGAATCAGAATGATTAACCGGGTTTATTTCATCGTCTTTCTGATTCTACAGCAGTGCCACAGGAATGTCATACTTGCGATGGGCTTCGTAAGTCAGCACTGTGCCGTAATCGACCTGAGTTCGCAGTCAATAACGTTAACCTCAGCAAAAGCGTTGCATTCTGAAATGCTTGTGAGCGGGTTAGTTTGAACATAGTTTCGATAAAAACAGCACCGTAAAGCTAAGGACTAAAAAAACTAGACTACAAAAACAAAACGCATCTAACAACACAATTATTAAAACAAAAAGCCAAACGCTTTTTTTTTGTTTTTCGTTACAATAAACTCGGTTATTAGTTGCGCTTTTTATGTGTAATCCAAGAAATATATTTTTTCTTTTCAGTAAATTTAGTTGTTATATAGTCTTCGCGCAGTCCAGTTTTTTAGAGGCGAAGCTCCTTATAGCGTGTGTCTGTAAATGCTCCTATGCATTTGTAGTAGTAGTAGGTAGCCAGCGGTGACCCATACCCACTCTACGGTTATGTGCCGCAGGGGATGCGAAATGGGAGGTGGTGGTACTTGGAGTGTTCACTGGATGGACGCACGGACATACTCAAGCACGGATAGACGGATCGACAGATGGATGAATACGTGGATGGACGCACGTATGGTAGCGTATACGGACGGAAGCAAGCACGAATGGATGGACTGATGGACGTTTTGCCCCACTCACCACCAGTAACTCCGTGGTTATGCTGTGAATTTTTTGTCCTTACCTTTTCAGCGCTGCCTCTACCTAGAAAAACGTTGCCGCTCAATACGATGAAGCACAACTATGCATTAAATATAACAGAAGAGAAGGTCGCAACTGCATGCAGTCATGCAGTTGTCTTTTTCCTCGTGTGGTGTGCACACGAAAATTTCTTCCCAGCAAAGTTAGTTATGTATTCACCGTCAAACAAACACACTCGTGGGCCTCTTTATTTCTGACATGGATAAGAAGGGCAAAACAGCGACAAAGAAAAGATTGGCAGACCCCACGTACAGCGAAATTGATGATATGGGAAGCACGAATGATAAATGTTGATATGTCGGTTTAAAATCAGCCCAACGTTACGAGGTAGAGGTATTTGGTAAATAATGCCGTATATGACTTCCGTGTCAAGATTATCATGTTTCGATGTGTCATTTACCTTCGTTATCTATTAAAGTCACGTGATACCAAAATTTGCGTATGTGGAGCTAGCGAAACGGCCGCGAGCACGCTATGAGCGTGCTATCTTGTCATGTTCTTACATGACACACGTGTCAGAATTATCATGTTTGCACCAGTCGTATATTTTGTCAACCATTGACGTCACATAACACCAATTTGGTATATGTGGAGCTTGCAAAACAGCAACGAGCGCTTCATGAAGGGCCCAACATACTCCAATGTACCGTAGACATGCATTCACGCTGGGCACAGCGACGCTACGTTAGCAAAACGCGAGCACCCTATAGTCTGACGCCAGGCGCGACCAGCGTCCGTCGGCGCGGCCCGACGGTAACCGGCGCGAAATGCGACATGCTGCATTTCGAGCCGATGCGTTACCCAGACAACACTGCGTCTCCCTATTTTGGTGACGGAGGGTCACCGGACGCGCCAAAACGCGCATGCCTCAAAAAACGCAGCGCGGAGTGCGCCCGCGAGTATATGGCAAGATTGGAGCCTGGCGTGGCAACGATGGCGTGACGCTACAAAATGAAGGCTGGCGAGCACGCGCACTGCGTCACGTCGAGATGTATTGGCGCCTTGACGGTGGCAGTCATGTTCCGACATGACACGCATCTGATGATTATTATGTTTGCACCAGCCACATACCTTCGTCATCCATTGGCGTCACGTAATACCAAATTTGTCTTATGTGAAGCTAGCAAAACGACCGCGAGCGCTTCATGAGCGTAGCATGTAGTCATGTTGTTACATGACACGCATCTCATGTATATCATATTTGTACCAGTATCATACTTTCGTCATTCATTCGCATCCTTTAGTACCAAATTTGGTATATGCGCCTGTCTCGCTCCCCATTTGACCACCGCAGTAGAACAACGAAGATAGCGACTGCTTCATTAAAACCTTAAGCGTCGATGATTTTGCAGAGCGACAGCGTGCCAAACCTGAAATAAAATCTTATGGAGTAACATGAGGGCAAAGCTGCCGTTCTGATAGCGACTGCTTTCTGAAAAGCTTAAGCGTCAATGATTGTGCAGAACAACAGCGGGCCAACCCTGAAATCAAGGGTCTTGTGGAGTACCTAGAGGGCAAAGTTTCAAAGGTACTGAAGCGAGGACAGAGGTCGTTGTACTTGCGAAATGGTATCTTCGTCAAGAAAAACATTTCACCGCATTGCGCCAACTACCTCCTTGCAGTACCTTCAGCATTGCGCCCAGAAGTCATGGATGCTCTACATGACGACCCGGCGGCTGGACACCTCGGTGTCTCTCATACACTCGTGAAAATACAGGAGAAGTATTGCTGGCGACGACTCGCCGCCGACGCCACTCGTTATGTCCGGACATGTCGAGACTGTCAACGACGAAAGACATCGTCGACTAAGCCTGCCGGACTTCTCCAGCCTTATGCGCCACCTCACCTGCCATTTCAGCGAATAGGCATGAACTTACTGGGGCCATTCCCGACGTTGAATTCCGGAAACAAATGCGTCGTCGTAGCTACGGCCTACTTCGTCCGCTTCGCCGAAACAATTGGGCCATTCCCAAAGACAATGCTACCTTGGAAGCAAAGTTCTTCATCAAGAACATCGTCTCGCGTCACGGAGCTCCAGAAGTCCTCATCAGAGATGGCGGTACGGCCTTTACAGCAGACCTAACTCAGGCCACTTGAGGTACAGCCATACAAGTCACCGCCGGTCTACCACGTGCCATCCGCAGACCAATGGCTTCACCGAGCGTCTCGACAACACCATCGCCGAAAGGCTGGCCAGGTGCGTCGACGTTTAGCACAAGACGTGGGATCCGATCCCTCTGTACGTGATTTTCGCGTACAACTCGGCCATCCGAGAAACGACGCAGATGACGCCGTAAAAGCTGGTGTACGCAAGGAGCCCAGTCACAATGCTCGATGCCGTGTTACCCAACGTCAGCAACGAAGAAAACATCGATGAGACGGTCTACCTCCAGTGGGCCAAAGAACTCGCTCGCCTGCGCATGAAAAATTAGCAGATGTTGGCCAGCCACCGTTACAATCTTCGACGAAGCAACGTACAATACCAGCCAGGTGACGACGTTTCGGTATGAACGCCGATACGCCGACGAAGACTGAGCGATAAACTATTGCGACGACACTTCGGACTGTATAGGGTAGTTCGACGTCTCGGCGCACTCGACTACAAGGTTATACCCGACGGCATTATGAACTCTCAACGGCGCCTTGCACAACCTAAGTCTTTCATGTCGTGCGCTTCAAACCGTTGCATATGCGGTAAGGAACATAATGTTTGTGTTATTTGTTGTTTCTTGCTATTGGTTATGCCTATTTGATGTACTTTTATTTTCTTTATATTTTTGCGTTAATTTGCTCTCGTATATTCTATTAAGCATCGGGACTATGACTTTCTCAGAGGAGAGTAGTGCCACGCTCAATTCTCAAGTTTTGTTAACCCATCGTTTCACTGCCAATAATTCTCAGCGCAAACCGCGCCTACACTGTCCAAGAAACTTCGAAGTGGCACTACATCATTTTGTTAAAGATACGCCCACTTTGTGAACATTACAGATTATTCTGCAACATTCTCCACTAGTGATAAAGCTAGAATATTCGATGGCAAGTGCATAAATGCCTACACGTTTCGCCGCTTGTCAGTTGATCGAAGGCCGACGCAGCGTTCGCCCCTATCAGTGCCAGTGTCTTACTTTACTTTTGAGTGGCCAGTTTGGCCCTAAGAAACGGTTTCTTCCTTGACCTGGAGTCTGCTCTCTTCGTACACGTCACGACCCGGTGAATATATATATATATATATATATATATATATATGTATATATATATATATATATATTTATATATATATATATATATATATATATATATATATATATATATATTTATATATATATATATATATATATATATATATATATATATATATATATTATGAGGCGTTTTAGAGTGGCACTTTTATAAAACAGGAGAGCGGTCCCGACACGTCAAGTGGTAATGGCGGAACTAGCCTGAGTCCCCAGCCAACCAAACGTCGACTTCTTCACCGACTGAGTCATACCCCCTGCCCTTCTGAGTAGCATTCATCTTCTTCACTACAGTTTGCTCCCCTCCGGAAAAGAGCCATCCTGGCGACTCATGGGCAGGAGACAATAGAGGGATCGTAATACGGTCTTAGGCGGTCTATGTGGACGGTCTCACGTCCACGGCGTCGTTGATCATGGGGCTGCTCAAGAGGCTCCACGATGTAATTGACGGGTGAAGTTTGTTTAACCACACGGTAAGGTCCGTCATACATGTACATCAGTTTCGTTGAGAGACCAGGGCTGGTTGAAGGGATGCGAAGCCAGACAAGGTCATCCGATGCATAAGAAGCCGGAGGCGTCGGGCTATCGTGGTGGTGTTTCTGGCGTTGCTGTTCAGCACTTGGGAAGGCGCGGGCAAGCTGTCGACACTCTTCCGCGTATTTAGCAGCTTGTGACATCGTCCTCGACTCAGCAACATCCGGGTGGTAAGGAAGGATGGTGTCTAGCGTGCAAGAGGGCTCGCGACCATAAAGGAGGAAATATGGCGAGAAACCAGTGATTGTCTGGACAGCAGTATTATGCGCGTAGGTTACAAAAGGGAGAATACTGTCCCAATTGGTGTGATCGGTTGCGACGTACATTGACAGCATATCTCCTAATGTACAGTTGAATCTTTCTGTAATTCCATTTGTTTGAGGATGATACGCAGTGGTGGTGCGATGATTGACTTGGCATTCCTTGAGAAGCAATTCGACGGCGTCCGACAAAAACATACGCCCTCGGTCACTCAGGAGTTCACGTGGTGCACCGTGACGTAAAATGATCTGATGCAGTATGGAACGACCGACGTCGCTGGCTGACGCAGAAGAGAATGGTGAAGTTTCTGCGTAGCGCGTAAGGTGATCGACAGCGACGATTACCCAGTGATTTTCAGCCGGTGTAATCGGAAGAGGTCCATACAGATCAATACCAACACGGTCAAACGGTCGGGCAGGACAAGGTAAGGGTTGTAGTGGAGCTGGAGAACATGGAGTGGGATTCTTCCGGCGTTGACAACCAGACAGGAACGTACGTAGCGACGGACGAAGCGATACATTTCACGCCAGTAGTAGCGGTGGGACAGGTGGGTGTAGGTTTTTCACACTCCAGCATGGGCGCATTGTGTGACGGCGTGAAAGGAGGCGCATATGTCTGAGCGGAGACGTCTGGGAATGACTATAAGCCATTGGCGTCCTTCGGAGAGATAATTACGTCTGTATAGCAAACCATCTCTGATAACGAAGTGCTGTATTTGATGGCGCATACCTCTAAGGATATTTTGCGAGGGAGTTCGATTCAACAAGTTGATAAGTGAAGCGATCCAAGGATCTTTTCGTTGCTCTTGTAGCATGTCGCTGACACTAAGTGCAGATACGTCGGGGGCAGCCGAAGTCGACGACTTGTCACTACAACGTAGAGGTGATTGGGACAAAGCGTCTGCGTCGGAATGTTTTCGGCCAGATCGGTAAACGACGTGGATGTCGTACTCTTGTAGCCGAAGCGCCCAACGGGCAAGCCGGCTGGTGGGATCTTTTAACGAGGAGAGCCAACATAATGCATGATGATCTGTAACCACGCTGAGTGGTCGCCCGTAAAGATATGGTCGAAACTTGCCTATGGCCCATATGATGGCTAGACACTCTTTTTCGGTGACTGAATAGTTGGCTTCTGCTTTTGTGAGTGCACGGCTGGCGTAAGAGACGACGTACTCATCAAATCCAGGTTTATGCTGGGCGAGCACAGCACCTAGGTCAACTCCGCTAGCATCCGTGTGTATTTCCGTCGGCGCAAGAGGATCAAAATGTCGCAGTATAGGAGGGGACGTAAGAAGGTGGCGGAGCGTGGCAAATGCATAATCACAAGCTGACGACCAACTAGAAAGGTCGTTGTTGCCGGCAAGAAGGTCAGTCAAGGGCGATATGATGAAGGCAAAGTTGCGAATAAAACGACGAAAATATGAACATAAACCGAGGAAGCTGCGAAGTTGTTTTAAGGTCTTCGGCTTGGGAAATTCGCAACTGCACGGAGTTTCGTCGGATCCGGAAGAATGCCATCTCTAGATACAACATGGCCCAAAATTAGGAGTTCTCGTGCGCCAAAGCAGCACTTCTTCAAGTCGAGCTGTAGACCGGCGGCAGTGAGGCAAGTAAGCACTGTCTCGAGCCGATGATGATGCGTTGAAAAGTCGCTCGAAAATATTATGACATCGTCTAAATAGCACAGACATGTCTGCCATTTCAGGCCACGAAGGATGTTGTCGATCATGCGCTCGAAAGTGGCAGGCGCATTGCAGAGCCAAATTGGCATGACGTTAAATTCATATAAGCCATCAGGGGTAATAAAAGCCGTCTTGGGGCGATCAGCCTCAGCCATGGGAACCTGCCAATAACCTGAACGCAGATCTAGTCACGAGAAGAACTCAGCGCCTTGTAAGCAGCCAAGGACATCGTCTATGCGAGGTAGCGGGTAAACATCTTTGCGCGTGATCTTATTCAACCGGCGGTAGTCGACGCAGAATCTTATTGAGCCATCCTTTTTCTTGACTAGAACATTTGGGAAGGCCCACGGGCTGTTAGAGGGCTTAATAACACCTCGTTTCAACATGTCGTCAACTTGTTCCGCGATTATGCGACGCTCAGATGCCGATACCCGATGCGGACGCTGACGTAAAGGAGCGTGAAGGCCAGTGTCGATTTCGTGAGATACTGTGGAAGCACGGCCCAAAGTCAGTTGCTGGTGGTCAAAGCTGGCGCGGAAGCGCTCGAGGAGGGCGATGATGTCGGTGCGCTGTTGGGCCGTAAGGTTGGTGTCAATGCAGCGCGAAATTGCGTCGGTGGATGATGGGGAAGAGGATGACGCGCAACAATCAACAGCATCAATAGGTAGCGTAGTCAAGTGGTCAGGAACTACACGTGCACTCGAGGGATCAATGTCATCGGCAAATCCCAGGCACTCTCCGCACAGTATCTTGGAAGGCGAAAAAAACGGATTTGATACATAAATTGCACTTGATCCATCGTGAATATTCAGAACGGCGAAAGGAATTGAGAAGCACTTGCGGTGAACAGGGGTTTTTAGAAGGCGTAAAAAGAACAATTGAGCCACTAGAGACGTCACAGAAAAGCGGAACTAGGGCGGACGAAAACGGGGGTATCGAAATGTCGGCGGCAACGAAAACTTTTGCAGGTGAAAGGGACGAGTCGAGTGGAGCAGCTTCGCATAACGGCGCGAACTCCACTTCGGCGCGAGCACAGAGAAAGTCCTAGCCTAATATAATGTCATGGGAACACTGCGGGAGCACTGCAAACTCGACGACATAAATATTGTCAGCAATAATGACACGTGCTGTGCATGCAGCAAAAGGGCGAATTCGTTGCTCACTCGCAGTGCTTAAAACGAAGTCGTGTAGAGGCATTGTGACTTTTTTTAGTCGACGGCAAAGTTTTTCAGTCATTACAGACACTGCGGCGCCAGTATCGACCAATGCAAAAACAGGTATACCTTCAACGGAGACAGCAACGACGTTGGACGGCGAAAAACAAGGTCTTGTTGAGTTCGAAGGATCCGCAGTTCTTGCCCCCGGAACTGCGGCTCCTTGTTTTCCTCAGGGACAGGGCGAGGTCGACGTAGCATAGGGGAAAGGGAACGGCGTTGAGGTGAAGGCGACCGGTGTCTGTTGAAGTTCCGGCGAGGTGAAAATGTGTCCATGGTGGTAGTCTCGTCATATACAGCCGGCTCCGGTCGTGGGGGTAAATGATAATTGTTGGGCCTGACGTCGTCACGAAGGAAAAACTCACGCCGTCGACAAAATCATGCCCTGTGACCCGCAATTCAACAGGCGAAGCATATGGGGCGGCTGTCTTGAGTGCGCCAAGGGTTCTGAAAGCGTGGAAGTGGTTGTCGGGAGAAAGGACGGGCAGCCTGGTACATACGCTCAGTCAGTACGACAAAGGGACGCGTGGACATAGGCGTTCGCAACAAAGAAACGTGGCCGTTCGCGACAGGTGGACGTCGGGTCCCGTTCAGTGCTTCGGCATAAGTCACTGGAGCAGCCACGGGTGGTGCGTGAGCTGTTGGTAGCGCCTCGGACACTTGCTCCTAGACTACTCGCTGTATTGATGGCGCTAAAGTAGATGAGGCACCTTCGGAGGTATAAGGCACGAGGGACAACTGGCGTGCGACCTCCTCTCGTACAAATTGCTTGATCTCGAGAAGCAAAGTGGTGTGATCTATAGAGCCAGCCGACGTTAAAGCGGAGATTGTTGCACATGGCGCGGTGGCACGACGAGTGGTGTCACGCTGTTTCCAGAGCTCATCATAGCTCTGACACAGTTGGATCACTTCCGCTACCGTTTGCGGGCTTTTGGCGACAAGCATCTGAAATGCGTCGTCAGCCACGCCTTTCAAGATGTGTTTGATCTTCTCGGCTTCTGTCATGGCTGAGTTGACACGCCGGCAAAGGTCGACCACATCTTTGATATAACTGGTGTAATTCTCACCATTCTGCTGAGCCCTGGTACGCAAGCGCTGTTCGGCGCGTAGTTTGCGAAGCGCTGGACGGCCAAACAAGTCCACAAACGCCGTTCGGAAGGCCGACCAGGTGGGGAGGTCTCTCTCGTGATTACGGTACCACAGACTGGCGACGTCGGTCAAATAAAATTGGACGACAGTAAGCTTGTGCGCATCGTCCCACTTGTTGTGCTTGCTCACCCGGTCGTATTCGTCGAGCCAGTTTTCCACGTCTTTGTCATCGGTTCCACTGAAGGTAGGTGGAACGCGTTGCCGAAAGGAGTCAAGACAGTCAGGAGCTGCAGTAGTTGGAGCCGAGGCGGCCGCCTGCTGATCGTCGTCCGTGGACATCGTAGCAACTGGAGGCAACGTACGGTTTCGCAATTCCAGGATTAGGTGTTACCCAGCACTCTCCACCAATTATAATGAGGCGTTTTAGAGTGGCACTCTTTTATAGAACAGGAGAGTGGTCACGACACGTCAAGTGGTAATGGCGGAACTAGCCTGAGTTCCCAGCCAACCAAACGTCATCTTCTTCACCGACTCAGTCATAACCCTGCCCTTCTGAGTAGCATTCATCTTCTTCACTACAATATATATATATATATATATAGGCAGGCATGGTGGTTGAGTGGCCGTAGTGTTGCATATAGTCCAGTAGATCCTCCGTGGGCGGTCACAACGTGGTTTATTTCGACGTTTCGGCCAAGAGTCTGGCCTTCATCAGGATAAAAGGTACAGTTTGTTGGTGCTCAGCTTTATACAATCTCAAATCAGAGAGAAAGGAAACATAAAAAGACAGAAAAAAGAAAAAAGAAGAAAAAAAGTGGAAAAAAGACTATAAAGTGGACTCCCCTCGGGCGCCCCCCTTCCACTCTTTCTTCCACTTCCCCCTTCATCGCTCTCCCCTTTCTCCCCTTCACCTCTATGACGTCAGTGGTCTGTGTATGCTTCCTTTCACTAACGCATTCTTCCCGACCAGACAGCGCCTCCTCGCACTGGCGGTTCGGTGTGGGGCAAAAAAGACTTTTTTTAGGAAGTTCTAAGCTTTTAACTACTCGTAGCCTTGTCAACAATTCGTCGTAGAAAGAGGGGTACCGCGTACTGGGGCAGAGGCTGGTAAGCGGGCATTTTAGGAAGTTTTAAGCCTTTAACTACTCGGGGTCCCGTCAACATTTCGTCGTAGAAAGAGGGGTTCCGCGTATTGCGACAGAGGCTGGTAAGTGGGCGCAATGCGAATTCCTTGCCCGCTTCTGGATTACGCGTAAAGTGGGGGCCTCCCGGTTGTGCACAGGGTTGCGTTGGGCATGTCATGCATGGTACAATTGATTGGGTAGTAAAATAAAACAAAAAACAGATGACAGCTGCACTGAGGAAGAGTAGTTACACTTGGAATTGTTTTGAGTTGTCCAGTGCCCTTCGCAGCTGCAGTGCCGTGAACTGAGTTACTATTTTCATTATTGCCGTTATTGTTTTTTAATGCTTTAATTGCTGCAAGTGTTCCACGATTCTCATTTATTCCTCAGGGTGTTAAATCGGTGGATGAGGTATGACTCTCGTTGTTCACGTTCTCGATTTGATTTCAATCCCGTCTCAAAGAGCATTACTGATAGTTTGTCGAATGCATGGTCGGTAAAATTGAGAAGTTTTGATAGAGGTAGACTTGGGGGTGATTTCGCATAGGCTCTGGGATTATTGAAACGAATCCTAAATGGTGTTTCTGTTTGTCCGATGTACTGCATACCACACACGTTGCATTCGAGTGTGCGGTATGCATACCACATTAGAGGAATCGCATGTTAGGTTTCCTCGTATGATAATCGAAAACTTGGATTGTGTGCTGGTTGCTTTGTGTGTTTCTCGCATCACCTTACATACAAGACATAGTGGCTTTAAAGAAGGTCGGCATGAATTATTGGGGGTGATGTGTTAATTTGAGAGTGGACAAGTGTGTCATTGAGGTTACGTGGTCGTCGGTAAACGACACCTGGAGCGGATGGAAATGCGCGTTTCAGACGTTCACTTTGTTCCAGAATGTTGTAATGTCGTTTAAGAAATTTGTTTACATTGGGGAAGTTTGTGCTGTAAGTGAAACAGAGGTTTGTTTGTTGTGGGTCTTCTCCTGGTGGTCGCTTCATAAGTAAGTCTTCACGCTTTAGTTTTCTCGCTTTTTGAACAGCGTCATTAATTACATGTGGGGGGGGGGTATTTTTGTTTTTCGAGCATAAGTTTTAGCCTCTGTGAGCTCGTGTCAAAGTCAGCGTCTTTAGAGCAGATTCGCGCAAACCGGTGAGTTTGGCTGTATGGAATACTGTTTTTACAGTGGCGTGGGTGATCGCTTTGGTAATGGAGGTATTGTTGTCGATCCGTTGCTTTGCGATATAGGGTTGTAGAGAGCTTCTCTTCTTTTATCGTTATGGTAACATCAAGGAAATTTACGGTTACTTGCGAGTATGTGTGTGTGAAGTGTATGTTCGGATGTACAGCATTGTAAGTGTCGATAAAGCTGAGAAGTTTGTCCTCGCTGTGGATCCAAATAAAAAAGATGTCATCTATGTATCTTCTGTATAACATTGATTTCAAAGAACTTTGTGCAAGAAATTCAGATTCTAGCTTTCCCATAAATATGTTGGCATAATTAGGTGCCATTTGGGTGCCCATAGCAGTCCCGCTTATTTGTCGAAAATACTCTTGGTTTCACTCGAATGAATTTAATTCGAGGACCATCCTCGTCAAAGTTGCGATGGCAGAAAAATCTTGGTTGTTAAATTGTCTATGGTTTGTTTACATGTTTATTAATGCAGCTATGCCGTCATCGTGAGGAATATTTGTATACAATGAAAAGACATCAAGAGTGACCAAGTACGAGTTTTTCGGCACACACAGACCTGCAATGTCTCGAACAAAATGTGTGGTGTCTTTTATGTACGACGCGAGGGTGCATGGATTGTGGCTTATTAGTTTGTCCACGTACACTGATATGGGTTCAGTTATTGTACCGATGCCTGATATGATTGGTCGACCTGGGTTACTGGCTTTATGAATTTTTGGGAGTATGTAGAAGCGACCTGGACGAGGGTATGCTGCTCGCATCAGTTTGTGGTCAGTGTTGGTTATCTTTTCTGCATCCAATAGTTTCTTTAGTTCTGTTGATACGATACGTTTGTATTCGTCTGTCGGATCACCTGGAAGGCGTTCGTAAAATCTTGAGTCGTCTAGTTGGCGGTATGCTTCTTGTAAGTAGTTGGTTGTATTAAGGACTATAATTGCTCCTCCGTTGTTAGCGGGTTTTATTGTTATGTCTGTCCTAGATGCCAAATTTCTCATACTTAATTTTTCAGACTTTGTGAAGTTTTCTCGGTTTCCTTTCTGTCTGTGGTGTTCGTGTACTATATCTTTCTGCACTGCGGTGATATAAAGGTCCAAGCACTTGTCTCGAATACTGTTCGGTGTCCAATCATTTGATTTACGACGGTGAATTGTTTCGTGGTTAGAAGGCCTGTCCAAGAAATATTCGCGCAACCTTAAGCTTGGAGCGAAGTTGTCGAGGTCTCGGAGCAAGTGGAATTCATCAAAAATTCTGGGATCGTGCAGAAGCTTAGTCCCTTAGATAGCAGTTTTTCTTCGTTAGGTGACAAGCTCATGTCCGATAAGTTTACAACCACAGTGTCACGGGGTGTGTTCCTAGATGGGTGCTTGTTTGTACCGTTAGTGGTTTCCTGGGTGGTGGTGTTGTAATGATAAGGAACTATATCAAGGAACGCGGGTTTGGGCACATAGTCTTTTTTGAGTTTATGAATTTTCGTGGTCATGATGGCTTGGTATTTATTCTGTTCCAATTATGTTAATCGGGTGATTTCTTCGTTCAGTAATGTGTTGTGGTGGAGAATGGTGTTGGTCAAAGCGACCAGTTTCTTTACCTGCTTATCACTGTGAATAAGAGCGATTTCTGTTAATTTAAGAGATGCCTCAAGGAGGACATTTTTCTATGTTATTTGGTCGTGTTCATTTAGATTTGTAGTGGCTTGTGTGAGGGAAAGTTTTATACTCTTGGGGGATATTCTAGCACGAAGGTACATTTGCAATGTTGATTTATGCATTTCATGTCTAATTCATTTGTCAGCAAGTTTTCGTACTTTAAGGAAAGTGGCATTGCAACTGGAAAGCAATGAGCTGGACTTACATTTCAGAAGTCAATCTTCTTTTGGTTGCGGGGATGGCGCAGGTTGTAGTTATGTCCGGCAGGCCTTCGTCGTTGTAGGAAGGATTTCGGCGTTGGGCTCCCGGCGAACGTGTTCGTAGGCAGTTCCGGGGTTCGCAATAGGGGGACGCGGTTACGTAGTTCGGCAGGCTTCCCTTTAAGGAGTGGTGTAGTGGTGCTGTCGTGTGGTGCTTTTGGTCTCGACATCCGATTTGGAGGGACGCGTGTTGGCTGTTCAGCAGACTTGCCCCCTAGCAGTGGTGCGCTGTTCATGATGGTGAGGGGTTGCTTGTGGCTCGCGGGAGTCACAGTTTCGCCGATCGTCGGGAACTCATCTGTGATGTTGGGTGGGTGTGGCTCCTGGTGTGGGGCTCCTGGTGTATGTTGATATGCAGAGTTATTGTCCTGGGTGTCTTGTTGTGTTGAACGGATATTGACGGGAGCTGCTGGTTGAGTCGACCACCTCGTGGTGGCTTCGAAGTCTCCGCGACCGAGTGCACTCTTGAGGGTTTCGGATATCAGAGCGACACCCCTAAAACACGGATGAAGCCCATCCGCAGCAAGAAAGCGTCTTGGTGGCAACTGCTCGAATTGGTAGTCGATGTATGACACCTTGCTGGGTCTTCGGCAGTAAGCGTTGACTGTCTCGTTGAATTGACGAGCGTCCCGGTTGAAGCGGTGCACGAATTGTTCATTCGATCGTTCCAGGTGTAGGTTGACGTAACGAGGCAGCACGCATGAAACAACGAGCCTTTCGAGTTCCTGGCGTGTCCGAAGCGTGTTGTTCACTAGGCGGCGAAGGTGGCGTAGCAATTCCTCTACTCCGTATGACGCCAGCTCGCTCGTACCGACGTGAAAAACGAGCGTGGTCACAGATCGTGGTATGCCGGCAAGCTCTTTTTCGATGTCAAATGTGGAGGCTCCGCGGATTGAAATGATCGCAGGTGTCGTCTTCTCATGCGAGTTGAAATGCCGATGTAAATACCTTGTTTGAGAGTTTACGATGATGGCTGATGTTTGTGCATGTTTAGGGAACTTCCATGAGACCTGCTCGACTGGAGGTGCGCCTGTGACCGGTCTTGTGTAGGCAGGCATGGTGGTTGAGTGGCCGTAGCGTTGCCTATAGTCCAGTAGATCCTATGTGAGCGGTCACAACGTGGTTTATTTCGACGTTTCGGCCTAGAGTCTGGCCTTCCACAGGAATAAAGGTACAGTTTGTTGGTGCGCAGCTTTATACAATCTCAAATCAGAGAGAAAGGAAAGAGGGAAAAGATGGAAAAAAAGAAAAAAAAGAAGAAAGAAGAAAAAAAGATAAAAAAGAATATAAGGTGGACTCCCCTCGGGCGCCCCCCTTCCACTCTTCCTTCCACTTCCCCCCTTCATCTCTCTCCCCTTTCTCCCCTTCACCTTTTGCCCCGCCGCGGTGGTCTTGTGGCTAAGGTACTCGGCTGCTGACCCGCCGGTCGCGGGTTCGATTCCCGGCAGCGGCGGCTGCATTTCCGATGGAGGCAGAAATGTAGGCCCGTGTACTCAGATTTGGGTGCACGTTAAAAAACCCCAGGAGGTCAAAATTTCTGGAGTTCTCCACTACGGCGTCTCTCATAATCAAATGGTGGTTTTGGGACGTTAAACCCTACAAATCAATCAATCCCCTTCACCTTTATGATGTCAGTGGTCTGTGTATGCTTCCTTTCACTAACGCATTCTTCCCGACCAGACGGCGCCTCCTGGCACTGGCGGTTCGGTGTGGGGCAAAAAAGACATTTTTAGGAAGTTCTAAGCCTTTAACTACTCGGAGCCCTGTCAAAATTTCGTTGTAGAAAGAGGGGTACCTCGTATTGGGGCAGAGGTTGGTAAGCGGGCATTTTAGGAAGTTTTAAGCCTTTAATTACTCGGGGTCCCATCAACATTTCGTCGTAGAAAGAGGGGTTCCGCGCATTGCGGCGGAGGCTGGTAAGCGGGCACAATGCGAATTTCTTGCCCGCTTCTGGATTACGCGTGCAGTGGGGGCCTCCCGGCTGTGCACAGGGTTGCTGTTGGGCATGTGATGCATGGCACAGTTGATTGGGTAGTAAAATAAAACAGAAAACAGACGACAGCTGCACTTAAGAAGAGTAGTTACACTTGGAATTGTTTTGAGTTGTCCAGTGCCCTTCGCAGCTGCAGTGCCGTGAACTCAGTTACTATTTTCATTATTGCCATTATTGTTTTCTAATGCTTTGATTGGTGCAAGTGTTCCAGGATTCTCATTTATTCCTCTATTGTGAGTGTTAAATCGGTGAATAAGGTAGGACTCTCGTTGTTCACGTTCTCTATTTCATTTAAATTCCGTCTCTAAAAGCGTTACTGATAGTTGGTCGAATGCATGGTCGGGAAGATTGAGATGTTTTGATAGAGGTAGACTTGGGGCTCACGGGGTGGCCCGTGCCTGTGTAAGCGCCCACGCTTATCTTTTGTTCGGGGCAGTTTTCACGTCGTGTGCTTTCGGCCTCATGGGTTACAGAGTGCATAAAGGTGACTTTGCTCGCTGCAGAGGCCTCGTTTACGAAATGAGTGCGCTGTTAAGACACAGTGGAGTAGTGACTGTCGCACTTGTACGTGCTCAACTTTTCCATACCTGTGGGTACGTTTGGTTTGTCATTTCTGTTTGAGCAGTGCGTAAGGTGTCGAGCTGTGCACTTTGTTAGATTGTGCTAATAGAATCTGTCTTCTTTTCGTGCGCTCTTTGTGCTTTTGTAGCGCGTCTCGTGCTTCTGTCTGCTTGCCGTACGTCCATCGCATAACATCCCGTTTTGTTGCTACCGTATTTATTGCGTCGCCCGTAAATTGTGGTCAAATAGCGACATTTTTATTGGTGAATACTATGGCATAGCATCTGAAATCTACGAAAAACCAAGGATGTTTATATTTTTTTTTTCAGAATAATAGATAAATCATAACGGTTGATTGATATGTGGGGTTTACCGTCCCAAAAGCAACATATGATTATGAGAGGCACCGTAGTGAAGGGCTCCGGAAATTACGACCACCCTGGGTTCTTTAACGTGCACCCAAATCTGAGCACACGGGCTTACAGCAATCTCGCCTCCATCGAAACTGCAGCTGCCGCAGCCGAGATTCGATCCCGCGACCTGTGGGTCAGCAGCCGAGCACCTTAGCGACTAGACCACCAGACCGGGGCAACATTTAAATCAGATATCACAGGCGACGCACACGTTTAATAATCTGCTGGAATTGATCATTGCGTTACATAAGCCAGCTATGTCAGGGAAACATAATGCGCACGTATACAATGTATACTTTGACCACATCCACCTTTTGATGCATCATGAAGTGCAAGGTGATATATATTCCTGACCTGAATATGAGTGTGACTTGTGAATATTCTATAAACAGAAATGGCGCTCTTTGGCTCCCCAAGGCCCTTGCGCCACAAAGCCCTACTTAGTATCAAATATTGCATTGAAAACATATGCTTTCTTTACCGTTATTACAAACATAGTGTTCTTGAAGAATCCATATTTTGGGTCAGTTGTAATTGGTCCCGCATCTTTGAAAAGGACAGCGCTAAAATGAAGACGACAGAAGTGTGATTTTGCTTACATTTCAAAAGGCCTATCTCAAAGATGTATACTTTCTCTATGTCTTGTTCATTTACCTACCTTTACCGCATGTTTTAATACGCCCTAGTTCTCTGCTAACTATGCTACACTCATTGTACGAGATACTGCACGCGTCTTCATAATTGTTGTATAAACTTTGCAACCAATTCGTAAACGCGCATCAGGGTCATGTGTTTATAAACTCGAACAAAGGGTGAACTGAGATTGAAGTGTTGGCCATGAAACGCCCTTTTGCGTGATGATGCACAGGAAACGTCCGAACTACCACTAACGGCGAATGAAAGCGGCAATAACGCACCTTTGTAATCTGAGCTTAAATAACTATAACTGTGAGCATTAAACAATAATAAAGCGACAAGACGACCAAATGTTTGTATTGTTCTTTATAAGGTATTTATGCTCCAACACTATATGAGTGATATGACAGCAAATGCGAAAAATTCTGAAGCGTATATTTTATCTAAACAAGCGGTGAGGCACGTGTAGGCATCCCACCTTCCGAAGAAAATCGCAACCTTGTCCCAATGATCTGTTTTCCTTGTGCACTCGCTGAGCCCTTATCGTCTCTGTATTTTGTGTAGTTTCATAGGGATGATGATACAGCACATGCAGGAATGCGACTGCCAGAATATAAACTCATTTATTTGTTAGTCAGCGCTGTGGTACGTGTTTTCTCTCCATACTGTCCTCACAGCTCTGCTTTACCACTCGTAATCGTAAGTCAACCTGGCCTACTATCACCTCGTATGTCCATGCCCTCTTGCTCTTTGTAGCTGAATTATCTCATTACATAGTTTAAGTCATGGCTTCTATGTCCGTCCGTTGCGGCATGAAGCAGCTGGCGTCGGTATTTCATTTGTATTTCCAGCTTTATTTTATTTTTTTGTGGTTGACTTATCCCGTCATTGCATTTGCCGAGATAAATGGTTTAACTAACTTGACTCTGAGAGTGTTCGTGTTGTATTGCGATATGTCTGAAAAACAGCGTTTACTCTCGTTCTGTTCTCGGTGAGACCATTAGATAAGCAACCAGTATTTAACAAGCTTCACTAATGTCAGTGGCTGAACCCTAAAACGAGAAAACTACTGCTTATTTTTAGTCAGGCTCTGTAGCAATGTAAATACACGAAAGTATTTACCGAGATAATGATAGCAAAGCGGTCAAAATAGCATAGGGTAGAGCATACGTTGTTGAAACTGAAAAATTGAAAGGCAAGGCGCGGGGCAGGTGCATTTGGCCAAATGTCTACTAGCGGCCACTTGGTTCCGTTTTTGGCCCGTCTGCTATTATAAAGGTCTTGTTTTTTTGTTTTTTAAGAAAAATCAATCGCTTACTCAGCCTACTAGTTATAACTTTTAGGATCATAGTATAGATGAGAACGTTTTGGGGGAAAATCTATGGACATTTTTGGCAAGTACCATTTTTAACCAGCCCTCCCGGTTTTTGTCTCGGCGCTTTTTGGGTTTTTGGGCCGATCATTAGCCCCTCGGGTCATAACCCGGAACACGCTCTTGAAACAACATATCTTCAGTTTCTAGCATTTTTCAATTTTAATTTTTTTCTTGTTTTCAATTTCTCGCAATTTCCCTTTTTGTCAGCGCCATTCCAAGGCCTTGTAGCTCAAGAGACTGTCGGTGCAAGTGAGCGCTCTGACTGCTGAAGGGCGGCATCCCTTATGCCACTGTGCTTCGCGTTTAAGTGAATCAGCCAGCGTGAAATCGCTTAACCATCCTGCGAAAAAAGTCAGTGCTTGCCTAGAAAAAGTAAATTCATACATCGTCCTATAAGATCTACGTTCCTAGGAAGCATTTGGTCTTCTGTTCGTTACTGTGTATTTCTTTCTATTCAAACGGCTTGATGCACCTAATTGTTGTTGCTACTTCACAATAATGCGTACAATCATGCTTATTTGGCTAATAGTTTTACATCGAATTTACGTTATTATTTTCGTTTGATGGCGTTGCCCTATGCGTTGTAGTAAAGAATCTTGGTGTGAGAAATTGTCACATGATTCACTTACAAAACTCCGATACGATTGCCTTGGTTTGGCCGACTGTTGGTTTCCACTCGAAAGTGATCCTATTTATATATACCTTGAAATATCTTTTGAAATTATATTCCAGCTTCACGTCCTTGATAATTTAGTGTGTTGTACGATATATGCCCTTCCCTTTGTAGATCACACAATGGCCGCCTCTTTCATGAACCAGATTCACAGCATTCAATATTGTTTTGACACCAGCGTCTCAAGGCATCCTTAGGCGCCATCTAGTCTAGTCGCAATCTATTCTAACGATATGATCCAGGGAACGTACTATTTCCGTACCTCAATCGTATTGAATTTTGGCATTAGTAATCATTCATACATTCGTACCTATTGTCTGACAACTTCTCCAAATGGCCGGTAAAACTTTTCATCGCCTCAATCCTGCAAAGTTTTGTTGGACACCTGCTGTTTTTTAAGGTCGAATCACCGTGGGAGCTCGCAGTGTTTGTCCAGCCACCGTAGTCTGCAGTAGGTGTAGCGCCGGCGCATGCGAACATCAACCCCGAAAAATCACGCCGTCTTCACGAAGTGAAGGATGATGAGTTGGGCGAAGCTGCAATACTTATCGGAAAAATCGTGAAACATTCACCTACACATCATATAAAGACGTGACACGTTGTCATAGGGGACAGTCAGTCAGTCAAGAATGTTTATTGGGTCCAAAGGAACTACACAGTCGTAGTTGCGGGCCGCGCCCTCGTTGGGGTCGGAAGACCACGGTCCACCGCCTGTTTGCGAACCCTTTAAACAGCTGTTAGTTCTTTATGGTGACGGCTGCTCGTGAGGGCTTCCTTCCAGTCCTCTTGTTCATTGAAAGAGGCGTGCATTTTGTAACGCCGAACCATGCCTTAATATGTGAACTAAGGAACAATACTTTTCGTGGCACTCTGCGAAGTGTGTATAGGCGAATATACCTCTTTATACAGAATGTTTGTTAACTTACCAATAAAATCTCATACAAGGATTATATTGCTCAGTACAAAGCTAAGGGACAAGTCTTTATTTAAGATCATTCATATCCGCATGTCAATGCAGGTCCATCTATTGATGGTGGCATGCTCGCTTTTGTGCGAGCTGCACGAGAAACCGTAACCGAAATTCACGTGCGAGACATGCCAGCAGCCAGTCGTCAGCCACCATGACGTCCGCATTGAAATATTTGACGTGCACGAATGAAACGTGTTTCAAATCGGATTATGTACCGATGCATTGCTTTGTTGATGTAAGTGGTGACGCCTTTCTTCTATAGGTTCACCACAATGTAAACTCCATGAATGACGACAATATCATCCCAATTTTCTATTTACAATGCACTGTATCAGACAAAGTGCAAAAAATTGGACTAATTGATTGATTATTTGATTTATTTACTGACTGATCCACTCTTTGATTGATCGATTGATTGATCTAGCTACCGACCAACCAACCAACCCTATTAGAGAGTGTCACGGCACCATGCTCCCCGTTATGGCTCTGCTTGGTCAGGGGTAGTGTTGGTGGAGGTCTTCACGTAGATCCCGGCGACTCCCGCAGGACGCTCTGCATTATAGGTGCACGTGAGCACGCATAGCCTTTGGTGGGCTTGTTTTCTGAATTACATGTCTCCGTGAAGCACCGCACATCCGCTGCCGTCAGTATGAGGTATTGTTTGACGTCTTTAGCGCCTACGTTGAGGAAACGAACGCTGAGTAGGCAAGCGTGAACACTCTTGAGTGGTCGTGGCGGTGAGAAAAGAAGTGCGCCAAAAACGCTCGCACTAGCCTCGATAACTAGAAGGCACCGCACATTGAGGGATTCGCCCCGAGCAATAAGGACTTCGCCCCTAAATAAACTATGGACCGTCTCCCCGAAGGGAACCCCTGATGGGATGCACAGTTGGAGCGCTACGCATGGCCACGGCCGCTGGATAAAAACAAATTGTGGTCTATTGCGTCACGTCGCCGTCAATGCGCGAGCGCGTCTAAGCAGAGTGGACAGCTTCGACCGCTTTTTTGGGGAGGGCGCTGAAACTCCACCAATCAGAGTGGGTGAGACTTCGTTTTCCAATGTGACTACAGGAAACATTGTGCGTGTACTTGTGCTTTTTCATGCGCTTTCTCATTCTTTTTTCGGTGTGCGATTGTTTGTGAGGTGTTGCATCATGTTTTTTGTGATGGAGTACAATTATTCGGTGCGTGCGGGTATGGGAGACGAGTTTTTTAGCGATGTGACGCCGAAAAGCTGTTCTACGCAACTGAGCAGCTCGAACGCGAAAAAGAAAGGTACTGCTTTGAAGTACAACGTTACACTGTGATCTACAGTGTCAAGAATTGTATTGGGATGCGCATTATTTGTAACAGAGCACTTATTTTAGTCACAGAGGAGCATTCAATGAGACGCACGTCACCACCTTAAGACGAAAGCTTCAAATCACCGTGCCAGGCGTTCTCTTCACTGGTGTGCGCAACGAAACAAGAAAACGAGCATCAATAGGCGCCCAGGGCGTGCCCTTTCTCTCCATACAGTGGCTAGAATTCGAGCCACTGTACCCTCCACCAGTGCCTCCTCTATTTTTTTTTCAGTTACAGAACGAAGGAACGGATTGAAATAGGAAGTGGCCGTCAGTGCTTGTGCGGCGTTCCGCCGCCAAGTGCCGCAACTGGAGTGGACGTGCCACCGCGTCATGTCTCGCGCAAACGACTGCCACGGCTGCGTTCTAAGCTGTTACACGGCTCAGTTTTTGGCTGTATTCGCATTGCTTAGGTTTAATGAATATTTGGAAACGAGAATCGTAAAGCACTTGATGTTCTATACCACTAGCTCACTTCAAAGGCATGTTTCGTTCGCGACTACTTGATCGAGACGCTCGCGCGTTGTCTGCTAGGCCGATACCACATAGCAGATACCAGTGATCCGCAGAAGACATCTTGTTACCGTGGCGTTCTCTTGATTGAGAGTTGCTTTTCGACTGAAACTGAAACTGAAATTTGATTTTTGAGACAAGCCTATGCCAGGAGCTAGTATTAAAAGCTTGGATGCCTAATGTTGCCCGATGATTGCTACTCTCTATAGAGGCATAGCAAATTATGCGCGGCAGTCTAGTGACTAAGGTACTCGGCTGCTGACCCGCATGTCACGGGACCGAATCCCGGCTGCGGCGGCTGCATGTTCGATGGAGGTAGAAATGTTGTTGGCCTACGTTCAGATTTTGGTGCACGTTAAAGAACCACAGGTGGTTGAAACTTCTGGAGCCCTCTAATACGGGTGTCTCATAGTCATATGGTCGTTTTGGGACATTAAACCCCCCATATCAATCAAATCATATTATGCTAAATCCTGGAGTTCAAGTATTAAATAGCACAAAATCTCGCTATCCAGGGACAAAGGTCCGCACTCGTTCTCTTCGCAAAGCATTCCATCCGTTGCCACCGAGAAAAATAAAGTGTCGGAATATGAGGAACTCTGGCAGAGGATTTTACCATTTGAGAGCTTAAACAATGAAAAAAAAATATTGGCAGAGCCCACGCACAGTGGGAATCTATGATATGCGAAGCACGAAGGAGAAATGTGGATATGTCACTTCAAATTCAGTCCAACATTACGAGGTGGAGGTTAATGATGCCGCACATGACTTCTGTGTTGTGATTATCATTATTGAATGTGTCGTTTACTTTCGTGATCTATTAACGTCACATGAAACCAAATTTAGTATATGTGAAGCTAGCGAAACAGCCGCGAGCACGCTTTAGGCGTGGTATGTTGTCATGGTATAACATGACACGCGTGTCAGGAATATATCATGTTTGCACAAGTCAAACACTTTGTCATCCATCGACTTCACGTAACACCAAATTCGGTATATGTGGAGCTAGCAAAATGTTCACGAGCGCATCATGAAGGGTCTAATGTACTCCAACGTAGCGTTGACGCGCGTGCACGCTGGGCACAGCGACGCTACGTTAGCGAAACGCGAGCACTCTATAGTCTGACACCAGGCGCGACCGGCGCGACCAGCGTCCGTCGGCGCGGACCGACGGCAGCCGGCGTGAAATGCGACATGCTGCATTTCATGCCGATGAGTTACACAGACAACAATGCGTCTCCCTCTTTTCGTGACGGAGAGACGCAGGACTCGCAGAAACGTGCTTGCGTCAGAGACGCAGCACGGCGTGCGCCTGCGAATATGTGTCAGGACCGGTGCCTGGCGCGGCAACGCTGGCGTGACGCGACGAAATGAACGCCGGCGAGCACGTGCACCACGTCACGTCGAAATGTATTGGAACCTTGACTGTGACACGTAGTCAAGTTCTCACAGGACACGCATCTCACGAGTACCATGTTTGCACCAGTCACATTCCTCCGTCATCCGTTCACGCAACGTAATACCAAGCTTGGTAGATGTGAAGCTAGCGAAACGATCGCGAGAGCATCATGAGCGTAGCATGTAGATATGCTGTTAAATGACGAAGATATTATATTTATCAAGTTTGCATCAGTATCATACCTTCCTAATTCATTCTCGTCCCATGAAACCAAATTCGATAAAACTGATGGTAGCGAAACGGCCGCCAGTGCATCATGAACATGACATGTGGTCATGTTGCTACATGACACGCATCTGTTTATTGTCATGCTTGCACCACTCACATACCTTTGTCATTCAATCACGTACCGTAATATCAAATTTGGTATATGTGACGCAAGCGAAACAGCCACAAGCGCATCATGAGCGTGGCATGCAGTCAAGTTGCTACATGACACACATGTTATGACTTTCGTGTTAGTGTCGGTCCCTTGTGTTCCGCATGCAATCATGTCATACCATACCAGTTTTGCAACACGCCATGTGAACGAATCCACCGCAAGAGCTGCAGGATCCTGAAATGTAAAACGTTACATTCATGACATATATATTATGATTTTCGTGTTACGGCTACTCAGATATGTTCTTCATATAGTCACGTTGTGTCGTACCACGTTTGCTATTGATAACTTTATCGAAACGGCCAGGAAAGCTAATGGTCGTAGGCGGCTAGATAGATAGATATGCTCAAAGTCGCCAAAGTTTGCTAAGAAATGCTTCGCAATAATTAATTCTGAAATAAACAAGAACAGCTCCATATGCGGCGAAATTTCTGTGATAATTGCTTATATTTAGAAAAGGCACTCGTAAAGTGTGAAGTCTAACGCCGACTCGAAACTTGAGCCAAGGTGACATACATGAAAAAATTGGCCTGTGGACAGTTGCTTGAGGTTCTCTTTGTATTCGTGGACGGATTAGTGTAGTCTTAATATCCGGCTCCTCAGCTCTGTTTCTTTCTGCTTCCCTCAGGCCTCTGAATCGACTCCCATTCAGCTTCGGGGCGTAATGTTAGCGTTGCACATGGCAGTGATCGCGAGACAGTGTGGCAACTGATAGACTCACTTGTGAACTGTTCGGATTCAACGCGCTCCCGTTTGCTGCTACCAATTGCCACGTTGCCAAACATGAAGGGTAGTCTCAATCCACTACTACTTAAAGTACAAAATAGTCGGGTTGTAAATAGCGGTTGCATATATACTAGAGTGTAGTACAAATATTTATTAAACTCGACGAAAACTTTTTGTGGCATTGGAGCGAAGGCTACAAAGCCAAATCGCGTGCATCCTACCGCCAGCGATAGTAGTTCCACAACAGCGCATCTATTTTCACCGTGAAAAACAGAGGTTTCGTCTTTATTTTTTTCGTGGACATAATTGAGAATGAACGCAGCTCCCACCGCTGGTATTTACTTAAACTTAGCCGTTGTAACTCAACGTTTTTAGGGGGACCGCAAGGGGGCCACGGAGGGCAAGCACGCATGTCGCGTCCGCTCCGCAGATTTTGAGTGATTCTCAGCGTGAAATCGAAGAATTGACGGACGCATTCTTACAATGAAGAATTTGGAAATTCCACGAAATGCCGTGATACCAATCTCGAGTAGGTGGACGGTTAATTTTCGGCACATCGACCACTTTTATGTAACAACGACGAACGCACAACGTCGTTGCCTCCTGCTGCTGTGCATAATGCGGTTGGCCTAACCCACGGACCCTGGTGCCTTGAGCACACTCAAGGCAGCGTCTTCTGTGGTATTGCCACAGGATGGCTACGATGAGCGTGGAGGGCGAGGATATCACGCAACAAGAGAATGAAAACGAAGCCGGTTGGCGCCTTGTGAACACAGGAGGATGAGCCAACGACGAAACCACAATGCATGAAGCCAAGGACTAAGAAACACTATTCAAGTGAAAAGGCAGTCAGTAATAGGTGAAGGAAAGGACAGATAGCAAGACAAATTGTGGCTGCGAGCAGGATGCCCCGTCTGCCGAAGGAAGATTACGAGATAATTGCGCGCCCACGTGATGGCTTTAAGGTCACTGACTACGGAATCAATCGTCTAGAATGCTGCGTCGCCAACGTTGCTATAATACCAAGAAATGATTCGGAAGAAGACACGGTACGTGCCAACTATAAACAGAACGTTATAGTGATCAGCACACTATCAGAGGGGCGCGCCGAAAAATACAGAACCATTGCTCAACTGAAGATTGGGGATAAGGAATTGGAAGACAATGCGTACGAGTCAACTCCGGAAGATACAATCTGAGAAGTACCGCAGGACGTGTCTCCAAGAGAGGTAGTGCAAATTCTAGTAACACCAAGAAATCTGACGGTCTTTATGACAAAGAGAATGGGAAACACCACGAACGTCATCGTTCTTTTCGATGGGCATCGCGTTCCAAGTTTTGTGAGATACGGAAGAGCACTGGTCAAGTGTCAGTATACCGCAAAAAAAACAGACGTGTGCTACCAGTGCGGACGGCTTGGTCACAGAGCTGACGTCTGGCCGAGCCTGAATTGTAGAATATGTAGAAGCTGTGGGGCTGAGAATCCACCGCAGGACCACGAGTGCGAAGTGAAGTGCCAGCTGTGTGGCAAAAACCACCCGTGGCAGCTCGCCATTGCAAGGCCAGATTCAAGGTACTGTACCTGAGCAAACGATGCCACAAGGAACGAGCCCGACGAGAGGAAGAACAAGTAATCTACTACGAGACAGAAGCGAAAGCACTTAACAGGCAAGGATAGGTTGACTCAGGTCAACGATCGGAACATCGGACGCGGGACGCATCCAGACCAGAAGCCTTCCCCAAGCTTCGAGCAGAAGACAAAAGCAGCTCTTCGTTCACTACCATCACACTTATGTCGAGATCCAGATCGAGGTCCAGATTGACATCCACATCGACGTCTATACCGAAGAACGGCAATACTGGGTATCCCCGACCACCGGAGGGAGAAAGCCCAAAAGGACCGACCACCGTCTGGGGCACTGTGGGACCCTTCCAGGTGAGCTGGGCTGTTGTAGCTTCCGGGGCGCGCGTGGAGGCAGAGGCTGCTCTTCAATGTAGTTTTAAGGCGCTAGAGAACGAATTGGTGCAGACCAGGCAGAACAATGTTGCGTTAATGAATGAAATCAGAAAACTCGGGGAAGAAAAGAACCTTCTTAAAAACGAAGATAACCCCTTGCATGTAACCCCTTCGTCTGAAAAACGAAGGGGTTACATGCAACGAGGAAACCTCACAAGTTATAACGGAAGACGGCGCCGCAATGAATGGAGAGGTTACAGCGCTCACCCTCACTAAACGTAAACCAGAGAACGCTCCGATTAAAAGCGTGGTAAACAAACCCAAAGCATTGGCGACGCCACAAGAAAGACAGGAGGAATTCGCAAACACCAAGGAAGCCAAAATGAAACAAATTGAAAGAAAAATCCAAAGTGAGTTCGAACAACAAGAAGTTAGATTTCAGGCAAACATAGATGCAAAAATCGAGGCGCTAGGCAAGACGATATTGCAGAAAGTGCAGCAAATGGTGGCTGACTTTAACGCCAAGCTAGCAATATGGGCATTGCAGTCTAGTGGTGGGGGCCCGGTTAAGACGTCTTTCAAGCCGTACGTTAGGACCTCGGTGCCCACCGAGAGATCAGAGAGCCTGTAACGCGGCCATAGGCCGACAAAATAGCTACACAATTTGGCAATAGAATTGTCGAGAATATAAGCAAAAACGATACATTTTGCAACAATATCTTGAAGACACCATCACCGCGGATGTTATAATGGTGCAAGAAACGCACGGGCTCACCAAGCTGTCGGGATATAAGTCATTCGACAGTGCTGATGGAGAGACAAAGGTATTATCAACGTTGGTTATGTGAAATTACACGGTGGTTCAACACAACACGAAAATTAAGGCAATAAATCATATTCTTCTCAAACTAATGCCCATGCGGAAAACAGAGGACAGTATTTTTGTATTGAACCTTGTCGCAAGGTGAAAGTAACGGGATACAGAACGACGGTGCAACCAGGTAAAACTAGGTCTGTATTGAGAGAACAAAAGAGCAGCCGCTTCCATGTCGTCTTCCTCGCAGGAACCGTGGGTGTATTCCACGCTCATCACTTCGTCGCCTTCTGTCTTTTTGCCCGGCCTTCAGGCGTGAGATTAGCCTCCCATTCAAGAAAGCATCGTCCCGATGCTTTATAACTAGAGTGGTTTGTACTCGTTGGAAACGCACGAGTTCATTCGGACAAATAAGGCTTCATGCATACCACGTACACAACTTCTAGAGCACACCTTTGACGCCTTAAGGAGCGCACAGTATCAGGAACGACCTCATAATTGTTGTCACTGAGACGTTGTAGAATTTTATTGGGACCGAAGTACAATCTTAACCATCTTAACACTGTTTTTCAGAGGCCATGGCACCGAATAGGAATCCATATCTAAACTTTCTCTCCTGGCTCGTAGGAGACTGGTTGGTGACGAAGGTTGTACCGTCTTGAATTGTAGTCCTGCTGGCGTATATTACGTAGACGCGCAAATTGTCGGGTTTCTTCGGCAAGCTGAGTGATCTAATCAGCATTCGTTTCGGCGTCTTCGCACTCGTGCGGCAGCATAGCATCCAGCATAGTGGTGACTTCACGACCATGAAGGCGGAATGGCGGTGTTCTCTTTGTTTTTTTATGAGCCGCGTTATAGGCGAACGTGACATACGGCAAGATCTCGTCCCAATTTTTATGCTCCACATCGACGTACATGCAGAGCTTATTCGCAAAAGTCTTGTTGAGACGCTTTGAAGACCATTCGCTTGTGGGGTGATACGCCGTTGTTCGCCGGTGGGATGTACCACTAAGTCTTAAAACTCTGTGTAATAGTTCGGCTGCGAATGCAGTTCCGCTGTCAGTTATTACCACTGACGAAGCGTCACGCCTCAGCACCACATTTTCAAAGAAAAATCATGCTTCTTCTGTTGCCGTGCCCCTCTCCAGAGCCTCGGTTTCGGCGTAACGAGCAAAGTAGTCGGTGGCTACTATTGATCTGTGACCTGCCGATGAGGTTGAAAATGGGCCTGAAAGATTCATTCTGACTTGAGCTAATGGAGTAACAGGCACGTCTGTAAGATTGAGGAGACCGGCTGGTTTGACAGGTGGAATTTTTCTCCGCTGGTAATCAAGGCACATCCGAATATAGTGTTGAACGGTCGCCGTCAGTCTTGGCCAGTAGTATTCCTGCCTCACTCTGCACAACGTACGCGTGTAACCCAAGTGGCCGGATGTTGGTTCATTGTGGCATGCCTGTAATACTTCGCTCCTTAGAGATGTTGGGATCACGAGTAAGTAGTAGTTTCCGTGTGGCGTGAAGTTCATCTTATACAGGACGTAGTTGCGCAAGCAAATTGACGAAAGCCCTCTCGCAAACAGTCTAGGTACAGCTGAAGTGCGACCCTCTCAAAAACGTATTATGGGTTCTAGTTCGGGGTCGTCTCGTTTCAGCTGTGTGACAGTTGCTGTGTTTACAACTGCGACAAAAGCTGTAACTTCGTCTCCTGTCGTCGCAGGTTCGTATGGCACACGAGAAAGGCAATCAGCGTCTGAATGTCACTTCCACGATCTGTAGACTACCGTCATGTCAAATTCTTGAAGCATCAAGCTCCAGCGCGCCAACCGTCTAAAGGGTCATTCAAATTAGTCAGCCAGCAGAGGGATCGATGGTCGCTGACAACACTAAAAAGACGACCATACAAATATGGGCAGAAGTTTTAAACCGCCCACTTCCGCATATCGACGAGTGAATCGTCGATATGCGGAAGTGGGTAGACGTCTTTTTTGTCACCTGATTCAGCTTGCGGTAATCCACGAAGAAACGTAATGTGACGTCTTTTTTCGTCACTAATACAACTGGAGAAGCCCAAAGGCTTTTCGATGGCTGAATAACGTCATCTTCAAGCATTTGTCGCACCTCGTCTTCGATGACTTCACGTTCTCGTGGAGCTACCCGGTACGCGTTTTGTCTGATGGGTCTGGTCATGTCGTCCGTTAAAGTTCAATGTTTGGCCAGTGGCGTTTGACGGACCCTGAAAGTTGAAGAGAAACAATCTTCTTTATTCTTTATTCAATAATTACCCCGCTTAGCCCGACGGCGCTGACGCAGGGGGGCTACAATGTCGAAAAAAACACATCTTCATTAATACAGCACACTTATTCATTTGCTAAGTGATTCCATTCTCTAATGGAACGAACGTTCCATTCTAATGGAACGATCGAATTAGCATACAAATTAGATCTGGTACGGTACTCTGAAGTCTTGAAACAATGATCATTTCGAAGAGATATAATGAGGACTTTGAAGGTACTTTTCTTTTTGGATGCCCGTTTTACCATGAAATATTTGGTACAGGAGCTTTATCCGCAGTTTCTTTCAACGCGATGAGAGTAATTTCCACCCTAGTTCATTTTTCATATTAGTGCAACTGTCATTTCTTGAGTACCGGCTTAGGACAAACCTTGCAGCTCTATTTTGTATTTTTTCAAGTTTGTAACTTAAAGTACTTTGCCAGGGGTCCCACACGGCACAGGCCGTGTGGGACCCCTGGCAACTTGTTAATAACCTGCATGATACTTTGCTTTTGCGCTAGCAGCAAACTTGGGCCAATATCAACAGATAGAGGTACGGGGGGCAGATCCGTTGAATTATATGTTTCAAGAGTTAGCCAGCCTGTCATCTCGGCGAGCTCTTCCATGTACGTGACTGCCATGCCCCTCGTTAGATGTCGGTGTTTACAGCTGAATTTCGTAACAAGGACTAGCGTGTGTCCGCATTTTATGCTCACGACGCCTCTTGCGATAGGTGAACCTTGGCTGAATAGCAGTGTTGGAATTTGCTCGGCGATCTTTTCATAATTGCTCGACGTGTCACATGTCACAGCCATAAAGTCACTCGACCGCGGTTGGATGGTCACGTCGTCGTCAAAGATGCGCACGGGTTTACGTCGCTGGTCTGTACAGGGCCCATCCAAGACCCTATCTGGGGCCGTCCAAAAGGTAACCAATCTCTCAGGAATGTTGATAACGACATGACGATAGTTATAGTGCGAGAACGATTTGACGACACAGAAACAAGGACACGAAGACTTGTCTCTGTGTCGTCGTTTCATTCTCGCGCTATAACTAACGTCATGCCATACCAACTAGCCCAAGCTGCCACACTTCTAAGTTGATAAGAGTGCCGTATTTACGCAGGAAGGCAATACCCAAAATCAGGTTTTTGCAGCACTACGGTAAAAGTACGAAAGTAGCGACGACATCTCAACTGATGATAATAATTCAAGCGCTAAATTTGCCCGTCGGCGTCACCAATTGACCCACTGCGGTTCCTATGTTTGAGCCCGTTCATATTGTTCTGACTTTCTTTAGGCAGTCGGCGAGTTTACGGCTCATAATAGAGAAGTCCACAACAGTATCTACCAGAGCTGTTACGGTGCGTTCGTCTATACAAATGTCTAGATTGGCGCTTACGATTTCCATTGATGTCGGTGACGTCGTATCGTCCTTGGTATATCGTCCGTAATACGATCCGTGGTATCATTCGTCATATTGCGTCGTAGAGAAGATGTAGTGGTTGTGATAGCATGTCGATAGGCAGCAACCTTCCCCCCAAAGGTCGCTGCTGTTAGTTTCCCCGACGAGGGCTAGCAGATCTGTTCCGGACCACCTCGGAGTAACTGCGCTGCTGCGGCGAGTTAGGTTGGTGATAATAATACATGGTGTTTTTTTTGGCGCAAGGGCCATTTGAAGGCCAAAGAGTGCCAGTTCATGGGACAAGAAATGTGGATAATGATTGTGATTAGCAGCTGTATAAGGGCCATAAAATTCCTCGCAGTAAAGTGGGTAAAACATACAAGTAATAAAATCATGACCATGCCGTGAACGGTGTGTGTGGTGTGAAAAGGTGACAAAAGTTGGTGATAATGTAAAACGATGGTGGACACGTATGGCATTAGCACAAGTACCTTACTCGTTCATACCCTTGCGTCCTAGGGCCGTGAGGCAAGTGCTTTCCTGTGTAGCCACCGCAGCGAAAACCCCCTGGAGAAGTCGTGATACGGAATGCCCGGGCATATGATATGAAAATTAGTAATATCTTTCAAAAACGCTAACAATGATTTATGACGAAAAAGCGGTTCCCTACCAACGAACATTGCAGGGTGTAAAGGTATATGTTGTCGGTAGGGTAAGGGAAAATTCTGTTTTCTTAGAGTTTCTAAGTGTTTGCACTGAATTAACATGTGAAGGACTGTTGATGCTTCACCACATCTGCCACACAATGGTGGATCGCCACCGGACAAAAGATTTGTGTGTATCGTGTATGTGTGTCCTATCCTGAGTCTCGTTAGAATTACCTCTGTATGACGCGATTTTGATACTGGCAGTCAATGACCAAGGTGTGGCTTAGTAATGTGTAGTTTGTTTTGTGTGTGTATATCCCACTTGCTCTGCCAGTAGTCCCTGAGGTTTCGTTTGAGAGACGGCATAAGATCAAGGGCCGGGATTAACATGGGTGTAGGGGCAGTGCTTTTGCGGACGGATGCAGCGAGCTGATCCGCCCTCACGTTGCCTTGGATCTCACTGTGTCCTGGCACCCAGGACACTACAACATGTTGTTTGAGTGTATAGAGTGCGCACAAAATGGAGTAAAGTGAGACAAGAACCGGGGTTTTTTGTTTTTTAAGACGGTGCACAGCTGTTACCACACTGAGGGAGTCTGTATAATTTACTGCTTTTTGTATCTGCAATTGTTTGATGTGTTTAGCTGTTTGATGTGTTTAGTATCGCGTAGGCTTCCGCTGTGAAGATACTTGTGTCTGGATGTAGAGGGCCAGCATCCGAAAAGGATGGGCCGACAGCAGCGTAGGACACAGAGGAGTTAGACTTGGAGGCATCTGTAAAGAACTCAGGACGTGTGTATTTATGTTGAAGTTCCACGAAGTATGTTCGAATATGGGCAATAGGTGCATGTTTTGTAACTTCTAGGAAAGACACATCGCAGTCTATAGGCTGCCACTGCCACGGTGGCGGGTATGCTACAGGAGCCATTAAACTGTGTTCAAGTGACACTCCAGTTTTTTTCAGCTAGACCCTTCAGGCGAACCGAGAAGGGCTGCCTCATCGAAGGCCTGTTTTGAAACAGAATGTAGCTTGACAGATCATTAATATTAGAGTATGAGGGGTGCTTCTTGTCTGCTTTCACCTTAAGAAAATATACAAAGGGCATGCAAGTTCCCTGTAGATGAAGCGACCATTCATTTGACTCAACGTAAAGGCTTTCTACAGGGCTGGTGCGAAAAGCACCCGTAGAAAGGTGGATGCCCAAATTGTGCACGGGGTCCAGCATCTTCAAAGCACTTTGAGTTGCAGACTGATAAACAACAGCCCCATAATCTAAGCGGGTGCGAATGAGGCTTCGATACAGATTCATGAGGCATTGCGTATTACTACCCCAAGTAGTACGTGACAACACTTTTATAACATTCATGGCTTTTAAACATTTTGTTTTTAAATACTTGATGTGCGGTACGAAGTTCAACTTGTTGTCCAAGATTAAGCCTAAGAATTTGTGCTCGGCTTTGACAGACAGACGTTCCCCATTCAGCCGAATGTCAGGTTCCGAGTGCATGCCTCTCTTTCGACAGAACAAGACACGCGTGCTTTTTTGTGAGTTAAGTCGAAATCCACTTTCATCTGCCCATTTGGAGACCTTGTTTAAACCCAGCTGAACCTGCCGCTCACACATTGCCAAGTTGCTTGACTGGAAGCCAAGCTGAATGTCGTCGACATATGTACAATAGAACATATTGCGGGGGATGGACGAGTGCAAGGAATTCATTTTGATGATAAAAAGTGTGCAACTAAGTACACCACCTTGTGGCCCGCCTGTTGCCTGGACAAATGTTTGGGAGAGAACACTGCCCACACGGACACGGAATGTCCGGTTTGACAGGTTACTTTCGATTATGTGAAACATTATTCCGCGCATACCAAGGTGGGACAGGTCTCTTAGAATTCCAAAACTTCAAGTTGTATCATAAGCCTTTTCGATATCGAGGAACACCGAGAGAAAGTATTGTTTATGGACGAAGGCGTCTCTGATCTGTGCCTCCATATCAACAAGGTGGTCTGAGGTGGATCTACTTTCTCGAAACCCGCACTGAAATGAGTCGAGCAAATTGTTTGTTTCAAGGATATGTACAAGTCGGCCGTTTATAATTTTTGCAAACTTTGCACAAGCAGCTTGTAAGTGCAATAGGCCTATAACTTGAAGCTAAAGAAGGGTGCTTGCCCTCTTTCAAAATGGGAATAATAATAGCCTCTTTCAAGGAGGTAGGGATTGTGCCAGAAAACCAGATAGCATTGTGCAAACAAAGTAAGGTTTTTCGTGTTTCAGCTGGTAGGTTTTTTAACATTTCATACACCACACGGTCAGAACGTGGGGCAGAAGTACTGCAGGAGTTTAGAGAAGTTCGGAGCTCAGCCAGACTGAAAGCTTGGTCATATGCCTCGTATCTAGTGAATTTGTGTTCGAGTTTCTGCTTTTCTATTCTTGTTCTGTATTTTTGGAAAGTGTCAGTATAGTGGGACGAGCTGGTGTCACAGAACGAGCGCTCAAAGTGGGCGCGCCGCCAAATTCTTGCGATAACGCGCGAGAGAGACCGCGCAAGGTCAACAAAAAAAGAGAAAACAAGCATCCAAGGACTCCCCGGGGCGCGCGACCCTCCTCTCTCGGAAGCGTAGGCTCGCCGACGAACCTACTCACCCCACAATGGCGGCCGAGCAAGCACTTGAATTTTCTAGATAGAAAGGGGCGTGGAGACGCCTGGTTGAGTCATCCGTCACGGACGGCCCTCGTATCGTCTCGACCTTTCCACCAGCCTTCGCTGCGCATCGCGCCGACGAATTGAAGTGAACTTTCTGGAATCTCGCGCGGAAGGTATTTAATCGATCAGCCGAGACGAGAGATCAGGAGAAGACGGAAGTTAGCGCCAGAGCGCGTAGGGATTCCGCCGTGTAGTCGGCGAAGGTTTTGTCCGTAGAGACAAAGCAGGAGAAGAAGATGATTTCCATCTGAGGGGTGACGACTCGAGCTACAGGCAAGAGCGTGTGTTTACCGCTATCGAGCGAAGACGCGTAGCAACCGCTGCGTGTGTAAAGCCGACGTGTTTCCGGCGAAGAAGAGTGAAGCTTGGAGAGTGGCCAATTGAAGACGCGAGGTTTCCTGGAAGAGACACTTCGGCGAGGTTTCCTGGAAGAGAAACTTCGGGGGCAGCGGAACGACAACAATGCTGGACTTTGAGTGAATGATTTTCGGAAAAGTATCATCCAGAAGTTTGGACTGAATAGGTTTTCTATCTTTTTAATCTTTGAGTGTCTTGGTTGTTCAATGCATGCGACTGCATTGTAGTGCGTATTGTTGTCTGTGTCCGTTGTTTCTAGTGTGGCTGATTGTATTGTGTAGTACGTTGTTTGATTGGTGACATATTGTACTCAACTATTGTGGAGTGTGCATACTTGTGTATTTTTTTCGATCTGCCATTATTGAGAATATAATTTTGTTTTTTTATCGATTCTCGGCTCTGTCTTGTTCTTTAGGCCACAGCCGGCGTCCGCTGGCGCGCCAAAAAGGACCACTTCTAAATTGTTCACGCTTTCGTGGTGCGTTTCGGGGGGCCGATACTTCGGCCCTTAGAATTAGCCCGGTGATCGCCTCCCTAATTACCGGGACCCGTGACAATTAATCTGGCGTCCACGACTAGGACATTTTGGTGCACAGTGTGTCCAAAGTAGTGAGAAAGAGCCTCGAGTTATTGATAGTGCTATCGGAACGATCTTGTGTGTGGTTCAGTGTTCTCGGTAACGAGTGCAGTGGAGTGTTCCGATAGACTGATTTAGGCTGATACTTTTTGCACGCGGCAAGACTTCATTTGCGAGACCCAATGGATCTCGAAAAGTTAGTAGCTCTTGGTGAGAAGATGGGTCTTTCTGGCGCCGAACTATGAAAGTGGGTAAGCCAGAAGGAGAAAGAGGCAGTGAAGAGAGAGAGGATGGCAGCTGAGAGGGCCAAAGAAGAAAAAGCAGCTGAGTTGGAGAGAGAAAAGCTGGCCGCTGAGAGGGCGAGAGAAGAAAGACAGCCAAAGGAGCGACAGCTGAAAGAAGAAAGAGAGGAAAAGGAACGGCAGCGGCAGCACGAGATGGAACTCGAGCGGCTCCGTTCGCAACAGCGAAGTGAAACTCCGGTCCAAGCTAGAGTTGTAAGCAGCGAACGGGAAGAGCATGGCTTCCGCTTGAACCCCACCAAGCTGCTCGTAGCGTTTGATGAAAGGAAGGACGACCTTGACGCGTACCTTCACCGATTTGAGACGATTGCGAGGAGCCATAATTGGCCGGAACATCAATGGGCAACTGCTTTGAGTACTTGTTTGAGTGGTAAAGCACTCAGTGTGTATGGTAGGCTTATGCCGACCGATGCAGCCAACTATGCAAAGGTGAAAACTGCTTTACTGAAGCGATTTAGATTTACTGTGGAAGGATTCCGGGGCAGACTTCGGACAGGAAAGCCAGCTGATGGTGAGACGGCTACGCAGTAGGCTGCCCGACTTTGCCATTATTTCGAAAGACGAATTGAACTTTCAGGAACAGCGCAGGAGTACGATGAACTTAGAGAGCTCCTAATTAGAGAACAATTTCTAACTAGTTGCCACCCAAGCCTGTCGCTGTACTTGAAAGAGAGGAGAGCTAAGTCACTTGAAGACATGCTTGAATTAGCGGATCAATTCTTGGAAGCGCAAGGTGGCACTAATTTGGCCAAAGTCAAGAAGGAGTGTCCCGAAGATTCGAAAAATTCGGCACCCGAACAAAAGAAGCGTGCACCGGAGAGTGTTCCGCGATCTTTTCTGTGTAACCGAATGGGTCATCGCGCAAGCAACTGTCTTACTAACTTTACGAGCCCTACGGTAGTAAAATGTTTTAAGTGTGGTCAGACTGCGCACAAAGCAGACGCACGTCGTAACGGAGCGAGTCAAACTCACCAGGTATCCTGTGTGCAAGTGGCACCGAAATCCGGTAATAATGCCGTCACCGACGGAATCGTAGAATTGAAAAAAGGGGAGAAAATTCCTATCGTCGGTGCTGTAATGACAAAACAGCCAACTGGTGTTACGAAAGGAATGCCAACGCGGTCTGGAAAAGTTGCGGGCAAGAAGGTTACGGTGTTAAAAGATACCGGCAGCTCCACTGTTATTGTGCGGAGGAATTTGGTACGGGAAAGTGAGTTGACAGGCAGAACGAAACCGGTTTGCCTAATTGACCGTACGGTTCGGATGCTTCCCGAAGCAGAAATTGAGGTTGAAACCCCGTACCTCAGCGGGAAGGTTACAGCTCTATGCATGACGACCCCCCTGTACGACCTCGTCATCGGAAACATCGACGGGGCGCGAGGGCTGAATGATCCAGAACGTTTGGGGGAAGACCCGAAGATGGAGCCCCCGCCGACACAGGGACCGCGAGGTACAGTGGAGAAAACCCCCGTGAAAGATTGCACTCGAGCCCAAGGTGAAGCCTGGGCGAAAGATACAGGGAATGAGAACATCATCGTATTGAATGAGTTCACGTGCTGGGCAGCTGACTTACGTCGGCACGACCTCAACCGACCGACAGTGTAAGGGTGACGGAGTCGGCCAGCCAGGCCCAATGTCGTGACATGAACAAGCGGGTGAATAACCGGGCAGGTTCGGTTGAGCGTCATGACCCGTTAGCAGTGTCGGAAGTGATAACGATGGCTGAGACGCCGCCTCGGATACCGTCGTTGGAAGGGGCTCGCCGGAACAAAACGAGCAAAAACAATAAGAAGAGATGGAGAGAGCACCGCAAGAAAGGGCGCAAGCGCCGCTCGAAATGCACAGGACAGGTGCTGAGGTCAAACCGGAATGCGTTTGGCAGGGCTGAGTGCCATATGTTGTGTTAATGTTCTTGTTGTCCTGTGTCACAACTGTATGTTGAGCGAGTCAAAATGTTTGTTATGGTGAGGGTATGTATAGTATTGTATAATTGTTGTAATGAGAGAACTTTGTACATTTGTATTGTTTGGAATATGTGATGGAGTGTTGCATTAATGTGCCTGTGGCTATATTGCATGTGTTGTGGAATCGAATTACAATGTACGATTGTATTGAGCGATCTATTGTGAATGTGAAGTGTCGTGAGATACGGTTTGTGTTGCAGTCTTTCACAGTGTGTGGTGACTGTTCGCGCTCGTTTGTGTGGTTTTGAATATTATGAGATAATGTTCTTAAAGTGGGGGGCCATGTCACAGAACGAGCGCTCAAAATGGGCGTGCCGCCAAATTCTTGCGATAACGTTCGGGAGAGACGCCGCGAGGTCAACGAAAACAAAGAGAAAACAAGCATCCAAGGACTCCCCGGGGCGCGCTACCCTCCCCTCTCGGAAGGGTAGGCTCGCCGACGAACCTCCTCACCCCACAACGGCGGCCGAGCAAGCACTCGAATTTTCTAGATGGAAAGGGGCGTGGAGACGCCGGGTTGAGTAATCCGTCGCGGACGGCCCTTGTATCTTCTCGATCTTTCCACCAGCCTTCGCTGCGCATCGCGCCGAAGAAATGATGAGAACTTTCTGGAATCTCGCGCGGAAGGTATTTATTCGAGCAGCCGAGACGAGAGATCAGGAGAAGACGGAAGTTAGCGCCAGAGCGCGTAGGGATTTTGCCGTGTAGTCGGCGAAGATTTTGTCTGTAGAGACAAAGCAGGAGAAGAAGATGATTTCCACCTGAGGGGTGACGACTCGAGCTACAGGCAAGAGTGTCTGTTTACCGCTATCGAGCGAAGACGCGTGGCAACTGCTGCGTGTGTAAAGCCGACGTGTTTTCGGCGAAGAAGATTGAAGCTTGGAGAGTGGCCAATTGAAGACGCGATGTTTCCCGGAAGAGAAACTTCAGCGAGGTTTCCTGGAAGAGAAACTTCGGGGGCAGCGGAACGACAACAACGCTGGACTTTGAGTGAGTGATTCTCGGAAGAGTATCATCCAGACTTTTGTTCCAAGAACTTTGGACTGAATAGGTTTTCTATCTCTTTAGTCTTTAAGTGTCTTGGTTGTTCAATGCATGCGACTGCATTGTAGTGCGTATTGTTGTCTGTGTCCGTTGTTTCGAGTGTGGCTGATTGTATTGTGTAGTACGTTGTTTGATTGGTGACATATTGTACTCAACTATTGTGGAGTGTGCATACTTGTGTATTGTTTTCGATCTGCCATTATTGAGAATATAATTTTGTTTGTTTATCAACTCTCGGCTCTGACTTGTTCTTTGAGCCACAGCCGGCGTCCGCTGGCGCGCCAAAAGGACCACTTCTAAATTGTCCACACTTTCGTGGTGCGGTTCGGGGGGCCGATACTTCGGCCCTTACAATTAGCCCGGCGATTGCCTCCCTAATTAACGGTACCTGAGGCAGCTGTATACCCGTTCAAAGTGTGCACCGAGGAAGTTTGCCTGATCTTCCAAGGTATCACCCTGAGTGTTTACGAGTGGAAGTGAGTGTACTTTTCTTCCTGCTACCCTACGAAGCATGTTTCAGACTTTGGCCTCTTGTGTATATGAATTGATCCCTGATAAAAACTTGTGCCAACGTTCTCTTCTGGCCTGCCGACGCGTTCTCCTGCCTTGAGATTCTATTCTCTTAAAGGTCTCAAGGTTTTCCGCTGTCGGCGAGTTCCGCAGCAGCCTCCATGCCCTGTTCTGTTTCTTTCGCGCATTCTGACACTCAGTGTTCCACCACGGGACGTGTCGTTTGCCGGGCAGTCCAGATGTTTGTGGAATGCACTTGGCTGCTGCATCTGTAAGAAAGGCCGTGAAGTACTGCACAGCTTTATCTATGCCTAATCCGCATATGTCAGTCCAATTTGTAAGCTTTTGAGTAAGCGTTTGAAATTGTTCCCAGTCGGCTTTGTTTACCAGCCATTTGGGAACATGTGAAGGACATTCATATATTATTGGTGTACTCAAAACTAAAGGAAAGTGGTCACTTCCGTATGGATTAATTATGAGTTTCCACTGAAAAATTGGTACAAGTGCAGGAGATGTGGTTGCCTCGCATGGTGGAGTCTGCCACTACAGGAATTCGACATCACCGTGATGAAAACGGGAATGGCGACTACTACTTGGGAACCATGAGCGTCGATGACTGTGCAGAACGACAGCGAGCCGACCATGAAATCAAGGGCCTTGTAGAATACCTTGAGGGCAATGCTTCCGTCGTGTACTCGTTATGTGAAGACATGCGGGGACTGGCGACGGCAGAAGACGCCGCCGAGTAGACCAGGTGGCCTTGTCCAGCCCATCGAGGCACCTCACCGGCCGTTCCAATAAATTGGCATGAACCTATCAGGGGTGATTTCTATCCAATATATTCAATTTATGGTCTATACTTCCAGACTTTATCTTCCTTGAATTCGATGCCGTTCGCGACGTCGAATTCCGGGAACAAATAAATCGTCGTAGCTACCGATACCTGATGCGCTATATGCCAAGGCAAAGGCCCTGCCTAAAGGCAGTGCTGCCGAAATAGCAAAGTTCTTCGTCGAGAAGACCTTCTTGCGTCACGGAGCACCAAGGGTCCTCCATTCTCGCTGAGGTATTATCTTCACGGTGGACCTAACTCAGGCAACTCTGAAGGTACACACAGACAAGTCACAGCCGAACCACCACCTACCATTCACATACTAATCGTCTCACTGAGCGTGTTATAAGACCATCACCGATATGCTGGCTATGTACATTTTTGATAATTCACAGCGCAAGTAGGACGCAGATGAAGTATAGGACAGCACGAGCGCTTGTGTTGCTCTATACTTCGTCTGCGTCCTACTTGCGCTGTGAGTTATCGAAAATGAACAAACACCAAATAGCCCAGCTTTCTCTTTTTGTTTTGACTATTTACGTCGACATCGAGCACAAGACGTAACATAAAATACTTCCGTACGTGACCTTCGCGTACAATCTTAGTCAAATCCTGGCTAGACTACACGCCTGCAGGCAGGAAATCAAGTCAAATTATCGCCACTTCTTCGCGGCTTCGTAGCCGTGTCCCGGAAAAACCGGACCGATTCGAAGTGGCCTTCAGAATTGCCGGGACAATATTTAGCTAGGATTTTAGGTAAAATTCGTTCTAGCAAGATACGACCTGCGGTTAGCCGTGACATTTCCGTAGGCAGCCTGGTCCTGACGCGGCGGTGTAAAAAAGAGCATTAATTTACGCTTTCAGTACGGTTTCTTGCCCATAATGCGGCGGATATTGTGACTATAGGTAACTGTAAAACCATTCGTATCAGAATCTTCTACATCTGAGAGATTAAAATGCATAGGACACACAGCCCTGGAATTGCACTCTGGACCACATGCACGTGAAGCAGATGTCTTGCCATTTGCACCACCTCGCCACCGCACGAAGACATGTCTTTTTGCAGGGTATATATCTACCAAGTGCCTTTTTGCAAACCGCCGACCAAACCTTGAACTGTTTTTGTGCCGTATGCATGCATTTGATCAGCGAATAGTTTGTAGGGATTCGTGAACTCGAGACAACCATGGTGGGCGGGTTTGGATCCGACTTGAATTCATGGTGCACCATTCTGCAAGAACGATTAACGTGTGTTTGTTCGTCGTTTTAATGCTGCCCCTTGAACCGCTGGTGTTAGGCTTACTGAAATTCACGGACGAGACTGTGTTCGGCTATCGAAACCTACGTATGTTTTTTGCACATGCGTGTGCTGTGAGCAATTTTACTGATTTGCGTCGTGACGTACACACGTGTCAGTGACAGCAGCCTAGTCTCAGCTCTTTGAAGACAATTCGCTTTCACGCGTAAACGTTGCAAGGGTATTTTAGCATGTCTACTCTAACATTTGCTTCTTTTGCATTTCTTACGCGTGAACTGCCGTGAACTGCACACTCGGGCAGTAGCGCCTGTTTAGCATTTCAACGATTACTTATTTCTGCAATGAGAATTTATCCGCATTATTTCGCGATATACAGTGCTTTTACACATTTTCAGTCTTTACCTGATCTTACCTTTATTCAGCATCACACCGCTGTTCAAGCGAATGCCGAAACGCGCACCAAGGTCAAGTATGATGTAAACAAATTACCGACGGACAGGTCGCTCTCTCTTCAAATAAATAATGGTTCCACACATCTCTTTCGTGAATGTTCGTGTGCAGTTGGGATCAAGAATTGGTTCAGAACAAATCTCAAAATCTTTGTTGTTACTGCTTGCAGTTTCTTTTTAGAAAATAGGGTTTTTGTTGCTGGTACATCATCTCCACAGCAGGACACTGGTTGTCTTTTTCGTGGTTCACTGTTACAAACCCATGCTGGAATTTGAGAAGTGTACCTAATATTCAGAAGAGTGAGCAAACGTCGGTCACATACGCTCTCCTGCTGACTTATGCACCTAACTTCTGACTTCTGTACTTGATTTTCATCATTAAATTACGCAACCACTAATCAAGCATCAACCAATCGATTTTCAAATTTGATCCTTCCCTGTCTCGCTGCCTTCGGTTTGTTTCCTTTTTGCCAAGCTTTCATAAAATCACCAATCAACGTGTTACGTAGAACACGAGCTTCAATTTACATAGGCCAGTGTCTCAGCTAGCAGTCACCCATGCACAAGTACTCTTTTGTTTACTGCATGACACAATATCATAAACGGGAAGTTGTTTCACTCTTCTAATAAATTCAAATGAGTAACACTAGGACTGCACATTACAGTGTATGCTTAAATGCAGGGAGTTGTATGATATATCGAATAAAGTATGCCTTAAGGTACTGGAAGCTGTTTCTGTCCCAGACCGCATTGTAGAAAAACGACCATCACAAGACAGCGGAACGAAACGGCGACACACTAATTCCACGGCGTGCAGGCAACGGTGCACGTGATGCCGGTGCTGGGCGCATACCTGGTGAGGTGCTGGCAGGGGGGGAGAGGGGGTGTTTCTTTTTTTTCTGAGCTCCCGCTTGTTGTCGCTGAACGGTTCTGCCTAAGTTGATGCCGGCTCCTGGCGCCAAGCTGGCGTGACAGAGATAGCCACTCTCGCCTTTTTTTCTTTTTTTTTCTTCTTGCGCCTGCTCTTACCGGCTGTGGGCGTAAATTTTGCACCGCGCGGCTGTCACGGGTATTTTTTTTTTGCTGGGCTCTCTGTAGACAGGATTCTAGTCAGTACGCAGGAGCGCGCCGCTTATATGCCGTTCATTATCCGGCACCTGACTGAGAGTGTACAATACGGCCATATAAGAAACGACGCACATTATGATTGATTGATAGGTGGGGTTTAACGCCACGAAACGACCATATAAATATGGGAGACGCCATAGTGCAGCGCTCCGGAAATTTCGACCAACTGGGGTTCTTTAACATGCGCCCAAGTCTGAGCACACGGGCCTACATTTCCGCCTCCATTGAAAATCCAGCCGCTGCAGCCGGGATTCAATCCCGAGACGCTGTTCGAGAAGCTTCGCAACGGCAGTAGATCATTTTGTTAAAATTGCGCCCACTTTGTGAACAGCACTGTTGATTCTGAAAGCTAAGTTGCCGCTAGAGACAACGCTAGAATATTCAATGACCAGTGTATTATTAGCAACACGCTTCACCGCTCGTCAGTTGATCAAGGGCCGACGCTCTGTTCACCGCTATCAGTGCCTGTGTCGTGTTTTGCGTGGCCACAAGTTTGGCCCAAATAAACAGTTTCTTCTTTGTCCTGGAGTCTTCTCTTATTTACGTCACGACCCCATGACAATATCAAAGGCATTCTGTAATACCTCGAGGCAAAGCTGCCGTGTTTCCGAAAGGTATTCAAGCGAGTACTTGCGTCGTTCTTCCTGCGTAACGTCAAAAAAACTTCTTGCTGCATCGAGCCAACTTGTCATGGTAATATCTTTGACGTTCATTCCGGTAATTCCAGACGCTCTGCATAACGGCCTGATTACTGAACACCTTGGGTTTTCCCATCCTATAAACGAGGATACAAGAAAGGGAACACTGGCCCCTACTCACTGCGCATATCACAGTACTTGAACTGGTATAGCGCATTACGGGGAAGAAGAAACGGCCGAGCAGACCGACACAAGAGGACAGAGCGCTAACTTCCAACCGAGCTTTATTGTTAAACTGCATCAAATATGTAGACCGGCGCAAGCATACAAAACCACCCTAACGCAACGACAAGATAACACACAACACAACATCACACCGTCACATATCACAGATTCATAGGCGGTTATCCTGATTAAGGAAGGCCACTTCATGTTCAGATAAAACCAAAGAAGGGGCGCTAATACACGTGCTGCTAGCTCTTGCTATACAATGTGCTTCTATAATTTTTCGAGTTAATTGTGACGGGTGCTTTTTTACCACTTCACATTGATCAAACATGGGGGTGCATCCACAATCGCGGCAACGAATTCCAATGTGGCTCTGGATTGCTTTGTGAACATTATAATGGTGCTCTTTTAGCCTTTCATTAAGGCATCGCCCCCGTTTGGCCGAAATACCACATGAGAATTGAATTGCGTAAACAACCCCCGCTACACACGGCACAAACCGAGTTTTGTGCTTAGTTGCGCAACCAGTGGTACGTGATTTGAGAGGGTTGACTGCTTTGTGAAGCCGCAGTAACTTATCCGGCGCTGAAAACACCACTTTGACGCTGCATTTCTCCCCTATCTTTTTTTAGCCGGCGGGAAATGTCATGCACGTAGGGTAAAACTATGGGTCTTTTTCGGTCGTTAGATTCCGGCTGAGCTTCGGAGTTGCAGCCTTTCTTTATCTGTTTTAATAGCTTTTCCGCTATTGATGCCAGTAGGATAGCTGGGTACCCAGCACTCAAAAGCCTTTCAGCTTGAGCAGCAAAGCTGCGCTGCATGACATGATGACACGATTTCCTAAGAGGATTGATGAGAGAAAGATTTGTGATGCTGCGCTTAACTAACTTGGAATGGGAAGAGTCATAGGGTAAAAGGGGTTTTCCGTTTCTAGGTTCAAATAGCCAACACACATGGTCAGGTGAAAGAATTCTTCCAAATCTAAAAAGCGTAAACTATTGTCAACTGGCAACTCATGAGTCAATAAAAGCGGTTTAAAACATTCTTTAAATGTCATTTTAATACCGTCGGTTAGGTTATGGCAGGCAGCGTCGCTGCAGTCAATGAAAATTAAAAAGTCGTCTACGTAACGACAAATTTTAGTGACAATATTTTGGTCCAGCATGCTCATCAGCAACCGGTGATGTTATGCAAGGTATATGTCACTAAGGATCGGGGCGAGGCATGACCCGATGCAGACACCACTATTCTGTATGTATTTACGATCATTAAAAGATACAAAAGTCGACTTGACGTAAAAGGACACAAGCTCCAAGAGGTTACTGCTATGGACACCCGTGAGCTTCTGGAAGGCTACAGCACGAAATGAGGCAATGGCATTGTCAACACACTAACAACTTCTCATGCGGCAAAGAGTAATACAAATCTTTTTTATCGACCGAAAGTGTTTTAAGCCCCTGTCGTTATGTTCCAGAAAGTTAACCAAAATGTCCAAATTCTTAATTAAAAACTGGTCATCGATGGTGAGCGAATTGAGTTTTTCTTGCAGAAATAATGCTACAGTGTTTTGCCATGTTCCTCTCTTGGTCACAATTACCCGTAGAGGGCAATCGACCTTGTGTGTTTTGGCCGTAAAGAACACATCAAGGCTAAGCTTTTTGCACTTATCCACTGCTTTGGCAAGTTTTTCGAAACCCAAGGTGGCACACAGCTTTTTTGCCTGAGATTTAACTTTGCTGAGGAAAGTGTCATCCTCAGCTCTAAAGACGGAGTTAACAGCTGTGGTCGCTTTTTTAATAAATAAAAAGTTCGGTAAAACGACGAAACCTCCCTCTTTGTCAGAAGGTAACAGAGCTAGTGAATTGTCTTTTAAGTGTCCCAAGACTTTCTTAAATGGCAGTTTTTTGGTCGAAGGCATGAAGCACGAAACCACATCAACGCCATCGGCAACACACCTGTCCCTTCCACGCTCAGGAATCTGTCGAGCCACTTGCCTGACGTAGGTGAGCAGATCGTACGGCGAATCGGCTGGTTCCGTGGCGAACTTCGGTCCGCGGCACAATACGCGTCGAACCGCTTCAGGGAGCATAACACCGCCCAGAGTGTGTACAGGGTTGCTCGTTGCAGTCACCTTTATGGGGGTCATGGCACGAAGGTGGAAGAGCATATGCTGCCACAGGTACTCCGCTTTTCGGTCAATTGAAGCAGACACTTCTCGCCACTTCATTTTCGCCTTGATGATACCTTCAGCTGTCTGGAGTTTGAGGCGTAAAGCATCCCTGTAGAAGCGAGCCTGGCGCAACCACTCGGCGCGAAGAATCTTACAGATTCTCGTTCCGTGACCGGCAGACGGTGTGAAACCTCCTAGGAGCGTTTTAACATCGGGTGGAAGGATCTTGACTCGAATGCAGTACGCAAAAAAACGCGCACGACACACGGCGAGCGCGACAAGGTCACCAATGAAAGATGCATTTGCGGAAGAAGGTAGGAGGAAGCCCGATGAACAAGAAATGAAGTCCACGAGTGTTAAAGATTGGGCGAGTTGGTTCGCCGTACTTGAACTGGTATAGCGCATTACGGGGAAGAAGAAACGGCCGAGCAGGCCGACACAAGAGGACAGAGCGCTAACTTCCAACTGAGCATTATTGTCGAACTGCATCAAATATGTAGACCGGCGCAAGCATACAAAATCACCCTAACGCAACGACAAGATAACACACAACATCACACCGTCACATATCACTGGTTCATAGGCGGTTATCCTGATTAAGGAAGGCCACTTCATGTTCAGATAAAACCAAAGAAGGGGCGCTAATACACGTGCTGCCAGCTCTTGCTATACATTGCGCTTCTATAATTTCTCGAGTTAATTGTGAAGGGCGCTTTTTTACCACTTCACATTGATCAAATATGGGGGTTTGTCCAAAATCGCGGCAATGAATTCCAAGGTGGCCCTGGATTGCTTTGTGAACATTATAACAATATTATAATCGAATAATACATTTTGCTTGATGTGAGTTCTAAGCTGCTTGCTTTTTTTTGCTCAAGTATTAACCGAGATTGTATTTTATATAAGAAAAGTGGATTGTACCCTTAATGTAATGACACGTTCATATTTTGTAAATGTAACTGTATCGCGTTCCTTTCGCACTAAGTAGCTTGTAACAGGAATTCATTGCAATATGCGGAAGGAATGCGCTTTTATTCCTGTTGTAGAGTTGCGGCGGCTGCATTTCCGATGGAGGCGGAAATGTTGTAGGCCCGTGTGCTCAGATTTGGGTGCACGTAAAAGAACACAAGGCGTTCGAAATTTCTAGAGCCTTCCACTACGGCGTCTCTAATAAACGTGTGGTGCTTTTGGGACGTTAAACCCCACATATCAATTAATTCCTGTTGTAGAGGAACGTGTACAACACCTCGTGTTACGCACATTTCGCAGTGCCCTTGTCCGTTCAGATATGATACGCAGATGGCAGCATTGTGAATATGAGGAAGACGCGTTGCGGCAATTGTCTGCAACAGCATTTCACTACTCGACCACAAAGTTGTGTTGGCTCACAGTGGATACATTGCACCACTTATATGCTGTAGAAGAGCACCAAGTTGGGATAGCTGGTTTACGTTCATTCTCGACAGGTTAAACCACCCTTGTATAAGCAGGGACACATAGAAAGTAAAAGACAGCACATGCGCACACTCTCTACTAAAATTTGAATATTAATGCCGACTAACAGAAAATAATGCCAAGAGAAGTACAGGAATTGCAAGAGAAGTATTGTAAATGCGAAGAAAGGAAAGTGGACGAATTCGGCACCGGCAGTATTCGAAAGTGCGACCTTTGAATAACGAGCCCGATGCTCTACCACTGACATGCGGTTGTGGTCATCTGGTTTTATAATGCAACATTGCGCTATTTTTGGGCCTAGGGTGAGAAAAATAATTTTTAGGCCAAGTAAAGTATTCAAACTAACTAGCCCAAATCGCCATTCTTTTTCAAGTAAAGTAACTTTAGTCACGGGGCATAGTATTTAAAAAAACAGTTGGCAACACTGTTGGACTGCAGCCTGAAACGATCACCTCGCGCGTGCTGCGAGACAGCTTCGCAGTTATGCTTTAGAATATAAACCTTGGACTCTCAAACGCACTGAGGAAGACGCCAGGGCTCGACAGCTCCTCTCCGTCTCCCCAGGCGGGCGTTGCACCACTCACAGGACTGTTACGAGAAGTTTATTATATAAATAAATGTATATTCTCTGCCAACGGTCTGCCGGTGAATTCGTGTATTGTGGTCTTCCTTGGGTTCATGTTATATTCTTTAACCGAACTACGCAGATGCATTTGGTCAAAAAGAGAACTCGACCCTTCAGAACAGTCTGATAAACGTGAACGTAATAGACGCATAGGACGTGCATAGCCTTGGGACTTCTGCGGACTTTGATGTAAGCAAGGAAAGAACCTGTTTCCATTTAGCTTCATTTCGTGACTACTCCGCAAACACATACATACCAAAATTCCTGTTTCTCCTTTTCTTTCTTTTTCTTTCTCTTTCTTCTTACTTTATTATTCCCATTCTTTCATTTTCTTTCTTCCTTTAATAAATACTGCGTACGTTTTACACCCACAAGCAGCACAGAAATTACGCATAAACATTGTTAACCTCGAAGCAAATATAATGCCTCGGAAGGCAACAAAGAATTATTCCAGTCTCCTGCAATGTGAAGGAAAATAGGTAACTTTAATAAATCTGTATGCGCGAATTAGGCTGTCATGAAGTTGGGATGATCAAGACGAGTACGTCTGTGTGTTGAAGATAAAGGATCGGCTGGAGGGTTATTGGCTACTTCCTGATCACAAAAGAAGTTAAGAAATTGCAAACCTGCAGTTTTCTTTTTTAGAGCAAGGCATGTAATGGGAGCCTCAATTAGCTCTGTTGCTAAGTCATACGGGGATAAATTTGAACATCACAGCTTCCTCGAGACGAATAGTGGTCATTCATCAAAAAATCTCACTCAAGTTCTACTGTGGCACGGTGGCGGTAAAGTATGTACATGCTGCGCTCTGATTAAAGGGACAGCATATCTTGTCTCAGTGGCAAACCGGTTCCTCACGCGTTATTGATTTTCTTCTCTGTTCTCTGCACGTTTTTAGTTAAAGCTTACCATGTCTTTGTGAAACACGAACGAGAGTTCAAAAATGAAAACGCGTTGAGCCTACAGAACGCTCAAGTTTATTAACATAACATGCAGGCAGATCACCTTTCACATGCAATGAAAGAAGCGAATAATCTAAAAGAAAAAAAAAGAAAAAAACGACAGCTGTGATAAGTGAGATCATGGTTTGGCCTTCAAAGAACAAGAAAAAAAAGGAAAGCAACCGAGGGTAACCGAAAATAGCAACGGCAAAATTTATCATCTCTTCTCCCTTCACCCCCATATAAGTAAAATTTAATTGTGCGTGAAGTGACCATTCATGGAAAATATTTCTGTCATCCTTCTTCAACACGACCACAACATGGAAACAACATGAACGCATATAAATGAATGTTTAGTCTTTTAGCGGACGACTGCGAACGCGTCAGTGAACAAGTAGCAAAATGCCATCTGCTGAGCAGACGACACGAGTCTCTACATGTGGGATGGTGTAGATGATTAGCCCCAATAATGCAGTAGCGATGAAGCTCAGACTAACACGGACTCTATGCGAAAATACATTTAGTACCCGTTAATGCAATTACAGCACATTGTTCTTTTTTTCCATTCGAAGCTATAACACCAACTCGTAAGGGTGAAAAAGCACTGCACCTGATTTCAAAAGCGCCAGTGTGTATAAGCGAGCGAAAATTTCTTCGTGTCGCTTCATGTTTACAATATTCCGACATTTAGGCTGTATAAATTGACAAACTTTTGTGTTTCCGGTGCTTTGTATGAACTGACTAGCACTGGAATTAAAGCCATTGGCAATATAAATAAACATGGTGGCACATGGATTAAACTCACTGGCACCAAGGCTAACTGAGTGTGCGCTTGGATTATATGTTTGACACATATCACTCAAGTCATCCAAGTGAGGAAAGAAAATCACTGGGCTGTTGTCCAGAGTGGTGCTCATATAGAATAATTCACTTGGCACTCAGATTATTTCAATATCGTGTGGATTATTTAGGCTGACCCTTGGATAAAAGTGAGCGGGAAAACCTGTAGCCAAAGTGATGTTCCCACAATTACATCAATCAGATTACTCATGTGGTTCAGACACAGAAACCACCTTCCCAACGTTCCAGTCCCAGGGCAACGAGGCATGTTGGAATCACTGTGGAAAAAGCCGTGAAAAAATTGTTGGCGTATCTGCATGCTTCGCTGGTAGAGGTCGCTCAATAGTCTTTTGTCTGCATAGAGAGAGTATAAGACTTTATTTGACATTCAGCGCGAGAAAATTGGCGAGTAGGAGTTGTGTGAGATATGAACGCCATCTAGCAGTAATTTGAAGAAACGAAGTTTTCTTAGAACGCAATGTTGATAGTAAGCGACGGCACTATGCATAGTTTTAGTGAAGCGTAGAAAACAACCCTTTTTTTTTTGTCACAGCATTGCATCGCCAGCGCCGCTTAATGAGCACTGTGGTCTTTACAATTACGTATTTATACATTTTAGAAATAAACTAACGTACTATTTAATGACTATGTACTGATGTTGCGCCAAAGTAGGCGTAGTGTTTGTTTTTGATTGACAATGTTAGCACGTATGAGCGCAAAAGCCAGATTAAGATGGCTGGTCGCTTAGGAGGGGGTTCAAATTTCGCACTTTTACTGAATAGAGTGAGAGTAGCAGACACACACACACATTGAAAGACAGACCAAAAGTTCTTCCTCGAAACTCCCTAGAAAAGAATATCTTCTTTAAAAATCACTGGACGATAAAGGACAATTGTTTTTGAAGAATTGGCTGTCTATTGATAGGTGCACGTTGTTTTCTCTGTAGAAGTTTTACAGAAAACCAATAGACAGCCATCAATACCTATACTACACTAGTGATAACCGCAACACTGCATAGAAGCTACTTCAGAAATAGCAGCACGCACTGGTGCTCTTGCTGAAGCAAGTGTTGCTGGGCGTGCAGCTACTATGGAAGTTTCTGAGTGGGGTAGCAGCAGTGGATCAACATACCGACGCGGCGTCTGGATGCTGAACCAAAAATAATCCACCAAGCTTGCAAAACTGTTTTAGTAGCCTCCAACGGTGACGTGTTCATTTATTAAGGACGATAGTCTTTCTTGGGGACCTTCGACGGATAATTCTTTATCTGTCTGTCTCTGTCTGTACGTTTGTCTGTTTGTCCGCCCTAACGAAACCTCTCAACGGCACAAAACGGCCAACCCGATCCTCAGCGCCCACCAATATTGCTCAAGGTTTAGCGTTCATAGTTGTGCGATTGTCAATTAAAAAGCAAATATTGCGCATATCTAAGGCGCCATAGAAACACGTCTATGTTTTGTATGTCTGCCTTTACACTAGAAGAGGCGCGCACACAAGTAACTCCAAAGAATGTAATGTTTATCGCTCTGCGCTGACAGTGCAACGCGATGCCTCGAAAGGTGTTTGCAACGCTTTGCTACAACGACACGGTGGTAGCATCTGCCCGTCGCTTTGCATTCTACACCTTATCACCTCCGAGACTGGCGCGCATCTTTCTCTGCGGTCGCGCACGCCTCCATTTTTGAAGATAACTGCCAGATGGCGCTCGTGTCTACTGTTCCTAGATGCGCTTGTTTGCCTGCGCTACACGCTGCAGGCACACTAAAGCAGCGCCTTCAGAATATCATTCACCTATTTTCTTGCACGGAACATCAAATAAACGTTTTGTTCACTCTCTCCAGACGCAAGACTATCGTCTTTCGACAACATTTACAGCTTAACTTGTAGATTCGGGCAAATTTTTCAACTACTCCATATCCACAAAGATGAATATAAGAGGACGGTGATGACAATCATCAGTATTGCGAGGTAATCAGAAGCGAGAATATTGGAGCAAAATACAGTTCTCAGAGTTGAAAAGATAGAAAAGCTCATGCAGTATTTAGTAATACATGCAAACAAAGTACAAATCAAAATATAGAGGACAATAAAGTTACCAGAAACAAATTCACGTGTATTGAGAAAACGTCTGCAGTAATGCTACATAAACACATACAAAATTAACCTATTTAGGCGTGTAGCAAGCATTTCAAGAGATGGCTGTAAAACAGTAAATAGGTTGTTTCATTTGTGGACTGCCCTCCGTAAAAATTGATTTGTTAAAATCCTAATTGGTGTTTCGAAGGGCATGAAGGAAGACTTGATTGGCACGCCAGAGGATAAATAGAATAATTAGATACTGTCTATATTGTGTTGCTTGTGAATACGTTGATAGACAATATTTTGAGACAAAACATTCGCTTTCTTTCGCCTATAGGTGGAAAATCAGCCTTTGACAGCAGCGCGCTAACAGATGAACGACCATAGCTGTTGTAATGAAACGGACCACCTCTCTTAAATTTTTAACCCATGGTTTTGTTGCTCCACCTTAAAGGATCCCATATAAGGACTGCATAATCTAGTAAGTAGAACGGTTGATTTGTACTAAACCACACGCACAGTAGGATTTGAGAGTTTGATAAGAAAGGAAAGTCTTGAGTTAGCCCAAGCTGCAACATAATCTCCATGTTTATTCCTCGACATGTTGCGATAACATAAACACCCAGATATTTGTAGTACTGCACCTCAACAAGGAATATATTGTTACAATCGTTTTGGAACAAAAAAGGGTGTTTTTTGTGTGAAGCCCGCATATACACGTTTTTTTTTTCAATCTTATAGCCTCGGTCGAGTGTCACACTAGATGTTGCACCGTGAAATGCGGCGTGTAACTATTCATTAGACTTTCCTACTTAGGAGCGAAAAATTTAGTCAACTGCATGCAGCTTTATGTTAAATGCTAGGTCGCTCGCAATATCATTCATATGAAAAACAAAGAATAGCCTGCCAAATATCGATCCCTGGGGGACCCCAGACTCCACAGAAACCGTCTCCGAGTATTCATCGTTATATGCAACGAAGCGCTGCTCGCTCTGAAGGTACGATAATATTCACCGTGCTAATGGCTGATTTTTCAGCATGTGTGTAGTTCGAAAATTATTCTTTTGTGAGAACCCTCAGCATGGTTTGCGAAATTCCATTAAAATTGCTTCACTTTTGCTAACTCAGTTTGAGTTTTTCTATTATGTGGTAATTACATGAAATAACGCTATATAGGTGTTTAGGTGCCAAGGAAGAAAGCTGCAGCAGCATGACATAGTTTCTTTGACGCCTTTACCCAGCACAATAATGTAACTGGCAAAATACAAAAAGTACAGCCAGTGGCAAGTGACAATACAAAAACGCGCATGGGGCCCAAGACAGCAAATGTAAAAATAAGACATCTGAACTACATACAAAAATATTCATAACAAAGCAGTGTGTGAATGAATGAAACTAAACATGCACTGCAGAAATTATCCAACAATCATGAACCCAATCAGCACACCAAATAGAACGTATCAGCTTTAGAGAATAAACAAAGATTTTCAATTGGTAAGTTTTATTTGTTTATCGCACTTGGCGGACGGTAACGTAGCGTTTGAAATCTATAGTTAGTGCGACGGCATGGTATATGCCAAGTCTACGAGTACCTAGTTAGTCTACTGCCAGGATTCAGTTACGAGGCGGCTAAAGTTCGTAAAAGGGTACTTCTGCGTATATATTATTTGAAAGTTGACAGAAGCTGGTATTCATAGTACCTGGTGCGATGTTTATGGATGTTCGTGACGTAGTTTGTGACTGACGGACGAGAAAGCGTTAACAAGAGGGCTTAAGAGGTAAGGAGGAAAACTTCATGAAGCACGTTAGGGACGAGGAGATAGAAAAGCAATCAACAAAAAAAACTATATGTACTCGGTAATGACAAGCACGCGCAGCAGCCTGTCCAGAACTGTTAAGAGTTCAGATACGTTACTCCACGATCTTGTCGAGCACGTAAAGTTCCTGACTGTTAGGAGGAAACAAGAAAAACACCGCATCACGGTTCGGAGCCTCCCATCGCCGTGCGGCAGGGCAGAAGTGATACGAAGCGTTCACGATCGCATGGTATGGCAACGTCTGCACACACAGGTCTGCTACCATGTGCAGCATTGTTGCATAACACTAGGCGACCAACTCAGCATGGTGGGCCGTGACTTTCGAGCACCATGGTCAGCCAATGGTCCACGAAGGCACCAACAGGCAGGCCTCGTCCACGAACACGTTTCTGACCGCTGCACCGAGGCAGGAGCCACGGCGCATAAGTAGGCTACCGGGTGGAAACTTCGACAGACTCGACCTGGTCCAACGCCTATCTTGATGATGATGATGATGATCCTTGTTACTCATGCGCACACCCACAAAGGGGGATCAGCCAAGAAGTGGGTGGCAGGATCTTATGTAAAAGGCTTATGGTTTTCCAAACACAAAGTAATTTTGAACTGGAAAAATTGATATAGAAAGAACAGCCAAAAATCGGAAAAGGAGTATATCTGAGCAGGGATCCATGCAGGCTATCAGATGTGATTTGAGACGAAGGTAATGGTGGGTCTAAAAACGCCCGTCTCAGAAACTCGATGAGCATCAGCCAGAGTTCTCAGGAACTCTGGCTATTTATCGTGGTGCATACCCACTATGGGGGATTGGTTAAGAATTGAGTGGTTTCAAAAAAGACTGATCAGATTTGGAATAATGAAGGTATAATAGAAAGATTACCGATAGCCTAAAAAAGTGTACACTCTAAAAAAAGAGCGAGTAAAGAGGATGTCTTTTTGTCGCACAACAATAATCGTCATCTATAATGCGTTCCATCCTCGCGCTATCGCCTCGCGCCTGGTACGTTCCGGTCACGATCGACATGCTCATTATCAGGGTTACATTGCATTCTCAATAGGAAAGTGGCCAGCGCCGAGTTTTCAAGAAAGGAAGCGCACGCAAGCCTGAAGACGATTAATTTTGTGGGACCAAAAGACACCCTTTTTACTAGATATTTTTTAGAGTGCGGTGCTTATTATAATGCATACAAATAATTACTTTAACAAATTCTTTCTTAGAATAGAGCATAATCTGATTTTTCTACGTATATAAATTTGTGGACATGTTAGGATTATGAAACAGGTTAAGTAGTCAACCTATTATTTTCATCAATATAGCCCCGGACGGCCGCGCATACTGTCACATTACATGCAGAACCCAGAAATGGAAGCTCCAAAAGACAAAATGACAGGCACAGATATGTTCATGCCAATACCATGTAAAGTTATTTCTAAAAGGGTTTTTCGTAATGTGGTAAACCGCCTGCAGGTCAAAAAGAAATGATCTATTGTTCCCAGTTCATCACAGAACGCGCACAGTGGCGAAGGCGTCTCAAACCGTGCTTCAGAAGATGATGACAATGATGATACCTACACTATGGCTCTTGCCCATTAAGGGGTATTGACCAAGAATAGGTGATATATATTTTAGGCCTTTGAAGTGATATTTAATTCAAACTAAAGGAGGGGAAAGCAAAAGTAAAAACAGAAAGAGTGCGATAATTTCTATTGCTATTCCGACCAGATAGAAGTCCTTATTTTGAGTGTGAATTAGTCATTTCGAACACGTCTAAAATTCATGTTTTTAATTTGCTTAAAATTTTTCTAACACATATGCAAATGGGAATTTAGAAGCACATTCGTTTTGTTTCATGAATATAACGGCAAGTTGCATCATAGACGTTCCTGTGGCTGCAGTCCTGAACCAACGCACCAAACGACATAGAACTAAGGGAACTCTATGCCAAAGGAGAGTATAATGTCAATGGTGAAGGACAGCCCAAGGTTAGCGAATGGGATGACAAGGAGGTGCTTTTGTAACATTTTGTAACGGCTACATGACAAAAAATAATACTCTATTGGTTCCATATCTGAACAAAAGCTACATAAAGGAGATATCACCTGACTAGCCTTGTAAGAATATGGATTTAAATGGGGCCCACACCATTGCAATGTAGTTAGCATGACTTGCGGCTTTCTAGTAAGACACCAGTAAGTTTTCCATTGATATTTCAAATGCCTAAACTCAGTTCATTGTGTTATTGATTCGATGGCATCAGCGCCGAGAGATAATTTTTGATGTCTTATCACCGTTATACTGGCCACTACTAGAAACGCAGAAAGTATTGACCCATTTATTGCAACTCGAGCTGACGAGTCGGCCATTTTGTGTAACTGTAATCCGCTATGCCCAGGTACCCATATTTATTTTATGAGCTTCAGCTGTGGAGCACCAAGCATAACAAATGTATTTGAGACATCTGATTTAGATTAAACGGTAAGTGACGTACATAGCGGCAGGGAGTCTAAAATAATCAAAGCAGTTTGAGTCTTCAAAGTCAGTTTGTGTAGTGCTAGAACAAATGCCAAGAGTCCAGCTGAGAAGTCTGCTGGTCTTCCTCAAAACGACCACTAAAGTTAAGGATAGTAAATACCTACTCCTGCTTTTTCGTTCATTAACAAAGTATCAATGGCTGCTACATTATTTGTTTACAATCCAGAAAGCTTCATGGCTTCTTCGTGTTTCCGTCGCGCACCTTTTCCTGCACGCTGCATCGCAGGTTGTTCCTACTTCTTTGGCACCCCACACCATTGGCCTTCCGCTGTTTACTTCCTATTTTGGCTTGCCGCGTCAAGTCCGTTATGCTTACGCATCACCCATAAAACATCAACTAAGTTTTTGTTCGTTACAACTGCCGAATCTTAAAATTTTATATCTTGCAATTATTGAAGAAGCTTATTGCATATAGAATGCACTTCGAATACATCGAACGTATTATTTATAGCACGACCAGGCTATTGAATGATGCTTTAGAGCCTGTATAGACCAAACCAGTGAGAAAGTAGTAAATATTCACAGCGTTTGGTTAATAAGAAATTCTCAGTACACCAACAATAAAGGTTTTCAATCAAGCCTATTTCGATAATCTTTGAATTCACCAAGTTTATTCACATGTTTTTTTTTTACCGAAGGCACCTCGATTACAGCGACAGCTTCCCTTCCAAAACACGGGCACATAATTGTTACACGAACATATTACTGGCTATGAAATTCAGCCGCGTGTTCTTCGCCAACTTTTCTGTACTGCTGATCTCACCAGTTTGATCAATGCTAAATGTCGAACACAAAACCTAAGTAAGGGGTATTTTCGTGGGTTTAGTATTGTGGGGCTACTGACTTAGTTAAACTACTAGTGGTTCGTACCGCGGAAACGACAAAAGTGTAGTAAAACAGCTCGAGCTAACAATCAGTTGTTGTCATCACTGATGAACTTTCTCTGATTTTAAATGTTCTCATTATTTCAGCAGAACTTCAGCATGATGTGTGAAGCCTCGGTGGTGCTCAAAGTAAGCGCCGCCATCATATTTGTCGCTGTTGGTTGGGCTGAACTACTGCGACGAAAGACGGCGGCTGCTCGGAAAATTAGGGGCGCTACTCTTCTGGACATTTCTCACCTCGTAAGTCGCTTTCTTATCAAGCTCGCGTAGTGAATCACAGAGGGAGTAGTCGTCTCAGGAAACGTCATGTGAAGTGTGGTTACTGTGTTTCAACAGCTCACTACGTACCATTCTGTGTACATTGTGATACGTCAATGATGTTTTCAGTTGTTTTGCACAAGTCGTACCAGAACTGTACATCTTACATGTTTCTTTAAAAAAAGACAGTTAATTTACGCGACCTCCGATATTTCAACCATGCATGTTTATGAAGAGAAAATTGTCGATTCCTTTCTCATAGCATATGCTGGTTTTGGGACGTTAAACGCAACATATCAATGACGATCGATTCTTTGGTTTAGTTGTATCAATGACGACTCTGCTTAAATTTGCTGATTAGATTGAACAGGCAGAGTGGTGACCTGTGTATGTGCAATGCAATCCAGATGCGCATATGATACTTTCATAGTTATCTTCTTAGAGCGCTACAATACTGCTTTTCCAATACAACAAATCAGGACACGAAAGGTAAAAAATCATGAATCAACGGTAACTTCTTCAAGCGCATCAAACACAAAAATACGCTTTTTCACAGATTTCTTGCTACTAGAGAAGTTGAAATACTGCGCAAATTCAAGCAATTCCGTAACAAGCTAAATGGTGACACTGGAGAGGCTAAACTTGACTATTACGAAGCCATCTTATCGCGCATAAAATCAGAACCAGCAACAAAAAAATGGATGGAAGTAAATTCTTTAACTGGAAGAACAATAGCACCAAGTACACCTAAGCAAGTAAAAGCTGGTGATATTATTCTAGAGGGCACAGAATTGGCGAATGCATTCAATCAATACTTTGTAAATGTGGCTGTGCGTGATGAAGAGGCAACGCAATATAACAACGAGGCAAACGTTTCCCTGCATTCTCTCGTACTACACAAAGTATTACCTGATGAAGCCTACCGGTATATAAAAGAACTAAAAACGAACGTTGCAAGTGGTTATGTTGACGTAAAGGTAGCTCCAGTTAACGTCGTCGCATCTGTACTTAGCCCTGTATTGGCATATATTATAAATTATTCCTTTTTGACTGGAAGCTTCCCGAAAAAACTTAAGGTGGCCAAGGTTACACCCATCTATAAAGGGGGCAATACCTTTGAGTTAACTAACTATTGTTCAATATCTGTGTTACCTGTATTTTAAAAAAATTATTTGAAATGTATAAGTACGCGCCTCATGAAATATATTGAGAAATATCTTATCACCGCATCAATATGGATTTCGCAAAAATAGGACCATGGAAGAGGCAATTATTAGCGTAAAAAGTCGCATAATCAAAAAAATTGAAGATAAAATGTACACGCTAGGAGTATTTCTTGATTTGCGCAAAGCATTCGTTTCGGTTTATCATGAAATTTTACTGTTAAAATAAACCACTATGGAATTCGCGAAGTAGTCTCCGACCTATTTAAAAGCTATCATCGAGATATAAATTTGTTAGCATAGACAGTGAAAGTTCCGAATATTTAAACATAAAAAAAGAAGTTCCTCGGGGCTCCATTTTAGGCTCCATGCTTTGTGTTTTATAAATTAATAATTAACAGACGTTCAGTACACACACGAAATTAAAATGTTCGCTGGCGACGCAAGTATACTTTTCACAGGTTCCACCATTCGGGAAGTAGAAGCTTCAACAAATCTATACTTCTCGAAACTCTCAAGCTGGCTAACAAAAAACAAATCAAAATAAACACACATAAAACCAAACTTATTATGTTCAGACCTATAAACAAGCGCATAAACGTTAGTATAGTTATTTCGTTCAGCGATCAGCGACTAGAACAAGTCAGTACGCAAAAATTTCTCGGAGTCTGGTTTCACGAGCACCTGTCATTGACGCCTCACATTCATTGTCTCTTAACAGATCCAGCTCGTTAGGTAGGGTGTTTGAGTAAAATTGCTTTCCTCCTCTCCTCATGGTTATTTAAATCGCTGTATTATAGCTTGTTGTACTCCAAACATTTATATGCAATGTTCGTATGGGGAACAACAACTAAGAGTAGTTATGATAGATGAACAGTCTTACAGAAGCGCATGCTTCGTATCATAGAAAAATGTAAATGTCCTCCCAGGGACCTAGACACTTAGACAGTCCCGCCGCTGTGGTCTAGTGGCTAAGGTACTCGGCTGCTGACCCGCAGGTCGCGGGTTCAAATCCCGGCTGCGGCGGCTGCATTTCCGATGGAGGCGGAAATGTTGTAGGCCCGTGTACTCAGATTTGGGTGCACGTTAAAGAATCCCAGGTGGTCGAAATTTCCGGAGCCCTCCACTACGGCGTCTCTCATAATCATCAGTGGTTTTGGGAGGTTAAACCCCACATATCAATCAATCAATTAAACACTTAGACACTTTTTCTCAAACACGAAATTCTGCCTGTTAGAAAAGTTGATAACTTTAAGGTGATGCAACATATTCATAAACATAAACTACAGGATTCCTACCCACGAACTATATCAACTAAATATGGCTTAAGAAAATTTTTCCGTAAAACTAAGAAAACACGCACGAATTACGGAAAGCAGGACACTGATTAAAAGTTATTCAGTTGCTAAACAATCACGAATTGAATACAGATTTTACACTGCAATCTAAACCATTTAAATTTCATCTTAAATCACTTCTTTATTCAACTGACGTCATTGTAGACGCATAGTCATTCACACGTAATAGTAATGGTATGCTCTCTTTCTATGTATATTTATGATTGCTCACTGTGATTGTAAATAGAAATTTGCTCCAACAATGTGTGAAACGAAAATTATTTTAATATGTGTGCTTCTGTTTGTATATGCCAAAAATGCATGTTTTGAATGTTTGATTGTGTTGATTATAGAAAAGAAGTATATTAAGACATGCCAGTATCTTCTACCACTGAAATATGTAACCAATGTATACAGTTGAATGTTGGAGATGTGCAAATGTATATGTCACTGATGCAGACTGTGTTTTGGTTAATAGGGGCTAAGACCTCGTCAAGCTTTTAGCCTTGAGTCTTTGCCTCCCGCAGGAGAAAATCCTCTATTTTTTTTCCTGCAAATATACCGTGTTCAATGTTGAATGTTGAATTATACTAATCAATTTTACATAGCAGAAAGCTACAAAATACATCTGCGATATTCCTAACGAACAAAGGCTTCTTAGTTCACGTGCTACCTTCCTGGTCCGAGTTCTACTGTATTGTCTCGCTCAAGCTCCCATTTCATGGAACCCTTCCCAAACAACCCTTTGAATTTGAGTGCACCGTTATCTGGCTGTATAAAGCTTGGAAAGTTGGCTTCACTTCATAGTAAAAAGCAACGCCAACAAAGCGCTTTTCTATTTTCTATCCAATTAAAATTTGCTGCGAGTCAGTGCCTATGCTATGCTCTAAGGTGTTTGAACTTCTGCGGGAATAGCACGTACATCAACGGACTATGAGAACGACACGGAAAGAGAAAATTCAGAAGGAAACGGAATACGATCATTGACTTAATTGCTTGGCTCCGTGTCTTTTTTTCCTTTCTCTCCTTTACACGCTGAAGCGTGGTTTTCGACTGTCAGGTTTGGTTGCAACGAGCTCCGCCCCGGTGATCTAGCGGCTAAGGCACTCGGCTGCTGACCCGAAGGTCGCGAGATGAAATCGCGGCTCTGGCAGCTGCATTTCCGATGGAGGCAAAAATGTTGTAGGCCCGTGTGCTCAGATTTGGCTGCATGTTAATGAACCCCAGGTGTCGAAATTCCCGGAGCCCTCCTTTACGGCGTCTCTGATAACTATATATTGGTTTTGGGACGTTAAACCCCACATATGAATCAATCGGTGGCGACGACCATGAAATCAAGCAAACAAATACCCGAGCCTTTCACTCGTGGTGTGTCTGAACGGCACGTTGAACTAAATCAGCATGAAGCGGCCAAAGAAGAAGCAGCGAACTCCATGGTAAACCTCGCGGCGAATCATAAATACGAACATCACCGAGGAAGTGAACCTGGTGCTCTAGTTCAATCAGTTAGTGATTTTAAATGCGAAGCATTTCTTAGCGAACTTCGGCGACTTTGAGCGTATCTATCTATCTATCTATCTATCTATCTATCTATCTATCTATCTATCTATCTATCTATCTATCTATCTATCTCTGTATCTATCTATCTATCTATCTATCTATCTATCTATCTATTCCTATAACTATCTATCTCTCTATCTATCTAGCCACCTACGACTATTAGCTCTCTTGGCCGTTTCGATAATGGTATCAATACCAAACTTGGTATGGCATAACATGACTGTATGAACAACATATTTGATTAGTCTTACCATGAAAATCATAACAATTATGTCATGAATGTCATGATTTACATTTAATGGTCCTTCAGCTCTTGGGTTGGTTTCGTTCACATGGCGTGTTGAAAAACTGATAAGGTGTGGCATGATTGCACAGTGAACACAATGGACAGACCCTAACATGAAAGTCATTACATGCGTGTCATGTAACAACATGACTACACGCCACGCTCATGATGCACTCATGGTACTTTCGCTAGCGTCACATATACCGAATAAGGTATTACGGTACGTGGATGGATGACGAACGTATGTGACTAGTGCAAACATGATAATCATGAGAGGTGTGTCATGTAACAACATGACTACATGCCACGTTCATGATGCACTGGCGGCTGTTTCGCTAGCTTGACTTAAATGAAATGCGATATTACGGGACGTTAATGGATGACGAAAGTGTGGTACGGTTGCAAACATGATAAACATGAGATGCGTGTCATGTAACAACATCACCACATGCTACACGCATGATGTGCTCATGGCCGTTTTGCTTGCCTCACATGTGCCAAACTCATTATTACGTGACGCAATTGGACGACATAGGTAAATGACGCATCCAAACATGATAACAACGACATGCGTGTCATGGAACAACATCACTACATGCCACACCCATGATGAGCTCGCTGCCGTTTCGCTAGCTTCTCATATGCCAAATTTGGGTATTATGTGAAGCCAATGGATGACGTAGTTATGTGCCTAGTGCAAACATAATAATCATGAGATGCGTGTCATGTGAGAACATGACTGCATGCCACAGTCAAGGTGCCAAAACATTTCGAAACAACACGGTACGCGTGCTCATCGGCGTTCATTTCGTCGCAGCACGCCGGCGTTGCCGGCGTGCTGCGACGGTGGTTTTGCCGGTGGTTCTGGCGGTGGTTCTGCCGTATACTCGTAAGCACGCGCCGCGCTGCGTTGCTGGGACGCATGCGCATTTCAACGCGTCCTGCGTCCCTCCACCACGAAAAGAGGGAGACGCAGTGTTGTCTGGGTAACTGGTCGGCATAAAGTATTGTTACTCTATTGCATCGGCGCTAAATGCAGCATGTCGCATTTCGTGCCGGCTGCCGTAGGGCCGCCCCGACCGACGCTGGTCGCACCATGGCAGCAGACTCAAGAGTGCTCGCGTTTCGCTAACATAGCGTCGCTGTGCCCAGCGTGTGCGCTTCAACGCTACATTGTAGTATATCGGGTCCTTCATGATGCGCTCGTGGCTTTTCTGCTAGCACCACATATACCAAATTTGGCGTTACGTGAATTCAATGGACGACGAAATATATGACTGGTGGAAACATGATAATAGTGACACGCGTGTCATGTAAGAACATGACAACATACTACGCTCATAGCGTCTCCCGGCTGTTTCGCGAGCTCCACATATACTAAATTTGGTATCACGTGACATCGATAGTCGACGTAGGTAAACGATACGTCTAAGCAGGATAATCATGATTCTGAAGTCATATACGGCATCATTCACCTCCTCCTCGTAAAGTTGTGCAGATTTTGAAGTTACATATTAACATTTCTCAATAGTGCTTCGCATATCATCGATTCCCAATGTATGTGGGATCTGCCAATTTTTGGGTCTTTTCAATCTTTGAATTCTGCGTGATCTCTAAAAGGCGAAAAACTTGGAACTGAAAAGCTTGAACAATGAGCTTGAATTCCTTATGTCAAAAGACATGGCGGCAGATATCTATGACGATTTTATGTAACACGATGACGCCGCAAAAAGTACACTGGCGTTGCTGGCGCCCCACATGGGCAATATGAAGATTCCTGCTACGCCGCCGTCCACAACAACTTCAGCCATTGGGTGCAGGGTACAGTGACACTGCACCGAGTGAACAAAAATGTCTTACACAACGCGAGTTCGGAGAACAACTTTTCAGGTTGCATCTTCATTGTTTCAATAAAAGCATGACAAAGTGACAACCTTTTTGGAATATGTTTTAGTACTCTGGGCATGAGGACCGAAGGCTAGCTTCACCACTTCGTCTCATTACTGGATTTACCTGCAGCTCAAGCCGTCGTAAGTATTGGATTGGCATTGAAATTTTGAAACTTTAGTTTGGAAATCTAAAATAATTCATCTGTAGTACTTGGAAAACTTGCGCATGCTCAGACAACGGAAAATAGCGATTGATGGGAATGCTCTACGCTAGCTTGTCTGCACAGTGCAACTCTATAGGAGGTGGCTGCATAGCTCTGGAATGACAAGGTCTCCGTACGCGGCTATACTGAAAGAAGTTCTGGTTAAAATCATACGCGCTGACATTGTTCTCGAATACTACGAACATAAAAGTCGGGAGTGTGTGAAAAAAAGAAAACATTCTAGTCATGCTCTTATGAAGAACTCACTCAACTGAAGAAGTTTCTCCGCGTAGAAGTTGAACGTCAAGAAAAAGATTTGTGAGTCATTGATTTGTTACAGCCAGAAAAACACTGTTATATTATTTACCGATCACTGAAGAAAGAAAATGTGACTTCTGCAGAGTCTTTCTTTCAAACAACACACTTTCTTCCCTCCCGTCTTGCTCTTTGCCCTGCCAACGATCTCAAGACGGCGGACTGTACTAGTGACATGACCTTTACGAATAAGTGCAACAAAACTCTGACAGTTGGTGCGCGACACGAGGAGATCTTGCCCGTGTTTGACAAGGTTGATCGCATTGCAAGGCGCACAAACGCGAGCAAGCCTCCTTAATGTGCGATTCTTATAGCTCGGAAATATTATCATTAACTAACGCAAAGAAGAATACGAATGTTACAGTGAACATTTTCATCCAGAATGCTTTAGCTTTTTGACTAGTCTGTGGCGTTCTGCTACAGAAATTTTAAGCTTGCGTAATGACATCGGGTAAGTTTTTAGCATTTAATTTTGACATTAGAAACTTCGGACTAAAGGTGACCAAAATGCGCATGTTATTTGTATGAGTTTTTACGAAACCAAATATATTTTTGTAAAATGTGTTGCCTTACAATTGTTCTTGCTATGTACGTGCAGTTCTCGAAAATCGAAGCCAGTGAATATTTGTCACTGAGTGTCCATTTCAAGGTAAATCTACCTGCTATAGCCAAGAGCAAACTCGCCATTACTGCGTTTGGTAATGCGGGTGATCAGACACGGCGAATGAAAAAAGTTGGCATGTCCCGTGTATTTTAGGATCCGATGTTACGCAAACCATGCGGATTGAAGGTGTTGAAAGTTTTTTAATGAGAGAGAGGAACGAAATGACACTGAAGATTTGTACAAATGTACCCACAAACATACTGTCACGGGGTCGTGACGTGGCCGAAGACAGGAGACTTCGTGTTAGGATTTAAATGTTTATTTGGGCGAACCTGTGCCCGGTAAACTGAAAGTCCAATTACAGCAGCAGTCTCGCACAGATAGCAGTCTCGGACTGATAGCGGCGAACGGAGCGTCGGCCTTTGATCAACAACTGACAAGCAGCGAAGCGCGTCGGCATTTATACTCCCGCCGTCGAATGTTCTAGCGTTATCGCTGGCGGTGGCGTAGCTTCCAGAACAATCTGTACCGTTCGCACAGTGGGCGTGATCTTATCGAAATGATCTACTACAGTCCGGAAACTTCTAGAAAACTGCAGGCGCGGTTTGCGCTGAGAATCGTGCGGTGTTTTCGGACGATAACAAAAACTTGGGAAATGGAACGTGGCATTGCCCCCCTCTGAAAAAAGGCATCGTCCCGATGCTTTAACTAAAGATGAAAGTACAATAATAATGCAAGAAAGTACAATAAATAAATTACGATACAACAATAATACAAAAAAAACACTAGTTAAGTTTGTTAACGCGCATGAAACGGCTTGAGGCGCGCGACATGGACGACTTCAGGTCGCGATCGGCGTCGTTGAGAGTTCGTGATCAAGTGGGCCGAGCCGTCGAACCACCCTGTACGGTCCGAAGTACCGTCGCAGAAGCTTTTCACTTAGTCCACGTCGGCGTATCGGCGTCCACACCCAAACACGTTCACCGGGCTGGTATTCCACGAAGCGTCGTCGAAGGTTGTAACGGTGGCTGTCGGTCGTCTGTTGATTCTTGATACGGAGACGCGCAAGTTGTCGGGCTTCTTCGGCGCGTTGAAGGTACTCGCTCACATCGAGGTTTTCTTCGTCGGTGACGTTGGGTAACATGGCATCGAGCGTCGTTGCCGGGCTCCTTCCGTAGACCAATTTGTATGGCGATATCTGCGTCGTCTCCTGCACTGCCGTGTTGTATCCGAAGGTCACATACGGAAGAATGGCGTCCCACGTCTTGTGTTCGACATCGACGTACATTGACAGCATGTCGGCGATCGTCTTGTTAAGCCGCTCGGTGAGGCCGTTGGTCTGTGGGTGGTACGCTGTCGTCCGGCGGTGGTTTGTTTGGCTGTATGCCAAGATTGCTTGAGTTAAGTCGGCAGTGAATGCCGTTCCTCTGTCGGTGATAAGGACCTCTGGGGCGCCGTGACGTAGGACGATATTTTCGACGAAGAATTTAGCTACTTCGGATGCACTGCCTTTTGGCAGGGCTTTTGTCTCGGCGTAGCGGGTGAGGTAGTCGGTAGCTACCACGATCCACTTGTTTCCGAAAGCCGACGTCGGGAACGGCCCCAGTAGGTCCATACCAATCTGCTGGAAAGGTCGGCAAGGTGGATCAATTGGCTGCAGAAGTCCCGCTGGCCTTGTCGGCGGTGTCTTGCGTCGCTGACAGTCCCGGCATGTTCTCACATAACGAGTGACGTCGGTGGTAAGACGTGGTCAGTAGTACCTTTCTTGTATCCTCGCGAGCGTGCGAGAAACACCGAGGTGCCCTGCCGTCGGATCGTCGTGAAGGGCCTGCAGGAGTTCTGGTCGCAGAGCTGAAGGCACCACAAGAAGGTACTTAGCTCGAAGCGGTGAAAAGTTTTTCTTTTGTAGAAGACCGTTTCGTAGAAAGAACGACGCAAGTGCGCGCTTGAATATCTTCGGGACTTCGGCGGTCCTGCCTTCGAGGTATTCTATTAGGGCCTTAAGTTCCGGGTCGGCCCTCTGTCGTTCAGCGAAGTCGTCGGTAGTTATCGTTCCTAAGAAGTAGTCGTCATCCGGGTCGTCAGGTAGCGGTTGGTCGACAGGCGCACGAGAGAGACAGTCGGCGTCGGAGTGTTTTTTGCCGGACTTGTAAATGACAGTAATGTCATATTCTTGAAGTCTCAGGCTCCATTGTGCGAGGCGACCTGAGGGGTCCTTCAAGGTGGCTAGCCAACACAATGCGTGGTGGTCGCTCACAACTTTGAAGGGCCTGCCGTAGAGGTAGGGGCGAAATTTCGACGTAGCCCAGATGATGGCGAGGCACTCCTTTTCTGTTGTGGAATAATTTGCTTCTGCTTTGGATAGCGATCGGCTGGCGTAACTAATAACCCTTTCAAGTCCGTCAGCCCTCTGCACAAGAACGGCGCCAAGACCTACGCTGCTTGCGTCAGTATGTATTTCTGTCTCGGCGAATTCGTCGAAATGGGCAAGTAACGGAGGCGTCTGGAGGCGATGTTTAAGCTCCTGGAAAGCGTGTTCCTGCGGCGTTCCCCACTTAAACTCCACGTCGGCCTTGGTAAGGTTAGTGAGAGGATCGGCGATGCGGGCGAAGTTTTTCACGAACCGCCTATAATAGGCACACAGGCCCAGAAATCGGCGCACGGCTTTCTTGTCAGTGGGCGGCGGGAAGTCGGCGATGGCGGCTGTTTTCCGTGGATCGGGACGAACTCCAGACTTGCTGATAACGTGCCCCAGAAACAAGAGCTCCTCATACGCAAATCTGCACTTTTGTGGCTTCAGTGTGAGTCCGGAAGTCTTGATGGTTGAAGTACAGCTTCAAGGCGCCGAAGATGCTCGTCGAAACTCGAGGAAAACACGACGACGTCGTCCAAGTACACAAGGAAAGTCTGCCACTTCAATCCTGCCAGTACTGTATCCATAACGCGTTGAAACGTTGCAGGCGCTGAGCAAAGGCCGAAGGGCATCACCTTAAACTCGAAGAGGCCGTCCGGTGTTATGAACGCCGTCTTCTCTCGGTCTCTTTCGTCGACTTCGATTTGCCAATAGCCAGTCTTAAGGTCCATTGACGAAAAGTACTTGGCGTTATGGAGCCGATCAAGTGCGTCGTCTATTCGTGGGAGGGGATACACGTCCTTTTTCGTGATTTTGTTCAGGCGGCGATAATCGACGCAGAAACGTAGGGTCCCATCCTTTTTCTTCACTAACACCACGGGGGATGCCCATGGTCTTTTGGACGGCTGGATAATGTCATCCCGCAGCATTTCATCAACTTGTCTCTTCATGGCCTCACGTTCTCGCGTCGAAACCCTGTACGGACTCTGACGGAGTGGTCTGGCATTTTCTTCGGTTATGATGCGATGTTTCGTGATTGGGGTCTGCCAAATTTTCGATGACGACGAAAAGCAATCTTCGTATTGCAGGAGCAGGGCCTTGAGCTGTTCTTGCTTATCGTTCGGAAGTCTGGGATTGACGTCGAAAGATATGGGAGGGGCTTGGTGCCTCTGAGCAGGTTCCGCAGAATCGGCGAGGGCGAAAGCACTGGTGGCTTCGACAATTTCTTCGATGTATGCGACCGTTGTTCCTTTGTTCACATGTTTGTACTCATTGCTGAAATTCGTGAGCAAAACCGTTGCTTTGCCTCCCCGCAGCTCTGCGATTCCTCTTGCGACGCAAATATTTCGGGTGACCAACAGATGCTGACTGCCTTCAACGACGCCTTCCAAGTCAGGTGATTTAGGAGCGCCGACTGAAATAATGACGCTTGAGCGAGGCGGAATAGTGACTTGTTCTTCCAGCACATTCAAGGCATGGTGTCCTGACGGCGTGCGCGGCGGTAGTGCTTCTTCTGTGGATAACGTTATCGACTTTGTTTTTAGGTTGATGACAGCACCATGGAGGCATAAGAAGTCCATGCCAAGGATGACATCTCTCGAGCAACGCTGTAGGACTACGAAGTCTGTAGGATAAATACGGCCGTTAATGGTGACTCTCGCTGTGCAGATTCCTGCAGGCGTTACGAGATGACCTCCGGCTGTGCGGATTTCAGGGCCTTTCCAAGCTGTCCTAACTTTCTTTAACTTCGCGGCGAACGACCCACTGATGACAGAATAGTCGGCTCCAGTATCGACGAGAGCGGTCACACTGTGGCCGTCGATAAGAACGTCGAGGTCGCTAGTTCGCCGTCTCGCATTACAGTTAGGGCGTGGCGTCGGGTCACGGCTGCGTCGGCTTGTTCCGCTGCTTCCATGTTGCGTCGTCAGGCCACCTTCAGTAAGTGAGCTTTCGCCGTCAGGGCTTTGCCTGGTTGGCGTTGTGTTCGGAAAGCTCCGTCGCGGCGTCGTCGTCGTCGGAGGATCTTGGGTAGTTCGTCGCGCAGCAACCGCACCTCCACCGGTTGCTGCCCTTAGTTTTCCGGATACGGGCTAGGAGACCGGCCCCGCGTTGGGCCAGAGTATTGTCGGTGGTGCGGTGACGTGCGGCGGCTGGGCGACGGCGAACGCGAAGGGCTTCGTGGTGTCCACCGAGTTCCTGTCAGGTAGTCGGCGATGTCACGTGGTCGTTCTCCTGGCTGCGGACGTGGTGCATCGACGGCGAAGCCACGCAGTCCCATCTGTCGGTACTGGCAATGGCGGTAAGTGTGCCCGGCCTCGCCGCAGTGGTAGCACAGTGGGCGGTGGTCAGTGGTGCGCCAAACGTCGGTTTTCCTCGGCGCACTGCGCTGGCCCGCTGGTGAACGGTAGGTCGTCGGTGGTGGTGGTGGCGGCGGTGGTGTCTGGCGACGGAAGTGCGACGGGGCGGCGTTTTGGCGTGGACGGGGAGGAGCGTTGTGGCGCACTGCAGCGGCGTAGCTCATAGTTTCTGGCTCGGGCAGCGGTGTATGGGGAATTCGAAGTGATTGCCGAACTTCTTCTCGCACAATGTCGGCAATCGAATCCACTTGAGGTTGCGCCGAAGGCAACAGTTTGCGCAGCTCTTCCCGCACGATCGCTCGGATCGTTTCACGCAGGTTTTCGGAGTCACTGGTTTGAGCAGCAGCGCATTCTGGAGTCAGGCGACGATTATACTGTCTGGTGCGCATGTCAAGGGTTTTTTCGATGGTGGTCGCCTCGGATACAAATTCTTGGACGGTGTTTGGTGGATTCCTCATTAGTCCCGCGAAGAGCTCCTGTTTGACCCCTCGCATGAGGAAACGAACTTTCTTCTCCTCAGGCATGTCTGGGTCAGCGTGACGAAATAGGCGGGTCATCTCCTCTGTGAAAATTCCAACCTTCTCATTCGGCAGCTGAACCCGGGTCTCTAGTTGAGCAGCGGCCCTTTCTTTGCGAGCGACGCTCGCGAACGTTTGCAGAAATGCGCCGCAGAAGACATCCCACGTTCGGAGCGTGGACTCACGATTCTCTAGCCAGGTCCTTGCGGTGTCTTCCAGGTAGAAGTACACACGCCGGAGCTTTTCTTCGATGTCCCAGTGGTTGAGGGCGGCCACACGGTCGTATGTTTCTAACCAGGACTCCGGGTCTTCGAACGATGACCCATGGAAAATTGGTGGTTCCCTGGGTTGATGCATGACCATCGTGGGCAGAGATGCGGCGGTTGTCATTGTCGCTGCAGTCGCGGTCATGGCCTTGGTCTTCCGCGCCTTGTCTTCTGGAATCCCGTACTCCGGTGGTAGCCCTTGCTGTCGGCGGCTTGTTCGCTGCTCCTGGTTGGCGTCGGCGTCTTCTCCGCGACGTGGGCTGGGTTCACGGCTTGACGGGGGCGTGCGGTACATGAACGAAGCAGCACCTCCACCAGATGTCACGGGGTCGTGACGTGGCCGAAGACAGGAGACTTCGTGTTAGGATTTAACTGTTTATTTGGGCGAACCTGTGCCCGGTAAACTGAAAGTCCAATTACAGCAGCAGTCTCGCACAGATAGCAGTCTCGGACTGATAGCGGCGAACGGAGCGTCGGCCTTCGATCAACAACTGACAAGCAGCGAAGCGCGTCGGCATTTATACTCCCGCCGTCGAATGTTCTAGCGTTATCGCTGGCGGTGGCGTAGCTTCCAGAACAATCTGTAAAGTTCGCACAGTGGGCGTGATCTTATCGAAATGAACTACTACAGTCCGGAACCTTCTAGAAAACTGCAGGCGCGGTTTGCGCTGAGAATCGTGCGGTGTTTTCGGACGATAACAAAAACTTGGGAAATGGAACGTGGCAATACTTACGCGTATCTACATGTGGACGAAAACAATGTTGGGGGATTCAGTGGACACGGGGTAGTGGGCCTCTAGCTTCACTCGAGACTGAAGAAGCTGATCTTGTGGCTCAGCTGTTGAGCTTATAGCGTTAATCAACCAGCTGCACAACCTTAACTTTCCAAACTATATACAATCATGGATAGCAGAATTTTTACGTAATACACGTTTTATTGTTACAAAAACGGCATCTCGTCTTCTAAATATGTGCAAACAAGAGGTGTCCCGCAAGGGGCCGTCTCTTCCCCGGTGTTGTTCAATATCTTGATGAGCTCTGTACCTCGGCACCAGGACGCCCACACTTATGTATATGCGGACGCCATCGCATTCGTTTCTGCAGCAGAGGACATTCATAGGCTATTTAAAATATTACAGACATACCTATCGGCCATAGAACTGTGACTTGATTGCTTACACCTGTATTTAAATGTCAAGAAATGTTCTTTTTTACCATTTCCACTCAAAGACCCTTTTCACATTTCGCTTTCCTATCACCTGGATCTTACCCCTCAGGTAGTGAATGTGAAATATCTCGGGGTGACCTATGACCAATCAATGTCTTCGAAGACAGTCACACATTAAAAACATTGCAGCAAAGGGAGGTCGTGCGATGGGACTATTAAGCAAAATTAGTGATAGTCGCTTAGGTATGCGGAGAAATACTCTTATCTCAGTGTATTGTATGTACATTCGCCCGGTGCTTGAGTTTGGGTGTGTAATACGCGGGAGTACCTGCCTACAAGATACATCCTCTGGTAGTCATAGAGAGACAAGCCTTGAGACTTTGCTTAGGTCTCCCCAAGTTTGTTTCAATCAAGATCTTATATCTTGAAGCTAGGTTTCCCTCATTTGCGACCCGTTTCAAATTGTTAGCTACACAGGCATTTCTTAGGCTATATCAATCGCCGGTAAGGCGCTTAGAAACAGTTTTTATGGACCGTCCTGACTTGTTTTTTTTGAACAATACTGGCCGAGATCTCGTATACCACAAATTTTGGTTATACAGCGTTTTCTAGATGATTCAGATGTTCAAATTGATGCTGTTCCTTTAATCAGTACCAATAACAGTGCTAATAAAAACAGTTTGATGACATATTTCTGAAAAATTCAAAATTGATGCCGCTCAGTTTTTTAGAAGCTATATTAAGGGATTACCTGGAACATACGCCAATACAAGCAGTCATAGCAACTGATGCGTCACAAAGGAAGGAAAAATGTGGAATTGGTATTTTTTCTGACCTTGACTGGTCCTTTTCGCTTCGCCTTCCCGATTATTTGCCCATATTTGAAGCAGAATTTTTCGCGATAATTTTAGCTTTCCGTAAAGTAACTGCTTCAGTAAGAACCGCAATAATTTTAACAGACTCACTATCAGTATGTGCCTCCCTTACTGCAGATAAGTACTCGCATGCTCAGAACGCTTTCAAAGCATTAGTTCCCTTGCCTTTCAATCTCATCAAACTGGTCTGGGTTTCTGGACATAAGGGCATTTATATGAATGAAATGGCAGATGCAATGGGCAAGTCATTTTTAAATGGTCCTGTTATTGATGTATTACCGGCATCGAAATTCTTGATAGGCGCTAGATTAGGAAGGAAACTACTGTTAAAGAAAGTTTCTAAACCTTTACAAACAGCCACTCCAGAATTCAAGCACTTGTTATACCATTGGAATAGTAAAATATGTCAAGCACGAGGAACGGAAGTCGCAATCACTAGACTACGCTGTCAAATTCCACAGCTGAATTTATATTTTCGCAGAGCTAGTCTGGCAGCCTCCCCTCATTGTCCTGTTTGTGGAGTAAATGAGTCAACTGAACATTATCGCATTTATTGTAGTAGATTCTCTGTCTTACGCAAAAACTCTTTAGGAGCCGCGTGTCACCTTCTAGGAATAGATTTATAAACTGAAAATGTGCTTTCTTTCGGGGCTTTGTGTCTAGACCACAGCGACAGGAAAATAGTTGACGCATTGCAGGAGTTCGCGAAAAGTTCAAAGCGGTTCAAGTGTTGAAAATATTGTTCGGTAGATTTTGAAATTTCCAAACTCATATTAAATCAAATACGACGCTTTATTGCATTACACTAAAGATTATTTACAATTCGACAATCAAATTTGTCTTGTTGTATCTCTCTTTTATGACTCGTAAATGGATAATTTTAATCTGCTATTAAACAAGAAATTCATGAAAACTATCCACTTCTTGGCCAATCCCCCAGCGTGGGTATGCGCCACATCGTCAAGAATCTTGACTTCACTTGACTTGTTGAGAACACGCTGCTTTCGTCGCCTCAAGTGTATCTGTGTTTTGTTCTTGTTGTACCGCGTCACTGGTGGAAGTGCATGGCAGCGACCCTGTCTGATGCTCCACACGCCCACTGGGAGCCGTTTATTGAGTCCAGAATCATTGTCACTGGTAGCAGCTCTGGTGCATCGCTCCAGTCGACGGTAGCAAGGCCTTACGCCAGAGCTCACTCACTCGCCAGAACCTCCTAGGCACCATACACCTCGACCAATGGCCAACGCAAGCCCGCTACAGGTGCCCCAAGGCAGCTTTCTGACGCCCCCATCTCAAGTGACCATCTTTCAACCCCTAGTTCCCAATCGCTTGAGTTGCGGTGCCCATGAAAACGTTCACGACTGGCTTGACAACTACGAGCGTGTTGCCAAGGTCAATCAGTGGTCGGATTAGGAAAAGCTTTCTCGCATCTATTTATACTTTGAGGATGGTGCTCATACTTAGTATGAGAATAAAGAAGGCGATTTGTCAGCTTGGCCCGACTTTCGACAGAAGTTCGTCAATACCTTCGCCAATGTCGATGAAAGGAGCGTGCGCAGCAGTTACTGGAGATACGGGTTCAAAAACCCAACGAAACCTTGCATGTTTGCCGAGGACATGACTCGTCTCTTTCACCGAGCTAACCCGCAGATGATGGAAGAGAAAAAAATGAGTTACCTCATGCGCGGTGTCGAGGAACAGCTTTTCGCTGGGCTACTGCGCAACCCTCCAAGTTCCGTGGTTGATTTAATTAAGGAAGCTACGGCTATCAAACGGGCCCTTCATCAACGCTGCAGGCTATATGACCGCATGTCCTGCAATGTCCAAATCAACGCTAATGCCATGACGTCTGAGAATCAGACCTCCTTACGAGAGTTGATTAGGGAGATAGTTCACGAAGAACTGCAGAGGTTATGGACTCCGGTTGTTGAAAATCCCATCGCCTCGACCACTGAAGTCGTACGCGACGAAATTCACCAAGCATTGTCTACGACTGGTTGTGGTACTCATCAGCGTTCTATGAGCTACGCTGCCGCTCTCCGACGTCCACCACCCGCTATGCCAACGCTGTACCACCAGGTGCCCATGGTCCCTTGGTATCCGCCGCAACAGCCGACACTGCATCAGCCACCCATGCTACAGCCATACAACCAGTCGTCCACAGCCACCCCATGGGCAGCGATGCCAGGGGAGATGCTCAGACGACCACCGACTCGGAAAACCGATGCATGGCACACAGTGGACAGACGTCCACTATGCTTTCACTGTGGAGGTGCAAGTCATATCGTCCGTCATTGCTGGCATCGAGGTGACCTATTCCATCCTCACCGACTTTAGTTTGATGGTCGACGTGCCAACAACCAATACACACCACGCCGTGACGACACCCCTTTCTATGGAGCCCGTTCTCACTTGAAGGATGGCTGTACCACTGCAGAGGAGGCAGTGCCTACTCACCCTCCTAGTCTGAGACGTCGATCTCGCTCTCCGTCTCCCGCGCGTTCGCCTTTGTCGCAACGCCGCACCTACGCGGACCTTAATACAAGAAGGTCACCTAGCCCGCGACGGGAAAACTGAGGGCGGCGACTTCCGGGGGAAAGGTTGCCGGCCATAAAGATGACGACAAGAAGCCCTGACAGCATGACGTCGTACAGCCTATAAGCCGTGAAAACGATGAAATTGTGACTGCCGACCTTAGTGTTCTCCTTGACGGCCAGAAAGTGACAGCTGTAGTCGACACTGGTGCCGACGTTATTATCAGTCAGGACCTCGCCGACAGCCTCAGAAAAGTGAAGGCGCCGTATACGGGTCCTCACATAATAACTGCAGGGGGCCAGTTACTGATGCCCTCTGGAAGAAGTACTGCGAAAATTGACAACAGAGGTTCTCCTTTCACTGCGTTGTTCGTCGTTATCGCGGCATGCTGCAGAGATGTAATTCTTGGCATGGATTTTTTACGGGAATATGGCGCCGTCATCAACATACCAGAGAGCTCGATTACATTTTACAACAGTTCGGGCTTACCCAATTCTCCAGAGGTGCTACCAAACCAACTGCGTATTACTGATGACGACGAGGTTCTCCCTCCTAGGTCATGCACGCTTGTTACGGTGGTCGCCGCTGCTAAGTTTGGCGCCGAAAGAGTTGCAGACCAAATACGCTCACTGATCTTTAGCCACAGTATTTCCGTCGCGTGAGGTATTGTCAGAGTTGCTGCTGGACGCACGGACTTGATGCTGACCAATTTCAGTGCTGAGCGCCGGCACCTTCCTAAAGGCACGGCCGTCGCTAACTTCAACGATGTCGTAGATGCCGAAGGCTGCTTTGCGGTAGTCGATGAGTCGCTAAATCTTTATTCAGCGCTTCTTCTGGACGTTAGCACTACTTTGCCGAAAGACGATCGTCGCAGACTCCTTGAGCTACTGGCCAAATTTCAAGACTGCTTTTTGACAACATCAAAAGTTGGCCGCACGCCTCTAACCAGGCATCGAATAATTACCGACGAAACGGCGAGACCTTGTAGCGCCCTCGTTCGGGCGGCGCGCAAACCGGAGAGCGCGCGATGACGACAGAGGAAAATAAAGAAGGCGCTAGGCCGTGGCACGTGAAGCCACGGCTCGCGTTCCTGGCTGGCATCGGTTACCGTTCAGGCGTGTCTTTCTTTCGTTCCTGTGGCATAAGCCTACAAGTGGTGACCTCGGACGAAGACAATGACTGACTCGAATGCACCCTCAACCGAACAAGCCTCACGTCCGCAGGACGTCTCGGCCGTGCAACTGCGTCTCCCATCTTTCTGGCCACAGGACCCGCAAGTTTGGTTTCTTCAGGTCGAGGCGCAATTCTCCCTGTACCGCATCGCCTCGGAAACGACACGCTACTACCACGTAGCCTCCGTCCTTCCTCCTGACGTTGCCAGCGAGCTCTCCGACGTCCTCTCCAACCCCTCGGACACTACGCCATATCAGCACCTTAAAACCAAGGTGCTGGAACGATTTATGCCTTCGGAACGCGTCCGCCTACAGCAGCTCCTTGCAGAGGGGGACCTTGGCGACAGGCGCCCCTCCCAACTACTGCGCCGAATGCGACAGCTTCTTGGGAAACACGACGTCTCTGCCCACTCAGCGTTGCTTCGCGAGCTCTTCCTCCAACGCCTTTCTCAGCCAATTCGCCTCGTCCTCGCGGCGGCCGGCGACGTCAATCTCGACCGCCTGGCGGAGCTCGCCGATCAGGTTCATGAAGCGACCTCCCCATCTGTCAACGCTGTCTTACCACCAGCAGACACAGCGATTTCGCACCTTGAGGCCCGCATCGACGAACTCGCCGCCTCCATTGCCGCACTCCGGAGCCCCCCGCAGGAGACTCGTTCGCCTCGTTCCGGTCGTCGAGCTCTTCCACGCACATGAGATGCTCGGAGTCCCAGCCCTCCACCCCTCTGCTGGTACCATCGGCGTTTCCGACACCGAGCCACGAAGTGTACACCCCCATGTTCGTGGCAGGGAAACGCCCGCCGGGATCACTGACGGCGGCGTGTGATCTCCCTTCTCGTCCCAGCCGCCTTTTCATGGTCACGGACCAGCTATCAGGCGCCAGGTTCCTTATAGATACGGGCGCGGAAATTAGCGTTGTGCCCCCGACTAAGGCTGATCGTTCAAAGTCACAGGGGCAAGTGCTTCGTGCTGCCAACGCCTCGTCTGTAGCAACGTATGGGCTCCGATCTCTCACCCTCGACTTCGGCCTTCGCTGCATTTTCCGGTGGGTTTTCGTCATCGCAGACGTGGTTCAACCGATCATCGGCTCGGACTTCCTCTCATACTTCAATTTGGACGTCAGCGTGCGGCGGCGCCGCCTCATAGATGGTAAGACTCGTCTCTCCATCTCGGGAGTCCTGTCCGACATCGCTCCAATGGCCATCCGCATGCTGATACCTTCCTCACCGTTCGAAAAAATCTTGGCGAGTTTCCCGGAGTTAACTAAACCGTGCAACCTCACTCAGCCGCCTAAACATACGGTGACACACCACATCGTCACCCGGGGTCCACCGGCAGCTGCTCGACCACGCCGCTTGTGCGGAGACCGCCTAGCTATTGCTAAACGGGAGTTTGACCACATGCTGCAGCTCGGCATTATCCGCCCGTCGTCAAGCGCTTGGGCTTCCCCGCTGCATTTGGTGCCAAAGCGTGATCCTGGTGACTGGCGTCCTTGTGGGGACTATCGAGCGTTGAACGCCAAGACTGTCGACGACAGCTATCCTCTACCTCACATCCAGGATTTTACATCGCGCCTCGACGGCTGCACAATTTTCAGCAAAGTGGACCTTGTTAAGGCGTACCACCAGATTCCTGTCGAGCCCGCCGACATACCTAAGACCGCCCTCACGACGCCCTTTGGGTTGTTTGAATACGTGCGGATGCCTTTTGGACTCCGCAATTCGGCTCAAACTTTCCAGCGGTTCATTTCTGAGGTCACACGGGGTCTTCCTACTGTGTTTGCGTACCTTGACGATGTCCTCATCGCCAGCCGCACACCTGAAGATCATGAGCAACATCTACGCGCTCTGTTCCAACGTCTTCAGCAGTACGGCCTCGTTGTGAACGCCTCTAAGTGTACTTTCGGCGCATCTGAGCTCGAGTTCTTGGGCCATAACATATCATCCACAGGAATACGCCCTCTCCGGTCCCACGTTAAAGCAATTCAGGATTATCCTCAGCCTACAACACTGCGCCAATCACGCCAATTCCTGGGGCTTGTGAATTTTTCCAGGCGCTTCATACCACACTGTGCCGAACTGCTACGACCGCTCACCGACCTCCTTCGGTCGACCGCCGGCCCGTCCTCCGCCATTCCTTGGTCGTCAGAGGCCCAGGCCGCCTTTGCTGCTGCTAAGCAAGCGGTCGCTAACGCCGTGCTTCTCATTCATCCACGCAGCAACGCCCCTACTCGGTAGATGGTGGACGCATCCAGCGTGGCCGTCGGAGCCGTCTTACAGCAGTGCATTAACTGCGAGTGGAGACCCTTGTCGTTTTACTCTCGGAAGCTACTTCCTGCTGAGACCCGCTACAGCGTCTTTGGCCGGGAACTACTAGCCATCTACGCTGCAATACAGCACTTTCGGCATTTCCTGGAAGGATGCTCGTTTTACGTGCTGACTGACCCTAAGCCACTGGCGTATGTTTTCCGCACTAACTCATCCAAGTACGTGCCCCGTGAACTCCGCCATCTGGCTTATATATCGGAGTTCACGACTGACATCCGCCACGTGAAAGGAGCTGACAACACCGCCGCAGATGCCCTTTCTCGTATAGCCGCGCTTGACTCTCCACCGCCAACCATCGACTGGGCCTCATTCTCCTCGGCACAGCAGGATGATAGAGAGCTTGCCGCCTTTCGGGAGAACCCCCGTTCTCTCCGACTACGCCTGGTGCCTCATCCATTATCATCTGAGCGCTTGTGGTGCGATGTCTCAGCTGACCTTCCCCGCCCTTTCGTTCCCGCTTCATTACGACGCACCGTTTTCCACTCCTTACACGACATCTGTCACCCTGGCATTCGGGCTACTCAGCGTCTTCTCACCCAGCGCTATGTCTGGCCCGGAATCAACGGTGATGTGCGCGCTTGGACGCGCATGTGCCTGCCCTGCCAGATGACAAAGGTCTCCCGTCATACTAAGACGCCGCCCCAACCTTTCCTTCCACCCGGCCGTCGTTTCGACCATGTTCATCTAGACATTGTGGGCCCTCTACCAGTGTCTCAGGGGTACCGTTATATATTGACCATGGTCGATCGCTTCACACGCTGGCCGGAGGCTGTTCCAATTCAAGATATCACAGCCGAGACAGTTGCCCGCGTTTTCATTTCTACGTGGGTATCCCGTTTTGGCTGTCCTGGCACCGTGACAACAGACCGTGGACGTCAGTTTGAGTCCTCGCTGTTCACTTGCCTTAATCGCATCCTCGGAGCCAGACATTGCCGTACCACGGCTTATCATCCCTGCGCCAACGGCATGGTGGAACGTCTTCACCGACAACTGAAGACCGCTTTGACTACCCGCCTCAATAGAGCCACCTGGGTTGATGCCTTGCCACTGGTGCTCTTAGGTTTACGAGCTGTCATCCGGGCAGACCTGCAGTGCTCAACAGCAGAGCTGGTGTATGGCACTTCTCTACGGCTTCCGGGAGACTTCTTCACGTCAACGAAGCTACCAGACCAGCCACAGCAATTTCTACAACGCCTCCTCGACTACGTTCAAGACCTCCGGCCCACTCCACCCAGACCTTCCGAACACAAGACCATATTCGTCCACCCTGATCTGGCCACTGCAACACATGTTTTCGTGCGCCACGACGCGGTCAGACCACCTTTGACACCAGCCTACGACGGACCATTCCGCGTCCTTCAACGCACCCCCAAAACTGCCACTCTACTTCAGAACGGCCGTGAAGAGACAGTCAGCTTGGACCGACTCAAGCCGGCGTACCTGGAGACCGCCCTAGAAAGCCTCTCATCTACGACTGATCTTCCGTTGGAACACCACAAACGGCATGTCACATTCCGACTTCCAGTCTACACGGGGGGCCCTGTAGCGCCCTCGTTCGGGCGGCGCGCAAACCGGAGAGCGCCCGATGGCGACAGAGGAAAATAAAGAAGGCGCTAGGCCGTGGCACGTGAAGCCACGGCTCGCGTTCCTGGCTGGCATCGGTTACCGTTCAGGCGTGTCTTTCTTTCGCTCCTGTGGCATAAGCCTACAACCTATTCACCAGAACCCTTATCGCGTGGCTAAAGAAGAACGTGATTGATATGTAGGGTTTAATTTCCCAAAACCACCATATGATTATGAGAGACGCCGTAGTGGAGGGCTCCGGAAATTTCGACCACCTGGGGTTCTTTAACGTGCACCGAAATCTGAGCACATGGGCCTACAACATTTCCGCCTCCACCGGAAATGCAGCCGCCGCAGCCGGGATTTGAACCCGCGACCTGCGGGTCAGCAGCCGAGTACCTTAGCCACTAGACTACCGCGGCGGGGCTACAAAAGAACGTGAAGCGATACAACAGCAGGTGGACAGAATGCTTGATGATGACGTCATTCAGCATTCACAGGGCCCCGGGGCGTCACCTGTAGTCCTCGTTAAGAAAAAGGCGGCAGCCTGCGTTTCTGTGTGGATTACCGGAAGCTAAATGAGGTGACCAAGAAAGACGTATATCCACTACCGCGTATAGACGACTCTCTCGACAGACGTCTACGCGCTCGATACTTCTCTTCAATGGATTTGCGAAGCGGATATTGGCGAATCAAGGTCGACCCGAGAGACTACAAAAAGACCACTTTTGTAACACCAGATGAATTATATGAATTTAAGGGCTTGCCATTCGGTTTGTGCTCAGCGCCTGGTACCTTTCAAAGAGTTCTGTATACCGTGCTTTCTGGGTTGAAGTGGAAAACATGCTTAGTATATCCGGAGGACGTCAAAGTGTTTTCCACAACGTTTGACGAGCACCTTGAGAGACTTGAAGTAGTTTTACGAGCCATACAGTCCGCGGGCCTGATGCTGAAGCCAGAGAAGTGCCACTTTTGCTACAAAGAGCTGCAATTTCTTGGTCATTTCAGTTATGCAGGTGTTCGTCCCGATCCTGAAAAAATCGCAGCCATAGAACACTTCCCTATGCCGACCGATAAAAATGCTGTCAGACGCTTTCTAGGCCTCTGTGCATATTATCGACGATTTATCGCAGACTTCGAACGCATAGCATCACCGTTAACTCGACTCATGAGAGAAGACGTCACCTTTGAGTGGAAGAACGAAGAGGAAGCTCCTTTTCACGATCTTCGCCAGCGACTACAAACACCTCCAGTCCTTGCCCACTTCGACGAGAGAGCCCCTATGATGCTTCGCACCGATGCTAGCAATGTTAGTCTGGGAACTGTACTTGTGCAGCAGCAATGAGGCACAGAAAGAGTAATCGCTTACGCAAGCAGAACGTTAACACGTGCTGAGGCTAACTACTCCACGACTGAGAAGGAATGTCTCGCCGTGGTATGGGCTGTTACAAAATTTCGTCCGTATTTATATGGCCGCCCCATCAAAGTAATTAGCGACCACCACTCAATGTGTTGGTTAACAAATCTTAAAGACCCTACCGGCCGATTAGCGCGTTGGAGTCTCAGGCTGCAGGAATTCGACTTGGCAGTCGTACATAAGTCAGGGAACCGACACATGGACGCCGACTGCTTGTCCCGTTCACCCATTGAGCCGGCGACCCTACCCGATGAGGAGAAAACATCTTTTCTCAGTGTCCTCGACACGACCACCATTGCGCAGCAGCAACGTGAGGATGCCGAGTTGCTTGGCTTAATTACGTACTTGGATGGCAGATCTCGGAAAGCAACAAGAGGTTTCGCAAGAGTGTTGTCATCGTTTTGTTTACGGGGGGGGGGGGGAGTACTTTACAAAATGAATTTTTCGTCGACGGAATCTGCCTATCCACTCGTCATCCCAGCAGCCCTGCGCACTGAAGTACTGAAAGCATGCCACAACGTGGTTACCTCTGGCCACTTGGGCTACACAAGCACGTTGGCCAGGGCACAGCAAAGGTATTACTGGCCAAGACTGACCACAGCCGTGAAGAACCACGTTCGTACCTGTCTTGACTGCCAGCGACGCAAGTCAGCACCAAATAAATAAGCTGGCCTCCTGCAACCCGTACAGGTCCCAATGACTCCATTCCACCACACTGGCATGGACATATTGGGCCCACTCTCTACTTCTACTGCCGGCAACCGATGGGTTATCGTCGCGACAGATTATCTGACCCGTTATGCCGATACAAAGGCTATCCTGAGAGGTACAGCAGCGGAGGTGGCAAGATTTTTCATCGAGAATATTGTACTGAGTCATGGCGCACCAACCGTCGTAATCACAGACAGAGGAACCGCATTTACAGCAGCTCTATTGGACGATGTCTTGATGCTGAGTGGAACAAAGCATCGTAAGACCACCGCCTACCACCCGCAAACGAACAGGCTGACAGTGCGTCTAAACAAGACCATTGAAGACATGCTTTCGATGTACGTAGAAGTTGAACACGAAAATTGGGATCAAATCTTGCCATACATAACGGTTGCATACAACCCGGCCAAGCAACAAACGACGCGCATGACACCGTTCAGCCTCGTTCATGGATGGGAACTACAAACCATGTTAGATGCAATGTTACCGCGCGAAGGCGACAACATTGTCCCGGATGCCGATGTTTACCGAACGCGTGGAAGAAGCTAGGCAACTTGCACGTTCACGTATCAGCCAGCAGCAAGAGTACAATGCAGGCCGATACGATGCTCACCGCAGAACAGTCGTCTACCAATCTTGTGACAAAGTATGTGTTTGGACGCCGGTACGAAAACAAGGACTTTCTTAAAAGCTCTTGAGTAGATACTTTGGACCGTACCTAGAGCTGCGAAGACCGAGTGATGTCACTTACGAAGTTGTTCCCAACATTCGTATAGTACAACGCGTCGCCAGCACCATCCTGAAGTCGTTCACGTAGTCCGCATGAAGCCTTACGTCAGCGAGTAATTGTGCGAGACCTTTCTTGAGAAAAAAAAACTTCATTACAGACTTCGCATCGGGGCGATGATCTTTGAGAGGGAGGTGGATGTCGCGTGTCTACATGCGGACGAAAACGATGATGGGGGATTTAGTGAATACGAGGTAGTGGCTTTCTAGCTTCACTCGAGACCGTAGAAGATCTTGTGGCTCAACTGTTGAGAACACGCGGCTTTCGTTGCCTCAAGGTGTACGTGTGTTTTATTCGCGTTGTACCGCGACAATATGTTAAACTCTCACTTGTTTTCTGTTGCGTAACAATGTCAGTTGACAGCATGGGTATTTACAACACTAGAAACGGTGAGCTGATATGTAGCGCTATTGCCGCCAAGGGTGGTGGCTCTAGACACTGCTGGATATTAGCTTGAGTGGATGGCGCGACACTACTGATGTAGTTAACCCGACGGGACGGATGTATGAAAGCAGCACGTACTGTTTTAGGATGAGCAGCTAGCCCTGCAATCACAGTTGACATTTCACAAAAGCAGTTCCGAAACCTGGCGTGGCTCTGTGACAGAATACTTGGTTGCACCGCGGAATGTCGAGGATCGATTCTTGCTGGTACTATAGCAATTATACTATGCCTTATTTGGCTCAACGCTGCTGATGGCCGCTTTTAAGATTGAAACTCCTTAGGGTCGACCTAACGGCGTCAATCACTCCCCATGAAATTGAAACTAAAACTGAACGCCTGGCCAACGAAAAACAATAGCTTGTGTGTTAAAACTGACTTTATGCTCACAACAATCAAGTACACGACAGCACAAGAAATGGTCAACTGCGCCGCCGTCCGTCTGTCCATCCACCCATATGAAAGTCCATTCGTCGGTCCCCGCGTCCATCTACTAATGCATTCACCTGTCCGTCCATCAATCTGTCCGTCCACCAATCTGTTCATTCGCCCATGCACGCATCTGTTCATCTGTCCATTCTTTATACTAGTCCATGACTTCAGAGTAGACATTATGGACCTTAGGCCGTATCTTCGGCCACTTATCGTCGTTCCCTTCGAAGAGATGCACTAGATTTTCCTAGTGCTCTCTATTTAAAATTACCATTACATGTTCTTGCCGTTTCTTAGTTGATATGAACTGCTTATTTTCTTCAGTGCGGCAAGTTTAACTACAATTCTTCCTAAACATGTAATCACGGCCGTATCGTAGAAGTACATACGTAAGGGCTTTCAAAATGAATAGCCATCAATAAATCCACAATGACGCTTCACGTGCAATTTGGCCTATTTGAAAAGTAGTTGTGAGACTTGTCATGTGTCAGTAGTAGAATACTTAGCTGCCATTATAAGTGATAAGGTTCGATTCCTGCTGTGACCCTGACATTTTTTCTTTGCATTTGTCGGAACAACACTGCCGATGTTAGCTTTTTCTAAACGCTCGCGCGTTGATAATCCTAACAATGTACTCGCCATTCCTGGGTTGATATGAACTGTCAATAATCTGTGACGTATACCACGTACCAGTGGCACATACCCGCCCGTGGGTATGTGCCACAAAAAAAATTTGAGATTTCAATACTATCGGACATTCTTGCACACCATTGTCTCAGTGAGACTCAGTTGTTTTAGAAAAAATTTCGTTACATTGCAATTTCTTGAAAAGGTGGTTTGAAGTTGCTTGATGATTGATTGATTTATGGGGTTTATCGTCCCAAAACCACCATTTAATTATGAGAGACGCCGTAGTGGAGGGCTCCGAAAATTTTGACCACCTGGGGTTCTTTAACGTGCACCCAAATCTGAGTACACGGGCCTACAACATTTCCGCCTCCATCAGAAAGGTTTGAAGTTGCGTTAGCCTGTAAATCTGCTCTTTTCGATATGACCAGCAATAAGAAGGTAGCTTTTTTTAGGCTTCGTGGAGCCACTGTGATCAAACGCTGAAGTCTTGAAAGCCTACGCGAAGCTTACCGGCTATACAAGATGAGTGTTGATGCTGAAAAGGTTGAAGATAGTATTTATTACACGAAATCGGCAACGATGTCGCACCGGAGCCCCCTAAAATCCCATTTTCTCGCACAGGAGCCCCCTAAAGAACTTGTATCATTGCTAAGAAACAAAATACTAACTCAGCCGCCTGCATTAGCGAGCTTCATTCATTTCTGCACAATGACGCAATTTTGAGAATCAAGACCTGGCTTCAAGATCACAAGACGTGATGCAACCGGTCCTGCTAGTCGCTGACCAGCGCTGCACACACTAGCCCCTGCTTCACTGTGGCGTATACGATAGTTTTTCTTTGCTGCACCCGTGTTTTGGATGACCAAGAGCCACAAGTGCGTGAAAAAAGTTGCTTCTAGACGCCATGTGTGAGCAGCATTCAAGCTCCCACTCATCTTCACAGCACTGCCGACCAACAGGGATGAGATATCGCACCAATTAACGGTTTCAAGTCTTGAATTAGCCTTTCTTGCTTTTGTTAAACGAATCAGACTTGCAAAAGCCAATATCATGATTTTGCGTGTGCCATCATTCAGGCTGTTCGAGGTATAGCACATCCAGGATGGGACAGAGAAGAGAACACATACACGGCGCTAACTTTCAACAATGCGGTTTATTCCGAGAAACAGCGATACTTATACCCAAACATGGCGCGCCACAACCACGTGTTAGAACCAGAACACTGATCTACTGCAACTCATGCGACATTCAAATAATGCAATTCTTTCAATGATAATGATATCGATGGCTTGCTTATACACGCGTCCCCAAACTTAGCAATAAAGTTTGCTTCTATGAAGCAAAATTCATTGCTAAGTTTGCTTCTGAATTCATTGCTAAGTGTCGGAACAACTATACCTGTCTATAAACTATACCTCGAACAAAATGAATTACCAACAAGCCCGTCGTGCAACCTTTGTCGACATCATTCAGGACTTCCACTTATTGTTCTGCAGTGATATAACGGGGAGTTCATGTTTTAAATTGTTTTCCGTCAGTTTCTGTCATGACGTGGCTTGCGTAATGTTGTTCATTCCGACAATGCTCTAGCTTTTCGTGCTTTCAGTCATGCTTTGAAAGTGATGTGCCATATTTTGCGCAGCTTCCAAGTACATGACTCGCTCTATTAACCACATTGCCTAAAATACATTTCTGACTGTGATGAGTGGTGGGGTCGATTTTGGAAAAGGCCGATTTCCGCTGTTGAAGGCTGCTGACGCAGAGTTCTGTGGGAAAGGGTGTTTCGAACTTCAGAAGCTTCCTACCATGCGATAAGCAGTAGAGAATGTAGTGAATTCTAGGCAGCTAACGTACCTCTTCGCTTAAGCTACTGAACGGGGGTGTCTATGCAGGCCAGCTGGTTATAACTGGCAAGAAATCCTCTACACTGCCAAGTGCTAATATTGCCGATACAGTCAAAAGGCATTCGGATACTTAAAGAAATGGAAGCACAGACAGCAAAGAATATAATCATTTTCGAAGCTTCGTTAAAATTATTTCTTTTTTGTGTTTGAAAAGTGCGCATATTAGGGGAGTACAGCCAACCAGCCAGCTTATTTGCAGCTGTGGCAAGTGGTTCTTCGATCCCATTCTGATTGCTTCCTACTTGCTCTGCAGGTTGGTGTCCTTGTTTTCTGCTCACGTTAGTGTGTTCTCTTTTGCCGCAGCTGCTGCCTCCAGTGCGCGTTTATCTTAGTTTGTGTATTTGCTATCGTTTGTGTATTTGCTGTCATGCCATCCAACGCAGAACTGGCCGAAAAAATTCAAGCACTTGAGTCTTTGGTTCGCTCTAGTCTTGATACCCTTGCAAATGAACTAACAGGTAAAATTAAACAAACGCTAGCACAGGAAGGACTCGGAGAACATGCGTCCCTCAGTGATAGTGTTCAGAATCTGTGTGACAGTTTCAGCTCTATCAAAACAAAGCAGAATGAATGGAAACTAGCTAGCAAAGAACTAGTTGCGCAAAATGAGGCACTGACTAGAAGGGTTGCGGAGTTGGAGCAATACTCGAGGCTCAATATAGTTGAAATCAAGGGCGTTTCGGTCACTCAGGGTGACTGTCCGGCCATTGTGATGCGGATTGGCGAAGCTATTCAGTGTCCTATCACGCCCAGCGACTTTGACACAGTTCATCGCGTTTCAACAAAATCAAATGAAAAGAACAATGTTGAACGGTTCTGCTGCCGTGAAAAGAAAAACGACTTTGTTCGTAAAGCGCGTAAGACCCGTCCGAACAATTCTGATGTTGGCTTCTCCGGTAGCTCAAGTAAAGCACTCTATGCCAATGATCACCTGTCTCCAGAGAACAAAAGATTGTTTGCTAAGGCTCTAACTCTGAAAAAAAGTGCACAAATGGGCATTTTCTGTGGACAGACAATTGCTAGATCAAGGCGCCGAAGTCTGGTGATAGTTGAGTATATCGCATTATCAAAGACAGTGATCTTAGCATCTTTCATAGCCACAGAGTCCTACGCCCATTTTCTAGCTGAACACTCGTTCACTTTCGTCTTATCCTCATGGCTTTGCTATCCCCTGACGAGGCTAAACATATGCTAGATGATAGTAATCGCTCCTTGGTTCATTTCAACGCGCGTAGCCTGCGCAAAAATTCGGATAATATTTATAACTTTATAGATTCACTCGCGCATTCTTTCTTCATCATTTGCATATCTGAAACATGGCTCTGCACTTATGACGTCAATCTGTTCCGCCCGTCATCGTACGAAGCTGAGTACTGTCACCGTTGTTGAGACAGCTATGACAGCTCAGCAATATTTATCGCCCCAGATCTATCCTACACCCGCCGACAAGATCTTTCCTTAGGCATCTCGCATTGCGAATCCGTGTGGATTGAATTAGATAATTCTTTTTTAAACGATAATAACAACGTTTTTCTGGGGTGTATTTACCGTTCTCCTTCTTCGAATATGAGGAATTTCATTTCTCGCCTGGATACCATTCTGCATCAGTTATCATATGAAGGCAAGCGCGTTGTCCTAGTTGGAGACATCAACATCAACTTGCTTAACACAGACAATTGTGCATGCACAGAATATAACGACTGCTTCAGTGGATACGGTTTTGAGTCTCTCATTTCATCTCCTACTAGATGCCCTATTACTGGTGCTGCTTCATTGCTTGATCGTGCCATCTGTAATTTCTCGCCCTCTCCCTCTGCAGGAGTAATTGATGTGAACATCACTGATCATTATCCCATATTTCTTGCTTTCAACGTCATAAAGCCATTTGATCAACCCACGCGTGTTACTTCAGTACTTGACCAGGAATTGTTTTTCAATGTCATTATTAAAACTAATTGGTCCAGTGTTACGTCCTTATGCAATGTAGACCAGGCATTCAACAAGTTTTCTTCCCTTTTTCTTACAGCCGTAGAAGAATGTACTAAAACAGTCAAATGTAAAAAGAACTACAAATATTCTAAAAACCCATGGTTATCTGAGCGACTGCTAAAAAGTATGCGTAAAAAAGATAACCTGTACAGAAAAGTAAAAAAACAACCATTTAACACTGCTTTAGCTTCACGCTATAAAAGATATTTGAATGTTCTTTCGGGTCTCTTGAAAAATGCCAAGAAAAAATATTATGATGGCCAAATATCTAGTGAAAACAACTCTAAGAGGCAATGGCAGCTCTTAAACGATTTTCTGAATCGATCGATACATAGTTCACCTTTGCAGAAAGTCATATATAAAGGCGTTACACATGATAACCCTGAAAGTGTTGCTGATGTTTTTAGTAATTATTTTTTCGAATTTTTTAGTGAAAAACATAGCAGTTCTTGTTGTAATCTCCAACGTTCTAATCATTTTTTTTCTTTTCCCCGTGAGCCCTGAAGATAATTCTACAGCAATCAAAAGTCTCAAAGAAACCGGCCCTGGTATAGATAAAATCTCAGCACGACACTTAAAACTTGCAGTAGACATTATTTCTGAACCACTTTCTATAATTATAAACCTTGCGTTCAAGCATGGCAGTTTTCCTACTTCTCAAAAATAGCTAAAATCCTTCCGATCTTTAAAAAGGGTGACAAGCAATCTATTTCTAACTATCGCCCCATCTGTATTTTTTCTTCCCTGAGCAAAGTCATCGAAAAACTGTTAATAACTCGGCTAAACGAATACCTTAATAAATTTAATATTCTGAAGCCCTGTCAATTTGGCTTTCGCGCAGGAAGTTCTACTAACCTTGCTATTATTTCCCTTTCAGACTTCATCAAACACTCCATAGACACAAGATTTGTAGTAGGGTCAGTTTTTTTTAGACTTCACAAAGGCATTCGATACCATTAATCGTGTCATACTATCCAAGAAACTTGAATCATACGGTATTACAGGTCCACCCCTCAAATTTTTAAACAGTTACCTCCTTACCTCCTTAACAGAAAGCATACTGTTTACATATCGGGCTCATCCTCTTCTACTAAAACAATAAATTAAGGGGTTCTTCAAGGGTCAATACTGGGTCCGTTACTTTTTTTACTTTACTATAATGACCCTCCTGACATTATACACATGGCTCACTGCGTTTTATATGCTGATGATACTACCATTTCCATTGTTGATAGATGTATTGACAACGTCACTAATAAATTAAATGCTGTACTTTGTAGCGTGTCAAAATGGTGCCAGGAAAATTTCTTAATTATTAATCCAAATAAACCTAAGTTTATGGTTTTTAGATCAGCTCAACGCAAGTCAACTTCCTCACCACAGCTCACAGTTGAGGCTCATGTGATTAATATCAGCGACAGTGTATCTTTCCTTGGCGTTCACCTCGACGCTAACCTTAACTTCGCTCTCCACATTGCTCACATTTGAAAAACCGCAGAATTCGGCATTCGCGCATTACTCAAACCTCGCTCATATTTTTCTCATAAAGCACTCCTTTCACTTTACTTCGCATTCATTCATTCTCATATCACTTATGGCATCGCATCATGGGCGAATACTTACGAGTGTCATGTTTCATCCGTACAACATCTACAAAATCGAGCTATTCGCGCTATTTTTAACTGTTCTCGCGACAGTAGCGCCGCTCCCCTTCTTCAATGCAATAAAATCTTAACTGTTAGCTATCTTTTAAGGTTTAATTTAATTATTTTTCTGCATAAACAAATAAGAAATCAACTTTCTGCTATTTTCATTGATCCTAAGATGTTAGTTTATACTAACACAACCAGGTTTGCGGCTAATAATAACTTTTTACTTCCTAAGGTTCGTACTAACTATGGTAAATCATCTTCTCTCTTCTGTACCATCACCATATGAAATAATTTGCCCACTTCGCTAAAACGCAAAGTTTCTTTACTTTCATTTAAAAACTCAATAAAAGAGTACCTGTTAAATAGTTGATCTATCTTCTTTGTGTTGTTTTATGCTGTATTATATGTTTTTTAATTCCATGCCTTTTTGTTTTCATTCTGCTTTATATATTTTTGTTTCCACGATTCTAACAGCTGCTTGTGCTTTTATTATTTGTAATCATCACCGAGGGTCCCGTTGCAGTCTTGTACTTTGGGACCCTCGTCTGTATATTTTACTCCCTGTAACATCCTTTTATGACATAATATTAAACTGATTGATTGATTAAGGCTAACGATGTAGTCGTCATTAAAGAAGACACTTTTCGGAATGTCGCTGAAGAGTGATTGCTATACATTTATTACGAAATAATCATGTTATAGCATGCAAGATCATCTTTTAGGAAGGTGCGAAAATTATGGGGCCTGTACAACTGTTGTGCGTGTTCGAGTTGGGCGATTGCACCTTGTCGCGCGCAAAGAATGTTGTGCATTGTTTGCATATGCTGCGCCAATGACGCACACAGAAAATTATTTTGAGAACTACAAGGGGGAAGAGAACGTTTAGCGAAATAAAACACGTTAACTGACAAGGATGCTTGACCTTGCGTCTTTTTCCTTAACGCCGAATAGCAATTTTCCCACATACTTTTTTTTAACGCGAATAAGCTTTTGGCGGAGTTCAATCCGATGTGTGGTGCGACCAACCTTAGTGCGCATGTCCCGACTGCCCGTCTCTCCACGCCTGAGCAAGAGGAGAGAGGGGAGAGTTCAGAGATGCCCACTGGGGGAGTGGATGGTCGCCAACAAACCTCTACTCGAATGAGCGCTAGGAGGTAAGAAAAGGTGGCAGAGCACTGCCTAGACTTCGTTTCTCCACTCCTGTTAATCTCTTTACTACAGCTGCGAGCTCGTGTACACACACACACACACACACACACACACACACACATATATATATATATATATATATATATATATATATATATATATATATATATATATAGTCTCATCAGGCGAGCAGGACTGCTTTGTCTAGCACTACTTTCTTTCTTGCCGGAGCGTGCCGATGGCGCGAAGTATACGGGCTGGTGCTTCGATGATTTGTGTTGTCGAACAATTGCGCATATTTTAAGCCACACTGCGGATTTTTTATCTTTTATTGCGGTGTCAGCCAGCGAAAAGTGAATGCAAAGCCACTGTGCAATTTTCGGTTGTCCTATGAACTACAGAAAGAACATCAGCCCCGTATCTACATGTTTAATGGCAAATTTCGTCGAAAGATGTTGCGTCTGGAGAAAGTGAAAAAACGTTTATTTGATGATTTGCTGGAGAAAATTGGTGAATTGCATTCTGAAAACGCTGCGTTAGAGTGACTCGATTCGTGCAGCGAAAGCAGACGAGCACATCGAGGCACTTTAGACACGAGCGCTATCTGGCAGTGACCTTCGAAAACGGAGGAAGGCGCGTGCCTGTCTCGGAGGCGATTAAGTGTAGAATGCAAAGTTACGGGCAGGTGCCACCCCCGAGTCGTCTTAGGAAAACGTTGGAAACACTAGCGTTTTTGTGTATAGTGTTTCATTGTCAGCGCATCGTGATAAACGCTGCGGTCCTTACACTTACTCATGTAAGCCTTTTCCAGTTTAAAAGAACGCATGAAAATATTGATGTGTTGTTAGGGTGCCTCAGATTTGTGCAATAACTGTTTTTATTTGACCATCACACGAGTATGAATGCTGAAACCTAAGTAGTATTGGTGGGCGCTGTGGATGGAGTTCGAGTTTGGCCGTTTGAAATATCGTTTTGACAGACAAACAGACAAACGTACAGACAGGCAGGCCAAATAGTTTGCGTCGAAGTATCCCAAGAAAGTCTGCCATCATAAACAACACTATCTCCCGCTAAAGGGAACCATGTGTTCATGTGAAGCAGCGAGATCTAACGCTTACACTGGTGCAGGCTTAAACGCTTGGGCTCATCGCGGCGTTGCACAGGAATGTTTTTTACTAGAATATGCCGATCACTGCAAATAAGCAATGAGAGGCAGAAGAGCAAGGTGGGACACGGAGACCCACATTCTGCGTTTAGTTAGTGCGTACACTGCAAACTTTTATTATTCAACACCGCACATGATAACTCCCACCGGCACTACCTTGAAGGTCAAGATCAAGTACCTATACATGCGAGGTGGCCGGTGAATCGTTCAGCAGCGCGAGTAGCCGGTTTCTCTCAACAACAAACTCACTAGCAGATCCTGCCTGCGACGGTGTTGCGAGGCGATAGAAGGGGAGAAGAGGAAAGGAGGGAGATGGGGCACGTAAGCGTAGTGCGCGGTGTGAACGCCACGAGATCGGGTGCCTAGAAGAGAGAGCGGGTAGCGACTATAGACTAGCAAACGCTGTGTGCGTCGGTATTGCTAGGAGAAAGAGGGTAAGGGCAGGAGAGGTGGAAGAAGACACGCATGCACAGTAAGAATAGTCACACCACACGCCGGATCTATCTTGACTCTAAGACGCTTCGCATCTGAAAAACAATCACAGCATATCCACGAAGTGAATGATGAAGAGTGGGCGAAGCGTCGGAGGCTTTTATCACTAAACCATGGATTGTCTATTCCCCTGTATGTCTGCCATCCTTGAAATGAATAGACGCATGGATGGATGCTTCACCCGACTCATATCTCACTCCATGGTCATGCTGTGAAAGCCACTAACGCCATCTAGTTCTATTACCGAGGACATTAGAGAGCCTATAGGACCACTTTTGGTAAGTAAAGCGGAGACATCTCAAAATGTGCGCAAAAAACTCAGCCAAAATCACCGGGCAACCCGGCACGCTGCTACCAGCTTCCACAAATTTAGCCTAATTGTTTTGTGCGCCACTATTTTATAGCAAACCGTACAATCCCTTCCCACTACTCATGATCTGCAAGATTATTAGTCACTTGCAGTGTACCTTCAAAGGCCCTTTTTCAGGCTAAAACGTTATTAGGGCAGAAGCCTTCGATACATCAGGCGTGAAATGCTGGTAGCATCCAGCGTCGGATTTTTTGTGCCACCTGGGGCTTTGATGTAGCTAATGGTTCATGTTGATGCCGACGTTGGACGACACTGATGTTTGCATCTCACACGTGATGCATCTACTGTTTCGTGTTGAAGCCGACGCTTCACGCCCCCGACGGACGCATTGGACGCTTGATGCATTTACTGTTTTCCCCGCAGAGGCGTCTGCGCAAGCAGCCGTTTGGTGTGTAGCAACACCACGGAGCCGAGATAATGGGGAGGTTTCGACTCCTCCCACGCCTAGCCGTGTGTAGCTTCGCCGTGTCCGGGGAAAAGGGAATCCTGGGGGCTGAGCCGACACCGGGTTGATGGACCTTTAAGACCCCCCGGCAGAGGCAACACACCCCTTTGGCCCCGGCTTCACGTAGACTGCAGCCCTAGGCTGATCCATCCAGGGGAAGTTGGCAGTCGCCTTTCCCTATCTCCCTCTCCACTCAGATCTCCGCCTTTTTTCTCCCTTTTATACTTCCTTGTCCTCTCTTTTTTTCCATTTACTTCGTCTTTTTTTCTGGCGGCAAGGGTTAACCTGGTGTATATATCCAACTTTGGGTAGATATATTAGGTTATAGCGGCCATGTACAGCTGGCGCCTACGTTTCCAACGCGTATCGTAGTGTCCCATTGTAGGGCTTCAAGGTGGGTGGCCAGCATGGCCGCCGAATCAATAACATATTTCATCGCATCCTCTAACCCTTTCCAAACTGATCGCTCTCGAACAGGTGGTGGACCAATGCAACCTTTGAACTGCTGCTCAGGAAGAAAGACTACTTTACGAAATAATATATTATTCACTGTCAGAGTACAGAAAAGAAAGCGAATAATACATCACCTTTCCTTGCATCAAAATGCCTCAAGAAAATGCTGGGCATAGGTTACAAGGCCAACAAGATTGCCAGTGGTCACCTGCTCCTTGAATTGAAAGATCATGTAATATACGAAACACTATGCAACTTGGCTGCATTCGGTGACCATCCAATCACCATTACCCCACACCATACATTAACACTACAAAGGGCGTCGTATCTGACGGCGACCTAATTGAACTATCCGAGGACGAATTGCTAGAAGGCTCGAAAGATGAGAATGTCATCCATGTACAGCGCAGTAAAATACGAAAAGACAAACAAGAAACTTCTACCAAACACATTACACTTACTTTTGGCTCCACAGCACTTTTTACTGAAATAACAACAGGCTACCTCAAGCTACAAGTGAGGCCTTACATTCCGAACCCTCAGCGCTGCTTCGAGTGCCAGCGGTTTCGTCATGGCACTCAGAGCTGCCGAGAACTGCTTACATGCACTAAACTAGGCAACAGAGAACATTCTGCAGACGATGACTGTCAACTCAACTGCGTCGTGCCACCTGTGATGGAGGCCATCCAGCATATTCCAGGTGCTGCGTGGCCTGGAAGAAAGAAAAAGACATCATCATCACTAAACTCCAACTAAACATCACCTTTCACGAAGCGAGACAGCGTCTTTCCCCGCATTATACAGAGAACACACCGTATGCCGAAGTGGTGCGAGGGCGCACGCCACCACTACAGTTTTTGACGATGCCTCGGACCACGCCTGGCGTGCCGAAGCAAACGCCACAAGCCCACACGGCCGGAGCAACCTCGGCTGCCACGCCCTCTCTGAACCCGGCCCCATCGAAGGCCCCTGGAAACCCTGGCAGCAGCCAGGGTACCAAAGAGGTCACCTCGACCTCCAGCCCGGTCGGGATGAATGCTTCATCCGTCGCGACGAAGCCTACCATGAAAACAGGGCTGTCTGGTGCCTCCCCTGAGGCGATGGACATCTCTGGTGCGTCGGCGCACACTGCGCCAAAGGAGCGGCGACGCCTCCTCGAGCGCTGAAAGAAACACAAAACAGTAATTATAGTAATTAACCCTGTCAAATTTATTTATTTATTTTATTTTAATGCATACTGCAGACTTTGACAGGTCCATGCAGGTGAGCATGGTAAAAGCAGCAAGTCATGTTGGGCACTCAAGTCACGTAGAAAAGGAAAAAGGAAAGAATTCAACATACAAGTGCAGGTTTACACACCCAACACACTGTTTACACACAGTAAATCAACCAAAGTGAATCTTTAAACAGAGTCTTTTAGAAGGTTCCATTCTTCCACTGTTCTTGGAAAAAAAGAAAATTTCAATGCACCTGTCCGTGCAAAATAAGGTGTTAGGGTTCCGGGGTGATGGTGTCTCGTATGCCTTGTCGATATGGGTTTCAGGTACTGTGTAGGGTCAAGTGCTGTTTTTCTTTGAAGAAGTTGGGAAAGAAAATTAAGCCTAAATGTCTTCCGTCGTGACTCAAGGAGCTCAATGCCATTAGCTCTAATTAACTCAGAAGGTGAATCAGTGTGACGAAACTTGGAGTATATATACCTTACAGCTTTTCTTTGGATTCTTCTAGTTTATTGACGTTTTTCTGTGAGAACGGGTCCCATTATATGCATGCATAATCTAACTTTGGTCGGATTATTGATTGGTAGGCCAGGAGTTTGACATCAGGAGGAGCGTTTTTTATTTGTGTCGTAAGAAAGACAGTTTACGGAAGGCGGAAGCGGAGATTTTATCAATATGTTGATTCCAAGATAATTTACTTTTGAGTGTTACTCCTAAATAATTGAACTCAGAAACTTGCTGTAGAGGTGACTCATTTAATGTATAAGTATACTGAAGTGGATTTTTCTTCCGGGTTATACGTATGCATACAGTTTTATCTAAGTTCAAAGCCATCCCCCAGCGATTGCACCATTGGAAAACTATAAACAAACTGTGATTAGGGTCATGTTGATTTTCTGGGCAAGTCATTTTCTTATACAAGACACAATCGTCTGCGAACAGACGAATTTGCACAGATGAACATACCACACTTACAATGTCATTTATATACAGCAGGAAAAGTAGGGGTCCCAAGACACTCCTCTGCGGTACTCCAGAGGTGACAGGAAGACAACCCGATCGCTGATCCCCAATTTCTACATACTGAATTCGGTGTTTTAAATAATCAATAACCCAGAAAACTAAGATGCGAGGAAGACCAATATTGTTCAATTTTAGTATTAGTCTGTCATGAGCAACCCTGTCGAACGCTTTACTAAAATCCAAGAATATCGCATCGGTTTGACCGTTCTTATCTAGAGTAGATGCAAAGGAATGAGATATAGTGAGCAGTTGAGTCACAGTTGAAAACCCTTTTCTGAAATCATGTTGAGAATCAGTTAAGACAGCATTTTTTTCAAGATATTCGGTGATATGTTGCGTGAATATATGCTCAATTAGTTTACAGCATGCTGATGTTAAGGATATTGGACGATAATTTTCAAAAAGCAAGCGGTTACCTTTTTTTAAATGCCGGTGCAACTCGGGCTGCCTTCCAGTCGCTAGGGAGCTTTGAAGATATCAAAGATACACGGAATATAATCACAAGAGTCGCTTCTTTTGAGAATACACGGAATATAATCACAAATAGGTCGCTTCTTTTGAGACACCAGCCACATCCATTTCGTACACTTAGCACTTTTTTACTACAAATATGGAGACAAAAATTGTACAATGGAAAGTCAGAGAACTACTTCGAAACCTCTGGGATGTCCAAGAACTCTTACACACACATTCTCCAAATGTGCTATGTGTACAGAAAACACACATAAAATCCAAGAATACAAATTTTATGCGCAATATATTATCTTCCGAAGGCACAGAGATGATGCTGTTGCGTCATCTGGTGGTGTAGTCATTATTGTTAATCGAGGAGTAGCATGTACTCATCTACCGCTACTAACGTCTCTAGAGGCAGTGGCTGTGCGAGCAGTTCTACTGATTAAGCTCGTCACCATCTGCTCTCTATACATACCACCGCAACAACGCCTGAAAAAAAATGAATCGCAGTCTTTAATCGATGAGTTACCAGAACCTTATCTGGTTTTGGGGGACCTGAATGCCCACAGCAGTTCATGGGGCGACTGTCGATGTAATGCACGAGGTCATACCATCGAACAGTTCTTCCTTTCATCAGGTGCTCGTCTGTTGAATAGGAATGAGGCAAGGTATAACCTTCCCAACAAAACTTACTCCTCCAGTGACCTCAGTATCGTATTTCCTCACTTGTACCATTACCCTAATGAAAAAGTATAAATAATCCCTACGGATTACAGTCTACTTCTACGGAAACAATCTACGGAAACAATCTATTTCGGATGTATTGAGTTTCTCTATCGAAGACATTTGATGATTACTTTGAAATGCTTTTCAGGATTTCTTCATTACAAGGCAATGCGAACATGTGCTTATAACATAAAGGTAGGCACTCTTCAACATGATATGGTGTTGTTATGGCACAACGCAGCCATCACATTTCCAGCTTCCAGTTTTAGATATAGTCGACCTGTTTGAAAACTTTACCCACTGTACAAACTACACCTTTAAATCAGTAAATTATTCTGAATGAAGAAAACGCGATTATTATATGAGCAAAAAGAGCACATGCATACAAAAAAGATAAGTGCAAGCAACAGGAGTGCAAATGGCATATTCAGGCTGTAGGAGGAATCTTGTGGAACTGGTAGTTATGAGTACTAATGCATCAACAGCAAACAAATAATTTCAAAAAAGCACAGCTACCTACTTTTTTATTTATAAGGGCTAAAACAGTAAGCGGCAGTCCCCTCACTGGCAGTTCCCCCACTGGCCAAAAGCAAAAAAATTAATAGCTTCGTTAGCCATAAAATAAGGTGATTTCACACAAACATGCAACTATAGCTGACACAAACGAGCGCTTAAACAACTTTAAAAAGAAGCCCTCAAGCACAAACCCTAATGAGCCCTTTGCAGCTACACGAGCCACCAACAGCCGCTACTCTGAAGCATGCATGCTTCTGCAACATCCTCTAAAAGAAGGCAGCGCGCCAATAGCCAGCATGCGTCACACCAAACGCTGGTGCAAAAGCATAAAAAACGAGAACTCAGGACACTATGTCAAGTGGAAGTCACTAGAGTGCCATGAGAAAAGCATGCAAACAACCTGTTACTTTCAAGGCTTTGCCTTTGTTTTCCTAAGCATGGATGAGTAATATCAATATTCCTCGAACCAGGATGCAAATGGCAACTATCGGCACCCTTGTTCAACAATTATCGCAATTGCGAATTGAGATTTGAAGTTACCTCTTTTGAATTCAATCTCACTTACCTCTACAAAACAAAACGCTGGTTGAAGCAAATGTGAGTGCTCCCAAGAGTGAAGCGTGTTTTGTGCTGTTAGTAGTCACAAGATAAACTAAGCACTCAGAGCGAACCATGTAAACAGGCCGTCTAGTTATAGCTCTAAAAACAGCACGTGCCAGCACTCGCAACTGTGTCTTTATGTCCATGTAACTGACATTGCAATAATGCATTCTGAATAAATAAAGTATTAACAGCTCAGTGTGAGCTGGCCGCGTCTTTCCGGAAAATAAAGTAGAATCTGTCCATCCTCCATTCGTCTCACATACATGTGCACACCTAGTTAAATTACTACACAATCAGATGGGTTTATCAATATTGAGGAAACAATCATATTGTGTTCGATTGACTCAAGCATTTCATAATATTAAACAGCACTTCAAGCAATAACTTTATATTCGGCAGCACGACCAGTCCCACCACGTAGATTGCATTGCCGAGCATCGGTTCCCTTTTGGAAGTTTGTGAATACTTGTTAGTCCTCAGTGTCCTTGCCTCAGACTCTTTTTTAAACACTTTCTCTCTGACTGCGCAGCGTCATGTCTTCTTACTTCTTCAAAGACTGAGTTCCTATTGCCTAAATAAAGCAGTAATAGGGGCTAGCTTGTACATGAAACATCACCCTGTGTATTTTTTTCTGATGCGTGTATTAGTCTGCAGCGCATCAGAAACATGATGACCGATGGCACTACTTGAAATGGAACACTTCTCTGGCGGACCGAACCACTTCTGCGTTTTACCTGTCTCTGTTCGCACATTTGAACAGTGCCCTGCATAAGTTTGCGAAAAAAAATATCTGGAAATAATTCACACTCACCCAAGAAATATATTTTGTCTTTTGGCCTCCCTCACACTTGTGGCTCAGTGCAATGACCGAGTCTGGTGGGTCAACTTTTTCTCTTCTTTTTCACCTACAGTTTCATCTCTTTCATCTTTTTCACCTATGGTTTTAACGCTTCATAAAAGCAATATATTGCATAATCGGTTCTCAAGTTGGCACCTTGCAGTGTCCCCTGGCAGTGTAGTGGCCTCCCTCCACATGGCATGGCGCCTTGAGCTCTCAATTGTCACAGCTCACACATATCTCAATGCACAAGCGTTTGTACGCCTACTCAATATGTAGCTGAAAGGCCAGAAATACAAGGAAGGGGGGTAAGAGTCAAGGTTTCTTAACATGCCCTCCTATGAATTTTTTCCCGGGACATTCTCATGAAAGTATCTGAGGCACCATTTCTTTGAATAGAGATGACTTTACTGGGTTGCAGTCACTATATGAAGGTCTGATAATGAAAGGTTGTAACCAGAGCACCAATTATGCAACACATTGCTGTTAAGGAGCATTGAAACTATGTGTGGAAAAGATCATCAACTGGAGCGCGACTTATGCAACATATTGCTGTTAAAGAGCATTGAAATCATGTGCGAAAAAGATCATCATATTTTAACAGACTTGGAAGTCTACTCACCAGACTTGTCAGACTTGCATTGAGCCGTGAGTCTGAGTCCACGTGTAAGGCCTAAAAAATATATTTCATCGGTGAGTGTGAATAATTCACAGATTTTTTTTAACCTATGCAGCGTGCTGCTCAATATAAGCACGCAGAGACAGGGTAAATGCAGAAGTGGTTCAGTTGATGAGGCATCGTGTTATGATGCAGAAGAGTGCTTTAGTTGTCAAGAGAAGTAATACATTGTTAAGTACCACCATCGATCATTCTACATCGCTGCCAAAAAACACTCACCAGAAAAAAAATTATAAACACAGTGTGATGTTTTGCATATCAAAGAGCTCCTAATGCCACCTTATTAGGGCATCAGTCATTCAGTCTATGATGATGCTGTGCAGTCACTGAGGAGGTGTTTCGAAAGAGTCTCACACAGTGACACTGAGGAGTAACAAGTATTCAAGCTGCAGCAGGGGAGCCCCTGGTCAACACTGCAGTTTACATAGAAAGACTAGTCGGGCTGGTTATGAAATCATTGCTTGAAGGGTTGAATATCCTGGAGTGCCTAATTTTTGTGCTTGTGATGAGCAATACTTGATTGCTTCACCATTATTGGTAAACCCACTTGAGTTGTTTAGAGGTTTAACTAGCCATTCATTGAGAATAAATTATTGCATTGTCAGTTATATAGACACTTTTAACAGCTGCTACTTTTTGGACATAAGGGCGCAGTCAAGAGTGCTGGTGCGTGCTTTTTGGATAAATATGACTACAAAGCTCTTTTACGTGGTGTGCTCTCAGCACTTTCTATTCGTTGAGACTACTAACAGCAAAAAACGCATTCATTCTCAGCAGCAATCACATTGACTTTAACCAATGTTTTGTTTTGTGAGATTGAATCTGATTTGTTAGGTGCTAATGTTTGTATATCATTCCCGTTTGCTCCTATTTAATGCATTGCTTCAGGCTTGTAACAATGCTCTGAGCTCAGACTTTATATTCGGACCCCGACTGGCATTTGCTGGTCTGCTAAAACTGGGGTGCAACCGCCAAAATACTATTTTGAAGCAATTTTGGAGCAGAAAACCTACATTTGGAGCACTAAATTCCAATTTCGGAGCAGGTTATGGAACAAAAAACAATGTTATATAGACGAGGCGAACTTGGAGCAGTATAAAAAAGAAGGCTTACATTTAGAGACAAAACATGTATAAACAATTCAATATAACCTAAATGGTGTAGTGTGACCATACTATATACTACTACATCATGAATGTAGTGCTTTGAACCTCCTCGCTAAAGAACCATTGATGGAGTCCATATGACCGTTTTTCGCACCTGTTAAATTGTTTGACAAACTTTGAAAATTTAAATATCAATCTGCCAAGATTGTGAATTTGGGAGACTCGTAAAATAGTGGTGGTGAAAAAAAAACAGGCGCACAGTTTAGTTTGTTTCTATAGGGAAACATAAATGTCACACACTGCTTCAAATGATTGCTAGTAGCTTATTTAGACGTCAGTGATTACTCTGGTACTCAGAGTTGAACGCTGTACGAATACATAATAACCTGAGCAAAATGTGAAGTGTCCCAGTATCGCGAACAGCCCATGTAAATATTAACACGCTTCTTCGTGGGGCACCGGTTTAGTGCGGCAAAGTTGACTCAAGCAGCCTCAGAACCAATGTCAACAATTTTTTAACCGCTCCCCCCTCCCCCCTCTTTATCACCGCGGGGCTATGTGCCGCTTCGGCTACGTTGCAAGGCGCGTTCGACCAGAAAAAGTAACAACGGTGCGTACCTGTCGACCCTGCGACGGTACCAGATAACTATCACCACGACCGTGGCAAGAACGACGCAGTTTCAACACAGAAATGTTTATGTGACACTGCTAAGGTAATCAACGCCGGCATTCGCAGCACGTCGAGCTTGTTCGAACTTTAATAAGCCATAGCCGCGTTTTCTGGCAAGAAAACTTACACTTTCTGCGAAGCGTTGATTGCTACATCAGCACATTTTTGTTTTGAATTTCCGTCGTCCCCCCGATACGTATCTGTGGCGGTTAGCGGACCGATGGGCATGCAGTGTTGTTACTTTATCTTGTCGATCACGTCTCACGAGCATAGCGTTGGTGGCTAGATTATTTTAAGTATATTCTAGGCACTGTAACTCGGGTCTGCGCGCTTTGACTGATGGCGCAAAGCTGCAGGTGGCCGACATGGCTTGCATTGCTCAGAGAAATTAGAACACCTGAAAAAAAATTGAGGCTGGCTCGGCATTTTGGCGCCAGCGTGGTTAAACTTTAACAATTTTACGGGTTTGGCGCAGCTCAGTGCAGCAATCGGGAATCGCATCAAATTGACGCAATTGGCTCCGCTGTTGCACCCCTGCTAAAAGTACCTGAAATTAAACTGTTCAAGCTTTAGCAGCGCATTTTGGGGGCTGTTAAGTCAGCCATTTAAGTATACCCGGTTACTGCCTCCTAATAAGGGGTTGTGACAATAAGTTTTCTGGATCATGTAACCACATTGCCATTATTGAATAAGGCAGGTCTGCGAAGGTATGTAAGCTCTGCGTTATTTCAGAGCACTGTGTCGCTTAGAGAAGACCAGGCAAGTCCCATACTTCCACAAATTTTTGACCCTATTGTAATCATTTTTGAGCATGTATCAATGATAACGACCACATGTTCATACTAATTTGTTCAGAGTCTTATGTTTCATTGACAGAACCAAAATATAATTTATTTACAAAAATTTTCATTTTTTTACTCCTGTACAAGATTTTATACAAGTTCTGCACACTTTTTTAGATCAAATAATTGCTATTCTAAAGCATCAAGTTCAGTTCAGTACACCACCAAGTGTTGCTTGAGTATGTGCTCAAACAATCAGCATGATATTTTTTGCCATTAAAATTATTATACTGACATAACAAAGAAACGCCATTTCGAGGAGATGGAGTTTAATTTATGCAATAAAAATTGCACACTTTTTTGTGCCAACCTATTTTTTTACTGTGCCAACTTATATATTTCACAGTGTCTGACTTTAGTACATGCCTAAAAAATACTTGTTGCACGGCTTTTTCTTTTCTCTAAAAATGCTAAACTTCATGCTTTTTGTCAAGTTACAAAGAAAAGAAGCTACAAATATACCAACTGTGAAAGGGCCATTTGCTTTCAAGTCGCTTTTTCCAGTTGAATAAAAAAAGATACGCAGGATGAGTAGCAACACCTAAATATCTTAAGCAAGTACCATTCACTCTCTTTTGGGATATTTAAAACATGCGCCAAGAACTAAGCAAGCCCCCCCCCCCCCCCCGCTTTCCTGCCATTTCTGCAGTTTCCTTCACTTTCTTTGTCTAGTAACGCAACGAGGTTGCACAATCATAGTGAATGCATGCATAATAATTGATGTGTATTAGTTTCGTGGGAAACACATGTGGCTTTACCACCACCTTCTTAATTTTTGATGTGAGACCAAGCAAGAACCCCCCCCCCCCTTCAATATCTCGTCACTTCCACCATAGTGGGAGAACTTGCTCAGGATTGCACGATACATGAAAATTGTAGAAAAAAATCTGCTCTCATAATCAGTAAACAATGAAAAAGTATTTTTTTCTAAATTTTTCTAGCCCTGCTTTCTTCATACACAAAATTATTAAGATAACCCTTGCAAATATCATTTCTGCAAACCATTTGGCAATAGAATATGCTGCCCGCTGATATTGTGCGCTGCTCTTTTGTCAAACTCATGAGCAGAATTCAGAACCTATATGAACACCTTGTTTACTGTACAATGTGCATATTTCTTGCTCTTACTTGCTCTTTACATACATTTTCTTTCCTCCCGTTTTTGTGTATTCAAGTTCAACACATTCCTGCATGGGCCCGAGAAGGGGCCTGCAGTATTCTAAAGTGATATAAAAATAAGCTACTTTGAAATTCACATAAACTTTATTCCCTGCACTGACAGAAACACATAGTTTCAGCCCTCTTCAAGAAGCATGAAGTTGGCAGACTTGTCAAGTAATCTGCTCATTAAAAACATCAAGCCATAGAAAGCTAAGTTTCTTAACAGTGCACACGTGCCTTATAGCTTCTTTTGGAAGCATGTGAAGCCCTGTCAAGGTGAAGCATCCTTGGGAACGACTGTGGTAGCGGCTTAAAAGTGGTAATAATGGTTTGGTTGCAGCAATGACTGAAGCGAAATGAAGGCCGTGGTGGTTGTGGCAGCAGCTGCAGTGTTTGTGCCGAAGTTGGCTGACCTGGAGGATATGACTGAAACTTAAGGGGTGACAGATAATAGGTACCTAAAAATCATGAAAAAGAATGTTCACTACATTAGAGAAATTCACAACTTAGTGTGACGAACAGCTGAGCTTGTTGGTAGATATTCATGTTGGACTTCTGTGAACATAATAAGTGAAAAGCTTTGCAAGTAACGGTAATGTTTTGGTAGTCCTTAAATACACAACTTAACTCACAGGCTAAAAAAGTGATAAATAGATGCAATATCAATGTATTATAGCCACCAATAGACTAGGTACTAGGTGAGGTATGCGCCGTCGTGCTGAGAAATAATGAGAAGGGACAAGAAGCTGGACTGACATTTGTTTCGTAAACACACCAAAAAGTTTCTTAATTACCTTGCAGGCGCATAGTAAAAAGTTCTTTTTAGCTTCGGCCATACCTACATAGGGCAGATGGGCCAGTGTTAACCAGAGAATAATGAAATATAAGCGAGCACAAACCACAGGCTCACCGAAAATTCTATTTTTAAATTGTCGAATGTGTGTTGAAAGCACAGGCCGACCAAAAAAAATGTGAAGCTCACTGAATCACAACATGTACTTGCACATATGGCTCATTCAGATTCTCATTTATGGCCCAATCCGAGTTTGACTGACTCGGCTTGTGAGAGCGTTTGCCGACCTGTGGCTGAGAGGGGTTCTGAAGTCTGCCATTCCTTTCCTTCAAAGCGCCTATTTGTTCTCAATCCACTCTTTCAATTGTAATAATTTTCATCTCTTTCTGGAGGAGGCTCAATCAAACAAGCTTCTAATTGCCAGCGCCATCCTTCAGGGCTCTTTTTCTTTCTTGAATTGCTGGCTTCTGTGACTTTTTTTGGAGGGGTGGAGGGGTGTCTTGTGAGTGTATATATAAACCCAAAATATTATGACTCATTATACATGCTCTAAATGCCATAAAATTCAGAGTAAGCACTGTTAACAGAGCAAGCACTTCTCCAATTTCTTCAAGAGGTGTAAATAAGCGTCCTGTGCTCCTCTACCACCATTCTCACTGTTTATTTGCCGAGTGAGGGCGAAATAAAGCCGTCTATGCATGGGCATTTAAGAAAGTGCTTAAGTAGAAACACAGATGTGCATTTTTTTCTTCTCAGTGATTCTTCTGCTTCCACATTAAATATTGACCAATGACTGAGCAAGGGCCCACTTTTCAACATTTGTTGAATTATCATTCACTCTCCAGAAGCACTTGCTGAGAATTTTTTGGCAAACACAGCATACTAGGAAGTCTGTACTTTCCAGTAACAAATACCTCAAAACTAGAGTTGCAGTATTTGCCTTACTTAAGTCATCTATTACTTCATAGGTAGCCATGAATATTCACGTGTCACATATCTTACTGCCTGCTCTGTTGCTGACTGCAATAGCTGCATGTTCTTCTTAATTTTCCACTAAGCACTTGTTGCACATCATATTTGCAGACTGATGTTTATGCACTGATTTACCCACACCAATTTGTGCAAATCATTACAAAATTAACGGCTTCATGAACAAAACAAACATACAGTCAGCAAGAGTGTAACTTGAGACGCTTGCGGATGTCTTCAGAGATACATTTTAGCTCATAAAACACGAGGCCTATATTTTTCAAAATCAAAATGGCCCCCGAATAAAAAGCAATAAAAGTTTCTTGATGCAACGCATATTTGTTGTACGATTTCTTTATAGTGCCTGTCTATCTAATGAGGCCACAGTTCTCAGTTCTTGACGCAAAGCGCCCATGTAAGCATGCCTTGGATAAGTGTGAAGTGTGTGCTATAATTCAATTTCGAGGTGTTGAGCACTGCAGTGCAGCTGAGATTCATCAAATATTGAGCAATGTGTACAGCACGAATTTCAATACATGACAGCAAGTCACTGCAATAGTGTAGGAAATTAGAAGCATGATGCACAGTGTTTATAATGCAGCCTGACTAGGAATCAAGCAAGTGTAAAACAATGATCTTGTTGACTAAATGGATCAGATAATTCAGGGAAATAGGGGGGTCAGAGTTTTTGGGCTGAGTAATTCTTTTCCCAAAATATTCCAGTCAGCTCAATAATGCACAAATGGTATACCATGATTGGACACAGAGAGAGACTCCAGTGCTGCAAACTGCGTGCAAAGTCAGTTCCTAAAATGCTGACTGGTCATTAAAAACGGTAAACGGGTGCCATTTTGCCATTTCTCTAGCACTACCATGATGTACTCCAAAACTGAAGAAATGAAGGTGCAATACAACCAGTCCAAGCAATCCGATGAGCGCAAATGAGTTCAAGTGAACCTTCTCCAAGAATAAAAGAATGGCTGCTGTGTTTGGAGAGAGAAATAGTGGTGTTTCCTTGGTAAAATAGGTGAAGCATAAACTCACAAAGACTCATGAGATTCGCCATCGGCATCGGCTTCTAGCTCAAGATATCCATTGCACGCTGTTTTGCTGGAAAAGGCCAGGCCGTAGACAAAGCTTTTCTTTCAATTGCGTTGCAATCTAGTCACTTGCACAATCATAGCAGGCTGTTCAGCTGTCGAGAACAGCGCGAAACGGGAAAAAATTTTCAGATTTCCTTGGAACAAAGATAGTAAATTGAAGTGGATATTGTGAAAATACATGGTGATTGGTATAGCCTTTGGATGCCTAGCATCAAATGGGTAATATTTAAGTCCCACAGGGATGATTTCATTTGACATATACGGTACTTATGTACAAGTGCTCCCAGCAAAGATTCGTGGCCGGTTGACAACGTGCCATCAACATGTTCGCATGTCAAAAGAGAATCTAAGGAGCCAAGACTGAAGTACAAAAGTAATTTGGATGTGTTGTTTTCATCAGCACAACCACAATTACTATCAACACAGCTACGACAAGCACACGGCATTTGCCCTAAACCGCACGGCCGCCATGCAACGTGCTGCCAGCTCTGAGCTTGATTCAGAAAATAGCAAGACAGAGCAGCCAACAGCCGCACGACATCATGTTAGGGGTTGTACCGTGGAATCCATTGCACCAATTGCAGCAATGTATACACAATCAGTAGTGGTTAAGAAGGCGACGACCTCACACCAGTTGGAGAAGATGGTGTGTCAGTAACGCTATGTAGACAAGAAAAGGTGCTCCCACTTTTCCTCTTATAGAACAGGTATACACTTTGTTGCTAGTGATTTCAGCTGTTCCTCCAAGCAATTATTTCGTAGTAGTCAATTTATTCATACCTAATGTGGTGCACATGCGAGCGGAACAGGTAACTAGGCTTAACAAACATGGTGCCTGACTGTGAAGTGAGGGTCGCCTAGACCATCTTGTTCACCAACGCGATGCAATGCAGAAACGCCTAAGAAGCTCGGCTTTACTAAAAAAAAGTTACCGCGGACAGATTTCGCTTTCGAAGCTTCTTCAGCACAGCATGCTAGTCGATGTCATTCACGAACGTTTGAACATTTTGCCAGGCCGTCACCGCTGAACACATAATTTTAGTAACACATGATACCCTTTGCACACGGTGAACATTGATACAAGATACTGTATACCTAACAATCTGAGACAGGGACAGTGTGGTGCAACTGAAAATGCAAAAACAGCTGAGCGCCCTCATTGAAGCAAAGACGCAAAAATAAGTGCATTACACGGTGATGTGCGTTAATATGCAAGTGTGACATTATTTGAAAGACGTGACAACCAAGGCCACGCCATTTAAAAAAACACGTAAGTGTGATAGCACATACAGTCGGTTCTTTGCCACTTCAAATGACGATATTATTTGGCAATGACAACACATGCGCCTCTTTCGTGGTCAGTCGTAGGTGCAGCCGTGCTATTGTGTGCTAGAAATTCGCAGCATACGCGTTGGGTCACGATGAAGAAAGCGAGTGACACCGATAAACGCCAATACCCAAGCAGTGATACACCACACGGAGAGCCATTGAAATGATCGCTGGCGCAGACTTCGCGCATGCCATGAGCCCTTGCAAGTTTATGCCTCACTTATTCATGGGACATGGCATGACCCTCACTGCAGCATTGTAGGTCTAACTCTCAAATGCCTACAGAGCGCAATTAGGAATAGGCAGAGATGTTGTCATAAGACACTGTCTTTTTCTTTCAAGACAACATGGCACCACAGAGGAAGCAGTGGGAAGCTTTCAGTCACCCATCACCATACAGACTCGACTTAGCTATCTCTGATTGCCATATCTTGGCTAACATAAAATGCTGGCTAGGAGGCCTGTGCTTTCACCCAGTCCTGTTTTCCACTCTGCTGCTTGCTGCAAACTCGCCTACTGAAATTCTAGGTGGAGAGTGAAGGAAGTTGCAAGGCAGGCAGTTCTGATGAAGCCCTTGATCAACATTTGTTGTGCTGAATACTAAATCACCGAGACTTTTACGCTACTTAGTCACAAATGTGGTTACTTCTGTTCTTCTATTAGTTCTGTTCTTCTGTTTTTTAGTAAGAATCATCCTGGCAAAACTGACGTATTTGCGTGTGTTGCCAGTATTGTTATTATTACTTTTGTACTATTCTTCTTTCTTGTAATTCTACTGCAGCTTGGGCTATGCTAGCCGGCAGTATTGTGAATTAAATAAATGAGTGGGTGCTACACACTGACAAATGTCGGAATCAAAATAGCAAACATGTAGCTGGTATATGTAGCTGGTATATGTACCAAAACGTTTCAAATGAAGCAGTCTTCATTTTTGCTCTGTTTACTACTTCGCGACTGAACAGAACTTGAAAAAAAATGTAACCTAAGATGAATGACCCTTGCCTAGCCAATTAGCGCAAATGTACTTGAATAAGCGACTGTTGTATAGACATGCGGCTTGAGAAACCAACCAGGACATTGGAAGTTAGCATTTTGTATAAGTTGTTAAAATCACTTTTACTATTAAAGCACATTTACCTTCCAAGTTATGATGTTTCCTTTCACAGCCACTCAGGTAGAAAAGAACGTGTTGCACGGCGAGTCGTTTTTTTTCTCCATCTGCACGAGGTCAGTAAATATAGTTTAACCAGAGAACACGTAAAGTTGGAGAGCAGGCTACTATAAATAACCACACACAATTGAAAACTTAGACTGTGTGACTATTACACGCGAACAATAAGTAAGTACGATGTAATGCAGGTTGGTCGTCAGTAATAGCGACATCGACTTGTTCATATAGTAATAACTCTACCGGTGTCACACCGGACATTTTCAGCGCCATCAGGGCCGACCCGAATGCCGTTTTTGATCTCGATCAGCGGTGGCAGGTACAACTTATGTCGCAATGCAGCCGCACGTATTAGAGGCATTTTAGTCCAGATTGGTCATGATCGCGATCGAAAGATCCCATGGGACACGAGCGCGTGATATCAGGTGCAGCACGCCAACATACACAACACAGGTATAAAATGTGGCACATGAAAAATAAAACACACACACTCAAACATGTTTTAGTTGTGCCTTCCTTTGTTCGTGTAAACGCACGCCAGCGAAAACGTCATGGAAAATAAAATCACACTCACCTCGAAGAAGGTGGTCATCCTTGTGAAAACTGCTCTTCTTGATGTTCTTCTTCGGCTCACTTCGCCGATAAAGGCCCTTTTTGCCATATCGGCAGCGCTCAGCCAAATGAAGCTCTTTTCGAGGTTGTCCACAATGGCGCGGTAACCACCTCCGCAAACAGCGAACGTGACTTTTGGTGCACCCCGCATTTCAAATAAACTTTCACGGTTTTACTGAACCACATCTGTTTTACACCTGCCGCACAGTTCAAAGAGGCATAGAGGCTGCACACAGAAAATGTATGAACCCGGTAGCACAAGACTAGCAGCAAAACCCATCGCACAATCCGCAAGCGCCATATTGACTACTAATGACTCCGAAATGTGGTAGTCTTGGCCGCTTGTATTCAACCGACTCTCGCGAAGTTCACATGAAAAAAAAACTTGAAGCTGTCGAAAAATAAAAAAACTCATTCACAGAATTTCAAATTCATGAACTCACGTTTTTTGCACGTGTAAAAAACATGTATTAAGTTTGATTAGTCTCAATCGTTTTTTTTTCATGCTACTAAAAATTGTATTTTGGCTTCCGTATGCGGCTGTCAGTTGTAGTTGACCTAGGTCTTGTACACATTCAGTCGCGCAAAAATGCAAATGGCAGCTAAGCATTCTGTGGTGATCCCCTTGATTCTCATCCACGCAGTAACAAACTAGACGTACCTAAAGCGGAAAGCGTGTGAAAAAAAAAGCTTTTTTGAACTTCACTAAGCTTCCCAGCTGTATATTGTTCAGCAGCATGCCGTGACGGCATACATTAACTGGCGTACATAAGCATACATAATCGCCAAAGAAAGCGACCAGTACACCCAACTTCAAAGAGACTAACACAGAAAAAAGCACAGCAAAGATAAAAGTCATCCATGTTATTCTAGATTAACAACGAAAGCATAAAGCGCAGATCTGCGAGATGTTGTTTTTTTCCGTTCAATACACGGGGTAGTGGTAGAGATATTCTTGTCTGGGCCCCGTAATTAGTGTGTGGTGTTTTCTAGAATTTTTTCACGAGCCGTAAGTGTTACGTAGATGAGTAGTCGTCTGACCTTACTATATCTGTAAGCAATAATATATTTTATAGGTCGTATATGCATATGTCAGAACTCAGCGTAAATAATACTGTAAGAACAACTGAGCTGTGTAGAAAAATGATCTTTGGCTAAGTTGTAAATCATGCGTAAAGCTCTTTTTCGAATAACGTGGAGTTTCTTTGAAGTGCTGCGAGTAGAAAGAACAATTAAAACGTGAGACAGCTTATTGCACGAGACTGGCCTGCACATCCCCCAGCAACTTTACTGTGCACGAAACACCTAGGCTTTTATATGGATGGCACAATGTTTATGTTTTTCAAGCTGATGCCAGTCATTTATTCCTGTCATAGCACATGTTTACCTCGTGGCCGAATAGTGACGCCTCTTGTATTAGCCAAAATAATGTCTGGTGTACTTTCCCCAGTCCTGTTTCAATTTTACTAACTGAAAAATTCTATGAAGATTACGATACTACCTAACGCAAATTCTACGTTCAGCTTCTTGTTGAAACAACGCTAACTGCAGCCACATGCACTCCGCAGTTGTAGAAACGTAACATTATTTCGCTACAAGTTGCCACTAAAACTGCCAGTGCTCAAGCTTCACGTACACCACTATGTGCGTTGAAGGCGCCGCGAACTAAGCGGAACGCCTGCAGCCACTTTACGAGAATCGAAGCCTGCCGCACTGCATGCGCACAAACTTCGACCATAAATAACGAAAGCGGGGGGTGGGGAGACAGCCTGCGTGAATGAGGAAGACAACGAGGCTGCAGTCGCTCTTGATATCTACATACTCCACGTTTACTCTCTTGTCTTCGATCTATTGGTTACGCTTCTAACGCAGACAGCGACCTAGAGCACACACCTAGATATCAGCTCTCAAACACTACTGTATTATTGGTGCCCTAAGTGCATGGTCATCGGCAAGATTCTCTCTTGGGAGGTGCAAATGGTTGGTATACGGCGAAAGCACTGGCGTAGCTTGGGTGGGTGCAAGTGCTGGTGAGGCTTGAGGCGAACAACTACCCCACTTGTTTCCCTTACCGACGCCCATGCATAATTGTTCAAAACAAAATGAGTAATAGATACTGACAATCTTGTTATTAATAGGTTGAACAAGGAACGACCCAGTATGCTTCTCTATGTGACTTCTAGCTGGCGTAGGATCCAGTGTTTCTCATGAGTGCTATATATTATCAACATACTGATGTCGAAGCGACAGACAACAATTCACAAGTTGAAAGACTCCATTGCCATCATGTTATGAAAATTCAAGCTTGGCAGAAAGTATTCCTTGCTTTTGTTTTATAAGTGTAAGACTTCCTTACAAAAATAAAAAAGCCTAACACTAGGCACTTCTCTTCAGTTCCATGGAGAATGAATTCTGTCTGCAGTTACAGTACACCAACCTTTTTTTGAAACCATGCTTGCATGGCACTGGAAGAATACGTCCCTCAATTAAATGACAGAGACATTTTCTAATGACGTTTTCTAGGCCTTTAGAGCTGTTCAGTTGGAATGATCTGGTACATGAATGCATACGACAAGCTGCTTTCAAGGGTTCACATAAAGGCATGCAAAACAAAGCGTGGAGAATTATTTCCGCTTGTCCACCTTCTGAGGGATAAACACAGCCGAGTATCACAGACAAGTATTCTTGTGCCACAAAACACTCTCATCAATCATTTCAAGCAATACGTGGAAACTCAAAATTAAAAAATTGAGCTCCTTTTGTTTGCAAGACGTAAGTATCGTTACAAACACCTGTCCGATGGGGATGATGCTGTACATGCAAGCGTAAAAAAAGCCATTTTCAAAGGTTCAGATGGAAGTGCACAAAACAAAGCGTTGAGAATTATTTCTATTGTAATCCTTCTCATTGATACCACAGCCACGTATCAGGAACATGAAAGCTTTTGCCATTGAACACTCTTGTGAACCATTTCAAGCAATGCGTGGAAGCTCAATACAACAACATGAGCCACTCTTGTTTGCAAGACATGAGTGTCATGACTACTAGCTTTTCAGTTGGAATGATGTGGTACATGAATGCGTTCAACGAGCCGTTTTCAGGGGTTCAGATAGAAGCACACAAAGCAAAGCGTGTAGAATCATTTCTTCTTGTCCACCTTCTCAGTAATAAACACAGCCAGTATCACAGACAAGAATTTTTGTGCCGCAAAAACACTCTCATCAACCATTTCACGCAATACGTCGAAACTCAAGTTTAAAAATTGAGCCCCTTTTGTTCGCAAGACATGATTACCGTTACAAATAGGTGTCCAAAGGGGATGATGCTGTACATGCAAGTATACAACAAGCCGTTTTTAAAGGTTCAGTTAGAAGTGCACAAAAGAAAGAGTGGAGAAATATTTGCTATTGTGCACCTTCACTGGGATCGCACAGCCACTTATTAGGAACAAGAAAGCTTGTGTCACTAAACACTCTTGTCAACCATTTCAAGCAATGCATGGGAGCTCAAAACAACTTGAGCCACTCTTGTTTGCAAGACATGAGTACCATGACCATTAGCTGTTCAGTTGAAATGATGCGTACAACAAGCTGTTTTCAAAGGTTCAGATGGAAGCACACGAAACAAAATCTTGAAAACTATTTGCTCTTATTCAGCTTGTGAGCAATAAACACAGTCAAGTACATTTCACGAGCAAGCAAGCTTGTGCCACCCAAACGCCCATTTATCTATTAAAAGTAATGCGTTGAAACTTAAACTGAATATTTGAATTATTCCTATTTTAGACTTGAGCACCATGAGAAATACTCACTTGGCCAGTGGTGAAGATTCTTTCTTGCATACGTACAACAAGCTGTTTTTAAAGGCTCAGATGGAAGCACAAAAACGAAATTTTGATAAATATTTGCTGTTATTCCGGTTCTGGGGAATAAACACAGCCAAGTATCGTTCACAAGTGAGCAAGCTTGTGCCAAGTCAACGAAACCCTCATATCGACAATTTCGAGCGATGCATGGAAAATTGATCTGATGTAGTTTTGTTTCCACACACAACACCAGTACTACAAAACCTTTTAGGTGTTTTTATGGGATTATTTGGTACCTGTGTTGATTACTACTTTATTTGAATCTTTCAGTGTGTGTGTTTAGACCACAGAGCGCAGTTGCTATGTCAGAACAGAGACGCTTGCTGCTTGACTGTGTCGCGTGCACTTGCGCCTCGAGGCACAGGCCATAGCTGTGCCTCGAGGTCCAAGCTGCATAGAGCTCATTCGCACTCTTCCTTGGTAGTCCTGCATGACCCCTTGTGCTTTGTTCCTTGGTGCAATGACAGAGTATGTGAGCGAGACTTGGTCTATTTCGTCTGAATCTAAGGATGAATTGTCTTTTATCTTTTTGTGTATTCTTTATATAATAGGACATTACTCAATCACTATTTACCGTTAGATATTTCTAATAGAAAGATTAGTCATTGCACAAATACAACATTTAAAATATAGTTTTTTTCATAAACTGCACAACATTATTTGTGCAAATAACACGTGTACAGTTAAGATGATCAAATTAAATGAAGGTGCTTTTGTAATTATCTGATATACTTATTTGTTATACTTTAGCACATATTTGCATCTCGTGATATGTATTACTTAATATTGGTTATTTCTTGAGGTTGTGTACAGCAAACTAATGGAACTGAAAAACTAAGTATTTTTGGCCCTTCAATGCCCAAAAAAAAAACAAAAATGTTATGCATGCCTAGGTATTTGGTCTAATAAGTTTATTCGCGTCCTACTTTGACTATAAGGGTTGACATTGAGCCCTAAGCAAGTCGTATTTGTGGCCCCCATTCAGCCCCATTAGCTCCTATATTGTGCTAGATGGGACCTACATACCAAACCCATAATCCCTACATAACTCCTACATACCCTATATGTCCTGCCCAGGTCCTATCCAGCTCCTACATACCACCATGTAGGTCCTGTTAGGCCTATATACCCCATGTGGTTTCTGTATAGTTCCAGTAATAATTCCTGTAACTCCTGTATTGAAGCATACAGATCCTGTATGGAAATATATAGGTTTTTTTTTCAGTAGGCTAGTATCTCTTTACTCGATCCTATGCACAGTATACTCACTCAAACAGCATGTCGTAGTTTGCTGAGTGCCAGGACACCGCGACATAGAAGGGAACGAATTAACGGACCACTTGGTTGCATCTGCCCAAAACAATGCTTCTACAAATACATCCATAGCTGTCCCTGCGCTTGATCTGAAGCCCTTCCTTCGACAGAAGCTCAGGTCATGTTGGCAGCGGCTATGGGCTAGACAAACACAAAACAAATTACATTTAATGAAACAGATAATTGGATATTGGCCGCCGGTATCCAAATCACGCTACACGCAAGTAACGCCCACCAGAAATAGGACACGCACACACAGCCCACATGCATATTTGTTGACTGGTGGTGGGCAACCCACATGTGAGAGATGTGGCGAACCACTCACAGTTTTTCATATACTTGTTCCATGCAATGAGCTATACTTTTTAAGAAAAAATCACTTTTTAGTACCCTACCGACAACTACTTCCATTACGTCCAGTCATGTTCATCGATAGATATCCTCTTCTTAAGCTTGAATGCTGCTCATGTTTTTAAAGATATAGATAGCTTTTACTGCGTATTCCGAGGTGATCCGTAGCATGTCCTCTGTACAGAGGTCGAGGCTGTGGTGGTTTCAATAAAAACAGCACCTGCCTCGCTGCCCTTGGGCTCAAGGGTATCATTCACGAGGCATTCGTGCTACTCTCATTTCCTCATTGTAGTTTAATCACCACGAACACTGTCTTTTACTTCCTCTACACACATTTCACGTCACTTCCGTCAATTTAAAATACTTGTATGTTTTAATCCACCTCAGGGTGCGGAATTTTCGGGCCTCTTTACAGCCACGAAACATTATCATAGTTCATGTCTTGTACGTAATGCATCAAATCATGCACCCTTGCCATTTTATCAACATCTTCCATGGCGCTCTTTGGGCAAGTATGGCCCTTCCTTCATTCAAACTCATATATTATCAACATCATGCATTTACTGTTTCGTGTAGAAGCCACCCATGAACACATTATCCACTTGATGCAACTACTCCTTCGTGTAGACGCCGACACCGGGTCATATTTTCGAGGATGAAACAAATTCTGGCGTACAGGTAGTGCGGGCCACACTATGACGCAATAGCGTGGCATTGTCGACTGGCAACATTGTGTTTGGCAGGCGAAGGAGTGCTGGTGGCATGTAGGGGGTCAAAAAGCTGCCACAACCCTAAAACAGGTGGTCATATAGTCCCTTGAATTATACTGGATATTGTGCTAAGCACGGACTAGGAGATGGCCCTGCAGCTGATGACTGCCGGTGACACCCGCGGTGCGCTGCTGTGCAACTAGGTGTGTTTGCGTTTAATATTTGCGCTCCGCAAGCGCTGCGAATCTTTCAGGAGGCCGAGCCACGCGAGGCAAACTTTTATATTTTGTATTTTTGGAGTGCTTTTTTTTACAAAAGGCTTTATTGTTAAAGAACTACTCGATTGCTTTCACAGTATTGTCACTTCGAAACACCAAATGATCATTTCGTGACATACAATTCCTCATCAGCTACCACCTGCAAAAAAAAAAAACGATCCCACGTAACTTGGGAATAAATGCTGTGCAAAGTATGTGGATGAATGGCGACTCTGTTGTAATTTTTTATTAAGCGAAACATTCCGAAGTGGCGCTAAATATATGCAAGAAATTGGATGGCCAACACTGGAACCAGAATAGGCGTTTCATGAACATTAGGCTCTTCTTGCAAAGTATTTCATTTGGCGTGGCTTTGTGGTCGAATACTTGATTTCCACGCTGAGTGCTTGGCTTCGATTGTTCGGCTTGAACACAAACGTTTATTATTTGCACGCTAGGTCAACGTTGCCAATGCCAGCTTTTTCTTAACGCTTAAGCGGGAAAAAAGGATATGTGGCGAGAAACAATTGATGGCGTAAGTGGCGGGATTATGAAATTATTCAAGTCAGGACCAGCGAGTCATAATCTTCAAACCTTCTTACCCGCTCAAATTAATTTTGGTCTACTCTAAGTTTAGGGACTGACCGAGAGGGCACCCAGACATAGGTGATTTCATTGACAGACAGACAGACAGACAGACAAACAGACAGACAGACAGGCAGGCAGGCAGACAGACAGCGCAAAGCGCGCGTAATGCATAATTCTCAGCGCAAAACGCGCGTGCAGTTTTTGAGAAGCTTCCAGACTTTAGTAGATTATTTCGATAAGATCACGCCCACTATGCAAACTGTACTGGAACCTACGCCACCACCAGCGATAACGCTAGAACATTCGATGGCAAGAGTATAAATGCCGACGCACTTCGCCGCTTGTCAGTTGTTGATCGATGGCCGACGCTCCGTTCGCCGCTGTCAGTCCAAGACTGCTACTGCAGTCCGACTTTCCGCTTACCGGGCATAGGTTCGCCCAAATAAACAGTTAAATCCCAACAGAAAGTCTCCTGTCTTCGGCCACGTCATGACCCCGTGGCAATATGATACTCAATACCTTTTTTGAAAGGGAGTCCGACGTTTAAATAGAGAAAAAAGTGTGTGCCTTGTATTTTAAACGGTATTTTCAACATTTTAGATAAAGATTGATATTTGAAATTATGCTTAAATGGCAATTTCGTTGACGACATTATTCACCTTAGTCAGAAAAGATAGTTCGATGCAGTCACTCTCAAAATGCCTTTCTCACACGAGAGCCTTCGGCGTCAGCCTTCTCTCTGCCCTCCTGATCCTACTTTTCTATTCAAAAAACCGCGCTGGATCCCTTGAAGCGAAGAACAAGCGCCTATTTTTTTGTTTGACCGTTAACTTCTTCGACACAGCGGCGCAAAACATGTCATTTCTTTGCAATGCCGCTTAGCTTTTAACATCTCAGGATGATGCAGTCTACATCTGGCATCGTCAAACTTCACACTATAACATATTATAGCTGTTACACACTGGTTTTACACATGGCGAGGTTCTGGCAGCAAAAAAAACGAAAGGAAGTTCGCGCGTTCGTGCACCCACTCAACACCCAATGCCACTTGTGGCATCTGAGTGGCGTCATAACGTGCGAAACCACCCTCTCTCGTACGGAATTCGCGCGCTCAGCACACTAGTCAGTAGTACTTTTTGACCCTATACATATAGGCTTCCTAAAAACACATACACACAGCGCCATCTATAAAGCATCTCATAAACTAAAGGTGGCTACATCTTTCTACTGCTGCTACTACTACTACCCAAGACGTAAGGAGGTTCGCACCTAAAAATGAAACTGCAGTATGTATGAGTTTACTGCCAGGCTCACCAAACGCGCACCGTTTGTGGTTGCTTTATGGTAAATCGTTTGTGTTACGTGCAAGTTTTATATCGGCAAGTGCCGCAATATACCACAAATTTTCAGTGTTTCACTTCGTCAAATGACCATCGGACATGGTCATTTTGCTGAGCATGTTTGTTGAAGTGGAAATATCTAAGCACCACTCTTGTAACCACTGGTGTTCTTCTCGATTCGTTTGAATAATTTATTTTAGTATGATGGGTTTGGTCGAAACAATCAGCTGCGTATAGCTCGGCTTTACATGGTGATCAATGTAGTCATGTCATTGTATTAAAACTGACGGGAATCCCCTAACTTCAAACCAGGGTTACCGGATTTACTCATTCCATTCATTCTGCGCACGGCCTTGTGAAACCGACCTTGTGAGGGACGGCACCGCCCGCTAGGCAATATGGCGGCGCCCACGTTAGAAACTTATCTAATGCGACTCGCACTCGCCCGTAACTCTATGCTAGCACCACTAGGTGTTCACTTTGCGGCACACACATGGTATTGCGCACACATAGGAGGGTGGTAACATAGGCGGTGCGCAACGTTTACACAACTCCACAAACAAATCAAGCATACACGAAAACGTACAAATGGAAACAGCAAACGGAAAAGCAAGTGAACACCAGCGCTGCTTCGCATATCCACCTGATTTTTTTTTGTGGTAGATGGTGCAATTTTTTAACCCTCACTTCATACTTTTGCCTAGTTTTTCACCATGAAGCTTTACTCATCGTAGACACAGCTGAGTGACGCTAAACATTGATCCCCGAATCGTCTTCGCACTGGAAACACCAGTTGAATGATTCTCTCTACAGCTGTTCGGCCAATATCTGCCAGGTCGACGACGACGTTGAAGTAACCGAGAGAAGAGCTACTAATGAAGCTCTTGGATATGTGTTTTGCCCTCAAGTACAACATATTTGACAGCGTGAAAGCGTGTAATTTTGAGCCCAAGCTTCATAAGTCGTTTGACAAAATAAGCAACTACAGACCAAAATTCGTCGTTCCTTTACTCGCATGAATGCCTTAATAATGATAACAGGACGACCATAGTTTTGTATTACAGCACTATAATCGCAGTAATGAAGTTTTGGTACTACCAAAAGTGAAATGAACAAGTCGTCTCTACTTCCATTTATTATTGCGATAGTGAATATATGGACGCTTTCAGCTTGATTTTGCCGCCGGCGCTGTACTCATTGACCCTATATATAAATATATATATATATATATATATATATATATATATATATATATATATATATATATATATATATATATATATATATATGGAATATGGCACAACGGGAGCGTTGTCAACAAAGATAAATATATTTATTTTCCTACAGTTTCGGGAGGGGTCCTCCCTTCATCAGGGGATGAATTATACTGACATGAGCTTCCAAACTTCATTGCTGCCGCGTCTCTCTCGCCTTGAAAGACGTTTGCGAGAGTGAGAGGGAACTAGAAAAAGGAAAAAAAACAAAAAAGGGGGAGAAAAAAGACGAAAAAGAAAGAAAAGAAAGAAAGTAAAAAAGAGGAAGAACCACTGTCAACACTGAGAACGAAGCCAACTGTCCGTCTACATCCACATACGGTTCATATCACGTGCTGTTCAGTTCTTGACGTGTGTCGGGCCACCCAAGATTGTCGCCGCGTTCCGGGAGGGTCCGTGACGGCGTGCGTAAAGAAAGGGGTTTCCCCGCAATAGGTCATTCGGCGGGCAGCGGGGGGCGTGCGTAAAGGAAAGGTTTCACGTTAATGGGTGGGTCGGCTATTTACCTTTAATCTTCGTCCGTTTCCCTTCAATGGTCATGAAGTGGTAGGCGAACGTAAACACTTTGTATGTGCATGTGGGAAAAAAACACACACACAAGAAAGGACAGTGTACACGTACGAGTCAGTCAGAAAAAAGCATGGTCTCCAGCTATCAATCTTTGTCACCAATTTTCTCCTGGCTTACTTCTCGGAGGCAGTTGAGTTTTCCGGGGTCTTCGTTGATGCCGGCTACTAATGTACGAAATTTGAAAATAAAATATGTTTCACGCTGTTCGCGCTCGCGTCTGTTTGAGAAACCGGAATGCAAAAGAGTTACGCTGATATTTTCAAAACTGTGGTTTGGCAGGCGCAGATGTCTAGATAAAGGTAGCTTCGGCAGTGAAGTGGCGTGGTACCGGTGATTATTGAACCGCTGCGGTTCAATAATCACCGTCGCCGCCTAAAGAAAGTTATCACACCCGCCTTGAACCGAGCCCTTCGAGTCGCCGACGCGGGAACTGCCGTGATTATTGGCATTGCTGTTCTTTTCACCGTTATAGAAAATTGCCCTCGTGAAGTAATTCTAGTCATAAATTTTCTAACCGCTCACTCGGCCCTTATAGATTGTTCAGCCGGCTGTCTTGACCTTGAAACGCCTGTACTTTCTTATCTGACCAACCTACCCCAAATTCGCCTTTGCTGCATTGATTTCTCACGCCTTCCGCCTAACTGTGTCACACATATCGACCTCTTCTCTACACCACCTGTATTTGATGGTGATAACATGGTGGCCCCAATTCATGCCGTGATGCTTACGCATGGCGTCGCTGTTCCGCACACAATTTCGACAATTGTTGAAAACCGCACATGCCTTCATATTGTCAATTTCGCCCTCACTGCCGAAATTTTTCCACAAGGTATCTCCTTGGCCGAAATACTGTTCTACAAGACCATACGGTTGAGCCCTTCAGAGTGGATGATTGCTGCACCACAGACCATGAACCAACTCTATCACGTTCATCGGGCGTCGACGTTTACCCCAAGGTACTATCACACCTTGCTCCTGATCAAGCAGAAGCCCTTCGTCACGTCCTGGAGTCCTATAGTGACATTTTCGACTTTGCCAGCACGGCTTTAAGCCGAACAAGTGTTGTTACTCATCGCATCAATACTGGTGACACGAGTCCCATTCACCGACGTTCATACCGTGCTTCCGCGTCCGAGTGCACAGCCATACAACACGAAGTCGAAAAGATGCTTGCAAAAGACATAATCAAGCCCTCTTGTCACCCCTGGGCTTCTCCTGTCGTCCCTAACCGAAAGAAGAATGTAATATTGTGCTTTTGTGTAGATTATAGGCATCTCAACAAAATTACGAAGAAAGATGTTTACCCGTTGCCTAGAATCAACAATACCTTAGACTGCCCTTACGGTGATACGTATTTTTTCTTTATCGACCTTCGATCTGGCTATTGGCAGATCGCTGCGGACGAGATGGTCTGTGAGAAGACCTCATTCGTCACTCCTGACGGGCTTTATCACTTCAGAGTTATGCCCTTTGGTCTCTGTAATGCGCCGGTCACATTCGAAAGAATTATGAACTCATTGCTCCAAGGTTTTAAATGGTCAACCTGCTTATGTTATTTAGACGACGTTATCGTTTTCTCGCCCACATTCGACTCCCATCTCAAGCGTTTATCGGTGATTCTTGAAGTTTTTCGTCGAGCCAGACTTCCGCTGAACTCGTCGAAATGTCACTTTGCTCGTCGTCAAATAACAGTACTGGCCACATTGTCGATGTCGCAGGAGTCCGCCCGGATCCCGAGAAAATTCGCGCCGTCATGGACTTTCCTGTTCCGAAGTCAACAAAGGACGTTCGCAGTTTCGTGGGCTTGTGCTCCTTCTTTCGATGGTTTGTTAAGGATTTCGCCTTCATTGCACGCCCACTCACAAACCTCCTGAAAAAGAACACCCCGTTTTTCTGGGGCGCTGATCAAGCCTCATCTTTTTTTCAGCTCACGACGCTCCTTACAACACCGATGATTTTAGCTCATTTCGATCCATAAGCTCCAACCGAGGTTCGAACTGACGCTACTGGGCATGACATTGGGGCAATACTATTGCAACACCAACGCGGACATGACTGTGTTATAACATACGCAAGCCGACTGCTATCTACAGCCGAGCGCAACTATTCAATGACGGAGCGTTAGTGTCTCGTTCTTGTGTGGGCAGTCGCCACGTTTCGCCCATACTTATACGGGCGTCCATTCCGGGTAGTCACCGACCACCACGCACTCTGCTGGCTGGCCTCACTCAAGGATGCCACAGGACGCCTCGCTCGTCGGTCCCTGCTATTACAAGAATACACGTTCACCGTAACGTAGAAAACAGGGCGGTCACATCCAAATGCGCATTGTTTCTCACGCTACCCTGTGGAAAAGTCTGCCCATACTGACGCCTTTCCAGACCTTCTGATTGTGACGCAGCTACTCAACCTTAGCCACGAACATACCGGGATGCTTCTCTGCGAACCATCATTGACAAGCTTGAGTTAATGCCTCGCGATGCATCTCTACAAATGTTCCTGGTAAAAGACGGCATCCTGTATCGCCGTAACCTCGATCCACATGGCCATGACCTGCTCCCCGTCATACCAGCACATCTTCGTGCGACTGTTCTCAACCAACTTCATGACACTCCTTTGGCGGGCCACTTGGGCGTCTCTCGCACATACGACCGTGTACGTCGTCGTTTCTTTTGGCCTGGTGTTGCCCGCTCTGTTCGACGCTACGTCACCGCTTGTGAGCCCTGCCAGCGCCGAAAAAAGCCATCTTCTCTACCAGCTGGATTCCTTCAGCCGATCGACATTCCCAATGAACCTTTTTTTCAAGTTGGCCTCGATCTGCATGACCCATTCCCGATTTCCAGCTCAGGCAACAAATGGATCGCTGTCGCCACTGACTATGCGACACTGTGTGCTATCACACGAGCACTTCTGACGAGTTGCGCAACCGATGTGACGGACTTTTCGGTATATGATATTATTTCAGTACACAGAGCTCCACGCCAACTTTTCACTGACCGGGGCCGGACCTTCCTATCAGTTGTCGTTAATGAAATCCTGCGCTCTTGTTCTGCCAAGCACAAGCTTGCCACTTCGTACCATGCGCAAACGAACGGTCTTATGGAGCGCCTCAACTGCACTATGACCGACATGCTTTCTTAATACGTAGCGGCCGACCACCAGGGCTGGAACGTTCATTTGCCATTTGTGACGTTCGCATATAATTCGTCACGTCAAGACACGGCCGGCTATTCACCATTCTATCTTCTAAACGGCCAAGAACCCGCCCTACTATTTGACACCTTGCTGCCCTCGGTCACTGAGATCATTGCGCGAGCCGACCACGCACGCCAACTCGCCCGCAGCCGCCTGCAGGCCTCACAGGAGCACCAAAGACCGCTCTACGATTCCATCAATGAAACGTCCACTTTTCACCGGGTTCCCTTGTCCTCCTCTGGTCCCCCAATCGGCGTGTCGGGCTTTCTCAAAAATTGCTGTCACGCTACACTGGACCATACCGAGTCGTTCGCCAGGTGACTGACGTTACATACGAAATCGTTCCAGCTGATTCAACGTCATCATCGCCACCTTCGAGTGACATCGTGCAAGTTGCTCGACTTCTACGGTTCACTCGACTTCTACGGATCACCCTCCTTCTACGGCATCCGAGTTGCTCAAGCACCAAGACGGTGCTTCTACCGCCAGGGGGTTATGATACACAACAGCCGGCACTGCCTGGCTGCAAGAAAGAGAAAGACGACGCTGGTGGCTGGTTGATGAACTGTCGCCATCTTGTTCGCCGAGCATGGTGCATTGTATTTAATTTTTAAATAAGTAGCCCGCAAGAATATATTATGGATTATTTGTTCCAGCAGTTTACAGTATGTTGATAACAACAAAATTTGTCTATAGTTGCGCACCATCTACTTATTGCCAGCCTTGTGAACAGGAAATACCTTGGTGCAGTTCCAGAGTAGTAATAAAGTAGATGACTCAAGACACTTCGAAAAATGGCTCATAAATACCGAGAGGTTCATTCATAATAACGCTTCAAGAACATACTAGGTGTACCATGTGGCACTGTACTTTTCATCATATCAATATTGAGTATAACGTTTCGATCGCCCGCAGAAGTATTAGGCATGCTTGGAAGAGATGGTGTGAAGGCTTGTTGAGAAATATAAGTCTGCACTCATCATCATAAGTCAACATCAATTTAAAATAGTCGGGAAGTGGTTCAGAATTGCTAAGATTATCACAGCATTGCTTATCTAAATAATAAATGAGGAAGGACAGCTCTGCCTTGGGTGATTGATGGCTTCCCAAAACTTTGATGGCTTGTCTTTCATGAACGACGACAAGATATTATAAATTAGAAACTTTTCGTGCTTGACACAGCAGGTTTTAGTGATAATTGTGGGTTTGCACTAATCATCACAATTCAACACAAATTTTAAATAGTTAAAATAGTCAACAAGTGGTTTAAATATGCTGAGGTTATAAGAGCATTGTTTATGCGAAGTAATAGGTGCGGAAGGAAAGCTCTGACTTGGGTGATTGATGGCTTCCTAAATCTTTGATGGCTTGTCGCTCATGAATGACGACAATGTATTAAAAAATGGAAACTTTTTACACTTGACATGCCAGATTTGACACCAATTCTCAATAGATGTAACAGGGACAATTTCAGGGAACTGGCTGATTAGGCGATTTGCGAAGACGCCTTATAGTACGAACTGAATGCATAATGTCGCGAGTGTACTAAGGATACTAGGAATTGAGATTTGTAGACATTGCTTGAATATAATCAGCCATACAGCAGCCAAACAAATCATGAAAGTGGTTCAGTAGCGCATCGACATAGTAGTGGCTGGTACTGCCTAAAAACTCATCAAAAAAGATGCAAGTATCTCAATTATGAAGTTATCAGCAGCTTGCTTGTATTTCGCAACAGTCGGGTGTAAAAGAAGATGAGGTACAGTCGCTAAGTTAACATGAGCTACTTTTTCCCTATGGTTTCACAGGCCTTCGATAATGTCACAATCATAACCATATTTTTTATTATACTCACTGATACAAAACGTAACCCTTTCGCCAAAAGGGTGAAGCACTGTATGCGATAACAACATATTCGAAGGTTTTACGAGGAAAACCTAGAAATTATAGAAGCAATAATATTTGTAGTAAACATGCAATTGCAAAGTGACCATGTTGCAAACATGCAATTGCAAAGTGACGGCCGCTGTAGGTGACCTAAAGAATGCTCGGGCGTAGTGATGGAAGTGATGAGGATTGCCTCCAGTGGGCAGCGCATGCTGATACTAAGAGCTATACGACGTGTGTCGACGCCGGTACCAGTTTGTTACGTGTATATAGAGCTCATTTATATGAGGACGGCTGCTCCAGGTACACTTTTGGGGCACCGTTTTCTTGTGCTTATATATATATATATATATATATATATATATATATATATATATATATATATATATATATATATATATACTGGGAGCTTGACCAAGTTAGAGGAATACGTAAGGGAGAACAGAACAGTCGGCCCGCAGCATGCTGTTGAAGGTTCCCATGGTCTCATTGCCGTTGACGTTTCTCTCACAATATACGAGCCGTCAAGGAAAGCGGTTCAGGCTTCCTTGCTCATGGATTGCAACAATGTGAGCGCGGGAACAGCTGCACACTCGGCGAGTGGGACTTCTGCCTCTTCAGTCTTCACCCCTGACAGTGTCGAAGGTCTGCGGCATACTATCACGCGATTTCGCGTCATGGTCAACGCCATGACAGCGACGAGCACCACCGTCTTACCCGCCATTCTTTCAGCATTGAGCGTCACTGACGCTATGCGGTACGTGGTCACTTCACACGACCTGGAGGCGAACACACCCGAGCCACACCGGAGAGCTGCGAGACGTCCTCACGCAGAACACTGCATGAGCACGCCTCGGCTACTGCGGAACACTGTATCATACAATAACGCAGAGGTGGCACGTGTAATGAGCGTGGAAGACTTATCGCTACCTCCGGGCGGCTTCGCGTTGAGACTATGTGCCTTTTCACAAGATGTCTCATCGTTGCGAACCGTCATCCATATACCGGAGATTCACGGCTTAGACAACCGCGCTGACGACTGGGTGGTAATCGTCAACGTGATAGCAGTGCGAGAGGCGTAAATCGAGCCCCAGAAATGGTCGGTGGCTGTAGAGCGCCTTCGAAATGGTGCCACGGCGTGGCATCGGTGCGAAGCCGTGCGGCAGCAGCGCTGGACAGACTGGAGCAGCAAGCTCATACCTGACTTCGGCCAGATTTTTTATGACACCAGCGAGTGCAACTCGGCCTTCATTGAAGACGAAGCTCAGGAGAGGTACCACCTCGATGCTGCAGTTGACTGCAGTTCCCTTCTTCATGCCTCAGGATCGGTGTTGGGTTTTGACAGAAATCCACCACATACGTAAATCCCAACTTCGCTGGTATTTGAAGCACCACCATACCAGCAATACGACCTGCCTCGGAATGAAAAAACGATCTATTCTGTCTGGTCTGAGCAACATACTCGGCTTCTGTTGAAAATACCATATGAACAGGAAGGCATTGAGCTACTTCGGAACACTGTATCATACAATAACGCAGAGGTGGCACGTGCAATGAGCGTGGAAGACTTATGGCTACCTCCGAAGCCATACTTTAATGCCACGGTTGCCATGGATCTTTTGGGCGCATTCGTCTGTCGACATATGCCTGTTAAAGCCTTACAAATATACATACGAAGAAAGCTACACGTCATCGCAAACGTCACACAACAAAGCCAAGGCTCGCTCCGTCGTCGTGGCCCACCAATGCGACCATAGTTCATTGCCATGCATTAGTGCTTCTGTGCTCCGAGGAATATAAAGCTCAACCGCATGAGTGGAAGAGGTCGTGGCATCTTAACATGCCTCGTATCGCTCATTAGACTATCTCGCTGCTGTCGGAAGCCTTCAGTGCGCCCGTCTGTCTTGTGACCAAGCAAGAACAGCCAATTTTGTCCACCAAAGACAAATAAGCCATCTTCCCATGCATTGTAGCAGCAGGCATGAGACCACTCTTTCATAGATTCCGAGACAAAGTTTCAGCCTACCAGCGTAGGTGGGACTGGCCGCAGCTATTCAAAGAGTGCCGCCTTTCAGAGACACTTCGGGCAGGTCTCCAGGGCCGACTGCTCCGATGAAGCCAACACAGCCCACCGGACACATCCGTGGCAAGTTTTCAGAAGACGTCGCGGTGTGGAATAGGGCGATCACAGTTACATAGACGATTTCAACTTTCAGAAAACACAGAGGGTGCTGTGGTGCGCCAAGAACTGCTTCAAGCAGAGACGCAGCGTGGCCGGGACCAACCACCGCGATTCAGCCAGTGGCAGCCACCAGAAGCATTGACGGCTGCTCAGTACGCTTCGCAGTCATGGGAGAGTGTCGTGATCAAGCAAAACACTGGGGCATCGGGTGCGCGGGGAGTTTGAGCAAGGAAGATGAAGACCAATGGAAGAATGGCATAGTCGGCCTGCAGCAATAAAGGTGCTGTCTCCGACTCTTTATTTGGTTTTTTGTTAGAATATATAAAAATATATATTGTTACGTCTACGAGAGGGTTTTATTCAGAGGCGACGTAACAGTCGACTCGAAGGCATAGAGTGAACGCGCACAGGACCTATTGCCTAACGGCGGACGTCCTCTTCTTCTGCCACCACCTTGTTCCCCGCTACACATATGCACATACCTAAATTACATATGTGGTAACAATTCCCTTTACACAGACGAAGCCGACTGGGCGAGTCAAACGGTCTCTCGAGGAATAAAGCGCTTCAAACGCACAACATGGGCACGTTCAGTTTTTGCAGACCGTCGGCCGTTCGATTGGAGACGCGCTATGCAATCATTGATATGGTCTATAATAAGATAAGGTCCCGCATAGTGCGCGAACAGTTTCTCGCTCAAACGACGTTTTCTAGTTGGTGTCTACAGCAACACTAGGTCGCCGCGATTGTAAGTCACGTGTCGGCGTCAGTGGTCAAAATCTGCCTTTGAGCAGTCTTGTGAAGCAAGAGTACGCAATTAAGCAAGGCGTCTGGCTTCCTCTGCCCGACAGATGATCTCGAATATGCAGGAATTATGCTGGTCCAAACATGGGAAGATTGTACTCAAAGTATGACGAGGCGGTCGAGCATATAGAAGAAAGAAAGGACTGTAGCCGGTAGTTTCATGCTGTGTGGTGTTGAATGCATAAGTGATAAAAGGTAGATTACTGTCCCAGCCCTTGCGATCTGATGCGGCATACATAAACATTTTGTTCGTGAGAGTTCTGTCCATTCGTTCAGTTAGACCATTCGTTTAGGGATAATATGGTGTAGAGTGTCAAACCTTGAAGCGCAGACACGAAGCATCTCTTCTACCACGTCTGCTGTGAATTGTCAGCCCCGGTCACTGGTTACAATTTTGAGACGTCCATGTCGTAGAATTACAAAACGTAGAATGAAAAAGGCACATCGGCTGCAGTTGCCGATGGTATGATAGCTATCTGGAAGTACCGTGTTAAATGATCGGTGCAGACGACTATCCAGCGATTTCCATCGGAAAACCGGGGAAAGGGCTCAAGAAGGTCAATGCCGATTTGCTCGAATGAAGTTCCAGGGGGCGGCACCGGATGTAATCGCCCATGAGAAGCACTTATTGGGTGCTTAAGACGTCGACACTCGTAACAGCTAGACCCGTATCGTTCCGTCTTCTGGCGCATTTTGGGCTAGTAAAGTCTTTCTTGAAGAAGGCAAAGAGTTTTCGCTGTGCCTAGATGACCGGATGTTGGGTCATCGTGCATAGCCTGCAAGACATAACGTGAAGACTTTCCAGAACCACCAGTGATATTGTGAGCCGGTGTTGGTGTACTTCTTCTAGTAAACTTTCCTGTATCGGATGCACAAGTGCGTAGACGATGATTTTGGTTTGGTAGCAAAAAATTGCTGTATAGCGCTTTCTCTTTGATGCTCATCCCTAAAGGTCTTGGTATCCGGAAATGGTTGATTGATTAATATGTCGGGTTTAACGTCCCAAAACACCATATGATTACGAGAGACGCCGTAGTGGTGGGATCCGAAAATTTCAACCACCTGGGGTTCTTTAACGTGCACCGAAATCTGAGCACTCGGGCCTACAACATTTCTGTCTCCATCGGAAATGCAGCCGCCGCAGCCGGGACTAGATCCCGCGACCGGCGGGTCAGCAGCGCAGTACCTTAGCCACTAGACCACCGCGGCGGGGCCAGGAAATGGTTGGTCCAGTGATGCGATGTAGGTGTCAAAGTTTTCTGCGTCACATTCCGTCATTGTAAGCGGTAGTCGCAAAAACCACTCTGCGTCAGCGGGCCGTCGGCTGCTTTTATAGGAAACCGTGAAGTAATATTCTTGTTGACGAAGTGCACAGCGCGCCACTTGATCAGATGGGTCAAGCAGATTGACCAACCAGCAGAGAAAAAGATGGTCTGTCACGATGGTAAATGGCCGTCCATACAGGTAGGACTGAAAGCGCTGCACTGCGAAGACTACTGCAAGAAATTCTTGCTCTGTGACAGTGTAGCTACGCTCGGACTTGCTGAGCGAGCGACTTGCATACGCTACGACGTGATCTTGGTTATCGAAGCGTTGAACCAGGACAGCACCTACACGAATACCGCCAGCGACAGTGTGATGTTCAGTGTGAGCCATAGGATAGAAGTGTCAAAGAGTCGGATGAGACGTCAAAAGAAACTTCAACTCCGAAAAAGCAGACTCACATTCCGGGGTTCAGTCAAACTGTGCACCTTTCTTTAGCAGGCACGTGAGCCGGTATGCGATATTGGCAAAGCCAGGAATGAATCGGCGAAAGTATGAACAAATGCCCAAATTGCTGCGCAGTTCTTTCACCGAGTGAGGTTGCAAGGCTGCAGCCGTCTTGGCGGGATCCGGTCGTGTTCCTACTTTTTCTACTAAGTGTCCAAGGACGAGTGTTTGGCGCCCTCTAAAACGACAATTCTTTGAGTAGAGCACCAAACGCGCTTTGATTAGGCAGTCCAGCACGAGGCTGAGGCATTTGTTGTGCGCATGAAAGGTGCGCCGAAGAATCACTACGTCGTCCAAGTAACGCGTACACACTTCCACTTCAATCGACGCAGAATGTTGTCCGTGAAGCGCTTAAAGCATTCAGGCGCGTTGCTGAGTCCAAACGGCACCACATTAAGTTCAAGTCCATCTAATGTTTTCTCTTGGTTACCGTTTTCTCTTGGCTTCCTCGTGCATTAGAATCTGCCACCAGTAGACTGACTATAAATCCACAGCCGAAAAGTAAGAGACCGATGATAGACATCCAATAGCATGATCAATCCGCGCGAGTGGGTATAGGTCTTCTTTAGTCATGGCGTTGAGACGGCGCTAGTAAACACAGAATTGCCATGTCCCATCCTTCTTCTTGACTAGAATTACTGAATTAGCCTACGGACTACACGATTCTTAAATTATAGTTTTCTTGAGCATTTTGCAAACCTGTTCAATAAACACTGCGCGTTCCGAAGGCGATGCACGATATGGGTTCTGTCGGAGATTTTTGTGAGATGTCGTGTAGATTTGGTGTTTTATAGTAGAAGCAGGGATTGACAGGGGATCGTGCTTAGTGAATCCAAATTACCGACATGTTTGCAAAGAATTCTCGCCAATTCATTACAGTCGTTGGCGCTGAGTGACTTGTCGTTAATCCCCACAAATCAATCAATGAGTGGCTTGTCAATCATAGCCATAAAGGTGATGTCCCTGGCGTGCAAATTTTCGCAATGGGTCTTTTCCGAAAATCGCTGCTCTCTGCAAGGATGGAAAGTGAGAATACTTGATGTTCAGGAATCTCTGCAAGTTTGAGACCCTCCGGTAGCACCGTAGGTTCTTTAGAGCAGTTCATCTTCCATTAACCAGTACACCCTTGCGCCACCGATAGCGTGCCGTAGGGTATTACAACTGCTTCTTTGCGCAACTGAGATGCGCGGGCTCCACGGTTGCCTTAAATGTTCTCTCGCTTGCAGGTGAATAGACAACAGGAATAAATTTTGCACACAATTGTGGCACAGTCGTCTCCACGGACACGCAAAGAGCACTTTCCTGTCTGGGCATCCTACTGCAAAACAAGCGTGATGCCAGTACGTTTTTTTTTGGCACTGATACACGCTGGAAACGCTGGTACACGCGTGTAATCAATGGCCCTTCGCTGGGCGCACTAGGAAAAAACTGTGTCGCACTGGTAGGGGCCCTGGCTCAACCGCTGTGCCGCTGGTGCGCACTGCTAAGCACTGGAATTTTCACTGGCAAGCACTGGTGAATACTGGAGCATGCACTGTTTCTACCAGCGCAGCTGCAGCGTGCATGTTATTGTAGCGTGTGCCGTAGTTCGTTTCGGTGTCATTGAATATAAAACGCTTGATTCGACGGCAGGGAGAGATGCTACCCTAGCAGATACCGAGCATACGTAATTTTTTAACAGATACCGAGCATGCGTAAGTGGTCTTACCCAGTGCCTGGCCCAGTGAGCATTAAACCTGTCATGCAAACTGCGTTACCGGCACTTCTTGCTTCGTGTACACACGACTTTAAAGTGTGAGAATAACTGTAAAGTATAGTTTGGACATCTATGAACCTAAATCAACTATTTTGTCTTGTGTAGATGTTTGCACAAGGAGCGCTGACGATCGAACGTCGCGCTTTCAGCTACGCAGGCTGTCACCGAAAGCTGCCGGCCGCACTTAGCCGGTACTTCTTCGACTGATATGTAACAACACGCAATTTTCAGTTGGTAATTTAGTACGCCTTCGTGAACTGACTCCCTGGCATACGTTTTCAGCGGATTGCACTTGTACTTTTATGGAAGTTTTTTTGTAATTGTCGGTATTGATATAACTGCATACATCTTTACACTGGCACGCCCGCTGTTTACTGCCAGCGGAGGCCAGAAAAACGGCTGTCGCTCGCCATCGCCGATCCGTAAATGCATATCTGGCATTGATTGGCCTTCCACTCACTTCAGGTACAATTTATTTAACAGTTAGAAATATTGCGAAGCTCAAATGCAGAAACTTCAAGCATCGCAACTCAGCTGCTTCGAAAGCAGCCTTACCCAGTGCCCCGTCCCAGCAAGGCCTATCGGGCCGCTGGCGTCGGTGTACCTGCTGCCGGCGTTCTTTACTTTAAGTAGGCATAATTTTGAAGTGTAAGATTGCCTATAAAGTACAGTTTAGACATCTCTGAGCCGAAATCGGCCATTTATCTGTGTGTTTTGTTCCCGCACAAGGGGCGGCGACGATCAAAGTGTCGCGCTTTCAGCAACGTAGACTGTCACCGAAAGCTTCCTTCTGAGCGCAGGAACCAGTACTTCTCTGACTCGTACGTAAGAACACGCAATTTTGAGTTGGCAATTTGGTACGCCTTAGTGAACTAAAATAATGGCACACTTTTTCAGCGGATTGTATTAGTCATTTCTTGGGCGGTTCCTTAGATGCAGGTATCAATATAACTGCAAATAAGTAATTTGGCACGCCAGATGTGTACTGCTACATCGTCGGGCGCGAAAAAAATACTCAATATTCACTCGTGTGCGTGGATATCTACCAAACAAGACATGTAAATCATCTGTACTTGTTGATCAGTAGCAAGTGCTAGAAATGACTATAAAAAGAAAAAAGACTATCGGCAGCAACGGCTGACAATCTGTGGCTGCTCCTCCAGTCAATTTAAAATTTTTCAGAGTTATGATGTAGATGCTTCAAAAAACTTTGCGCTCGTGCTAATATCTGCTCGTCATTCGGTGCTCGGAAGCCATTCGTCTCCGTCGAATCAAGACGCAATTGTTATTTGAAAAGGAATATTGTGTCATTCTTGACTGAGCGACTTGTTAACATGAGTTGAACGGCGCGTTCTTCCGGTAAATAGTCGTTTTACAACCCACCAAGCACGTTCTGGCGTTGCGTAGTGGGTAGCGTACTCGGTTGAAGATCAGGAGGTAGCGAGTTGAAATCACGACAAACAGTGGTTTGTTTCTTTTTTCAATAATTCTTTTTTATTTTTTATGAATGCGTGTTCTTTTACTTATATATTTATTTATTTATGGCGAATGGGTGCCCCCGTTTTATCCCTGGGAAGCCATTTGCGCACAGTGTAGTGGAATGCTGCCGTTCCAGCGTCCCAGTACCTGCGCTGGGAGTCACTGGTACCAGCGCCATACTGGGCCTATAATCAGGCATGGCACTGGACGCTGGTACCCAGGGGCGCTGGTTTTTGCAATAGTGCAAGTTTTCCATGAACGGTACTGGAATATCGAAGTCTACTGTATTTTTTCCTGTGCGGCAATCGACAGTGGCACCACACAGCCTAAAGAAATTGAGTCCGAGAATGACGTCATACGTAGTATGAGGAAGAACAGGAGACTCTGCAACAAATTTTTGGCACGCCAAACATTCACAGTGAAGACACAATTAGGTTGTAACACATCTCCACTCACTCCACGAAACGTATCAAGACGGTCCCAACAAAACATAACTTTTCGTCCAAGGAGGCGGGTGAAAACAAAACTCATCACTGACGCAGTTGAACCTGCGTCTACCAACACCATTATTGGTACACCATCAATTAGCACTCGAAACTTATTTTTAAACATGGAAGGCAAAAAAAGGTCTTTCTGTTGAAATCAAAGACTGTCCGGCAACTTCACCTCCAACGTCCGCGCCGACTAGTTTTCCGTAGGAGGCGAGGAGTGGCGGCGCCGACGAGACGGTGATTGGTTGACGCGAGGGGCAGGCGGTGCTGTCCCACTGCAGTCAGAGGCCAGAGATTGGTTTTGTAGCGGTTCTGGGATCTCGTAAGACGCACTTTCCGGGAATGTCGGTGCTCGTGTAATGCCAGAACGGTTATATCTCGGTGATCGGTCATAACTTGGCGGCTGCCGGTAGTTTCAATACCTGGCAATGTGGCCGTCGAAGTCACAGTTGTAGCAGATACTGGTAGAGGACGCTCGCAAAACCAATGCTGAGATTGCTCAGCTGTGAAGGGTCGGTCACGAGCTTGCTAAGCGGGGGCTGCCCACCTCTTTCAGGCAGGGCCGTGACGAAGGCGTTGGCCATATGGCCGGTCGGCCGTGAGTGGGTCACGACGCGCCTACGGAGTTCTAGTTTCGCTGACGTCTGCCACACATACCCATGGTGGCAAAGGAGCTATTGGCGCCGCCGTGTAGTTGGGTGGATTGGTAGGTGGATGAGGAATGGTTTCGTCAACCCAACCACTTTATTGCTGCAGCTGTTCACGCACCATTGCCCGAATAGTAGTGGCAAGGTCGGTGGACGGGCTCACGTTAACACTGGCAACCATAGTAACATTTGCTAACCTACCAAGTTTCGGGGCAATGCGACGAGTCTTCAGTTTTTCAAACGTGCGGCAGTGATGTTGGACGTCGCAGACAGAGGTGAGGTCATCCCTGCCTATCAGAAAATTGTAAACGTCTTCCGCTATGCCTTTCAAGAGGTGTCCGACCCTGTCTTTTTTCGACATCTGTGGGCTTATAATCTTGCAAAGCTTAAGAACGTCCTCTATATAAGCAGTTCACGTTTCTCCACGAGTCTGAGCTCTTCCAGCAAGAGCCCGCTTCGCGCTTTTCTTTTTGAGTCAGAGCCATCAAAACACTTTTTCATTTCTTGAGCAAAAAGGTCCCATGTTGTCAAGCCCATATATACGAGATTAACGAGGCCGGTGGAGACGATGGCAAAAATCTGCCAAGGCTGCCCATATATTTGGAATAAATAAAACAAAATCAACAATGGCATTTTTGCGTGTCGCAGAAGAGGCAATTTGCGTCAGGTCAAAAGAAATAGTTACGTCAATCAAGCAGTCAAAAGAAACCTTGTGTTGGCCATGATCTCATAGCGTCTTCCAGTCTCTGCGGGCGGTGTGGAAGTCCCCAATGATTGCCATATTGAAACTGTTTATTTTTTAGGTTAAATAATTTTCGAAATCATGAAAGACCCTGAAATTCGCATCAGGTGAAGAATAGACTGCTACAATAGTCGGCGTGAGGCAGTGCCTTTTTTCACAAAAAGCACAACTCCACCACCTTGACGGCCACATCTATCTTTTTCTTAGAACACAGTAACAAGGTGGTAAAATTTCCGAGTCCATGTTATATTCATTCAGCCAAGTTGCTGTTACGCATACTCGTATTACTGCAAGATGATAGGATGTAACTAAGGAACGAAAGAATAGATTCTTGTTAAGAATGCCACGGTCAATCAACATTTGCTAATAAAAAGCTATCTGAAAGCTTTATGACAGGCATATCATAATTTTCATGTTTTGACTAGTTTATGCTCGTTATACAGTCATGTATTTATACAGTCATACCAATTTGAATATAGATCGCATTATAAAACGGCAGAGAACTGAAAATTGTAGGCGGCTGCATATATAAATAGATAGACAGCCAAGTACTTTGGCCACTAAACCACCGCGGCGTGACCACTATAGTAGCTTTTTCTTTATTGAAGGAGTGACCAGGAATATTGACATGCCTCGACAAAAGTAGGTTGTGTAGGCTTGCGGTATGTGACTTATAGATAATGAAGCGCAGAATGAAAAAGGTTTCTTTAGCCCGATGTATTAGAGTTTGCACACTGAATGCTCATGCAAGTACACAATGTTGCTTCCGTCAAAGTCAAATTCTCTTTTATAGTGCTAAATGTTTGAAGCTGCACTCATAACAGAACTATTGCTTTTACTGTAGTTTCAAACTTTGCAATGGCGTTTGTTTGCAAGGATGACCACCAAAATACGTTGTGGGTGTAATTCTTGGAGATGTTAGTGAGCCCTGTAAATTCCTTGATGTGCGATATACCACAAGAAAAGGATTAGGAAAGATGCTATTAAGGGGATCACTCTGTAATATATGTTGTGATGCTTCTGAAGAGTACTGCTGATGTTTGAAGTCGATGCGGAGTGTGCTGACACCATGTTGGTATTTGAGTATGCAACGAACTTCCTTCAAATAAAAGAGTCTGGGCTTTGCCGCAAAAGCGAAGCACAAAGTAACGTTGTGTTTATTCAGCAGTTGTATGTCCGACATACTGGCTAACAGTATCGATAAATAAATAAATTACAGAATGATTTCGCTGGACAGCCTTGCTAAATACAATTTATGCATAGTGTTATTTAAAATAATGAAGAACCCTCCTTCTGGGAACACATTTGGAGAAGTGGTTTTATTCAACACTAATCGAAAAAAATTCACGGATTCGATTTTAACGTTAGGCCGTCTTCATCATTAGCTCTCTTTGCAAACATAGTAATAACAGTTCTTCTGGATGCCTTAGATTTCTAATATGCGTAATATTATCGACACTTATTCATATTCATGTACACTTAATTCCGTTGTTGATTTAGTCAAAATCTTTCGGTGTGTTCACGGTTTTTCAGTGTTCCAAGCGGTGTTTTGTTGTACTTACCATTATTAAAATTTTAATAATTTTTGTCTTTATTACATTTATTTTCAGCATCACCCAAATCAAACGCGATATTGCCCTTACTAACTTGGATTCCCGCCGCTCTGTCACCCGTCTATGCCTCCTCCATAAGTACTACTACAATTCGTGGACAAGTTGTCTATCGCTTGACATTCTTTCGCGTACATCTAGCCGACTTCATAATCATCTCAGTTTAAGACGCATCTTCGGCAACACCCAGTCATTCAATTATTCTGCATTGCCACGCGCCATCGCAGTTTGGAATAGCCTTCCGGATGAAATTGCTTTTTTGAGAAATCCGGCCAATTTTCGTGAGCTACTGCAAATTTAAATGTTCTCTTGATTTTGTATAAAGATGCTTTCTTTTTTCCATTTTGTATTTTGCTGCATTTGCTTATAGTGTTTGTTCTTCTCCCTTTCATTGTACAATTTTCTTTGTTTTCTTCGATATATTTCTTTTTATGCTTTATGTATTGTGATTTTTCTGTAACCCCCCCTACTCAATGCTCCTCTGGGGCCTGTAGGGTAACATGAATAAATAAATAAATAAATAAATAAATTTCTTTACCTTTTTTGCATTGGTGACAGGGTTGAATTTTAGTGGCACATATTTAACATACTTTCTGGCAGGAGGCCCCCTTCAGCCGATCGCTCTGGGACCTCCTTCTGTATACCTATGTAAGCATGTATGTTTTGTATGAAAGTAAATAAGCTAAAACTTGAAACTGAAACTGAAACTGACATGAATGCGATAGCAAAAAAGTGGAAGGTCACGCGAAGAATGGCAAGAAGACTGAAACGTGCGCCGCGTTTTTCACGCACAAATGACGCACGAAACTTACTAACAGGTACAAATGTACGCGAATAAGCGTGTCAGTTGTTATTCCGCTGTGTTTGAAAAGTGCGCCCTTTTCGCAAACGGAGAATGTGCAACGAGTGCAGTGATATTGTGTGCTCGGTAACCAGAACACATTCGTTCGGGAGAGAGGCCAAGGCGTACGATCCTCCACCCCGCGAGATAAAGGCGTCCATCCCTCTCCTCCCCGTGGGGCAAAGGACGCGTGAAAATTAAGAGCCCGCGCCACCACGTCATGACAATTTGGCGACGCGCGATCATTCTGCCATACTACTGGCAGTGCGGGAAACACGACAGTTTGCCCGAAATGGCCATCAGCAGCGGTAAGTGGTAGGTGTAAATAGCTTGCCGTTTGAACGTTAAAGGAGATGCTCCTTCGTGGGTGAGAGGATTACGCATCAAACTCAAAATTGCGTTTTCATATATATAGATACGTATGAATATGCCGTGAATGACGGTGACGCGGATGCTGACAGCGGCAGCAGAATACAGCCTAGGGTGTCCATATAACTGCTAACAAAATGAAAAAAGTAAGGCCTGCGCTGAACGCGCAACACTTTCACAGTGAAAGTTAGAAAAACGGCCTTTACCAGCCTTTTTTTAACACTCTTTGAGCAGATGCTGCAAGCACACTTGCAGGGTGCCCACACCGTCATTATTCAGTGTGTAGTAGGCATGCATTCAGTAAGCTAATCTTTGTCATTCTTCGAAGAAGCGCGCTCCCTGATAAGAGGCATCCTGGTGATTTAGGGGCCGGAAACAGAGGCGTCGTAATATGGTTTCATACGTTCAGTATGAAGTCTCACGTTCACGGCATATTTGATCAGAGGATTGTGCAAGCGGCTCTGCGGTGTAATTTACAGGTGACGTTTGTTTGACCACACGGTGCGGGCCGTAATACTTGAAGAGATGTTTTGTTGAGAGACCAGGGCTGGCTGAAGGAATCGAAACATAGACGAGATCATCAGGAATATAACATGGAGAAGGCGTCTAGCTATCGCGATGGTGTTTTTGGCGTTACTGATCAGCGCTAGTGAAGGAGCGGGCATCTGGCGAGACTCTTCCGCGTATTTAGCAGCTTGTGACACCATCGTCTACTCGGCAACTTCAGGGCGGTACGAAAGACTCTTGTCCAGCATACAAGAAGGCTCGCGTCCGTAAAGGATGAAGTATGGATTGATTGATTGATTTGTGGGGTTTAACGTCCCAAAACCACCATATGATTATGAGAGACGCCGTAGTGGAGGTCTCCGGAAATTTTGACCACCTGGGGTTCTTTAACGTGCGCCCAAATCTGAGCACACGGGCCTACAACATTTCCGCCTCCATCGGAAATGCAGCCGCCGCAGCCGGGAATCGAACCCGCGACCTGCGGGTCAGCAGCCGAGTACCTTAGCCACTAGACCACCGCGGCGGGGCTGAAGTATGGAGGGAATCCAGCGTTGGTCTGTACAGCAGTGTTATGCGCGAATGTCAAAAAAGTGAAAATGCGGCCCCAGTTGGGGTGGTTGGAAGCTACGTGCTTTGACAGCATATCGCCTAATGTCCTGTTGAATCGTTCTGTAATGCCATTTGTTTTTGAATGGTACACGCTGGTGGTTCGATGAATCACGTGGCATTTCATGAGAAGTGATTCAACTGTGGTACGGCAAAATCACGTGCCCTCAGCCACTGAGCAGCTCACGTGGGGCACCGTGACGTAGAATGATTTGATGTAATATAAAAGACCCGACGTCACTGGCCGATGCTGATTGCAATGATGACATTTCTGCATAACGCGTAAGATTATAGATGGTGACGATTACCAACCAATTTTCAGAAGGTGTTAGTGGAAGAGGTTCGCAGATATCAATACTAACAAGGACTAAGGGTCGGGCAAGGCAAGGTTAGGGCTGTAGTGGAGCTGGAAAACGGAGAATCAAATTTTCCCGGCATTGGCAAATAATGCCCGACCGCACGTAGCGACGAACGAAGTGATTCCACACCAGTAGCAGCGGTGCACCATACGGGTGTAAGTTTTCAACACTCCGGCGCACGCGCAATGTGAGTAGGCGTGAACTGAGGCGCATATGTCCAAGCGCAGATGTTTGGGAATAACCAGGAGCCATCGGCCTCCTTCGGAGAGATAGTTTTGCCGGTGCAGTAAGGCATTTTGGAGAACAAGGTACCCTATTTGACGGCACATGTTTTGAGGAATGCGTTGTGAAGCAGGTCGACTCAACAAGTTGAGAAGCGACGCAACTCAAGGATCTTTCTGTTGCTCGGCACGCATGTTACTCAAAGTGCGTATAAGTCGTGGGTAGTTGAATACGGTGACTCATAACTGTATGGGAGGGGTGATTGAGACAGAGCGTTGGCATCAGTATGTCTACGTCCAGATAGATAAATAACGTGGATGTCATACTCTTGGAGGCGAAGTGCCCAATGGGTGAGCCGGCCAGAGTGTTCTTTCAACCAGGAAAGCCAGCATGAGGTATGGTGGTCTGTCCCAACACTTATTTGGCGCCCGTAAAAGTAGGGTCAAAATTTACCTATGGCGCATACAATGGCTGGACACTTTCTTTATTGACTGAATAGTTGGCTTCCGCTTTGGTGAAGGCGTGAATAGCGTAAAAGACGACGTATTCAACGAATACTCGTTCGCGCTGGGCGAGCACATGCATGAGATCGACATCACTAGCATCCGTGTGGATTTCAGTCGGGGCAAGTGTACCAAAATGTCGCATGTCGCATGTAAGGAGGCGATGGAGTGTGGTGAATGCATCATCACATGCCGGTGACTACCCGGGAAGGTCATTCTTGCCGTGGATCAGTCAAGGGTGATATCAGTCAGTTCAGTCAAGGGTGGTATCAGGCAGGTAAAGTTCCGAATACAAAGGTGAAATAACGAGCATAGGCCGAAGAAGCTGCGAAGGTCTTTCAACGTCTTCGGCTTACAGAACTCGGCAATGACGCTCAGTTTAGTCGGATCTGGAAGAACGACATTCTTAAAGCGTGACCCATGGCCAAAAATTAGAAGGTGCCGAGTGACAAAGCAGCATTTTTTAGGTTGAGCTGCAAACGGCCAGTGCTAATGCAAGTGACCGCTGTTTAGAGGTGCTGGAGATTTGTTGAAAAGTCACATGAAAGTACTACGATGTCGTCTAAGTAGCACAAGCATGTCTGCCGTTGGATGCCACGGAGGATGTTGTCGATCATGCGCTCGAAAGTTGCAAGCGCATTACATAGACCTTACATAACATACTTACATAAGTTATATAAGCCATCACTAAGTAACTAAAGCTGTTTTGGGGAGGTCAGTCTCAGTCATCAATACCTGCCAATAACCAGAGCGAAAGTCTACCGACAAGCACTGGGCTCCTTGTAGGCAGATGAGAGCGGCGTCTATGTGAGGCAGCGGGCAAATCTCTTTGCGGGCGATCTTTTTCAACCGACAGTAATCGACGCAAAATCTTATTGAGCCATCTTTATTTCTTACAAAAACAAATGAAGGCGCTCACGGGCTATTAGAGGGCTCAATAACGCCGCGTTTGAGGATGTCATCAACTTGTTCAGCGATGATTCGACGCTCAGGCGCGGACACGCGATATGAACGCTGACGTAATGGTGCGTGAATGCCTGTCTCGATTAGGTGAGATACAGATGAGGCATGGCCCAAAATTGGTTGCTCGTGGTCGAAGCATGAGTGAAAAAGCTCAAGGAGGGCAGTGATTTCCACGCGCAGCTGGGCCGTATGGTAGTGGTTAATACAGTGAGAAAGTGGATCTGTGAATAATGGCTCAGACTTTAATGCGGAGCAACCAACGGCGTTGATATGAATCGAATTCGAGTGATCGGGAACAACATGTGGACACAAGGGATCAACGTCATCGGCAAAGCCTAGGCACTCTTCGCGCATCAAAACGAAAGGCGATGGAAACGGATTAGAACCTTCAATGGCACTTGATCTTTCCTGAATGGTGAGAACGGCAAAAGGAATCAGGAAGCACTTGTGGTAGACAGCGGTTTCAGATGTCGTAAAAAGAACAATCGAGACAGAAGCGACGTTACAGGTAAGTGGTACTAGCGTAGATGAGAAAGGAGGTATCGATGCGTCGGCGGCAAAAAAGTTTTGCAAGTGAAAGTGGCGAGTCGATGGCAGCAGGTTCACACAAAGGCGTGAACTCCACTTTGGCAATGGCCTAGTTAATGGCAGCATGATGAGTTGAGAGGAAGTCCATGTCAAGTATTATGCTGTGGGAACACTTCGGTAGCACCATAAACCCTACGGGTAAATTACATCGGCAATTACACTGCGTGCCGTGCAAGCAGCGAAAGCGCGAAGTTTTTGGCTACTCGCAAGGCTGAAAACAAAGTTGTAAAGAGGTGACAATACTTTTTTCGATCTAAGGCAAAGTTGCTCATTCATAACAGATAAAACAGGCATACTTTCGACGGAGAAAGCGACGATATTAGATAGCGGAAACGAGATCTTGTAGAGGTCGAAATATGCGCAGTTCTTGCCTCCGGAACTGCGGTGCCTAGTTTTCCTCAGAGTTGCGGGGAGAGCATCGTCTCATTGGGGAAGGAGAATAGCGCTGATGGTAAGGTGACCGGCGTCTGTTGAAGTTGTCGTGAGCTGAAAAATTATCCGTGGTGGCAGTCAAGCCAGAGGCAGCCTGAGGTCTCTGTTGAAACTGACGCCGTCGGCAAAACCATGCTCCGTGTTCAGAAACACCACAGGCAAAACTTGTGAGGTAGCTGTCCGGAGTGCGCCATGGGTTGTCAAATCGTGTTGTTGGCTGAGAGAACGGATGGGCAGCTGGGTGCACAGACTCAGCTGGTGTGGCATAGGGGCGTGCAGGGATGTAGCTGCTCCCACCAGACAAATGTCGTGGTGGGGGTCAATGCTTCGGTACACGTCAGCGGAGCAGTCTTACTTGGTACATTGGCTGTGTGTAGTACCTCTGATACTTGCTCCCGAACGACTCGCTGTGTCGGTTTGGGCAAAGTAAACGGGGCACCTTCAAAGGTATAAAACCGGCGTGCGACCCCTTCCCGTACAAGTAGCTTGAACTCAAGGAGCAAGAAATTATGTTCGTCCGAAGCGCCAGCCATCCTTAAAGCGGAAATCGTAGCACATGACACACTGGTTCAACGAGTAGACTCACGCTGTTTCCAGAGCTCACCATAGCTTTGACAAAGTGTGATTACGCCCGCTTTCGTTTGTGGGCTCTTGGCGACTAGTATCTGAAAAACGTCGTCAGTCCCACTTTTCAAGATAGGCTTGACTTTCTCGGCTTCCGTCATAGGTGAGTTGACAGGGCTCCAAATGTAGATCACATCTTCGATGTATCTGGTGTAGTGTTTGCCAATTTGCTAGGCTCGAGCGTGCAGTCGTTGTGCAGCACGTAGTTCCTGAAGCGCTGACTGGCCGAACAAATCTGTGAATGTCAATCTGAAGGCTGGCCAGGTGAGATGGTCCCTCTCGTGGTTTCGGTACGTCAGGCTGGCGACGTTAGGTAAATAAAACTGGACGACGGTGCGCTTGTGGGCATGACGCCATTTGTTGTGCTTACTCACCCGGTCTTATTCGTCAAGCCAGTCTTCTACGTCATTGTTGTCACTCCCAATAATGTAGATGGGTCGCGTAGTTTTATGGAACAGGGAGAAACAGGAGCTGGAGTAGTCAGAGATGAGGCGGCAGCCTGCTGGTCTTCGTGCATGGACATCATAGTAACGGGAGGCAACGTATGGTTGCGAAGTGGCAGGATAATAGAATTGCCCAGCACTTCAACCAATAAAAACAAGACGTTTAGAAGCAGCTGTTGGTTATGGAACAGCTAGCAGTTTTTGACGACTGGCGTCGTAATTGCTGATGCTGATGCTGATGCTAATGACCTCAGATGGATGGTGCTCCCCCCACAAATAGGATCGGCCAAGAAACGGGCGGCAAGATAGTTGAATAAAACTACAATGAATAAAGCCAATCTGAAAATTGGTTTAGAGGTAAAACTGCCAATAAACAAAAATGGTTGCTGAGCAAGTGGTCAAACCATCTCTTGTTCCTGACAGACATAGAGCTGCAAATTAAAAACTAAATATCTTAAAAGGCGGATCCAGCCTAAGTGCCAAAACATCCGAATGTCATTTTCTTCTCGGCTTAACAAGTACCCTTTTCATCCCCAAGTTGCATTCGTATTATTCACTGCACTCTTATTAACGTGATTACTTTCCCGAAATGAAGCCTGCCTAGGGCGAATTTTCAAGGGAATTCCAAGCACCGACGTGGCTCAGTGGTAGAATACTTTGTCTATTTTTCGTGCTGAGCAGTTTATTAGTGAAATACCAACTGGCCCAATTCTAAACATACTTTGGTGGAATACTGGGTTGGCAGTCAGGAGACCCGGGTTTCAATCCCATTGTGTCCTCTGTGTTTCTTTCATTGCTGACAATTTTTTTCTTATGTTGTTCGATAGTGGATATGAACACCGGTGACGGTGGCTGACACCTACGACACGCGCGTGACAGGTGTTATCTCATAACAGCTTTCGCTGTAAAAGTTCATTAGGTCAACTTCATCAGCCCTCCTAATAGCGTCGTAATGATTTCTGGTGGATAGATTTATTTCTGTAGAGCCTCCCGAAGTTGGGCGCAGTTGTCAGTGGAATTAGAATCTCTTGTGCATATCTACTTGATACGTAGCGCTTGACCATATTGGATGGCCACTTTTCAGTCCTTTAGATGTAAACTCTCAAACTGCAAAGAGGATTTTCATTTCGTGGGTTTCCTAAAGGGTTCAGTCGTCAGTTGATTAGCAGGTGTTGTAACCGTTACATCAACAAAAATGATTGATCTGCTTGTGTATGATTCTGAAAAACAGATGGCTGAATGAGCATCGTGGACGTCTGTAATCAAGGACAGAAGTTGTCTCCCAGTGTTGCGAAATCAGTAACACATTGTCAACATAGCGCCGATAATAAATAGGTTTTAGTATGCATGGGTATAAGAATTTATCTTCGAGATGGCTGAAATATCAGGTTAAAATGGGCAACTTGTGCCTTTGCAAGTCAGAGAGCAAGATCCCTCAGCCAGACGCAAATATATCCGCATGGACCCGCCGTGTAAAGCACCAGCAATACACTGGCGCGGGCTTTCGGAAAGCTCCTCAGAAGATACTCTGGAGCGCTTAAATTATTTGGTCAATAATAGGCGCTATACTTGCACAGTTGTTCTTGACAGCTCTGGTTGCTTCAAGCGGTAGCAGTATCTGCCCGAAATAGATGGCGTGGTTCACGCGAAGGCGCATTACTGTATTTGATGAATAGTACAATGTGTCTATTCCTTCCGCAGCCGGTGGCATCGCTGCGATGGCCCCAATTACGTAGCCTCGCCTATATCTCAGTGCGTGGAGCGCTGGTCGATGCAATAGCTTTTTTCTAAAGAGGGTTGGAAGCAAGTTTAGGGTTTTCAGCATTAAAAAGCGTATGTATTCTGTTTATCTTTCCCGTCTGTCTTGCTCGAATATAAGAATAGTATTAGGAGATTGACATCTGCTAATAACGAAGCCTCGCTCTTCATATGAAAGAGTGATCTACACGTGCTTCTGTAAGAAAATTACGTACGGTTTTGTTGAAAGAAATAAAAATCACAAGGCAGTTATACGTGCGCAAGGACAACCACTGTTTTAAAAGCAATTTAGATTTTCTTCAACGCTGTTCAAAAAATTGTTCAAGATTGTGCCACTTGTGAATAAATCCAACTGAATCCCTTTTGTGCGCATAGGCTGCTTGAGCGGGCGTACATAATTACTCAGGGAAATAGCCGCAGGAAGGACACACAACTCAGATAGAAAATATTGTAGGCAATGAACAAAACGTCCTACCATACATTTAAATGCAGTATGCGCACGTCCTGAATAAAGGCAGCACTACCTTGATTATTGGTAAAAATTGAGGCAACTTTCTTTAGCTGCTGAAACCCGTAGCAAGATACCTGACTTCATGGTGAAGTGTCAAATCGTACCGTTGTTTCGCTATAAAAAACATCGTATTAAGTACTTACTGCATAGTAGTGTGTGCAAACACTACTAAGCAGTAACGAAGAAACCATGTTTCCTTCGATACGTTTCACATATTTGTGAATATTCAGATCTCTATGCAAAATGAAACAAAACTTTGTAAACAACGTGAAGCTTCCGTGGTTGTAAATGTTTTGGTCTCGGTTCCAGATGCCCTATTTTGTAGTAGAATGCTTCAGCTAACAGTTTTCTAGCACTGGGCTACTTTTCTCATTTCATAAATATTCATTCCACACAATGAAAAAGTCAAATTTTGCAAATCTGTCCGAACTATGAAGGTCACGAATAGGCCCGAATGCCTGACTGGGTGTCCAACTTTGTTCCAGACACACATAACTCAAAAAACAGAGGCCATTACGTGAAAAACTACACACACGAGCTCACCTAAACAATCGCGTGTGTTCAGTTAAGGCGCTGATTTCTCTGCTTTCTAACCTAAATTTTCTTTCATACTGCTTCCAGGCACTCACTCTGGGGTCAGCCATAACCTACAGTCTCAAAGCATCTGTTTGTCTCAAACAAGAAGATTACGTTTGCATCCAGATGGTCAGCGATCTCGTGATATGCGTCATACTCGTAAGTTTCGCAGTTAAAGTGGATCGTTGCAATGACGTTCTTAATAATTACAAAATGAAGTATCTTTGCTGTAGTGCTTTCAGAAAACTTGAAGCAGCCACTAGTGGTGCTAACAGGACCTAAAGTGAGGCGGGGAGGAAGAGAGCTGATGTAGGTCCAGCCCCGTTTCATTTTGTGTGATGGCGTTCAGCCTTCGCTTGGCAAGTGAACTGTGTCAACTGGAGCAGAACTGCGACCGTCTGAAGAGACTTGGAGTAATTGTTGTTGCAGTTCTCATGCGCGAAAACACATTATAACTTCATGAACTGATAGAGACAGATACTTGCCTGCACACATACGCATACGCTTTACACACACACACACACACACACACACATATATATATATATATATATATATATATATATATATATATATATATATATATATATATATATATATATTGTGTATGTGCGTGTGGGACGTATGAAGCCATGGTAGCAGATGTGGCTGAAGAAGAAGTCAGAACGGAATAAACATGGCGTATGAGCCGTGCCACATCTCCCATTCATCGTAGTGTCACATGAGTTGACAGGATGGAGACCTGCCCGCCCCTTCATCAGCCACTCAGCATCGACGCAAAGAGTCATCTCTAGTAACGACGAAGATGAGGAAAACTAGGTGACGATGGTTTTGTACAGGTGATGAACAAGCATGCTTTAAATGCCTACACAAACTCCCCGCTTATGAGAGCGGCCATCGTGGCTGCAACTTATAAATGCGGAGAATGCCTTGCGAAAGGCTTCATACGCGAGACATGCACTATTTTGGTACCACGACAGCGCCGCTCCCTTGGAACAATCACAGGTTCAACGCGGGCAAGGTCTGCTTTAAGACTGTATATGGGCCTAGAAACCGAAACTCAAATTTGTCGTACAATCCAGGAGTGCGAACTGGTGTCCGGAGTAGCACCTCGTCGTCAGGGTGGAAGGTCACAGTGGTGGGAGATGTGTCACGCAGATTTTTACAGGCTTGTTGTCTCGCCTCAGTGTTGAATCTGGCGAGCCGACGAGAGTGATGGAGGCGGGACACTTATTAATCGCAGGAGGTTGCAGATGGTGGAATCGGGGCTGTCAAGAATGAGACATTCAGAAAGGAAGATGCTGATTGGCCATAGACAAGAAAGAATGGCAAGTAGCCAGTTGTGCGATGTACGGCGGTATTATAAGCGAATGTTACGAACGGCAAAATCGCATCTCAGTTGGTGTGGTATGGCTCATTGTACACAGCTATCATGTCCGACAAGGTACGATGAAATCGCTCAGTGAGCCCGTTGGTTTTGGGGGATAGCTGGACGTTGTCTTGTGGCTGGCGCCAGAGGCTTTTAGCAATTCTTTCACAATTTGCCAAAGGAAAGCTTTTTCATGGTCACTCAGGATGACACGAGGAGCACCGTGACAGAAGATCAAGGTTTCAAGCATAAATGTAGCCCCGTCAGAAGGGGAGGCCGAATTCACGCAGGTCGTTTCAGCGTAACGTGTCAAGTGGTCGACAGCTGTCACTATCCATCGATGGCCACTGGGAGTCGTTGGAAGGGGATCATATAGATCAATTCCAACGACTTCAAATGGTGCCGACGGACATGGAAGTGGTTGCAGCTCTCCGCATTGAGGTGATTTCGGAAGCTTTCAGCGCTGAGAAAGGTTGCAAGAGGCGACGTACTTTGCTACGGTGGCGGACATTCCTGGCCAGTAGAAATGACCTTTGATGCGATAGTACATTTTCTGGAAACCAAAGTTACCAGCAGTCAGGTCGTCATGATAGGCCTTAGGAATATCGGCTTGGGGAGAACGAGGTGGAACGGGCACCCAGCGTTGACCATTTGGGTGATAGATGTGATGGTATAGAACGCGGTTATCGAGCCTAAAGTGGCTGAGTTGTCGCCGAAGGAGGGCATTAGACGATCGTGATTCTCCTGAAGGCGATCTATGGTGCGTCTACAGTAAGCGTCAGTGAGTTGATGCGTTATGATGGAGCCGTGGTCGTCAGGTGGGATCTTGTCAATGACGGCTACGGACGAAACAGATGTGGAAGGACTATCCAAGCGTTCATCACTGAAGTTAATAGCGGAAGCAGTGGACGGCGCCGTTGGATGTGGGTAGTGAGAAGGCGCATCTGCGTCCTGGTGCTTTTCACCCCACTTGTAGGTAATAGTGAAGTCGTATTCTTCAAGACGTATCATACATCGGCCAAGGTGTCCTGAGAAATTCTTGAATGTGGAAAGCCAACATAGGGCGTATGGTCTGTAACTATGGTGAAATGACGGCCATTCAGATAAGATGTAAATATCTGCACAGACCACACGACAGCTAAACACTCCTGTTCAGTAATGATGTTATTCTTCTCGGCGTTCGTCAGGACGCGGCTTGCATAAGCAACGACCCTTTCACGTGATGATTCATCGCGCTGCAGTAGAATACCTCCGATACCGTGACGGCTAGCGTAAGTATGCAGGAGTGTGGGTGCTATTTCATCAAAACGACGAAGTACTAGTTCAGATTTGAGTGCGTTTCTCAGATGGCTAAACGCTGATTTGCAGGTAGGAGACACCTCAAAGCGAGCACCGGAATCAAGTGATTTGTGCAAAGGTGCCCCTATCGAGGCAAAGTCTCGTATGAATCGGCGAAAGTATGCAGCCAGGCCAAGAAATCTGCGTGAGTCCTTGGTACTTTCAGGACGACAAAGATGAAGAACGGCCGATATTTTATCGGGATCAGGACGAATGCCATCCTTACTCACAATGTGACCTAGGACCTTAATTGTCTTGCTGGCAAAACGACACTTTTTTGTCTTCAGCTGAAGGCCAGCCGTACCCAGGCACATGATTATTTCGTCTAAACGGTGTAAGTGTTGAGAGAAGGTTGACGAGAAAACAATAATGTCCAAATAGCACTTCAGGCCACGCAAAATGGTGTCCTTTATGCGTTCGAATGTTGCGGGTGCGTTGCAGAGGACGAAGGGCAATACATTGAACTCATAAAGTTTGTCTGCTGTCAAAAATGCTGTCTTTTCTTTATCGTTCTCATGCACCGGTATCTGCCAGTATCCCGAACGTTGCTCGAGACTCGAGAAGTATTGAGCTACCTGTAGTGAACCCATGGCGTCATTTATATGTGACATAAGGTATACATCCTTGCGCGTGATCTTACTTAGCGCCCGGTAATCTACGCAGAAACGCACAGAACCGTTTTTTTTTCGAGCTTAGACGACAGGTGATGGGCAAGGGCCAGCCGAAGGGCGTATTATGTTCCGTCTCAACATGTCGTCAACGTTTTCTTCAATAACCTTCCACTCAGATACTGATACACGATATGGCCGATGAAGAACGATTGACGTGATCTCAGTCTCCATGCAATGCGTAATGACGCACGTCTGTGCCAATACGGGTGAATTGACGTCAAACAAAGCTTCGAGCTCAGTCAGCAAGGCAAACAGGTTTTGGGTCTGTGAAGAGGTTAGGTCAGAGCTGATGGCAGTTTTGATGGTGGAAGTGGATGGGGAACGTGTAACAGGGTGATATTCAGTAGAAGCGTCTTGAAACGTTACCACAGAGAAAGGCTCCGGTTCAGCGACGCAAGCCAACGTTAAGCCCTTCGGAATATTCGAACTATCTTCGAAGAAAAAAACGTCAAGGAAGTCTACGCCAGATATCCAAACATCATCCACGATGCGATCAACGGAGCCAACGCCGCAGAAAACTACAAAAGAGACTTAAGGTTATAATTTCTACAACGGACGAACATAGACATACTTTCTTGAACTGTTCTTGTACACGCAGGCTGCAAGCACTGATTCTGTTTCAGCCGCGACACAGAATACAGTGCGTACGGCAGAGATTTCGGCGCCTACGACGTTCGACCTTCAAGTGCTACAAGGACTCCCAACCTTGTTCGTTCCTTGCAGCTGCTCAAGTAATGTCGTGGCCAGCGCAGTTTTGCAAGACGTGGTTACCTTCTTCAGAACACCACAGCTAGCCTCGCCCACCAAAACTCCCCCATTTGCCGGACTGCTGCACTCTTTTCTGAAGTTTGGCGAATTTACGGAAAACCACTGGGCCATGACACCAATTGTGCACTTTCACATTTGTGACTTCTCAGTCTCTCCTTCTTGACTTTTTCTTACTTGTCACTCACGCTTCTTTCGTAGGGAGGGGGAAGCCAGTGACTTACGAAGCCGTGGTAGTAGAAGTGGATGAGGAAGAAGTCAGAACAGAATAAACATGGCGTATGAACCGTGCCACATAGATCTCCAATCACAATATATATATATATAAATATATATATATATATATATATATATATATATATATATATATATATAAATATATATATATATTTATATATATATATATATATATATATATATTTATATATATATATATATATATATATGATAAGAGCACGTCCCATAACCGTAACCAGGTTATCTTCTTAATCCAGACGCACGACCCAGAGACCCAGCCCTCGTGACCTACGATGATGATCACTACAATGATTTTTGTCATACACATGAAGATGAAGTACATAGTCAGCACTCACACTACTTCTCCCCTTCGCGAAAGAGGGCAGCAAGTTAGAAAAAGTTGGGGCACCAAATATATCGTTTCAGTCGAGAGAAGTGGACGAACCCGGTGCGGCGGTGACGGCTATCAGGATCCGCGTTGACAGGAGCAACGCGATAGTTGACTTCAGATGTTCGTTTTAAGACGGTGTATGGACCAAAGTATCGTTGAGTGAATTTTTCGCAGAGCCCAGGTGCACGAACACTTAGCCTTGCTGACTAAGCACGAAGATTTGTTTGACGACAATTCACCCGTATTGGGACATACGTGCGTTACCACGCATCGCATCCAGACTGAGATTATGTCAGTCGTTCTTCGTCGGCCATATCGCGTATCAGTAGCTGAGTGGAAGGTTATTGAAGAAAACGTTCAGCTGAAGACAAAAACGTGTCGTTTTGCCAGCAATACAATTAAGTTCTTAGGCCACATTGTCCACATAAGGACTTCGTCGCCTGGGTGGAACACAACATTTCGACGCTTTGCATCAATGTCAATTTTTCGCCTGTCCTGAATGATAGGAGTGTTGGCGCAGGCGATTTCATGGCAGCGGGCGACGTGAGCGGAGAACTCTTCCGGGAGAGATGAAGACAGAACGGAAAAGGTGGACAAAAAGGTGGTGTCCAGAACGAAAGTTGGTGCACGGCCATACACAAGAAAAAAAGGGCTGAAATTCGTCGTAAGCTGTAAGGCAGTATTATATGGGAACGTGACGAAAGCAAGTTTAGTGTCCCAGTTTTTGTGATCCGGTTGCACGTACATAAAGATCATGTTGGACAAAGTTCGGTGAAAACGCTCAGTCAGACCATTAGTTTCTGGGTGATACGCTGATGGGGTCTTGTGGATGGTGTTAGAGGCCTGGAGGACTTCCGCAAGGACATGTGAAAGAAATGTCTTGCCATGGCCACTAAGAAGCACACGCGGTGCGGCATGTCGTAAAATAATGGCACGAAGGAAAAAATTGGTGGCTTCAGATGTAGCACCAGACGGAAGAGCTGCCGTCTCCGCGTAATGAGTAAGGCGTTCTACAGCAGTAACAATGCAACGGTGACCGGCTGGCGTAAGCGGAAGAGGTCTGTATAAGTCTGTGCCCACAAATTCAAAGGAAGTGGACGGGCACGGCGGTGGTTGCAATGGTCACGCGAGGAGAGACGTGGTACGTTTTTGATGCAGGCATGACGCGAAGGAAGCGATGTACTTGGCGACAGAAGTGGAGAGGTCAAGCCAAAAGCAGTGAGTCTTAAGGCGGTCGTACGTCTTGTGGAACACTAAGTGGCCAGTTGTCGCGTCTTCACGAAACGCTTGTAAAACTTCCAGACGAAGTGAGCGAGGAACGACGGGAACCCATTGGTTACCTAGAGGATGGTAAATTTGCCGACATAATGTTCCATCTTGAAGCTTGAAACGGGCAAGTTGTCGTCTTAGGCGGCTGTTTGGAGCACGGGATAAGCCAGTGAGCCGACCGATGTTTGTGCGGCAGTAGGCAGTGGCATGTGGGAGCGAGGCGAGATCTGTGTACGAAAGGAGGTCGCCGAGGCAACAAACTCTTTCGAACAAGCAGCCGTCTTTTTCCAAACCTGCAGCCGTGACGACTGCTGGTTTCTAACCAACAGCTGTCAGCAGCAGTCACTATTGTGAAATACCGGCCGCATAAATAAGTGCGAAACTTTTGTACGGACCACACGATGGCGAGAGATTCTTGCTCAGTGATGCTGTAATTTCGCTCAGCAGGTGGAAGAGTACGGCTCGCTTAGGCCACGACTTGTTCTTCGTGAGCGTGGTTCCACTGAAGAAGGACAGCACCGATGCCAAGTCCACTTGCGTCTGTGTGTAAAACAGTAGGTGCTGCAGGGTCGAAATAGCATAGCACTTGCCGTGATGTGAGGCATCGCTGGAGGGTGTGAAAACCAGCTTCGCAGTCATCCGACTAGACAAAGGGAGCGCTCGTGGTCAGAAGTTTCTGCAAAGGAGCCGCGATAGTAGCAAAATCACATACAAACCGCGGAAATACGACGCCTTGCCAAGGAAGCTGCGGAGGTTTTTGGGTGTGGTCGGTGTAGGAAAGTGCAGTACCACGACAACCTTGTCGGAATCGGGCTGAACGTCATGTTTACTGACGACTTGACCTAATACCTTGATGTTGTGACTGGCAAACCGACACTTCTTAGTGTTGAGCTGGAGACCGGCCTTAGCTAAACACTTCGACTTCGGGACTTCGTCTAGCCGTTTCAGGTGCTGTGAGAAGCTGGACGAAAAGATGACAATGTCGTCCCGGTAGCAAAGGCCGCTCTTCTATTTTAATCGCCGCAGTACCGTGTCTATCATTCGTTCGAATGTGGCTGGGGCGTTGCATAGGCCAAAAGGCATCACATTGTATTCAAAGAGCCCATCTGGCGTAGCAAATGCAGTCTTCTCTTTATCAGACTCGTGCATCGGAATCTGCCAATAACCAGAGCGCAAGTCGAGACTTGAAAAGTCCTCGGCACCTTGTATTGTATGAAAAGCGTCGTCAATGCGAGGAATTCGGTAGATGTCCTTACGAGTAATTTTGTTGAGTGATCTGTAATCAATGAAAAACGGTACCGAGCCATCCCCCCTTTTTTTACTAGTACGACAGGGGAAGACCATGCACTTGTCGAAGGCCTGATGACGTTGCGCGCGAGCATGTCGTTGACTTGTTCTTCTATAGGCTTGGGTTCAGAAGCTGACACGCAGTAAGGGCAGTGGCTAATGACACGGGATCCGTCGGTTTCGATACGATGAGCAGCCACAGTTGTTTGACCGAGACCTTCGGAGCAAACGTCAAAGTAAATTTTGTGCTTCATTAATAATGCTAGCAAGGCATCAGCTTGCGTTGGGTTCAGATGTCCACACAAAGTTGCCTTGAGGGCAGAAGATGAATCTTCCGCTGGCATACACTTTGTGAATGACAAAGCAGATGAACCAGTGACGACACAAACCAGTGCTTTTTTGGTAATTCTAGCAACAGTGGTCTTTTCTGGCAGAAGTAGTGGTTCTGGCGTCGTGTGGCAGGCGGTGATGCTTGCATAACCACGGGAGAACCGCACCAAACAAGATGCAATGGTGCTTCCTCCAAAAATGCAGTGCTGGCAAGGAACAACCACAGCGTCACTATCTAGAATGTCTCGTGACTTGATCGTAAGGACATGTTCTTGTCCGGGATGCAGGAGATAATCCGTGGCTGTCACAAGGTTGGGCGACAAAAGGTCGGCAGCCGAAGAAAGCTCGAGCTTTCTTCTGCTTACGGACACTGATCAGTGTCCGTAATACAAATGAGGGGCCGAACACACGAAATTACAGCAGACGCAGCTGACGAGAATTCCCAGCCTAAGGTTACTGAATCAGCGCACGAAGACAGCACAGCCAATTTTATGTGAAGACGGATTCTATCAATGAGAACACGAGCAGTACACAATCCGGTAGGGAAAATCGAACTGCCATTAGCGCCGCATAACATGGAACCGGCATAAGGAGTTTGCACTTTACGCAGGCGAAAACACAATTCACGATCAATTACCGAAATGGCGGCTTCAGTGTTTATAAGGGCGTCAACAGAAATATCTTTCACACAAAGAGGCTGTAAATTAGCTGGACGAGACAGAGGAGTTGTAACGTTCCGAAAACAAGCAGTTTCCTCTCCAAAAACGGCAACTTCTAGTTTTTCGACTCCAGAGAGATCAGCGCTAGTCGCAGGGGTGATGACGAACGCCGAAACGGTGACGGAGAACGGCGGCGAGATGAACGAGAAAGATAGGCTCAGCTTGAGACCGTTGAGGGGAGGTGGACGGATACGTTGCGTGAGCATATTTATTGGGTCTCGGGGCAAAGTCTCCTTCGTAAGCTGAATAACCACGTCGTTAATCCTGCTGACGGCGGCGCAGGAACCGGATATCTGACATCTTATGCCACAGTATAAGCAGATGGAGCGTGGAGGACGCCTTGTAGAATAGTGAGGTGGCCTTGGCACTTGCGTTGTCATCGCTGTCAAATGGTCGTATCTGACGTCCGCAGGCACGGTTGGAACTGGTGCAGTGGCCCGTGATGCAACTTCTGCGTACGAAGGCGCTGAAAAGCGCGCAGGATACGGGGCATGTACAGTGCTTTTCAAGGATGCTAGTTTGTCCTTGATTATCTCACGCAGGTTGGGAGGAGGTTTATGGACAGACAAAATGGTTTGGTTACCTGGAACAAGGCCGTGGAGTTACTCTCTAACAATTGTGCGTATAAATACTCGCAATTCATGCTCTCCGGTAAAGTGAGAGTCGCAGGAGGCGTGTGGAAGGCGCATGGAATAAAGCGCGTCCAGGCGTGGGCTTGTGGTGATGACGTCCCGGACGGTACTTGGATTCTGCGTCACGAGAGCATTGAAGGCCACAGAGTTGATACGTTTCTGTAGGTGTCGGATGCGATCGGCCTCCGTCATGTCAGATTGTGCTCGGCGAGAGAGAGCCAGAACATCTTAAATGTAGGACGTATATGATTCGTCGTCTCCCTGGATGCGGGTCGTGAGCTTCTGTTTTGCTACCGCATAGCATCCTGCAGACGTGCCAAATACCTGACGGAGATGCCCCGTCAAGGCCGACCAATTGGATAAGTCGCTCTCGTGGTTGTAATACCAGGTTTTAGCGACGCCATCGAGGTAAAATGAACGCAGCACAGTTTGTGCGCCTCGTCCCAATAATTACAAACGCTGGTTCGGCCATAACAATTCAGCTATTCTTCGACGTCTTCGCCGAGAAGGCCGACAAATACCGGAGGGTCTCGGCGAGAGGTACTCATGGTGTAGTGAAGCTCAAGTGGCTGAGAAGGAGTGGTTGCAGCAGCGGACGCGTTGGGTTTGCCATCGCTGTTTCTTGAGGGCACAACCGTCGACCATACCGGAGCTGGAGGGGTGACGGCTAGAGCAGGAGGACGTGCTAACCAAAGCACGCTCTACCACTTATGAGACCACGTCCGGTACGGCAGTAACCACGTAAGCTTTTTAATTCGGATGCACGAGCCAGAGACCCAGCCCGTGTGACCTACGATGATGATCACTACAATGGTTTTTGTCATACAGATGAAGATGAAGTACATAGACAGTGCTCGCACTTTATATATATATATATATATTGTTATGGCGTTTATTAGCCGGCACACAGCGAGTCTACACAATGGCGACAGTAACGGCCAAAACACGGGGTCTCCGCGCGAGCGGCGTTCTCTTTGGGCAGACCCACTAGAAAGTACATAAGAGTTCGACCCACTTCAGTGTTCGGCGGCTTCTGTACAATTACCCCGGGGTCGAAGAGGGAGCCGCCTGGCGACCTAACAGCTTGTCACTACGAGCGGGTCATAGTAAGCCTTCAGACGCTCCACGTTGACTATGTCGCGCCCGCGGCGGCGCATGTCCGAAGATGGTTCAATTGGCTCGATAAGATAGTTGACCGTAGATGTGCGCTCGATCACACGGTAGGGACCTTCATATTTCGGGAGTAGTTTGGAAGAAAGGCCAGCTACAGAGGTCGGGATTGAGAGCCATACAAGGGAACCAGGAAGGAAGGTGGGCTCAGAAGTGGCGGAGCCATCACGAACGCGTTGTCGCACTCTGACGACCATGAATTGAGGGGCCCGTTACTTCCGAGGAGCTTCGTCAGCGGTGATATAATCGTGGCGAAGTTTCGTATAAAGCGTCGGAAGTATGAGCACAGGCCCACGAAACTACGCAGTTCTTTGACGGACGCAGGTTTTGGGAATTCGGCCACAGCCCGAAGCTTGGCTGGGTCAGGAAGAATGCCATCCTTGGACACGACGTACCCTAGGATGGTGAGTTGGCGTGCTGCAAAGCGGCACTTCTTCAGATTTAGTTGCAAGCCGGCATTGCTGACACGTGCGAAAACTTCTTTTAGACGTTGGAGATGGGTGGAGAAATCTGGAGCGAAGACAACAACGTCATCGAGGTAACAGAAGCACGTGTGCCATTTCAAGTTGCGCAGTACGGTGTCCATCATGCGCTCAAATGTCGCAGGTGCATTACACAGACCAAACGGCATGACGTTGAATTCGTACAAGCCGTCGGGTGTGATGAAGGCAGTCTTCGGTCGAGCGTCATCAGCCAGGGGTACTTGCCAGTACCCCGAGCGCAGATCGAGAGAAGAAAAAAATTGAGCTCCGTGAAGGCTGTCAATTGCGTCGTCGATGCGCGGCAGTGGGTAGACATCCTTGCGAGTGATCTTATTGAGCCGTCTGTAGTCCACACACAACCGCACAGAACCATCTTTCTTCGCAACAAGAACAACAGGAGACGCCCATGGACTGTTCGAGGGCCGAATGACGTCGCGTCGGAGCATATCGTCAACCTGCTCGTTAATTTGCCGGCGTTCAGCAGGCGACACGCGGTATGGACGTTGCCGTAATGGTGGATGGGCACCAGTGTCAATACGATGCGTAACAGTGGACGCGCGACCGAGAGAACTTCGCCCGACATCGAAAGAAGAACGGTATTCTTGCAACAGGTCTAGAAGCTGGGAACGCTGCACTGACGTAAGGTTGTCATCAATGAATGGGCCAAATACATCAGGAGATGATGGGTCAGAAGTAGAAACAGCACTGATGGTACGTGAATCGGGACAACGCGAGTCTTCGGGTACGTCCAGGACTTGTGCGTCGTCGACTGCTTCCACTCTGCCGAGACATTCCCCTTGAACCAAGGTAACAGTGTACGGGGATGGGTTGGTCACAAAAATAGCGGCGTTGCCTTGGGTGATTTGCACGGTCGCGAAAGGTACTAGCAACCCTTTCCTCCTGGAAGCACGGTAGGATGGCGAAACAAGTGCAATTGTGTCGGAGAGACCGGTGCAGTAGACCGATGCGCCCATCGTCGAGCTTGGAGGCACTATAGTATCGTCTTTCACAAGAATCTTGTTCAGTGTCGAGGGACCGTCTTCTGGCGTCAAATGCGAGAAGGGCGAGAGTTCAATTTCGGCGGCGGCACAATGAATGACGGCGTCGTTGCGGGAGAGAAAATCCCATCCCAAGATGACGTCATGAGAGCATGCAGGAATGATGATGAATTGGGCGACATACAGAACGTCCTGAACGACAACGCGAGCTGTGCAGCCTGCTGTAGGATTAATACGATGTGAGCTAGCGGTACGAAGGGACAGTCCAGAAATTGGCGTCGTCACTTTTCGAAGCAAGCGGCAAAGGGTTTCGCTCATAACTGATACCGCAGCTCCAGTGTCAATAAGAGCAGATGCATGAACACCGTCCACAAGCACGTCAATGACATTAGATGGGCGGCTCTGAGGGCTTTCACAATGCGATAGCGTCGCAGTCCTTGCCTCTGGGACTGCGACGACTAGTTTTCCCGCTCATGAGCAGAAGAACTTGGCCGCATGGGGGACAGAGACCGACGTCGTGGAGACGGCGACCTTCGAGCAGACGGACCTGGGCGAGACGATAGTGGCACAGACGGCAGTTCCTCGTTATACGAACGGCTAAGGTGGCCAGCAACAGGAGAAGTGGGAGCCGGCTGTAGTCGAGAGCAATAACGGGCTACGTGACCGGCGTAACCGCAAGCAAAGCAGATGGGCCGGTTGTCGGGTGTGCGCCATCGGTTTGCCGGGGTGGGTCTCGCCCGGAACGCCCGGAACAATATATATATATATGTAAGGGAAAGAGGTGTATACCTAAGCGCTCGTTTTTCCGTGTTTTGGCACAATAATAATGAGATCGAACAGACAGTAATACCAAGAAATGTATAGGAGAAGTTATTAGAACCAATGCAATGTAAATAGAAAGAAAGAAAAGTGGGTGAAAAAATAACCAGCCGTGAGCAGGAATTGAACCTACGACCTTCGAATAACGCGTTTGATGCTCTAACCACTGAGCTATCCAGCGGCCTTCCCTCCATCCACTTTTTGGGGTTTATATGTGAATTTAGAAGTAGGAGTGTCAGTCAGCGCCAATTATAAGCCAAGCGACGAGTGTGAAACACTCTTTTATGCGCATGTTTGGCGTCACGGAGCACGTGAACTTATTACGAGCGGGCAGTTGATCAATAGTCCCTTGTATACAACCTAATGACAGCAAGTCTGCCAGTACGAGACCCTCGTTAATGAATAAGGGAAAGAAGTGTATACCTAAGGGCTCGTTTTTCGTGCTTTGACACAACAATAATCTGATCTAACAGATAGTAATGCCAAGGTATGTATAGGGAAAAATATTAAAACCGATGGAATGTAAATGGGAAGAAAGAAAAGTGGGTGAAAAATAACCAGCCGTGAGCAGGAATCGAACCTACGACCTTTGAATAACGCGTTCGATGCTCTAACCACTGAGCTATCACAGCGGCCTTCCATCCAATCACTTTTTTGGGTTTATATGTGTTTTCAGAAGTAGGAGTGCCAGTCAGCGCCATCTATGGGCCAAGCGACAAGTTTACAGCGGTTACATATGCTGTGCTGAATAGTCCTCTCAGTCTCACTCGCTGGAGCAAGCAAAACAGAGTAGACAAAAAGAAAAAAAGTGAGAGAGGCCCCATTTATAGTGGGCACGGGTCATATGTTTGGGCGAAACATAACTAAATAAAGAGTATAAAGCAAGTAAACCAGGTAAAACTTTTAAAAAAGGAAAAAAAATTGCGGGTGGAGGAAGGACGAAAAAATTAGTAGATAGGGTGGTTTACGCGACGCGTGAACAGTCCTATCTACTTTGAATGTTGCTTTGACCTTTAAAGTTTGTGGAGGAAAATGGTTGGTGAGTTTTGGTGGCAGGCAATTACTTGTAGCGAAACGAGGAACTCCGGCAGAGAGAGCCTCCGATCCGGCTCTTTCGGCGGTAAGTTAGAAAGAAGGAAAGGATAAAGAGGTGTTTCGTTTTCGCTGAAACTACACCGACACGTTCTATATGTCAGGGGGAGGGGGCAGATTTCGTGACCTGGATGGTGACATCATACAAGGCGGTTTGAAAAGTACAATTTAAATCTGGCGCCATAACACACATAATGTCAATATGATTGCGTGCATGTATCCAGCTTTTTTATATCACTCCGTGAAGTGCCTGTGACTGAAACCAGCTGGCGCTGGTTGCGATCTCCCACTTACAAGTACTAAGGCAATTATAGGTTTAAAGGAATGGCAACAAATATGAATAGGTGAAACGTGAAAATGTAACAAATATTAACAAACATAATGAAATACAGTGTTATACGTGCACAAGTTTGGAAACTCAATTAAGTGCAAGCGGAGGAGAAACAATACAAAAAGGAAACAACATGATAATAAATAATAAACAAAATATTAGTAAATCAATAAAAAACACGCAACAAAGAAACATATACGAACAGAACATAAAAAACTATTCGGTTGGTCCATTCCGCCGGCAAAGAGTGCCCTTCCTTTGAGAATATTGAGGAATTAAAAAAATAGAAAAGTAAAAAAATTACGCCTTACTCGATTCATGTCCTACGTCCCCTCTAAGGAACGATACGTTGACAATGCTTTCACTGTTGCCGTGTGTTGTGTTTGTAATTTGTGGATGACGTACGACCCCCTTTGTTCCCGTTCCAAAGTCCCGTGGAAGCCTCACTGGAGGAGGGTGACTCGTAGTTTACTGAATGTGTGCTCTGGCAAACTCTGGCAAGTTCATAGGCTTGGAAAAAGAGAGATTTGGCAGAGTGCGTGCGTCGCTCTTTGGTTATTGAAACGTAGTCTGAACGCTTTACCAGTCTCACCAATATACTGCTAAACACAGATATCGCTATATACCGCGTTCTGGCTGTCACAATTCAGCGAGTCCTTAATTTTCAATGTGAAGCCTGAGGACGAAGCCCTGGGAACACAGGTAGTGGTCATGTTTTTCCAGTCTTGGCAGCGTTGTTTCACGCGTGTCCTACAACCCGATTCACTGCTTTCAGACTTAGTCGCCTTAGCTCAAACTAGGACGTCTTTAAGTTCGTTCCGCGGCGGTAGACCACTTGCTGTGGCTGGCAGTAGACCACTCGTGACAGTAACAATGGGAGTGATACTTCATTGACAAGATTCAAACAATAACTGAAGGTATCAATGAAAACGTCGGCAACCTATCATTCTTTAGGGCGTGCAAAGGTAAGTTGGGACACGAACTGAGTCTCGTGTAACTCTTTTCTATTTTTGTACATTCTTTTATTTCTCGATATGCTCAAAGGAGGGCGCAATATTTATCGAAAGAATACCAATCGAACATTTTTATATGAACTGTTTCTATATGTATCTTTGTTGCATGGTAGTTATTTATTGATTGATGTTGTGGTCATTATTATTTATCAATACTTATATTTCGATTTTGTATTACCTTCCGTCTGTTTGCTTTTCACTGACTTTCCAGACTTGTGAACTTGTATCACCTATTTCATTAGGTTTTTTATTACTTGCTCCATTTTCACATTTCACCTTTTCTATAGTTTTTGCCATTCTTTTTAACGTATATTTGCCTTATTAATTGTAAGTGCGAGAACCCAACCAGCGCCAGTCGGGTTCAATCCTAGGCGCTTAGGGGAGTGTTACAAAAAAGCTGGATACATGCACGCAGTCATATTGACAACATGTGTCTTCTGGCCCATGATTCAGCCTTTCCTTTTCAATCGCTCTTGTGTGCCCTCAGCATCCTGGCCCCGAAATCTGCCCCCCCTCCCACTTATGGAACGCATCGGTGTAGTTTCAGCGAAAACAAAACACCTATTTCTGTTTTCCTTCTTCTTAACTTACCACAAAAGGAGCCGAATGGGGGACTCTCTCTACCGGAGTTCCTCATTTCGCCACAAGTAAATGCATGCCACCCAAGCTCACCAACAGTGTCCCTCCATGGCCTTCAAAGGTGCATTGCATATACCACTTTATCCACCTCTTTCTTTCTCTTTCCTCCCACCAATATTTTAACCTTTTCTTTACTCTTTTGAAATATTAGTCGGTTTATTTGCATTCTGCTGTTTAATTTATTCATGTGTCGCCCAAACATACGCCCGTGCACTATTCTAAATGAGGCTTCACCCTTCTCTCTTTCCCGCTCCTCTATTTTGTTTGTTCCAGTGAATGAGACTAACAGATCTTATCTGTATAGCTTATGTCACCACAGTAAAATGCCACTATTTTTTCGCTCTACCCTCATTTTTTGGAACCACCATGTCAATGCGGGGTGGTCGCATAGCGTCACACTGGTTCGCAAATGTTGACGAAGACCAGTCCACTGGTCAAAACCGTATAAAAAATCTTCAATATATATATATATATATATATATATATAATAAGGAATGTAGTGTATACCTCGGGGCTTGTTTCTGTGTGTTTTACACAATAATAATGAGATCTAACTGACAATATTGGCAACAGGGAAAGTATAGGCAAAGTATTAGACCAAAATGTATTGTGGACATGTAGAAATAAAAAACCTGTGAAAAGATAACTTGCCGTGGGCATGAACCGAACCTGCAACCTTTGAAGTACGCGGTCGATGCTCTACCACTGAGTTACCACGGCGGCGATTCCCCTGCTACATATTTCGGTTTATATGTCATCAGCTGCCTGCTCCTAGGCAGTTCAAACAGGCTACGTAGGATCTGTCAACACGCTACGTAGGATCTGTCAAGAAGGTACGTAGGATCTGGCATTTTTATTTTCCTACGTGTTTTTCCAGGGTCGCCTGACTGTTTTTGCAAAAAACGAGGCTGGCGGATTCGGGCTTCCTTGCAGAGCAAGCACCTTCATGATACATGCAGTGTATGTTTCTCTGACTTTTAGTCCCCGAGTGATAGAGGCACTAATGAATCTGAAAGGCTGCATGGGTTATACACAGCACCGTACTTACTTTTATTGAACATCGCTTTAAGAGTCTAAGTACAATGTCGTTCTATTGGTTACAGTAGAGTAGTGTTTATGTTGTTGTAAGCTAAACACAACTTTTTTCTTTGGCTTTATTCACAGGTTTTATTGTTTGCGTTGTCACTTCAGAGACTCCTCTGTGCTCAGTACTCCTCTGGATTTGTTTTCATCATCTTGATCATGGCGTTTCTAGCTTCCGCCACAGAGTTCTTCACAGAGAAGCAAACACTCCTCCAGGTATGAATATCAGCTATTTTTGTGTAGCATTTCTCGTTATCGCATTTAATCAAGGCTGTCCTTCAGAATGTCAGAGAGGCAGTGACAGTCACAGCCGGCTATATTGATCTTGGGTGCTTGGGAGCACTGTTTATTAAAATCTATTGCAGTTGTACGAGACAGTGATTAAACAGCAATTCATAAAAAAATTTACGGCTGCATCAAACAAAAACAGTTCAATAATTTCATATATCGAGCATCAAGGAGCCCGAAAAGCCCCAAGAAATTGGCTTTCCGACGCAGGGTGTCTGCTTTATTTAGCGGAAGGTGGCTTTTCTGTTTGCATTCACGATAAAACGCTTTGAAATTAAGGGGGTGCCACACGCAGCGAGTAGAAACTTGTGTTGATATTTATAATGCGGTGCATGAATGTTGTCACCGAAGAACAAAGGCTGAGTGACGTCGCGTTATACGTACATGAGTGGCTCGTTGGCGTATAAATTCTGGCTATTGTTATATTCAGCGGGAAGCGTTCCTTTGTACTGCCAGCAAGCAGTGTTATAAATAAAGCTGTTCTGCGAAGTTTTGGTACCTCCTCCCTCTGCGAGTGCCACAGAAGCCATCACTCGTCATCTCTGAATGTATGTTGTGGTGCCTGTCAGGTGTGTTTGCTTCATGACGCAACAGCTCACAGGGCGTTTGGCGCTGGCTGATGTATATTTGAAATCTAATGCTTCGGGAAATCTGTTTGTCATAGGAAATACTGTTGGCATTGCTGGTGCATTTTTTTGCATATCAGCCGTCACTGCGTGTAAATAACATGAACCACTGCACTGAATAGGAAAGTGAAAATGAACACTGCTCTCACAAAAAAATGTTAAAAAATTGCGGGACTTTTAAGCGTTGCCTTTAAAGGTTGGACACAATACAATATGCTGTTCCTAGTGTGGGCTTAAACACTTAGTACGTGACACCTTTTCCAGCTTTCTATGCACTCACTACGTAGTCTTAAGCGAATAGACACAGTAAAGAGTGTGCCCTTTGTATTAGGCGACCGCCTTTAAATCATAAAATCATTATGATAAACATATTTCGTGACACCCGATGGCATTGTACGATTGTAACACACCTTATTACTGCAATACTTCATGGTGTTATTGTTTAATGTGATGTATGCGTACAGGACGCGCATGTTTGTAAAGCATGAGCGTTGATTTCACTGAATTTCAGAGTACAGAAAGTTATTTTCACATTACTTACAGGAAAAGGCGTCGCTGTGTGGTAGAACATCCGCTTGCTATGCAAACTACCCGGGTTCGATTCCCACTAGACCCAAATGACCAATTTCCACTCAACCCCGCTCGTACCCAGATGACGCGTGTTCGATCCCCACTCTGACGCAGAATTTCAGTATCATTTATTTTAAATGCATGATTTTCAATTCATCGGTCTTGCTTAGAACGACGTTGTTTCGCTCACAGCCAACAACGCTAACACCAACACCGAAACGCGCTCTTCAACACTATTGCACTAAAAAAGCCAGCTTGTTAATGAAGTAAGACTATTGTCTTTGTGACAAGTTGGAGCGTTGTCGTAAAACTAGCTTAGAAACAAAACTCGGCAAATGCATTGATGTTGTACGTCGAATGGTATATCTAGGAGCTTGATCCGTCGTAGAAATACATTGAGTAAGCCACTTAGAGAGTGGTGTACGTTCGAATCACAAGTGATGCACAAGTCTTTAGTCAGCATTATCCTATGCCACATATATAAACAGACAAGGAGCGTTGCTTGTATATTTTATTGTGAAAATTCTGAAAATTCTATTATTGTCCAGTTCTTCTGGACGTCATTATAGTGAGTTGAAGATTGTTTTATTCCGTAAGGCTCAGCAATAAAAGTAATAATTCTTGGGGTCTAACATGCGAGAGCCACTACATGATTATAAGGAACGTGGTAGGACAGATCCGTAACTTTCGATCACTAGGGTTTATAACGCAAAGTTAACGTAAGTGCCCAGGCGTCAAGCATTTCTGCCTCTATCCAAAACTACGGCTGCAACGGCCAAGATTCGATTCTGAGGCCTTCGCGTAATTGTTCGAGCACCATCACCACCATAACCATCCCTGGGCGCACGTTCACCGAACAACAACGTGAGTCTTCGCCTAACGCTGCGTCACTGGCACCACAACGTGACGATTATGTTCGCATGCCAGCCTAAATTATGGTGATCAGCCACAAAAAAACGGATTCACAGCACCATGGTGTTACTCTCACATAGCTTGAAGAGGCAACTTATTGCGTGGTTTAACAAAACTGGGGATTCTGCTGGTTCATTTCGGTCTTGATGAATGGTTGATTCGTCATTAAGACAAGGACGCCTAGGTGGAGACGTCCCGAAAAAACAGGGTAGTGACTTTGAAACAGAAAATGAAAAAAGTAAGCCTCACAACTGTCTGCATCAAAGTACGATAGCTACCAGTAGTTCAGAAGGGTTGACAAAAAGATAATCAATGTAAAAGGGAGGAAAGTAAAGATTGGCAGACGGTTAGTAAAGTTCATGTATGGGGCCCCAATCGAAGAGAGGGTGTCGTGGATTAAACAACCATCACCTTTGGAATTTGCCGAGCATCTCCACGAGAAAAGGCAAGCTGCCCATTTCCGGAAACTTCACAAATTCTCTCAGCGCGACATGCCCGGACGATCGGTGGTTACTAACTCTGTCCACCACTATCTTTAGAATATTAGGAATTAGGAGAAAATTTGCACGTGGACTTTGCAACGACTTCAGAAGCGGGAGAAATAAATCGCTTTTTTTCAAGATGGAGCATGTGTCCACCAAACGACCACTGCGTCACACCATGAGACAATTATTCGGTTTTCTCATATTGAGGCAATGGAAAACATCGCGAAATATGTATCATACTGTCGCAACGCGGAAACAAAATACACATGCTTATGGTGCCACAAAGACAAGCACGGTCTTGTCTGTATTAACACAACAAATAAGCAGACGCTTCAGCGTGGTCTTCCTCAAAGGAACGATTTTTGCGGCCCATGGTCCAAAAGTTTAGAATCTATATCAACCTCTCCATCGTTACTTCATCGCCCTCTGCCATTTTCCCGGCTTTTGAACTTGAAATCAGCCTAGCATCTAAGAAATCATCATCTCGAAGGTTTATAATTACAGCGGTTTGTACACGTTGGAAACGCAAGAGTTTATTTGGGCAAACAGGATTCATTGCAACCACCCCGCCATGATGGTCTAGTGGCTAAGGTTCTCGACTGCTGACCCGCACGTCGCGGGATCAAATTCCGGCTGCGGCGGCTGAATTTCCGATGGAGGCGGAAATATTGTAGACCCGTGTGCTCAGATTTGGGTGCACGTCAAGGAACCCCAGGTAGTCAAAATTTCTGGAGCCCTTCACCACAGCGTCTATATTAATCATATGGTGGTTTTAGGACTTTAAACCCCAGATATCAATCAATTCAATTAAACCACGTGCACAACTTCTGGTTCATCTTTTTGATGCCTTTAGCAGTGTGCACTATTCGGAAGAACCTGACAGCAATCATCAGTGAGTCGTGGCAGAAATTCACACAGCCAGAAGGATTGTAAACAGCTCTTCTGAAAGGCTATGACGCCGGATGGGACTCCCGACCAAAACTTTACCTCTCGGCTCGTATGAGACTAAAAAAAGTTGTACTGTCTTAAATTGTAGTCCTGCTGGCGAAGAATACATATGTGCTCTAGTTATCAAGCTTCTCAGGCAAACTGGGTGGTATAATCAGCGTCTTCTCGACACCTTTGCACTCGCACGGCAGCACTAAAAGAATGGTAACTTCCTGTTCATGAAGAAGGCGGAACGCCGTAGTTCTTATTGTTTCTTGATTAGCCCTGTAAAAGGTGAACTTGACATACGGCAAGATATTGTCTATGTTTTTATGCTTCACACCTACGTACATGCAAAGCATATCAGCAAGTGTCTCGTTCAGACGCTCCGTCAGACGATTCGCGTGCGGATGATACGCGGTTGTTCGCCGCTGATATATGCCTAAAAGTCTTATAGGTGTTTGTGATAGTTCGGCTGTGAATGAAGTTCTCCTGTCAATTATTACCACTTATGCAACGCCATGCCTCAGACCACTATCTCTGCGAAAAACCTGGGCTGCTTCACTTCCCGCGCCCCTCTGCAGAGCACAGGTTTTGGTGTAGCGAGTGATGTAGAGCTGTGGCTACTATATTTCACATGTGACCAATACATTTGTTTGGAATTGGGCGCATAAGATCCGATTCGACATGAAACTGTCTGTAATAGTTCGGCTGTGAATGCAGTTTTTTTGCAAATCATTACCACTTATGGAGCACCATGCCTCAGCCCCTCATTCTCTACAAAAATATCACAGCATATTCACGAAGTGAATATTAATAAGTGGGGCAAAACGTCCATCCGTCTGTCTTTATGTCTGTCTATCTGTCTGTCTGTCTGTCTGTCTGTCTGTCTGTCTGTCTGTCTGTCTGTCTGTCTTTTTTTCCATCCGTCCATCCGTCTATGCATCCCTTCATCTGTCTGTCTGGGGACCTGTCTTTTTTTCTGTCTGGCGACGAGCACGAGCTGCCAAAGCCCTCTACTCCGCTTCATCCATGCCCCACAAACGCGGCGACGAGCACAGGACGCCTCGGCTCTCCGCTCCTGTCCATGCCCCACCACTCAGCCGCAACACTCGGCGACGATCGAGGAGACTGAGAGAGGTACTGCTACCACGCAAATTTATGTACGCGTGGCAGCCATTGGGAGTCTCGTGGTACAGCGCCATCTAAACTATCCTCACTCAACTGTAGTTTGTATGTATTCCTAGGAGATACCACCGTCTATCATACTGTTCACGAGTTGACTCTTTTCTTGTTTTCTTGTCTTTTAATTTCTCGGTGATGGCTGACGCAGCACAAGGTTAAACTAAGAGGAGCTTTGCCCACAGAAGGGTAACAATTTTACCGCAAACGCGAAGCAGTGAACGTGTTAGCAACGAATTGCAAAGTCACATGCAAAATGGCAAGCAGATCGAAGCATGCCCGTGTTTCTAACGCACAAATAACACACAAAACGTACTCACCGGTACAGATGAACGCGAATAAGCGTCTCAGTTGCTTTGCTGTGTCTGAATAGCATGCCCTTTAGCAAACGGAGACTTTGCAAACAAGAAGACGCCTCGGGCGTCTTCTTGGCAAAGCGGGACAGCAGCAACGAGCACTGAGGGAGCTAGTGCGTTCCATTGTCAAAGAGGAGCTTTGTAACATTCTCCAAGCGCAAGTCATGCGGACAGTTTCATCCCTCACCTCCGTCATCCGTGATGAAGTTCGGCATGCCATTCTTCCGCCGGAACCAGAAGTTCAACTTCTTCGGCTTCAACAACCCCTGCAGGAACGCCATGTATCAACGTACGCAGACGCTTTACGCCAACATGCCATCCACAATGCCTCGTTATCGACTCCCGGTGACCGCCAGTCAGCTTCAACCAGCTCACCTTTTCTTGGAGAGCAGAGACCACGGAAAAGCGACGTGTGGCGCACACCTGACAGGAAACCGCGCTGTTATCACTGCGGAGAAGCTGGACATCTTTACCGACACTGTCCATACTGAAGAATCGGTCTGCGTGGATTTTCTGTGTATGCTCCATGCCGACGTAATGGTTAAAGGCCCATAGAAATAGAGGAGTACCTTTCAAGGCACGGATCTCCAGCCAATAGCTTTCAGCAGCAGCCAAGGTCAACAGCACAAAATTGTTATCGATCGCCAAGTCCGACACGTTCATGTTCACCACCAAATTCATAAAAACATCGGTCAACGAGTCCGTGTCAGGAAAACTGAAGCCAGCCACCTGGGGAGGCAAGACCGCTGATGTCCGACAGAGCAAAAATCCTCCGTCAAAGCCCCAGCGAAGCAGCGACGAGCAGAAAATGACGACGAATATAAGTAAACAATTTTTTTTCAGAATTGCGTGTTACTATAATAGACTGGTGGGTATTTAATGTATTGGTTGATACTGGTGCCGATTATACAGTCGTAAGCTATGCAATCGCAAAAGATTTGAAGAAAGTTTTGACGCCTTGGAGTTGACCAAAAATACGCATGGCTGTGGGCCATCTGATAACACGTCTGGGAAAATGCACTGCCAGGATCGGCATTCATGGTGCCACCTATGTCACTGATTTCCTAGTTCTGCCAGAATGCTCGAGAGACGTAATAATCAGGATGGATTTCGTGCTAGATGACGGCGCCATAATAAACCTGCAGAATTCTAGTATTTCTTTTTCCACAAAGCTGGCCACAGACGAGGAGACTGGAACTTCTGCGTTGCGTGTTATCGACGGTCACGTAACCATGCCACCGCGATGCAGCGTCCTGGTTGGCGTAAGGAATGACGCATTCATCGACTGTGAACGAATAGTGGATGACAATGTCGAGCTGCTGCTAAAGAAAGGTATTTGCATAGCTCGAGGCATTATTCGCTTACGTGGTGGGCTTGCCAACGTACTGCTCACCAATTTCGGAAATGAAATTCAGCATGTCGCAAAAGACACTGCCATCGCTTTTCTACACCGCTTTGCTGAAGCTACCGACTTGTGTGCCGTCGCGTCAGAGCCGCCTACTTCAAAAACTACGCATGACCTTTGAACATCGTTTCAATCAGCCGAAGTCTATCGCCAGCCGAGAGGAAAATTCTAGAAGGCCTGATAAATGAATTCACAGAATGTTTTTCCACGTCATGCAAAGTACGGCGCACGCAGATTGTGAAGCACAGGATTATAACAGAGGAAACAACCAGGTCAGTGTATCAATGCCCTTTCAGAGTTTCGCCGAAAGAACTAGAGGTTATAAAAAGCCAGGTGCAGGAGATATTGCAGGATGATGTCATTCAGCCATCTAGCAGCCCGTGGGCATCGCCGGTAGTTTTCGCGAAAAAAAAACACGTTGAGATTCTGTGTACACTACCGGAAACTAAACAGCGTAACCAAACGGGATGTATACCCCTTACCGCGTATTGATGACACACTGGATCGGCTACGGCATGCCAGATATTTCTCTTCGCTCGACTTAAAAAGCGGATATTGGCAAATTGAAGTGGATGAAAGAGACCGTGAAAAGACCGCTTTCGTAACCCCGTATGGCTTGTACGAGTTTAAAGCACTACCTTTCGGCCTCTGTTGTGCGCCAGTGACATTCCAGCGCATGATGGACAGTGTCCTCACGGGGCTGAAGCGGCAGTCATGCCTAGTCTACTTGGACGATGTTGTGTTATTTTCTGCGACGTTTGACCATCACGTAGAGAGACTGTGGTCAGTGCTTCAGGCTATCCAGTCCACCGGCTTGACAATCAAACCAGAAAACTGCCAGTTCGGCTCCGACAAGCTTCGTTTTCTGGGACACATAATCAGCGTGGAAGGTGTTGGCCCGGATCCTCACAAGACTACGGTGGTTGCAGTATTCCGAAAGCCCAGAGATTAAAAAGTGGTGCGTCAATTTGTAGGCTTATGCGCTTACTACAGACGATTTGTGGAAAATTTCTCGAAAATCGCTGAACCTCTGAACAAACTCACAAAAGACGAAGAATCATTCGCTTGGGGTGCAGAACAAGGAACAACTTTCAACGAAATAAAGCAACATTTGCAAGACCCGCCGATCCTTGCCCACTTCGACGAGACCGCTGACACGGAACTCCATACCGACGCAAGCAATATTGATCTCGGTGCAGTACTCGTACAATGGCAAAATGGAGAAGAAAAAGGGATAGCTTACGCCAGCCGAACCCTCTCCAAAGCCGACCTATTTTATTGCGTGACAGAAAAAGAGTGTTTGGCAGTGGTATGGGCTATCAGCAAGTTCAGACCATACCTCTACGGAAGGCCGCTCCGTGCCGTCAGCGACCACCACTCACTTTGCTGGCTGGTGAACTTAAAATACCCGTCGGGACGTCTTGCCAGATGGAGCCTCCGACTGCAAGAATACGACATTACTGTTGTATACCGCTTTGGGCGAAAACACAATGATGCCGATTCCTTATCACGCTCGCCACTTGACTAAAAAAGTGTCGAGTCGTCTTCAGAAGAAGACGACTCGACACTTTTTAGTGTGATGGAAGCCTCAGATATCGCGGAGCATCAACGCGCTGAAGCAGAACTACTCCTACTGATCGAACACTTCGAAGAGCGTGCCGGCCAGGTCCCACGTGTATTTAAGAGAAATTTATCTTCATTCTGTCTCCGTGAATATGTGCTATACAAAAGAAACTTCGGGCATAACAAAGAGAAGTTCTTACTTGTCGTTCTGTTAGCAATGAGACCCGAGATCCTAGAAGCTTGTCATGATGAACCATTATCTGGTCACTTGGGCGTCATCCGGACATTTGCCAGAGTTCATCAGTAGTATTACTGGTCCAAGCTGCTGGCGTCTCTGCAGCAATATGTGAAGACATGTCACGAATGTCAAAGGCGCAAAAGACCACCACTGAAGATGACGGGCCTGCTCCAGCCCATTGAACCGCCTGCTACACCACTTGAGCAAGTTGGAATGCATCTTCTTGGACCCTTTCTAATGTCATTATCGGGCAAGGCGTTGGATCGTAGTCGCCACCGACTACTTAACGCGGTATGCTGAAACCGGCTGCCTTGAGCGAGGAACGCCAGCTGAAGTAGCCAAGGTTTTCGTGCACAGCATAGTTCTTCGACATGACGCCCCAAAGGTAGTAATCACCGACCAAGGAGCAGCCTTCACGTCAGTGTTGATGCAATGTTTGATGATAATGACGAACACCAGTCATAGGAAAAGCACTGCGTACCATCCCCAAACGAATGGGTTAACGGAACGTCTAAATCACACGATGGCTGACATGTTGTCGATGTACGTGGACTTGGAGCATAAAACGTGGGATGAAATCCTGCCTTACGCAACGTTCGCCTATCATACGGCCCTCCAAGAGACCACCCACGTCACCCCATTTCAGCTTGTCTATGGTCGCATAGTCAATTCAACTCTCGACGCCATGCTCCCAGTGGACAATAACCACTACGAGCCATCTGACATTGACGAATTTCTGCAGAAAGCTGAAGAAGCACGCCAGTTGGCAAGACACCGAATAAGTCAACAACAGTTCAAGGATGAGGACTATTACAACCTGTGCCGCAAGGGAGTCAAGTACCAGCCAGGTGATCAAGTATGAATCTGGCAACCAATACGACGCCGCAGCCTGTCGGAAAAGCTCCTTCGACGGTACTTTGGACCATACAAGGTCCTTCGCCTGCTAAGTGCCCTAACTTATGAAGCAATCCTTGACGGACAAGAGTGCTCGAAACGGCAAAACCATGTGGAGGTCGTCCACGTTGTCCGCATGAAGCCATACCACTAAAGAGAATGAAACATCTACCCCCTCGACTATTAACCTTCCAAATTCACGCATCGAGACAATGCGCATTTCGGAGGGGGAGTGATGACACAGAGATTGCTCCTACTAATTATTTTACGAAGAAAACCAACGGAACGCTATGTAGGTGTCTAGAGTGCCTCGCAGCCAACAAGACGCTATGTGAGCGTCTACGGTGCCTCGCAACCAATGAGACGCTATGTGGGCCCTTAAACAGGCTTCAAACAGGCTCATAAACGCCGTGACGCCAAACTCGTGACGCCAAACAGGCTCATAAAGAGTGTACCACACTCGCCGCCAAGGCTACTAGTGGCGCTGACTGACACTCCCACGTTTAAATTGACATAGATACCCAATAAAGTGGCTGGGGGGATAGCTGTCGTGGTAGCTCAGTGGTAGAGCATCGAACGCGTTATTCGAAGGTCGCAGGTTCGGATCCTGCCCACAGCAAGTTATCTTTTCACCAAGTTTTCTTTCTTCTCATTTACATTACAATTGGCCTAATAACTTCCCCTATACCTTCCTTGGCATTATTGTCTGTTAGATCTCAATAATATTGTGTAAAACACGAAAAACGAGCCCATAAGTATACACTTGTTTCCCTTATATATATATATATATATATATATATATATATATATATATATATATATATATATGACGCTATGGTGAATGGCAGACGTGGCCTGGCTCATACCCCATGTTTATTCTACTCTGCACTTCTTCCTTTTCGGCTTCTACCAATCATCACTTCATACGTCACACGGATTCCCCCTCCCCCCGAAAGAAGGCATGGATTACGAACAAGGAAAATTACACAAGGAGAGGTTGAAAGGTCACAAATGTCGAAATGCACATGGCCCCGTGGTGTTCCGTAAACTCGCAAAACTTCAGGAAAGAGTGAAGCAGTCCGGTTAACGCAGGAGTTCTGGTGGGCGAGCCTGATGGTTGCGTCCTGGATAACACAAGAATGCTTTGGACGTAGAGATAGTGAAAATCGCAGCCGGCATTCTTGTGAAGAACAAACGAGGTTCGAACACCTTGCAGAATGGACAGTTCGGATATCGTAGGCATGGAATTCTTCGTCGTGGCACAGGTCGTGCAGGCAGCTTGCGTGCACGTTGATCGAGGTTGATTGGGCGCTGCTGTGTTTCTGCCTAGTACAAGGGGTGCTTTTGTGGCTTTTGGAGATTTTTCTATGGCGATGTCGCAGATGGTTTGATGGAAGGCACATTCTTGATCTTTGGTCGAGAATGTATCCACGACGATGGGCCTTTTCGCAATGTTCTTTGAACCTTAAAAGTGGTTTCGATGAGGTTTCCTTTCGTCGTTGAAAATGTTGAAGTATACGTTGACGTTGTAGTTTCTTGGTTTCGTCGACTTGCTTGTGGTGTGATATTGATCGTGCTGTGTCAGGATTCTTGGCAAATCCTTCGCAGGCTTCTACGACGTGAACCAATGCAGATGTTTTCGGTACAAAACAATGTGCGGGGTTTCGTGCACTTGAATCTTCTGTATTCATAAATCGTTCATTGTTGGTGGTTGCCTGAAGATTACTTGTGTCATCAGAAGTCGCACCTCTGCTTTTGTTTTCATTGTTGGCAGTGAGGTTGTATACTGGATTCACGTCACTTCGATCTTGTAATTGATTAACACTAGACGCTTCTACAGAAAACTTTTCTTCACAAGATGCTGATTGTGAATGGTTTTGTCTTTGTGGCACTGCTGAGCTGAATGCCAAGTCAGTTTGCAAAGTACGCATGCGGCATGAAGTCTTAAATGCATCTCGGTCATTAATAGCGGATTCAATTCTTTTATGCAGCGGTGAGTTGAGCATTGGTGATATATCCGCGGATGACGAACCAGGTGGAAAGTTGGGAACACGACCACGTGGTCTTTCCGCGAGCATGTGGCTAACTTCACCTGATGGGAATTGTAAACTTCTGCTCTGTGCTCTAATGCGTGAAGGCTGCGTATGAATGTGATTACTGAATTTGAATGCATCGATATGGCTTGTTGTAACCGAATCTTCATTATAGTCTTGAAACCAGAAGATCATTTCTTCTTTTATCTTTTGCCAAGACTCGTCGTTGTCGAATATGTGGGTGAGATAAAACTTAAATGCCTCACCGGTGACGTAGTCGCTGAAGTTCGTAACCATTTCCCATTCCGACCAAAATGCAGCGGTTGCGTGGAGCTCGAACAGGTCGAACCAGTCTTGTACGGGTCCATCGTCCGCTGCTCCGGTGTACTTGGGGATGGGAAGGTCAGTAGATGCTTCTGACATGATGCTGGTCGATGCGTAATGCTAGGTGCTTGCACGGCTGTCCATGTGTGGTCAGGGTGTCTTGCGTAGAACTGCGTCGATGATGAGCGACTGATGAAGGGGCAGGCAGGTCTCCATCCTGTCGACTTGTGTGACGCTATGATGAATGGCAGACGTGGCCTGGCTCATACCCCATGTTTATTCTACTCTGCACTTCTTCCTTCTCGGCTTCTACCAATCATCATTTCATACGTCACATATACATATATATATATATATATATATATATATATATATATATATATATATATATATATATTGTCACGACGCAGACACAGCAGGAGTTCGATATAGAAGAGCTCACTCACTTAAATTAAAATGAAAAGCGCTCGTAAAGAGGACCGGGCAAGCACTTCGTCTTCTTTTCTGGCTGCGCGAGCTCTCCTCTGCAGGTTGAATGCGGCATTTGCCTCCCTCCCGATGCTCGGCTACAGAATACGCGGTGTATGTAGTTGACGCAAGTGGCTCACTGCAATATGGCTTCAACCGCACAACGTGTACGATTTCAGATTTTTGAGCTCGCGAGGAACTGTCAGGGATGACCTCATAATTCACGTCACTCAGGCTCCATACAACATTGTAGGGACCAAAGTACTTCTTCAGTAACTTTTCAGAATGGTCGCGTCGGTGAATAGGGCTCCAGACCCACACTTTCTCCCCTGGTTGATAAGTGACGTATCGGTGTCACAGGTTATAACGTTGTGCATCGTAACTCTGCTGTCGGGCGATTCGCACGCGTGCTAGCTGCCGCGCCTCTTCAGCTTGTTGGGTAAAGGCTTGAACACCCGTGTCTGTATCGTCGCAGTCGTGCAGCAACATGGCATCAAGCATTGTCGTCACTTCACGGCCATAAAGAAGACTGAATGGCGTGCTCCGTGTAGTTTCCTGCTGCGCCGTATTAAAGGCAAACGTCACGTATGGTAGAACGTCGTCCCAATTTTTATGATCCACGTCGACGTACATACTGAGCATATCAGCAATTGTCTTGTTGAGGCGTTCTGCTAAGCCGTTGGTTTGTGGGTGGTAGGAAGTAGTTTTCCGATGCGCTGTTTCACTCAACTCAAGCACTGACTTGAGGAGCATGGCCGTAAAAGCGGTACCTCTGTCCGTTATTATAATTCTAGGAGCACCATGCCTCAGAACGATATTTTTAATGAAAAATTGTGCCGCTTCTACTGCGGTTCCACTTGACAAAGGCTTTGTTTCTGCGTAGCGAGTAAGATAGTCCGTAGCGACAATTACCCACTTGTTTCCAGTATAAGAAGTCGGAAATGGTCCAAGGAAATCCATTCCGATTTGTGCAAAAGGCATGGTAGACACTTGAACTGGTTGCCAAAATCCGGCTGGTTTTAAAGGTGGCGATTTTCGTCGTTGATAATCGAGGCACGTGCGGGCGTAATGCTTTACAGTGCCTGGAAGCTTTGGCCAGTAGTACTTCTGTTGGATTCTGGCCAATGTGCGCTTGTATCCGCGTTGGCCGGAGGTTGGCTCATCGTGGCATGCGCTCAGAATCTCATCGCGAATGGATGTCGGGACGACAAGTAAGTGGGCATTTCCGCTGGGGGCAAAGTTCTTCTTGTGTAGGACACCACTGCGCAAGCAGAATGATGGCAGGCTCCTTGCAAATGTCTTCGGAACGCTTGTAAACTGGCCGTTAAGAAAATTAATTAGAGGGAGCAATTCACTGTCTTCTTTCTGCTTAGACGAAATGGTGACTGTGTCGACCACTCCTGAAAATGCCATTTCATCATCTTCTGAGACATTGTCGTGCTTTATAGGCGACCTGGATTAGCAATCAGCATCAGTGTGCTGCGGTCCCGACTTATAGACGACCGTCATATTGAATTCTTGTAGGCGTAAGCTCCAGCGCGCTAGCCCACCGGATGGGTCCTTCAAGTTGGTCAGCCAGCAAAGGAAGTGGTGGTCGCCGACTACGTGGAAGGGACGGCCGTAGAGGTATGGGCGAAACTTTAGAACTACCCATACTACAGCAAGGCATTCCTTTTCCGTTGTAGAATAATAGGACTCGGCACGGGAAAGCGTCCTACTTTCAAGGACCCTTGCAAGCCTGTAGACTTCACTATGGGCAAACTGAAGATCAATGATAAAGAAATAGAAAAAGTCGGTAGGATCTTATATTGAGGCGTAATGCTGGACGATGCGTTAAACTGGAAGCCCCATTTAAACACACTGGGGAAGAAACTTTCCTCTGTCTGTTTTACCCTGACCAAAGCTCGACAGCATTTCGAAACTGATATCTTGCGCACCATCTACTTCTCTCTGTTCCAATCTCAGATAACATATTGCATCGAGTGTTGGGGATTCACCTATCACACATACATCAAGCACATAATATGCCTACAAAAGAGAGCCTTGAGAATAATAAACCATGTTCCCCCTCGTACACCCTCTCAGCCTCTATTTTCCAAAACCGCAATAATGCCCGTGCTTACGCTACGAGATTATCGTATCACTCTCTTGGTATATAAAATAATTTGTAACAACTTCCCCTTTCCTAGAACTATTTTCCAAACACCAGGTAAAAGTAGTCGCTCTGCCTCCGAAGGCAAATTTTTAATCCCTCCCTCTCATAACACATACGGACAACGCCGTCTCAAGTACGCCGGGGTTAAAGTTTGGAATGAACTCCCGTCATCCGTTTTACAATCGACCAGGGTAGATCAGGCGTTAAAAGACTTTTTCTTGCATCACACAACATCCAGCTTATCGAAGAACAAAAAGTAGGAAATAACATCAACTTATAATACCTTGTACATGTTTTTCCCACTGCTGCTGTTTTGGGGACGACGATAAAAATTTGCAGCCTCTACCACTGACGATGTACTGCAGTCCTGACGTGTGGTCTTCTGTATGTGTGTTATTGCAATGAGAACTATACACAGCTGTCTTATTCATAGTTTTTGTATAAACCGAGCGTTTGTTGTTAGCACTGTAATTTATCTTGAATGTATCTTTCCTATTCATACACATGCTTCTTATGTACAATTTTTTGAACACCTGTATATACTACATTTCTCCCCAAACCTGTGGTTGTACATACATAGCCCCTGATTCATTTGTATTATGTTTTTAATAAATCCATTACTAGCCAATAGGCTAAGGATCCAGACATTCATGCATGTATTTGGTGAAAATGAGAAAGAGACAATAAACAATCTTGAAACAACAATCTTGCATATGCAATCACTCTCTCGACTGAGTCTTGCCACTGGACGAGTACAGCGCGTAAACCTCCGTTGCTGGCATCGGTGTGGATCATGGTTGGAGCGCCCTCGTCAAAGTGAGCAAGCACAGGTGGTGTCTGCAGGCGCAGTCGTAGACTGTCAAATGCTGCTTGTTCCTCTTCGCCCCATAAAAATGGAACATCGTCTCTCGTTATGCGTGTTAAGGGCGACGCTATATGCGAGAAATCGGCAATAAACCGGCGTAGTAGGCGCAAAGGCTAAGAAAACGTCTTACGGCCTTCTTTTCTGTTGGCACCAGAAATTTTCAGACGGCGTCGATCTTGTCGGGGTCCGGACGAACACCTTCACGGGCCACCACATGTCCTAAGAATCGGAGTTTCTTGAAACCAAAATGATATTCCTTATGTTTCAGCGTTAGGTCAGCGGACCGTATTGCTCGAAATAGTAATAGCAGCCGTCTCAGATGTTCCTCGAATGCTGGTGAGAAAACAATGACGTCGTCGAGGTATACCAGACACGTCTGCCACTTAAGGCCTGATAGGACGGTATCCATCAGTCTCTGAAATGTTGCTGGGGCTGAGCACAATCCGAAGGGCAAGACTTTAAACTCGTAAAACCCGTCAGACGTAACAAAAGCAGTGTTTTCTCTGTCCCGCTCATCAACCTCGATTTTCCAATAACCACTTTTCACGTCCATTGACGAGAAGAAGCGTGCATGCCTCAGCCTGTCAAGTGAATTGTCAATACGCGGTAGTGGGTATACGTCTTTCTTTGTCACGTGGTTCAGCTTGTGGTAGTCCACACAGAAGCGTAAGCTGCCGTCTTTCTTCTTAACTAGCACTACCGGTGTTGCCCGAGGGCTTTTTGATGGCTGAATGATGTCATCAATCAGCATTTTCTGGACTTGTTCTTGGATTGCTTCGCGTTATTTTGGTGCCACGCGGTATGGGTTTTGTCAAATTGGTCTTGCCGTTTCTTCCGTTATATCGGTGCTTTGTCAGTGGCGTTTGATTTACCCTCGAAGTTCACGAAAGAGAATCTTCAAACTGGCCGAGAATATCTAGAAGACTCTGCCTCTGCACTGGCGATAAATCTGTGCTCACGTCGACAGGCAGTGGTGTTGAAGCGGCCGGCGGCTCTGCCTGTTGTACTGCGATGCACTCGCGGAGTTCTACAATTTCTTCGAAGTATGCAACTGTGATACCCTCTGTAATGCGTTGACGCTCGTTGAAGTTCGTCAACAGGACCTCTGCTTGCCCAGACACCACACTGACGAGACTTCTGGCAATAGCGATTCCTCGAGAGAGTAAAAGCGTCGATATTTGTTCCGTGACACCTTCTCCAGTATGCTGCGTGTTACACGTGACAGAGACGAAGCGGCATGACAACGGTGGCATGGTCACGTCATCAATCACGCGCGTGGGCTTGCACTGCAGCACTGCGCTATGGTCCGCTGAGAAGATCATTACACCGTCCGGTATATTTATGATGGCACCGTACTCCCGCAAGAAATCTATACCCAAGACGGCCTGTTTACAACACTCAGAAAGAATAACGAAGGTTGCCACGAATTATGAATCCCCGATCTTGATTCGTGCGATGCACTTTCCGGGAGGCGTCAGCAGCTGGCCTCCGGCTCCTCTAATTTGCGGCCCCGTCTATTCCATTTTTACCTTCTTGAGTTTGTCGGCCAGATTCGCACTCATTATTGAAAAGTCCGCCCCAGTGTTGACCAGTGCGGTCACGTCGTGACCGTCAATTGAAAGTGTAATGTCCGCGGTGACAATCTCGTCTTGCGTCGGTTAATTCGAATTGTGTGGCGCTTCGTGCGGCGGTAATGGGGGATTTTCAACTCTACGGCAATTCGCAACCTTCCCCCCTAAGGTCGCTGCTTTTAGTTTCCCTGGCGTGGACTGGGAGATCTTCCTCTCGCTATTTCCGTGGTGCTACCTCTATTAGATTGGGGAAAATGACCTGAGGAGGGCGAGCGTGACCGGAACCCAGGAGAAATGTCCCGCGGGATCGTCGTGCTCGTATTAACGTTTCGTCTTCCGTCAAAATCGCGCCGAGGGGTAGTGGACGAAAATCCTTGATACCCGGCAACCCGATGAGGACAATAGCGCATGATGTGACCTGCTTCCACACAATGGAAGCACGGTGGCTCAGGGGTACGCCATATGTTGGTTTTGTGGAGTGGGGGTCACATCGGCGTCGACGTTTCCCTGTAGTACCAAGGCACTGTCGGCGGCTGTTGCTGGTGGTACTGCTGAGGTGGCGGCACGTTAGATTCGGGCTGTCGACGGAGAATATCTGCATATGTTGGCCTGACTATTTTAGTGTTTGGCTCGGGAAGTGAAAGCGCTTGCCTTATTTCTTGGCGAACAAATTCTGTGACCGACGCAATCGCGCAGTCATTCGGTGTGGAGGCGAGCTTCTTCACCTCTTCTTGCACAATTTCGCGTATCAGGTCACGCAAAGAACGCTCATCAGGTGTCACAGTGGTCACGGGGATTGCGCTGATTTGTCCGCTGTTGTTTGCTCAGTCGTACTGGCGGTAGCGTTGCTGCAGTGCGCATTCGATGGTGGTCGCCTCCATCGAAAATTCGTCGACGCTTGAAGGTGGGTTCCGCACGAGACCAGCAAACAGCTGTTCTTTAACACCACGCATGAGGTGACTGATCTTTCTGTTCTCGGACACATCGGGATCGGCTGGATGAAAGAGACGAGTCATGTCCTCAACAAACATAGCAACATACTCGTTGGGCTTTTGAATCCGCGATTTGAGGAGTCGTTGTGCATGCTCCTGTCTTTCGGTGTTTGCGAAGGTGTCCAGGAACTTCCGCCGGAACTCGTCCCACGTTGACCACACGCAATTCGTGAACCATGTGCGAGCCCAGTCTTGAAGAGGGAAATACACGTACCCCAACTTCTGTGCGGCGTTCCTCCCGTTAACGTTGGCTGTGCGCTCGAACTCCTCAAGCCAGTCATCTTCGTCCTCATATGTGTTCCCGTGGATGTCCACAGGAGTTTTAGGGGTGAAAACAGTCACCTGTGTCATGCTTGGGCTCGTGATATTGGGGCAACTGCTTCCGGGCGCGGTCATGTTTTCCGTCCAAGGACCGAACTCTTGGCTCAGGCCTAACAGGCAGCGGCAGGCGCGGTGAACGGGTGTTTTGACGAGCAAAAGTCATTGTGGAGTAGATCCCGGGTTGTTGGAAGGTATCCTGGACATGTACCCAGCGCCTCTACCAGTGTCACGACACCAACACAACAGAAGTCGGATATAGGAGAGCTCACTTTATTACATGCAAGGCGCTCGTAAAGAGGACCACACAAGAACTTTGTCTTCCTTTCTTGCTGCACGAGCTCGTCTCTGCAGGTTGAATGCGGCAATATATATATATATATATAACATGCAACATGAAAGGACGGATAAGAGAAAAGTGGCGGGGAGCGCTTTCGTTAATGAAATATTCGTATGTATGCATCTGATATAAAGATTGTGATGATGAAAAGTTCCATGTCACTGTTCTCCTTTGCTTCTTTTCGTGTTGTGTGTGAAATTGAATGTTTCTATTTGTATTGTATAGTGTAACAAGTGAAATAGGCTCTTCCTGTAATTATCCCAGACAGGATCAACAGTATAAAAAAAATAAATAAAGAAATCATCATCATCATCATCATCAGCCTGACTACGTACACTGCAGGACAAAGACCTCTCCCATGTTCCGCCAGTTTACCCACTCCTGTGCTTGCTGCTCTCAATTTATAGCCGCAAACTTCTTATTCTCATCTGCCCACCTAACCTTCTGTCTCCCTCTAATCTACTTACCTTCTCTGGGAATCCAGTTAGTTCCCCTAATGACTAGCGGTTATCTTGTCAACGCGCTACATGCCCGGATCATGTCCATTTCCTTTTCTAGATTTCAACTATGATAACCTTAACCCCTTTTTGTTCCCTAATCCACTCTGTTGTCTTCTTGTGTCTTCAGATTTCACCTACCATTTTCTTTCCCTTGCCCACTTCGTCGTCCTCAGTTTAAGCTGAACCCTCTTTGTAAGTCTCTAGGTTTCTGCTCCGTAGCTAAGTACCACCAGGATACAGCGGTTATACACCTTCCTCTCGAGGGATAGTGGCAATATACCTGTCATAAAATTAGAGTGCTTGCCAAAAGTGCTCCACCCCATTCTTATTCTTCTAGTTACTTCAGTCTCATGGTTTAGCTCCGCGGGTACCACTTCCCCTAAATACACATAGTATTTTACAACTTGAAGTGCACTATTACCTATCTCTAAGCGCTGTTCTTTTTCGAGGTTGTTGTACATTACTTTCGTTTTCTGCGGAATATTTTAAGACCCACCTTTCTGCTCTCCTTGTCTTACTCCGTAATAATGTGAAATTAAGTAAATACGTAACTAAATAAATAATCAAAATATTAATTAATAAATATATATATATATATATATATAGTAATATATACAGGAAGCCTCTGGTTAAAGATAGCTAGGGCACCCTGTATATACCCCGGTGTATGCAACAAAATCTTGGTTGTAAGTCAGCGCATCGTTCGTTTTTGTCACTGTCTTGTGTTTTGCGCTGTTTTCCATTTTGTTGCCCGCAAGTTATCTCAGCCTTTTAATGAGTCTCCCTGTAATACCAACGAAGCCCTTGTCCTATTCAAACAGTGCTTTCGTTTGGTTGTATATCGAACCATTGGCCTTTCAAGCGAGCCTATTGCTTTCTATGACGGACATAAGCGCATTATCTACAGCTGCGTCATATACGTACACGTTTGTGTCGAGTGCGTGATCAGGCGGCCTTAATATGCAGCACTTGCGGGACCCGACGTGGTGTGGTGAGGATCATGTCCGGCTTAAATAGACATGCTTTGGGTGGCAGCATTAGAAGTGGTGCCTGTTTACCCGAAGACGCATGCTCCTCCAGGTCTCATTCGGCATCTCCATTACACGAAAATGCGCAGATAAAGGCCGGCTACTCGTGCGTTATACACGTGGCTTTTCATTACATCAGCTCCACAGCTGTAAAACCTGTCAAGCAATCCCCCGCTTTCAGACATTAGTGGTCATAAAAATGGGCCTTGTTAGCAGACACAAATTTTACTATGACTATACAGGGGTTGATGATGACGCGAAGTTGTTTGAAGCTCATTGTAACATCACAAAAATACGAGAAACATAATTATTAAGTATTACACGAGGAGGTGCCGAAGTTGAAATTGCTAGGGGGACCTTTTAGTGCCATTGCATTATTTGAATACAGGGCAGGCAAATTGCGAGCACAAGAAATGAACAATTGAAACACTAAATTGAAAAAATAACAAAAATGAAATCAAAACTGGGAAATTATTTTAAATGCAAGAAATACAACAATTGCAAATAAAGCAAAACAATGATAATCATAAAACAAATTGGCGTGAACTTCATGTAGACTTGGTGTGAATTTCATGTACCGATAAATGTTAGCAGGCATGTTGAAGTAGGTGTTTCTGTAAATGAACTTTATTGATATTGATGTTATATTGCGGCAGCTTTTAATGAACATAGGCATGACGTTCAAAAGATAAATACCAAAAAAAAACGCTGTCTGTTTGCCATGGTGTGAGTGAAGTACCTGCTGCCATAAGGCATGTTGTAATGAGAATCTAGTCAATTTGGAATTTATTAAATAACAGGATGAGATACTTTGTTATATTCAATGTCATACTGACGCACGTGTAGTATGAGCACACCTAACTTCAGTGATATTGAATGGTAGATGGGGAGAATGCAAAGGTTACTGAAAATAGCCGTAGCAGAGTCTGTCCGGTGACTGTTTGTGATAATTTCTATGGCTTAATTTTGTAAATGAGCAATCTTAGGGAGATGAATGCTTTTGTTTTTTCCTCAGGAAGAAGAACAGTATGCTAGGTGACTACGAATAAAGTCGAAGTATAATTATCAAAAAATGCGCAGCGTAAACTATGTGAGATACTTAATCATAACTCAAATACAAAAAGAAATTCGGGTTTGACAAACGTGATTGCATCAAAAGGATGAATAACGGGCTGGTTTATTGTTACGTGTGGCATTAATGGTATTGTTTTACGTGGGGTGCGAGAAAGCATGGATATATCATTATGTTGGTTTATTACGAGCGAATATTACGGCACCAATGAACGACAATGGCGAAACCTCAATTTATTTCTTCAAATAAACTCTCAGTATCACCATCATCATCATCTCAATTTATTTCTTTAAATAAATTCTCTGTATAACTATTACAGGAAATTATAGTGGCGTCATCGGCATATAGAATAAATTCGATAATTAGGACATTGGGGTAAAACATTTACATACTACAAAAAAGTGCTTGAGGAACGCCTTGATTATTTGTGACTTGGAATGAGAACCACTGACTAAAACAACCTGGGACCTGTTCAACAAGTAATTACACATCAGCGTTAGTGTCGGACCACAAATATCATAGGAGTGTAAATTTGATAAAAGATAGCATATTTATGAGTGTCAAATGCTTTCAAAATATCAACATATGTCGCCCCAGCGGATAAGTCTATGTCAATGGATTGTATAAGGTAATCTTTGAATTCTATTATTCCAAGTTTTGAAGAAAGGTTGTGCCTAAAACCAAACTGATCACAATTCGAAAGACTGAACAACTTCAAGTAATTTGTCAGCAGCGTAACCAGTAGTGTCTCAATAACTATATTAGGGAAATGAAGAACAGTTATGGTAGCATAGTTATTGAGTGTGTGGTCACCTTGTATGAACAATGGAACTACTCTGCCTTATTTACAGGGACAGCTGTTACGAGAACACAACTCGGGTAACGTGACACCGTAGTTCTCCGCTGCCGCCGCTGGGGTCCGTAACCACATCACACAAAATTAGAGAAACAACTTAGTGCCAATGACCCAGCAGGGATTGAACCCGGGTTCTCTGGGTGCCAGCCAAGTATTTTATTACTGAGCCACGCCGGTGCTTGGGACCTGTTGGCAAACTTGCCGCAGGTAGGCTGGCTCTTCGGAAAACAATCGTGTTTTTCCGACTTATTGACATTTTAAAACTGCGGAAGAACAACCAGTTGTCGCACAATTCGAATTGCGTAACCAGTGGGTCAACCAATGTTTCAACCAATTACAAAAGCTTGTTTTTGTTCACCTATTACTGCAGTTGGTTGGTTGGTTGTTCCTCAGAGTCCTCGAGCAAACCACCACGGGGGATCGGCTATGAGACGAATGGTGCCTCAATTGTGAGCTGGAATTATTTTACCTGCCGGATTATTTTGATAACGATGTTTAAACAAAGAGCTATTTGGTAAACGATAGATTACAAATAATATAAATAGAGGTAATACAAAAAACGAACAAGCTAATATGGTTTGAAATGAAGTGAATTTGTGCCTCAGCTTAACAATCTATTCCTTTTGTTGCCTTTAGAAAATCGCATGTGGCCTCGCAAACGTTCCTGTAGCTAAATTCCTTTTCAGTTGCTCCAAAGTAAAGAACCACCGGAAGGGATAAATTCAGTGCCATCCTACAGAGAGGTTCTTCTAACAGTCTCTTCCTTTGGATTGTATATGACCTGCTTGTTAAGAGGAAATGGTGAAATGATTCACTCTCGTTGCAGTGGAGACATAGGGGAGACTGTGCCAGACCAGACCTGTGTTGATAAAAGTTCAGGGGGGGGGGGGGGGGAGACTTGGCATCGTAGTCTCGTAATTGATATCTCCGCCATTCTAGAAGAGCACCATCGACTTTTCTAGGGTTACTTAAGATGAGAAAGATCAGATGTTGCCAAGCGAGATTTTTCAAAATGATCTGATATGGCAAATATTTCAAAGCTTGCCACGGCGATAAATGCTAGCGTCAGCCATATAGAAATTATGTTATAATTACGTGAGGCCACTGCGAGTCCATCTGCATATTCATTTAGAGTTAAACCTTTATGCCCTGGTATCCACACCAAGTGAATGAGTCGTGAATGTCTTGGGGCAAGGGCGTGCAATACTTTTAAAGCATTCGACATATTAGGCCCAGTTATTGAACTATACGCTCAGACAGGCAGTCTGAAAGAATAACAGCATCTGTTACAGATTGACCTAATTTTTATTTATCTAAGAAAATCGCAATTTATTCCGCTTGATAAATAGGTGCGAAATCGGGTTAACGAATTGAAAAAGACCAATCCAACACAGAAGATGCAATTCCGACTCCTGCTTTCTCCTCACGAACTTGAGCATCGGATGCTATTGCAATTTTTATGTCTACTCTCGCCAGGTGGTCTTTCAAAAGAGCACTTAGGTATCTACTGGAAAGAGTTTTCCAATTTATATGAAATATATTGTCAAATTCTATTTTCATAGTTTCAATAGGTGTTCTTAGTACCGGTACTTAACGAAGGTTTACTTGTAATGTTTCCAAGAGATTCTGTACGGTAAATAACTTGTGGATGCTTTAATCTAGACCACTGTTGGGTAAAAAAGACGTCAGTTCGTTAATAAAAACATATTGCAATCTCGTATGTGGGGATGCGTATGTTTTTAGGAAGGTACGGACTGCTAGTATTTGAAACCCAGCATGAAGAGAAGGCACGCGCACTTCTTTATATAAAATATTGATTGCGACAAATCTAGGGAGCCCAAGTCATATACGTAATGCTTCGCGTTCTAGCAGTACCAGTGGTGTAATTTTGTAGGCAGGTGCTCCAGAAAACAAGACAAAGCTAAAATCCAATGTTGGGTGAATATACATAAAATATGTCATGACCAGCACATCACGACGTAAACCAGTACGTTTATTCCTGAGTCTGCGAAGCACCCCGAGCGCCCGTGCTCCTTTAGGTGCCATATTTTTGTAAATGCGAACTCTAAGTTAGGTTTTCAGTACAAGTCACTCTCAAGTATTTTATCGATTACTGTAGCACATAACCACATCAGGCGAAATTCCTTATCGATGGCACCCACTGCACAAACAATTGCCACAAAATTACTTTCAAGTGTTAAGCAGATACCACGCTTCTTGGAATAATGACAAAAATAACATAGCGAGTGTTGGCCTACCACCGAAATACTCTATTATTATTGCCGCAGCGGGTATCACGCAAGTGTTCTTGCAGTAGTTACTCAATGAGTGTTTAAAGAAAACTATGAAAGGCCGGTCTCCTAGCTCTCACTGCTAGCGTACTGCGTCTTAACGTGCAGGCCTGGCGTTTTTTTTAATTAATCATAAAAATCATCGTTCTGAAACATCAAGTATTTACATGGGCCAGGGAACGTAAATACTTGAGGCAATCAGTTTTATTCTCAAGAGGTGGATGTTATCAAGACCGGCGCCTGCGCATTTGTTTAGATTTATTACTCGGAAAATTTCAAGTGGGCAACAGGGCTCAAATAAAAAAAAATGTGAGCATCGAGATAGGGGGTAAACCGCAGAAGACCCTAGTGCATTGACCTTGAAAAAATGGGAGTTAAAGGCATTTGCTCTGTCAAGGGCATTTACCATGCTGGTTCAAAAATGTTTAACTGCCTATCTTCGCGACTGTGAGTTCCACTGGTGAGAATATGGCTCTGGTATTAGTTGAGCTCAGTGTCTGCGATTTATTTTTTATTCAATTATTTTATCCTCAAAGGTTCCTCATGCAACTTTCCATGAAGAGTGGGCGACATGAAAAAAGACAGCATGAAATGTAGTGGTGAATATACAGCTGGGTTGGCTTCTTGGATGGTGTTCCTGAAGCGCGCAGAATCGCGCATGACTGGCGGGTTTTCCGCAAGGCCATTCCACTATTAAACGATGCGCGAGAAGAATGACTGCTGAAATGTTGTGGTGTCAGCACATGGCAAACTCAGTGTTTACATAACTTGTGTGTTGACCTCGATGAACTAGTTGGATGGGCAGGTTGTCACGCGTGGGTGAATGAAACGAATTTCTGGAAAAGACAGAGACGTGCAATACGACGACGAATAGTGAGGGTGGGAAGCTTTAACTGGTTTTTAGGGTGGAGATGCAGGTCTAACGGGAGTAATATGAATCAACAAATCTCGCTACTCGGTTCTGTACAAACTCCACAATTTTAATGTGACTAGATTGGTGGGGGTCGAAGACGGCAAATGCATATTCGTGTTTAGGTCTGACAGTGGCGATATAAGTGAGTAGTTTAATAGAAAGTGGTGTCATAAAAACTTTACAGCGTGTGAAACCAAGGACATGGTTAGCGGAGTGAGTTATGTGATCTATGTGGTCACTTTATGATGGGTCGCTCAAAACATGCACACCTAAGTATTTTACCATAGTCAGTAGCATTTTGACGACAGCTGTTGACGCTGTAAGTAGCCGGCGGGAAGTTTCTGCGGCAATGAAAAGAAATGATGACTGATATGTGGGGTTTAACGTCCCAAAACCACCATATGATTATGAAAAACGCCGTAGTGGAGGGCACCGGAAATTTCTACCACCAGGAGTTTTTTAACGTGCTCCCAAATCTGAGCACACAAGCCTACAACCTTTTCGCCTCCATCGAAAATGCAGACGCCGCAGCCGGGGTGAAAAGAAATAAAAGAAATGCGCAATGATTTATTCGTATTAAGTGACTTCAACCAGGCACTGCACCACTTTTGAATGAGTAAATGGTCATGCTGTAGGGAAGAAGCATCGGCAGAGTTAGGTATTGGGCAGTAAATAACGCAATCTTCGGATAAAAGGCGAATGTTAGACTCAACAAAATGTAGAATGTCATTAATATTCCCAACGCCTCTTTTATTTCAATGCCTGTGCAAACGCGTGCTTTTCAGCGGAAGCAGTCGATCCGCCTTAGCTGAGAGACTGGTCATGATGCGGCCCTTTACGAGCGGTCGCGCTGTTCGCGTCACACGTGCGTGCCAGTGCTTTGCCCCGAAGATGCAATAGACTTGTCGGCCAAACCAATATCATACATCTGTCAGATTCGCTCCTTCATGCTGCTCCTTTTAGCTCGAGACAATGCCGTCACTGCGTCACAGAGCAACGCATGCAAAAAACGTTGCAGAGACACTTCCCCAACGGTTACCCGCATAGCGCGATCAACGGCAACACGCTATCCCAAAACACCGTATATTTCATCAATCCAGCGTTACTCTAAATATTGTGAATACGAGGAATGCAGCATGACGCCCCATTTATCTGTACTCAACTGAACAAAAACTTAGTCCATATGATTACCATCTTGAGGCACTGCATCAGGAACGACTGTGTCCCACCACCGCAACGCACACTCCAAGGCTAGGTGATAGGAGAGAGTGGTAAAGGGCTATAGAAAAGGGTAGTGAACAGCTTCATCGGGTGCATCAGGCTGGCATTGATAAAAAAGTAAAGGAGGTGTTGATATTTGCAAATTTCTTTCCTCAAGCTTTGTTATAGCCCTACGCAATTCTCAGCGCTAACTGCACCGCAGTGTTTTAGGATATTCGAGACTGTAGTAGATTATTCCTTTATTATGACGCCCTCTGCACGAACATTATAGAATGTTATGGAACGTACGTGGCCGCTTGTGATAACGCTAGATTGTCTGACGGGACGGGTATGAATGCAGACGCACTTGATTACTAGTCGGTTGATCGACGACCGACGCTCTGTTTACAGCTATCGCTGCGATTGTGTATCACTGAAACCTAACTTTTTGTTTGTTGGTCATAAATTTGACCCAAATAAACAGTTCCATCTTCGATCTATAGTCTGCTCCCATCATCCACGTCACGACCTCGTGGCATATGGTGGAGGTACTGTCTCTTTCATGCACCGAACGCCCCCATCAAGCCGCGAACCCAGCTCACGTCAAGAAGACACTGATGCCAGCCATGAGCAGCGAGTTAACCGCAGGCAACAAGGTTCGCAACCAGAGTGCGGGCTACTAACCGTCAGAAATCGGAACGCCAAGACGTCGACATCAACGGCCGTGACAATAAAGAGATTTAGCGAATTACGGGAACAGGTTACGGAGAGACGGCAACACGGAACCGGATGGCGAGTGCGCATGCGTTACCATTGTATGCGCATACGGAAATTAACCACGTCTTATTCCCACAACCTGTTTCCGTAGCTTGCTAAAACTCTCTAATGACATCTCTTACGCCACCTACACGACTTCTGCTCCGGCAAGCCAAATAGCCGTCGACTTTCCGCGGTTCGCAACTCGAAAACCCGGAAAGCTGGCTTGAACGGTTCGAGCGCGTCACAATCTTCAACCACTGGCCCGACGATGACAAGCTTCAACCCGTTTATTTCGCTTTAGAAGATGCTGCTCGAACCTGGTTCGAAAATTAAGAGCAAAGCCTCATAACGTGGGATGTCTTTCCCGCCAGGTTCTTCACCACTTTCGCAAGTGTGGTCCGCAAGAAGAAGGCTGCAGCTCTCTTCGAAATCTGTATGCAGATGCCAAATGAAAAAGTGGCGCTATTCACGGAAGGTATGATTTAACTCTTTCGCCACGCTGGCCCCGACATGTCTGAAGAGAAGGTCTATCTGCTCATGCTATTAGCCAAGCAAAAACTCTTCACCAGGCTGATCGGAAACCCACCCAAAACGGCCGCCGAATTCAAGTTCGGAGGCACTAACGATTAAGAACACGCACGAGATGCGGACATGGCAATACAACCGTAGCATCTCGTGTACAAGCTACGCCGACATCCAAGCGCAAGTAACCGCTAACCATTTTGAGACGATCCAAGCGATTGTGCAAGAGGAGCTGCGAAAATTTCTTCCTTCTGCACCGTCTCCCGCAAACACCATCGTGGACCTTGTACGCCTGGAGATCCAGCAATAACTGGGCGTTCTCAGCCTCCAGAGCCTCACGTGCAATTCATGAGCAATGCTGCTGCAGCCCGCCGTACGCCTCTACAGCACGCTACGCCTAGATGCCGTCCTGCCGCAGTTCCATCGCCACCACCACCAACACCCTACCATGCGCCTGCTGGACAGCGCAACGTGCCGAGGAAAACCGATGTTTGGCGTGCACCTGAAAACCACCCGCTCTGCTACCACCGTGGAGAGGCCAGGCACGTGCACCTGCCGCCTTTGCCAGTACCAACATTTGGGTCTACGGGACTTCAGAATCAACGAGCCGTGTCCACGTACGGGGTGAACGATCGCATGGCATCGCTCACTACCTCGCGGGAGCGCAGTCGACAGCCCGACGATCTTATCGTTCACCGTCGCCAGACCGCTACGCCTCAAAGCCCCGCTGGCAGTACATCAACCCTGCTCGGGGCTGATCTCCGATCCCTTACTCTTAAAATAAGGACAGCAACCGAAGGAGGTGTGGTTGCTGTGCGACGAGCTACCGAAGATCCTCCGCCGCCGATGACGATGGCGCCGCAACTATATCGTAAGCACGTGCCGCGGGACGAAAGGAGTATTTACGTCGAACCTTCGCAGCCTGAAGAAAACGTCATGACGGTACGTGGAAGGAGTGGAGCAAATCGACATAGCCATGATCCCAAGCCATGACCCAACCGCGACGCGCGATGCCGAACCAGCGACGTCTACGTAATATTTGACGGCCACCTCTTCACTGCTCTCGCCGATAGTGAAGCCGACTATTCCGTCATCAGTGGGCCCTTCGTGACGTAGTTGAAAAGGGGAGGACTGCACGGCAAGGCCGTGGATTTCGAACCATCGGAGGTCGCTTAATTATGCTGACTGAAGTCTGCACAGTAAGACTCGCCATCAATAACCAAACTTATTTCATCAGCTTTCTGATTCTACAGCACTGCTCCAGGAATGTGATTCTAGGGATGGACTTCTTACTCTAACACGACGACGTCATCGACCCAAGGTCTGAGGCAAGAGCGATATCCACAGAAAAAGCACCACACACGCTGTCAGGAAGGCTTTCCTTGTATGTGCTGCAAGATGAAGTCACCGTTCTTCCTCGATTCTGCGCCAGCATTTCCTTCGGCGCTGAACAATGAACAGATATGCAAGGCGTCGTCGAAGGCCACCAGCACCTGTTGATTATCCTCGAAATTCGTGTCGCCAGAGAAATGACTAGCCGAGCTGCAGAGAGGTAACGCAAGAGTGATGCCCACGAACTTCAGGAACGAGTACAAGCATGTGAGAAATATACGATGATTGCCTACATCCAAGAAATACTTGAAGACAGCAACGCTCACGCCGTCTTCAATTTTGCCGAATGCACTCTGACAGCTCTGTCGCTTCAACTAGCTTTTGACGTAATCTGAGCCTTCTGAAGCATGAACGAAAACAGCTCAAAAGCAAGCTCCCGAATCACAAAAACTGCTATTGTTCATCATCAAAAATTAAACAGATCTTCGTCGGGAAATATCAAAAATCTTAACAGAAAAAAATGACCAGTTATCTGCATGTCACACTGCAAATTTCATCAAAAGACGATAATCTTGCGACTGAAAACAAGGATCAAAAATTTATTTCATGTTCTGCACAAGAAAATTAGTGAATGGTATTCTGGAGGCACTACGTTAAGGCTGGTGCACACCGGCGACTAGCAGCAGCTGCGCGACCATTTGCAACTAGTCGAAACGAGTCGCGAACGGTCGCAAATGGTCGCAAAGCGACTGCTTTGGCTAGTCGCTTCTTGACCGATTTTTCAGTCACGCGACTGCAGTCGCAAAGCTGTTGCAACCAATCAGCACCACCCAGAAGTGACGCCATCATTAATTTATATCTAGGCTTATTATTTTTTTTTATTGCGCTGGCCCCTGCCGCCAGATACAAAAGAGTGCGTTCCTCTGGGTCTGTGGCACGATGGCCACCTCGGAGTACTCGGCTTGGAGATAACGGGAAGCAGCGGCTCGAGCAAAATGTCAAACTTACGTGGCGGCATTCGCAAAAATTTAAACACCGTCAAAATGAAAAAATGAATTGTGTACTTTCTCCTTCCGTATTCAGAATCGTTTTTGTCTTGAACTTTACTTGCACCGTCTTCAATGCAGTGCTTTTGGAACGCATTTAAGCTTCATGCCTTGGTACATACTAAAGACACTGCGTTCGAGACACGTTTGTGCTGAATTAGAGGCTATGGCAAGTCAAGCTAAATTCAACGAATATTTCTGAATACGAACTACTCTCGGATATACTTCTAGTCATCTTAGCGCAGCTCGGAAAGTAGGCGGTTTGCATGGCAGGCCAACTCCTGCGAGCGAAGGGACCTTCACATAAACTACCACCTTTTTTTTCTTTGGAGGCTTCTGCGCTGCCAGCACTGACACCATGGCTATAACCATGGCATAGCACATCAGCGCTATTCCAATCTCTTGTTCTTCGCGTCAATCGAACTCCTTGATGCTGCTGGGAACGCTGTGCGAGAACGGACGAAAAGAAATGCGGCGCGCTCGGTTCGCTCCGCTCATTCAGCTGGCGGCGATCAGCTGATCGGCCCCGGTCTCCACAGTTATCGCTGATAACGAGAACCAAACGTGATTCTCTGGTTTTGCTACTTCCGGTCGCTCGCATGCAGCCTCTACCGGTGCGAACATCAGTCACTATTTGGTTGCCAGTCGCAAATGGTCGCGCGACAGCTGCTAGTCGCCGGTGTGCACAAACCATTAGAGTGCCTCGAGCGTACAGCGGAGGCGAACGAGCACATCAAGTCACGTAACACGTGAGACATGAGCGCTGTCTGGCAGTTATCTAGGAAAACAAAACGCGTGGCTCTGAGACGGGTGTGTGCGTCCGTCTCAGAAGTAATAAGTAGTAGAACGCACGGCGACGGGTAGGTGCCGCCACCATGTCGTCTTAGCAAAGCGTTGGAAACACTCGCCTTTCCGTGCAAGCGTTGCATGGTCAGCGGAGCAGGATAAATGCTACGGTCCTTAGAATCAAGCATGTCTGCCCTTTTCACTAAAATACGCACATACATCATATATACGTTTTGTTATGGTACCTCAGATATGCGCAATATTTGCTCTTCGATTGACAATTGTATAAGTACTAATGCTGAATCTTGAGCAATATTGGTGGGCGCAGCGGGTGTGGTCGGCCATTCGGGGTATCGTGTGGTGTGGTCTAGGGTATTCGGTGCCGTTAAGGGTGAACCAACATACATACATACATACATACATACATACATACATACATACATACATACATACATACATACATACATACATACATACATACATACATACATACATACATACATACATACATACATACATACATACATACATACATACATACATACATACATACATACATACATACATACATACATACATACATACATACATACATACATACATACAGGCCAAAATTTTTGCGTCGAAGGTCTCTAAGAAAGACTCGTCTTTAAAAAGTGCCAGGCCATTCCGTGAGAGCCCGTCAGAGTGTCGATGCGAGGTTACAGAAAAACACTTCAACGAAATGCTACCAGACGACATCGTTCAGCCTTGAAAGGGTCGATCGGCGTCACCGGTAGTAGTAAAAAAAAAGGATGGAGTTTACGCTTCTGCGTTGACTATCGCCACCTGAACAATAAAAAGGAGTTTTAAAATAGCTCACCGCGAGACATTGCTCTGCGGTCGCTGCCACTGCGCATGCGTCGTAACGCGAGTCGGTGTTCACGTTCATGGACCGCATCCAGAAAATGTGAATTTGCATGTGGCGATCACGGCCCGTATGTGGCCCGCAAACTGCGGTCTCGAGGCTACGGTGTCACAGCGTATAATCACAAGATGGCTGTAGTCGAAACCACGGTCAAGGCGAGCCGAGCAGCAAGTTGTTGCTTTCCCTCTCATTTTCAAGCGTTTGGTCCACGAAATGCCGGAATGGAACCGCCACAAAAGCGGTTTCGTTTTACCGTTGAAGCGGATATTTACATGCTGCTGGAGGTGAGGAAGGAAGACACGTACAGAGACCCGACGCGTTGGTTGACGATCATGGAAAACCTTTCCATGGCGTTCGCAAGGGCTATCAGCGTGCGAGCCATAAAGCAAAGGTGCGACCTTCTCTTTGCGCAATTCATTCGGGAGGACCGCGCCAACCTTAGAAAGTAAGTGCACTTTTACTTTAAGTAGCATGTATCACTGTCTACGAGGGTGTTTAGGTGGATCAGAGCTAAATGTGCCACTTTTGCAGATCAGGAGCGGAAGAACAATATCGAGAAAAGGAGCAGCTGCTCCAAGAAACTCTTGATATAGCCAAAGGACAACGCTACCCCATCCCTCCTGGGGCGCGGCCAGAATGGTGGTGGGATGCAACAGTGCCTCTCTCAGCCAGGTTTCGTTGCCAGCCGCCGCAACCGTCAGCGTCGAGCGGGCCGAGCGAAGGTTCGAGAAGGTGGTGTGCGAATCTGCCTGTGCCGCGATTCAAGAGGACTCTGCGGACGGCGCAGCGACCCACGTCGTCAGGAAGCCGAGTGTCTGTAAGTAGGATGAGTAGTGATTCGAAGAATCGTGGTGTATTCGTCAAAGTTCCCGCCGCGCATAGTAGCGCTCGAGAGGCGTGGCCTCATGGTGTCGTCTGCTACGTAATGAAGTCACAGCAAATACAGAAAAAAATATCGGCGACGTTGTGTATGCGGAGATTGCAATTTCGTGACCTCATTAAAAATAACGCCAGCAGTGATCGAAAACGGTTGTCCTTGTTTTGAATGAAACTTCCTATGCCATTTATCTTTTTTCAAAAAGTATAAACACTCGAAGCAATCGTTGACGCAGGGCCAAACCTGCAAATGTCACTTCATCGGCGCAGGCAAACCTTGGCATGTGGGCGTGGATTGATGCGTTGTCGTAGCATGCATGAGAGGCGCGGTTGATCTCAGTTTACGCACACTACGTGCTTAGCATGCCTATTCAATATAAAGGCAGAATAAAGATTGCGCAGTGAATGTTGTTTAAAGAGTGAAACCAAGCAGTAAATTGCGATCGTAATTTTCGTAATACTTGATTGAAGATGTCGTGCCATATGAAATCTTTTCCTGAAGAGAAGGAGACATGATTTTAATGAAAGATAATTTTATTGTGAAAGGAGTGGTAGAAAATTAAGCGTATTACTGGCAACCATAATTTGTCATTTCACAGATATTGAAAGCGCTCAAAAAAGAAAATGCTTGGCCTCTTGAAGTCGAATGTTGGAAAAATAATTGAACATGGTGTGTCGGTGAAGCATGGACGACCTGAGATGTGTGCACGTAGCTGACATGCATTATTGAATCAGTTCACACATTTCCTTTGCTAGAGAGGTGTAGCAAGCTTCAGCTATAGCTTGCGCATGTTTGGATTACTGACTATCATTGGCCACAGGACTGTGTAGATTTGATGTTTTTTAACACTGCTTTACCATAGCTTCATAAGAGAAACGAGCAGTAGTAGGTCTACTCAAGAATATTTCATCCTCTAACGACTTTGCATGTCATGAAGCATTTGTGACACACTGAAAAAGTAAATATGTGAACTGAAAATTACATGAGCAACTGTCGTTTTATTTAGGGGTGACAGGCATTTTTTAAAGTGTGGAGGTCATGACCTCGGCTCCAGAAGAGCCATACGAGGTGTTTGCCTCGCCGCACGCGGAGAAGCGCAGCCCTCCACCAGCTACAGCGAGCAGCGCGTGGCTAGCAGTCGGTGCTGGTGATGTCATGGGTGCAGAAAGAGCACGCAGAGGTAAGTGGCGTGAATGTTATAATTATGCAGACAGCAAAAAGAGTCGAAGAACAAAAAAGGAAGACACGGGCTTAAAGCTTCCCGTTATAGTAGCATGCAATAACAAAAAAGTACTTCATCTGAATACAACCCTAAAAGTATGCCATACTTCCTTCTCAAAAGGGAACGAACACGAGCCTTTCTAAATGGGTACTCTCCTTACATAAATGTTGTACTATCGGCTGTTGAACTATTTTCCGCAGAGCATTACCAGATGCATTCTTAGGACTATTTCTAGAGCCACACAAACAATCGCCTGCCACGCTTCGGTAACCTGGCCTGGGCCTCTGTGTACCTCGTAGGTTGTATCCGACTATTACTTGATGGAAGCATTACTGGGCCGTGCACGTGGACAAAGTGCGGCATGTGCATACACTTTCTTGAATACATTGCCACGCATGAATAAGGAGTAGTTGTTGCGGAACATAAAATTTTTATTAGCCTGAGGCAACAGGTACATCAACCATCGAAACAACATTGAAATGTAACATGACTAAACATCATTTCAGACTACCAGAAGAGCACACTACAGCACATCTGAAAAGGTACATACAACTCGTACAGCAAACACCGACTTCTGTGTAAGCACGTCTCTACAAACAACGCTCCCAGTGAGACCATGTGGCATGTGCATATGTTTGCAAACTTGACGATGAGCCGGTAGACTCAGTCTGGGCCTAGAGACCATGTAGTGCAGTCGAAGAAAATAAGCAGTCTGAGCTTCAGTTAGTCAGCTGATGTGACCATGAGCGTGAAACGAGCATATTATAGTGAGATGGAGTCTGGGTAAAGGTTAACCTGTCAGAGCCCAAGTGAGCGTTTAGAAACTTGCATAGAGTGCGAGTACAAGCAAGTCCTGAGAGGGAACTTCTTTTCTGCCAATTGAGGTACAATAGTTCTGCCAACCTATGGACGTATAAAACTTACAAGGGTGACAGAAGCTGTGCTAAAAAGTTCGTTGACATTGTTGACATTGACAAGGTTCCTTGACATGACTTGGAGTCGAACGTAAAACGTCTACAGATCTTGCCAGGGTCACATTGTATACGTGCGCATTATGTTTCCCTGACATAGCTGGCTTATGTAACGCAATAATCAATTCCAGCAGATTATTAAACGTGTGCGTCGCCTGTGATATCTTATTTAAATGTTGCCCCGCTGTGGTGGTCTAGTGGCTAAGGTACTCGGCTGCTGACCCGCAGGGCGCGGGTTCGTATCCCGGCTGCGGCGGCTGCATTTCCGATGGAGGCGGAAATGTTGTAGGCCCGTGTGCTCAGACTTGGATGCACGTTAAAGAACCCCAGGTGGTCTAAATTTCCGGAGTCCTTCACTACGGCGTCTCTCATAATCATATAGTGGTTTTGGGACGTTAAACCCTACATATCAATCAATCAATCAACTCTTTAACTAGTGTACTCGTAATGTCAGTTACATGCCAGAGTACATTGCTGCCTACTTGTGGTGGAGAAAAATACATCAGGTCACACAGTGCAGAGTGCATAAAATATTCATTTTAGTTTAATGCTCCAGGAATTTCTTTTCTTTAGTTATGTGTTTTTAAATGTCCGCAAACATGCCGTGAATGCTGTGATTTCAGGTAGGAAGCGAACTGCTGACCACCACATTGAAACTTTTGAGAGACGGCTCACCTTGGAGGCCGAAATGCGTGAAAGAGATGCAGCTCCCGAGGGAAGACGGCTAAGCGTTATAGTAAAACACCTGGCCATGCAAGCGATGGAGCTGCAGCAGAGAAGGCGTGAATTTTAGGCAGCACTAGAGGAGCGGCTCCTTGAGAGGGCTCCACTCCTGCAGCAAAACCAGCTCTCAGCCAACGCGCTTATGGAACTTGTCGACAGGCTGCTAAAGTATTCATCGTGTAAAGTATCAGCTAGGAGTACGAACCAGTTATGTGACAAAGTTGCCCTCGTTAATTGTAGAACGAAAATACCTTTCTAGAAAGTGTGCATTGTGCATTGAAATGAAAAAGAAATGTTTTTTAAAGTGTTGAAAGCTGATGTCCTGCTAGCTGTTTTCTTCAGGTTCGCTAAGCGTAGAAACGAAATAACATTTTAAAGACGCTAATATCTCTGGTCGCAAGTTGAAACTAAGGTGAAAGACATTTTACCCTAATGTCAATATGAGAACTGCCAAAAACAATTATAAACTCAAGAAAGTGCCGAAGTTTGTGTCACGAAAATCTCATTTGAAATAGAAAAATAAAGACTCATTTGTGCGACAATGACGCACTGTGTTAAAAATCTTTCAATATTGGAGCTTAGAAATAATGTTTGAAAATCCTGTTTGGCTTTAGTGAAGACCTCATGCAAAATAAAACAGTGGGGAGTCAAGTAACAATTTTCAGGGGAATTATCTCTGCAGCTTTCTGGAGCCTGCTTGAGCCCTTCATAGCTAATTTTAGCTTTCTTCGAGTGCAACTACAATTGTGGCTCTTTAAAAGAAAAGTCCGGAAATCCAATCTGTGAAAGAAATCAGAAGCGAAAATGTGTGAGTATGTTGAGAACTCTCATTTTTTGAGTCGCTTGTACCTTCAACGTTTCATTTCGCAGCTCGATGAAAGATGCTTTAGGTCGTTATGCTTACTATATTTAGATAGTGTATTATGAACTTGTACACTTATTTACTATTTATTGTGTTAAAAGTGTTTCCCAACTCTGCGCAAGTAACTGTCATTGATTAGCCATGCTTATTGTTCTTTGTTACTGATTTTTGTTATTTCCTTTTTTAGCATTATTGCACTAGCTACTGTATTTAATAAGTTGAAACATACCCATTTCAAGTGCAATGTTATCTGTGTGATATTGTCCAGGAGGTGCACTTTCATTTCGCTAATACGGGACGTCTTTCTGTATAATGCTATTGTGTGTTTGTTCAATTGTTTTAGATTACATAAATTGTTCTTATTTTTATTATGTATCTGTTCATTTCTTTAACACTATATAAATTGTTATTGTTAATATGTAGCTGTTCATTTCTTTGACATTATATACATTTTTCTTATTGTTCATTTGTATCTCTTCATTTGTTCAACATTACATAAATTCTCCTCATTGTTATTATATATGTGCTCTTTTGTTTGACGTTCCATAAGTTTTTCTTTTTCTAAAGTGGCAGCATGTGTTTTTGAGTAGTGGTGAAGTCACTCACAACCACAAACTGACTTCTTAATTGGTTCTCCTTGTTTCTCTATACTGGTATTTCATTAGCTGGAGAAATGTTTAACTGTAGATGGTCTGCAACACAGTTGCATTGCCTGCACTGCAGTAAAATCACGAATTAACTAAATGCTTACAGCAACTGATCTATCACGAAGCCAACGCGGAATGAGCATGTAGTCCAATTCATTATCTTCCTATCATCACGGCAGAGATTTTCATAGATTTGTCCAACAATCACACGCATGTCATCTAGTGAGCACCACTTTTTTTGTTTGCCCATCTTATTGCATAGTCATGAACACAATATTTTCTAAATTGCTACACAGCTCATTTGACAAGTCAGGCAAACACATTTCTCTACATGAGTCTTGCGTTGTTCACTGCCCTTTATAATCCGTTGCAACGTAAAAGCAAGCTTTTATTTTTTTCTCCATCAAGAACACTGCCTCAGCAACACATCCTTGAACAAACACACCGGCTCATCAGGCTTCAAGTGACAACATGCACGAAAGTGCTGGCATGCTTACAGACATTCAACAGACCGTATCTGCTTTCGCGTGTGTCTCTGGTTCCTCCCACATTAGGCTCACTAGCAGCAACATGTTCAGTCTTTTGCAGAGATCCTGCCTCTAAATAAAGAACGTGGGCTTTTGATCATTTGGGGCAAACCTAGAATCGTCTCCACATTTGCGGAATGCACAAGAACAGGCAGCTGTTGTAGCAGAGTACGGCGTCTCGTAATTGCTGCAAGTAGATTTCAATTTACTCAACAAGTTGCGACGAAAACAACCCTTCTTTGCTAAACATCCTGCAATGCGTGCGAACGCATAAAATATCACGTGGTAAGGGAGTTCAACTACACAATACTGCACATACCGCACATGAAATGTCGCATGTTCACCTGAACAGAGAAGCTGCAAACATGCACGCAACAAAAGAAACAAAATACATACCAAACATTACTAGCAAGCTGCCACGCAACGTGAGGCAAAAAAGAAGAAAAAACTCTTGCACGTATCATTCACGCATTTGCAGAGGATTACGCAAGAACGCTACAACTATGACTACAAGTGTCTTCTGCTTGGTGCGTCGACAGAAAGTGCAACCAAAGAACACTGCACATACCGCACATGAAATGTTGAGCGTTGACCTAAACAAAGAAGCTGCAAACATGCAACAGACAAAGGAAAAAAACATAACAAACAGTGCTTGCAAACAGCCACGCAACACGACAAAAAAAAGAAAAACTCTTTCACGTATCATTCACGCATTTGCAGAGGATTACACAAGAACGCTTCAACTATGACTAGAAATGTCATATGCTAGGTGCATCGCAAGGTAGGGCAACTACAGAACACTGCACATACCGCATATGAAATGTCAGGCTGTACCCCTGAACAGTTTCTAACTAGAAGCTTACTTGAAATGAAATAGACAATTGCCGTCACCGCGCAGAACATTCCAGGAAAAATCACAATGCAATGAATAAAAGCAATTACAAAACAAGGCCACGTAGAAGCTGAACATGTCCAACTAAGAACAGTTCAGGTCGAAGGTAGCAGCAAGTACCCCTCTTATAGTGGCACCCGAAAGACAAAAACATGCTGCCTTGGCTGCCGTACAAGCAAGTGTGGCAGTTTGCAAGCATTGACGCCACGCGGTACATTTGACCAGCGTTACGAAGAAAAATTTTCTGAGTTTTCCTGAACTTGACAAAGGCAAACTCCGCTATCACCTGTCCAAACCCTCACTCAATGGCCCTCCAAATGGCGCAGATGCCCTCGTTGAAAAGGCGTTGCTGCTCGGTGAGGGTAGCACCGCCATAGGGCCGTAAGGAATACGCTGGGTCCCCATAATTGCATTGCAGGCACCCGCGTGTAAGACGTTCCAGCTTGCTGTAGAGGCCGCTTTCTCCCACAATGCCTGTGCGCACAAACATACACAAAACAAGAAAAAATATTTCAGTTGCAGGTTTGCACATTACAAGGTTGCAGATGTACGTCAGTACAACACGTCATCAAAGCACAAAGTTTTCGTGAACGTGCAATGTTTTCCACGTGACAAATTATCGCACACAAAAAATTTTGCCAGCCAAAAAAGACCTGCATACATAAGCACGCACAGTGAGAGTGCGACGGCAGGGCTTCGTATCAGGCAGGAGATCCAATTCTAACATTTGCAGGGTAACTGCACTAATGTCACCTGTGCAAGTCCCTTCAATGATTACGTGTTTTTTTTTTTGGAGCAATACATCACTCTCTTCCCATTACGCCCATTCCGCACTCACAGAGTGCCAACGCTAGCGCTGTACCGTGTGTCAGCTTCACTGCAACCCTTTGGCGCTAAAGAAGCGAGAGACCTCCTCTAACCAGCGTCGCAACTCCTGCCAAGGTACAGGCCGTCCAGCTCGCACGCAGTTCCGTCGGCGCCCATGACTGCCTGGTACTTCACGACGTGCGTCCGCTTGTGACCGGAGAAGTACTCGCTCTGATCGACAGACGGACGGCCGATCGGTCGTGAGGGGCCGACGACACAGCCCCAACTGATAATCAAGGGGGCGCCGTGGTTCTGTACAGCCTGCATGGGTTAAATGAAATGGTCACATCACGTCAACAGTTACGCTATTACAATGCCACCACACTTCGAAGTAATTTAAAGCTCGATTTTTAGAAAGACGGTTTCTTGAACACTCATTCAATGAGGTGAACTATCGCTCTTTTGTGCTGCTTATACATCACAATATATGATCACGCTCACCTGGGAAAACACGTTGAGGTCGTCAAGTGTCAACCATGTGTGGGTCGTAAGGTCGTCGAGCAGGTGAAGACACGATCTACGTCATCCTTCACTTAGCTGACAACACTTGACATGGTGCAAGTTGCCCGCCCAAACAGTGGTTCGAGGTCGCACTGCCGGTTCGGATAGCCGAGCCTTTGCAGAGTCATTAAAAGTGCCTCCTCGCCAGGCACGATGACACTCTGCAAGCTCAGGGCCACCTGGAGGATGTACAGACTCTTCTTCAGTTGTTTATTATGGTGCTGTTCGAAGCGGAACTATCGCCGAAAGGTCTGGGGAGCCAGGGCGCTGGCGTTGAAGAACGCGCCAGCAGATTTTGCGGTCTGGATATCGTAGTAATTTTGCGGAATAGGTCGTCCAAAGCACTTCACGCGTGTTGAATATGAGCCATTTCATGGCAGAAAACGCTGTGACACATTCATCGATGCCAAAGCATTTTGGCGGGAGACGATACAGCCAAGCGTAAATAAAAGTGGCGAGAAGAACCACTTCGGATTGGATTACCTTGGCAGCGTTTGTGGCTGTGCCACTTCAAAAAAAATTTCTCACTCACTGGAAAACTTTCCGTGCGCATGAAAAGTGTTCACAATAAAGCAAGATACGTTTTTTTTATTTACAACGTGTCAGCGCGTGTGATATATTTCTACATTTGATATAATGTCGCTGCGATTGTGCGTTGCGGTTCACAGCAGGGCAAACGCTATTCTTAAGCTCATAAGGCGCAAACTACGCCCTAAACGCCCGCAACGCCCACAGCACTTAGAAACGGTATTCTAAAACTCCCTAATGAGGAAGGACGCGTACCCGCTCCTACAGATAGACGACGCCTTAGATAGACTTCACAATACAAGGCACTTTTCTACGATGAACCTCAACACTGGCTTTTGGTAAATCGAAGTCGACGAGAGAGACCGAGAAAAGACTTCCTTCATACCACTGGACAGCCTCTTCGAGGTCAAGGTCATGCCTTTTGGTTTTCGCTTGGCATTTGCGACTTTCCAACGAGTCATAGATGCAGTCATGGCTGCGTTGAAGTGCCTCGTTTATACAGATGACGTCGTTATGTGGCGTGGACGTCGAGCTTCCACAAAAACAACCAGCGTATCTGATCCGTACTTCAAGCTATCAGGACGTCTGCACTCACTGTGAAGTCAGAGAAATGCCAGTTTGCGTACACGAAGCTCTTGTTTTTGGGTGACGCGATCATCCAGGCGAGTGTGCCGAGACCCGCCGATAACAGCTGCCACCGCCGCCTTACCGCCACCCACTGACTAGAAGGTCGTGCGCCGATTTTTCGGTTTGTTTGCCTATTACAGACGCTTCGTCAAAGGCTTTTTCCAGATCACGGACCCACTAACGTAGCTCATGGAGACCAACGGCGATTTCAAGTGGGGAATGGCGCAAAATGGAAGCATTCTAGGAACTCAAGGGACGCTTGCAGACATGCCAATACTTGTGCATTTTGACAACTACGCCGAAACAGAAGTGCACACCGACGCAAGCAGCGTAGGACTCAGTGCGGGCATTGGGTAGAAGACAGATGGCCTGGAAAGGGTTTTTAGTTATTCTAGGCCATCGATGTCCAAGTCTGAGGCCAACTGTTCATCAACTGAAGTGTGCCTTGCCACCATCTGGGCAGCGTAAAACTTTCGCTTTTATCTCTACGGCAGGCCTTCCAAAGTTGTGAGCGACCACCACGCCGTGTGTTGGCTAGCTAACCTGAAGGACCCTCTGTTATAACCAGCTAGTACGGCGCCATGCCGGTCGCCGGGCAGAATTTAACATACGCACGTAGGTGTGTTCCACACTGACTGCACTCGCGTCAGGTGTTATGTATTTATTTTAATGCAACATCGGTGCCCTCGGGCGCCGAAATAGTAAACTAATCTTATCACATCCTTTCCTCCTTTAATAATGAATGCAAACAATTGATTAGGTTGAGTAGTGCAAATTCGTCGAATTCTGGTCGTCGAATTCTGATACATCGACGCAGGACAGGAGTACTTGGGGCTGTGACCGCAAGTTTTGTTTCCCACACCGCGTCTTTCCTTCGATCTTGCCTAGAATTTATTTTGTGAAGGCGATCCGAAGTTAACTGTCTCTGACCGACGTTCCAGCTTGGAGCAAGACCTGTAGCCATGGGGCTGCTTGTCTTTTGGTTTTCTATACACAGTTCCTTATGGGGCTGGCAGATGTGATTCAGATATCGAGTCAACCGACGTCCGTCCTCCAGTAAAACATCCATGGACGAAGTGCATTGTTCGGTTACGACTGCAGGCAACTAAGCAGGACCTGGACGGAGGCTCCTTGCAAACATCTGGTCACTAGGGTGACCAAAACCCTGGGTCTTGTTTCTTAGTCGCATATGATTTTCTGTTCAAGTTGCTTGTATAGCACCGTAGTCCGGAGGTCTGGGTGTAGCAGGTCCAACGCAGTCCTCACCTTCTGCCCCAACAACAGCTGTAACGGACAGCAACCCGTGAGCTCATGAGGCGTGGACCTGTATGTCAGGAGCATGGGGGAAATTTGAATGCGAATATCTCCAGGACTAGCATTCCACAACTTCTTTTTGACATTCTGTACTGCTTGCTCTGCAGCACCGTTGTACGCGGGATGATATGGTGGCACCAGTTTTGCTTCAACCCATTCTTTAAGGAATGTGAAGTAGAGCTTACTGCTAAATGCCAGCCCATTAACCGACACGACCACATCTTGAAGGCCTTAGTTTGCGAACATAATTCGTGTGCAGGAAATAGTTGCTTCAGCCAAGGTTGTGAACACTGGGAACACTTCAATCCACTTTGAGAACACATCGACTGCGACAACAATTGGTGTTCCTGTAAAGACTGGCATACTCTAAATGCAGCCATGACCACAGTTTCTCTGGCAACGCCCAGTGCATGTTAGACACTGGTCGTGAGACTCTTTATTGCTCCTGGCAAATACGGCACCTTTGAATGGTTATCGCTATATTCTTATCGAAGATAGGCCAGCACACATGGCTACGTGCGAGTGTCTTCATTTTGAACTGTCCTGAATGATACTCATGAAGAAACTGGAGGACTTCCCTTGTAAGTATATTGGAAAAAAAGGCTCTGTTGCCCCACATCAGACAGTTCTCTTGAACACTCATCTGCTGAAAGCGCGTCTCATAAAATCTTCCATCTGACCTTAATTTTATCTGGCAGCCTGACCACAACGCTGCTCTTACTTGCGACAGCACCGGATCTCTTGAGGTGGCTGCCGCAACAACATTTGACGACAGCACCGCTGAGTATACTCCTTCCAGCATTAACAATTTGGCAAGGCAGTGATCAACAAAACTGGCACTTGGCAGAGGTAGCCGGCCTCACCCATCGACACGTGCAATTCACGAACCCAGCCTACACTTCAGGTTGTAACTGTATTCCGACAACAGCAAGGCTCACCACATTATTCTCGGAGAACAGGATTCGGGAACTGGTTTGTCTTCAGCGAACAGGCCGAGCAGTGATTTGTGATCTGTGATGGCCTCCAAATGCCGGTCCCATAAGTACTGCCTGAACTTTGTAACACCAAATACAAAACTCAAGGCCTCCTCATCTAATTGGTGGTAGTTTTTCTCCGCAGTTGCCAGGCTGCTGAAGGCAAAACCAATGAAGCGGCTTTCCCCAGATGACTCTAGCTGCGCCATTACACCTCCAATGCTGAAGAGTATTGTGACAATAACAGTGACAAGCACAATTGGCTTTCCCAGTTCAAAGTGAGCCAATATCGGAGCAGAGGCCTATAGTACTTTGCTTCTCCAAAATATCTGCTCTTCATCAGTTTCCCAGCGCCATGATGATCTCGACGCCAACAAAGTACTGAGTGACTGTAACGCGACAAAAAAGTTTGGCAAAAATCTTTTGTAAAAATTGACCAACAAGAGGTAACTCGGAAGTTCCTCGACAATTCGGGGTGCGGGGGCTTCCAGCACTGCTTCTGTTATAGCAGGGATTGGATGCAGCCCAGCTACACTGTTGTTGTGGCTGAAGTACTGAACTTCTGGTTTCGAAAATGCACTCTTGGATAACTTCAGGCGCAATCCCGCGGTTTTCAGGCGATCCAACACTTGGCCCTAACTTTCCCGAAGCTTTTTCTCACTGCTTTTTGTGGCTAGAACATCGTCAAAGTACACAACTACAGGGTGAAGGTCGTGCAAATATTTTCAATCTCTCACTGAAATATAGCGAGAGTTCATGAAACCCAGAAAGGAAGACTTGTGAATCAGTATAACTACCTCTGAGTAAAAATGACGACTAGCTTTTGGACTTCTCGTCGAGTGGGACCAGCTTGTAGGCATCTTGCAAGTCAAGCTTTGTGAACTTCTTGCCTCCTGTAAGCAGCGCAAAAAGTATCTCAATCCTAGAAGTAGCGATGGACTCGACGACTGTCAACGGATTTAGAGTGGTCTTAAAATGGCCGCAGACCCGAACCCCACCATCACGCTTCAATACAGGAATGACGGGCGTGGCCCACTGAGCAGTTCTCACCAGTGTAATAACGCCTTCCGGTTCCATCCTCTGTAGTTCCTCCAAACGCCGATCACGCAAAGCAAATTGTATCAAATGTGCCATGACAAAACGTGGATTCGCGTCCTTTTGTATGAATATAGAAGCCCCGACGTCATAAACGTGCCAAGCTGCTGTGAAAAAGCATCGTGATATTATATTACCAGGTCTTTCATAGACTTCAAAGCGTTGACTTCCTCCGTCTGAGCGATGCCTAGTTTGAAGGCATTCATCCAGCTTCGTCCTAAGAGCGTAGGACACGCCCCTTTCCCGACAAATAGTGGTAGCTCGCGCTCCTTGTCGCCAAGTTTGACCATTGTTTCCAGCTTTCCCTGGACGCGTTTCACGTCGCTGAACAAACTTCTCAACTGCACACTCCATGACTCCAACGACACACACGGAAAGAGCTCGGCGAACTTGCCATCATTAATGGTCGACACCCTAGCGCCAGCATCCAACTATATATTGTCACGGGGTCGTGACGTGGCCAAAGACAGGAGGCTTCTTGTTGGAATTTAACTGTTTATTTGGGCGAACCTGTGCCCGGTAAACAGAAAGTCCAATTACAGCAGCAGTCTCGCACAGATAGCAGTCTCAGACTGATAGCGGCGAATGGAGCGTCGGCCTTCGATCAACAACTGACAAGCGTCGAAGCGCGTCGGCATTTATACTCCCGCCGTCGAATGTTCTAGCGCTATCGCTGGCGGCGGCGTGCGTTCCAGAACAATCTGTACCATTCGCACAGTGGGCGTGATCTTATCGAAATGATCTACTACATTCCGGAACCTTCTAGAAATCTGCAGGCGCGGTTTGCGCTGAGAATCATGTGGTGTTTTGGGACGATAACAAAAACTTGGGAAATGGAACGTGGCATTGCCCCCCTCTGAAAAAAAAGGCATCGTCCCGATGCTTTAACTAAAGATCAAAGTACAATAACAATGCAAGAAAGTACAATGAATAAATTACGATACAACGATAATACAAAAAAACACTAGTTCAGTTTGTTAACGCGCATGAAACGGCTTGAGGCGCGCGACATGGACGACTTCAGGTCGCGATCGGCGTCGTTGAGAGTTCGTGATGCCGTCGGGGACAACCTCGTAATCAAGTGGGCCGAGACGTCGAACCACCCTGTACGGTCCGAAGTACCGTCGCAGAAGCTTTTCACTTAGTCCACGTCGGCGTATCGGCGTCCACACCCAAACACGTTCACCGGGCTGGTATTCCACGAAGTGTCGTCGAAGGTTGTAACGGTGGCTGTCGGTCGTCTGTTGATTCTTGATACGGAGACGCGCAAGTTGTCGGGCTTCTTCGGCACGATGAAGGTACTCGCTCACATCGAGGTTTTCTTCGTCGGTGACGTTGGGTAACATGGCATCGAGCGTCGTTGCCGGGCTCCTTCCGTAGACCAATTTGTATGGTGATATCTGCGTCGTCTCCTGCACCGCCGTGTTGTATGCGAAGGTCACATACGGAAGAATGGCATCCCACGTTTTGTGTTCGACATCGACGTACATTGACAGCATGTCGGCGATCGTCTTGTTAAGCCGCTCGGTGAGGCCGTTGGTCTGTGGGTGGTACGCTGTCATCCGGCGGTGGTTTGTTTGGCTGTATGCCAGGATCGCTTGAGTTAAGTCGGCAGTGAATGCCGTTCCTCTGTCGGTGATAAGGACCTCCGGGGCGCCGTGACGTAGAACGATATTTTCGACGAAGAACTTAGCTACCTCGGATGCACTGCCTTTTGGCAGGGCTTTTGTCTCGGCGTAGAGGGTGAGGTAGTCGGTGGCTACCACGATCCACTTGTTTCCGAAAGCCGACGTCGGGAACGGCCCCAATAGGTCCATACCAATCTGCTGGAAAGGTCGGCAAGGTGGATCAATTGGCTGCAGAAGTCCCGCTGGCCTTGTCGGCGGTGTCTTGCGTCGCTGACAGTCCCGGCATGTCCTCACATAACGAGTGACGTCGGTTGTAAGACGCGGCCAGTAGTACCTTTCTTGTATCCTCGCGAGCGTGCGAGAAACACCGAGGTGCCCTGCCGTCGGATCGTCGTGCAGGGCCTGCAGGAGTTTTGGTCGCAGAGCTGAAGGCACCACAAGGAGATACTTAGCCCGAAGCGGTGAAAAGTTTTTCTTTTGTAGAAGACCGTTTCGTAGAAAAAACGACGCAAGTGCGCGCTTGAATACCTTCGGGACTTCGGCGGTCCTGCCTTCGAGGTATTCTATTAGGGTCTTAAGTTCCGGGTCGGCCCGCTGTCGTTCAGCGAAGTCGTCGGTAGTTATCGTTCCCAAGAAGTAGTCGTCATCCGGGTCGTCGGGTAGCGGTTGGTCGACAGGCGCACGAGAGAGACAGTCGGCGTCGGAGTGTTTTTTGCCGGACTTGTAAATGACAGTAATGTCATATTCTTGAAGTCTCAGGCTCCATCGTGCGAGGCGACCTGAAGGGTCCTTCAAAGTGGCTAGCCAACACAAGGCGTGGTGGTCGCTCACAACTTTGAAGGGCCTGCCGTAGAGGTATGGGCGAAATTTCGACGTAGCCCAGATGATGGCGAGGCACTCCTTTTCTGTTGTGGAATAATTTGCTTCTGCTTTGGATAGCGATCGGCTGGCGTAACTAATAACCCTTTCAAGTCCGTCAGCCCTCTGCACAAGAACGGCGCCAAGACCTACGCTGCTTGCGTCATTATGTATTTCTGTCTCGGCGAATTCGTCGAAATGGGCAAGTAACGGAGGCGTCTGGAGGCGATGTTTAAGCTCCTGGAAAGCGTGTTCCTGCGGCGTTTCCCACTTGAACTCCACGTCGGCCTTGGTAAGGTTAGTGAGAGGATAGGCGATGCGGGCGAAGTTTTTCACGAACCGCCTATAATAGGCGCACAGGCCCAGAAATCGGCGCACGGCTTTTTTGTCAGTGGGCGGCGGGAATTCGGCGATGGCGGCTGTTTTCCGTGGATCAGGACGAACTCCAGACTTGCTGATAACGTGCCCCAGAAACAAGAGCTCTTCATACGCAAATCTGCACTTTTCTGGCTTCAGTGTGAGTCCGGAAGTCTTGATGGCTTGAAGTACAGCTTCAAGGCGCCGAAGATGCTCGTCGAAACTCGAGGAAAACACGACGACGTCGTCCAAGTACACAAGGCAAGTCTGCCACTTCAATCCTGCCAGTACTGTATCCATAACGCGTTGAAAAGTTGCAGGCGCTGAGCAAAGGCCGATGGGCATCACCTTAAACTCGAAGAGGCCGTCTGGTGTTATAAACGCCGTCTTGTCTCGGTCTCTTTCGTCGACTTCGATTTGCCAATAGCCAGTCTTGAGGTCCATTGACGAAAAGTACTTGGCGTTATGGAGCCGATCAAGTGCGTCGTCTATTCGTGGGAGAGGATACACGTCCTTTCTTGTGATTTTGTTCAGGCGGCGATAATCAACGCAGAAACGTAGGGTCCCATCCTTTTTCTTCACTAACACCACGGGGGATGCCCATGGGCTCTTGGACGGCTGGATAATATCATCCCGCAGCATTTCATCAACTTGTCTCTTGATGGCCTCACGTTCTCGCGTCGAAACCCTGTACGGACTCTGACGGAGTGGTCTGGCATTTTCTTCGGTTATGATGCGATGTTTCGTGATTGGGGTCTGCCGAATTTTCTATGACGACGAAAAGCAATCTTCGTATTGCAGGAGCAGGGCCTTGAGCTGTTCTTGCTTATCGTTCGGAAGTCTGGGATTGACGTCGAAAGCTATGGGAGGGGCTTGGTTCCTCTGAGCAGGTTCCGGAGAATCGGCGAGGGCGAAAGCACTGGTGGCTTCGACAATTTCTTCGATGTATGCGACCGTTGTTCCCTTGTTCACATGTTTGTACTCATTGCTGAAATTTGTGAGCATAACCGTTGCTTTGCCTCCCCGCAACTCTGCAATTCCTTTTGCGACGCAAATATTTCGGGTGACCAACAGATGCTGACTGCCTTCAACGACGCCTTCGAAGTCAGGTGATTCAGGAGCACCGACTGAAATAATGACGCTTGAGCGAGGCGGAATGGTGACTTGTTCTTCCAGCACATTCAAGGCATGGTGTCCAGACGGCGTGCGCGGCGGTAGTGCTTCTTCTGTGGATAACGTTATCGACTTTGTTTTTAGGTTGATGACAGCACCATGGAGGCATAAGAAGTCCATGCCAAGGATGACATCTCTCGAGCAACGCTGTAGGACTACGAAGTCTGTATGATAAATACGGCCGTTAATGGTGACTCTCGCTGTGCAGATTCCTGCAGGCGTTACGAGATGACCTCCGGCTGTGCGGATTTCAGGGCCTTTCCAAGCTGTCCTAACTTTCTTTAACTTCGCGGCGAACGACCCACTGATGACAGAATAGTCAGCTCCAGTATCGATGAGAGCGGTCACACTGTGGCCGTCGATAAGAACGTCGAGGTCGCTAATTCGCCGTCTCGCATTACAGTTAGGGCGTGGCGTCGGGTCACGGCTGCGTCGGCTTGTTCCGCTGCTTCCATGTTGCGTCGTCAGGCCACCTTCGGTAAGTGAGCTTTCGCCGTCAGGGCTTTGCCTGGTTGCCGTTGTGTTCGGAAAGCTCCGTCGCGGCGTCGTCGTCGTCGGAGGATCTTCGGTAGTTCGTCGCACAGCAACCGCACCTCCATCGGTTGCTGCCCTTAGTTTCCCGGATACGGGCTAGGAGACCAGCCCCGCGTTGGGCCAGAGTACTGTCGGTGGTTGCGTGACGTGCGGCGGCTGGGCGACGGCGAACGCGAAGGGCTTCGTGGTGTCCACCGAGTTCCTGTCAGGTAGTCGGCGATGTCACGTGGTCGTTCTCCTGGCTGTGGGCGCGGTGCATTGACGGCGAAGCCACGCAATCCCATCTGTCGGTACTGGCAACGGCGGTATGTGTGTCCGGCCTCGCCGCAGTGGTAGCAGAGCGGGCGATGGTCAGGGGTGCGCCAGACGTCAGTCTTCCTCGGTGCACTGCGCTGGGCCGCTGGCGAACGGTATGACATCGGTGGGGGTGGTGGCGGCGGTGACGTGGACGGGGAGGAGCGTTGTGGCGCAGTGCAGCGGCGTAGCTCATAGCTTCCGGCTCGGGCAGCGGTGCGTGGGGAATTTGAAGCGATTGCCGAACTTCTTCTCGCACAATGACGGCGATCGAATCCACTTGAGGCTGCGCCGAAGGCAACAGCTTGCGCAGCTCTTCCCGCACGATCGCTCGGATCGTTTCACGCAGGTCTCCGGAGTTACTGGCTTGAGCAGCAGCGCAGTCTGCAGTCAGGCGACGATTATACTGTCTGGTGCGCATGTCCAGGGTCTTTTCAATAGTGGTCGCTTCGGCTACAAATTCTTGGACGGTTTTCGGTGGGTTTCTCATCAGCCCCGCGAAGAGCTCCTGTTTGACCCCTCGCATGAGGAAACGAACTTTTTTCTCCTCAGGCATGTCTGGGTCAGCGTGACGGAATAGTCGGGTCATTTCTTCGGTGAAAATGGCGACATTTTCATTTGGTAGCTGAACCCGGGTCTCTAATAAAGCAGCGGCCCTCTCTTTGCGAGCGACGCTTGCGAACGTTTGCAGGAATGTGCCGCAGAAAACATCCCACGTTCGGAGCGTGGACTCCCGATTTTCGAGCCAGGTCCTTGCGGTGTCTTCTAAATAGAAGAACACACGACGCAGCTTTTCGTCATGGTCCCAGTGGTTGAGGGCGGCCACACGGTCGTATGTCTCTAGCCAGGACTCCGGGTCTTCGAACGATGACCCATGGAAAATTGGTGGTTCCCTGGGTTGATGCATGACCATCGTGGGCTGGGACGCTGCGGTTGTCATTGTCGCTGCAGTCGCGGTCATGGCCTTGGTCTTCCGCGGCTTGTCGTGTAGAAGCCCGTACTCCGGTGGTAGCCCTTGCTGTCGGCGGCTTGTTCGCTGCTCCTGATTGGCGTCGGTGTCTTCTCCGCGACGTGGGCTGGCTTCACGGCTTGACGGGGGCGTCCGGTACATGAACAAGCAGCACCTCGACCAAATGTCACGGGGTCGTGACGTGGCCAAAGACAGGAGGCTTCTTGTTGGAATTTAACTGTTTATTTGGGCGAACCTGTGCCCGGTAAACAGAAAGTCCAATTACAGCAGCAGTCTCGCACAGATAGCAGTCTCAGACTGATAGCGGCGAATGGAGCGTTGGCCTTCGATCAACAACTGACAAGCGGCAAAGCGCGTCGGCATTTATACTCCCGCCGTCGAATGTTCTAGCGCTATCGCTGGCGGCGGCGTGCGTTCCAGAACAATCTGTACCACTCGCACAGTGGGCGTGATCTTATCGAAATGATCTACTACATTCCGGAACCTTCTAGAAATCTGCAGGCGCGGTTTGCGCTGAGAATCATGTGGTGTTTTGGGACGATAACAAAAACTTGGGAAATGGAACGTGGCAATATTGAGCGTTACGCCATTAAGTTCTACCACTATGCGCATTGGATCCGAACTAGCTGTGTGAAGTGCCCACAAATTGAAAACTTCAGGCTCTTCAGCAAAGACAGGCAGGCCATCCAGGTTTTTCACGCGACTAGACCGACAGCTACAAGACTGGCTCCAGTCGAAATTTACGCTGCCCGGCTGAACTCTGCGAACTCTTGCAAGATGCCCTTTTGGACGGCAGTTGTGACAGATCATGCTGCCGTGAGTACGCTAACGCGTAGAATGAGCTCCTCCACAACGTAATTAACAGCTATGATTTTTCCCCGAAGTGACAACGTTCGCTTGCTCCGGAGTTTTGTCAGATAGTAGCTGTGCTTGCTGACAGCTGAATGCACGTGAATCTTTACACGCAGCTTCTAGAGCTACTACGGTGTCCTTCGCAGTTTCGAAACTTAAACACATCGTTTCCAGCGGCAATGTTTGCATGGTTACGTTGGTAATTCTGCTGCCTATCTGGTCATGCAACATGCGCTGTCGAAATGTAGTGAAGTAGCAGTCTTCCGCTCATTTCTTCAACAAGGCAACGTATTCACGTACGGTCTTTACCTCTTTTTGATGCCTTGACAAAATCTTGTAACTTGTCAATAAATATGATACGCAAGGGGCATACTGCCTGCCAAGTGTGGTAAAATTTTTGATCCATTCTGCTTAGGCGGGCCTGCTTAGTGCTAAGAGGCTCGTAGCAGAGAATAAGTCTCTGGACCATAGCATATTTAAAATATAGCTGTCTGCTTGTCACTTGCGATGTCGTTCGCGATGAAGTACAGCTTGGCCCGCTCACAGTATTCCACCCACTCCGGTGTATTTGGGTCGAACGAATCCAGCTTCCCGACAACAGGCATGACGACGTGTGCTTGTGCCGTGCCCGTCTGGTTTGTCAGTCGACCTCGTCGCCACATATGATAACCGGGTATAACCGTCGCCACATATGATAACCAAATCCCACACACGTATGTAGGCAGGTTCCCCACTAACTGAGCTCGTCAAGTGCGCCGTATCTATTTCAATGCAACACCGACGCCCCCGGGTGCCAGAACGGTGAACTAATCGTATCACACCTTTCAGGTCACCTGGAACGGTGGAGCCTAATATTTTAGGAATTCCACACTACCATAGTGTCAAGTCTGGAAGGAAACACTCCGATGCGAACTGCCTGCCTCGTGGCCTCGTCTGTCCACCACTGCGGGAGGACCTTAATGATGAGTATTTCTCGGAAACCATAGGTGCCGACAATTTCACTGAGCAACTGCGAACCTACCCGGAACTAAAAGGGCTATTGGAATACCTCGAGTGCTGAATCAGCGTCGTCCTCAGTGTCTTCAGGCGAAGACTGGCGTCATTTTTCTTGAAGAACAAGGTCCTTTTAGAGAATTTATTTTGCCCGAGCCAGCTACCTCATCGCTGTACCTTTGGTAATATGGCCAGTAATTATGCAGTCACGGCACGACGACCCAACGGCTGGCCACCTTGGTTTTTTCTCGCACACTCGCGAGAATACAAGTAAAATACCAGTAGCCACGCCTTGCCACCGACGTCGCTCATTACGTGAGAACTTACCAGGTCTGCCAGCGACGCAAAACACCGCAGAAAAGGCCAGCAAGACTTTTTTAGCCCACTCAACTACCTCGCCGTCCATTCCAGCAAATCGGTATGACCCTACTTGGTCCGTTCCAGATGTCGGCTGCCGAAAAAAAGGGATCATCGTCGCTACAGACTACCTTAGTCACTACGCCGAGACAAAATACATACTCAAAGGTACAGCATCTGAGGTAGCCATAGAATTCGTCTAAACTTCGTCCTGCGTCACGGCGGCCTGGACGTCCTATTCACCGACAGAGGTATGGAATTTACTGCTCAGCTAACCCAAGCAATATTGGCGTACAGCCAGACAAGTCACCGCCATACGACAGCGTACCACCCACAGACCAATAGCCTCACCGAGCTCCTGAACAAGACCATCACCGATATGCTGGCTATGTACGTTGACGTCAAACACAACACGTGTAATAAGATTCTTTTCTACATAACTTCCGCATGCAACATCGCCGTCCAAGAAACGGCAAAGATGACGCCGTACAAGTTGGTCTATGGAAGGAACCCCGCAAAAAAGCTCGATGTCATGTTACCCAAGGTCACCGACAAAGAAAACCTCTATATGAGACGCAAACTTTGTGAGAGTGGACACTGAAGAGCGTGACTTGCGGCACTACTAGCACCGTTTGTGACACGTCACAGTAGGTGCGCGCATGCGTGAGGAGCATAGCTTCCCTTCGGGCGCATCACGTCACCGCTGCGTTCGTGCGTCGTTGGCTAAATAATTTTCGGCATCATTGGTGATCGTATTACGATGGCTACTAAAGCTTAGATCCTTTCAGTTGATTTGGCACATTTATTATGCCTGCCGTGTGACTCGGTTTTCGTCTTTTTTCTGCGTTCTTGTAGTCGTACAACAAAAAGTCAACGGAACACAATTACCCAAACGGTTACTCTGCGTACGTTCCTCGAAAAATGAATTAGATGGAGTAAGCTGTATCAGTAACGTGGAATAGATGACCTCGATGTTACAAAAGTATTTTGTCATGTTCCCCTTTGAAAAATAAGTGCTCTGCAGCACTGCTACTATTTTGGAAGGTTCTCAGGAGTACAGCACTGGCATAAACGATGCGCTCAAAGATTCTGCCACTTTTGCTGAACCTTCAGTTTCTCCGTAGCCACCGCGTTAGCAGAGTGCCGCACCATAGCCTATTTTTGGTATATTGCTATATGTTTTCACAAATTCTCAAACTTGCCAAAAAAGCACAGCAACCCGGTGATTTTTTAGGTGTTCGTTTATATTAAGTGTTGCTGTGTGCCCCAGTGCCAGGACATGCTGGAACACAAAATATGCGTCGGTGAAAGCGCCCAGAGACAAATCAAGGATTATTTTGAAAACGTAACGTGAATTTGGGAGTTAGGGTGAGCATAATTAGAAGTTCAAGATTTTTTCTACGTTGAAGCACCCGGCTTTCTACTGCCGTGCGTTTGCAGTAGACGACACGTGCTAGCTCGACTGACGCAATGCGTACGACAGTAACATTTTGCCAGCCCAGCCACACTGCGCATGAGCGATGCTTCTTGGTGCCGCCGCTTAAGAGCGCTTGGAGCTCCGAAAGCCACGCGCTCTCGTGTGCAATCTCAAGAAGATCGCGACCTTCAGAACGCTGAAAAATCCCGACAACTTGGCCACCTCCGTATCCACAACCAACAGACGACCGACTGCCGCCGTTACAATCTTCGACGATGCTTCGTGGAATACCAGCCCACTGAACGTGTTTGCAAATGAACGCCGATAGGCTTACGTGGACTCAGTGAAAAGCTCCTGCCACGGTACTTCGGACCATACAAGTTAGTTTGACATCTAGGCCCACTCGAATGTGAGCGTGTCCCCGACGGCACCACGAACTCTCAAGTGCGCCGATCGCGACCCGTCCTCGTCTAAGTCACGCGCCTCAAGCCGTTTCACGCACGTTGACGAACTGAAAGAGTGTATCTGGTCGTTGTTGCTGTTATTGTCGTATCGCAATTATTTGCTTGTACTTTCTTTTATTATTATTGTACTTTCATCTTCTGTTAAAACATCGGTGTGATTATTTTTTCAGAGAGGCGCGATGCCTTGTTGCTCCCTCAAGTTTTGCTATCACCCTTTCACACTCTATATAAATTTCTGCGCAAACCAGGCCTTCAGTGCTCGAGATGTTTTGGATCTGCTGTAGATGACTTCTTTAAGATTTCGCATACTTCTCGAACATTACAGATTATTCAGGAACCTACGTGGCCAATAGCGATAACGCTAGACTGTTCGACGGCACTTGTAAAACGCCGATGCACGTCAACACAAGTCAGATGAAGGCCAACGCTCTGTTCGCCGCCCTCAGTGTGATTGGGTATTGCTGTATTCTTGCGTTTTTTGCGTTGGCGAAAAATCTGCCCTAAGAAACAGTTTAATCTTCGATCTATAGTATGCACCCTTTGTCCTCGTCAGGACCCCTTGACATTATGTACGAAGAATATGAGAGGCTCGGGTATGCTAGACAGGACTAGGAAGAGGTTAGAGGAAAGGTTTTTACCGTGTTCACATTGATCCTAGTTTGTTAAATGCTTTGAACAAGTAGAAAACACTCTGGTGAATGCATATACGTGTGAATTTTAGTGGAATATAAAAATGGGGCACCTTGTCAAAGGCTTTTTTGATGTCTAGAAGCAGTGTATCGACTGAGATGTCGCGACTTATGTGAAGGCAGATGTCATGCAGTAATACAGTTTTTTGGGTGTCGCAGACGAAATGTACTGGAATACTTTTTAAACCGTTTCAAATCTGAAAGAGTAAACAGCTCCATTCAAACATTTTCACATACGTTAACATTTTTTGTAAGTTGTCAATGCTACACAGAAAACCATTGGTCATCTAAGGTTTTCTGGGAACCAGTGGCGTACCAACTCTTTCATGAGTGGGGCGACATGAGGTCTAACAGACATTAATGCCAAGGAATGTATAGGGAAAGTTATTAGAATCACCGTAACGTAAATAGGCAGAAAAAAAGTTGATAAAAAATAATTTGCCGTGAGCAGGATTTGAACCTGCTACCTTCGAATAATGCATTAGGTGCTCTAACCACTGAGCTTTCACGGCGGCTATACCCCTAGCCACTTTATTAGGTTTATATACGAATTCAAACGTGGGAGTGTCAGTCAGTGTAATCTGTAGCCAAGCGGCGAGTGCGGAACACAATTTTATGAGCTTGTGAGGCGTCACGCAGAACGTTAACTCATTATGAGCGGGCAGCTGACCAATAGGCCCTCATACACAACCTAACGCGCCAAGTCTGCCAGTACAAGACTCTCGTTAATGAGTAAGGGAAAGAAGTGTATACCTAAGGGCTCGTTTTCCGTGTTTTCACGCAATAATAATGAGGTGTAACAGACAACAATGCCAAGGAATGTATAGGGGAAGTTATTAGAACCAATGTAATATAAATAAGAAGACTTGGTGCCGTATTTATATATATATATATATATATATATATATATATATATATATATATATATATATATATATATATATACAGAAGAATAACTTCGGTTGCCGCAAGGTTATAAATATGAAAGTAGATGCGCTTTCACATAACAACTGTTTATTGTGCACAATAAACAGTTGTTATGTGAAAGCGCATCTACTTTCATATTTATATATATATATATATATATATATATATATATATATATATATATATATATATATATAGGCAAACAGAGAGACAACTTTTTCGACACGTTCACACTTTTCATGTGAACTTTCATACACACAGCACTTGTATACATTTGTCATGCATGAATAATGTAATATTATTACATGCGATGCTTTGTATGCATTACCTCACAGCTTTCCGCATGAATACAATTATGTTGATGGAAGCCTCCTCAACAGTAAATAATTTATCATTGAAGGAAATTTTGAATGATTTCAAACAGCTCACAAAAAATTCAGTTTTTAAATGTGAAGCACTCATTTAGGAACCAAAGGTATTTTGAGCATTTGTATCTACATATTGTAGCCTACCACTGAGCGTGAGTCCACTGCTTTATTCGTCGTCGGTTTGCAAGCTGCCTTCATCGCTCCAAGTTGCCTTGAGTAAGACGGATCAGATTTATCGGAAATGAAACAGGAATCTTTTTGGCGCTTCCAGTACACTAAGATGAGATAGTTAGAAGTGAGTGATTGAGTATAAATTTTATTGAGATTATCTGGCGGTATTTAGCAGGATGGGGCTACAAGCACCCTAGCCTAGGTGACGACCTCGAGTCCTTGGACACGGGTGGCTTGGTGGACGTGCCGGACAGTCCACTGTTGATCGGCGAGGTAGCGGCTGAGCAGAGCCGCCTCCCATCACGCCCTGCGGTTCGAGACAGCCATGTCTACCCAGTTCATAGGGGACTGAGGCGTCGCTCTTGCTCCACATTCTTTACAGTCGTCGGATGTATAAATGCCGGGGTAACAGAGGAGCAGGATCACTGGGTTCGGGTACGTGCGAGTCTGTATTAGTCTCCAGGACACCTCCTGTTTCTAGCTTAGTTGTTCGTGTGGTGGTGGATATTTCCATCTGTTCAGTCTGTAGTGTTAGGTGATTTCCCTCAAAGCTGTTGTGCGATCTCCTCCCGTCCACTCCCACACTGTTCTCAATGTCTTAGAGACATCGGGGCTGTCGGCAGGCGCCACAGTTCGGCGTGCAAGGCCTCAAGCCGCGGCCTCAAGAGCCATGTTGCCTGCGAGTGCAGGATCTGTGTGGGCGGGGGTCCGTGCGAAGAAACTGTCGTCTTAGCGTTTGTACACCTTGTGGATGAGACGGTCTAGCTTGGTTCGTTCAGTCGCCTGCCACTTAAGGTAGAAGGCGACGTACGTTATCTGACTCATTACGAAAGCATGTACGAGATGGGTGGTAGTTCTTTCTTCAATTCCGTTATGGCGATTTGTTATTCGTTGCAGTAGCCGGAGCCTTCCATTGACAGCACCCTCTACCCTGCGTATGGTTTCACTGTTGTGGCCATTGGCCAACAGGTGCAAGCCCAGTACTCGTATGTTGTTAAGTTATGGGGTGACGGCGCCAACCGATGTTGCTACTTTATTATCTCCATCTGCACGCTCCATGGAAAAACCGGCGTTCTTGTGTTTACGGGCCCAGCATGTGGGTCTGTGGAGAAGGAGCTCTGATTTGACCACGGAACACTCCAGGCCCGTGTCGCGATGGTATTCCTGTACCACGTCGACTGCCTCCTGCAACGTTACCTCAATATGTCTGTCATTCTCCTCGGCAAACCAAAGATGATATGTTTGGCGTATAAGCTGTGGTGAAGGCCTTCTATCTCAGGCAATTTCCGTGGTAACCCGACAAAAACGAGGATAAAAAAGCATGGCCGAAACTGCGAAGCCTTGAGGCGTGCCTGTGCAACCCCTGTCTATATCTTGCGATTCTAGTCCGCCGATTGCTAAGGGGGCCCGGCCACCTGTAAGGAAATTGCGTACGTAGCGGTACCTTCTTTCACCCAGTCTCGACGCTCGTATGCTTTCAAGTATTGCGGCAGGTTTAAAGTTGTCGAACGCTCTCTTGAGGTAGAGCCCGATTATTGGTTTTGTTGATTGCGTGGTGTCGTCTACAGTATTATGTTTGAGTTGAAGCATAACGTCCTGCGAATAAAGGTTATGAGGGAACCCTAGCATCGTATGCGGAAGCATGTCTCGGTCTTCGAGGTAGTTGGCAAGCCGAGCGAGATCTACCTGTTCCATGAACTTAACAACGCAGGAAGTCAGAGATATCTGTCGAATATTGTCAATCTCTACCCGTTTTTAAGGTTTGGGGATCATAATTATGCGCGCAGTTTTCCAGGAGCTCGGTGTAGCGCCCCCTCTCCAGCACTCATTAATGTAAGCTGTCAAGTTATCTATCGAGTCATCGTCCAAGTAACGCAGTGTTTTGTTTGTTATCCCGCCTGGGCCTGGTGCCGAATTTGTGTTGAGCTTGTGCAGTACCGCCCTAACCTCTGCCACACTTAAGTTCTCGTCTAACTCCGCGTTACTCTCATTATACTGTCCGTGTGCCGGTTACGCGATGGGTCTTGATGACAAGAAGTAACGGCTACGCACGTTATAAAAAAACATTCGCGGACGTGCCTTCGTACTCGTGCAGTAACTGCTTTAGCTTATGTGCATGCGCTGTTTTTGTCTTCTCCGAATCCAAGAGACGCCGGAGAAGGTGTCAAATTTGGCCAAACCCAGCTTGTTCTGCATACTGTTACACGTCCCTTCCCATTGCGCTCTGCATACTTGTAAGGCATGCTCTTCTATATTCCTTCTCAGTCGTCCAATGCGTCTACTTAACGTTCTATTGTGGCGTTGACGCTTCCACCTGTCTTGCCGGCTGCATTTGGCTTCCCACATGTGTAGGATTTTCTGTTTATTACTTTTAGCTCTGCTTTCGGTGAAACTCCTCACGTTGCCGTTTTTTATCGCCCCTGAGCGTCACAGTCCAGCTCTCGATATCCTCGATAGCTGCGCTGCCATGTTTCTGCTCTTTCCGGACTTTGCGAAACGCGTATCAATGCACTAGCTGGTAATGCTTGCCCTAGGGGCGTACCGATGATATTGCCAACATCGGTACGCCGATGTTGGCAATATCATCGAAGAAATTAACAACATCGAAGAAATTGTCGAAGCCACCAGTGCTTTCACCCTCGCCAATTCTTCGGAACCTGCTCAGAGGAATCAAGCCCCTCCCATAGCTTTCGACGTCAATCCCAGACTTCCGAACGATAAGCAAGAACAGCTCAAGGCCCTGCTCCTACAGTACGAAGATTGCTTTTCGTCGTCATCGAAAGTTCGGCACACCCCAATCACGAAACATCGCATCATAACCGAAGAAAATGCCAGACCACTCCGTTAGAGTCCGTACAGGGTTTCGACGCGAGAACGTGAGGCCATGAAGAGACAAGTTGATGAAATGCGGCGGGATGACATTATCCAGCCGTCCAAGAGTCCATGGTCATCCCCCGTGGTGTTAGTGAAGAAACAGGATGGGACCCTACGTTTCTGCGTCGATTATCGCCGCCTGAACAAAATCACAAGGACGTGTATCCTCTCCCGCGAATAGACGACGCACTTGATCGGCTCCATAACGCCAAGTACTTTTCGTCAATGGACCTCAAGACTGGCTATTGGCAAATTGAAGTCGACGAAAGAGACTGAAAGAAGACGGCGTTTATAACACCGGACGGCCTCTTCGAGTTTAAGGTGATGCCCTTCGGCCTTTGCTCAGCACCTGCAACTTTTCAACGCGTTATGAATACAGTACTGGCAGGATTGAAGTGGCAGACTTGCCTTGTGTACTTGGACGACGTCATCGTGTTTTCCTCAAGTTTCGACGAGCATCTTCGGTGCCTTGAAGCTGTACTTCAAGCCATCAAGACTTCCGGATTCACACTGAAGCCAGAAAAGTGCAGATTTGCGTACGAGGAGCTCTTGTTTCTGGGGCACGTTATCAGCAAGTCTGGAGTTCGTCTCGATCCACGGAAAACAGCTGCCATCGCCGACTTCCCGCCGCTCACTGACAAGAAAGCCGTGCGCCGATTTCTGGGCTTGTGCGCCTATTATAGGCGATTCGTGAAAAACTTCGCCCGCATCGCCGATCCTCTCACAAACCTTACCAAGGTCGACGTGGAGTTCAAGTGGGAAACGCCACAGGAACACGCTTTCCAGGAGCTTAAACATTGCCTCCAGACGCCTACGTTACTTGCCCATTTCGACGAATTCGACGAGACAGAAATACATACTGACGCAAGCAGCGTAGGTCTTGGCGCCGTTCTTGTGCAGAAGGCTGACGGACTTGAAAGGGTTATTAGTTACGCCAGCCGATCGCTATCCAAAGCAGAAGCAAATTATTCCACAACAGAAAAGGAGTGCCTTGCTATCATTTAGGCTACGTCGAAATTTCGCCCCTACCTCTACGGCAGGCTCTTCAAAGTTGTGACCGACCACTGCGCCTTGTGTTGGCTAGCCACCTTGAAGGACCCTTCAGGTCGCCTCGCACGATGGAGCCTGAGACTTCAAGAATATGACATTACTGTCATTTACAAGTCCGGCAAAAAACACTCCGACGCCGACTGTCTCTCTCGTGCGCCTGTCGACCAACCGCTACCCGACGACCCGGAGGACGACTACTTCTTGGGAACGATAACTACCGACGACTTCGCTGAACGACAGCGGGCCGACCCGGAACTTAAGGCCCTAATAGAATACCTCGAAGGCAGGACCGCCGAAGTCCCGAAGGTATTCAAGCACGCACTTGCGTCGTTCTTTCTACGAAATGGTCTTCTACAAAAAAAAAACTTTTCACCGCTTCGAGCCAAGTACCTCCTTGTGGTGCCTTCAGCTCTGCGACCAGAACTCCTGCAGGCCCTGTTCGACAATCCGACGGCAGGGCACCTCGGTGTTTCTCGCACGCTTGCGAGGATACAAGAAAGGTACTACTGGCCACGTCTTACCACCGACGTCACTCGTTATGTGAGGACATGCCGGGACTGTCAGCGACGCAAGACACCGCCGACAAACCCAGCGGGACTTCTGCAGCCAATTGATCCACCTTGCCGACCTTTCCAACAGATCGGCATGGACCTACTGGGGCCGTTCCCGACGTCGGCTTTCGGAAACAAGTGGATCTTGGTAGCTACCGACTACCTCACCCGCTACGCCGAGACAAAAGCCCTGCCAAAAGGCAGTGCATCCGAGGTAGCAAAGTTCTTGGTCGAAAATATCGTCCTACGTCACGGCGCCCCGGAGGTCCTTATCACCGACAGAGGAACGGCATTTACTGCTGACCTAACTCAAGCGATCTTGGCATACAGCCAAACAAACCACCGCCGGACGACAGCGTACCACCCACAGACCAACGGCCTCACCGAGCGGCTTAACAAGACGATCGACGACATGCTGTCAATGTACGTCGATGTCGAACACAAGACGTGGGACGCCATTCTTCCGTATGTGACCTTCGCTTACAACACGGCGGTGCAGGAGACGACGCAGATATCTCCATACAAATTGGTCTACGGAAGGATCCCGGCAACGACGTTCCATGCCATGTTACCCAACGTCACCGACGAAGAAAGCCTCGATGTGAGCGAGTACCTTCAAAGTGCCGAAGAAGCCCGACAACTTGCTCGTCTCCGTATCAAGAATCAACAGACGACAGACAGCCACCGTTACAACCTTCGACGACGTTTCGTGGAATACCAGCCCGGTGAACGTGTTTGGGTGTGGACACCGATACGCCGACGTGGACTAAGTGAAAAGCTTCTGCGACGGTACTTCGGACCCTACAGGGTGGTTCAACGTCTCGGCCCACTTGATTACGAGGTTGTCGGCGACGGCATCACGAACTCTCAACGACGCCGATCGCGACCTGAAGTCGTCCATTACGCGCGCCTCAAGCCGTTTCATGCGCGTTAACAAACTGAACCAGTGTTTTTGTATTATTGTTGTATCGTAATTTATTCATTGTACTTTCTTGCATTATTATTGTACTTTCGTCTTTAGTTAAAGCATCGGGACGATGCCTTTTTTCAGAGGGCGGCAATGCCACGTTCCGTTTCCCAAGTTTTTGTTATCGTCCCAAAACACCACACGATTCTCAGCGCAAACCGCGTCTGCAGTTTTTGAGAAGGTCCCGGACTTTAGTAGATTATTTCGATAAGATCACGCCCACTGTGCGAACGGTACAGATTGTTCTGGAACCTATGCCACCGCCAGCGATAACGCTACAACATTCGACGGCAAGAGTATAAATGCCGACGCGCTTCGCCGCTTGTCAGTTGTTGATCGAAGGCCGACGCTCCGTTCTCCGCTATCAGTCCGAGACTGCTATCTGTGCAAGAATACTGCTGTAATTGGACTTTCCGTTTACCGGGCACAGGTTCGCCCAAATAAACAGTTAAATCCCAACACGAAGTCTCCTGTCTTCGGCCACGTCCCGACCCCGTGACAATATTGGCGGTGAGGTCAAACTTCGACCTGGATCTCGATTACTGAGTGATCACTACCCAGGTTCTCCTGCGTACTTTGCCATTGCGCGCCAGCGATGTTTTTATTAAACGTGAGGTCGGGTGAAGGATCGGCACATACGCTGTTGCCCCTGTGCGTAGGCGCACATGGGTCTCTTATAAGCTCGAGCCCCTCATTCTGCACATCGTCCGAAAGGCGTTTACTCTTTGGCGTTCTGTATCCGTACCCTCAAGCCACGTGAGCTCGTTGAAGTCCCCTGCGATGAGCGAGAGCCCGTCGCCAGCTGCGTCGCGCGCCTTTCGCAGTAACGTGCAAAAACGATGTTTTGCTTTGGTTGGGCTATATACGTTCGACATAAACGGGCCAGAGAAGCGCCTTTTCGATGGAATGAGCTTTATGAGTACGTACGGTATGCTGACGTTTGTAAGTTTGCGTTGCGCCACGGTGAGGTTGCGTCGCACAAGCGATGCAGCAACCGGCGCTGCTCCCGCGTTCATAGCCTCATCTATAGCTTTGTACCCCACCAGCTTGACCGGGTCGTTTGTTTCCTACGAAAAGATTACATCCGGTTGTTCCCGGTTCATCGAAATTGTTGGACATGTGCTCGTTTCCTCCTTAACCCCCAGCTGTTCCCCTGCTAGATCATGAGCGTGTTCCGTGTGTTATGCTGTCGTGAGCGTTGTGTTTGTGTGGTTTCATGTGGATCCATGGTGACTGTACGAGATTTAGGGGCGAAGCTCTTTAAAGTGGCACCCGTTTGTTCCTCGTAGTAGTGCATACCACGTCTTACGCTTTGAACTGCAAGGCGGTGCCGGCGGGAGATTTCTTCTGTGCGTTGTTGAACAATAAAAAATTCGTAGCGTGCGCATTAACTAAAAGCCGAATTTTCTTGTCTCTCATTCTCCAGTAGCAGCCATTGGCATGTACGTTGAGCACTATCTCACAAGAAAGCGTTGCTACTTGATACTCGCTCGGCGTAACCTCCTTGGTTTTAGAAATGCTTAGCGAGCGTTGGGCCAAAGTGCCATGAATACAGTGAACTAGTATATACCAGTAACTCGAGGTGGTTGAAGGTGGGAAGTACATCCGAAGCGCAAGCCGTAAGAAAGTGTGCGTGTACTACCTTTCGTATAGTCTTTGGAATGTCCGCTGGATGGCGGTGCTTTTATATGCGGAATATATGATGAAAAGATGCGTGATGGTGGTACTGGGAGTGTTGACTAGATGGACGTGTTGACTAGATGGACGAACGGACACTCCGACAGATGCATTAACAGACGAACAAATTTCTGCATTGATGGATGGACGCATCAACGGACGCAGGGGCCTATGTATGGACAAGCGCAGGGACGGACGCACGAATGGACGTGCGGACGCGCAAACAGTCGCACGCGCAGATGGGTAGATGAACGCATGGAACGTCACACCGACGGACACATGGACAGACGGAAGCAAGAACGTATGGGCGGAGGTATGCTTTGCCCCACTCTCCTTTATTCACCCCGTGGATATGCTGCCATTTTTTCTTGCTGTCCAAGTGATCCTGCGCCTCGTCGTCCGGTAACGGCCAAAAGTAAGGTTTCCCGCTACTCCGAATGGAGCGACCAACTCCCCATGAAAGATCCATTTCGATATCGCCCATTCTTGTTTCAGCGTCGCGAGCATCTGTGTGAGCCGAGATATCGCAATGCTCAACTGTTCAGTTTGCACCTATTGTTGAGCTATCGCGCTGTTAAGTTGCGCAGTTTGCTGCATTTGCTAGGCCATTATCGCGTGTACGTTGTCGTTAAGTCTGTCAACTCATTCACAGAGGTTCTCCTCGCGTTTTTGCGATTTAACGAGCTCAGCCTGCTCCAGATCTAGTGCTTTAAGTATAGGGAGTGCGGGGTGCGCATCCTGCGTGTCCATAGCTTCTTGCGCGCTCTAGACGGTATGAGCAGCCACGTTGGCGGTGACGAATTTAGAAAGAGAAGAAAGTGTAGAGACTGCATAGGGGCCTCCCTCTTTCGCGTGGCAATTTCGTTAATTAACTCATCTTTTTGATGGCGTAGTTTTTTTTAATAAGGACTTGAATTGATCTAGTCGCTCCTGTATTGAGCTTTCTGGTTTGCTGTTGTTACTGTTAGCAGAACTTTTGCATTGGTCCGCGTCGGGATTTCCAACGATGGCAGCCTCGATGCGCGTTCGCGGTGCGCGAGGCGCGTGACTGAAGGCGACGTCAACCCACCCGACGTTATGGGGGTCAAATGCTCTTCCGCTTTCGGCTGCAGTGGGGTAGGTGGCTTGGGTCCTCGACTCGCTGCCAGTCCTCTCTGAACGCGGTCGGGAGACGCTGCGGGAGTGCGGCCGAGAACGTCTCTCTCACGTGACCGATCACCTGTTGCTGCTGCGTCGTCTTGATGCATGGCGTCAGCGGGAGCCCTCCCTTCCGTCGTTGACGGTGCTGCTCCTGCTATATACGTGGCCTCAGCTTTCTTGTGCATTCTGCGTTCCCATTGCCGTCGCTTGACAAGGTTGGGTGTTTGTAGTTAGCTTTGCACTTGTGGTCTCCGGTGAGGTGATATTTTCCGCACAGCAGGCACACGGGATCGCACCGATGCTCCTTGGGCGGGTTGTCGCATGCGCAACCACAGCCCTTCTTGTTCGGGTTGGGGCACACGTCGGCCCTGTGACCACTGTCGAAAATAGAGGGCTCAGCCCCCCCCCCCCAAGTTGTCAAAGTGGAAGGCTTGCGCCCCCCTTGCCCCCCCCCCCGACTGATACGCCTATGCTGGAAACCAAGTATTATTTCACAGCTGATGATTTAGTGGAACAATTTTTCATTGTATCCGTCATTTTGTCACAAACCTTGACGAAAGCAGAAATAGCAGCTTTAGCGTTTAAGACACCTGTGCATTCACTTTGAGAAATTATTTCATGAAATTTAACTGAAGTAGCGTCTATACTTGTATTTTTCTGTTTATGTTTACCTTCACTATCCACAGAAATGAACACTGGGTTGGTAAGCAGACAGTCAAGTACACCGTTAGAATAATCTGTACTGAGATTCGTTAGAATGTGATCAATGAAAGTGCTTGAACCACCAGTAGCACTACGTGTGGAAGTGAAAATATAACACTCAATTCCACAACCTTGAAAGTTTAGCATATTTGGTGCATGATGTATCAAAAATATCAGCAATATTTGCGTTGTCATTCATAATGAATTGGTTGTTGTGCTTGTTGTTAGTCTGACTGAGCGTTTCATTAAGGGCACAGCAGAAATCGTGGGAGGGTTAAGATAGCGAACGATAGTTGTAACCCAGGACTACATTTTACCGTGAAAACAAGAGCCATCAAGTTAAAGCCATAGAGGTTTGCAGTTTTCAGTGAAAACAGTTAACTCGTAACGACAGATGTACGCCGGGCTATAGCGCACTAAAATGGCCAACCTCTATGTCGGCAGTGAGCATGGTGAGCAAGCTCGGAATGGTAACCTGGCTGAACAAAGAGTACGTCATCTGAGGATGACAAACAAGCATCGTAGGCACTTGACAGAAAAACTATGCTTAAATGGCGCCTTGAAGTTGATAACTAGGTCAAATTGTTTCGGTCAACTACGCTTGTTGAAATGAATAAGCGAGAGGTGAAAGTTCGCGAGGTGGTGGAACAGTTCCTTTGCTTGTTGAAAGGTGTAGAAACCAATAATTCGGATGTGTGTTATCTACTGAAGGTACCGAAAAGTAGAAAAATCACCAAGTTCGGCAATGCTAAAAAGACGCCTGTGAGGTTCTTTTCTGTGCTGGACCTAGCAATTACCAACCCACAAATTGGCAACTTCTTTTTTCTTCAACCAATGAGCTTTTCAGCGATGAAATGATCATTCACAGACACTGATTTTTCGCCATGTGCACTTAAACTGATGGCACCTGTCATGAGACCAGATTTCTTAGCCTTGTCTGTGAACTCTACTTTTTTCACACGTGCCTCACACGGGCGTCTACGGAAGCAGGCGTTTGGTGTGTGGCAACGCCACGGACCCGAGTAAACGGTGCAACTTGGGCTCCCTCCTACGCCTCGCCGTACGTGGCTTCGCCATGTCCGGGGGAAATGGGATCCGGGGGGTTGAGCCAACGCGGCGTGATTGCACCTTTAAGGTCCCCCGGCAGAGGCAACACGCCAGGTTTGGCACCAGATTCATGTAGAAGGAACCCCTGGGCTGACCCATCCAGGGGAAATTGACCGTTTCCTTTTCCTATCTCTATCTCCCTACATCTTCGTATTTTCTCTCATTCAATCTTTCCTGTCTTCTCTTCACTCTTTTCAACTTCTTGCAGGTGGCAAGGGTTAACCTTGTTTTGTAATTCTTGGCTCTCAGATGCAGAAGAACCTAGTCAAGAACAAGAAAACACATATCGACTTGACACAGGACAATTAATACACACTAAATCCTCTAATACAAATATCTCTAGAGTCCTAACTCACTCGTAAGAGAATGGGTGCAACTTGACTTATAGGTCCGTCGAGGGTCACACACAGTACCGCAGAGGTAGCGACCATTCTCGCACGTAGCGGAGTCTCGCAAGTAGCAAAGTCGTGCACAGAAGCACGAGTAGACAAAGGCCTGCTCGTTGTAGAACGTACAGGCCCACGCTGGCGACGACCCACTGGGATATGGCACCACGGCCATGGTATTAGCTCGCATTGTGTCGGGACCCTTGGGAGGTGCCACGAAGCCATGATCTCGACTGCAGAAGAGGGTCATCTCGGCTTCTGCCAAAAACGCTCGGACGACGCACCAAGGTCACTATCTCGACTCCGAACCGCACGCTCTAGATCCACAGGAACAGCTCCTAGGCCGGCCCGTACGCTCACTCATTGCCGGAACACATCAAGCTCTTACGAATGGTCTGGTCGCACCAGCTCGATCCCTGTAGACTCTCGGATCGAACGCCCGGCGCTCTGACTGTCTGGCCACGTTCTTTCAGTCCGGTGACAGTCGCCAGCTTGCGAGTTTCGCGAGCGTCTTTCTCGCACACATTATCGTCTTCTTTTCCAACGAGCTCTTTTGGTTGCGAGAAATGTTCTCTTACCAAACTTGTGCATGTGCTCTTTCTTGGTCACATAATGTTGAATTGTAGTGTCTTTGTACAGCTGGCGCTGGAATGTCTTTTTATAATGGCGCTGCTACGTCCCCATGTTGGGCTTCATAGTGAGTGGCTGGCATGGCTGCTGAATCTATAGTTATTTTGTCACCTCTTTTTTCATTTTCCAAACTGTCTGATCACTCTGCCCCTAAGAGGGAGCACACCGAAGCAACACTGCATGTCTTTTTGAAGCCAGAAGAACTTTTCCTGTGCTTCCGTGTACATCACTGTGAAACAGAAAAAACTATCGCCAGAACAAGTTCTTCATTTGTCGATCCAAAATGCCACACTGATACCCTTGGTTCAGGTTGGCAGGCTACATGTATGGCTAGTGGCGACCTTCTTCTTGAAGTTCAAAGCAATGCCCAAAATAAAAACCTGACAAAACTTACCTGTTTTTGAACCACATCTGTATCCATCACACCAAATTATTCTTTGAACAGTTGCCGAGGCGTAGTATTTGATTAAGACCTAATTATTCTGACAGCAAGTGAGGTGATGGAGGGTTGGAACGAACAGCAGGTAACGCATGTACAGAGAACTGATATGTAGGGTTTAACGTCCCAAAACCACCACATGATTATGGGAGACGCCGTAATGAAAGGCTTTGGAAATTTTGACCACCTGGGGTTCTTTACCGTGCACCGAAATCTGAGCACACGGGCCTCCATTGGAAACACAACCGCCGCAGCCGGGATTCAATCCCGCAACCAGCGGTTCCGCAGCCAAGTACTTTAGTCAGTAGACCACCGTGGCGGGGCATGTACAAAGAAATAAGTTCAGAAGTTGCAATGAAGAAACCGCGAAGAACATCTCATATTTACAATTTGCACAAGCATACTACTCGTATATATCGAAACAGGCTACTTGAAGTTGAAGGTCCGACCCTACATCCCCGACCTAGACATTCTTTTAAGTGCCAGCGCTTCGGCCATGGTGCTCAGACTGCTGCGGCCGTCAAACCTGTGCAAAAGGTTGTTCGCACGAACACGCTACAGACTACTGTGATGATGATGTGCGGTGTTTTGTGGCGCAAGGGCCATTTGATGACCAAAGAGCGCCAGGTCATAAGACAAGGTTTGAACAATGAATATGCTGGGTGGCTATTTAAGGGCCTTAAACTTCCTCGCACTGAAGTGTGTAAAACATAGAAATAGTAAAAGATTGACATTGACGTGAAATGTATAGCCAAAGTGGATGGCGAAGTGTTCTGATAATAAAAGCATGTGTGAAGATAGTTTCACTAGCAAAAGTGTATCATCAGCGCCCTTGTGTCGAAGGGCTGCGAGGAAAGTGCTTTTCATCGTATCCACCGCAGCAGCGACCTCTCCTGAGATGTCGCGCTATGCAGTGCCTGGGTATAACTCATAATAGAAGCGAACATCTCTTACATAAAGCTAGCACATATTTATGAGTGAAAAGTGGTTTCCTACCAACGAACATTGCAGGGTATATTAGTGTATGTTGTCAGTAGGGTAATGGAAAGTGTTGTCTTCTTAGAATGTTTAACTGTTCCCACTGGACTAAAATGCGAAGAACTGTTGGTGCTGCACCACATCTGTCACAAGATGGTGGATCGCCCCCAGACAAAAGATTTGAGTGTGTCGTGTAAGTGTGTCTCAACCTGAGCCTTGCTCGTGTTACCTCTGTTCGACGCGATTTTGACACTGTCGGTTTATGACCAAGGTGTGGTTTAATGACGTGTAGTTAGTTTTGTGTGTGTCTATCCCAATTGCTCTGCCACTAGTCCCTGAACTTTTGTTTGAGGTGTGGTTTCAGGTCAAGGACCGGGATTAATACTGGTGTAGTGGCAGTGCTTTCGTGGACTGATGTAGCAAGCTGAACCGTCATCACGTTACCTTTAATCTAAGGGTTCTCTGGCGCTCAGTACACTAGTACGTGTTGTTTGAGTGAGTAGAGCGCGCATCAAATAGAGGAAAGACAGACTAGTACAGGATTTTTTTGGTTTTTAAGAGTTTCAGAGCTTTTACCACACTGAGGGAGTTTGTGTAAATTACTGCTTTTTGTAGTTGTAGTTGTAAGATGTCTTTCGCAGCCACTAGCATAGCGTAAGCTTCCGCTGGGAAGATATTTGTGTATGGATGTAGTGAGTCAGCATCTGAAATGAATGGGCCCACAGCAGCGTTGGACACAGAAGAGTTAGATCTAAAGGTATCTGCAAGAACTCAGGACGTGTGTAATTTGTGTTGAAGTTTCAGGAAGTATGTTCAGATACGGGCAATGGCTGCGTGTTGTGTAACCTTTGGATAAGACACACTGCAGTCTATAATCTGCCACTGCCACGGTGACGGATATGCTGCAGGAGCCATCAAACTGTGTGCAAATGACACAGCAGGTTTCTCAGCTATACTCTTCAGGCGAACTGGGTAGGGCTGCCTCATCAAAGGCTTGTTTTGAAACAGACGGGAGCTTGAAAAATCATTAACAGTGGAGTTTGAGGGGTGCTTCTTGTCTACTTCCATCTTATGGAAATATACAAAGGACATGTAAATTCTCTGTAGATGAAGCAACCACTCATTTCACTCAACGTAGAGGCTTTCTACGGGGCTGGTGCAAAAAACACCCACAGAAAGACGGATGCCCAAATGGTAGACAGCGTCAAACATTTGCAGGGCACTTGGTGCTGCAGACTGATAAATGATCGCCCCGTAATCACTGCGTGTGCATATAAGTCTTTTATGATGATTCGTCGGGCATTTTGTATCACTGCTTCATGATTTCCGCGATAAAACCTTGAGTACAATCATTGTTTTCAAGTACTTGTTTTTCATATGTTCAGTGTGAGGAATGAATGTAAGCTTCTTGTCTAAAATCATGTCTAAAAAGTTTTGCTCAGATTTCACTGGTACCCTCTCTCCATGCACGTCAATGCCAAGATCAGTATGAAGACCTCTTTTTCTTGAGAATAAAACGCAGGGGTTCTTTTCTGGGTTAATGATAAATCCTTCTTGTCTGCCTACTTTGTTACCTTATTCAAGCCAAGTTTAACCTGCCGCTCGCACAATGCAAGGTTGCGTCATTTGTAACTTGTCTGCATGTCGTCGACGTACGTGCAATGGAACATGTTTCGCGGAAACATGTTCTATTGCACATATCCGCGGCGCCCCCACCACAAAAATCTGCGGCATCCCCACGTACCACACAAAGTGGATGAGCGGCAGTGCTATTCACCCCCTCAGCTGAAGTAGCAAAGGCTCTTCCGTCACCAAAAGGCTTGCAGGCCTCCGGACCTAAAGCCTCAGGGCCTTCTGTTTTGACAAATAGCCCTAAAACTTCCATGCCCGCACGCGTAAACCATGAGCGGGAATGCGGCACCAAGTTCGAGGCGATAAGCACAACAGCAAGCCCAACGATGTTTTCGGCACCGAAGGAGAGACGAAGCTCTTCGGAGCATGCAAAAAATTCAAAAATGATCATCGCGGGGCCTTACAAGGAATCCGACTCAACGCAATATACTTTTTTTAGTACGCAGAGCACTCGTTTACGTTCATAATGGATACACAAATTATACAATGGAACATCAGATGACTGCTTAGAAACATTCAGCAAAAGTGCTGTGTGTACAACAGACACACCTTTAATCAAGGAACACCGATTTTCTACGCCGGTATGTAATATTCAAAAAGGACCGCAATGATGCCGTAGCGTCATCTGGTGGTGTGGTCATTATAGTTCATCAGGCCATAGCATGTGCAAATCTACGACTAAAACATTCCTTGATGCATTGACTGTTCGAGCAGTTCTTGTTAACAAACTTGTCGCCATCTGCTCTCTTTACACACCTCCACAGTACCAACTCAACAAACATGAATTCTAGTTCCTGGTAGAAGGACTACCAGAAACCTATGTGCTCATCGGGGACTAGAATGCACATGATGGTCTATGGGGTGACTCTCGCTGCGATGCACGAGGTCGCCTAATTGAACATTTCTTCTTTTCTTCAGGTGCCTGTGTGTTGACTAGGAAAGAGCCAACATACTTTAGCCTCGCCAACAAAACATACTCCTGCATAGATCTCAGCATTGTGTCCCCATCGCTTGTACCCCTGCTTGAATGGAAAGTGATGAACACTCCTTTCGGAATTGACAACTTTTCGATCATACTAAGAACATAAATAGACAAAGGTGCTCCACAGGATTTCAGATCGCAGACAGACAAAGCGTACTGGGAAAAGTTTAGAGGGGCTACTCGCTTGAGTTGGTCGGACATATCTGAATTAAGTATAGATGGAGGTGTCAACTTTTTGACACCACTTTTTATTGATGCTGCAACAAAGTGTACCACATAAACTGGGCAGTTTACCAGGCGATGCATTCCTTGGTGGAACAGAGAGTGCCGTAATGCACCTAGGAAAGGTGCTTCGGGACTTTCCGACTACGTACGATGTTACAAATTTTAAAAAGCATAAAGTCTCAAGGCAGGAGGATGCGCCGACAGACAAGAGGGAAAGTTGGCACAACTTTATATCAGGCATCAATTCATATACACAGGAGACAAAAGTATGAAACATGGTTAGGATAATAGTAGGAGGACAAGTACATTCATTCCTCTCATCAATACAGATGGTGACAGCTTCGACGATCAAGCAAGCTTCTTCGGCGCACGCTACGCACAAGTGTCCAGCTCGTCACACTATAGTGAAGCCTCTCAAACATACAAAGCTAGAATTGAGAAGCAGAAACTAGACATGAAATCTACCAAATATGAAGCTTACAGCTTGCCTTTTACCTTGGCTTAGCTAGAGACATCGCTGGGCTTCTGCGATGATTCGGCTTCTGGTTCAGATCGCGTTGTTTACGAGATCTTGAAAAACTTACAATTCGAAACTCGGCAAGCTTTACTGCTTCAGTATAATGCCATATAGTCTTCCGGTGAGGGCATTGCTTCTTGGAAAGAGGCCATTGTAATTGCGATTCTAAAAAACGGCAAGGTACCATCCTGTATAGCGAGTTACCGGCCAATCACACTAACAAGTTGCTTGTGTAAGCTTTTCGAAAATATTATTAAACCGCTGACTGCTACTTTTCCTGAAAAAAACAACCTACTGGACTCATAACAGTGTGGGTTTCGTGAGGATAGATCCACTACTTACCACTTGTTACGTTTGAAGACAAATTCGCAACACATTCGTTCTTAAAGAGTATTATTTCAGTATTCTTAGATATGAAAAAGACATACGACATCACACGGCGCTTTGGCATACTGAGAGATCTCTCACATTCAGGTGTCCGAGGTAACATGCTGAGTATAATCGAAAGTTATTTGTTGAACCGTAGGTGTCTGTCTATCTATCTATCTATCTATTTATCTATCTATCTATCTATCTATCTATCTATCTATCTATCTATCTATCTATCTATCTATCTATCTAGCCTCCTTCGACTTTTTGCTTCCCTGGTCGTTTCGATGAAGGTATCGATACTAAACTTAGTATGGCACAACATAGCTGTATGAAGACAATGTTTGACTAGTCATAACAGGAAAATTTTTACAGGTTTGTCATGACTGTTGTGAGTTATATTTCGTGATCCTGCAGCTCTTACGGTCATACGATGAAAATTTTTACATGTTTGTCATGACTGTCGTGATTTACATTTCATAATCCAGCAGCTTTTACGGTGGTTTTGTTCACATGGCATGTTGCGAAACTGGTATGGCATGATTGCAGGGCGAACACAAACAACTGTCTCAACAAGAAAACATGCGTGTCGTGAAACAACATGGCTACATGCCACGCTCATGATGCGCTCGTGGCCGCTTCGCTAGCTTCACTCTTACAAATTTGGTATTACGGGACATGAATGAATGACGAAGATATGACTCTGGTATGAAATAATGAGCAAGAGATGCGTCTCACGTAACAGCATGACTTCATGCTACGCTCATCGTGCGCTTGCGGCTGTTTTGCTAGCTTCACATGTACCAAACTCGGTATTACGCGACGTGAACGGACGACATAAGTAAATGACAGAACCAAACATGATAATCACGACTTGCCTGTTATGTAACAACATGACTACGTGCCACACTGATGGTGCGCTTGTGGCCGTTTCGCTAGCTTCACACGTGCCAAATTTGGTATTACGTAACGCCAAAAGATGACGAAGGTATGTGACTGCTACAAACACTACAATCCTCAGATGCGTGTCATGTAAGAACATGAGCAGAATCCACAGTCAAGGTGCCAATACATTTCGACGTGACAAGGTGCGTGTGCTCCCCGGCGTTCATTTCGTCGCGTCACGCCAGCGTTGCCACGCAGGCACCAGTCCTGCCATATACTCGCAGGCCCACGCCGCGCTGCGTTGCTTTGACGCGTGCGTGTTTTGGCGCGTCCAGCGTCCCTCCGGCATGAAAAGAGGGAGACTCATTGTTGTCTGAGTAACGCACCGGCGCATGCCGCATTTCGCGCCGGTTGCCGTCGGGCCGCGCTGACGGACGCTGGTCGCGCCTTGCGTCAGACTATGAAATGCTCGCGTTTCGCTAACGTAGCAGCTCTGTGCCCACCATGCGCGCGCGTCAAGGCTACGTTGGAATATATTGGGTCCTCCATGATGCACTCGTGTCCGTTTTGCTAGCTCCACATATACCAAATATGGTGTTACTTGACCTCAACGAATGACGAAGTCGATGATTGATGCCAACGCGATAATCCTGACACGCATGCCATGTAAGGACATGACAACATACCACGCTCATAGAGTGCTCGAGGCCGCTTCGCTAGCTCTACGTATACTAAACTTGGTATTACGTGGCGTGAATAGATGACTGAGGTATACGGCACATCCAAACATTATATATTCATGACACGGAAGGCATGTACGGCATCATTTACGTCCACCTCGTAACGTTGTGCTGATTTAAAGTGACATATCAACATTCCTCATTCGTGCTTCGCATATCATTGATTCCCACTGTGCGTGGGATCTGCCATTTTTTATTGTGAAAATGAATGCCTTCATTCCTACATTCCACGCAACATGTTTTATTGCACATACATGTGTTCACGACATGCAGACCGGTTTCAAATCCTGCAATTTCGCAACGTGTGAGTGGGTGCTTCAACTCGATTTTAAATAGGGAGTTACTAAATAGGGAGACGAGAATGGTTTCGCCCTTAACCCGAAAAAAGCGCATGCGCTTTATTTTTAAGAAAGGCAGGTTTCCATCCTGGTGTGATCATTTACCTGCATGGACAGCGATTGACTGTGGCAAGTAAACACAAATTTTAGGCATCATTTTCAACATAAAATACCATTCTTACCCCTCATAAAAACCATAAAACAAGTGCCTGAAAGCTATGAATATACTTAAGGTCTTGTCTTGGACATCATGGGGCAGTATCAGAAGATGCATGATACATCTTTATAAACGCCCTATACACACGTGCCTAGATTATGAGGCAATAATCTACGAGTCAGAGGCACCAAGTGTTCTGAAAATACTTGACCCAGTCCATCGTTTGGGCATCGTTCTTTCCATGGGTGCATTTCGCACCAGTCCCATAGAAAGCCTTTACGTAGAATGCAACGAGTAGTCGATGCAGCTGCGGAAAATATACATGTCTTCTGTGTATTTCCTCAAGGTGAACGCACTCGAGAACCACTCCTCACACTCCACAATCAATGAGTTATCCAGTTCTACACTATTTGATTACAGTCCTTCAGGTCGACAGCCCTTCTCGCTTCGTGTGAGAGACGACTGAAAATAGCGCTAAGAAACGGGGACACAAGAAGAGGACACACGGCACAGGCGCTTCATTGTAATAATGTGAAAAACGGCCAGGGGAGTTGGTTGGCCATACATTGTAAATCCTGCGGCTGCGCGCCGATATTCAGTGCATGTACAGTTATCAAGAGAATGTTTGATAAGCTTACTAGAGAGATTATTGAGGCTGAGGCTATCGCTTCACTGGGGTCTAAGTGCGTCAGCACTCCCTCTCTTACGCTCAGTGGTAAAGAATTGTATTTTCTAAGAAATTAATTTTTTGTGCGCTATATTCATGTCATGTGATGTTATTTTTGGTGATATAGGCGAGCAAGCGTGCGGTGGTAATAAACATTATGTTGGAAGTTAGCGCCTGTGCCGTGTGTCCTCTTCTTGTGTCCCCGTTTCTTAGCGCTATTTTAAGTCGTCACAATGCACCAACAAGCCCAAATTTCGACAGTGTCGTGTGAGAGGCCTCGCTTAGGAAATGGGAGTGCCACTTTTTGACCAGTGTCTTATGGCTCCTGTCGCGTATCTGCCATCCTGGCAATGGCAGGTCATAGAATGTGATGTCTTCGTCGTGGAAGTTATGAAACACGCACCTGTAGCGCACATATGCACTTACTTCCTGGAGCTTCAACACGATTACAACTGTCCTGGCGTTTTTACAGATACCTCGAAGCCTTACACTTCTGTGTCGTACGCAGCAGCTGGCCCATCATTTTTAGAAGCTGGCTTACTGCATTCTGATACAAGCATCTTCACCGCAGTAGCTTACGTGATACTTGCGGCAGATAAACACATCAAACAATCAAAAATACCAAATGCAATAGTTTTACAGATTCATTAGGCGTGGTAAAAGCTCTTAGAACCCTCAAAAAACACAAAACGCCGTCTTTGTTTCGCTTCACTTATTATTAAGCGCAGTTCACACTCAAACAACATGTCCTAGTGTAGGGGTTCCATGGCATCACTAGATCTAAGGCAACGTAATGATGGACCAGCTTGCCACATCCAATCAAGAAAACACTGCCAATACATCTGTAGCCATCCCCGCACTTGACTTAAAACCGTTTCTCAAACGACAACTCGGAGCTTATTGGCAAAGCACATGAGATAGCCAAAAAGAAACCAAACTACAAGTTATCAAGCTGTACCTTAGTACAGGCCTCCAGTATCGAAGTCACGCCACACAGAGGTAACACTTATAAGGCTAAGATAAGGAAACACACAGTACACATTCGTATCTTCTGTCTGGTATAGATCTACCCTTATGCGAGAAATGTGGTGATTCCTTCACTGTTATCTATATATTAGTCAGATGCAAGGAATCACACAGTTTACGAAAAAAGCACTTCCTATCAGCATACCGAGACCAAATACCACTTCATCTATGCATGCTCATCGGTAGAGATCCACTCTTCAGACATCAATCACTGCTCGCGTTTTTGAAAGATGTTGATAAATTCATGTTATCTATCTTGGTGAACTTCAGCTCGACTTCAGAAAAGAGGTCGCTGCTGTGGTAGATACACTTCAAAGCACCTGTCTCGTGACGCTTGGAAAGAAGGGTATCGAAGCGAAATTCGTGCTCTTTCGTCTCTCCCTCCTTGTAATCTTAGAAACGTTAGCCACTCATTTCTACTCTACTCATGTCGTGTCACCCTCATGATTTTGTACCTTTATACTTTACCCGCTTTTAGCACGAGGAATATGAGGCCCCTTTCCAGCCAGTAAACATACCCAATGTCCATATCTCCACATCTTTTGTCCCATGTTCTGGCGCTCTTTGGCCACCATATAGCTTTACGCCAATAAACACTAAAATAAATTTTTCTCACACGTGGGTGAAACGTGGCAAAGACTTTTTTCATTCGTTTCGTTTCTCGCTGGCACCCGGCCCACAAATTAGTGACGGTGGTAGTCACTACAACAAACACATTCGACGATGCGCTAGAGAACTGAGATACAGTCCTCTCCCTTAGTAGGGGGAACACCTTTGATTTCGACATTACTCTGACGGAAATATTGCTGTAGGTCAGCAACTCGTTGGCTCAGTAACTAATTTTTGTTGTTGGAGGACCTTGTCATCTTTCAGTTCTTGTCTTCCATTGATGGCTTCAAAAATGTCATTCAAATCCGAGAGGTTATTAGGCAGTTATTCAACTTCTCCGCGCAATGCATCTACCACTTCGGCAAGACCTGTGTTAGTGGGCACTGTAAAAATAGCACATTCAAAGGGCAGCAAATGATGCAGTGGCAATAAAACAACATTTGTCTAAAGCCGTGCTCAGCCAGCTGTCGAATCTCTCGTAACAGTCGTATCACGTAGGAGGTGCTATGTTAATTTGCGTAGCAAGCGATTGCGTTTGTTCACATTGATAATTTCGGTAAGATACGCTTTTACGAAGCTCAGATTATCACTGTTGCATCATCGCTACAATTGCAGCCTAAAGTGGTTCGAGTGTTTAGCCATGGCTGCGCTGGTTGGGTTACAGAGAGACGCGAAGAGTGCTCTCATGGACTCGCGCAACGTCTGCCTTCTAGCCAAGCAAACCAAGTACACAGACACGCTAATGCGTGGCCTTCAAGACGCGCATGAAGACGCGGAATTTGTGGAGAGCGAAAGCATCGCAAACTTAAAGGGAAAACCGAAACTACTTTGCCCATTGGTCATACGTAAGGGTCGCATCATCAAGTGTTCTAAATTTCGCAGACCCACTCACATTTACGTCCCTTACGTTACGCTCTTTACGTTAATTACAACAATGTCTGAACAAGCTCATCACGTTGCTGGCGTTTACGCTTGCTGTCTTTATCCGCGATCCTTACGTAGCGCACGCAGTTTGAACACAGTATAAGTCACAAGAATATGATTAAAACGAACGTGCAAATCCTGGAGAAGTTTGTCTAGCACCTTTAAAATTCTGCCACAACCACTGCTGCCAAAGTAAAGAGCGCCACAAGACTCTTCATCTTAGGTAGTCAGCACTCGTTGATGGGCAGGAGAGGAGGTGATGAAATCAAATGTGATCGATCATGCAGGCGATTTTATGCACTGTAGCTGCTACGTCACAGGAAACTATGTGCATCAATGTAGCGTGAGGGCGATCCTGTGAATGCAAGTGACGTTTGTCAGGCGCATTTTGAGTTCTGCCACAACCACTGCTGAAAAGTGAAGGATGCCACGGGAATTTTTATCTTATGTAGTCGGCAATGGCTGATGGACAGGAGAGGAGAAAACGGCGTCGATTATCATCGATGATGGAGACAATAGGATGTACAATAGGCGCTACATTACACGGAAGCGCGTGCAAAATTGCAGCGTAAGAGCGATCTTGCGAACGCAAGAGACGTTTGATGATGTGCAGAAGAGGAGGTGATGACAACGAAGATGATCGATGATGCAGAAGATAGCACTTCCTGTAGCTGCTACGTCGCAGGGAAGCGCGAAAAAAAATGTTGCGTAAGGGCGATTCTGCGAATGCAAGAGACATTAGTCAGGCACGTTGCAAATTCTGCCACTACCGCTGCTGCCAAAATGGAAGGTGCCACGGTAATCTTCATCTTCTGTAGTCGGCACTGGATGACAGGAGAGGAAGCAATAACGTCGAAGATGATAGATGGTGCAGGCGATAGCATGTCCTGTAGCTGCCACGTCTTAGGAAGACGTGTGCGAAAATTTAGCGTAAGGGCGATCCAGTGAAAGCAAGAGACATTTGTCAGGCACGTTCGAAATTCTGCCGCGACCGTTGTGGCAGATTTTGACGGGGAGAGAGAAGGTGGTGGCGTTGAAGATTATCGATGGTGCAGGCGATTGGCCCCTAGATCACATCGAGCCGCCACCTAGCGGGAACTTGCCGAAGAAGCGAAGTCTGGAATGCTCCATGCGTCGGCTGCTAGCCACGTCGTGTTTATAAGTGCGCGTACGTTATGCACATTCTCGAAGTGTGGTTTTGTCAGTGCGAGTGTAAGTGTTTCCCCGTACGCCATAAATGACCTACAAAAGGGTTTGAACTTAGTCAGCTGCTATCGCAATGTAATAAGATCGGCGAGTGTGAATTTACAGAGTGCTGTTTATTGTCGTCATACCCTCCATTTACCATAATATTTTCAGAGTTTTTGGCTTTCTTTTTCAAGCACATCGCGAAATGCTCTTTGCATCCCCCCAATCATAAGGACTAATAAATGGTGTGTGCATGCAGCGTTTTATAGCGACTTGGCATGAAAAAATGAGGTCTATGTCATGCACTTGCGCGCTGTTGGTAGGTGTAAAACTACGGCACTGAAGTTTATTCATCATGTGAAGAGCCTTAGTTGTGTTTATCTGTCTGTAGTACCGCTACACAGAAATAGAACTATCGTCGAAACATGAACACATCGCTACCTAATATTTTCTTAAAACAGAGTTACAGTTCGCAATCGTGTGCTTAGATTTATAAACGCTTTAAAAAGCCCAGACGCTGAAAATAACTGAGACGACATGCCTTATACAAAGTGTCGTGTAATTTTGATGACAATTTCCCTTATTTACATTGTCTTCAGCATTCGTGTGGCATTGATAGTGACCGATGGGAGGCAGTGGTAATTTTTGCCTGAAAAATAAATATTTCTCCTTTCAAGCAGGCTTTTGTTGTAGCACTGTCATGCACCTAATCCATTGATGAAAGCATTCTGCTGAACCAATAAAACATTTTTTAAACCGTTTACTGGTGCAAGAATATGTACGAACACGTGGCAAAAGCGGTATAAGGCAAAGCACCATCAGCTACTAACTTTCCTGACTAAACTTAACCACTATCCCACTATTCATAGTGAACTGAATGAGATAAAAGAATCATAAGCGTATAAGGTGTGAACAATGGTACTGAACTAACCGCACAGGTATGCGAGCTTTCAACAATCTTTCTTTCGCTCTTTTTTGTAATATGTACATGAAAAAATGCAAAAAGTGGCTCAGTGACGCTACAGCACTGCGTAACAGGTGGAATACAAGCTAAGCACGTATAAACAACACTGCAGTGCGAAAGCATGAAGAATGCATTTTTGCAGTGCGAAAGCATGCAAAATGCATTTTCTTCGTGGGTAATGTTAACGTTACGTAGGCGTCAAGCACCAATTCAGTAGAAAAGAGCGTAGATTTTAACATTAAACTGTAGTCAAACCAATTTATCTGTAGACAATCGGCTCATACCTCACGCAACGAAGCGCCGCTGCGTGTATTTCTATACGCGCCGCTGACCACCTATTCACACTTGTGGGGGCACGGTGCTGCCACGTATAGCCCTATATTGCCGCGAATACCACTTAATGTAGCGGCTACTTCTCAGGGCAGCCCTTGCAGAATTGTAGTGTAAAAGCGATTCTGCGTATGCAAAAGACGCGTGTGAGGCACGTCGCCGAATTTTCCATTGCCACTTTTGCCAAAGTTGTTAAATAAGAAAAAAAAATTGGGGGGGGGGGGGGCTGCAGGAAGGCCGGCCTTCCTGCTCGCTTCTACTTCTTCTGAGAACCTTTTTTTATGTTTCGCTATAATGTACCTAGTTTATGTGTACAAACTAGCGTAAAAATTCTTACTCAGTTGTAATATAACTCCCAAATCCTTGCTACGCAATTATACTTTTGCAAAACTCCTCATTTTTCCCGGTGGCCATTGTAGAGAAGAGGAGGAAGGAGAAGCATTCTTGCTTCTTTTCTGTGTGTGCGATAAGCACTATTCATTTCCGACTTGTTATGCCACGGTTGTGTTAAACGCTATTAGGACGAAAGCCTCACACGTCTCTTAAGTCAGGCAATTTTCAAGATTTTATGAGACCTTGCGATAGTTCATGAGACATTACGAATGAAAATAAAGAGCTCCTACGACAATTTGAAAGCGATAGCTATTTTCTTTCTATAATTTTCTGTCGATATACTCCTAGCGGCGCAAAAAACGAGCCGTGGCTGCACGTGCCCCACTTCCAAGCGCCGCCTTCAGTTTCCCCATGTGGAGGTCACGCACTCTCCTGTTTTGTTCACCACCCAAAGGAGGGTGCTGCATCGGCTTCGCGCTATATATAAGGCAGATGTCATGATATCGTTATTTGTAACGCAATCAGGATATCACAGTTCTTTGCGATTCGTTACATACGATGACACCATACCGTGACGCTATCGCCTGATTGCTTATTTTTGCGTTACTCACCCCTGATGCCACAGCGTGGCGACCACCGATAGTCAGATTTGCAGTGTGATGAGGCACCTACACCTCTCGCCGGGAAACGTTCGTGTGGCACGTGCTACGAAAGAACGGGAGCAGTGTTAAGCCATGTCGAAAACTCGGCGAGTTTGTGCACATTTTCTTTTTAGCGAAGAAGGTGGTGCCAAGATCAGTCTACTTTTTCGACCTGTTATTCGCAAGCATTGTTTGCCACAGCGTGGCCGACCTTTCAGCACGCCAATATTTTCAGTCTCGGTCTCCTCTTCAGTTTGGGAACACTGTGCTGTAGTGAGCAACATATTTATAGGTTTCATTTATATATCGTATTTTAATCATTATGTACATTCTTTCAGGATAATGAAATTGCGTATTCTTCATCTGTTACAACCACACTGCACATCGCCGCTTTCCTGATATTTGCGTCGACTGGAAATATGGTTATATACGCATTGAGGGACACCGTTGTCACACTTTCACCAGGAATGAAGGCAAGTATCTGTAGCATCAATTCTTTTACCATCGCTGGTTCCTTTAAACTGATAGTGAGTGCAGTCTGAACCACAATTGCTTGATTCGGTCAACCGCTTAGCTCTAAACGCTGTCTTGGCCCCCAGCGGCCACCTCTCATTTATGCTTTGAATGCTTAGCACAAGTACCCAGAAAACTGGGCTTGTTATTACAGCGGCATTTGTCTCTGAAACATTCAGCTAAATGAATAGCGGTTGCAGCGGCAAACTTGCGTCTATAGGCAAGCACTCCACGTAGGGTCATTTGAAAGGGATGCGAGCAGGGTCTTTCGTTGTAGTACTAGGCGTTTCTCATTTGTTCTCATCGCACTCTTATCTAAGCGCGCTGAAAATTTGATAGAGTTGTTCGTCATTTTGTCTTGAATAACATTGATGCATTTTGTGGTCATCAGCGTAGATGCCACGCTGCTAGCGGTCTTTTGTTTCTTCGCAATGGCGGACATGTTCTTGGCACTTTACTAACGCTTTTAAAATATTGTCGTTTTCATCAGCCTAAAAGAGTGTCTATTGTGTTTCTAACAACGAATTACTTCTAGTGATATTGTTACGGGGATTACAAATACACGAAAGAGAGAAAAAAGTGTGATTGCAGTATTTACAGGTAGGTGTGACACCCCAGGGCTGCTAGGATCTCGCGCGCCGAATCCGCTTCTTCATCGTCGATGCGTCTACGACGGGGCAGACTCATGCCCACCGATTCGTAACATCACCCCCGGCGGACGAAGCGCCGTCACGGCCCTGCTAAGTCAAACAGGACTGGCAGTGTAGTAGCGTTTTGATCGCGACACAAGAACAACATCAGCAGGTGGTGTGGCAGAAGATGGGTGTGGTTCAATGGGAGTGATGAGGTAGTCGACGTCGGTGCCCTTGCGGAGACTTTTGTATGGCCCGGTTTATCGTGGAAGGAGCTTCTCGCACAAGATTTCACAACGATGCGGCATTCTAAGTAGGACGAGAAAGTCAGCGGGGTAGTCAACGTCAAGGTGCTAATCATCGTAGCGGACTTTTTGTGAGGCCTGAGAGCAGTGAGCATAGTGTGCGCGATTTGGCGAGTGACGCGGGCTCGAGAAGCAACTTCCTGAGCATACACCGTTAGTTTGGTAGTATCAGAAAGAATGAGTGTGTTGAATGACAACGCAGGGTTGCTGCCGTACAGAAGAAAGAACAGAGAATAGCCGGCGGTGTCATGCTTTGATGAATTGTACTCAAACTTAACGTAGGGGAGCATCGCCTCCCAGTCACGGTGACCAGCAGAGACGTACATGGACAACATGTCTGTAAGAGTTCTGTGTAGGAGCTCTGTGAGACCGTTTGTCTGGGGATGGTAGGCAGTAGTAAGGTGATGTTCGGTAGAGCAGCTACGGAGGATTTCGTCAATAACTTGCGAGGAAACAGTGGCCACGATCTGTGAGAAGCTGGCGTGGAGCCCCGGGCCATGCCGCAGAATGATGTCATTCAGTAAAAAGTCTGCGGCGTCTGTAGCGAAGCTACTTGGCAAGGCACGAGTTATAGCGTATCTGGTCGCATAGTCAGTTCGGACAGCGATCCACTTGTTGCCTGACACGGACATTGGGAAGACATATTGATGGAACGAAGGGTCGGAATGTCCTGAAGATACTCGCTCAATGACCGTCTTGAGGGTTGCGTCCCTGCGCTGCTCTGTGCCGATGTCGCGCGAATCGGATATGGCGAGAACACAAGAATCGCTCTTATGGACAGCTAGGCTAGCAGGGTCCACCAGATAACGCGAGAGACAATCGGCATCTTGCTGTAACCTACCAGACTTATAAAATACGTCGAAGTTATACTCCTGTACACGTAGAGCCCCACGACCAAGGTTACCGGTTGGGTCCTTGAGCGACGACAACCAACACAGAGCGTGGTGGTCCGTAATAACTGAAACTACACGGCCATACAAGTAGGGGCGAAATTTTGCAACAGCCTAGTTCAACGCAAGACACTCAGAATCAGAATCAGAAATGCTTTTATTTTCCAACGAAATTGTTGGGGGTGCTTCAGGAGAAAAGTTGCACAGTACATCTTGAATGTGCCTGAAAATGCACATTGAAGGCACATTCGAAAGGCACTCGCACTCCGTTATCGAATAGTTTCGCTCAGATGTGGAGAGAAGGCGGCTGGCGTACGCAATAGCACGCGCTTGGCCCCCCTGTTGTTGAGCGAGGACGGCGCCGATGCCGTGAGCACTGGCGTCCTTGCGAACTTCTGTTGTCGCGGGTGGGTCGAAGTAGGCCAATATTGGTGGTGAAGTGAGCAGCTGGATCCACTTAAAAACGCAGCTGTTTCGTCTTGGCCATACGCGAAGGGCGCATTCTTTTTGATAAGTTCTGTGAGGGGTCGTGAACTTGTGGCAAAATTGTCTATAAAACTTCGGAAGTACGAGCATAAGCCCACAAAAACACGAACATATTTGGTAGTAGAAGGCAGAGGAAAGTTCTTGACAGCGCTAATCTTGTCAGGGTTCGGTTGGACGCCAGCATAACTTACACGATGACCAAGGATTGTGATTGCTCGTTGGCCGAATTTGCACTTTTTTGAGTTCAGCTGGAGTCTCGTTATGTAAAAACGGCTAGTATGGTCGACAAAAAAGTTAGGTGGCTTTGAAACGTTGGGGCAAAAACAATCACGTCGTCGAGGTAGCAAAGCAGATGGACCATTTATAACCACAGAGGAGAGAGTCCATCACGCGTTCGAACGTTGCCGGGGTGTTCCACAGCCCAAAAGGCATAACCTTGAACTGATAAAGGCTGTTCGGTGTGACAAATGCAGATTTTTGGCGGTCTAAGTCGTCGACAGAAATTTGACAAAAGCCCGAACGCAGATCTATAGATGAAAAGTATCGCGCGCCATGAAGGCAGTCAAGGGCGTCGTCGATTCATGGTGGCGGATATACGTCTTTGCAGGTTATCTTGTTTAAGGCATGGTAGTCAACGCAAAATCTCCAACTGCCATATTTCTTTTTAACTAAAATAACAGGTGACGCCCATGGATATGAAGAGACCTCTATGAATCCTTTGGAGAGCATCTCCTCGACTTCTCGTTGTATGACCTGGCGTTCGGACTGGGAAAAACGATATTGTGGCCGTCTAACAGGACTAGCCTTCCCGGTATGTACTTGATGACGCACGGCGGGCGTTTGACCCAAAGGGCGGTAATCGATGTCGAAAATATCTGGGTAGGTGGTAAGAACGTGGTGGAGTTGCGCAGACTGCCAGGGCAGAAAATCAGAAGCAATCATCATCGTGATTTCATCGGTAGGTGAGTTTTTTCAGCTGGCTGCAATAGCGGTTGAGCAGTCTTCAGGGTCTAATGCCATGGTGCTAATGCATCAAGTGGGGAAACATGGCCAAACGAATTGCCTTGCGGGAAAACTTGGGTCGAACTACTAAAGTTGAGAAGCAGAATCTGAACGTAGTTGTCCACGATAGTCACGATGGTATGCGGCGCAGCAACACTTCGCAGCAAGAGCACATCCATGAACGGAGACACTATGTAGTCACCATCAGGAAGAGCTGGTGATATCGTTAAGGCCACTAACGTTGTGGCTTGCGGTGGCAGCCGAACGTAATCAACAGCGCAGAAGCGGTGGGACGGTGAGGATGGCACAGGCCTCAAGTCAAGGCAGTTCAAAATGAAGATCGACGGTTGCACAGTCCATGGGAGCGGTATGAGTGGACAAGAAATATAATCTAAGAATCAGGTCATTGGGGCACTGCTCAATAACTGCAAGGATAACAGATATGGGGTGATTGGTGATTGTGATGCGTGCTGTGCACATTCCTTTGATGGCAAGACTTATTTCGTCGGTGACACGAATAATGCCAGAAGCAGCCGTTGTGAGAACGTTTTTTTTTTCAGGCGGTGACTAAGTCGGGCACTCATCACAGAAATATGCGCCCTAGTGTCAATAGGTGCAGAAACAGTCAGGCCATCAACGTCTACGTCGATAAAATTTTGTCGTTTTGGCAGTACAAGGAGAGGATTTGAGGTCGGTATTAAGGATGCAGCTTCCCCTCTAAGAGCTGCACCGCTTAGTTTCCCTAATGAAAATCGAGCGGGGAGGTTGGGCGTCGTCGTAAAAGAGAAGGGGACGACAAGCGACGTGCAGGCGGCAAATGAGAGCGATGACATTGAGGTGACAATGAGCAGCTGTGCTGCGTATCAAGGGCATCGAAGGGTGGAAGGCGGCGGTAGCTATGGGGATCGGCGAGCAGTGTTAAACTGTGTCCTCGACAAAGACCAATGGTTGCGGCAATACCGTGCGACGTGCCCTATGCGGCAGCAGTTAGAGCAGATCCGCCGATCATCTGCCGTTCGCCTATTTGGTCGGATTACGAGAGCATGGAAAAGACCGTTTCTGGGGCGGTGACCTGGGGCGAGGCAGCGATCTTGAACGGAATCCTACTTGTCGAGACTGAGCAATGGCGTAGACATTGAAGCCCAAATCTCTGAGTTCTTCCCGAACAATCGACTGTACCAAGCAACCTTAGGTACTTGCGAATCGACGTGGCCGTTGGTGGAAAGAGCAGTTGTAATTGCTTCAATTTCTCGCTGGACGATTCACGTAATTTCATATCCCGGTGAAGACTGCCGATGAGAGGTCAGTCCATCTTCGCAGGAGGACGTCGCAGTGGGGTTTGGCAGTCGAGTGAATGAATTTGAAATACTCCTGCTTCTGGCCTGTTCAAAATGCTGGCATTCCTGAATAATTTCGTCGACAGTCGCGCAGTTCCGGCACATAAACAGGTGAAACGCATCGTCCGCTATCCCCTTGAGGACGTCGACAACTTTATCAGACTCCGACATTTTGTTGTCGACTTTACGACACAGAGCCAGCACGTCCTGTATATACGAGATATACGGCTCTGTGGACGTTCGAGCACGTATACACAACTGCTTCTTTGCAGCCGTCTTTCGACCAATGGGCTTCACAAATAAGCCGCGAAGCTTCTCCTTGAGTGTGTTTCAACTGCCAATCTCCTCCTCATGGTTCTCGTACCAGACTTTGCCGGTGCCTTTCAGGTAAAACAGCACGTTGGCCAGCATGAGAGTCGGGTCATACCGGTTGAGCGCGTTGGTACATTCGTAGTCAACTATCCAGTCGTCAACATCAACTTCGTCCGTACCGCAGAACGTTCCTGGATTTTTCGGACGCGTCAGCATTTACGTGTGTGGGGGTGAGGCTGGTAGAGGCGTTGCCATGGATGGTGCAGGCGTCGCCGAAGTCGAAGAAGAGGTGGCCGGGGGATCAGTCCCGTGTTCGATCACGGAAATTCCGATTTGACCACCACTACGGAGCCCCACTGTATGGCGCTTCGTTACACAGCATGCCCACCAATTCGTTACGGGCATTACAAATACACGGAAGAGAGAAACAAGTGTATTCGTAATATTTGCAGGAGGTGTGACACCCCAGGGCTGCTAGGATCTCGCGGCTGAATCCGCATCTTCTTCATCGACGCGTCTACGACGGCGAAGCCATGCACACTGCCTCGTAACAATATTATGAGTGTTGACATAGCTTTCGTGCTTTTCGAAAGTGTTTCTTCCTGGTTTTTACCAATTGGCTCTGTGTGGTTCTATTCTAATAACGAAACAAGTGGAAGTTCTTGTCATGTTGCAGCTCCTACTTTACACGGAGGTGGAACCAGTCAAGCTGTTTACATGCAGCTTTTATCCCACCATCTTTTTTTATGAATGTTTTGTACATATGTAGTAGTAAACAATATGAACGAAAAGTTCAATACCTCAGCATCACCAGCTCCAAAACAAGTATTTCAGGCTTTAGTAAATGAACTTACAGGAGCCCATCTGGTCCTTGGAAACTTTTATGCCAATAGTACTTTATGGGAGGATTCTCTTAGAGATTCAGGGGGTCGTGTAATTGAATAGTTATTTTCCTGAATCGGTGCTTCTCTCCTAAACAGAAACAAGCAACATATCACAGACTGACCATTATTACTTACTGCTCATAGATCTCAGCAATACAACCCAATCGCTTCTACCTTTAGTCAAATGAACAATCAATATTACCCCTTTTGCAAGCGACCATCTTCGAGTAATTCTAGGTTTACCATTAGATCATTCAGCTCCAGCACAGGACACCAGATGGCAGACCGACAAGGGCAGCTGTGAAAAGTTTAAAAAGGTACACACCTATGATGGTCTACCATGCGTAGCTTAAGCGTAGATGCAGCTCTTCCCTTCTTCACAGATTTTATTGATACTGCGACTAAGTGCGCTACACAAACGGAACTTTGCGCCAAATAACGCGTTCTTTTATTGAATGGTGATGTCAAAACGTACGAAGAAAAGCAAAACAAAACAAGGAAGTTGCTTTGGGACTCACCGACAGCCGAGAATCTCGAACATTTCTGAATTCTAAAAACTATAGCTAATCTGGATGCGAACAAAGCCAGTAGGATTGATGGGATGACATCAAAAGTAGTGAAAGACAATATAGACGTATTGGGCCCAATCTTGTGTCATTTACTCAACCACTCACTGCGTACAACAAACCAATTCCGTCTTAAAAAGGCTAAAGTAGTATCGGTGTACAAAAAAGGTGATCGCTCATACTATTCCAGTTACATGCCTATATCTGTTTTTATTATAATATATAACATCAAAGAATTGCAATAAAATGATGAAAAGTCTTTTTAGAAAAATATTATGTCATTTGCTTCGAGCAACATGGATTCAGGTCACACCATTCGGCCTCCCCTGCTGTATATCACTATCACAAAAAATTCATGCATCAATACATAATAACTTCCTTGTAGCAGTAGTTTTTCTTGATTTAAAGAAAGCAATCGATACGGTTGATCATAATATCTTATTAATGAAATTGAAACAGCATGGCTTACGTGGTAAAACACATGACTTATATAGTAGTTACATGAGCGAACGACAATGAATGGTCGTCATGCGTATTATTACCTCCTCCTTGTTAAATATAAACACATACCAAAAGGGTCCGTTCTCGGACCCTTGTTGTTTTCATTGTACGTAAACGATCTACCAAACATACTAACATCGTCGGAGATGCTAATGTACGCTGATGATATAGCTCTTATAGTTACTTCCGAGTATATAATCATCTAGCGCTTAAAACTACAGGTGAAAAAATATTTGTCAGTGGCTTTCGGCGAAGAAATCGACAATCAGTGATAAGAAGAATATATATGCTCTCTTCCACTCCCGCTATAAAGATATAAGTAATGATCCCACATGTGCTAAATTAAGTGAGTGCGTACTTGAGCGGACGAAACATTTTAAATATCTGGGAGTAATTTTCAATTCCCATTTAAACTGGCAAAACCATACTACCTTGGTATGCACTGAACTAGGATATGGTTGCAGTATGCTATTGACTGCTAGAAATTGTTTTCAAAGCAATACTTTCCAAATGTTTTATTTCACTTTTTTCAATATCGTGCATCATATTGCATAGATTTATAGGGGTGGACCTCGAAAACATATCTAGACCTCATATGCAATGAGCAAACGCGATTACTTCGGATTATAAACACTGCTAATCATGCAGATCACAACGCGCCATTGTTTCATAAAATGCAAATTGTACAATTCGTTCTTTTACGAGAGCAAAAGACAGCACTTACAGTCCATAACATCATTATTAACAATGTTCCCTTCCATATATTGATATTGTGAGCGCGACAAGCAAATGACTCTTCATTATTTTAGATATCATCATATTCTGTACATCTTTATCTTCTGTAATTATCATCACCAGTGTGATTTAGCTCGAGCTTCGCTGAATAAACCGGTTCCTCACAAGTGGTGGAGGTGCTTTTCGTTCCCTCAAGTCCTTTCAACCGTTCTCGCTGGAGCTCTGCTCGGGTCGTCGCATAAAACCACACGCCATGGCGGCCCAAGAAAACTCTGGCCCATCCAACGTCGCCGTCCTACTGCAGCCACTGCCAGCAGCTCCACACCACAACATTCAACTGCGTGATCTACCTGTGTTTTCCGGTCTCTGAGGCGATGATGTCGTAGACTGGATCAAAAACTACGACCTCGTCAGCAATTTGAACAAGTGGGACAGTCCACAGAACTTGCGCAGCGTCCCATTTTACTTGTCCGATGTTGCGAAAACTTGGTTCTGGAATTACGACCAGGATCTTCCTGACTGGGACACTTTCGAGCAGCAAATTCGTCAAATATTTGGTGCCCCTACAGTTCACACTGAGGCAGCAAAAATGAAGCTCGCTGAACGCACGCAGCTGCCGGGTGAATCTTACACCTCTTATATTGAGGATGTCCTTGCACTATGCAAGCGCGTTAACACCGCCATGTCTCAGAACGAGCAAGTACGCCACATTATTAAAGGCATTGACACCGTCGCCTTCAACGCCCTTGCCTTATGAAGTCGTAGAAATCGACTTGTATGGCCCTCTTCCTATATCATCTAATCAGAATCGCTGGATTGTCATGGCCTACGCTCACCTTACCCGCTACGCAAAACCAGCTTCTATAACATCTGTAACTGCCACTGAGGTCGCCGATATCTTTCTTCGCCACATTTTATTGCGCCACGGAGATCCACGCATTCTCCTGAGTGTTCGTGGCAAAGTATTTCTCTCTTGCATTGTCGAGCAAGTTTTGCGTGCCTCAAACACTGTTCACAAGACCACTTCTAGCTACCACCCGCAGACCAACGGATTGACTGAACAGCTTCATTAAACCCTATCGAAATGATCGCCATGTACGTTCGCCCCAACCACACGAACTGGAATGCAATTCATCTCCCCCCCCCCCCCGCCTTACCGGACGTGTCACACCAAAACAATCATTATTCTTCCACCTACTAATAATGTTTATGGACAGCGATTATTACAATTTGCAGGTGTTAAGATCTGGAATAATATTCTATTTCAAATAAAAAAAAACAAAAGTTTTTCCTGTACGCTAAAAAATTACTTTCTTCAAAAAATTAACAGTTACACTAGCACGCACATTTTCTTCAATGACATATGGATTGTATATTGCGCTTAACGCTCTTATGTGTGTATTTATGTTTGATGTAACAAATAGAAATATTATCTTGCATGCATATCGAGGCCTTGTGCAGCAGTACTGATGTTTTCTCGGTAGCGTATTCTCGCGGCTTGGGAAAATGATTTCTTTTTATGTTTTGCGTCATTTTTTTTCTTCTTATCACTGAAGTATACCTTTGACAGCTGCTTTGTTTAAACAAATCTGTTCCTTTAAGTGCATGTTTTAATAGACCCCTTACTAGCCAGTGGCTATGGGTCTAGCAAGTGTTATGTACTTTCATGTAGTAATAAGAACTTGTACCAGTAAAGAACTAAAAGAACATCAGGTCTAAAGAAAGAAGAGTGCGTCGACACGCACAAAGGGAGAGCAGGCAAAATTTTTTAATGGGCTATAATTCATACACAGATGTAGTGGGAGTCTGGAACATGATTGGTAAGGTAGCAGGATGAGGAGTACATTCACATCTTCTAGTGAGCACAGCACAACATCTTGCAGGGCCAGGTGACCTCCTAAGGGCCCCCTGAACACGTCTCCAGCTCCGAACAGGTTTCGAGCTTGTTGGACTGTACCGATGCGTTCCAACGGCACACAACTAAAAAAAACTCCACGTCTTCGCTGAAGGCACAGCACAATCACAGGGAAAGCTAGAAGAGCAGCTTTTCAGAGCTTTTTCTAAACACTCGGATGACGACGAAGTTTCTATTTCATAGAACGCTTGTACCCTTGTCTCAAGTTTTCGATTTCTTTTACCGCAAACTCTGGGAGCTCCCGCTCCCTCCTTGCGAGAATTAATGAAGAAGCCTCTCAGGATTATCGAGGTGTACAACCGCTACATCTGGGAGCGGCTAGGAAACATAGGACCACCTCAAGTGGCACAGACAGCGAGGCAACGGAGCTCTATTCCGACGGTTTCGAGTCATCGGATGGCGACAACACAGTCGTCATGAGCCACAATGCAAAAAGAAGACTGCTACGAACATTGTCGACGGCGAGTATATCCACCGTGCCGGCTACCGTGCAGCGTTGGCCACACACTATACTCTTCATGGCTGCGGACCCTTCAGCCAACCTACGGTGGCTTAACAGGCAAATTCTCTCTACATATCTCGAAGGACTCGCTCCAAACGAGATTAAAGACGTCAGGATCAACTCACGGAAGAATGTTCTGGCAGTTGATGTTCTACACCGTAGTGCCCTGCAAAGCCTATAGAACATCTCGGAAATCGACATAGTCACAGTTAAATCAGTGATCCCCACTGACTGTAAGGGCATTGTTAGCGTCATTTATGACGTGGACATTTCCATTCCCGCTGACGATTTGCCAATCTTGATAAAGCCAACTACAGACGTCATCCTCATCAAGCACATCGCAAGGCTTGGTCAGTCACGATGCCTGAAGATTGTTTTTGAGGGAGACAGTCTTCCCCCACACGTCAAAGTTGGCCACTTTTGCCACCAAGTCCGTCCATACATACCAAAGCCCCTAAAAATGCTTCAGATGTTTCAAGATGGGACATGTCAAAGGAGTATGTACCAGCAATGTCATGTGCCCGCGATGTGCCGAACCTCATTCAGAAGACACCTGCCGCGCAACTGCGTTCAAAAACTGCGCTCATAAAGCGTCGTCTAAAGATTGCCCACGAGAGCGAAATGAATGCGCATTGTGAAACGCATGTTGCGCGACAATTCAACGCACAGGAAAGCCGCTGCTACTGTCAGGCGACGTCGGCGTCACTACAGAAGATCATCATGCAACGTGACATCTGCCGATAGAGACACGTCATTTCAAGCAAGAAGAACTGGCCCCCCATCGTCAAGCTCTGCAAAAACGGATACACCAAAAACAGAATCAGGGTCAGGACTCCCTCCTCGTGAAGAGTGGCCATCACTTCCACGAACACAGTCTGTTTCAGAGGTGCATCGAATCCCGCCAACCTCAACGCCATCACGAACCACTCATGAAAAGACAACTGAGGATCGCCAGGTCATCAACATTGTTCAGACCCTTATGAGTGCAATGCGCATGCTCCTAAGCAACATGAACACCCCATCAGCGCAGAGCGCACTCCAATTGCTAAACACTTTGAGTCCGGTGCTTGCAGCTCTAAGGTAAAACGATGGCCCGCAACATGTTATCCTTTTGAGAGGAGGTCCAGAACGCATCTGTCCTTCAGTGAAATTCCAGAGGACTTCGGGCGCGTATGTTCGAGTTCGGGCAATATGTATTCATGAACCAGTTCTCCATAATTGTGATTTGTGAACCGAACCTGTCAGCTCATATGAAACTGTCCGGATATGAGTGCTTTATGTCTTCTACCCACGGAGAGCGCAGCAAGGTCGTTGTGTTCATACGGCGCGACTTAACTTATGTTCATCGCCCTGTAGCCCCTGACAAAGAAAATCAGTACGTTTGCCTAACAGTGAAAAACAAGAAGACCCCATTCACCATCATCGGAGCCTACTTACATCCATCAAGTCGTCTAGACCGTGAGCGCTTGCGCGGAATTTCGGATTCAACTCTACAGCCATGGGTGATAACTGGCGAATTCAATGCCCATCACTACTTATGGGAAAGCTCCAGTGTCAACACTAGAGGTAGACAGTTAGTGTCGTTCACTTCTGAATGTGAACTGATCCTCGTGAATCACGGCAGCCCTACTTATCTGCGCGGATCGGCCTATAGAAGTTGCCTCGACCTCACTTTGGTCTCACGCTCGCTCGCCAGCAGAGTGCACTGGTTTTCAGATTTGGAAACAAGCGGTAGTGACTACATCTCAACATACCTGAAAATTGACGGCTTTCCAAGTCTCACGTCCTCCAGAGCCGTCCAGTGCACCGATTGGCAAAAATACAAGTTAATCATGGAAGACTATGTTGGCGCCTCACCTTTCAACCTATAAAACACAATAAAGAGTGCCCTACAGTCAACGACGCGTTCGCTTCCAGTGAGCTCATCTCGCACTGATATGGACATTGATCTCGAGAAACTCCGAGCGATTCGTCGTCGTGCAGAACGACGTCATAGACGCACGACGTCACTTGATGATGTGAGAGTGGCCAGATGCACACAAAAGAAAATACAGCGTCATATGGACAAGTTGGACAAGCAACGACGGGTATTTTTTCGCGAGTCTTTGGATTCGAGAAAGCCTCTGTCACTAATCTGGAGAACTGTTCGGGATCTTCGTACAACCATTACTCAGCGCTACCCATTAAAATCTCTGGCACTTCACTAACGCTGCGAAGAGATTGATGTCGCAGATTCTTTCTGTCGAAGGATTGCCTGCAGGTCAAATTCAACTAGGACGAAGACGTCCGGCTTTTTTGTATCCTCACGTAATTCCCGAATGGAGATTTTGTTTTCAATGGACGAACTAAACGCTGCGCTTGCTTTTTGTAGACGATCTTCAGCGCCAGGACCTGACGGCATCTTTACCGGCTCTGTGTCACCTAGGAGATCAAGCTCGGAAAGAACTCTTGCAGCTGTACAACGACTCCTGGCAAACTGGCGTGGTTCTACAGGAATGGAAGTCAAGTCGCCTGATTCCACTTCTGAAAGCCGGCAAGTCATCTCTGGACATTTCCTCTTACCGCCCAATTACCCTCGTGAGCTGTGTGAAAAAAGTTATAGAAAGGAAGATTTTAACGCGCCTGGAATGGTACTTAGAGTTCTACGAAATATATTCAAATGCCATGTCCGTGTTCAGACGAGGCAGCTCGTCATTTGACACTGTAGTTGACTTGGTGACATAAGTAGAACACCAGAAGGCCTGCAAACGGTTATGTGCTGCTCTGTGTCTTGACGTTAAAGGGGCATACGACAATGTCCTCCACGAAGCCATTCTCAGCGCACTAGAAGGAGAGGGACTCGGTGGCAGGATATATACGTGGGTTCACAGCTACCTACAGAATAGATAATTTCACGTGCATACAGAGAATGGCCAGACACCCGAGTATAACTGCAGCCGAGGAGTCCCGCAAGGCGGATTGCTAAGCCTGACGCTGTTCAACCTAACACTCATTGAACTAGTTGGTAAGCAACCAAGCAGTGTACGACTTTCCATTTATACTGATGACATCTGTGTGTGGACGTCAGGTGTGACTCGACTTCAACTTCGCGCTCGACTTCAGAAAGCAGCATCAGTGACATCGTACCACCTACGCAAACAAGGGCTCGAAATCGCAAGTGAGAAGTGCGCAGTCGTGGCTTTCACCAGAAAACCATTGTCCGCTTACGGCATATCAATTAACGGGCGGTTGGTGTCATGCAGTCGGAGTCACAGGTTCTTGGGAGTCGTAATAGACTGAAACCTGTCTTGCACACCCCACGTAAACTACGTGAAAAAGCGACTGACTGCAATTTGTCATTTATTCGTGTTTCTTGCTGGGAGAAGTTGAGGAACGTCTGTCGAGTCTATGTTACAGCTGTACAAGGTATTATTTACTGCATCTCTGCGGTATAGCCTACCTGTTATATCTAACACGTGCAAAACGAACCTGTGCACAATTCAAAAGATTCAAGCCCAAGCGCTTAGGATATGCCTTGGTTTACCGCGCTGCGCATCAACAGCTGAAACAATCGCCATTGCAAAGGACTACTCGATCAGGACGCACATCACCATTGAAACGATGCGTACGTACCTCAGGCAACATGCTAGGAATCCTTCCCACCACTTGGCTACCCTCGCTACTGAGAGGCCACGCACAACATTTAGTGCAATTGCCTGTGCTCATCGTGCGTCGTTTACGTCAGGTTTCACGCCTGCTGAGAAACTGGTGTATCCTCCATTGTGCCTGACACTTCCACAAGTACGTGTTTCAATTCCGGGAATACAGAAAAAGTCAAATTTGCCTGCATCAGCCCTAAAACAATTGAGCTTGAGCCTTCTGCACAAAATGTACGACAACCACGTGCACATATACACCGATGGTTCCACAACAGCGTCTGGTTCTGGCAGTGCGGTGGTGATTCCAGCTAGAGTAATCACTCTGCGAATCAAACTGTCACATGTCGCTACGTCTACGGCGGCAGACCTTGCGGCTTTGCGTGGTGCCCTAGAGTACATAAGTTTTCAAAGACCGAGTAAATGGGCTGTGTTTTCGACTCGAAATCAGTCATACAGAGCATGCAGTCAGTCCATCGACGAGGTTGCCATGAACGATTAACTTACGTAGTTGTCAAGCTTATTCACTACGTCACAGAAACAGGCCACGAGGTCACGTCTCAGTGGCTTCCTGGCCATTGTGGGATCAGTGACAATGATTCCGCAGACAACAAAGCTCGCACATCGCACCAAGAAAAGCACACTCATTCAATTCATTTGTCAAGGACTGACGCTGCAAAGCAACTTCGTCACCTGGCACGTAGTCTAAGTCTGCAGAGGTGGAACACCCCTAGCATAAGACAACCAAGACTATACCAAATAAACCCTCGACTGGAACTTCGACCTCCATCCGGACTTCGTCAACGTGAAGCTTCACTTCTTTGTCGCCTTTGGTTGGGGGTTGCCTTCTCAAAAGCATATAGAACCCTCATCAGATTGACCGACAATGCCGAATGCGACGTATGCTGCACCAAAGAAGACTCGACCATCTGATATGCCATTGCGTTCAACTTGCCTCTGAAAGACAGAAGCTTTCGGACGCATTGCGACAATTGGGCGATCGGCCACTTTCTGTGCAGATGCTACTGGAACACCGTCATCGCCTTTCGTCGGCTCAAAAAGCAGTCAAAGCTGTCTTGTGCTTTTTGAGGACTACAGGCCTACGTGACCACGTTTAACTTTTGTGTAGTGCCACCGCTGCATACGCGCCAGCCGATTGACTGACAATCCTCCTTTTTTTGTTTTTTCTCTCTCTTTCTCTTCTCTTTGTTCTCTCACTCACCTTTATTCCCCCTTCCCATTCCCCCAGCGTAGCGTAGCAAACCGGGCATGTGCCTGGTTAACCTCCCTGCCTTCCCTCTTGTTGTTTATCCCCCCCTCCTTCTAAACACTCATCGGGTCCCTTGCTTGATGCCCACTATGGCATTTATATTAAAAATTTTTGGGTAGTAGGCCAGCATTCGCTATGGTATTTTTCGTCATTCTTCTGAGAAGCGTGAAATCCACTAAACTTTTGCGAGGAATTTTGTGCAAATTGTTAAGGCAATGACTGATGACAACGAGGAATGATGCCTCAAGTGGGTATCTGCCAAAGTTAATACCTGAACAAAAACAAGCTTTTGTTATGAGTTTTACCCATTTACCGTCGACCGTAGTAAATACGGTATATAGAGAATTTAAAACATCGTCAGGAAAATCCCGGAAGGTCAGTGGTTCGGGACGCGTACAGCTGATGTAATTACCTACCACATGCTGAGATTTTATGCTATCACTGGCTTCCCTCAGGCAGTTATACCACTAGATGGCAGTAATTTTCTTATCTCACCTCCCGGACAAAATGCCACCAACTACTACAACTACAAATGGCTGGTAAGTGTGTACAACAAACATCAAAGTTTAAACCTTGGCTGGTTGATACAATACTGAATGGGAATGCTTAAACCCACAACGCACACAATAATACCAGCCCATGGGCATCAACGGCTGAATTCCTAAAAATAACATGAGTGATTCTTTGAGAGCGTCAATTCTTAATGTAGCGTCGTGCCCGTTTTTCATATTCTTCAGTACTCGCTGAAATTATTTCTAAAATATTGTTATCGATGATCTCAAGGTATCTCACTTGGGCCCATACTTCAAGAGCAGCTTCGCTATAACATGGGCACAATATGCATGCCACATTACGCCTTGAAAAGCCCGTGTACGCGGTATTGGCATGTTTTTGTACCATCACGTGCAATGTGCCATGAAGTTGTCTGTGCACAGTTAACTCATTATTCATCGTGATATACTTGCAAGCTAACGGTGGTCTGTTTGGCTTTGGCGAACAACAAATATTGCTTTTGATTCATAAACCTCGGTTACCTAGACAGCTGCCACGATGACTACGATTGTGATGGCTCAAGCTTGCCAAGCACTGTGACGCGGCTTACATTCCAGAGCTCAAAACTTTGTGTCAACAGTTCTCTTGTGCTAATATGGGCCTTCTGCGATGAAGCAACCCGATAAATGCCCACATTATTTAGGCCTTTTGCCGGTTTCATCAAAACCTCAGCCAAAATATGTTCATTTGTCAGCTCTCAGGTTCTGGGTGAGTTGTTCAAAACAGTTTCATAAAACTCACAAGGCCCATTTTAGATATGTGAGAGAACGTGCGGAGCGTTAGGTCACGAATGTCGCTCTTGCAATACGGGCATGTTGTATGTTGAATAATATTTGTTAACACTTCCCGATACCGTATCTCAACAATGGATATATGAATCAAAACTACAGAATACACTGTACAGGCAACCAAACCCCATTACAGGCAAGAGAGATGTATGTGTCAGGAATGTCAGAGGTGTATTCGCGCAATATTTTCAGCAGCACGGAAGCGATTCAATTGGAAGGTAATTGGGTGCGTGTTACATATAATGCCACGCGTTACGCTGTTCGGCCTGGAGCAAGCTGGATACTATCTTGAATAAGATCGGTGCTGCCACTACGCTGACTGCATGGACGCCTGTCCACGTGTCTGTGATGTAGCGCCTGTGCGCTAGTTACAGAAAGGCTACAATTATCTGCATCAGTTTGTTGTCACTTTTTGTTCCTTGTACTGAGTCGCCACCGATGAGTCGAGTGAGGCACCTAGCCCTTGCTATGAAGTTTGCCTGGTTTCCGTCCCTATTTATCAAGGTAAATTAGTAGTTACGAAGATATTGGAAATTTGACGAAGTATTTAGGGCGCGATGCCATGGTGAAAAGCGCCGGAGTTCTGGCTCACCTGGCGGAGATTTAAAAGGGCCCTGAAGCACTTTTACAGTGAAAGCTGTTATGAGATCAAAACTCGGTTCTCGCACAGCGCCGTAGTTATGCGCTGCCGCAGCAGCCAGTGCCCGTAACTACATCGGACAATATTATAAAAAAAAACCTAGTACCAATGACCCAGTGGGGTTGGATCCCGGGACCACTGAGTGCCACCAAAGTATCCCATAACTGAGATACGCCAGCGCTTGGAACTTGTTGGCAAACTTGCCTTTGGCAAGCTGGATGTCGGTAAAGCAATCACGTTAATACGACTTATAAAGCGTTTTAAAACAGTGAAAAAACAAGCAGTCGTCGCAAAAATGTGAATAGCGTAGCGAGTGGGTCGTCCAATGCTCGAACCCATTACAATATTTTGTTGTTGTTTTTTTCAGCCATTACCAGGGGTGCATACCCACTTAGCATAATTCCTCATCGTCATCAGCCACTGCATGAACAACTGGCACCAATTTCCTCGCAATAGATAAGCGGATACCACGCTTCTCAGAAGAATTACGAAATTGACATTGCTAATACCAGCCTACTATCCTAAAAGTTTTATTATTAATGCCGAAATGGGTGTGGAAAAAAGGAAAAGTCACAATCCCTATGACGAAGCCCACCAGTGTACCCCTTATAAATGCGAAGCATTTCTTAGTGAACTTCGGCTACTTTGAGCGTATCTATCTATCTATCTATCTATCTATCTATCTATCTATCTATCTATCTATCCATCTATCTTTCTATCTATCTATCTCTTTATCTATCTATCTATATATTTTATTTATTTACAAAATACTGTCAACCCTCCTTGAGGGTTATTACAGGAGTGGAAAAGATAAAACTTTTTACAAGCATGGCAATGCAGTGGCAATACAAGAAGTGTACATAAGAAATGAACACAAGAGTATTGACATAATGACGTGCAAGCGTCGCGATCATGGTAATAACTAATGCATACATCATACAGGCATAGAAATACATTGCCTAGAACCAAATGATGAAGAAAAGAAAATAAATTGTAGGACTGCACTCTAAAAATATCGAATAAAAAGGTGTCTTTTTGACCCACAACGATATTCGTCATCAGGCTTGCGTGCTCTTCTTTCCTTGAAAACTTGGCGCTGGGATCTTTTCTATCGAGAATGCAATGTAACCCTGATAATAGGCATGTTGATCGCGACCGGGTTGTACCGTGCGCGGGGCGATAGCGCAAGGATGGAACGCAATATACATGACAAATATTGTGGGACAAAAAGACACCTGTTTTACTCGCTCACTTTTTTAGAGTGTGCGGATGCCTTCACTCGCATGAAATTAGGTTAGCACATAGAACTTGGGAGCACCGACGTGAGATTTCCAACTCTTTCTAAATTTTTGTCCTATCTATCTATCTATCTGTCTGTCTATCTATCTATCTATCTATCTATCTATCTATCTCTCTATCTGTCTGTCTGTCGTTCTATCTATCAATCTATCTATCTATCTATCTATCTATTTATGACTAGATTAGAAGACTAGTCATAACATGAAAGTCATGATATGTTTGTCAAGAATGTCATTATTTACATGCCATGGTCTTGCTGCTCTTGCGGTTGTTTCGTTAACATGACATGTTGAAAAACTGGTGTGTTTGACATGGCTGCATGGCAAACGCAAACAATAGACCCCAACATAAATATCAAGACACACGTATCATGTAACGACATGACTACAAGCCACACTCATGATGCGCTTGCTGACGTTTCGCTAGCTTCGCGTATACCGTATTTGGTACGACGGGACGTGAATGGATGACGAAGGTATGTGACTGGTGCAAACACGCTAATCATGATATGCATGTGATGTCACAACAATACTACATGCTACACTGATGATGTGCTAGCGGCCGTTTCGCTAGCTTCACATGGACTGATTCAGCATCAGGTAGTGCGAACAGACGACATAGGTAAATGACACGCCAAAATATGGTAATCGTGACATGCGGGTGATGCAACAAGACTACATGCCACACTTATTTCATTCATTTCATTTTTATTCCTTAAAGACTCCTATGAAGGGGTATTGCACAGGGGGGGGGGGGGAGTACATACATGAAAAACGAAAGCCTTGTTTCAGTATATTGTAAAGTGATTTCTTAAAGTGGTCGAAAATTGTGGAAGGACAGGTAATGGCTGTGATGTCATAGCAAAGACCGTTCCAGACGGTTGCTGCGTGAAAAAAGATTGAAGACTAAAAAGTGATGATGCGGACACGTGGGCGAGCATCATGTGTCATGTGACCGGTGCGACTGGAGATGGGAAAGAATGTACGGTGGCTTGACGAGGGGGCTGTAAAAAAGCTTTTTAAAGCGACAAACGCTAGCAGTGCAGCGACGAGATGCGAGTAAAAATAAACTAGATTCTATTTTCAGTGCCGATATGCTGATGTCTTATAGGTACTTAGAGTGAATCATTCTTGTAGCTTGATTTTCAAGTGACTCGAGTTGATGGCTGAACTATTGTTGATGAGGGTTCCAAATGGGAGTTGCATATTCTAAGTTTGGCCTGAAGAGAGACTGATAGGGGAGTGGCTTTACATCTTGAGGGGCATGACGCAGATGGCGTTTTAAAAGCCCGAGTGTTTTATTGGCAGATGGAATGATGTTCTTATTGTGAGCCGCCCAGGTTAAATACCTGCAAAGAGTTACTCCAATATATTTGTAGAAAGGAACTAGTTCAAGGTTAGCGCAACCTTTTCGGTAAAAAAACATAAGTGAATTTTTATGGCGATGGAAAGCGACAATCTTGAAGTTATCAGGGTTTAGTTCAATTACCCATAGGTTACACCATCCTTGCACACTTCGCAAGTCATCTTGGAGAAATGCGTTTTCGAAAACGTCAATAATGGTACGATAATTTACGCAATCATCTGAGAATATACGGATAATAAATGAGACATGCAATGGTAGATCAATAATGTAAATTAAAAACAAAAGGGGACGAAGTACGGACCCTTGAGGGACACCTGAAGTTACGGCAGTAGCACTAGATATATGGTTAATAACAAAAACGGATTGCGCGGGATTACGTGAGAATTTTTTATTCTATGCAAAAATATTAGGATTTAGATGTAACGCATCGAGTTTTATTAGTAGACAATCATGAGGAACTTACTCGAAGACTTTTGAAAGTCTTAACAGATGGCGTCAGTTTGTAAGTTCGAATCCAGATTTACATGCAGGTCGTGAAGAAACATGGCTAGCTGCGTTTCGCACGAAAATCTTTTCCTGAAATCGTGCTGTAATGAGTGAAAAAAGTGGTTGGAATCGAGAAAGTCCATGGTAAGTGTATAGATGATATGTTCATGCATTTTACATGGGGCACTGGTTAATGAGATGGGGCGATAATTTCATGGGGACTGCTTATTACCGGATTTGTAAACTTGAACGATCTTTCCATGTTTCCACTCAAAAGGGAGCATGCCTGTTGAAAGTGACTGTGAAAACAATGAACATAGATATGCGGCTCAAGTATGTTTCGTGTTCTTGAGAACTTATGATGTATTGTCATCCACACCAGCCGACAAAAAGAGTTTTGTATTGTTCATTAAAGATGAAATACTGGATGGAAAAAATGTATTTGGTGGCATGGTACATTCAAAAGCTGCATGGGGAACAGAGATTATCGTTTCAGTTTCATGAGTAAACAGTGATGCAAAGGCGGTGTCGAAGACAGTGGCGCATTCAGCGTCCGTTAGGGCATCATCCGGCTCGTTTGATAAGGTAACAGAGCGCGTTTCATTAGGGTTTACGACTTGCCAAAATTTTTTCGGATGGTTCGTGAGCATGTTGGGTAAGTCAGAGTGAAAAAAATGAGCGTTTAGCATGACGGATAGCTTCAAAGTAAGCACTTTCAGCGTCTTTGTACGCATTCCGTGCATCAGGTGTGTTACGGAACTTGGGTGCACGGAAAGGCTGTTTCTGTTTATTTTCTAACCGCTTCAGTGGTTTATCAAACCAGAGTTTGGCTGAATTAGTGGTAATTGTATTTAGAGGATCGTGTCTGCCTACTAAATTGTTTTTTCACCTTTAAAAATGCGCCACTTTTTGTCTACAGTAGAAGAATGAAAGGTGCTTTGAAATTTGAGTTAATATCACCCTAAGTCATGGTTAATTCTTTCATGATTTCCTTTGTCACATAAATAATTAGTTTTTCAACAATTGGAGCCAACCGAAGTTTTACGACAAAGTCAACATGAATAACCTTGTGGTCACTTATTTCGGGAAGATATGTAATGAATGAGACGCCTTTGCGTTAATTCGTTTGAACGAGGTCAGGAATATTATGGCAGTTACTTGTGACACAAGTTGGTTGTGTGACCACTTGGTGTAACTTAAAGTTTTGGCACAACTCGAGAAACTTGTTTGATTCATTTGATGTAGCCATTAGAGCGTGCACGTTTGATCAAACGATATTAGGAAAATTAAAGTATTCAAACAAAATCTCACGCATATTAGGGTGTTTGGCTGTTATCTCAATATGTATGTTGTTCAACTTGAAAGAGAAGTCAGGAGAACTTTGAGGTGGCCTAATGAGGCGAGGCATGAGAGTTAAGCCATATGATTTCTATATCACATACAAAGTTTACAGACGTACAAGATATGATTGGACTTATGGCAAGAAGTGCCCCTCCCCCCTCGTGCCCCTGTGATCGTTTCGAAAAAGTTTGAAGTTTGGTAGGTCACCGAGGATTTCACGGTCTGTTAATGTTCCTGTAAGCCATGTTTTAGTTATTATTGAAATTGCTGCGAGATGACGAAACCAGATTAGATATGATCTCACGTTACAGAAGAAAGCTGCGTATGTTAGTGAAGAGAGCTTAAAGCGAAAAGTTTGATTGCGGAGAACGCATGTCGATGACTGGGCAATCGATACAATATTTCTTTTACAGATTCTGTTGAATCGTCAAACTCGTATCGTTTAGTTCCTATGGGCAATGTTTTGAAGCGCAAAGAATAGGATGAGGATTTCGATTTGGCCAAAGCGATAAGGTGTTTGCGAGCAGATATGATGGACTGCAAAAACTCCTTACCGACGCTGCATTTGCTTCTTTTAAATTTAGGGCCACTACGATAGAGGGATTCTTTGGTTTTGAAACAGTTGAATTTTACAATGAGTGGCCGAGAATGGCGCTTTATATGGCGTCCAAGACGATGGAACGTTAAATGTGATTGCGATCACCGAAGACGTTCAAATGCTCATTGCAGTGACGAATGACAATTTCCTCAGATTGTTTCTTTCGGATTCGCATCAGGGATGTTATAAAACATAAAGTTCATCCAACGTGACTTGTTCTCAGCATGGTTCATTTGTGAAGCAAGGCGATAGAGCTGGCCAGCTACTAGAGTGGCGTCTGATCTTTCTGTATCTAAGTAGATTAGTGAGGTTGAGATGGCTTTGTAATGCTCTTCTAATACAATCATGCGCTTACATAGGTCGGATAGGGTTCGGTCAGTTGCTAGTAGCTTGCTTTTTAAGCCTAACACTTCGTTGATCAGCTTTGACTGACCAGCAGTTAGCTTTCATAACTCCGTCGTTACATCTTTGAGACCTGGAGGACTAGGGTTACTTTTTACATCACCCGACAAGAGCAACAAAACTTTCATGACATTAATGCATTCAACAATATTTTAGTGAAGCACCGGGGGCTCGGCAGCTGTATCAGCAAGTAGTTGCTTAATATCTTCCTGAAGAAATGATACGGTCCACTAAACTGCATGACGAAGCACAGTGGAATATGGGTATGCGCTGAAGCACAGTCACCGAGCCCAAAGATAGCGGGAAACGACATGGGTGGTTTTTTAGGTGACGCGGACGACAATGTTGCAGACGATGGCACTTTCTATGGAAGATGTAGATCCAGAGTATGTAGTGGCGGCGCTGTTGAACGCGATGAATCAGTTAGGACAGGTGGAGGCGAGGGGCTTGCGGTGCGCTGACTGCGGTAGGTTCTTGGGATTGCGGTGGCTTGCGCAAACGCCAGAATTATGGGCAGAAGAATTCCGGTCAAGAAACCATGTACCGGCATGGCGAAGCACAGCGGGCTGGCGGTCTGCGCTGACGCACAGCCACCGAGCCCACTATGATGCACTCGCGGCCATTTCGCTAGCTTCACTTATGCCTTATTTGGTATTACGTCACGTGAATAACTGATTGATTGATGTGTCGGGTTCAACGTCCCAAAACCACCATATGATTATGAAAGACGCCGTAGTGGAATGCTACGCAAAATGTGACCAACTGTGGTTCTTTAAATGTGCACCAAAATCTGAGCACACGGGCCTGCAACATTTCTGTTTCCATCATAACTGCAGCCGCCACAGCCCGAATTCGATCACGCGACCTGCGGGTCAGCACCACAGTACCTTAACCACTAGACTACCGCAGCGGGGCATGATGGTGTGTGACTGGTGCGAACGTTATAATCATGAGATGCGTGTCTGTAAGAACATGACCACATGCCACGCTCAAGGTGCCAACACAATTTGACATGACCCAGTGCGTGTGCGCGCTGGCGTTCGTTTCGTCGTGTCACGCTGGCAATGCGACACAGGTGCATATATGCCTGCCTTATACTCGCAGACGTGCGCTGCGCTGCTCCGCTTTGACGCATGCGCGTTTGAACGCGCCCGGCGTCCCTCCGCCACGAAGAAATGCAGACGCGGCGCTGTCTCGGTAACAGAGTCACCGCGAAATGCAGCATGTCGCGATTCGCGCTGGTTGCCGCTGGGTCGCACCAACGAATGCTGGTTTCGCGTTTCGCGACGAACGCCGGTGCTCGCGTTTTGCTAGCACAGTGCCGCTGCACCGAACGTGCGCTTTCGTCAACGTTACAACGGAGTACATTGGTCCCTTCATGATGCGCTGTGGCCGTTTCGCCAGCTCCACATATATCACGCTAGGTATTAGGGAACGTGAAAGGCTGACGAAGGTGTGTGACTGGTGCAAACACGATGATCATGACACGCGTTTTATATAGAACTTGACTACATGCTACGCTCTGTGCACGCTTGTTGTCTTTTCTCTAGCCCCACATATACCAAATATGGTATCAAGTGACATGAATAGATGATGAAGGTAAATGACGCGTCCAAACCTAACAAGCTTGACGTGGAAGTCATGTACAGCATAATCTACATACGCCTCATAATGTTTCGGGGCTTTTAAAATGGCATATGAACCTTCGTCATTCGTGCTTCGCATACCATCGATTCCTATTGTACGTAGTATTTTCCAACTTTTATTCCGAATGCACTGCTCTCCTCCTAATGATGATATGGCACTCGTCGTCGTTCACAGAATATTCAACATCCTCCGCACCCCCACATCAGCACCTGATGATAAACACTAACACATATGCGGGTTCAAAGTGCACACCTATTGTTAGACAGTATTCTTTAAAGTTCCAAGTCGGTCCTAGTATAGTGTCATCCGAATTTCTTCCTGCGCTAGGCCTTCCAGCAAAGTTTACGGTGCTTGTTCCGCGCACTTGTTAGTGAACACGTCACCTATGGTACACTGCTTTCTACGATCGATTTACTTTGGCTGAAGACTGGTTATGCAGACCCTTCTGCAAGTTTCTGGTATATCTGTTCCTCAGAACGTTTTTGAATTCTTTCTATTTGCTGCCTTTGCTTTGGAAGCATCAGATATTTCAATTTGCGTTGGTCTGCACTGTCTTGTTCGGGGGTTCACGTTGTCTTGAGATTTCGCATCTTCACAGATATGCTGTGCCAACCACAGTCTTTTAAACCTTGATTTCTGTGGCTTACCCGAAGTGTGGTAGTTCTGATAAGTACCGTACCGGCATTAGCCTTGCGTTTTCTCATGGACCTCTTTAAATTTATTTTGCCTTCGTGAAATGACCTTGATTTCTTTTCATCAGGTATTTGCTTGCACAGACGCGAGGACCGAAATACACTTTATTCTGCCGTCTTCAGCGTGAAATCATCCTCAAGCTCTCGTGTCTTGCGTTTTCGATTTCCAGATGCGTTTCGCTTTTCTTTCGTACAAGTCTCTTCCTATATGTGTACTTCAGTTACTTTAACTGTCGGGTCGTTTGCTTCATTGACAGTCTACGCTGACGGGAGTTGCAAAGGCATGGGCCAGTTCTTTAGAAGTAGCGGTTCTGTGCGTGCTTGGATGCTCGTTACGGTGGTGAAATTGGCGAACTTCCGACTTCCAGCACGTTCAGCAATTCGTCGCAATTCGGAGTCGTCTATCTTCCGTAGAACAAGATTGCCGCTGAACAAGCATAGACAAGATGGAGTAGCCACAAACGAAGAGTGCACGTTAGCTTGTACTTCTGTCGTTAACGATTGCCTCATAGCCTCCAAGCGAGCTTGCTGAGCATTTTTTAGGTTCCCGATCATATATTTCACTATTACCTTGTCTACAATTATCTGGTGATCATAAAGGTGTGCTTTGCCCATCTCAGTTTCCAAGCAATCGAAATAAACTGCGTCTTTTACTTCCTTGTCACTTTCTTTAAAAAAGTTGTATAGCTTTATGAAAGTTCAATGAATATTTTGTAACTCACTTATTGATGGACACTCCGCGTGTAATAAGCATTCAATATTGGCGATGCCTTCCGTGATGGCCTTGCACACATGACTCCGCCTTTCGTAGAGGGCCTCCATGATGCGGTTCAGTGCCCTAAACGTGAAATACTGGCTGACCGCGTCATGAAGCATAGACGGAGTATGAACGCACAACGTCAACGAAGAACCGCACAACGAAGATCTGGCATCGGCGAGATGTCATGTCCTACGATGGAGGTGGGTCACTGCATAATATACGGTTAGGCCTCGTACATCAGCTTTACATACGGTGGCTTCACAAAAGTCCTCGAGGCCATGACTGCGGTTGAAACTCGTGAAATGCGCTATATCTCACCTCCACTGCTGCTTCCTCCAGGGTTTCACGGCACCAAATGCAGAGGAAGGGACGAGTCACCATTCTCGTGGCGAAGGCCACCGGTTCACCTCTTCTATAATAATGATAGTGGCGCTTGTCGTCGTTCACACAATATTTAACAGTGGGAACCATGCAAGTATGCTTGCAGCAGTTACTCAATGAGTGTTAGAAAAGGCCCTGCAAGGCCGCCCTTCAAGCTTGCGCTGTGAGCGTTCTCTGCCTTCTGCGCAGGCCTGGTGTTTTCAGGCAACCGTGAAATAGGCTAAGTAAAAGAGCCTATTGCCTCACAATTTCGACACCATAGAAAGTTTAAGAATCCGTCCAGTACACGTGGAGTTACAAAGTTGTGTCACAAGCTGAAATAGCACTCCCACTTCTCTCGTTCCGACAAAAGCGCTGGAAGCTAAGCAGGGATGAATGGCAAGGGCAAAGAAAATACGTCATGTGCGTCTCGTGACATTGAACAATTGTTTTTTCTTTTTTGTTGGAATACGTGGCTTTTTCAGTGTGATCGCGCGCACACGCGTGGACAAGTCGCAGCGTCTTGCGTCGAACCCTGTATTGACTGAGCACGCCACGTTCAAATCAGCCAATAGCTGATAAATAGCCTCTAGGAGTGATTTTGAGCTTCTTCCGTCAATCGTCAGTATAAGAGAACGCAATTCTCAGCTCAATGCTATAGTTTATTTTGAATTTCTGGCCACGTGCTGCGCTGTTTGGCTCGCGTGTTCTCAAGAGCATCTAAAACCAATGGGTAGTGTTTTTTCTCCATGCTCAAATTGTGTTGCAGAACCCGTTTGAGGGGGGAAGGGTGGTTTCGAAGTCTCCGTGCACCTCTTTAAGGCATCTTGCTTACAAGATAGGCAAGCAAACGAAGCAGCAGGTGTCCTTGGAGCTTATCGGAGAGGCCGCGTTCACGACGCTTCGACTTCGATATCTGCAGTTTCAAAAACTCTTGTAGAAATCAGATACGAAGATGTCGCGAAGACTTTGCGGAACAACTCACCCTCAAGCATTCTGTGCAAGTGGAATGGCACAAGTTCTACTGGAAAGGCAATTGTCCAGCTGAAAGAAAAAGTGACTTTGTCGTCGAACTCAAGATGGAAGCGCCACGCTACTTCGGCACGTTTCTTGAAAGGGTGATTCTGAACCATCTCACCGTGGAATTGCACAACGATTGTATCTGGCACAAGTTCTTCGCGATGCAAGATAAGGACCTCACCCTCGGAAAGGCTTACAGCGCAGTGCTGTGGACTAAACCAGCGCAAGGAGAGAATAAAGAGTTCTGTAGCATTCACGTGACCATCAGCGTCTGTGCCAGTGACGACGACGGTAACTGGCAATAGAATGACTTTCATTGTCCGTTCAGAACGGGCACAGGAAGGTGAAGCTGGCAATGGTGAACAAGTTGCAACTGGCAATAGAAGTCTTCCACCTCGAAGGACCCATGTTGCGTCCTATAGAAGTGGTAGTTCACATGTGGTGAAAAACTGTCCGCCTATGTATACCAAGTGCTTTATATGCTCGAAAACGTGACACCTCGCAAAACTGTGCAGAGCTAAAATTACAACTTTGGCGAAAGTAGATGCCGCTTTTTATGAAACTGTGTTCTTTAGAGTGGTAGTGGTTCCCGAGGCGGGGGCGTACAATATAAGCATAACGACGAGATGCAAGTCAGCATGGGAGCTGAAGTTGCGGTAATAGAAGAAGGCGAGTTCCGGGAATCGTTTCAGCACAAACACTGTGAAAAGCTAACCCAAGGCTAACAGCTGAGAATGCAAGTTCGATTGCAGTAACTGGTCAAGCTGAAGTCAGGGTAACCAATGAAGAAAAGGATCACACTTGGCCGTTGAGCATTGCGGAAATTGTGTAGGGTCGTGCAATGCCAAGTTCGAAGGAACATCAGGATTGGTTGCTAGAAGTTAAGGTCGAATTGGCGACACGTATTTTAGTAAATGCAGTGACAACTGATATTTTTTTGAAACAAAATGATGTATTGCGTGGAAGTGATTGAGAAAGGCTTGAGTGGCATAAAAGTTGTAGTGCCATCATCACCATCATTATTTCTCAATCACCGCGCCGCGCCTCTCGTGCAGCTGATGCTAGCTCGAGCTGCGCGAGAGCCGCGGCGCAGTGATTGAGAAATGATGATGGTGATGATGGCACTACATAGTTTTCAGTGGAAGCATGCTGCTGAAAGATAACGCACAGACAATTTTTTTGCAAAGTGAAGTTAGTGCCTTACGCACTTCATGAGAGCGTAGAAATGGAGCTTAGAAATTAGGAACAGGTTGATATTATCTACCGAGTCCTACAGAATGGCTTGCCAGCACCCCTAGCAATAGTGTTCAAAGAGTATAAAAATGTGAGGCTTTGCGACCAGTGTATGAGTGTAAACCCACACCTTTAAAATAAAGACTTTACACTTCCCATGCCTGAAGATATTTTTTGATGATAGTAGGAGGTAGTTTTGGAAGATTTGAATTCTTCGAAAGCATATCTACAACTTAGGCTATTTCTGAAGCTGTATGAAATTTTAACAGTGAACATGCACCTCGATTAGTTTTTGTTTAGAGGTCTTCGTTCCGGCTTGGCGAGCACTCCAGAGTTGTTCTAGTCAGCTGTTGACCAATTCCTAAAAGGCTTGACTGACTGAGTGATTGATGTGTAGGTTTTAGAGCCCCAAAACCACCATACAATTATGTGAGACGCCGCAGAGGAGGGATCCAAAAATTTAGACCATCTGTTTGGCCCCGCCGTGGTGTTATAGTGGCTAAGGTACTCGGCTGCTGACATGGAGGTCGCAGGATCAAATCACGGCTGAGGTGGCTGCATTTCCGATGGAGCAGAAAATATTGTAGTTCCGTGTGCTCAGATTTGGGTGCACGTTAACGAGCCCCAGGTGATCGAAACTTTCGGAGCCCTCCGCTACGGCGTCTCTCATATTAATATCGTGGTTTTGGGACGTTCAACCCCACAAATCAATCAAATCAATCAATTAGACCATCTGTGGTTCTTTAACGTGCACCCAAATCTGAGCACATGGGCCTATCGCATTTCCGCCTTCATCTAAAATGCAGCCGCTGCCGTCGAGATTCAATCCCGCGACCTGCGGGTCAGCAGCCGAGTACCATAGCCACTATACCACCGCGGTAGAGCCAATCCTAAAATAAATTCCGGCGGACGCGTGCTGCTTGGGTGACATTCTTCTCGGATGCAAAACACTAAACAACACGCAGAAAACACTGAGTGTGTTCTAGAGCAGCTTATGAAGCATGTTACTCGCGCAAATGCTAAACATTTCTAATTCTTTCAGAGCCGCGTTAGTATTTTGGGCATGAGCTTAGAAGCCAAGGACTGACGTCGACAAAAAAAAAAGCTGAGGCAGTATTAGTGATAGCGTGCCAAACTAAGAAAGTAGGTGAGCTACGCATTTTGGGGGGGGGGGGGTTCGAACTTTTACGCAAGTCCGGCCGCAGTGGTCTAGTAGCTAAGGTATTAGGCTGCTGACCCGCAAGTCACAAAATCGAGTCCAGGCATTGGCGGCAGCATTTTCGATGGAGGCAAAAATGTTGCAGGCCCGTGTGCTCAGATTTGGGTGCACGTAAAAGAACCTCAGGAGGTCGAATTTCCCAGGGCCCTACATTACGACGTCTCTCATTATCATGTATTGATTTCAGGGCGTTAAACCGGAAACAATCAAAGGAATAATAAATCAAGCTTTTACGCGAGACTTTTGCCGTTCAGGCCGCAACACTAGAGCCAATGCACAAACTGCTCAGGAAAGAAAATCAATGACACTGGTCTCCGAAACGCAAAAGAACGTTTTCAAAGTTGCAATAAACTTGCCTGTAGTGACGCAGCATCACTGTACGACGCAGCAAAACTGCTGAAGCTAATATGTCACGCGTCAGAGCATGGCGTAGCAGTAATTTTCTCTCCTGTGTTTATTTGAGAAGACCGACTGGTGCCATACACTTCTCGAATGCTAAAAGCATTCTAGAAGTGCTCAGCAGAAAGAAACAGCGCTAACATTGAAAGAGAAGCACTTGAAATTGTTTTCGGCATAGAGAAGTTCCGTGAAGACCTGTCATTTTGATAACATGCCGGATCATGAGCCGCTCACATTTATTTATTTTCGACACAAAGAAACGTGGATGTTCTTTTGCAGCAGCAAGTATACACGACTGGGCTAATCTGCTCACCAGTTATCAGTATACGATTGAGTAGCGTAAGGCTGGCTTGATAGATGTTTCAGACGGGCTGTCTAGGTTACCGCTGCCACGAATATAGTTAGGAAGCCGTCAACTACTTTCCTCCCGTTGCAGAGTTACCGCTGACGGGTAAAGAAGTAGCGAAATAAAGAGATAAAGATAGCGAGGTCAAACTGGTTCGTGAAATGACACGTCATAGGTGGCCGAAAGCAGTAGACAAAGCTCAATAACCATAATTTATCACAAGGTACAAACTTTCATTAAAAATGAACTGCCTCCTTTGGAATGACCATCTAGGGATCCCCGTTTCGTTGCGGCACAGTATCTAACACCTGTTGCAGGACGACCATTCTGATATTTCGGAAGTAAAGATGTTTGGTAATGGAATTGTGTGGTGGCCAATTGATAAATACATTGTGGAGAGAAGCATGTAAAAATTGTTAAATTCATTAGAGCATCCGAGCTTCAGTTCCAGACGCACCATTGCAGCAATGGAATCGGTGTTTAGCAACAAGGAGCGCCTACACACAGACTAATGAAAAAAGAGTGCCAATCCTTTCAAGTCATGGTTGATTCACACTCCAAGGGGATGAAACTTGAACTAATGTCCTGCTAAACTTCCTAGAAAACGAATGAAGTTGTCTGCTCTGGGTTAGCCCCTCATGGTCTGCCACCTGAAGTGGTGAGGGACAACATCCCCAGTTTGCATGGTCCGTTTAACAGGAATTTATTGCTAAAAATTGAGTAAAGCATACATTCAATCTACTTAACCACTTGACGTCACATGAAGCAGCCCAGCGAGCTGTACAGACGGTGTTGAAGGCTGCTCTGAAATTACTACTTGCGGATCAAAACACCGACTGCAGCAGAAAATTGCAGCACAATGTAGATAATTTTTAACGCAATAGCGTTAAATAGCTTTTTTGTAGGGAATCCACCGGCGGCGTCTTTGGTTATGAGCGAGAAATCATGTAATGCATGACTGAAAAATCGAGAACGATGCAAATAAAAACGCTGGGTCAGAGTAGGGATCGACCATGGGTCATTTTGGTCAGAGTTGGGTTAGAAGCAGCGTCTTCTGCGTGGCAAGCAGATGTTCTACCACATGACTACGCGTCGGCTTGTGAGTGCAACAAAAATAACTTTGTCTGCTTCGAAACGCAGGGAAAGTAACGCGGGCTCTACAGACACTTGCGTTTTTCTATACGTGCTTCTAATTCCAACATATTTATTTATTTATTTAACTTGCATTCATATATACAAAAGGACACAGAGGAAAGAGGGGGAGAGCAAGCTGGGAAACTGCCACCTGGAGGGGCACAACACCTGCTCACTCTTTCGGAAGGAGGAAATAAACAGAGGAAACAAATATTGGAGGGGAGAAAGAGGAAAGAAGGTGAGAAAAGAAAAAAAATCATGAACGATTTAACGAGTATGAGTAAAAAATAATGAAAATACCGTCTATGAACGAGTGGCCAGGTTCGTTTAGTTAATAAATCTAAGGAGAGCTCGGTGGGCGTGGTAACGTCTGGAATACAACCGCTCGGAAAGAGGTAGCCGTCAAGGTTCGTGCACTGAAGTCCTATGAGTTTATATTCCTTATTTAGCAAGCCCACTGCGTAGGAAATGTCGAACAGTGCACGACGAACTGCTCAAGTGTTTTGCAGGAGCCACAAGCTGTGCACAACGGTCTGTCCACACGCCCTTGACGGTGTAATTGTTCACGCACCAGCCAGCACAGATACCACTCTGAGTTTGTACAACAGCGCTCTGCCACGACGAAGGAAGCCACGGCCACGAACACAGGGAGGAAATGATACGTTCGCCGCACGCTGGCCTGGGTGCTGCTTTAGGAGGTGTCGGCATATAAGCAGACCAACTTTGTACATCGTATATGGAAATCCCGGGCAGTCACAACCATCATGGTTGCATGAAGAAGCAAGACAATCCGCTTCTTCATTGGCCGCAATGTCCACGTGCAAATGTACATAATATATTGCAGTAATAATGTGTGGTTCAACCGCTCATTGTCATCGGGCATCAGAACATATTGTTACGGTTAAATTAAAGGATAGGTGAATTTATTCACAGGGTGAGGATGAAGTTCAGCAGTCGCGGTAAAGATGGAGTCGTTGTTGTTGTTGTTGCTGTTTCTCTGTGCAAATGGCTCGTACCCAAAGAAGCGGATTGGCCGATTATAAGGTGAATTTGCCCTAACCTTTCAGCAATGCGTCATTCCTACAAACTTTTTGTAACTTAATTTTGATTTGAAGTACAGATATCAAGTTTGCAGAAAAAAAGAAGAAAAATAGTGAGACAGTAATTTAGCAAGAAAATCGTTTAGTCGCAGGGATGTATTCTTGAACGGCGAATAAAACATCCCTGTGGCTGAAACCCAGTGTAGAGGCTCCAAATGAAAGAAGATGAGGTTGTGATAGTTGCAAGCCCAGTCTTTGAAAAGGTGGTGCTAGTATGCTTTGCCTGAATAAATCGAAACGGCGACAATGTAATAAAAAATAACTTATCGTTTCCTCTTGACTACAGTAAATGCAATTAGGGGAATTCAATATTCCTGATCTATGCAAGTAAAAATTGAGGGAGGTAACGCGGCAACGAAATTTCGTGATGACAACTTCCAACATCCTTGAATTAGTCAGTTCACTGCGCCAGGGAAATAACAAGTGTTTGTACTCTGGAGAAGCCGTCAGTGCAGGGTCAGAAGAATTTTGCCTGACTTTAGGTGTGCGAAGTCGCGCCACCGTAACGTATGCTGTATGAGGGAATATAGGAATAATTGGTGTCGAAGGGGATGCCTTCGCAAGAGAATCAGTTTTTCGTTTAATATTTCAGGATACACCAGACAACGTCGTCTTCTTATTCTATCTCCCCGGCACATACTACAGCCCGACTCATACCGTAGCAATTCCCCATTCACAGACGAAGCCCACTGGGCGAGTTTATGTCACTGGAAGGATGAAACTTCTTGAGGCGAGCCACGTGAACCAACTGCGTTCGACTTGACCGACGAGAAGGTGTCGTCAAGCGTGCCACAACGTACGTCAAGTCAGTCAAGCGATCTACAATGACGTAGGGGCCTGTGTACTGCGGTAAAAACTTCTGACATAAACCAGGTTTTCGTTGGGAGGTCCACAACCACACGAATTCACCTTTGCGGAAAGAAATGGCAACATGGCGTTGATCGTATCGTTGCTTGGAGCGATCTTGTGATGCCAGTGTTCGTAAGCGAGCAATTTGGCGGGCTTCTTCAGCCCGGCACAATGTTTCGACCACAGACTCATCGGTATGGAGTTTAAATGGAAAAATTGTATCAAGGGAGCTGCGTGGTGATCGAGCGTAGAGCAGGTAGAAGGGCGGGAAGTCCGCGGTCTCGTGTTTCACTGTATTGGGTGCATAAGTAATAAATTGTAAGATCTCATCTGTCACGAGTCCCGGTAATTCGTGAGGCGATCGCCGGGCTAATTCCAAGGGCCGAAGTATCGGCCCCCCGAACCGCACCACGAAAGCGTGGGCAGTTTAGAAGTAGTCCTAATTGGCGTGCCAGCGGACGCCGGCTGTGGCCCAAAGAACAAGTTAGAGCCAAGAGTTGATAAACAAAACAAAATTATATTCTCAGTTATGGCAGATCAAAACGATACACAAGTATGCCCACTCGACAGTAGTTGAATACAATGCGTCACCAATCAAACAATGTACTACACAGTACAATCAGCCACACTCGAAACAACGGACACAGACAACAACACGCACTACAATGCAGTCGCATGCATCGAACAACCAAGACACTTAAAGACTAAAGAGTTAGAAAACTTATTCAGTCCAAAGTTCTTGGAACAAAAGTCTGAAGGATACTATTCCGAGCATCACTCACTCAAAGTCGAGTGTTGTCGTTCCGCTGCCCCCGAAGTTTCTCTTCCAGGAAACCTCGCGTCTTCAATTGGCCACTCTCCGAGCTTCAAACTTCTTCGCCGGAAACACGTCGGCTTCACACACGCAGCTGTTGCCACGCGTCTTCGCTCGATAGCGGTAGACACACACTCTTGCCTGTAGCTCGAGCCTTCACCCCTCAGGTGGAAATCCTCTTCTTCTCCTCCTTTGTCATGGAAGACAAAAGGCTTCGCCCACAAGGCGGAACACCCTACGCACTCTGGCGCATACTTTCTTCTTCTCCTGCTTTTTCACTAAGGACAAAACCTTCACCGACTGACGCGGCGGGATACCCTACGCACTCCGGCGCGAAATTCCTTCTTCTCCTGATCTCCCTTCTCGGCTGCTCGGTTAAGTACCTTCCACGCGAGATTCCAGAAACTTCGCATCATTTCGTCGGCGCAATGCGCAGCGAAGGCTGGGGAAAGCGCGAGACGGTACGAGGGCCGTCCGCGAAGGATGACGCAACCCTGCATCACCACGCCCCTTTCCATCGAGAATGTTCTAGGGCTTGCTCGGCTGCCGATGCGAGGAGGCTCGTCGGCGAACCTATGCTTTTGAGGGGAGAGGGACGTGCGCCCAGGGAGTCTTTGGATGCTTGTTTCCTCTTTTTTATCGTTGACTTCTCAGCGCTTTGTCGCGAAAATTTGGCTCACATTTGGGTGCACGTTAAAGAACCCTAGGTGGGTGAAACTTCCGGGGCCCTCCACTATGGCGTTTTCATAATCATATGCTGGTTTTGGGACATTGACCCTCATATATCAATCATCAATCGTTTCTGGACATTAAACCCCACACACCAAATAGTGCCCTAAAGAGTGTTTGTACTGTTCCTTTTCGCCTCAGATGGAACGGTTGCTACATATGAATATTTCCGTGCATGACATCAATCGGCTTAGCGCAAGCTGGATACTATATGGGGCAAGACTGGTGCTGAAACTACGTTGGCTGCGTGCGTGCCTGTCCACGTGCTCACGATGTAACAATTTTGCGCGGGCTATAGAAAGGCGGCAACTACCTGCGTCAGTGTGTTGACCATTTCGTTCCTTGTACTCAGACGCCACTGAAGCATCCAGTAAAGTAGTAAGCCCCTGATATCAAGTTCGCCTAATTTCCGCCCGTTTTTTGTCAAGGTACAACAGTGTGCTACAGTAGATATTTCGTTGCTCCAAAAAGAAACCAAAAAGCCCCAACTGGTAACTGGGCTGACCAGTCTGCTTTGAGAGTGCCATAGAGCGTACTTACTGGCTGTGTAAAACCTTTTTGAAAACATTCGATTAACCTCCATGACTGTGCCTTAAAGAAAATATGCCTATCCTCCTGTATGCGCAAGCATTTTTCTTCTTCCTCAAAACGACAATGTTTATGCTACCCCCTTCGCCCACAAAATACTAGACCTGTGCGTGTTTTTATTTCATTTTGGCAGTATAGATTAAATTTGCAAGTGGCAATATTGCATGTGCTCTTCCCTTATTTTTCCCCATTTGTGTTTCATATATTCTGTTTCTATTTGGGCGTTACCAAACATGTCCACCAGGCCTTAAAAGCAAAGAAACCTTCGCTGTCAACGTTTAAAATTGCGAAGGAATCTGGAGTATGCATTTCGAAAAACCTATAACTTGTCGTGAATTCAATATCATGCTCGAAAGAAGGAAGTGCTGGTCAAGTTGGTTCATAATTTTGAAACTTGGAAGCGCCAATTCGACGAGGACAGGAAAGAACATAGTTGCGAGTTTGCGCCTTGTCCTGTCGGCCCGAAAAGCAGGAAAAGCTTTTAATCGTAGGAAGAATATTGCATACAAGCAGTGCGTTCAATGCTCTTCGCTTTTCTCCGGGAACTGCGGGGCGACACCTAGGGTGTCTTGACCTTCTTCTTAAATCCACTATCTCATGAGCTGGCGCTCACATCCCGCCCCAATTATAAGTCCAAGTTCACTTAAAAAAGGAAAAAAAAATTGTATTGATATAACGAAGCCCTGAAGATGAGGTTGCGTACAATGACGCGGGGGTCGTCGACTTGGAAGTTGGGCTGCGGCTTCATGTGCGCATGAAGATAAGGTGTCATCGCAGGACCAGGTGGAGGTTTCGTGTCATGTGGGAACTTGTTCTCCTTGCTGCTCTGTCGTGATGACTTGGCTGTCACATTGCTCGAAATTGTTAGTTTCTTGTCTAGAGCTTCATTGTTTGCTTGCTTTTTTGGAAATATACTTGGGACTGTGCATTTTTCAGTCTTTTTTACAACAGAAGCTGATATGAGATCACTACTCGGCCACGCACAGTTGCATGCTGTCCGCAGCCACCGTTGCCGCTGCTGCCGCCACCACCGCCGCCACCGCCGCCACCGCCGCTGGTGACCGTAACTACGCCGCGCGAAATTAGAATAAAAAACGCACCAATGACACAGTGTAGCTTGAATACAGGTCCACTGGGTGCCAGCCCAGTATCCTACGACTATGCTACACCAGTTCTTATTACTTGTCAAACTTACCTTGAGGAGGCTTCATGTCGGGAAAACAATCGCGTTATTATGACTTATAAAGCATTTTACAACAGCGAAAAAACAACCAGTCAGCGCACAATGCGATTACAGTATAGAGTGGGCTGTGTAATGCTCCAACCCATCACAAAAGCTTCTTCTTAAAATATTCATATGACCCTGAACGTAAAGAAAAGTGTGCTCCTTGCATTCTCTTTTCTGCAGCCTATCAACATCTCGTTAATGTACAGTAATGAGCTCATTCCGCAGGCTAATTCTCTTAAATATTTGGGCATCATATATAATGACACATTAAATTGGAGAAGTCACATTGATGATGTGTGCTCCAAGGCAACACGGGCCATGGGGTGGCTACGGAAGCTTGCAAACCGTAAAGCGGGTTTAAGAAGAGATGTGCTAATAATGATATATAAACTTTATGTGCGGCCCATCATGGAATTCGGATGTGTACTATTTTCTGGCAGCGCAGCCTATAAAATGAGACCCCTAATACTGCTGGAAAGAGAAGCGTTGCGTTTGTGTCTGGGTCTACCAAAGTTTGTTGCAAATAACGTGTAGTATATGGAAGCTCGCCTACCTTCTCTGCTAAATAGGTTTAAAATTCTTACTGTGCAAGCATTCTTAAAGATATACAGTTCACACCAAAGACTCTCATTTTACGCTTTCATTCAAGAACCGACTTTATTTTTCGAAATCCATTGGTCGCGACTACACACCCCGCAAATAGTATTTGCACAAGCGCTACTAAAGCAACTGAATGTAAAAATTAGACATATTGGTCCAATACATAACCTAAAGTCAATGCTTAGCATACAATTCGATGATATATTTCCTCATAACGCGAAACAATTGGCATATAGGTATTTAAATGACCAGTTAGCTGATTATCTAGCCCACCTAGAGATAAGCAATATCATAGCGACTGATGCATCTGTGTCAAAAGAAAAGGCTGGGGTTGGCATTTTCTCTCCTTCTTTGGACTGGTCTTTTTCGATTCGACTCCCAGATTATACCCCGGTATTCATGGCAGAATTATTGGCCATTGTTCTTGCCTTACGCAAATTACCCTCAAGCGAATCATTAGCAGTTATCATTACAGATTCGTTATCAGTTTGTAATGCACTTTCTACGGCAGTAAATTCAGAGCTGATGAATACGTTTCGGCATTTAGTACCGAAAAACGTAAAAAAACTGCATTTGCTATGGGTACCAGGCCACCGCGGATTATATTTGAACGAAATGGCGGACTCTTTAGCAGCAGTATCCCTGGGTGGGCCCACCATCCCAGTTTTGCCAGATACGGCTTACGTAACCGCGCTAAGGTTCCGAAATGCTTGCCTGCAATGGGGAAAAGGTAATTTGGATAAATTTAAAGATTTCGAGCATTTCAGCTATTGCTGGAATAAACAGTGGTGTGTATCTCGCCAGTCAGAGGTCACTTATACCAGATTGCGCTGTGCAGTTCCACAACTAAATTATTATCTTAATAAAGCTCAGCTCAAGGCGTCACCGCTATGCATTTGGTGCAACGAAATTGAAACAATTGAACATTTCTTTTTATTCTGTCATCGTTATTCTTATCAGAGAAAAAGATTTTTAGTAGCCCCATTACAAAAGCTAGGAATACAAGTAAATTTACCAGTAATTTTATCACTTGGCGGAACTTCATTTGGTTACTGCCACAGGGATGTATGCTCCACTGTGTTTGATTACATCAACGCAACTAAAAGATTACCATGCTAGACCTTTTCAGATTTTTATTTTATAATTCGTAGTTATGTCTTTAAAAAACAAAAGATGGTTTGACCGCTTGCTCAGCACACATTTTTGTTTTTTGGTAGTATTATTTTAAGCTACTTTTTCAGATTGGCTTCATTTTCAGTTTAGTTTCATTTAAGTATCCTGCCGCCCGGTTCTTGGCCCATCCCCCTTTGTGGGTAAGCGCCACCATCAAAGGTCATCAGCATCAGCATCAGCTTCTTCTTGTTTCTCTATCAACTGTGGCGCATACCCACTTCAGCCACAATTCCTCATCATCGTCATCCACTGCATAGACAATTAGCATAAAATTTCTAGCAAGTGTTCAGCGGATACCACGCTTCTCAAAAGAATGGCAAAAAATAGCATAACAAATGCCGGCGTACTACCCAAAATTTTAAAATAATACCCTAGCCGCTACCAAGCAAGTGTGCTTGCAGTAGTTACCCAATGAGTGTTATGAAAAGGCTCTGAAAGGCCGCTCTTCCAGCTTTCGCTGTGACTGTGCTGCGCCTACCGCGCAGGCCAGGCATTTTCGTGCTGGTGGTTCTTGCTGCGTATTTGCGGTTCGAAGAGCGCAATGTTGTGTCACTCTCTTCGGACTTCAATGTATTCTCACCACTGTTCTAAAAGTGAGCCTTGGAAGTGGACTCCAAGGCATTGGGTGACGGTGTTGACCACTTTTTCTTCGTGCAGTTTTCGTACCCTGCGGGTATCTTGCCAGGAGTTGGCTTTGACATTTGAGCGCAAAATGCAAAGAAGCAAGTTGGAAAATGAACTTGCTCTTGCACATATTTAGACGATTGTTCTACGGAGGACACCACTGTGAGGGTGACTGCAAGTGACGGGTGCAGAGGGGCAGCACCTGGCTGTGGCACTGTCGGTGAAGCACAACAGTTCGACGGCCCTGTAGCATCTTTGCTACGCTGCGCAACATTGATGCCGTTGATTTACTCTTCGCACACTATAAAGGCTGTAGTGTCATTGGGATGGGGGCGCACACGTGGCTTTTCACCTCTGCGTTCTGAGACGCTGGCGAAAAGTTAGCTAATGGTACCACCTGTGCGAAGGCTTCGTTTTGTTGTGCACTTTTCATGTCGCACTTAGTATTGAGCAGCTGAAGTGTTCGTTTTGTCGTCATTCTCAGACGGCGAAGTGTCATTGACAAGGTCCGTGCTGAATGCTTCGCCAGGATGCAGTCCAAGCAAATGTCTGTAGCTGTGAGGGCTCGCTCGTGCAGACAGATTTGCAAAGGCGTAGCATTTCTGGAATAGGAGCATTCTGGAGCGGCGATAAACGTAGCAGCTTTGATGGCAATGGGCTGGAAGAGCTTTTCTGGAATGGGCTTGTGGAACATCATGTTTGGAGATCACCTATAGCAGTTTTATTAGGCTAGCTCTACAAGGGTTTCTTCTCGTCAGGCTCAAACTCGACTTGCAGAGGCTCTGCTGTTGGCCGCAAAGGGTCAAAACATGACAATGCAGAGGTCGTCAAAATTACTGCACTTCACATCTTTGGCAACATTTCTTTGCACTGCAAGACAACGTTGGTATACGGCTGGCAGATGACAGGTAACTTGGGAGGTTTGAAGTGGAGATCGGCTTGAGCTGCGTAAAATCATTCATCGCCTAGAATAAGGAGAATGTCATTCTGTTCAAGGATGGCTGCTTCGACAATTGCAGATAATGGTTCACTGGTAATTTTAAAAAGTCAGGTTCTTCAGGCACAATGGAGTTTCCGCCAACGACGATCAAACGTGGTTTTGTCCATGGCTCTATTGTAAGGTTTGATGCTAGATTTGCTGCAAGAATTTTGACATATGAGCCTCAGTCAGGTGAAGCAGTGATCTCTTCCTCTCCGTTGACTTCAGCAGTATTCATGGCACATCGAAATTCCGATCTGCACAAGGTGTCGTCTACGCGACCCACACATGCTGTTGGTGCTTTGGGAACTGTCTGCTTGTCGTTAGCAGGGTGCTTTGGTGCAGTACAATTACGTGCACGGTAACCCTTTTGTTACTAGTTGTAACAAACAGCTTCTCTCAAGTCTTGCCCTCTTCTCTAATCTCGGGAACCATACTTGGCTGATTTGCTTAATACCACTGACTCTTGGTCATTAGAGGGCAGGCTGGCAATGCAAAAAAGTTTTCAGCTTACGTGTGGTATACTGGAACGTATATGGTGGAGCACGCTGTGGGGCGTCCACGGTACTGTCAGTTCCAGCAGTAGCACTCTGAAACGGGGACCGTCTCGACTGTCCTACGAATTGCTCTGTCGACTGCGGAGATCAGATCAGGTGCGCATGGCCGAGGGTTCTATCACTTTTGTTACGATGTTCATAAATTCACCCACAGTACGGGGTCGTTGAACAGCAATGGATGTGGCTATCTGGTCATCCCGAATGCCTTGAACAAGGTATTTGAAGCGTTCCTTGTCCGTAATGGGAACTGAGCAGCGTGACACGACCTTGAGTTTTGTAAAATCATATTGCTGCAGGATCTCCCCGGTTTTCTGTGCGAGGGCTGTGACCTTCCATTGCCATTATATGATGGAAAGTTGCTCGGTGGTTTGTTCTTGAGTCCTGCTGTCCAGATGGTCCAGGTGGTAAGCAGACGTCCTGTTCAGGCATGCCATCTGCACCTTTTTGCACTCGACAAATACGCCGTGAAGCCGCAAAACATTCTCTGCACAGCATCCCACAACAGTTTCTGAACATCGTGGGCGCTTTCACAGCTCCCCCGAATAACCACCAGTTCCCGTAAGAAAAGCCACTCTCATTGAAGTGCTTTTCGCACACGCGCACTTTCCGGAGATCAAATGTCAGACCACCAGTTTCTTGTCGCTATATACTCCGCTCTCACTTTTCCCGCCATTCACTCTCCAGGTAGTCAGACTATAGACACCTTTTCGTCCTTTAGCGCCACAGAGGTGTCTGCCCAGGCAGGCGTTTTATATGTTGCAACACCACGCACCCAAACCAACAGGGGGAGGGGGGTTGCGAGTCTCTCCTACGCCTCCCCGAGCGTGGCTTAGCCATGTGCGGGCAAAATGGAGATTCCGGCAGTTTACCCGACACTGGTTGTTCGGACATTTACGGCCCCCGGCAGAGGCAACACATCACTTTGGCCCCAGCTTCACGTAGACTGCGCTCCTGGGCTGACTCACCCAGGGGAAATCGCCAGTCGTCTTTTCCTATCAATCTGTCAGCACATATTCAACTTTTTTTTTCATTTTTTATCTGTCTTCCCATCGTCTCTTTTTTATTACCTCTTTATTTCCTGGCGGCAGGGGTTAATTTTGTGTATAGCTGTCCCACCTTAGGCACTCTTATTCGGTTATAGTGACATTGTACAGTTGGCATGGCAGCACTTGGTACACCACAACCTCTGCAATATTTCCTTGTTGGGCTTGATGGTGGCTGACTGGCACTGTTGCCGGACACAGAACCTATTTCTTGAGAACAAAACCCTCTTTTTTAACTTATCATTCCCAGAAAAAAGGGCGCACTGATGTACCTTTTTAGTTCTTGAAAAATCAAGACACCTTCCCAGCGTACCGTGTCATCTACTGCGAAACAGATAAGAAAGCATGAAGTATCTCGCCTTTCCTTGTATCGAGGTGTCTGGCTGAGACCATCGAAAGTGGCTACCAAAGCAACCAGGACGGCTAGAAGGGGGGACCTGTTTAGAGAGGTAAAGTTAAGCGCAATATGAAAAATTAACAACGCTTGTGTCCTTTGGAAACAATCCTGTTATGGTTACAGGCGGTAAAACAATGACCAGCTTGAACAGTTTATTCTATGATGATGACCTCCTAGATTTGACAGATTAGGAATATCTTTCTGAATAGAAAGATGAGAATGTAGTGCATGACTAACGAAGAAAAATAAGGAGAGAACACAAGGAACTTCCCACAAAGCACATAATAATATCTTCCGAATCAGGCACACTTCGAAATTTAGTCCAAACGGGCTATCTAAAACTGAAAGCCAGACCATTAATCTCAAAGCCATGAAGCTGCTTCAAGAGTGAAACGTTTAGGCATGTTTCACAGAGTTAGAGAAGGCAGCTTACCTGTCTCAAGGGTGGAACTAGCGGCCACATTTCTGATGACTGTCCACTCTGAAAACTGAGACAGTGAGCACCCAGAATATTCCAGATCATGGCAAGCTTGGAAACGAGAGAAATGTTGGCAATCAAGGTTTAAAAATCGGCTTTCACGAAGCAATACAGCGTGTCCAGCTAGCCTTCACAGAAAACAGTTCATTTGCTAGCCGCCGTGATAGCTCAGTGCTTAGAGCATCGAACACGTTATTCAAAGTTCATTTCCTGAAGTAGGGCATGGTGGGATAGCACCACTACGGTCTTCGGCAGAGCCTCGAACCAACGCCTCAGAGGCGATGGACACCACTCGTTCCCCGGCGCAGACTGTGCTGTAGAAGATGTGAGAGCAAGTCGACCGTTCCAAGAAAGACAAAAAACTAATTACAGAGCCTCCCAAAGGCTCTGTAGAGTAAGCCACTCCCATTTCGTACATAATCACCATTTTACACCTAATATGGGAACAAATTCTACAATTATATGTAAAAGGACTGCTTAGGAACCTCGAGATGTCCAAGAACTTTTACAAAACCCACACCAAAAGTGCTGTATGTACAAGACAAACACTTCAAACCAAAACAGACGAATTTTCTTAGAGACCACATTACCTTCCGCAAAGATCAAGAGGACGTAATCATATCAATAGGTGGGGGCACTATTATATTAGTTAAATGCTTAGCGTGTCAAGCTTTGCAGATACAAACGGCTTTCGAAGCAGTGGCTGTTCGCGCTGTTGTCTTGAGCAAACTTGTTACCATCTGCTCAGTGTATATATACACTGAGCAGATACCTTTAATTTTGGCTGCAGAAACCATAATTGAACTTTTTATGGATCAGCACCTTGAACCTTACATCGTCCTTGGCGATTTAATGCCCACAGAGTGAGTCGATGAGCGATGCGTGAGGCTGTTTGATTGAGACAGATAGATCATTTGTATTGCTTGATTGGTAACTTCTCATTTTTCACAGATGCATGCGTTTTAAATAAGAAAGAAGCGAAATCTGTTAGCCTGGTGAACAAAACATATAGTGCATTGATCTTAGCATTGTTTTTGCTACCCTTTTACCTGATTTAATTGGGATGTTAATAAAAGCCCTATGAAATCGATGATTCTTCCGTATTGCTGTGGATGCCAAAACAAAACAAATTTGTACCTGAGGCTCCAACTTGGAAGGTAGAAAACTGACGTGGAATCGCTCCGGGAATCGGCTCTGCTGCTATGTATTTTGCCGCTTTTACTACTGACGCTGCTTCAAAATGTATCCCCCAGACAAGTTGTCGTTCCTGCAGCAGTCGTGCTCTGTGTCAGAAAGACGGCTGCAGGTATGCTAGCAAAAAGCAGAGTAAAGGATTGGGTCTATTGCGCAACTATCCAACTGCAGAGAATCTCAACAATGTCAAACAAGTTAAGTCGCAAGGGTGAAGGACGCACTGATGGGCTGGGAGGGAAATCTGTTTCAAGTTTTTAACAGGCATTAATTCCTATGCAGATGAAGGGACCGTCTAAAACAGAGTAAATAGGTTAAGAGGCCGACAAACAAATATACTCCCTCAAGTAGACACAGAGGTGAACAGCCTAGAGGACTAAGCAAACTCCGTGGGTGCATAATCGAACACTTGTCCAGCCTATCGAACTAGTCAGATACATTCAAACAGTACAAAGAGAGAGTATAAAGACAAAACTTGAACGGTAATGTGGAAAAAAACGAGCTATACAACACATTCATCCGCTTGGCTGAGTTCCAGGCAGCGCTAAACTGCTGCAGCAAATATACCCAGGCTCTGTCCATGTCATATAGCAGTTGCTGCAACACTTGCCCCATGAAACACTTAGAACTCTCCTCTGTCTTTGCGATTCCGTATGGGGATCTGGCAAAATTCTCTCGGCGTGGAAACAGATCATTGTAATGCTTATTCTTAAATAGGGCAAAGATCCATCTTCCCTATCGAGGTTCAGACCTGTTTCTCTGACTAGCTGCCTCTGCAAAATATTGGAAAAGATGAGAAACGGCCAATTATTGCATGTTCTGAAATCACACAAACTTCTCGACACATATTAGTGCAGATTCCGAAAAGGTCAGTCCACCAGGAACCATCTCATCCGCATAAACGCGCAAATCCGCGAACCTTTTATTCATAAGCAGTTTTTTTCTATCCCTCTTTCTTGACATGGACAAGCCATTCCATACAACTTGGCAATACTGAATACTGAGAGATCTTTTCATTTAGGTATACAAGTAATGCGCCAAGTGTAATCGAAAATTATCAGACCAACCACACATTCAGTAATTGAGTAGGCAATGCATTGTCACGACTGTTCGTGCAAAAAATGGGTGTGCCGCAGGGCGGTGTCCTCAGTTGTACTCTATTTATTGTTAAAAAAACTCCCTGGGATCGTGTATCCCAAATAACATTTTCTCTTCAACATACGACGATAATCTACAGATAGGTTTGAAATCTTGAAATCTCTAGTAAATCGGGCGACAGGTTCAGCTTTGTGTTAAGATAGTTTGTAAATTGGCAGACAAGAACGGTTTCAGTCTGAATTTACTAAAGAGCTCCTGTGTTCTGTTCTCTAGGAAGAAAGGCCTCTACCCGGATCCCCATATAGAGTGGCGGAGTGAGCGCGTAGCTGTCAAGAGTGAACAGAAGGTTTTAGGCCTAACCTTAGACACGAAACTCACATATACACCATACATAATTTACATTCAGGAAAAATGTATGAAGACAAGTAACATCCTAAAGATGCTGTCCCACACAACCTGGGGAAGTTACAAGAGTATCTGAGGAGCCTCTACAATATCTTTATATGCACGCGTTCAGGTTCTGGGGCAGCACCGTACCAGTCTGCAACAAGAGCCGCATTTAAAATACTGGACCTTGTCCCCATCTAGGGATTCGCCTTTCTACGGGTGCTTTTCGAACAAGCCCCATGGAAAGCCCTTACGCGGACTCATAGGAATGTTCGCTACATATACGAAGATTGTACCTGCGTTTTACGAATTTTTGAAGATAACCACAAGCACTGACCATCCCACATATTCTGCCGTAAATAACGCCTGCAGCTTCCAGCTCTCCCAAAATCGACACACGCAGTGAAACAGCCCTTCTCGCTGGGTGTTCGAGCACAAGCTGGAGACATAGGCATCCAATTGCTAGAACACTGCGAAAAGGCTTTTGCTTCATACGATCCGCCTTGGCAACGGCAGGCTATAATTGTGACACATCTTTTATGAATGTGACATAGAATGCCCCAGCCCACACATTCTGTATTTCTGGGAATTTGCACTCGAGTATACCTATCCTGACTTTTTCACCGATACACCGAAGACTCATGTGGGTGTCTCCTACGCAGCGGTGCGCCCCTCTTTTTCGAATGTCGGTATTTACTACCTGTGGACGCTATGACGTTAACACGCGGGGAATAGCTCTGCCAGAAGCCATCGTTGCCATTGCCAGACACGATGAACTTCTTTTCTTTCGCTGGCTAGTTGCGTTCATTATATTTTCCACATGCTGCCCCGATCCAGAAGAAGCACAGAGGAAGTCTGGTCCCTGCAGCTTGGACGGGCTTCTGAATTACAGGGAGGGCTTGTGTTTTAGTGGAGCACGACAGCACTAGTCCACAATGACAAGGATGCATATTTGTTATTTGTGACAGTGTCTAACACACCGTTTTTTTTTCGATCATGTACTTTAACGTCATAGTCTACCATTCGACTTCGCTTCGAAGCTTGGCGATACCTATGCGGAGGTCACGATACTTCATTACTTCTTTTTCCATCGCTTTCAACGACGACACTGTAGCTTCTAACGGTATCTTAGCTTCGCGAAAAAATCATTCTTTGGAGCCCGTGCTGCACTTGCTGTATCACATGAGCTGGTATCCAGCTGGGACCCTGACGAGTCAGATTTCAGGGCATAGTGCAGAGAAACTGAATATCCTGGAAGGGCTTGTCTTCCGATTCTTGAGGTTCATTTCGGAGTTGCCCACATTTGGCCTTGTGTTGTACGCATGTCTTTAGTCAATAGCGTCGGCTCCTCGCCGCAAGTCGTCGACAGGTAGTGTCTGCTTCAGAGTTCAGGTCGCTGTTTTTGTTTCACCGCCACGCTACTCCAATCATCGCATATTGTTCCTAGAGAGAAAAGAATTGTTGCCGCAAACGATACGCGTGCCAGGCGCCAATTTATGAGGTCGTCGCTTCGAATACTGCTGTCGCCTGTGCACACTAGTGGTGTGGAGTGTCGGCTCCCAGACTGTTTGGTTGTCTGCTTACTCTGTCGAAGATTTGGGCCAAATAAACTTGAGCTGCAGTCAGTTGTGCCCTTTAAATGATGAGTCGAGAGAGACTGGGGGGAAGGCTCTGTTGCAGAATCTTCGTCTACGGTACCTACCCCCCAGAGGCTCATGACATGAATTACACAGCCTGAACAGTTCTATTAGCTGATTGGTCCTTGTAGAGTCCAGCTGCATGTGGACTGAAACTAAACCTGGAAGGTCTGTACATAGGATTAATGCACCAGTAATTGCTTGCCAGATAGTTCTATCATAATAGCAAGCTGACCTCAGAATCTCGTTTGCCCTTCGGTGAGTAGTCACTTGCCAGTCACTTGCCTCATTGTCTCAGTGATCGATTGAATTAGTTCTCAGCTGCAGGCACAGTAAAATTTTGGCAAATTATTGGAACTGCTACAGCTTCTAAACAAAACTCAGACTTGTTGGAGCCGTTTTGAATCCTTATTTTGACGACATCGCGATTTCTTTTATCAGAAGAACACGTGCTTCCGAATATGTTAAGGGCTAGACGTGTCTTGCGGACCACACGCAAGTTGAGTTTACGAGCTATGTCTTCTTGAATAAAGTTTTCTAGCTACCTCCATCTATAATTCCGCGAATGCACTTGCTTTCGCCGCTGTTGATTACTTCGGTGCAAAATTCACTTGCACTTGCTTTCGCCGCAATGATTACGTCGGAGGTAGATATCGTACTCCTAAGTGGTCAGTTGATGCCGGATAAGTCCTTGCAGGAAGAAAGGGCGCTCAGAGAAACGGGCATTGTGACACTTGCTGAGGTTCTCGACGCCATCGAAACGCTGTGGTAATTAGGATCACTGATGGTTGAAACGAGTCTTCCACGGCAAGAGCTGAAGGTGATCATAACACTGCAATCCTTTGCTAGATGATCTTTTGTTGTGCAGTAGAAGTACCGGCTGTCTTTTTAGTGGATCCTTCTTGATCGAAAACAGTATATTGACATTGCATCTGCTCGTTCCGTGGTGATTACTATAGCAGAAGAAACAATGCGACATCGCGATAGATGTAATGTGCATCACGGATGCCGTTGAGACTCAAATATACCCTACATCCGTGCGATCGTTCGTAGCAGGTCTTTTACGTGGTAATGCGTGCTGTTTCTGGCTTTCGAGCTCCACCCGCAAGAACAGTAGTAGATAGTTCTATTCGGAATGTAATGCAGTTGATGCCTCTAGTGGTAACCTCGACAATGAGGCATGAGCAGCACGCACGTTGGAAGGCCGTGTCAAGGCACGGCGCCGTTTTTCTTGTGTGAAACAAAGACTGATGTGCCGCGGAAGAGCCTGAAGCAAGACGTTGATAAGCATTGTCGAATACGTCAGTGTCGGCACATTCATGGCTACAACGCAGCTAATATTCAGCTGCCCGGCATCATACAGTTTTCGTACCCCACGGATGTTGTTAGCCGATGCCACCTTTGGGAGATTTCTCAGTGCTGTCGGATGGTGCTGAATGATCACCGAATCTTTCCTTCAGCGTATCACCGGCGTCAGCATAGTAAGATTTGGTCGTGCGCAAACCCGCAATGGCTGTCGCTGCGTCACCAGATATGAAGCTCTTCCGGTAATAGAATTTTGTGGATGGTGCAAGGTCGTTATTGATGTTAATAAGCTGTTTATATTGCTCCCAGAAGCCTGTCTACTGTGAGATGTCGCCTGTGAACGTTGGAATCCGCAGCTGTGCTAACCGGGGTGCCGTAAATCTTGAGGGAGCCTCGCGGGTGAAAGTAATTGCTGCTGTGCTTGCACCGCTGGCTGCTTGCGCATGGGTAGCCTGTGCTCGTTTCATTTGTGAAAGTCTGCAACCTATCCCGACGAGCATGCTGACTGCTTCATCTTGGTACTACGCTGCAGATGTATACTTTTCTTCGATCTGTTCCACCGGGATATACTGATCATACTGCTTGTTAATCGGCGACAGGGTACCATTGTTAGCGGAGAGTCGTTGCTTTGTGGTTGTGAGCTTCGCCATGTCGACGCCTATGCAGTCAAGTAAAAGTCGCGCTTTGTGAATGATCTTCGAATTCTGCGCACGTCGTGCCTATTGCTTGCCTTTTATACGATCCATCGAGAGAGCCGTGCTTCTGCCTGACGCCATTGCGCCAAGGCCGATCTTTGCGTCCACGATCCGTCAAGTCCTCACCGCCCCCCGCACGGAGCGAGAGCTGGCCTGTCCGCCGTGCGTGAAAGGAAGGCTTGTCCACACGTGGGTTTTCGGCACCAGAGTTATGAGGACGCTATGTGGTTAACAGGCGGAGAATAACTTCGCCAGAAACCATCTTTGCTATGATCGAACGCTATCTACTTCTTTTCCTTCACTGGCTTGCTAGGTTTATTATATTTTGAACACCATCATCACACAATCATTTTCACAGCCGAGAATCACACAATATTTTCGGCAGCAAAAGAAAATAAAGAAGCAGAAGTAAGTAATGCAGTCACTACACGGATTCATCAGGCGTCGTAAAAACTTGAAAAAAATCACCCGAAAGTACAAAAAATTGCAGCATATCCACAATTGAATGATGATGAGTGGGGCGAAGCGTCCGTTAGCCCGTCCGTTTCTGTCCGTCCGTCCGTGCGACTCTCCGTGCGTTCATCTATGCGTCCGTCTGTGTGCTAGTATGTTCGTCCGTCCATATGTCCGCGCGTCCATCCATCTGTCCGCCTGTCTTCTAGTCTGTCTGTCCGTCCGTCCGTGCATCCATATATTGAACAATCGAAATACCGGTAGGCTTACTTTCAGCCCACCTGAAAAGACTTCGCTCTGAATCGTAAGCTGGGCCTATGTTAGGCCTCGCACGACTGCGCCTACCCCGGCCATGCGTCACGGATGCTCGCTGCCTGCGGCGTCGGAATGCCGTTCGAAGCACTCATGGAGGGAGAGTTTAATTCCCCCGAAGAAGCCGCTGGTAGCGGATGGATACAAGCCCACCGAGAACGAAACGCAGACACAGCGTCGACCGCCCAGGCAACATCGGTGAAGAGCAGGCAGCGGGGCACCCCAGCCAGCACCAGGCCGCTCAGCCCGCTTAAAAAGCTCGCGGCAGCCAGCCGAATACCAGCGTTACCGAAGAATCTTTCGCGTGTTCATCCGACCAGGCGGACAACTGAACGTACAAGTGTGCAGTCAACACAAGATCTTTATCGCACTAGCCATGGCCGCGCGGTTGCCACTGCAAGCGACCGAGGAAAACATAGTATGTGCTAACGCATACAAAACACTTTAGTACTCAGCACTCCTCAAGAAGCCAACGCAATCGCCTACTGAAGTGTAAAAGAAGTCATCGTCCCCGAGTGACGATATGCTATCCCTGCATACCTTTCCCCTCCAGGCATCACTTGCCGCGGGGTGATACGAGGAGTCGACGCCGACTTTACCAACGTTGACCTCGAGCGCATGCTACGCACAGCTCGCAACCTAGAGGTGCTCAGATCGCCCCGCCGCGGTGGTCTAGTGGCTAAGGTACTCGGCTGCTGACCCGCAGGGCGCGGGTTCGAATCCCGGCTGCGGCGGCTGCATTTCCGATGGAGGCGGAAATGTTGTAGGCCCGTGTGCTCAGATTTGGGTGCACGTTAAAGAACCCCAGGTGGTCTAAATTTCCGGAGCCCTCCACTACGGCGTCTCTCATAATCATAGAGTGGTTTCGGGACGTTAAACCCCACATATCATCTAGAGGTGCTCAGAGGCAGACTCATTAAGAGCACCACCACAGTCGTCATCTTTTTTGACGGCCACAAGGTACCGAACTACGTCTATTGTGACCCCATCATGCAAAGCTGCGCACTTTACAACATCAAGTAAACACCTGCCGCAACTGCGCCCGCGCGAGTCACCGCCAGGACGTCTGCCCCCACCCAACCGAGAAAGTGTGCAACCAATGCGGCGGCGGACCGCCTGGCCCAACCCACGTCTGTGCATCACCCAAGTGTAAACTGTGGGGTGACGCTTATCTTTTTTTATTCGAATATACTTCAGGCTCACTCGGCCTTTGCAGGAGTGGTTACATAAGGCAACAAAAAAGCAGTCATAAAGAAAAATCAATGGCGTGTACTTTAAAAACAAAGGATTACACGGTGCTATTTTGCACAACGCTATCAGGCAAACTTGTTTCACCGAGATATTGCTGAGAGAAAGAGCGAATGTTTATGTAGGTTGACGCGACTAGAAGTCTGTCGAATTGTTTTGCTGTGGTGTGTTCTTGATGAATGTGGGAAAGGGTGATGAACATAACGTGACTTCGGAGTTTTGAAATAGTCGTACAGGAGATAAAAGAATTTAAGCTCTGAACCAGTTCTTCATTTTGAAAATGGTTCAAGGTTTGCTCTCGCTCATAGTTCAGAGATGCTAGATTTTCTAGAATAGACCGAATTTATGAATCCAGCCGCTAGTTTTAGTATGCGCTCAATTTTTTTAGTCAGGTGTTTTTGGTAAAGGCTCCAGAATAAGTCAGCATACAATGATGATGGTCTGATAAGTGTTTTATAGACATTTTTTGGCATTTGGTGGAGTGTTCGCAACTTCCTTCGTAAGAATGATAGCTTGTGTTTGGAAGTCTGACAGACGAAAGAAATGTGAGGATCCCAGTTAAGAGTTGAGGTGAAAATAAGGCCCAAGTATTTTACCTGATGAGAATTTTCGAGTGCAATGTTGCCAAGAATTTAGGTGAAATAAATAGGAATTTCGTTATTGGTGAATGTGATGCACTTGGCTTTGACGCATTAGGTCTTATACCCCATGTATTGAACAACGAACAGATAGACTAAGTTGTTCAGTTGGATTTTGTCATTCCGATGGCGGGCTACACTATATACTACGCAGTCATCGGCAAACGGACGCATTTGAGTCGTTCCACGAACCTTGAAATGAATATCAATAATGTACATGAGAAACGAAATGGGAGCGAGAACGGACCTCTGAGGAACACCTGAGTAAGCTCAAGTTGGTGTGAAACATGTTATGGAATCTTCACGCGTTGTGTTCGCTTTGTTAGTAGAGTGGAGATTCAGGAAAATATTTTGCTGTCTACTTCAAATGCGAGTAGATTTGTGAGTAAATCTTCATGCGGAACGACGCCGAACGCCTTCGAAAAGTTCTAGCTTCGAAAGGTTCTAGCTGAGCATTGGAAGCAGATTTCGTGAAAACATATTGAAAAAACACGTTTAGTCCTTGTGCAATATTCTGTGATTCGGGAATATTGCGATCGGGCATTTTTATTGGTGAAATGGCTTCGCTTTGTCAGCTAAGTGTCGTCAAAATTTCTAAGGACTGTGCGTCAGAAAGGAAGGTAAAGTTACTTCGTGGAAGCATGACTGCGCATCCATGGCCTTCTGTTGTAAAGTCGAAATAAGGCTGTAGGTGTTATCGTTGCCTTCCTTTTTCTGCCGGCGCTTTCTTTTTGTTTTCAAGTGTATTATTTCTCGAGTAACCGAAGGGTATTCTCGATTGATACGATTTTTTTCTTTGCGGAATAAAATTAATTTCACAAAAAGAAACGATGCGTTTGAAACATGACAATACTTCGTTCACCTCTCTCAATTTATCGAAGGCCGCAAAATTCGTCTCCAGGAAGCTGAACACGGCAGGATAGTCAGCATGTGCATAGCTTGCCACGTATATTGGCAAAGGTTTTTTGTGTTTTCGGGCTGTTGATACGGCACATGATAAGGTGATCACTTTGTCATCTGAAATGCCATTTGTTGTAGACACTGTGCATCTGTGTAGCCAGCTGCTCAAAAATATTAGGTAAAGGAGCGATGATGAAGATGCAGTTATTCGGGTATCTTCAAGAACCAGTTGATCTAATGAATAACGGAACGTGGTGGACAACAGTAAATCCGAGCTTCGTGCTTCCCGTCCATGATGCAAATGATTGGTCCACTTTATTATGGGTAAACTGAAATTCCCTGCGATGATTATTTTAGATCTTGAATTAGTGTGCCTTGAAAGATAGTCGTGCATCTTTTCAATGTGTCCTGGTTCTGAATTTGTAGCTCTGTACACGCCCCCTAATATTGCGCTCTTGTCATCGTACGTGATTCTGCACCATTGGCTTTCGTGGTCCGGAATATTGTCTAATACAGAATATTTTAAGTTATTTTAATTGCGACTGCCACTTCTCCTCCTCTTGATGCTCGGTCCCTAGGAAGCAGTCTGTATGAAGGTGGAACTATTTCAGAATCCTCCACTCTCGGATGCAGCCACGTTTCAGTTATTACTAAAATATGGTGCTTGTGCGTTAGGAAAAACTGCTCTAGTTGATTGAATTTATTGACGACGCTCCGAGCATTCAGATAAAGAACTCCGATAGTTTTTTTTTTCCGTACTCTGTCACTTCATGTTATTTCTATTGCGTCTTCAGCGCGTCAATGAAGTGATGCTGGCCGTCCGAGTGGACTGGATCTTTTGCTTTAGTCCAACCCTGATATTTTTTATTGGGTCCCAAGTAATTGTTTTTCCGTCAAACTTTCGCTTATCGAAGATCGAATTAACTTTCGCACCTTTTGCTCTGATTGATTGATTGATATGTGGGGTTTATGGTCCCAAACCACTATATGATTATGAGAGATGCCGTAGTGGAGGGCTCCGGAAATTTACACCACCTGGGGTTCTTTAACGTGCACCCAAATCTGAGCACACGGGCCTACAACATTTCCGCCTCCATCGGAAATGCAGCCGCCGCAGCCGGGATTTGAACCCGCGCCCTGCGGGTCAGCAGCCGGGTACCTTAGTCACTAGACCACCGCGGCAGGGCCTCACCTTTTTGCTCTGTCGCTTGCGGAACACTGCCATAATCGATCTCTCAGTTCCCTCACTCTTTTCGAAAAATCTTCGGAAATAGAAAACGGTATGCCTTCAAGTTTGGAGCAACTAGAAAGGACTTCAGATTTCGCAGAAATGTCACAGTCAGATAATTAGTGGATGAGTTCGGTCATCATTTAGGGTGCCTATTCTGTGTATGCGTTCAAGAGATTTCACCTCAAGGCCCAATATCTCCTTAAAGATATTATGCGTCACGGTGTATTCAAGTGATTTCACATCCTCCTCGAGCTCCTGTGGGATACCGTAACTAATTGCGTCGTCTTCTGTTCTCTAGTTCATGAAGCCTCATAGTTAGTTCGTGAATATGTTTTTCCGTATTGAGGCAAATTCGTTCCAGCATGGCTATTTTTTCTTCCTGTTGTTTAAATCGTGATATTTCGTTTTCAATTGTAGTTAGCCTAATTTCTATACTATCAACAGTTCTTTCTATTTTTCTAATGTTGCCGACCAGCTCAATTAATGTTTTGTTTGCTTTAGCCTGCTGTTTAAGTATCTTTTTCAGAAACTCGCTGCTGGATTGCGTATTGGAGTTTGAGTCTCAGTGGGGGCCTGGGTTGAGTTCGACACCACCCGATGTTAGTAAGAGCACCTTAACCACGTTATAGCACTAATAAAATATAAGGATCAAGAAATGTGGACTTGGTAGCACCGATAGATTTACATCATCGCCTCGAGCTGTGCTCTATCTGTGTAACTCTATCGGTGCTATTGGTAGCACCGATAGAGTTACATCATCGCGTGCGAGCTGTGCTCATATAGCCGAATCTATTGCCTTGACGAGATGGCGTGATCGTCCCGTTGACGTAGAAGCTACGCTGCGGGCATGTGTCATTATCGATTGTCGGTCACGCTTGCTGTTCGCTTGTCGTCCTTATCGCTGTTCTTGTCTGCATATTCCCCTTCACGGGTTCATTCGTAGCCCAAGCCCACGGGCGACCGGACTCACGGGCGACTGGACTTGCCGAAGCTGATACCAAACACCCTACCTCGTACGACGTCACAGGCAACCCCGCCGTCGACGCAACAAGCAACGAACGACTCAAAAAGCAACAACAGGACTTAGCCCCACACTGGCCACCAGCCTACGACCACAGCAGTACCCCAGTTTGCCGAACTAACCCAGCCAAGCAACTCACAGGCCCCGGCCGCCTTCAAACCCACGTAGGCCGACAAGGTCGCTGGCAAAGGTGAAACCCATGAACCACAGCGCTCGGAATCATCGCCAAAGCCCGTAGTAGACTAAATTAAATTTCTGGAATGCGAGAACGCTAACCTAAGCAAAGAACTCAATGAGATTAAGGCTCTACTACTAGCAGCGCAACCCGTCAAGCTATGCGAGAACACAGAAAATCCCGCCACTCCGGCTACGGTACGAAGATCGAAACCTCACGCAGGTCCCAAGAAGGCCGAGGAAGTGCCTCTAACGCTGTCGAGCGTGATAGCCCAGATGACAGCCTTGTTAGAGCAGTTTTGCTCTGATATATTAGTTGAGCTCAACCTCATCAAAATTCAGAGCAATGAACTCTCCGCACGTCTCCAAATTCTCGAAGCTGACCGACATCACATGATGCAGAAAGAACAAATAAACCATTAGTAAGCATGGCTACCTCAAGCAATATAACCATCTTGCAATGAAATTGTCTTAACTTCCCTCAAAGGAAGGGCGCCTTACAATAATAATTGCGCTCTACAGCTGAAAGGCCTTCTGTCCTCTTTCTTCAGGAAAAGCTCACAGATAATCTTTCACTGTTGGATTACTGGGTTGAGCACGCTTTTTAGAGGAGTAAACGAAGGATCGCCACACTTATATAAAAGAGCTTAGCTTACTTCAAACATGAAGTTCGACCTGATCTCAAGGTAGAACACGTCCTCATCAAACTCATACCAAGTTTGCATCTTGAGCAATTGGTATTCATCCCAAAGGTTTTCAGCTCACCAGCTGACCAAAAAGAAACTTTCAAAGTCCTCTTTAGGAAAACGAATAAGATAGTTGGAGACAACTTCATTGTGATTGCTGGAGACTTCAATGCTCCCAATCTAGACTGCGAATACGGTTGCATTCATGCTAAAGGAAAAGTACTGGCTGCGCAGATAGCGCACTACTGCCCAACGCTGATCACCGACCCCACATTCCCTACTCGCACCGGGACGTCCTCTACTAGAGACACAACGCCTGACTTTGCCCTCACGAGAAATGCTCGCAGCCCCACATTGTGTAACACCCGAATAAACCTAGAAAGTGATCAGAACATTTGTAGCATCACCCTTGCCCCGCCGCGGTGGTCTAGTGGTTAAGGTACTCGGCTGCTGACCCGCAGGGCGCGGGTTCGAATGCCGGCTGCGGCGGCTGCATTTCCGATGGAGGCGGAAATGTTGTAGGCCCGTGTGCTCAGATTTGGGTGCACGTTAAAAGCCCCCAGGTGGTCTAAATTTCCGGAGCCCTCCACTACAGTGTGTCTCATAATCATACAGTGGTTTTGGGACGTTAAACCACACATATCAATCAATGTAGCATAACCCTTGGCGTTTCTTCTCCCACACCTCGTAAACTGAAAGTCGTAGACTAGGATCAGTTCCGCAATATTAGAGAGAACGATGAAAACAGTAACACTACTATTAGCGATCTTTTTACGCGTCTCAAAGAAGACATAATCAAGGTAACTAAAGAAATCAAAACCACACACGAAAGCGAACGCATGGAAAGTCATCATGCTCACCTAATCGAGGCTCAGCGAGCATTCCAAGGAAAATGGAAAACATAAGCTCAATAGATGCCTCCTTAAACATTGAAGAATTCAACAAAGGGATTGTAGAGCCTAGCCGCACGGTGGCTAAACAGCAATGGGGTGAGGTATGAAACTCCACAGATGCAGAAATGCGCACAGGCTCCAAACGAAACATACTGAAACGTCTCCTTGGTGAAAAACCCACGAAATCAAACCGACTGCAAACTATATACAGACTAATACTCAATCTTCGTCAAGCTGATTTGACTGGCGACCAAATCAGTGATGAACTCGCAGCCCGTTACCTTTGCACTAAACAGAGCTCCAACGCAGATTATCCACTTCAACCCCCACAGAAATGCGGCGACCCATTGGGCTCCCCCGTATGTGCACCGAAATAAGAGCGACAAGCGCCAACTTAAACTGCAACTCGGCAGCCGGGCCAGAAAGCGTAACTAATCAACTGCTTAAAATTCTAGTTCAAGAGGACATCCAACTTCTCACAAAGCACATCAACGAAGTGTGGGAGACCGGTGAAGTACCGCTGGAATGGCGAGAAGCTGCTGTAGTTCTCATACCACAGCCGGCTAAACACCTCAAAATGGGCGTGCTCCGACCCATCTCCCTTACTTTTTGTGTAGGCAAAGTGGCCGAGCTCGTCATACTCAAACAAGCAACCACATACGCGGAGGAACATAACACTTTACCATTCAATTAAATTGGCTTTCACCCTTCCATGTCAACACAAGACGTATGGTGAATGCTAAAGCACCGGGTACTCTCTATTATGGCGTGGGACGCCAAAACAGTCCTACCACTAGATCTCGAAAAGGAATTTGACAAGGTGAAACACGAACATATCCTACGGTCTATAACAGAAGCAGGCGTCGGCACCCGCTTTTACAAATACATACGCTCCTTCTTGAGAGACTGCAAAGCAACCATCTGACTTCGATCGTTAGGCCTCAAGACGCATGATCTAGGCCTAAGAGGCTTCCCACAAGGGGCTCTCCTCTCCCCATTTTTATTCACTCTTGCCTTGAGTGCACTCTCACGTGTACTCAGCACAATCGACGACCTCAGCCACTCCTTCTACGCAGATCACATCACATCTGGAATGAGGGTGGCGTTGAAGGTGAGGTCGAACGCAGGTTACAGAAAGCTACTGACATAATCCAAGACTATCTCGACCAAACTAGCTTGCAATTGTCAGCCACTAAATCCTAATTATTTCTTTGCAGGCCCGAACGGGTCCTAAGTGGCTCACTCCCATACCCATTAACGTACACACTGCGAATGGTACGCACATACCGCAAGTCATGTCAGTAATGATTCAGGGCACAATATTGCAGAAGGGCGGCAAAATAATCTCAGGTTAGAGCACATAGTGGCCAAAGTAGAATCCACGTCACACTTAATCAGAGGCGTTGCTAATAAAAGAGCTGGACTCTCGGAGGAAAACTTATGGCGTCTCTTCCACACAATTCTCATGAACCATATTGTTACGGATGAAACGCGACGCTGTACCAACGAGGCTGTGGATGAGATACATTTAGAACCAGCAGTAATGACGTGACCGGTTCAACAGCGATCAAGTGGAGGCAACCTTTTATCTTCCTCGTTAAGCACACACGCGTATCGCTGCCCAGAATATCAGTATGCATAATGCATGCACGTAGCATAATCCCCGGCGGCAGAAGCGCCGTCTCAGCGCATCTAAATGTCAACGTCACTGGGAGAGTTGTAAGGCTTCAAGCGCGCAGCATGTACAATATCGGTAGGCTGTGGGGCACATAAAAGGATACGGGGTGACAGGACCAGTTCCACATGTCACAGGACTAACCACACGGAGGGCTCGGTATGGACCTGCGTAGTGAGTAAGCAGTTTATCTCACAAGCCAACTCTATGGGTCGGAGACCAGGGCAGGACCAAAGAACCGGGCAAAAAGTGTACGTCGTGGTGTTGTTGATCATACATACGCCGTTGCTTCTTTTTAAAGGTCGGAAGGCGAGTACGGGTGATTTCGCGTCCGTAAGCGGCCTGAGTGAAAACGTCCAAGGCATATTCACTGCCCGAAACTGCAGAAGACGAGAGAATCGTGTCTAGAGGCAATGTTGGTTGTCTGCCAAACCGCTGAAAAAAATGGAGAGTAACCGGCAGTGTTGTGGCGCGAAGAATTGTAGGCAAATGTGACGTTCTGCAACGCAAGATTCCAATCGATGTGGTTGGTGGAAATGTACTTAGCGAGCACGTCTCTAAGAGTTTGATTTAGACTCTCCATGAGTCGATTGGTCTAATGTTGGTACGACGTATTCAGCTTGTGCCTCGTTTCATGGGACTGCAAGATTCCGGCTATGAACTTGGACAAAAAAGTGCGGCTACGGTCTGTAAGCAGCTGCCGTGGAGGTTCGTTTCACAAAATCCCGTCTTTGAGGGGAAATGCGGCGAAATATGTGGCGCAGCTTGTTGGAAGAGCTCGTGCATTGGCATAACGCGTGGCGTAGTTGGTAGCCGTGGTTTTCCACCTGTTTCCTGAGCAAGACAAGGGGAAAGAGCCAAGTACGTCTAAGCCGACGCGCAAAAACAATTATGATGGAATTTCAAGTGGTTGAAGGCTTCCGGCTGGAAGCGTCGATGATGTTCTGAGCACTGACATTTCTCACAAGCCGCAACGTTTTTTTAATGAGCGGGCAAGCCCTGGCCAAAAGTAGCGTCGACCTATTCGGTCGTAAGTGTGACCCACACCGAGGTGACCCGCAGTCGGGAAGGTAGGAAGTTAGTGTAGAATTTTCGAGCGAAGCTATATAAGAATGACAAGCAGCAGGCCTGTTCATTCGGCTCAAACGTTTGTCGGTATAATACACCGTAGCTGAGCATGAATGAGCGATGGAACTGATTGAAAGATGGTGATTCGAGGCTTTCAACTTTAGCACGTAAGGAAACATCGCGGCGCTGCTCGTCACCAATGCATGTCATTCGCGAATGGGAAAAGACGCAAGGGTCGGTGTCGGTGTCAGGCATAGTGCTCAATTCAGTGACGGGGTAGCGGGACAGGCAGTCTGCGTTCTGATGTAGGCGTTCGGACTTGTACGTCACCGTGTAGGTACACTCTCGCAGCCGCAGAGTCCAGCACCCGACCCGGCCAGTAGGATCCTTCAGTGACGTAAGCCAACATCGCGTATGATAGTTATTACAGAGAAAGTTGTACCATATAAATATGAGCGGAACTTTTAGACTGCTTAAACAAGAGCAAGACATCCACACTCTGTAGAGAATAGTTGCGCTCAGCAGCTGTGAGCAGGTGGCAAGAGTAGGCGATAACTCGGTTGTGTCTCCATTGGCAATGGGCTAGGACGTAACTGAATGTATGAACAGCCCAATTTAGGACGGCTCCGATTCCGTGATCGCTGGCATCGTTTCGGGCTTCTGTAGGAGCGGATGGGTAATAGTGAGCCTATATAGGTGGAGTCGCCAGTAGTGTGATTAGGTGGTAAAAAGCAGCAGCTTGGTCGGTACCCCACATAAAAGTGACGTCTTTTTTCAGAACCTCAATGAGGGGTCGAGAGATGGCTGCGAAATCTTTCACGTACCTTCTAAAACAGGAACAAAGCCTTACGAAACTCCGGACATCTTTGACTGATTTGGGTAAAGGAAAACTGGTGTCTGCACGAATTTTCTCCGGGTCCAGCTGCATACCTGATTCGTCGACAAGGTGACCCAACACTCTAATTTGCCTGCGTTCGAGGTGGCACTTCAACGAGTTTAATTGCAAACCTGAAGTGCAGAAGATGTCGGGAATAGTTGACAAACGCTGAAGGTGGGTCTGAAATGCAGGTGAAAAAACAAGGACATCGTCAAGGTAACAGACATGTTGACTATTTTAACCCTTGTAGCAGAGAGTCCATCATGCGCTCGAACGTGGCTGGGGCGTTGCATAGCCCAAACGGCAAAACCTTGAACTGGTATAGGCCGTCTAGATACAAACGCAGTCTTCTCTTGGTGTTTTTCGTTGACAGCAATCTGCCAATAGCCGCAACAACGATCTATTGAAGAGAAGTATCTGGCGCCATGTAGGCAATCGAGAGCGTCATCGATGCGGGGCAAAGGGTAAACGTCATTTTTCGTAGTTCTATTCTGATAGTGGTAATCAACACAGAAGTGCCACTTGTCATCTTTCTCTTTAATGAGCACAACGGTGGATGCCCAAGGGCTCAAAGAGGGCTCAATAATTTTTTCTGGCTGCATCTTGGAGACTTCCTGTTGAATTACTTTACGCTCGGGAGGAAACACCCGGTATGGTCGGCGATAAATTGTAAGAGAATAACTTGTGTTAATGCGGTGTTTAACGAGTGAAGTCTGTCCGAGTGGACGGCTGTTGATGTCGAATATGTCGTCGTATCAAGCCATAGTGTGACTGACTTCTCAGTTTTGAGGCCCGGGGTGATCATGAAGCGTAAGGTCGCATCGAGACACGTGACATCCTGCGGGTGACATGGTTGATCGGGACATACGTCTAACGCAAAACTGGTGACGTGGTCGTCTATAAAGGGTCTTAGCGTGGCGACCAAAATTACATGCTGTAGCACTTGCTTTATGAAACCGAAATTGATAACAGGTAAATATCTTCGGTTAGAGGCCATGGTTACGACGGAGTGCGGAACAGTAATGCCACGTGCCAGGAGAACACGAATCGGCGTCACAATATTATCACCGTCCAGAACTAGAGAGCGCGTTGCAAATTCAACGAATGTGATAGCTGTAGGTGTTAGCTGGAAGAAGTCAGTGGTGCAGAGGCTGTTCGGGAGTTGAGGGTGAGAATCCGGAAGAAGGGGAAGTTCTAGGCAGACAGTACCGGCGGCACAATTGATCAAGGCATAATACTTCGGTAAGAACTCCATGCCGAAAATTAGGTTGTGAGGGCGATTCTCAGGCACCGTAAATAAAATGGGGACATGGCGGCCGGCAATGCTAACACGAGCGGTACACATTCCAGTGATGGCCACAGTTTTACCATCAGTGACATGAAGGGCTTTCGACGCTGCAGGTGTGACGACTTTTTTGAGTAGGCGCCAAAGCTGAGCGCTAATTATGGACACTTGAGCTCCGGTATCGACTAATGCGGTCGAAGAAATACCATCCACAGACATCTCAATCAAGTTATTATTAGTGGGTAGCGTCAACGGTAGATTTGGAGCAGTCGCAACTGCTGTATCATTTACTCTCGGAGCTGCATGGTCCATTTTTCCGTCAGAGAGGATCCATAGTTAACCGGTGAAAGATAGTGGCGTGGTTGTGGCGATGGGGAACGGCGCCGTTGAGGTGACGGCGAACCAGCGGTAAAGCGGCTGTTAGAGACGTCGCAAGTAGGATACACACGACTGGGTGAATGTTGACAGGAGTGGTCGTATGGACGAGAAGAGGAAAATTGGCTCCAGGCTGGAAGCGTTCAAGTGCTGCGACAATAGCAGGAGACAGGGCCAACTCGGTAGCAGCGGAAGCAGATCGGTTTGTCATCTGCAGTTCTCCATTCCGTCAAATTGTGGATCGCAAGAGAAAATATGATTCATGCCGTTGTGCATTTATTGTCATCGGTCTGGAGGCGGGTCAGGAGGCCAAGCAGACCACAAGAAAACCGAGCATTGTAATTTCTTGCCTTAAGGGCTTGAATAACGAAGACTGCTGGAAGCATTTGTGTGGCACCATGGTTGAGTGGAAGCAAAGGAAATGGCACCAGACTTGACGCCTCAACCTCCCGTCGGACTATACGTGGCACGTGCTCCTGCATGGAGGGTGCGGCACTGAGATCGGGGCAGGTAGATGTAACAGCCGTGTTTAGTAGCCGCGTAAATTTAGGCACGACATGGCGGCTTTTGGCCATTTAGAAGCGGTGGCACTCTTTAATAATTATATCGGGGGTCGTGACGTTAAGGTACACAAGCAAGTTGAAGGTGTCGTCCACGACGCCCTTGAGTGCGTGACCCACCTTATCACTCTCCGTCGTTTGCTCATCCACTTTCCGGCACAACCCGAGCACGTCCAGTATGTACAAGATATATTGCTCAGTTGAGGAATGCACACAAGTGGCGAGTTATTTTCGCGCTACCATTTGGCGACCACACGAGTTTCCGAAAATGTCGCGTATTCGTTTCTAGAAAATATCTCAGCTGGTGATCTCGGGCTCATGGACGTTGAACAAAACACGTGGGGTGCCGTCGAAGTAAGAGATTACGTTGGCGAGCATTATGGTAGGGTCTCATCGGTATGTCTAGCTAACACGCTTGTACATAAGGAGCCAGTAGTCAACGTCAAGCCAGGTTGTGGGGAGAATGTACCGGGATCATGGGGGTAGAACGTCGTCAGGTATGTAGTGGGTGGAGCTCCAGTTGGAGATGCTGACGGGTTGTTGTCATTGGCAGCCATGGCCGCAGACTGCACGGGGCGGCCACTGTAAAGCTTCGTGATGAGGATGGGGAACGTCCGACCTCCACCAAATGCGTTACGGATTAGACGCGACGCCGTATCGACGAGGCTGTGGATGAGATGTATATAAAACCAGCACTAATGGCGTGACTGATTCACCAGCGATCGAGCAGTGGCAACCCTTTGTCTTCCTCGACAGGCGCACACGCGTGTCGCCGCCCAGAATATCAATATCCATAATGCTTGCACGTTGCAATATCAACTATGTGGCTTTATCTCACCCATAGAACAAAGACTATGAAAAAATTAAATCTCATCATTCCTAAAGACATTTAAAGAAGACTAGGAATGCCCATTCACACCAGTACTGAAAAGCTTATGGCCTTGGGCGTTCATAACACAATCAGTGAAATCACCGAAGCTCGAAATATCTGCGATAGGATAGAAAGGTGGGCTAGTTGGTACATTATGACGGTTCAGCGAACTGGGAGCGTGGAGGTAAACACAGACACAAAGCAAAGAAGAGGCGCTCGTGCTGTGTACCTCTGCTTTGTGTCTGTGTTTACCCCCGCGCTCCCAGTTCCCTGATACTCAAAATATCGCTCAATTAGCCAAGCTATTTTCAACAAAGGCGCGCACACAACTTTTTGCTCACTTGAAACTCACGTCCCTTTTTCTACACAACGAGAATGAACCATTCAAGTTACTCCACTCCCACGTAACATGCACACGAACTACAACCAGGGTCGTCGTAGAGCACGCGCCACCGCGCTACTCAAGACTGCGGCTGCTATGCCCGACTCGGTCGCATTTGTAGACGCCACCGCAAAATACCCGAACTATAGGCACTATGTAGCAGCTGTAACATATCTACGAGGAGAACTTGTCACAGCGCTTAAGCGCCTAAACACGGAGCCTGACCCCGCAGAACAAGTAGCAATCGCTTTATCAATGGCGAACGGAACCCGCGCTACAATTTAAACCGATTCTCGAGCCGCGACTCAGGCTTCCCGAGTGGGCTCGATCTGTAAAGGAGCAGCCCACGTTCTCTTGTACCACGTGGACTCACACGAAGCATTTAATTTGGTGCCCGAGCCATATATGCTCCGACTTCCACCCCCTCGTTCCAAATTCCAACGCGCTTGCCCACTCACATGCGCGAGACCTTACTCGCCGCGTCACGGGAAAGGGTGGCCCACAACCTTAGGGCGAAAAATAGCTCAAGAACCAGCTGCATATCTATAATAAAATCTGTCAGCACTATCGTCTCGAACGGCGAAAGTTTTCATTACCGCTACCTCGACTCGAACGACTGCAAGCACTATTCTTCCACCTCCTACAAACAGGAGCATATCCCTCACCGGCAGTCAATGCGAGATTCTCAAGCCGGGGTGCCTTCGATGCAACTTACAACATATGCTGTGGCCATGCCTCGAGTTCTGCGCGGACGACGGGTCTTCGATCACAGAAAATGACTTGAATGCTCTCCTCACAAGTGTACACGAGGACGACCAACTTCGAGCCGCCCAGAGGGCTCATGACATGGCCGTAGAGTTTAACCTCCCAGTCCCGTCATGGGCGCTGCCCGCTGACGGCGCCTCTGAGGGGGTCACACCTCCTCAGGACCAAATTAAGTTATTCAATTAGTCAGACCGCCATCTCGCATCTCGCATCCCTTGTGGCACATACCAGCTCCGTAAATACGTCGATCTGTCCGTCCATGTGCTAGTCTGTGTGTCCGGGCGTCCATGCCTCAGTCCGTGCGTCCATCTAGTGAACACTCCAAGCAAAGTTTTTTAGTTACTTTCACTTGGGTAAGCGCAAGCGATGCACCGGCGAGGAGCAGCCCCCTCCCGTATCACATGGAGTGGCGGCGCTGCTATCACTTTAGGATTCGTGAAGGAGCGTTGTCTGCTACTTCTGCATGCAAAACAGAGAGAAATTGGTTTCTACATACGCGCATTTTAGACCAAGTTTCTAGATTACTGCCGAATGAGTACTACTTAGTGATAAATAGGATCTGTGCCTGTACCTAAGAGATGTATGATTATTTCTTTGCCTGCAATGGCTGAATGATGTGGCCAGTGGGTGGCACACTGGGCCGGTACAGTTTGCACGTCTCCCCCCCCCCTACCCGATTTCTCCGCTATTGTTTACAGAGCAAAAAGTGACACTTGACCACTTTTGTCTGTCCGGCACCCTCTTCAGACCATGGTGGTGCCTCCTCGCCACCGACACAAATTCTGCCTTGCCCTGTGCTATAATTAGGGCATATGTGCGCCTTCAAATTGTGGATGATTCCAGGCGAACGAGCCTGTTGTAGGTACACATCATACAATTTGCGGGTAAGAATATATTAAAAATTTAGCAGAGCTCACGTACGAGGAGAATCGATAATATGTGAATTACGAATGAGGAAGGTTGATATGTCACTTTAAAATCATTACAACGTTGCGAGGTGGACATAAATTATGTCATACACGACTTCTAAGTCATGAGTATTATGTTTGGACGTGTTGTTTACCTTCATCATCTATTCACGCCACGTGATGCCAAATTTCGTATATGTGACATAGCGAAACGGCTGCGAGCCATATATGAACGTAGAATGTTTTCAGGTACTTACATAACACGCGCGTCATGATTGTCATGTTTGCACCAATCATATACCTTCGTTATCTATTGACGTCACGTAACACCAAACTTGGTATATGTTGAGCTAGCGCAACGGCTGCGAGCACTCTGTGAACGTGGTATGTTCTCATGCACTTACATAACACGCGTGTCATGGATATCATGTTTGCACCAGTCATATAATTTCGTTATCTATTGACGTCACGTAACACCAAGAAACACCAAACTTGGTATATGTTGAGCTAGCGAAACGGCTGCGAGTGCATCATGAAGGGCTCAATTTACTCCTACGTAACGTTGATGCGCGCGCATGCTGGGCACAGTGACGCTATACGTTAGCAAAATGTGAGAACTCTATAGTCTGACGCCAGGCGTGACCGGTGCGACCAGCGTCCGTCGGCGCGGCCCGAGGCTAACAGGCGCAAAGTGCGACATGCTGCATTTCACACCCACTACGTTACCCAGACAGCGCTGTGTCTGCCCCTTTTCGTGATGAAAAGACACCGTACGCGCGGAAAAGTGCATGTGTCAAAGCAAGGCAGGGAAGCGCGCGCCTGCACGTATATCGCAGGACCAGGGACTGGGGTAGCAACGTCAGCGTGACGCGACGACACGAAAACCGGCGCTCACGCGCGTCGTGTCATGTCGAAGTGTATTGGCGCCTCGACTGTGTCATGTGGTCATGTTGTCACATGACGTGCAACTCGAAGTTATCATGTTTGGACCAGTCACATACCTTTGTCATTCATTGACGGCACGTAATACCAAAATTGGCATATATGAAGCTAGCAAAACGGCCGTTATCCCATCATGAACGTGGCATGTAGTCGTGTTGTTACATGACACGCACATCATGATTTCCATATTAGGGTCTGTACCTTGTGTTCGCCATGCAGTCATGTCATACCATACCAGTTTTGCAGCATGTCCTGGGAACAAAACCAATGCCTCCTAGAAAAATCATGCCTAGAACGTGAGCTGTGAACGCGCCACCCCAACGTCGAATTTGAACCTCCCCCGACGGTAGGGAAGTGAACGCCTGTGGCAGTCATCACCTGTGAAGACAGCATTGCTCTCACAGTTGCCTCCGAGCAGCTGTGATGTCACGTGACAGAGTGGTACGGAGGCGAGTGGTCCCACGCGACGGACGCTCGCAACACGCGGTAGGAGGCATGGCCTCCAAGATTTTGTGCTGGCAGCAAGCTCTCAATTGAAGTGAGAGCCGTGTTACAGGCATAGTTTTTCTATGAGGCGTTGAAAAAACCCCGCAAGAGCAGCGAAGCCGTTAAATGTAAATTATGACAATAATGACATACATGTCACGATTTCCATGGTATGACTAATCACATATGCTTGTCATACATTCACGTTATGCCATACCAAGTTTCGTATTGATACCATTACCCAAAGAGCTAGGAGAGCTAAATGTGGTTGGAGGCTAGATAGATAGATAGATAGATAGATAGATAGATAGATAGATAGATAGATAGATAGATAGATAGATAGATAGATAGATAGATAGATAGATAGATAGATAGATAGATAGATAGATAGATAGATAGATAGATAGACTCAAAGTCGCCGAAGTTGTGTAAGAAATGTTTCGCATCTAAAAAGGTTGTGATTTCTTTTCAACAGCTTAGGCAAAATATACAGGCCGCACGCGCCATCTTGTGCGGTTCAGCGCCACAATCATGCTGGGCTTTATTGTGGGAACTTGCAAGGCTCGCATCTGTCGAAGCTGACATCATTGGTATAATTTTTATGTGAAGATGCGTTTTATGCATAAACTCCTTGGACTGTTGCTGAAATTATCCGAGGAGTTGGGAGAAGGGCTTCCAAAGTGATGGATAAATAAATTAAAAAGAAAGATAGGATGCAGTGCAATATTGCAATGCAACATACAGCCAGCATTCAAATGACTTTTATTTGAAAAAGATCTTCGCAATGTGTATTTCACATGTAACACGATGACCAAACATGCTTGAGTGAATTACCAGTTTAAAATAGTAAAAATGCCGACTTGTGCGCCACGCTGTCGAAGTAGCTATGCCGCTGGAGAAAACACTTGCGATCGGCAGCACTATTCAAACTTCCCATAGCCATGCAGTTCTCAAGGCCTGGACTGCTACTATTACACGAGAAACCTTCCAGGTGACAGTGACGACCTAAATTTTGAACCCGAGGACCTAATTCCTTGTTGCGAGCACATAGTAGGTAAAACCACTGTCGATATTTCCGTCCTAGGTTGGCACTTGAGCCCGGTGCTGTTTCTAGAATTTTCCGAATATTTTTTCGAGTGACATCAAAGCGCGAGTGGAAACTCCCGGAACTACAATAAACCATGAATTTCCAGGGCCGTGCGCGCGTAACTGGTGGCGATGTGTCTGACGTTAATATTGAGTATAGCGATGTAAACAAAGCTACTGGCGTCCACTCTGATCCAGAGTTATGTCCAGAGGTAGCAGCTTGGTTGCCTACAGTGTACAAGACCGAAGAAAGTTCCCATCAAGGAATGTCGAGGTCATCCAGGAAGAAGTTTTTTTTCAAAGTTCTTGAAAACGAAAGTGTTGTCAAAATCGACAAGGCACTGGTGGTAACAAAAAACTTCACATTTTGTAGAGGGAAGCTTGTTCCGTCGTGCACATACAGAAAATGTAGTTTGGAAGGCCAGCTGAAACTCACGCGCTTGGCGATGATATCGACTTTTCACAGTTATTTGGATGAGTTGAAAATATGCACGGGCTGTTATAGCCGCTTATTCGCTTCGATTTAGATCGCAACATCACCCTTGAAGATCCGGAATGTGAGGAGGAGCACTTTCGGGCTGTCCCGGAAACACTATGCCCAACATGCAAGAACACAAGGAAAAATGGGTGAGCTGGGTAGAAGTAAAGTAAAAAATAAGTAATCTACTAAACCGGCGAAGCTTCACCAAAATACGCTCGACTACTGAAAAACGAAAAAAGAGAGCTATTAAGGCCACTGTTTTGCAGAAAACGTGACGCACGACACTAAGTAAATGAGGAAACAGCTTTAAAAAGGTTCTACCGTTAATGTGGACTACCTGATGACCGGCCTTCCTGCAGCTCAACAACAAATGCTGCTGAGAGGCACATTTTTGAACCCCGATTCACTATGCATTCCCTGAATACTTTATTCGTTTACAACGTGATGATGTCATCAGAGGCAGTATGTTGACCCTTGGCAGCAGCAGGGCTAGATACATGAAGGAGGGTTCAAGCAATCAGCTACTCGGTTTCGTAGCACTACCCTCTAGCTGACTTCGCTTTCAAGCTTTCAGTGCAGAAAACAGCGAATTTGAAAAAAGTAAACTTCTTCCTGGATGAGCTCAGCATTCCAGGATTGAAACATTGCTCGGTCTTGTAATGCATGGAGCCAAGTTGCTACCTCTGGACAAAACTCAGAATCGGAGGGGACGCCAGTAGCTTCGTTAAGATCGCTCTTCTCCATGTTAACGTCTGACACATCACCATCACTTGCCGATACATGGCCTTTGAAATTCATAGGTTTTGTAAGTTTTGGTGATTTACTTTTTGCGCTTTAATGCTGCCGGTTCAGAAAAATCAGGAAAATTCGTCAGTTTTATCAGGAAATTTCTAGGAAGAGCAGGGGCCTTAGGTGTGTCCTTATCACATAGGTTTTTCACGTTTCTCCTTACGTTGTGCTCCTAGGAGGTGATTAAGTCTTCGGATTGCAAATGTAAGACGGAAATGTATGTCTTTACCGTCACTATGAAGGCCTTTCGTGAAATAGCAGCTGTTCAGGCTTTGAGAACTGCAGGGTAATTGGGTGTTTGAAGAAGTACCGCCAATCGCAAGTCTTTTCTCTAGAGGCAGAGTCTCTTAGACAGCCCGGCACACCGCAGCTCGGCATGTTTACCATGTTAAACTGCTAATTAACTCAACCATGCTTGATTGTTGTGTACCATGTTAAATACTATTTGCGATAACTGAGATGTAATGCTCCTGTTGCTGTATTCTGAGCAGGTGAACTAAAAAAAATTCAAGCTGCCGTGGGAAGCCGGCGGTGGGAGCAGCTCGATCTTGTAGTGCCATCATCACCATCAAAATTTCCTGTCCACCGCGCCGTGCCTCTCGCACAGCTGACTCTACCTCGAGCTGTGCGAGAACAGAACAGTATAGCTCCTCTCCTGTCTGAACGCTGCAGCTGCGACTCAGCCTACGCTCGCATCCCGAATAAAGCTGTGGCCTCGACACGGGCTCATCGCCACCGTCTCGTCTCTCGTTTCTTTACTTATGGTGACCACGGACATACGGACAAGCGACCGGCGCTGCACCGCTGCGTCTGAGCTTCGCGGCCTAGTTCCAGCCAGCTCAAGCCTTGCAGCCGCACTTTTATCTGCCTCTGCCACCGTTTCATACCTGAAAGAACTGGTAATCGGAAAGATGCACCCTACGCCGAGGCAATGGCTGCCATGTTCCCTCGACTCTGCCCACCAGTGCCATCGTTTCAATCGACCTACAACCCCAAGGTAGGATATGCTGCTCGAAGCCGTTCTTGCGGCAAATGGCGTCACAGACCAGTCGCTGATGCACGCCATTGTTCTCGGCGCCCTTCTGGTAAAACCGCGTCATCTAACTGCCGCTGCAAACTCAAGACACAGCCTTACGATGACCTCTACTATTCTGATCTGGCCTCCTATGCCTCATCTACTGCCCGCTTCCGATCGCCCATGGCTTCGTGGTTTCCCGTGGGTCACAGCCAGCGGTGTCAGCCAGCCATCATTCCTGTCTTCACCACCACATGACCACCTCGACTGCGACTAACTTCTCAGATCTGGTCGCAAGCAAATCTATTGCACCCTGTCACGCCAACAAAAACAGCTACGTCCGAACGACAGTTGACCTCCCCTCCAATCGATGTGACCCCTCAGAGCCTATGTACAAAGGTCTGTCGCACGTGCCTGCCGCCTTCATGTTTTCCGTGACATCCACGGCATGTGAAACCTTGGTGCCGCGAGACTTCATGACGGCCACTAGCAACGTGAGTCCTGCGCCCGACTATCCATCGTCCGAGCTTCCCGACATTTGGGGAGAATAGGACCAGTCCACCACAAAGAATAGAAGGCATGTTTTTTCGGTCTCCTCAGCCGATGGTCTTCTAGGCATGCTCGCCACCCACACGTCCGGCCAGACTTCTACAGTTCACAATCCTGGTGACTTGTCAGACTACGACCACTACATTGCTGCATGCCCTGGAGTCACCACGACCACGGACATCGTGACTTCCACTATTAGCCCTCGTTCCTGGAGGCTTCGGCGTAGACGACGCCCCACGGCGATATTCTATCGACCTCAGTGCTCTCCGCGTCCTGCAACCAGCCACTAACACCACCATTGATGTGTACCGCAGAAAACGTTCGTGCCACTCTCCAGCCACAGCCGAACCTGCGAGATGCTGCAACCATTACGGAAACTCGAGGACCGCCCATCTCACTCCCACACGTAAAGCAGCCTGCGGATTCTCTGCTGGACACACCGACAGTTGACTCACCAGCCATCCCATTACTGCACCTACTATACCTCTGAGTACAGCTGACGCGCCTTCTAGTTCATTAACAACTGCTCGGCAGCGCACTACGACTGGTCATGCCACGGTCATGTACCGCACGCTATTTGCGGCTCGCCTGCATACACGACAGACAAGACAACAGTAGCTAGTAATCTGCCGTCACGGATGTTGTTACCAGCACCGTCGACTAGCCATCTACGTCGCCCACCTGTCCCGGCGACGTTTGCACCAACGTAATGCTAAACCAGGTCGTCACGACATGCTATGCAATCACACCACTCGGTTTTCCCGACTTCTTGGTGCAAGTGTGCGCAAGAATCGCCAACACCGCTTGAGATTCTGTGTGTGCCAATTTTATTGCGCAGCACTGTGGAACTTCCCAGCCCACAGCTCATTTCCAAGCTTGCTCCTAGCAACAGCGTGCTTTCATCGTGGTCCTCGTTCTCTGCACCATTCCCAGAACTGCCCATGAAAGACCCCGTTCCCGATGGCCCAACCACGTTGACAACTTGGACTTCCCAACAGACACCGTATGGATTGCCAATTTTGTACATAATATTTGTCGCTCTTTCTTTTCCCATATACCTTCACATAGTGCAAAGTGCTAGGGGGAGGGGGACCCCTGTGGTGTCATCGTCATCGTCATCATCATCAGTATTTTCTGACTACTGCGCCACGCCTCTCGCACAGCTGATTCTAACTCGAGCTGCGCGAGTAGAGAATATTCCCGCTCCTTGCCTCGCTTGCCGCTGCAGCTGCGACTCAGCCTACGCTCGCGTCCTAAATAAATCTGTGACATCAGCATGGATTTATCGCCACCATCTCATCTCTCGCTTCTCTACAATTTCAACGCAACGCCAGCGCCGTTCCTCGGAGCGAATACAAGTTGGTGCCTTCTCCGGAGCGGGCTCTTCCAACCGACAGTACATACTCTAAAAATGTTGACTCCATATACTGCCATCTCCTATCTGACATCCCCGGTGGCTACGTACGACAACAACAGAGGATGGAAAGACCCACGCCTTAAGGAGCTTTTCCCGCTAATTAACCTTGTCATTTTTTCGTTATAGTCTTCCGCTGTGCCATACTCCCAAATTGAAACAGTATGTAGTTGTATGCTGGGCGCCAGGAAACTATAAAATTGAGGGAAACGTTATAGAGACAAGCTTACAGCATCAATACATGCAAACGCTTCGCAGTCATCTGTAGTTGTCCCCATAACAGACTTGAAATCCTTTCTGAAAAAAAGCTGGAGGTTTACTGGGCAGCGTACATGATAAGGACACGTACACAATACGTTATATGAAATCAAGCCTTACCCTGGTAACTAGCCAACAACATCACAAACGCTTCGAACAGAAGTAACCCTGCTGGTTACGAATCGGACAAACATATAGTACACATTCGCACCTTCTGTCCGGTGGTGACCTACCCATGTGCGATGAATGTGATGAAACCGTTAGCGTACTTCATAATGTCCTCATGCAGAAACACCAGCAGTTGAAATACAGGACAACTCACTTTACTTGTACCAGAATACTGGCAAACTGGTCGGACGAGAACCTTGTCTTTCTCTCTCGCTTTACGTGCTGTTCGTTTTTTCTCTTGGGGCTGCATATTAAATGGTGCATTTGCCCCACTTTCAGAGAGCAGAGTTCTGATGCTCTTCTACAAAAACAGTAGATGAGTCCAAACAATAGGGCTTCGTTCGCACAACGTGCACGATTTCTGGTTTTTGCTGGCGAGTTGTCTAGGAGCTGTCAGGAACGACCACGTAATTAACGTCACTCAGGCGTTTTCAAAACTGTGTAAATACCTCTTCAGCAACTTTTCAGACAGTCCCTGGTGGTGGATAGGACTCTATACCCAGATTTTCCTGCCGGGCCAAGAGATGACATGTTGGTGTCACAGATTAGAACAATGGGCGTCATAATTTTGTCGCTGAATGATTTGGACGCGCCACTCATGCTAGCTGCTTTGCTTCTTCTCCTCGTTAAGTAAAAGATGCAACGTCCAAATTGATGTCATTGCAGTTGTGCAGCTACATAGCGTCAAGCATTGTCATCACTTCACGGCCATGAAGGAGACTGAACGGCGTTCTTCGTGTAGTTTCTTGCTGCGCTGTATTATAGGCGAACGTGATATACGGCAGAATGTCGTCGCAGTTCTTGTGATCCACGTCGATGTACATACTCAACATGTCGGCAATGGTCTTGTTAAGGCGTTCTGTTAAGCGTTAGTTTGTGGATAATAGGATGTTGTTTTCCGATGGGCTGTTCCACATAGCTCAAGCACTCTCTTCAGAAGCGGGGCCGTGAAAGCCGTACCTTGATTCGTTATTATGATTGTCGGAACACCTTGCCTCAGGACGCTATTTTTTATGAAGAATCGTGAAGTTTCAACGGCGGTGCCACTTGACGAAGCCTTTGTTTCTGCGTAGCGCGTAACATAATCAGTGGCGACTATTACCCACTTGTTGCCAGCATGGGAAGTCGGATTTGGTCAGAGGAGATCAATTCAAATTTGGGCAAAAGGTACCATGGGCACTTGAAATGATTTTAATTGTCCAGCTGGTTTTAACGGTGGCGATTTTGGTCATTGGCAATCCAGGCACGTGCGCACGTGATGTTTCACAATGACTGGAAGTCTTGGCCAGCAGTATTTCTGTTGGATTCTGGCAAATGTGCGTGTGTATCCGCGATGACCAGACGTTGGCTCAACATGGCAAGCACTAAGTATCTCCTCACGGATTGACGTCGGAACGACAAGTAGTTTGGTGCTTCCTGTGGGAGAAACGTTCTTCTTATAGAGAACATCACTACGTAGGCAGAATGATGGCAGGCTTCTTGCAAACCTTCTAGCGACGATTGTTGTCCGGCCATTCAAAAATTCTATAGGGGAAGCAATTTGCTGTCTTCCTTCTGCTTGCACAAGATCGTATTGGTGTCGATGACTCCTACAAACGCCATGTTGTCATCTTCTATGTCATCGTCGCGCTTTATCGGTGACTTTGATAAACAATCGGCGTCGGCGTGCTGCTGTCCGGACTTATACAAGACCATTATATCGAGCTCTTGAAGGCATAAGCTCCACCGTGCGAGCTGACCAGATGAGTCTTTGAAGTTGGTCAGCCAGCAGAGGGAACTATGGTCGCTGACGAGATGGAAGGAACGACCTTAGAGTTACGGACGAAACTTCATAATCGCCCATATGACAGCAAGAAAAAATTTTCCATTGTGGAGTAGTTGGACTCGGGGCGGGAAAGTGTGTTACAAGCACATGCAATCACACGCTGGGCTGAGTCTTGAAACTGGACGAGTACAGTGCCTTAACCCACGTTGCTGGCATCTGTGTGGACCGTGGTGGGAGCATCCTTATCAAAATGAGCAAGAACAGGCGGTGTCTGCAGGCATTGTCGAAGATCGTGAAACGCCGCTTGTTGATCTACGCCCCATGTGAACGAAGCGTCTTCTCTTGTGAGTCGGGTTAACAGCGAGGCTATGTGTGAGAAATTGGCAACAACGTTTTGGTAGTATGCGCATAGGCCAAGGAAACGCCTGATTGCTTTCTTATCGGTTGGCACCGGAAATTTTCTCACGGCCGCAATCTTATCAGAATCCGGTCGAACACCATCATGACTCAACACATGGCCTATAAATTTGAGCTCCTTGAAACCGAAATGACACTTCTTGGGTTTCAGTGTAAGGCTGGCAGACCTTATTGCCTGAATTCCGATAGCAGCCTGCTCAGGTGTTTCTCAAATGTTTTGAAGAAACGTTGAGGTCGTCCAGATAGACCAGACATGTCTGCCACTTAATGCCTGAGAGAATGGTATCGATTAGTATCTGAAATGTTGCGGGGGTTGAGCACAATCACAAGGGCACGACTTTAAGTTCATACGGCCCGTGAGGCGTTACAAAAGCAGTTTTTTCTCGATCTCGCTCGTCGACCTCAATTCGCTAATGCCCACTTTTAAGGTCCATTGACTAGAAGTAGCGTGCATACCTCAGCCTCTCAAGTGAATCATCGATGCGCGGTAAGGAGTATACGTGTTTCTTAGTCACATGGTTCAGCTTGCGGTAGTCGACACAAAATCGCAAGCTTCCGTCTTTCTTTTCAACCAGCACTACCGGCGATGCCCAAGGACCTCTTGACGGCGGCATGACGTTATCATCGAGGAGTTTCCTCACTTGTTCCTGGATTGCTTCAAGCTCTTTCGGTGCTACGCGGTATGGGTTCTGTCGTATTGGCCTTGCCGTCTCCTCCGTCATTATCCGGTGCTTCATCAGTGCCGTTTGACTGACCCTCGAGCTTGATGCAAAATAGTCTTTGGTGAAGAAGATGTACGGCACGCTGTCTCAGAGCTAGTGATAATTCCGTGCTTATGTCAATAGGTGGTGGGGCTGACTTGGCTCAAGCTCGCTCTGTTGAACTGCACAGCATTCACGTATTTCGGTGATCTCGTCGAAGTAGGCAACTGTAGGGCATTGTGTAATAAGTCATCTTTCATTGGCGAAATTCGTTTATAGAACCTCCGCTTCACCGCACACAACATTGACGATACTTCTAGCAATTGCACTACCGCGAGAGAGAAGAAGCATCAACACTTGTTCAGCGATTCCTTCTCCATTATGCTGTGCGCTGCACGTGACCGAAGCAAGGCGGCACAATAACGGAGGTACTGTCACATCGTCAATGTCTCGCAGGGTTTTTCGGTCTCGCGCTGTGCCTTAATCCGCTGAAAAGGTCAGTACACCGTCCGGTATATTGATGATGGCACCATATTCAAGCAACAAATCTATCCCTAAGATTGCCTGTTTGCAACAATCACAAATAACGAAAGTTGCGACGAAGGATGCATCCCCTATCTTCATTCTGCGGTGCACTTTCCGGTAGGGGTGAGTAGCTGCCCTTCAGCTCCTGTAATCTGCGGTCTTGTCCATTCCATCCTAAGCTTCCTGAGCTTGTCTGCCAGATTATCACTCATCATTGAGAAGTACACGCCAGTGTCGAACAATGCCATGACGTCATGTCCGTCAATCGTAAGTGCAACTTCGGCAGTAACAACCCCATCTTTCGTCGAATCATTCAAAATTTTGTCTCTTCGCTCGACAGTATTGGGAGATTTTCAGCACTTCCGCAATTCGCAACCTCCCCCCCCCCCGTGGTCGCTGCTTTTAGTTTCCTCAGCGTGGACTAGGGAATCTCCCTCTTGGCATGATAGTGGTGCTCCATCTAGAAGATGGAGAATAACGCCCAAGAGAGGGTGAGCGTGACTGAAACCCAGGAGGGACATCCCGCGAGGTTATGACACCCATGTCGACGACAGGCGTTTCGTTAAAATGGCGCCGAGGAATAGTGGAACTAAACCCTTGGTATCCTGCGACGCCATACGGGCAATACGAAACGATGTTACCTGCTTCCCCACAATGAAAGCACAGGGGCCTACGGTCAAGGACACGCCAGTTGTCAGTTTTGCAAAGTGTTGGCCACCTCGGCATCGAGGTTTCTCTGTAGTACCAAGTCGCTGTCGGCGGATTCTGCTGGTGGTACTGATGCGGTGTCGGCACGTCCGGTGACTGTCAGCGGACTACGTCTGCATACCTTGCCCTTGGGGTGCTGGTGTTCGGCTCAGGAAGCGAGAGCGCTTGCGCGATTTCCTGTAGCAAAACTTCTGTTACTGGGGCAATTGCGCAGTCATTCGGTTGGGCGACAAGCTTCTTGACCTCGATTGATTGATTGATTGATTGATTGATTTGTGGGGTTTAACGTCCCAAAACCACCATTTGATTATGAGAGACGCCGTAGTGGAGGGCTCCGGAAATTTCGACCACCTGGGGTTCTTTAACGTGCGCCCAAATCTGAGCACACGGGCCTACAACATTTCCGCCTCCATCGGAAATGCAGCCGCTGCAGCCGGGAATCGAACCCGCGACCTGCGGGTCAGCAGCCGAGTACCTTAGCCACTAGACCACCGCGGCGGGGCACTTCTTGACCTCCTCTTGTACAATTTCTCGTATCAGTTGGCGCAAACAACCTTCGTCAGGTGTCGTTGCTGTGGTCGTGGCTTCCGCGCTGATAGGTGCACTGTGCGCTGAGCGGTCATACTGCCGGTAGTGTCGATGCAGTGCACGTTCGATGGATGTGGCCTCCTTGGAGAATTCTTGAACACACATAGGCGGGTTTCGTACGACACCAGCGAACAGCTCTTCCTTAACGCTCCGCATGAGACGGCTAACCTCTTTGGCTTCGGGCATATTGGGATCTGCTCGACGAAACAGCCACGCCATGGCCTCCACAAACATCGTAAAGGATTCATTTTGTTTCTCAATCTAGACTCGAGGAGACGCTCTGCGATTTCTCGTCTTTCAGTGCTCGCGAACGTATCAAGGAACTTCTGCCGGAACTCGTCCTAAGATGACAACACGCGACTCGTAAACCACGTTCGGGCTCCGTCTTGAAGCGGGAAATACACATATCCCAATTTTCTTGTGGTGTTCCAAACCTTACCATTCGCTGTGTGCTCGAATTCCTCGAGCCAATCATGTGCGTCCTCATATATGTTTCCGTGAAAGTCAACCGGAAGTTGAGGGTACAAAACAGTTACCTGTGTCGTGCTTTAGCTGGACATGCTGGGACCAGTGCTCCCAGGCGCCTTCGTGCGTTCTGGCACGGTCACGCTTTCCGGCAATGGACTGAACGCTGGGCTGAGGCTTAACAGGCGGCGGCTGCTGCAATGAAAGGGGGTGTCGATGAACGGAAGTCTCTCGGGGCTAGATGCGGGGCTGTTGTCCGGCGTCCCGAAGATGTATCCAGCGCCTTCCCCCACCAGGGTCACGATGAAGAAACAGCAGCAGTTGAATACAGGACAACTCACTTTAATTCTAGCAGAACACTGGCGAACTCATCGGATGAGAACCTCGTCCTTCTCTCGCACTGCACGTGCTCTTCGTTGTTCTATTGGTGCTGCACATTCAAAGCGGCAATATTACTGCGATAGCAATTACATGGACACTGTTCCACCATGGTAGTCTAGTGACTAAGGTACTCGGCTGCTGACCCGCAGGTCGCGGAATCGAATCTCGGCTGCGTTGGCTGCACATCCGATGGAAGCGGAAATGTAGGCCCGTGCGTGTATATTTGGGTGCACGTTAAAGAACTCCAGGTGGTCAAAATTTCTGGAGCTCTTCATTACAACGTCTCTCATAATCATACATTGGTTTTGGGACACTAAACCCCATATATCAATCAAGCAATTACATGGAGACTCTCGGCTGGATTTTGCCGCCGGCTTCGGTGCCGACGTTGGCGTCGCCGTCACTCACCGCATATGTATGTATGCGTATCTCTGTGATCGCAACTCAACACAGCCATCTAACCCACTAATCTTTGCGATGCGGAAGATCGTCCGTAGGATCACCTGCCAGCTACTCCTGTGCTCGGCGCAAATCTTCGCCGGCGCGCCACCTGAGTGCACACTGCCATGCACCACAGCCGCGCCAGGATGCTACCACGCATCGTTCGTGAGCAGTTGGCCCAGGATGACCATGCCAGAAGGGGAGCAGTGGCTACCGAACTAAACGCATCATGGACAGCCACACCATCATCGACATCAACCGCCCCGCCGCGTATAAAAGCGCACCCATCACTGCCACCGCTCCGTGGGCTCTGTGACTGCACCTCACCGCAGCCATCTAACCCGCTATAATTTGCGATGCAGGTTGGTAGATGCTAGTCGATGTTTGCAAAAAAAATCAAGCAATTACGTCTTGGTGCAGTTCCCGAGCCCACGGTGCTGTATGGCCATCGCTACCGAGTGTGTTCCCTTATTTATTTGTTGCTCATATTATCGGGAGATATCTAAACTAACCTTGGCCCTATCGGTAACGACACTGGGCTGACAGAACTCCAGAAAATACCTGCAGGCCAATGTAAGGTCATTTCCGAAGTACAGAGCCCTAAGTCGCAGCTTAGCACCAGTGATGCAAGAATAACAAATTTATGCCAGTGAATGGGTGATTTAGACGCTCCCTACTAGGCACTTATTTCTATTAGAAACGACATTGAATAGATACGCACAGACTCAAGTAGCTTGTCTCGCAAGGTTGAAGAACTATAGGACCACCTAAAAGATGCAGAAAGCCAATCAGGTCGAAATAACGTGATCTTCTGTCGCATCCCTGACCCTACTGACAGCGAGACAGAACGATTCCGGAAGAAATGATCACCGACATCTGCCCTAATAATCTAGCAATAACGGCAGCACCTTGCCATTTCAAAAGAGCTCATCGCCTCGGCCATCATTCACTTGATAAAATTGCCCCATAAGCGTGAAATTTGCGTGTTACAAAACCAAGGACTCCATCTCATCTAACGTCAAGAAAGTGAGGAATACTAACCTTACTATTGGCGTGGACGTTTCTCTTCTGTTCGCCACGCACGCAAACAGCTCATTGCATTGGCTAAGAATAAGTCATCTAAGTTTTTTTCGCTGTATAAAACTCTGCACACTGGTCCTAATTGTTATATCATGATAAGATGTCTAGTACAGTCAAAGCAATCACATAGCAATTGACCTGTTAGCACACACCTACAAATTTAGAATGTGTGGTACTTTGATAACTCCTGTCGTTTTCTGCGATATTTTCTAACATCTCTAGCTTCCTTCCAATGCGAGAACTTCTATCAAAAAATATAATTTCGTCATATGGGAGCAACATACTACTACTAACTGAAACTTGGTTGAGTGATAACCTTCCCAATAATGAAATTGTCACCAACTTACACTTATTCCGAGTTTATCGTAGCGACCGAAAAGGTACTTGTGGTGGTGGGGTTCTTATCGCAAATTATTAAGGTATAAAATCTTCCGTAGCACACGTCTCATCAGACATTGAATAATTATGGCTAATTTGTCTTGCCCCTCCCGTAAGATTGCTTGTTGGCTTTTGTTATAGACCACCCCAGATTAATCCAGACTTCTGCAGACACGTGAACAATAGCCATGCAAACGATCTTCATCGCCTGTTTTGGATGGGATCACGTACATGGCTTTTTGCAACATCGGTGAAGCAGCTTGACGGGCCCTTCTATAAGTGTACAACGACTCGTTGAGCAGCGCATTTGGCCCTCATTCGTAAAAATCCAGCCACCTCGTCCCTGTGCTTAAACCAGATAAATCTTCTCTGAACTTGACCTCTTATCGACCCATCGCGCTTACCAGCTGTTTCGAGAAAGGGATAGAGAGGATGTTGTTGACTCACCTAGAGTGGTACCTGGAGCACCACGAGGTATACCCTGATGCTATGACGGGCTTTTTACGTTGGCAGTCCGGCATTGATAACGTTATTGACCTGATCTCATCTGTGCAGCATCAGAAAAGAGTGTAACGTTCATCTGCGGCGTTGTTAGTGGACGTGAAAGGTGCATACGAAAACGTATCACTTGAAGCCATTCTGAATATCATGGAAAATGTTGGATTAGGGGGTCAGATTTACGAATAGAACAACAGGTATTTGAAACGCAGAACTTTCTTTGTACAGACGGAAAGTGACACAACAACGCATCTTTGCATCCGTCGTGGTGTGCCTCAAGGTGGTGTTTTTAGCCCCACACTTTTCAATCTAGCGCTCCTCGGCCTGGTTGACGCACTTCCAGAATCAGTCCATCTATCAATGTATGCAGACGACATCTGCATCTGGACATCAGGCGTAACACACCTTCATTTATATGCCCGGCTTCAGAGAGCGGCTACACTAGCGACCAAGTACCTTGAAGGACAGGCACTAGAGCCGACATCAGAGAAATTCTCGCCTATATCCCTCACGCATAAGGCGATGAGTCCATGTGTTATAAAATCAACGGACACGCGATCAACTGCGTGAAGACCCACCGCTTCCTCGTAGTCATAGTTGATCGGTACCTCTCCTGGAGCCCTCAAATCGCCCACGTGAAAACTAAACTCACCATGATCACCTACGTGCTGAGGTTTCTTGCTGGAAAAACGTGGGATGCGTCGTAACGAGCAATGCTTCAACTCTACACTGTTCTGTTCCTCGGTTATATGCGATACAGCTTACCCGTGCTTTGCGGGATCCGAAAAACAAACTTGTGCGTCCTTCAGTCGATCCAAGCCCAAGCACTGCGAATATGCCTTGGTCTCTCGAGATGTGCGTCTACAGCAGCGACCGTCATCATTGCGCGTGATTATTCAGTGAACGCATACATCCACGTTGACGCTTTGAGAATGCACATAAGACATTTCACTCGGCCTCCATCGCATCACCTCGCCTCACTTCGAACTTATAGGCCCCACTCAGCGTTCAGCGCAACTGTAGCTCAGCACTGCGCAGTGCTTCCAATGCACTTCACACGTGCAGCACGGTCGCCGATGCCATTATGGTGCCTAAACCAACTCAAAGCCGTTCTTACAATTCCTGGCATCCAAAATAAGAAAAAAGGCGTCGCATCTAGCCCTGAAACAGGCCACATTACTCTTCCTGCGAGAAAAGCACAATGGACGCCTTCAAATTCACACTTATAGCTCGGTGTCTTCAGTAAACTCAGCAGGGGCAATGGATATTCCCGCGACGTGCATCACAAGTACATTCATGACATCGCATTTGACGTCGTGGACAGCTGCAGAAATCGTCGCCATACGTGCAGCTCTAGAGTTCATAGTTGAAGAACCTTCGGGAACTTGGTCTATCTTCTCAAACTCGAAGGCAGCTCTTCAGTGTTTTATGTCAGCCTTTCGTCATGAACCTAATGAACAGTTAGTAGCCTAAATAAGGCTTCTTCATCACGAAGCAGTCGAGAAACAGCACAGCATAGTGTATCAATGGATGCCAGGTCACTGCGGTATATATGGCAATGACCTCGCAGATGAGGCCGCTAGATCTGCACACGATCGTACTCAATCCACAGCCATCCCTTCTCAAGAACCGACGCAGTTACAAGACTTTGTTGACTTGCACGTGACCTCACACTGGTACATATTGTGAGAAGAGAAGAGCCTGCACCACTACTGTATCGCAGGTATCACACTGGTACAGTGGAACTCAACAGATTTCACAAACGCGTGCCTGCATAACTTGGATCCCGATCTGAAGCTTCGTCTTCCCTCAAGGATATCTCAAGCTGAGAAGACTGTTCTATGCCGTCTGTGGCTGGGAGTGGCCTTCACGAACGCATACTCCTATCTCATTGGAAAATCCAGCTCTTCTACTTACTGCAGCTTCGAAGAAACCATCGCGCACCTTCTTCGTGAGTGCACCCATTCGAACCCGTTTAGACAAGAACTCACTGCAGCTCTAGATAGACTGGATGATCGGCCTTTGTCGGAACAAAGTATTCTGGGTGAGTGGCCGAGCCCACCCTCAGTCCAGAAGGCTTTGAAAGCATTGCTGTGCTTTTCGCGGACAACTGGCCTCAGAGACAGACTTAAATGTCTTTTACTCTTTCATGTTCTCTTTCCTTTCTCGCTATAATTTGTAATTTCTCTCTCTCTCTTTCTCATGCTGTCTTCGCAACACTTCTTTTCATTATCTTTTACTACCCTCACCCCTCTTCCCAGCACAGGGTAGTCAGCCGGTCTAAGAACTAGCTAACCTCCTTGTCCTTCTACTTCAACTTTCCTCCTCCTCCCCCTCCTGAACAATAGCCTAAGACAATTTGTTGCTCTTACCCGAACGCTCGCATTTCTCTCTTTGGTAACTTTAATTACCCGGACATGAAGTGGCACAATCTACGCCTTTCCCTAATAACATGTCCGGCTCTGGGTAAAAACCTCATTGTTATATTTTAAACTTCTACTTTAGCCAATTATTCACGGAACCAACGCGCTTTGCCAAGGAACAGCAAACATATTAGACCTAATACTAACAGTCCTGAGAAGCTCTCATCTATCAGCTACCTGCCAGGAATCAGTTACTATAAAATTGTACATGCCAAACTTTCGTTCATTTCTGCTCCAATCTTTACATCTGCCGAAACAATATGCATTTACAATAGGAGCGACTAAGAATAAATTAATGAAGACCTTAATACCTCTCTTTCGGTATGCAAGTCTGTTTTTTCACACTCGCACATTACATGAAAACTGATCAATATTGAAAGGTAGGCTTTTACTATTCTCGTTATTATGTTCATTCCAAGGGCTACTTTTTGCACTACTGACAATGAGCCATGTTTTTTCTAAGTCTAAAATAGCTGGAAAATAAAAAGAAGCAATTGTTCAGTTGGGTCAAACATCGTGACACTCAAACCACCTGATAAATATATTTTGAAGTAGAAAAGTCATTTCTGGCCGAGATCCAGACGCCAAGCATTCATTTTATCACAATGACTTTCCACATAAACTAATCAGAAAGCCTCGGCAATTTAAAAGAGTTTTAAACTCAAAGCACACCGACGATATTTCACTGAATCACGACGCACGCGAACTAGTCACAGACCACAAGTGTGGGGAAATACTTTACAGCGCATTGCATCCATCTTAAATAAAGAACTTGACGCACCTTCACAATCGCCATCAGTAAGCATTGAAGAATTCATGCTAGCTATCACGTTTGTGGAAGAAGGCATCACATCCGTATTTAATCACATAAAACATTCATCATCAGCTGGTATGAGCTGAATTATTTTCTAAGTACTGATAAATGTTAAAATAATTTGTGCCGCATATATGTTTTTATTTTTCACAGTCAGTCACTTCAGGAATCATTCCAGATGACTGGAAAGTGGGGAAGATCGTTCCAGTGTACAAATCATGAAACAAAGACTCACCCCCAAACTTCTGTCCCTTTTCATTAACTAGTGTACCCAGTGAAATCATAGAACACGTCATCTACTCGCAAATAGTAACTGTTTTATACTCCTGTAATTTCTTCCATCCATCAAAACAGATTTCTAAAAGTTCTCTCCTGTGAAACGCACTTAGTGCTCTTTCGTCAAGACTTGCACACTAACCTGAACCATTTTATAAAGACCGGTGTAATAGTTTTAGGCTATGCTAGAGCCTCTGACAAAGCTCCTCACCGCCGCCTTCTGTTAAAGCTTTCACAGCTTCACCTACACATTATTATTCTTCAATGGATCGAACAAGTTCTCACTAATTGTTCACAGTTGATCTGTGTCAACGGTCAACTATCTAACCCTCTCCCAGTTCCATCAGGCGTTCCTGAAGCATATGTTCTTTGCTCCTCATATTTCTTATAATAACGAATTGCCAGATCGTATAACTTGCAGCATTCGGCATGTTCGTAGTTGATTGTGCCATTTATTATAGTATCAATAATCCGCATGATCACCTATATCTCCCAGCGAAACTTAACAGTGTTCTCAATTGGTGTAACACAAGGTTAATGGCCGCCAATCTTTTTAAATGTAACCTTTTGTTTTTTTACCATCGTAACAATTCATATTGTTTCCAGTATTTTATCGTGAAGAACTCCATCTAATCGGTTTCATCTTATGAATATCTTGGAATCCCCTTATGCTATGACTTATCATGGCGCATTCACATCACTAATATAGACTCAGTGTCCAATAAAGCACTCGGTTTCCCCAAGCGCCATCTTTGCCTTGCCCCTCCACCCATATGTTGAAGTACTTCTGTATCAATCCCCGCAGGGGCGTCTGCGTAAGTAGGCGTTTGGTGCGTAGCGACACCATGGAGCCGAGCTAACGGGGGAGTTCCGACTCCCTCCCATGCCTAGCCGTCCATGGCTCTGCCGTGTCCGGGGAAAAGGGGATTCTGGGAGTTGAGCCGACGCCATGTGATTGGACCTTTAGGCTCCCTGGCAGAGGCAACACATCCCTTTGGCCCCAGCTTTACGTAGATTGCTACCCTGGGCTGAGCCATCCAAGGAAAATCGGCAGTCGCCTTCTATCTCACTCTCCCTATACATCTTCGTCTTTATCTCTCATTTTCTGTCTGTCCTGTCTTCTCCTTTCTTTCGTTTACTTCCTAATTTCTTAGTGGCAAGGGTTAACCTTGTGTGGATGCTCAGTCTTGGCTATTCCACATTAGTGTATAGCAGCGCTGTACAGCTGGCATCTACAGGACTTGCCCAGCATCTCTTGCTGCGTCCCCTGGTTGGGTTCGGTGGTGGGCGGCTGGCACGACTGTCAAATTTTATAGTTTATTTATGGCAAATGCTTCTCCCCTTCCTGATCGCTCCCTGAAAAGGTGGCGCACCGAAGAAACTTTCATGCTCAATACACCAAAATCAACCTTCCCAAAATACCATGTAATTCATAGTCAGAACAAAAAGAAGACAGTACGTGCAATTTCACCTTTTCTCGTGTCGAAAAAACTCCCCGAAGCAATAGGCCCAGGTTATAAAGTGACAAAGATGGGAAGTGGCGATGTCCTTCTGGAGGTTCACGAAAAAACTCAATACGACAAACTATACAGTATAGTAACATTTGGCGACACTCCTGTTTCAGTGGACCCACAGAGGTCTATGTACACAGTCCGTAGAATAATTTCCGATGATGATCTTATCAATACGAGTGAAAGCGAACTGTTAGAAGGATGGCAAGACCAAAACGTTGCGAAGACACAGAGAATTATAATCAAGCGTGGCAATAAACAGACCTCTACAAAACACGTAATAATTAGCTTCGGAACCAGGGACCTACCAGCATCAATTAAACTCAGCTACTGTAAGCTCCACGTAAAACCATATATTCCCAATCCTCGTTGATGTTCAAGTGTCAAAGTTTCGGGCATGGGTCGCACAGTTGCAGAAGGCGCGCCACTTGCATAAAATGTGCGTCCATGCAACACATATCCGACAACTGCACCTCAGAAACACCTCATTGTTCAAACTGTGAAAGAGATCACGCTGGGTACTCGCCATCATGCCCCACATGGAAAAAAGAGAAACAGATAGAGAACTTAAGGTCAAATTTAATCTGTCATTCCAAGAAGCTCGTCAACGGTTCCCACTACACTACCAGTTTTTTTCCCTCCTTCGCCGATGTGACGCGCTGGGGCTCCGCGCCACATTTTTCGGCACCCGCGAATGTCACACAGAGTGTGGCCGCGGCAGTGCCACCCACGACCCCGGCTGTAGCAGCCTGTACTGCTCCGCCATCTGACAAACAGGTTCGGCAGACCCCCGTGTCTGCTGGACCTCGGACCACTGCAAGCGCAGTTAGGTCCGAATGTTCTGTGAACGTGCGTGCCTAGCAGGCACCATCCACCACTTCACAAGATGTGATGAATACAAGTCCCACTCCTCTGGCGCCTCAGACGCAGAAGGATATGCGCAGCTCCTTGGAGCGCACCAAAAAAAACATCAAATCACAGGGCCCCGAAAGGCCCTGTAACCTAACGCAACACTTCTCTACACACAGATAAAATGACACAAATACTACAGTGAAACGCCAGAAGACTGCTGAGAAACCTCGACGATATCCAGAAACTTTTACACAAACACACACCTAAAGTACTGTGCGTACAAGACACACATCTGAAACCTAAACACACTAACTTTTACGTCATTACATTACTTTTTGGAAGGACCGAAAGGATGCCATTGTGACATTCGGTGCAGTTGTCATTATAGTCAATCAAGGGATTGCATGTACACACCTACCACTACAAACATCTCTTAAGGCGGTGGTTGTTCGAGAAGTTCTTTTGAATAGGCTCTTTACCATCGGCTCTCCCTGCATACCTACACAACACCGTCTTGAAAAGCTTGAATTCGAGTCCCTCATAGACAAACTTTCAAAACCTTATATTCTCCTAGAAGATTTCAATGCACATAGCAATATAAGAGGTGACTGCTGCTGCGATGCTCGAGGTTGCCTGATTAAGCATTTCCTTTATTCTTCCGGCGCGTGCCGGCTGAATCGAAAAGAGCCAACATATTACAACATCGCCAACAATACGTACTCAACAATAGACCTCACCATAACATTCCCATCACTCCTGCATCTACCTGATTGGGAAGTTATAATTAATTCATATGGTAGTGACCATTTTCCTATCATTATTAGCACATCAATAACAAAAACATGTCCTGCACAAGTTCCCAAACGGCTCACCAACAAAGCCGAGTGGTAAAAGTTTCAAAAAATGACTCTATTAACTTGGACTTACATGGCGGCATTGAGCATAGAGAATGCCGTGTGCTACTCTACAGCTTTTTTGGTTGATGCAGCAACAAAGTGTATTCTCCGAACTTGTGGACCGTCAAGCAAACTACGAGTCCCATGGTGGAATAATGAGTGCCATGATGCTCGAAAAAAAACAAAATATGGCATGGAAGTTGCTTAGAGACTCGCCCACAGCCTAGAATCATGTAATCTTTAGGAACGTCAAATCGCAAGCAAGGAGAACGCGCCGAAAGGTGAGAAGGGAAAGTTGGCACAAATAATTATCACGCATTAACTCATACAAAGATGAGCAGAGAGTCTGGAACATAGTTGGTAAGGTGGCAGGACGAAAAGCACATTCACTTCCTCTAGTGAACACACAAGGGGAGAGTTTGGGAGACCAGGCAAACACTCTCGGAGCGCACTTCAAACAGGTCTCCAGCTCATCACACTATAGTGAAGCGTTCCGAAGGTACAAAGCCACAATAGAAAAACAGAGATTAGAGCGCGAACCCACAACACATGAGGCATACAATCAACCTTTCTGCTTGCTGAACTACAAGCCTCACTTACCTGCTGCAATAAATCTACCCTAGGTCTGGACCATGTCGCATTTGAAATGGTAAAACGCCTGCCCACCAAAACCCGAAAAGCTCTGCTCTCTCTGTGTAATGCCATATGGTATTCCGGCGAGCTACCCTCAGCCTTGAAGGAAGCTATTGTTATCCCAATTCTAAAACAAGGAGGCACGATACCGGCCTCTGTTTCCAGCTACAGGCCAATAGCACTAACCAGCTGTCTTTGCAAGGTCTTAGAAAAAATGATTAACAGGTGCCTGATGCACTTCCTTGAAATTAATGGCCTACTTGACCCATACCAGTGTTGGTTTTGAGAGGCTCGGTCCACCACTGACGACCTTGTCCGTATCGAGGAAGAAATTCGCGACGCTTTTGTTCATAAGCAAGTTTTTCTTTCTGTGTTTCTCGATTTGGAAAAGGCATATTACACTACATGCCGCTTTGGCATATTCCGAGACCGCTCACATGTAGGTGTACGCGCTAGAATGCTGTCAATCATCCAAAGCTACTTGTACAACCGAACATTCCCTGTCAGAGTTGTCCCTGTCCTATTTCGAATATTTGTTCAAGAAACAGGATTGCCACAAGAAGGTGTATTGAGCTGCACACGTTTCATAGTTAAAATGAATTTCTTGCACCTGTCTCTCCAACGTAATATTTTTATTGCATATATGTCGATGATGTACACATTGGTTTCAAATCATGCAACATCTCAGTGTGTTAACGTCAGGTTCAACTCAGTTTCAACAACGTATCTCAACGGGCAGATGGGAATAGTTTTATACTCAACGAGCAAAAGAGCCATTGTGTCTTGTTCAGCCGAAAGAGGGGCTTCCATACTGACCCCGACATTTACCTGCATAGTCAACCGAGCACAAGTTTCTTGGTCTTATATTAGACAACTAACTAACTTTCATCCCACACATCAAGTATTTAAAGGACAAGCGCCTAAGAACAATGAAAATTTTGAAAGTGTTGTCACGCACTACATGGGGTAGCGACACAAAATATCTAATGAATTTATATAAAAGCCTCGTACGCACACGCCTAGATTACGGTGCTATAATCTATCAGTGGGCAACACCGTCAGCCTTGAATATTCTCGACCCTCTCCTTCATATAGCATTCGCCTCTCTACGGATGCTTTCCGAACTATCCCTGTGGAGAGCCTGTACGTGGATTCGAATGAATGGTCGCTGCACCTACAAAGATGTTTCTTGTCCTTTTTGTACTTTTGACGTGAAGGCAGACAAGAAACGCCCTTCTCATTTCACAATTATTGATTTGTCTTGTCCTGGCTTGGTCGAGAACTGTTCTCGGTGAGGCAGCCTACTCGCTCCGTGTAAGGGGCCTGGCCGAAGAAACAGGTGTGCCTCTTCTTGAACACAGTTCGATGGCTCCTGCAGCATATCTGCCACCATGGCAGGGGCTGCTTATAGACTGTGATGTCTCTTTTGTTGAAGTAACAAAGCACACACCACTCGCACACTTACATACATACTTCCTAGAACTGCAACATAAATACACATGCCCTGAGTTCTTTACCGATGCGTCAAAGTCTAACACATCTCTGTCATATGCAGTGTTAGGCCAATCTTTTTTGGAGGCTGGCGTTTTTAATTGTGATGAAACCGTTTTCACAGAAGAAGCTTACGCAGTACTGGCGGTCATAAAAACTTTAAATAAACTTACAGGAGGTGGTAATATACACAGATTCTCTAAGCGTGGTCAACGCACTGAAAACTCTTAAAAACAAATGAAATCCGCGCTGGTGACACTACTCACTTCTGTGCACACTGTACACATCAAAACAGCATGTCATTGTAGCCGGGTTCCAGGGCACCGTGAGATACAAGGCAACGTTTTGGCCGACAAGTTTGCTGCTTCCGCCGACGACACTACTTCCAATGCATCAATACCGATCCGTGCACTAGACTTAAAACCCTTTCTAAAACGAAAGCTCAGGGGGTATCGGCAGAGCACGTGGGATAAACACACAGATAATAAACTTCATGCTATTAAGCTGCCACTAGGTTATTGGCAGCCACTATCAAAATCATGACACACAGAAGTAACACTAACAAGGCTTAGAACAGCACATACACACTCTACACGATCATTTCTTCTGTCTACGGGCAATCCATTATACTGTGAAAGATGTTGAGAACCACTTACGGTTCTCCAGATTCTCCTTAGTGCAATGAGCTAGATCCTCTAAGAAAAAAGCACTTTTACTGCGCGACCGGTGGCAGCTCGCACTACACCCTGAGATGCTTATAGGCAGGAATTCGCTTTTTAAACCGCAATCGCTTTTCACGTTTTTAAACAATGTTCGTTGCTCCCACCCCATATTTCGAGGTTCTCCGTAGCACGACCTCTGTACCGTGGTCGTGGCTGTGGTGACTACATCTCTATCATGGTTTTATTATCATGCCATTTTGCCATCAACGTTCAGTGCACATATCTTACACCACTGTCATGATTTTATCACTTCCATGCTTTTACCCGCGTTAGCACGAGGACTTATAAGGCCCCTTTACAGCCACGCATCATATCACAGTTCACATATTTATTCTTTCGAAATGGCGCTCTTCGGCCATCAGTTGGTCCTTGCGCCATTAAAACCCACTCATTATCATACTTGCGTATCAATGACTCATCAGTCTAAAATTAGAATACGCATCTGCCATAAGGCGTACCGAATCTATGCTTTAGAAGCTGTGCAAAATCGTGCCGCCAGATTCATTCACTCATCCTGCTCATGCGGTGTCAGTATTTCATCTTTGAAAACAAAATCTAGTCTACAATTCTTTTCTTGCGTCACCGCACTGCCACTCTCATGCTTCATCACAAATTATTTCACTTCTCGCTCAATCAACCACCTGATTTAACAGCTGCAGCACGCATATCTCATCGAAGCAGTCATCCATTTCAGGTTGCCCGCGCATTATCACGAACCACTACTTTTTCTGCATACTTGTTTTTAAGAGCAGCCACGGACTGGAACGACCTTCCCCGGGACAACGTCACCATTGCTTCATTATCTGCCTTTCAAGATCGTATTATTGACCGTCTTCAAAACTGAAGCTACGTTTACTGCGTTTGCTAAGCTACACACAACACCACCCCTTTTTTAATGCTCCTACAAATAAGGGGGGAGGGCATTTAAGGTAATAAACTGAACTGAACTAAACGGAAGAAAGGAAAATTCTAGCAAAAGACACTGGCGTGCGGAACCGAACTTGCGACCTCTGAAACGTGAGTGCACGTGTGCTCAGATTTGGGTGCACAATAAAGAACCCCAGGTGGTCGAAATTTCCGGAGCCCTCCGCTACGGCATCTCTCATAACCATAGCGTGGTTTTAGACGTTAAACCCAAAACTCAATCAATCCAATCAATCTGAAACGTGAGTGCGAGTCGTCAACTACTGATCCAAAGAGCAGCATGTCCCTGAACATTCAAACGGAAAGCTATTTATACCTATCACTTTGCGCTGGTGATGGCACATCGTGGGAAGGGTGGATGATGACAAATGTGTTTTCAGCATTACGACGCGGTGGCGTGTGCTCTCATTTAACACGCATACTTTGCCTCATGAAGAGGAATGGGTGGACGTAAAGCCCCTGGACGCTTCCTCGTGCACCCTTGCCTCGCAATGAGGAATATCGTAAGTCTTTGCGGGCCTTTGGCTTTTACAGGAACAATTCTGTTGTAGTCACCGGGCGCACAAATGTCACTGAAATTGTTGCACAGTCTCTGTTTGCGAACAAAAGCGCGTTTATGAGGCACATCATTGTAACGACTCGCTGGTCGTGCTTATGCTGCCCCTAGTTCCAGTAAAAGTGCGTTGACTCGAGGTCAGTCATGAGACACGACGATGCGAAAAAAAAACATCTGTGGTCCTCGGGTACCTTCAGAATTCACTGAGAGCATGACTAGGGAGGTATGGGGCAAAAGCCGCCGAAGCAGCTGCACCTTGCAATGACGTGGTAATAAAGTCTGAAACGCAGTTTAAAAATCACGGGATACAAAACTCACTACTTGGTAAAACTGGATTTGGCACCCTTTTACTATGTGCCTCAGAGATGGTGGTAAAACAAGGTCATGTATCATCTTTTACTCCAACGGGAGGTAGTAGCTTCAAACGCGAGAGAGTTTTCATAGGTCATGAGCCGCAAAAACCGCGAAATCGGATAGTTTTGGCTAACAGTGTATGTTTTATTCGCCTTTAGAGCGAGGAATATTACGCCCCTTTACAGGCAGTCACAATACCCATAGCCCTACTCTTTTTGCCTCATGTGCTGGCACTCGTTGGTCTTCACATGATCCCTGCGCCGAAAAACGCCACATATTATCATCAATTTAAATGTGAAGCATTTTTGGTGAAATTCGGCGACTTTGATAGTATCTATCTATCTATCTATTTATCTATCTATCTATCTAGCAGCCTACGACTTTTGGCTCTCCTGGCCGTTTCGGTGATGGTATTATTACCAAACTTGGCATGGCATAACATGACTGCATGTAGAACACATTTGACTAGTCGTAACATGAAATCATCACATGGATTTCATGAATGTCACGATTTAGAGTTCATGGTCCTGAAGCTCTTGCCGTGGTTTTGATCACATGGCATGTTGCAAAACTCGTATGGTATGACATCATTGCATGGCAAACACAAGCGACAAAACCCAAAATCAAATTCATGACATGCGTGTCATGTAAGAACATGACTACATGCCACGCTCATGAGGCACTGGCGGCTGTTTCGCTAGCTTCACCTATACCACATTTGGTATTACGAGACGTGAATGGATTACGAAGGTATGATACTGGTGCAAACATGATAAACATGAGATGCGTGTTATGTGAGAACATGACTGCATGCCACAGTTAGGGCGCCAATGCATTTCGACGTGACGCGGTGCGCATGCTCGCCGGCGTTCATTTCGTCGCGTCACGCCGAAGTTGCCACGCCAGGCCCCGCCCTGCCTTATTCTCGCAGGCGCACGCCACGCTATGTTGCTTTGACACATGCGCGTTTCAGCGCGTCCAACGTCCCTCTGTCACTATAAGAGGGAGACGTAGTGTTGTCTGCGTAACATATCGGCGCGATATGCAGCATGTCGCATTTCGTGCCGGTTGCAGTTAGGCCTCGCCGACAGATGCTGGTCGTGCCAGTCGCGCCTGGCGTCAGACTATAGTTTGCTCACGTTTTGCTAACGTATAGTGTCGCTGTTCCTAGCGTGTGCATGCGCCAACGCTACGTTGGAGTATATTGGGCTCTTCATGATGCGCTCGCGGCCGTTTCGCTAGCTCCACGTATACCAAATTCGGTGTTACGTGACGACAATGGATAGTGAAAGTATATATTTGGTGCAAACATGATAATCGTGCACGCGTAGCACGCAAGAACAAGACAACCTACCGCATTCATAGCGTGCTCGCGGTCGTTTCGTTAGCTTCACATATGCTAAATTTGGTGTCACGTGATGTGAATAGATGACGAAGGTAAACGACACATCCAAACATGATAATCATGACACAGAAGTCATGTACGGCATTATTCAGCTCCACCTCGTAACGTTGTCCTGTTCTTAAAGTGACATATCGACCTTTCTCACTCGTGCTTCGAATATCATCGATACCCACTGTACGTGGGATCTGCCAATTTTTTCTCATTTCCATTGTAACCATACGGATACCGCTTGCATGTACGTGGCACAATTTGTGATCTTCGGGAACAATGCCCACAAAACCAAATCTATTCGATGAAACAAAGAATCACAGCATATCCACGGAGTGAGTATAGATGAGGGGGTCAAATCATCCGTTCTTTCGTCCATCTGTCTGGCCAACTGTCTCTCTGTCTGTCTTTTCTTTTATTCGTCCATCTGTCTGTCTGTCAGTCTGTCTATGTGTCTGTCTTTCTATGAGTTTTTCTCTCCACTTATCCTTCCACGCATTCATCCACGCGTTCTTCGGAGTGTCCATCCGTCAGTCTGTTTTTGCGTGTCTGACGACGCACTTGTGCCGCCGAGGCCAATTCATCCATGCCTGACAAACGAGGCGATGAGCATCCGCCGCCGCGGTGCTCCGCGCCTGCCACTCTGCTTCGTCCATGCGCCACCTACAATTCACCACGTACGGCGACGTTCTAGGTGACTCGGAGAGGCACTTTTTTCTAGTGCACCCAGGCACAAACTGCGCAGCAGCCAATTTGAGAGTAGCGTACAGCACCACATTGAACATTCTCACTCAGCAGCAGTTTGTATGTACCTCTATGAGACAGCGTCATCTATTATTTTCCCCGAAAACGAACACTGGCGTCACTGCCCTCACGGTGATGTGACGTCTCGGCAAGGACTCGCCCGCACCGCCGCTGCGTGTCTCTTTTTCCTGAGCCCGCCGTGTACCAACTATTTATCAAAACGTTGGCGATTATTTCTTCATTTCTTGACGCAAATCTATCAACGTATGAGATTTAAGGCTTCCTAACTAGTTACACTTGTCGACTCTGTAGCATTTTTTTATAATTAAGATCTTCAGATAAGCACACTCGCACCCGAACGGAAGATGTATTGCGAAAATGGTGTTGCAGGGCAACAAGAAAGTCATTTTTATTGCGTACAACTAGAACTGAGTGCTAAGAAAATATGCTAAGTGGTACTAACGTGACTCTAACTAGGCATGGACTCCAGGTTCAGAACATATAAAAGTGCGCTGAAGTATCACAACCGAAATTATGCGTTCCCGACTTACTAAATACGTTGCACTTTGTCGCGCAAGCTACGCTTGCATTTACTGAAATTGCAAATTGTTTAACGGAATTGCCCTTTTTCAATCAGGAGAACTTAAACAAATCTGTCACAAGCACTCACCTAACGTCTTTGGATAGTTAACAAAATACCCCGCGGTGGTAGTCTAGTGACTAAGGCTGCTGACCCACACGTAACAGGACTGAATCGCGGCTGCGGCAGCTGCATTTCTGATGTAGGCGGAAATGTTATAGGCCCATGCGCTCAGATTTTTGTGCACGTTAAAAACTCAAGGTGGTCAAAATTTGTGGAGCCCTGCACTACGGTGTCTATTGTGTTTTTTTTCTTGGAATATAGGAACATGTTTCTTGTTAACAGTCACCAGGCAATACGTATTCATAAACCCTGATTTGCATAAAATGATGGGGTGATCTACCGGCGCGTCACAAACGATAATTTTCATTTCGCGGGGCAGCAATGCACAACAACGTTTTGAAAACAAACACTGGCAAGACGCGAAGGACTGCTTCGATCGCGCACTCTGCGACACGCCGCAATTAATAATTAAACAATGTTCACTTTGATCAGTCGACGACTGGTTTCGCACGTCATGCCCACGTAATGAGTGGGTACGTTAGTTCCTACGATACAAGTAACGCCAGACGCGGGGAACCCCTCACGTTTCCTTAAGGATTTACTCATGAACAACTCAACCTACTAATATAAATAAGGTGACTTGCGTCTCAAAATTGCATGTTTACGCGCCAATGAGTGTGTTGTATACTCAAGCTTTAGCGCACACACAATAAGACGAAGACGAAATGAACACAGTGACTAGGCGGTTACGGGAAGACGATGGTGGCTCTGTTCCTTTCGTCTGTGTCCTCGTGTGTCCGCGCTAAAGCTTCTGTACGCAGCAAAACCAACTAGCTCGTCTCTCCGTAATACTGCAATGTTTTGAATTCAAGAAGAAGCGTGTTCTTGCTCTTCAAACCCTTCAGAATACGGCTGCCGTGGGCAGGAATTAATTTCATCATGAAACACATCACAGAGTTTGGCAGCGTGACAGAGACGTTTTTACCTCTTTCACATTGCCTACGACTAAGTGCGCGACCATGCAGAAGCGAAAGTAAAGTTCTTATTGGTTTACTAGGAACATTACCGCTTCTCTTTTCGTAACAATCATCTGCAGCTTGAAACAAACACAAAGCGAATGCAAACAGCGGTGCAGTGCACAAAGTGAGTGACTCATTAGGGAGTTTTAGAATAGCGCACCGCGAGACCTTGTGGTGCCGTCGCTGCTACTGCGCATGCGTCATAACGCGAGTTGGTGTTCGCGTTCGTCGACCGCACACAGAAAATCCGAAATCGCGTGCGGTGATGGCGGCGCGCATGGGGCCCAAAAACGCTGGTTTCGAGGCTACGGTGTCGCTGCGATCGTGCGTTGCGGTTCCCAGCAGGGCAAACGCTTGTCTACAACTCGTATGGACCCGCTTCGCCCGCAACGCCCGCAGCGCTTGCAAACAGTATTCTAAAACTCGCTATTATGTAGGCACGCCGCGGCGAGCATCGAAGAGTCCGTTCCGTAAACTCAGCCAAGCCTCCCGTCAGGTGGTGTCAGCCTTGTTCGGGAGATGCTGCCTTCCTTTTTTCTCGTCACTTCTTCTCTCGGTTGCTCCTAACGCAGGACAATGTTAAACCAGAGTATTTCAACACTTTTTCTGGTCATGAACCTCCCGTGTCACTCAATAGAAGTGCTTCATATACCATTCAAACTTTCGCACCACGGCGCGTCCGTAGATAGTAGAAATACGAGGGATCCGGCTTGACCGGCTGCTCTGCCGGTGGCCGTTGGCACGGACTGGTGGCATGGAGTGGTGGTGGTCGTAGGGATCGCCACTCTTTTTTGCTTCCTGGCTTTGCATCATGTTCACAGCGATGCCCAACACCTTCTGCGTGTCAGGCTGTCAATCTGGATACAAGGGCACCATCGAAAATGTTTGTTTTGTTTACCAGCCAACGCAGAGCAACGCGACGGAGGAAACGTGTGATCCCGCGACTGAACTGTCTGATTTTAGTTCTACTCTTAGAACTTTCACTTGTGTGAAAAATATCTTGACAACAGCGACACAGTACGTGCGAACACCGTCATGTCGACATCGACGCAGTGAACGGAGACATCATTTCGCTGCCCCGAGGATGACCGAAACTGGTGGCAGACCCCGTACTTATTTTTTTTTAGAGGTTTGCCTTCTTACCTCTCCAAACCTAAATAGCGATCGCGTGAAGCGAAGGGCCCACCTGTAAAAAGGCCGCAAGAGCTTTCTCGAGGTTGTGATGCGACAGCCTTAAATGCAGACGTCTGCAGTGCAGCCAACGAGGAAATCCATGTTAAGCCTGATGTTAAGTCCAACACCACAGACAAAATAGCCTGTTCCAGTGTTTTTATGATCATTGTTGAGAACATCCTGCACGAAAAACACTCTTCTTCGGCCAGTACTGGCTGTGAAACACATTTTGTAAGTTTTACGGCAGAAGTTGTGCACTGTTTTTTTTTTATTCAGTGCCGTCTGCACTTTTTACGCGTGAGAAAAACAAACTGTTTCCAGCTGGCGGACGTTACTTATTCCACCCAGGCAAAGGAGGTTGGCATCCAGGGGCATGAATTTTTTTAGTGGTTTTTGCTGTGTCGCTCACATCTTCCAAGTTTCATCCCCAGTTTAGTGACAGCAGATTTGAATAAACTATGTGTGCCTGTGCTCAAGAGAGCTTAGAATTCTTGACGAGTGCCAGCAGTTTCAGCAAAAATAATTAAACACGTCGACATATGTCTTCTTACATTTGCTTGAAAAGCGTAGCGTAGTTGCCAAATTCAAAATGTTACCACCTGCTCTTACTAATGGCACATAGTGCATATATCTAGCAGCTCACAACAGGACGAGGAGTAGGAATAAATTTTATAATAGGAAACCAGCAACAGTGTTATTTCATTTTTTTATTTTTCAGAAATAAAGACGCCAATTTTGACATCACAAAAAGAAAACAACACAACTTGAGCATTCCTGTTTGTCTTGTGGTGTCTCATTTTGAGCTTTTAATTTTTCAGCTATGTTTCATTGAGGATATCCCTCCTCCCTTAAAAGGCACTTCAAGACTAATAATGCCATGTCACCCAACTATACAGATTTGTTGATTGACACGCGAACTTCTATTGGCTGCTTTGTGATGTGCTCATAAATGAAGTGACAATTATTTCGAAAATAAACATTACGTGCCGCCAGCACACAGCTGTTCCACTATTTCTTGCGCAAAGCATGATACCGTTTCACTTATACAGAACCAGTCAGTGTTCGGTTTAGGTCCGAAAGTGACTATGCGGCAACCAAGAAACTGAGGAGCACTGCGAAAGCACATAACTTTACAGACAGTCTCAGTTAATAGATTGCCAGCAATCACGGACTTCGGCAGTTTTACGACATGCGTCGTGTACCACCTTGACAATACTAATAGCTGCTATGATTTGTAAGCGAGAACACCAAGAACGAGAATATCTGAAGAAGCCTGCTTGATGGAAAAGCTTCAACGAACGTGCCACAGCCCTGCTAAGTATGGCCGATCAATGCCCTTCAGCTTACAGTGGCGCCTCTGGTGGCCACTTCTGTTCCTATATGAAACTTTCGCGGAAGTTTCATGACTAGAAAAAGGTATTTAAGGACTACGGTTAGGTTAAAAGGAGTTTCGCCCCTAAAAAAAGCCACCCACATCTCCCACGGGGAGAACTCGAGTACATGCGTCGAAAAGTGGTAGGGGTATCTCATAAATGTTGCGTAATTGTGTATGGTTTGAGAATGCCTACTTGTTATTTTGTCTTTACCAATCCTATTTATTGAATCAAGGAAAAACGGTCCATTTAATGAGTGGTGGGACGCTGATGTGCGATGCAGTGTCTACATATACGTTGTGGCCAGTGAACAGTTGTGCAGTCGCTTTTCAGTGGCATGTTCTCACTCCATCATCCTTGAGAGGATAGAGAAGGGAAGCAAGCAGTTCGCACGAGACGCACGCATGAGCACGATAGGCTAGGCGCGAGCATGCGCAGGGGAAGGGGAACGGCGGCCACCGGATGGCCAATGCCTCCGGCAAGGACGCAACATGGCCTCGCAGTCTCCACTTGCAGTGCACAAAGGTTCCTGAGCAGTACATGTATTGGATAACTCTGCTATTAGAAAACAAGGACATAACTGTTTTGTTGGATTTATTGATGTTATGCGGAGATGTAGAAGAGAACCCCGGTCCTCCAAAAAAAGGTGCCCCTTCCGCTAATGAACCATGTGATATAGCCGCAATTCTTAATGAACTCAAAAACGGCCAGTCAACACTGTTAAGCGAAATGAGATTTATGAAAGCCAAACTCGACGAAACCGATACCATGTTCGCGGACATTACGGTACGTCTAACTAAAATCGAGGGAGACTGCGCGTCCCTTGTGAGCATTAAAACCCAGGTAGAGGAAATTTAGCATCTAGCCGAGATGAACGCAAAACAAATTTCTCATTTGTCGTCCCGTCTCGACGATTCCGAAGACAGGGCTCGTCGCCAAAACCTGCTGTTTTTCGGGCTAGTCGACCGTGCAGGCGAAACGTGGGCGCAGTCTGAAGAAAGGTGTTATTAGTCACTGTTCAGCCGTACTAAAGATAAACATCCAACCACGGGACATCGAGCGTGCGCACAGGCTGGGCACATTTCACCCGGCCAGAAAAAGGCCGATAATTGTGAAATTCGCCTATTTCAAGGATAAGGATAAGGTTCTTAGTGCCAGCTGAAAATTTAAGGAGTCGGATGTTGCTATCTCTGAAGATTTTTCGCCTAATACACGCGTGGCCCGCAAGAAGTTGGTTGAATTTGGCAAAGCACAAGGGACCTCCTACAAGCTACGACATGATAAACTAAAGATAGGTGACGTCACTTACTTCTATGACCACAGTAGCGAAAAGGTTGTGCAGCGCGATGCGTAGCGGTTAGCAAACACAACTCCAAGTTCCAATAACAGTAGCATATCATTCATTTTTACTAACATCCGTAGCCTGATTCCCAAAAGGGACCAACTAAGCAACGTCGTTACCTCAACCGACTCCAATTTTGTAATTCTTACGGAAACATGGCTAAACCCCTCTATAAGTAATGCAGACGTACAGCTCTATTTCCCAGATTTCGACGTCTTCCGATGTGATCGGGTAAACAGGCGAGGCGGTGGTGTCCTGTTGGGTGCCCATTGTACTTTGCAGTGCTGTCGTGTTGTTATTAGTTCCCCACTCTAAATACTGTTTATTCGATGCACAGCTGCGTATCCTCCTGTCATAATTGGCGTATGCTATCGCTCCCCAGATGCCGACGCCTCCTTCGTACCCAATTTCTACGACGCGTTGCAGTTGGTCTCAACCCTACACCCCAACACGCGTATTGCAATTTTTGGTGATTTTAACCTTCCGGATATTGACTGGTGCAACCCCGCTATCACGCCGGCGCACAAAAGCATTGAAAGCGATTTCATAAACACGTGTCTTTCGTTCGGGCTTTCGCAGTTGGTCACATCACCCACAAGAACTACAAACCACTCGAACAATCTACTTGACCTGGTTCTTGCTTCTCACCCCGATAGTTTCTCCCCACTCACCTATCTGGATGGTATCAGTGACCATGCTATCATTCATGGTACGTTTCATTGCCTACACAAAGGCCCACCGGAATTATCGAAAACAATAACACTTTACGATAAAGGTAAATATCTCGATATGAACGCTGAACTGAGCCCGTTTTGCAATTCGTTCTTGTTGGATTTCGAAACTCGCTCGGTTGAAACAAATTGGTCAATCTTTAAGTATGAAACGCAACGTTTGATTGCAAAATACATACCTACAAAAACGATAACAGAGCGGATTGCATCCCCATGGTTCAGCGTTACTTTAAAACGTCTCAAAAGAAAAAGAAATAGGCAATTTAGAGCGGCAAAAACATCCACCGACCCACGCACATGGGATAAATATTGAGCAACATCGAAAAAGTTCGATTCACTCCTGTCTAAATCCAAACACACCTTCTTCTCGTCGACACTGCCAGCTCTGATTCGCACTAACCCTGAGCAGTTCTGGAGGACCATTAACCCCAAACACGTAAACCCTACAGTTTCCTTGCTAGACTCCTCAGGAACTGCTATTTCTGACTGCAAGGTTGCCGAGTCCCTTCTCCACATTCTGCTCAGTATTCACCCGCGATCCAGACTACGGCCCTGTGTCCCTTTCTACTAAATTGCACTCCATCATGCCCAGCATTACATTCCAACCACACGGCATGTCAAACGTCATTGACTCCCTGAAGCTATCTTCGGCCTCAGGCGTTGACGGCATAAATGCAAAAATTCTTAAAAACACCAAACACCTCTCTAGCATCATTCTTAGCCATATCTTCCAGCAGTCTCTCTCAACAGGTTCTGTTCCCCAAGATTGGAAAACAGGAAAAGTGGTACCTGTCCCCAAGAAAGCCTCAGATAACGCGTTTCGTCCAATCTCTCTTACATGTGTTTGCTCTAAAATAATGGAACATATCATTTACACACACATAGCTAGCTTTCTGAAATCCGCAAAGTTCTTTCATCCCAATCAACATGGCTTCCAAAAAGGTCTCTCCTGCGACACTCAATTGGCACTCTTCCTAAGTGACATTAATTCTAAATTAGACATTAACGTCCCCGTCGATGCTATTTTCATAGATTTCGAGAAGACCTTCGACAAAGTTCCCCACAAGCGTTTGCTATCTAAACTTTCACATTTAAACCTTGACGAACATGTATTTGCATGGCTTTCAAACTTTTTAACTAACCGACAGCAGTTTGTCTACGCTAACAACAGTTCTTCATCCTTATCTCCTGTCCTATCAGGTGTTCCTCAAGGGAAGGTCCTCGGGCCCTTACTTTTTCTCATATACATCTACGACCTACCAGACAATATTTCTTCAAGCATTCGGTTGTTCGTGGACGACTGCGTCATTTATCGCCCCATTATCGATCCCAGTGATAACGTAGCACTCCAGCAAAACCTAAGGAAGATAGACGAATGGTGCAACAAATGGCTCATGGTGCTAAACGTTCACAAAACATCCATCATGTCATTCCACAGGCGTCACTCCTATTCCACGTACAAATATTTAAGTGGCTCCGCTATATTTCCTGTCTCGTCCACTAAATATCTAGGTCTTCTTATTTCTCATGACCTTACATGGTCATCCCACATAAATCGCATTACCAGTGACGCGAATCGCGCGCTGGGCTTCCTCCGACGTAACATTAACCTGGCTCCGTCCACAGTTAAATTACTGGCCTACGAAACGCTTGTTCGCCCAAAGCTGGAATTCGCGTGTGCAGTCTGGGACTTACCACAAGCTAACACAAGTACCATCCTTGAATCCGTTCAGAACCATGCGGCCAGATTCATCTTTTCCGATTATTCATACCACACAAGCGTAACACTTCTTAAACGTAAAGCTAAATTGCCAAGTCTCAAAACACGACGTACAGTATAACGATTTTGCCTCTTCCACAAATTCTACAACTCGTTATCATGCGAAAGCCTCCACATAAAAACTGCTCACCACCCATCGAATCGCCTTAACCACTCAAAAGCAGTATACCCACCTCATGCACGCACGACCGCCTATCTAAATTCATTTCCTGTTCTGACAGCCATCGAATGGAACAGCCTTCCTGAAAGTGTCGTCACCGAAACAAACCCGACTCAGTTCAAAGCTGCCATTGAAAAACTTCTGTACTGTATATTTTTGTGTCATGTATGCAATTCCCCTTAGTGGTGTTATCTGCTTCGCTGGTTGGCATTGTATGCTTTTTATGCTTCGTTCGTATGCTTCGTTGGTTGGCATTGCATGCTTTTTATTAACAGAGCGTGCTTGATACCCTTTCGTGATACGCTCGTGCAGTTTTTGTTTTCTTTGTTTTCTTTTTTTGTGTTTCTTGATCAGTTGTGTAATTTTCGTGCTTCAACACCCCTCATGTAAAACCCCGCTCATTGGGGTCTTTGAGGTACCTGTAAATAAATAAATAAACAAATAAACTAACAACGGCTCTTAGTTCGCGGTCGTGGTGTGTTCTACCTGTTGTTTTATGGGTGAAGCTTCTCTTAGTCTAAGCGTGTCATGCGTCACTTGTAACTGGGAGAAGAAAGGATCAGAAAAAAAGAAGACAGTATCTTCCGAACAGTATAATAGATGGCACTGTCTCATAGAAGTAAATACAAACTGCAGTTGATTGAGGATAATCTAGATGGCGCTCTACCACTGCTCTCCTATTGGCTGCTACGCGGGCTGTGCCTGGGTACGCGGAGACCGAATGCCTCTCTCGGTCTCCTGCATTGTCGCCGTATGCGGCGGATCGTTGGTGAGGCATTAGCGAAGCAGAGCAGCGGGCACGTCGAAGACGCTTGTGGTCGGCTTTTTTTGCTCTCGTGTCGTCGGTGTTGCCGCGCACCGTCTGCATTCTCGAACGCGGTCGGGCGCATGAACACATGTACGGACAGACGGGCACACAAAGAAATGCTTCGCGCCACTCATCATCATTTACCCCGTGGATAATGCTGTAATTTTTTCGTATGTTTTTCTTCGTGCTCAACAAGCAAATACAACTGTCAACTATGCACCACCACCCAGCCCTTTTTCAGACCCTTTCAAGTGTGACGTTTTCCTATACTAGTGTTTTTTACTTAAAAGCGACGAGAACACACATGGCCAATATGAACGCGCGAGCGTTAGCAAATACCCGTCATTGGTAGCGCCGACCTGACGAATGAAAAAAGTGTCAGGGTCCCAGATGGAATGAAACCCAAACCTTAAAAAACTAAGCCTTCATTTCGTTTGCATTCGGGCTCCCGCCATCCTTGTGTCGTACCTGCTCCAGCCCTGACGAAGCTTTGTTGGTGCATCGTCCCTTACAGTAGCTCCATGCTTGCAATACTACGTTCATGGTAAAGATGCTTGATTCATGCCAGCCTCTACAAGTGTGTGCGCATACAGGGACCCATCTCCCAGAAACAGGCAGTGCACAAAAGAACTCCGAAGCGACACAACAGCGCATGCGTGCACGACCTGGCTTGGGCATGTCACGCGCATGTAACCTTCCATGCGCATTACGTGTTCAGGCGTCTGCGTCATGTGATCCACCGGCTCCGAATCTATCTCATACAGAAGACAGCAGGGAAAGAATTGGGCTTGCGAAGTGTTCACGGGCCAAGTCAAAGAGGCTGCAAGCTCACTTGCTGCCATTATGTTTTCGTGGGTCATAATCTACCAATTTAAAATACCTTGCTGTCGAAAGCTCTTTAATGGGCGCACAAAATTATAAGTGTCTAGGTAAAGTTTTTTTATTTTAACTTGTGAGGCGATCTTTTATAGGTAACTTACGAAAAAAACCACCGCGAAAGCACTGCGTTAAAATGGTGATTGGTTACCAAAAGAAGCTGAATCGTGCGGCCCCGGTTTTCAGCAGTGGACTTAAACTGACGTGGAACTGAAGCCTTTCGCAATTATTGGTTACATGTTCGTGGTTTTTAAGAAGGTTAAACATACGCTTTTCTTCTATTAGTGTTTTTTTGCTAACAGTACCTTGGAAGATAAACTCTTCAGCTGCTGGTCTTCCTTGACATTACCAATTTGTCATGAGCCCACTTTAAATGCGAAACATTTTAACCAAACTTCTTTGACTTTGGCGTATCTATCTATCTATCTATCTATCTATCTATCTATCTATCTATCTGTCTATCTATCTATCTATCTATCGTGACGCCTACGTAAGGGTGCTCTCATGTCCACCCCCTCAATTTGTCGTGCACCAGAATTAATATGGAAGGGTAAGATCGTTTCAGAAATATGACGCGCTGGTCAAGAGATGATTAAAGTCACAATCCCGTCACGTGTGTCATCAAACACTTCCTGCCAGACATTGGCACATACCCAAGTGTGGTTATGGGCCGTCTGTGCACGGGTATGTGCCACAGTGGATTTACAGACACTTAGTATCCAGGAACGATGAAAACACGCATGGGCAATTTCAACGCAGGAGCTTTAAGAAATACTCGGAATAGGTAGCATCGACTCGACAAATGAAAAGAGTAAATGGTCCCAGCTGAAATGAAACCCAAGCATTCTGCGTGGAAATGAAGCATTTTTCCACACAGCTACGCCAGGTCTTTTAACTACTTTTCAAATAGACGCTAATCTTCGTAAAACGTCAATAGTGGTTGCGGAACTGCCTACCCAATTTTATAAACATTACATATGTACTCCTCTGATACAGCCGTCACGTCGGGTTGACGTCAATTGTGGTTAGTTGCCATGCGCTAAAGTTAACTTATGTATCAGTGTCCAGGGGCATCCTCACGAGCATCACCTCTTCATACCAGCTTCTGGTGTTGCTAGTACGCATGTTCCATTTGGCATCGTTGCGTAAGTCCAAACAAATCGTTATGTAAACATCTGCAACCCTTCAACATATATCGTTGCGTGCAACATTTGTACTAATATTCAGTGTCATTTCATGACTTGTCGCTCACTAAAAAGTTTGCAACACGGTCACCTTCGCTCCGCATGCTTCGCGTAACATCGACTTCAAGGTACGTGGGATCTGCCTAGTTTTTCACTTCACCGTTTCGGCAAAACTGGAACCTCTTTGTTTTGAACTGAGTATGTGCGCCAATGTCACAGTTTTAATAGTAACTTTTCTTTCTTGGTGACTTTCAGACGACCTTCTATTCTGCATTACTCGAACACCCACTATGCTGTTTTATCAAGCTGCTTTTTGTTTTTTCATTACAGTACAATTCACCTGAAGAAGAAGGAGCAAAGTCACCAGTAGGTGTACTTTTCGTCCGCAACATGTACAGGTAACAGATATCTTTCTCGGTTTTCGACTCATGCTCGTGTCACATTCGATTTTCTCCTGCTCATCAGGGAGTGGTACTTGAGGTGTGGTACTCTAGAGCAGAGACATTAGCCTAAAGCAGCAGAACAAAACTTTGGTGCCATAACTCTAAGCGGTGCCATGCACGACTTGATGTCACCCACTTGGGGGGCCATAAGCCGTTTTATTCACGTTTGCCAAGCTGCGCACCCTTCTTTTTGTTTTCCTTGGTATTGTTCTTTTTTCATGTACAGATATTTTTGGATCTTCAGTTTTATGCAACGTAACGATATTTCTTTAGTGAAGGGCAATACCACGCGTTTTTTAAACAGCAGAGCATTTCTTGGTCAAGCTTTTGTAACCGGGGCTTTAGGAGCTTCGTGCTTAAGAACCATAAGAAAGAACACATGGGAAGCATCAAAGTCCTTACGGGATAATGGTCCCATTGTACGCTTGGGCTTTGGTCATGTATTTAGAGATCAAGTCCGGTACAGCTGGAACGATAACCCTAATACCCTCGTTAGGATTCAATCTCGTCCACCAAAAGCCCCTTCTAAAGTTACCACTAATGCCCCTTGATACCGCTGGAATGATCCCAACGAACACCTGCGCAATTTACATGTTAACACCAGAAGCCTTGTCCATAAGCTTCCAAAATTTTATTGGCTTATCATGGCCAATTTACCGCACATAGCTTGTGTAAAAGAAACTTGGTTGAATGAACATATTTATGATTGCGAAATAACACCATCAGGTTTTACGATCATCAGAACTGGCAGAAAAATGGCGGAGGAGGGAATGTTACTCTAATTCTGCGGTTAACTTATATTTTCAGTTATCCTCCGATCACCTGATACAGAATTTGTCTGGGGCAAGACCTTTCTGGAGGTTTTTCATTGTCTTTGGCGTCGCTTACTGCTCACCGTTATTGAACAATAATCAGCTGCTCACTTTGACAACCTTCATGCACAAGCGCTTCTTATATGCTTCGAACTTGATATGCCTGGGTGCTTTAACACTCCTGGTGTTTTATGGCCATCTCTTTTGCTCACAGGCTAAGACGCGAAAGTCAGCAAAGTTTTGTTATATATTTCGCTTTATTTAAACCAAAACAGGTCATTCAAGCTAACACGCAAAGATATGCACTTTTAGACTTAGTTATTGTTAATCCTTTCTCCTTTTACACTAGTTATGATTGCGAAGTTTCTGATGGCCTCCCAGACCACAATGCCGTTTTAGTATTTATTTCGGTTCCAGTGCATAGCAATCATTTTATCTATTCCACAATCCCTGACTTTTCGCGAGCATACGATGCATCTGTTCTTGATCTTTTATCCGGTTTATGGGATGATTTGAAACGCCTCAACGAATCTGACTATGTAGATCCCCTGGTGACGTTATTTGAAAAGATTGTGGCAACTTCTGTTGAGCGTTCCGTGGCGATAAAGATACAAATAAAGAAAGCCAGCTTCCCTGGATATCGCCAGACATACTTCAGCTGTCCCGTCATGCTGCTTGACTGAGTCATCTAAAAAGAAGCAGCGATTCTCTCGAAACATAAGAATTAGGCCTTGCCCAAGAATAATTTCGATCTAAATTAGCTCTCCTAAAGGCAGTTATTTCAAAGTTACGTTGAAATAATAATTAAAAAGCAACCCAAAAAAATTATGGGCTTCTCTTTTACCCACCTCAGCGGCCACAAATATATTTGTTGTAAGTAATGTCTTCAGTAGTGAAGCTTTGACTATTTAGAACGCGTTCAATGAATACTTTCAGGTGGTATTCACAACTTTCAACTTGAATATCTCTGATAACTCAGTTAGCAATATTTCTGTTTCCCTCGACGTTATTTGAACTTAATTTAAAATTTAGGAAATGAGAAATCTTCTTTGTCTTGATGGCAATCCTAATATATTTTTACATATTATGAGTGTGCTAGTCGCTATTTGACCGTACTTCTTCAGAAGTCCCTATGCACCTCAACTGTTCCTTCATCTTGAAAATTAGCCAAAGTTTTTCATATTCATAAATGTGGCAGCAAGCAGTTGCCATTGAAATATCGCCCTACTTCATCATTGTCTCACTCATCTAAACTTTCAGAACAAATAATATTTAGGCACATTAAGGAGTGTTTTGAAAATAATAGCATCTTTAGTGATGCTCAGCACGGCTTTCATCAAGGATATAGCACAATAGTTCAACTTGTAGAATTTTCGCACGACATTTCGCACGCTCTCGACTCCGGTTACCTGATCGATGCAGTTTTTGTCGACTTTCAAAGGCATTTCACACTGACACGCATTTTAAACTTCTGCATAAACTTCATGCTGTTCTCAACAATTACTCATTGGTTAACCGGATCGCTCATTTTTAAACAACCGTTCCCAGTATATTTCTTTCAGTCTCCAAAATCCGTCTATACTGAATGTGACATCAGGTGTCCCCAGGGCTCAGTCCTGGGACCACATTTGTTCTCGCTATACATAAACGATTTGCCTAATTATGTGTCTGCCAAAATTTGCCTCGATGCTGATGAATGTGTACTGTATAGTGTTACTATCACAAATAATTAAACTTTTTGATGATTCTTCTGCACAATTTTTTATATGGTGCCACACAAGGCCAATGAACATAACTTTTCTCAAAATAGTCACACTTTATTTCTGCAAACGCATCTCTGTTGCTCTGTACAATTACTCTTTTATTGGCTCCTGTCTGAAACGTGTCTCCGACTATAACTACCTAGGCCTCATCTTCACAGCCAACATGTCTTGGTCTAAACATATCGAATATCCCTGCAATAAAGCTTCAAAGAAGCTCGGCTACCTAACCCGCACGGTAAAATATGCTCCACACGAAACAAAATCACTCACATATAAAGCACTCATCCTTCTTATCCTTGATTATGCTTGTTCTTTATGGGACCCTCAGAAAGTATCCAGCATCAACGCGCTAAAATTGGTTTAAAAAAGCCATTCGTTTCATTTTCCGACGTAAAGACTGGAACTTCTCACTTTCCTCTCATGTTGCTACGTTATGTTTACAAGCTCTGTCTGAGCGACGTGATCTCAAAAGCCTAAAGTTAGTACAAATTCTTTTCAATACCTTACGCTACACATTAACTGATATCTGTCTCTCGATAAGCTGAAACACACGAGAAATAGCCACCGACTTATTATGACACCACTCCATTCATGTACTAACCTATTTTTTCGGTGTCTTTCCGCCCACAATAGAAAAATGAGATAGTTTAGCTGGGTCAGCCAAATTATTGCCTTTATATGAATTTTTCAACAAATGCATTGAGTCGCGCTTTGTTTATGAAGATAGTTATTGTTCTTAGTGTTTTTTTTTATTCCAGTGTAGCACTGCCTTGCTATTTGTGTTCTAATGTTGTAAAACCCCGTCCTGCGATAACCAAATAGGGCTGCAGTATGTGAAGACAAAAAAATAAATCATAAGGTGGGGGTGGGGGTTCACTTGACTATTACATAAACGCACCTATAATATAGTATATTGGGCAATACGTTCGTCTGAAAAGACTAAAATTGTGTATTGAAAAGGCATTTTTTATCTTTTACCTCTTACTTCTCTTTATCTTAAGTCATCAATAATTATTGTAAAAAACAATTTGACAACGCAAGCGGGATATCAGGATAATAATAACCGAAGTGTTACAATTAACACTCTTCAAAATATTATATAGGTTTTTAAGTCCCAAACCACAATATGATTATGCGACGCCGCGTTGGAGGGCTTCGACGCAGTGGACGCCCATTGCAGTGTATGCGAGCTTTCATCAGTTCGCCTGCATTGAAATATGACCACCGCCTGCTTCGAGTCAGCAGCTGAGCACTATAAGCACTACCGCATCACGGTGGCCCTACATTTTTCTGTGACCGTACGTGGAGACTGGATGTGTTCTTACCAAGTTGTTTTCCTCAACAGGCATATTACACTTGGCAGTTTATATTCTTAACTGCACCACACATAAGCCATATCGGCGTCTCGACATTTCTAAGCTGTCTGATAAGAATACTCACAGCATGTTCTGGGCGGGCTGCCTGTGCTACAAATAGTTTCAACGCAAAATATAGAATATTTTCATTCATTTGTGCTCCCTACGTATCTTGAAACACTCCGGCTTGTACAGTTGCATACCATTTGTACAGTGGGGGCTTTTCTAACCATAACGACATGCTGATTTAAACTTAGAACTCTTTTGAACTCTGCACGTTGTCTGGTACTTATCCTATCTGAATATTATTTAAGACACAGCGTACCAATTTTTGTGTAAAAATCACTCGCACGGCCCCATTTTGATACTGACGCATTTCGACGTAATCAAACGATGCAGAGCATGTATACCGCTGATAATAGCGAATTGGGTAAAACCATGACAATTTATTTTTCTGCCACGGTGCACCTCATACAGTATCATAAACATGAGCATGAACTTGAGTAATACAAATATTGAATGTCTTACGCTATGATCTATATAAGTGTGAGTAAGAGATCAAGATGACTACAAGTGTATATTTGAAGTGGGTTTTGAAGTTAGGATTAACATACAGAAAAAGTTATTTTGAGGGAGGCCCGTCTGGTCTCGTTGGTAGAGGGTGAAGGTAGAAATTCCGTGGCACTGGGCTGACCAAAGCAAAAATGCACCTCTCTCAAACACACCTGTATGCGCGAGCACACACTCGCCATTCACATAAACGCACACAAAGACACAAACGCAGCGTACGTGCGCACACACATGCACAAACACGCGAACAAACCTACAAACACGCGCAAACTCACGCTACTCCACTCACTCACCCACATGAGCACTCACCAAAACACCCGTTCGCACACTACACCCACATAACTACACACACATCAAACCTTCATCGAGCAATATCAAGGTACCAAAACTGCGAAAGCTAGAAAGACGTCTTACTTCACCGGTTTTTGCATAAATCAGTGTGACAAATTATCCAAGTCAAAACTTTATTGATATACGCCCAAGCACACGTCTTGTAAGCTCAAACTCGGAGTGAATACTGCAGATAATAATGCATTGTAATAAGACATGTCATCAATTATTTTTCTGACAAGACTGATCTCTTACGTTTGCGCAAGCATGTACATGAATTCAGTGAAACATGTGACATGAATGCAAATACACAAGCAAATAACACGCTGAAGAGAGAATTTTACTTACCTGTAGATCAGTTTTGTGAGGCCAGCGTAACCATCGATGCAACTCTCTCAACAATTGAGAGTCCCGATTAAGTGAAAAATCAGCAGGGCAGCGCCTGGTAACTGCCGCGCAGCGCACTAAACGCATCTCCGTTGCGTTACGTTGTGGCTCACTCGCGGCAGATGACGAATTTCTTACGGATGTCTTTGCTTACTGTCTCTTCTGTCGCACACCACTCCCGTACAAAACGCCATTAAACCACACAGGTCTTCACAGCACGTAGTGTAAAACCTGGTTAAATCTATGAAACAAAGAGCAGCACCGAAGCTCAAATTGGACCACCACATCAACCAGGTCGCATTCAAATTTTCATGCTGACATACGCCTCAAGCTGTGCAAACACTTGGAGAGATGACACCATCGCTCCTTCAATGAAGTCGAAGTGGGGCTGCAAAACGCCATGTTGGTGACGCATTGCGAGCTCAACACTTCTATATGCGCTCATACTATCGAGTTGTTGTGGCACGTTCTATTGTGAACTTTGCTACAACTTTTTGCCATGTTGGAGAATTTGCATTGGTTAAGCATATATTGTGCAATCATGTGACGTGACGTTCGCTGTGCTTTACGGCCACTGAACTTTCGCGCGAAAAAAAAGGAAAATCACAGCATTTTCACGAGTTGAATGATGACGAGTGGGGTGAAGGGGATGGACGGACGGGCGGACTGACTCACGAGAGCAAGGGCGGATTGACAAAAGGCAGATGCAAAGACGGATTCACGGAAGTACGCACAGAGGGATGCATGGACGGACGCAGAGAAGCATGGATGGCTGACGGACGCTTCGCCCCACTCATCATCATTCACTCCGTGGATATGATGTGACACCGTTTTTATTGACATGCAATGCAAGGCATCTGGCTACTACGACGACATGACACTCATTGCTCAAGTAGCTTCGCCCCTAAAAAAATTCGGCAGATCCCACGTGCCCTGGGAAGCGACGTTATGCGAAGCATGCGGATGAAGGCTGAGTGTGTCGTTTTTTTTTTGTTGTTGAGCCACACGTCATGTACAAATGTCGCACGGGCAGACAAATGTTGAAGGGTTTCAGATGTTTAAATAATAATAATAGTAATAATAACAATAATATTAATAATAATAGTAATTTTATTATTATTATTATTATTATTATTGTTATTATTATTATTTTATTGGTGCATTTTCTTTATTTAGGAAATCAGTAAATACGGCTAGGTTTGCAGTAAAACTCAACCTCCCACCCTATTTCCATCTATTTCCTAGAGCAGAGCCCTCTCAGCTACGTAGCCGCTGTTGCTACAGAGAGGAGTGGAAGGCTAGTGGCATGGTGTCCGTCTTTTCTTGTCGTGGCTACGGCTGCTTGTTCAGGGATGGAGACCAGTGCCTTCCGATACGTTCAACAACTCGACTTTATGTGCAAGAACTTATGCCGAAATTTGCAAGACTTCGCCATTGGAACCGTCGCATGTTGCCTCGGCAGAGCTGATAGTGCAGAGCACTGTTTGCTGCGAACAGAACGCCCGTGAGGAAACTGGAGCCAGGTTTTAACTCCCTGGTTGCCCCTCCCATTTCTCCCCACGGCCAACCAAAACAATGATACCCGTTTATTGGACAGACTAAACACACTTGTTGCAGTCCTTTCCTCTCGCTCTCTTATTCAAGCACTCGACCATTCGGTCCGAGAGAGAGAGAGACGAAAGGACCGGTCTGCACGCAACGCCCCGCGAACTGTGCGAACGCACACGATGGTGGCGCCGTTCGGTTGCGGGTTTATGCCATTACTGCGAGATGACTACGCTCTTCACGTGACAGCCGTCTCACTGACCCGAATCAAGATGGATGAGTGTCAGTACACCGGATGTTTTCATGTCACACGCCCGCTTCCCGCTGGCAGGCCACCACCTAGCAGGTTCTTAAAAGCGGTAACCAAGAGCGGTTTTCTTACTAGAACGGGCGTCCTTATACCGAGATTATCGTTTCCCGAGAACCCGCTCCTTGGACAGCGCCTCTTTGTGACAAAGAAGACTTACCTTCTTTGCCTGTGGCACCAGACTTTACACTTGTTGAAGCCAAATGGAGGCTTGAGTGGCGGTGCCTGGTAGGCAAAAAGCAACACCGAATGCGTTACGTGAATTGTAGTCGAATACACAACAGAGATCATAGGACATAACATGCACATTGGATAACAAGCAGAGGGCATCTAAACAGTAATCATTCTGATTATACAGTGGTTCGAGAAATCGGAAGCGCGAAAAAATTAAAGTAGAAAAACAGTGGTGTTTTACAAGGGAACTGCCACACGAATTTTTCGCTCAGAAGCACGCTTGTGAATGAGTGCATATAAAAACCCCCAGATGCACATTACACGTTTACAGAAATACGCCGAAGCAACTTCTTCAGTTTGTATTTTATTTTTACGTGAAAATGCAGGGGCAGTGTATGGAACTCGACTGAAACAGATTGTGCTCGTGTCCTATTTTCGTAACTCGTTGAACATCTTGGTCTCCGAAAAAAATGGCAATTCCCACGTACAGTGGTAATCGATGATATGCGAAACACGAATGGGATGGGTTGATATGTCATTTTAAAATCAGCTCAACGTTACAAAATGCAAGCAAATGATGCACTACATGACTTCTCTGTCATAATTATCATGTTTGGATGTGTCGTTTATTTTCGTCGTCTATTCACGTCACGTGATACCAAACTTAGTATATGTGAAGCTAGCAAAACGGCCATAAGCATGCTATTCGCGTGGCTTGTGGTCATGTTCTCACATAACACGCGTGTCATGATTATCATGTTTGCCCTAGTCATATATTTTTCCATCCATTGACGTCACGTAACACCAAATTTGGTATACGTGGAGCTAGCGAAGCGGCCGCGAGCACATCATGAAGGGCCCACTATATTCTAAAGTATCGTTGACGCGCGCACATGCTGGGGACAGCGATGCTACATTAGCCAAACGGGAGCACTCTATAGTCTGACGCAAAGCGAGACCGGCGTGACCAGCGTCTGTCGGCATGGCCCGACGTCAACCGGTGCGAAATTCACGCCGATGCGTTACCCAGAGAACACTGCGTCTCCCTCTTTGCGTGACGGATGAATTCCGGACGCGCTGAAACGCGCATGCGTTAAAACAAAGCAGCGTGGCGTACACATGCGAGTATATGGCAAAAACGGCACCTGGCGTCGCATTGCTGGTGTGACGCAAAGAAATGAACGCCAGCAAGCACGCGGACCGCGTCTAGACGAAATGTATTGGTGCCTTCACTATAGCATGTTGTCATGTACTCACATGACACGCATCTAATCATTATCCTGTTTGCACCAGTCACATACATTTGTCAATCATTCACATCCCGTAATACTGAATTTGGTATAAGTGAAGCTAGCAAAACGGCTGCCAGTGCATCATGAGCGTTGCATATAGTCATGTTGTTACATGACACGCATCTAATGATTAACATGTTTCCAACGTCACATACCTTCGTCATCCATGTACGTACCGCAATAGCAAATTTGGTATAACTGACGCTAGCGAAACGGCTGCTAGCGCATCAGGAGCGTGGCATGTAGCCATGTTGTTAATTGACACGCATGTCATGATTTTCATGTTTGGGTCTGTCGCTAGTGTTCGCCATGCATTCATATCATACCATACCAGTTTTGTGACATGCCATATAAAAAAAATCACCGCAAAAGCTGCAAGACCATGAAATGTAAACCATGACATTCATGACATGCATATACTGATTTTCATGTCATGACAAGTAAAATGTTTTTCATACAGTCAAGTTATGCCATACCAACTTTGGTATCGATACCATTACTGAAACGGCCAGGAGGATGAAAGTGGCAGGCGGGTAGATAGATTGATAGATATATAGATAGATGGATTGATACATACATACATACATACATACATACATACATACACACACACATACATACATACATACATACATACATACATACATACATACATACATACATTCATACATACATACATACATACATACATACATACATACATACATACATACATACATACATACATACATACATACATACATACATACATACATACATGCCCCGCCGCGGTGGTCTAGTGGCTAAGGTTTTCGGCTGCTGACCTGCAGGTCGTGGGTTCGTATCCCGACTGCGGCAGATGCATTTCTGATGGAGGCGGAAATGTTGTAGGCCCGTGTGCTCAGATTTGGGTGCACGTTATAGAACCCTAGGTGGTCAGAGTTTCCGGAGCCCTCCACTACGGCGTCTCTCATATGGTGGATCTGGGACGTTAAACCATACATATCAATCAATTAATCAATTACATACATATGTCACAAAACGAGCGCTCAAAAAAGGGCGCGCAGCCAAATTCTCACGACGAAGCGTCGAGAGGACAACGATAAAAAAAGAAAACAAGCATCCAGAGACCCCCCCCCCCCCCGGGGGGCACGTCCCTCGCCCATGGGAAGCGTGGATTCACCGACGGGCCTCCTCGTGTCGGCGGCCGAGCAGGCCCGAGAAGATTCTAGATGGAAAGGGCGTGGTGATGCCGGGTTGAGTCATCCGTCGCGGACGGCCTTCGAACCGTCTCGCCCTCTCCCCAGCCTTTGTTGCGCATCGCGCCGACGAAATGATGAGAACTTTCTGGAATCTCGCGCGGAAGGTATTTAATCGAGCAGCCAAGACGAGAGATCAAGAGAAGACGGAAGTTAGCGCCAGAGCGCGTAGGGATTCCGCAGTGGAGTCGGCGAAGGTTTTGTCCGTAGAGACAAAGCAGAAGAAGATGATTTCCACCTGAGGGGTGACGACTCGAGCTACAGGCAAGAGTGTGTGTTTACCGCTATTGAGCGAAGACGCGTGGCAACAGCTGCGTGTGTGAAGCCGACGCGTTTCCGGCGAAGAAGTTTGAAGCTTGGAGAGCGGCCAATTGAGGACGCGAGGTTTCCTGAAAGAGAAACTTCAGCGAGGTTTCCTGGAAGAGAAACTTCGGGGGCAGCGGAACGACAACAACGCTGGACTTTGAGTCAGTGATATTCGGAAGAGTATCATCCAGACTTTTGTTCCAAGAACTTTGGACTGAATAGGTTTTTTATCTCTTTAGTCTTTAAGTGTCTTGGTTGTTCGATGCATGCGACTGCATTGTAGTGCGTATTGTTGTCTGTGTCCGTTGTTTCGAGTGTGGCTGATTGTACTGTGTAGTACGTTGTTTGAATTGTGACATATTGTATGCAACTATTGTGGAGTGTTCATTCTTGGGTATTGTTTTCGATCTGCCATTATTGAGAAAATATTTTTGTTTGTTTATCAACTCTTGGCTCTGACTTGTTCTTTGGGCCACAGCCGGCGTCCGCTGGCGCGCCAAACGGACCACTTCTAAATTCTTCACGCTTTCGTGGTGCGGTTCGGGGGGGCCGATACTTTGGCCCTTGGAATTAGCTCGGTGATTGCCTCCCGAATTAACGGGACCTGTGACAATTAATCTGGCGTCCGCGACAGGCCCTTTGGTGCACAGTCTGTCCAAAGTAGTGACAAAGAGCCTCGAGTTGTTGATAGTGCTATCGAAACGATTTTGTGTGTTGCTCAATGTTCTCGTCAACGAGTGCAGGAGAGTGTTCCGATAGACTGATTTAGGCAGATACTTTTTGCACGCGGCAAGACTTTATTCATGATGAGACAAGCGCAAAAAATACACACACTTAGAGAGGACACAGACAAGCGCTTACTAGCAACTGAAGTGTTTAATTAAAGCGAACACTAATAAATACATCACGCGCATGTGCGTCACTTCTAACTTCCCCTGACATCATCAAAAACGTGATATTACAAAATATGCACGCGCCCACAATCGGAAACAAACACGTACCAAGAACTAAAAAAAACGTGACACAGAGAAAAACACTGGGTTATGTGACGTCCAAAAAGCAAATTCCGCATCTGTTAGTAGAACTGACGCTTGGCTGACGCAACCGTCCCCTCCTTTCCTTATTCTATACGCTTCCATTATTTCTCTTGTCGTCCGCTTGTTGTGCCTGTCAATTATTCGTGTATCGTAAAATTTCGGTTGGCATGTGCATTCCTTGCATTGCATCGCTAAGTGTGAGTAAGGGGCCCCCTTTAGTGAACTGTCATGTTCACGAAGGCGCACATTTATGCACTGACCCGTCTGACCAACGTATTCCTTTCCACGTGTGAAAGTAGTTCCGTATACAACACCTTTTTTGCACTCAACGTACCTCCTGCCATAATTTATGCTGCATTTTTTCGATTCTCCAGTTCTTTTCTTGTTAACTAGCCTTTCCACTGCTGAACAAACCTTTGATAACTTGTTTTCAGCTGAAAAAACGACCCGCACGCCATACCTCAATGCAAGTTTTTTCAATCTATGCGAAATATTGAGCAGATACGGGATCACCACTGTCCGCTCTCTTTCACCCTCAAGTTGTCTCCTCTCTTGGCTTGTGCCAATGATTTCATTTCTTACTTCCCGACGATTCTTCTCACAGGCCAAAAAGATACAATCATCTTGGTAGGCGGCTCCCCTCAAGTGCTTTATCTGCGCGGAAACACTCTCATTCAATGAGTGTACGCACGATTTTGTGAGGGCAGCTTTGATGCAAGAAGTTGCAATCCCATTCTTTACTATCTTAGAATGTGCCGAATGATAGCTCAGCATTGGTTTTTCCGATCTAGGGTGATACATCCAACACGTGTGAAAAGGAGACAAATTCATTTTTAATTATATGTCCAGAAACTGAATGCGTCGTTCCTTTGGCAGCTCAAAGGTAAACTGCAAGCCACACCCGTTTTTCCTAAAAGCTTTTAAAACAGTCACTAACGTGCTCATACCCTGATCGTTTTTTACCAAAACAAGGTAGTCATCTACAAATCTAAATAGCTTCAGATCCATACCATCTAGCTTTTTACCTACTGCTGTGTCAAGTTTGCTCAAAGAAATATTGCATAAGATTGGGCCGACACTACACCCAATGCAAATCCCATCCTTCTGGACGTACACTTCTTCATTCCACCCCACTAGCGTGGAACTCAGATACATGGCCAAAATCTCCATCATTCCTTCTACAGACACACCACAGGCGTTACAAAAAGCCACTTCATCATTTTTTTTTTTGGCGATGCACTCTTGTACGCTTTGTAGTAAAGGACCATGCGGAACAGAATAATATAGATCGATGACATCAATACTGAAGGCATCAGAGACCTTTACATCATCTCCCTTTAAGTAGGCCACTACTTCCATGGTATTGGAAACCAAAAATGGGTCACAATACCGGAGCGTTTTCAGGTGTTTTTGCGAAAATTCGGACACGAGACGTAGCCAGGTACCCCTTTCCGAGACAATGGTTTGTAACGGAAGGTTCTCCTTGTGTGTTTTCACCATAAAGAACGCTTCCAGCCAACAAGCCTTTTTCACCTTTTACTGCTGAAAACAGCCTGCTCAGGTTCAGGTCATCTACCTTCCTAACCACCCGACGTTTTATAAGGCTGACCTTCTCCTCAACTTTGCGGAAATTCTTTTCTATAGCAGCCTGGGCCTTCTCCAAATATAGCTTTTCTGGCAAAATCACAAAGAAACCCTCCTTATCCGAAACCGCAATACGACTACCACTAGCAGATAGGAACATAATCACAGGTCCCATTTTCTTTGCCATGTGCGGTGTTACATTGCTAGACGAAAACACATTCACGCAATCAGTACTGCACCTCAGTTTTTCCTCGTCCTTCACACGGCTTGCCACAGACCTGGCCACTTCCACCTTCCTCGCACGGGGGAGAACTGGTTCCACGCAGAACTTGGGTCCGTGTTGAAGAAGCCTTCTATGATGGTCGGGCAAAGCCAGATCTCCAAGGATCATGACCGTTCCTTCCGTACTTGTGCGTGTTTCCTTCTTGGGTAAACGTCTTCGTACCTGGTTCCACAAAGCCTCTGTGGCACTTTCTGACAGCCGTAGCCACTCTCGGTAATGTCGGTGTCCATTTCCACTCTGGGTGCGACAGGCCACTCGCAAGCAGTCTTTGCAGTATCGAACCTGATGGCTCCATTCCGAGGACAGTACTTTTCATTACTCTATAGGTGGCTCCTAAAAGAGAGCAAACACTCAAGCTCGTTGACTGGGATGCGTTTAGGAAACGTCGAGAAGAGAAAACTGAAGATTAGCGAAATGAGTTAACCTTGAAAAAGTGGACTCGTCAGCTCAAGAGTGACGTAGAGGCAAACACTAAGGGGCTTAAGACAGATATTGACACAAAACAAGTGGATAGTCATGTGGCACACTTGTTGGAAGCGAAGTATTCACTGTTGGCAAAATGGAAGGGTGAGCGGTTGAACAGAAGTCTTAGAAAGCGTATAGCAATGGTTAATGAGGAAACTGAAGGCCACTGTCGTGTATTGTGCAAGCAGCAATGGGATGAGATATGCAATTCTGTGGATGGTGGTATTACAAAGGGGGACCTGGAATTCAGTCCGACATTTACTGAATGAGAACAATTCTAAGTCTAATCAGATGGCGTTGATAGGTAAGCTCGTTCATGGGGCTTGCTGAATCTCATCCGAGGAAAAGGTGCTCAAGAAGTTGGCTGCGAGATACCTTCTGCTGCATACCTGCCTGGCTACATCTGACGTTCTTTTGGAATATTGTGGGAATGAGAATATAATTATAATATTAAAACTATATAAGAATGACATTGCAGGATCCTAATAATCGATCGGCATCAGGGCTGAATGGCATGTCCATTAAAATGGTAAAGAAATTAAACGAGGGGTTTTGTGAGTTTCTCACGCAGCAGATATTAGCCGATAGAAGGAGGGATCTTCCTAAATTGAGTGGGAACTTGCGACTACCGTTCTCACACCGAAACCGGACAAGAGCGTAGGGCTGCCAAATCGGTGACCAATTTCGCTAACATCGTGTCTAAGAAAAATCGTTGAGCATTTCATTTCAAATAGGCAAAGCCGTTATGTTGAGGACAAGAGTGTATTTTTGCACTCGATGATAGGCTTTCATCGCAGCCTCTCGACTCAAGGTGCTATGCTCAGGATTGAACATCACCTACTTCGGCGGACAAGGGACACTAAGGTGCTTCATGTACTTGATGTAGAAAAAGCTTTAGACCATCTCCAACACTCCTTCACTCTAGAGATGCTGTCAAACTTGAATCTTGGGAAAACGCTTTCTCTCTTTGTTAAGACTTTCCTTGAGGATAGAAGAACGTGTCTCAGTTTGTGGGAGATCAAGTTCGAAGTCTTCAAAATGGGTTACCCTGGTACCCACAAGGATTTGTACTCTCATCAATGTTGTTCAGCCTAGCGATGTCAAAGCTAGCTAACGTACTAGACACTGGCGAGGGTATTGGCCATACTATCTACGCGGATGACGTCATGGTATAGCGTGTTGGTGGCAGTGACGGAGAGCTTGAGTTTATGCTTCAGGAGGTGGTAACACCTACGGAAAACTGGCTTCTATGGAACTCAAGTGCTGGTCTGAAAAGTCGAAGTTGTTAATCTTCAAATCCAAGAACTTAGATCGTAGACCGAAAAGTTGGGTAACGGAAGTTGAGAAATCACACTTCGTACTAACAATAAGTCATTGGTACCAAAAGTCGATGCAATTCAGTCCTTGGTTTGGTAATTGAAGCACTTGGATTGAATACCGTAACTATTCAGCTTCTTACCAGGAAGAGACAAGTGGCTATGAGACCTATTCGAAGGATCTCTAACAGTCTTAGGGGATTAGAAGAAGGTGTGATGCGCTTGTTTCAGCCATTTATAGTGTGCCATTTTTCGCACGTTTCTGCTATGCTATACTGTGAAAAGGAAAAGAAAGACTAATTTGAAGCCTTATTTAGAAAATCCGTAAATGTGGCGCTCGGTTTGCCTGTGAGTACGTCAAATAAGTTGTGCCGGCTGAGTTTGTTTAATTTTCTTTTTGAAATTGCCAAGGCTCAGCGTACAGCACAGAGAGAGTGGTTTCTAGGTGCGCCAGCTGTTAGGCATATTTTACACTGTAAGCAAAAGTTACCTTAGATGGGAATTTCTCCAGCTCAGGAGCCCACAAAATATCCCTGCCGCCAATATTTACTCCCTCGTAGGGAGGATACACGGGAAATGTCGTCGTAAAACGCCCCCTGCTTGATAACAGAGTTTATGAACAACATGACCTTTTTAAACTCTCTGGGTAGTTGCAGGTCACGCTGTTACAAACTTCCTATGCCAGTTTCAAAGCCCATTTTTGGACGTGACGTGTGTGTGCGTGTGTTTATGTGTATGTACGGGCATATGTTTGCACGTCGTTTTGAAACACCCGGGCGTTGTGTGGGCTGACCACGTTGGCATCTGTCGACAGGCAACACAATTACAAGTGCAGTGAAGAATAGCAATGACCAGCTGGTGTTTTCTGTGAACATTTCAATATAAATCGCACCGTTGAACCACGCTGGACATCGGTCCGATTCCTTACCAAAACGCCGCGTATGCCATGCTTTAAAAGGCCGATTTACAAAAAAATTTGAAGAATAATTTCATGGTAGCAAAAGTAAGCTGTTACGATCGTCAGCGATTGCTTCTGAAGTTTCACCGAAAAACTTGGAAGTTGTTTGAAGTACGCTTCTCTTGACCATGGCAGGCTGGCCGGCAACCGGTGTGAGAGTTGCGCTAGCGACGCGCTCGCTCCGTCTCCAACGATGGTGGCTTCATTGAGTGTCACCAGAATTTCACCGGCTGCAAAATCTCAGCGGTAAGAAGGCCTCGCTATGCCGTCGGTTTTAAGCCGGTGTTGTAGAGAGCTTTCACTGCACGCCGATCACCGTTGGGAACTGTGCGAGCTAGCACCGACCACAGGCGAGGCCAAGAGTGTGTTTCAGAAAAAATAAAGGCTGCGGGGATGAAAATGTAGCGCCTCAATGCGCTGCTCGTCAAAGAAAAAGAAGTTGGCATTTGGGCCGCGCGGCGGGTGCAGCGCAATAAAAAAAATCAGTTCGAAAACTGCAAGAATTTGAGATGGCCTCGAGGGGCACGCCACAAGGCTCCGTAATTTCGCCATTACTCTTTAATTTAGTTCTATTGGGGCTACCCGAGAAATTATTAGGCATACATGGATTGTATCACAGTATCTACGCGAATGACATCACCCTCTGGGTTCCCGGCGGAGGTTGTGATGGTCACATCGAGCGTACGCTCCAGGCAGGTGTAGACGAAGTTCAGGAGTACTTGCGAGGAACGGACCTCGAATGCTCGGCAACCAAGTCGGAACTTCTAATCTACAAACCTACAAGTAGAGGTCGCAAAACCCCGCGCGACGACGAAATGGAGTGCTACAAAATAAGCGTTCTATTGGCAGATGGCACTCCCATTCCACACGTAGACAAAATTAGAATTCTGGGGTTACACCTGCAGGCAAACGGCCATAATGGTGAGACGGTGCGAAGACTACGTCGTTCGGTAGACGACACGATCCGACTCCTACGTCGTATCACGAACAGACGCACTGGTATGCGCGAACACTGCGCGATTCGTCTAGTGCAGGCGTACGCAATAAGCCGTATAACATACGTTGCCCCCTACCTCAAATTGCTAGGCTCAGAAAAAAACAAGATCGAATGTATAATACGAAAGGCTTTCAAGAGAGCAATTGGAGTTCCACTGAATGCGAGCACTGAAAAGTTACTAGAACTTGGACTGCACAACTCACCCGACGAGTTAATTGAGGCCCATGTCGTTTCGCAAAACGAACGCTTGTCGGGGTCTAAGACGGGTCGACACACCCTCGAGTCACTTGGCATCCGGTACCACACTCAGCAGGGAGAAAAAGCGGATGTTCCTGCCTCGGTTCGCGAACGCCTAATTGTTCCGCCGCTTCCTAAGAATATGCACCCGACGCACCACGTCAGGCGCCGTAACCAGCGAGCTAGTGACCTTCAAAAGAAGTACGGCACTAGCGACGAAGTTGTGTACGTAGATGCCGCGAGATATGGTGACGGGAGACACGCACACGCCGCTGCGGTCGTTGACCGTGCGGGCAAATGCCTCGCGAGCGCCATGGTGACCACGGGACATACGGAGGCGGCCGAAGGAGCCGCGATAGCCCTAGCAATCGCCACGGTGCCGAACGCTACGATCGTAATCAGCGACTCACAGACAGCAATCCGAGGCTTCGCGCACGGCCACGTCTCGCGGGAAGCGGCCCGCATCCTTAAGATGTGCGGTGATGGTGACTCAGCGTCGCGATCGCCACAACAAAATTTAACAGTCTTCCTCCTTTGGACCCCGGCACACACCGATGTCCCGCTTCCGGGCAACGAGGCGGCCCACGCCGCGGCTCGAGGTCTCACTCGCCGAGCCGCGGCACATTCCGTGGCCGCCGCCTCCGCTCCCGAGAACGGAGCTTCTGATCTGCCGGATCGAGACACCTTGACAGACACGCAGCGACAACACAGACCACAATGGTCGCGGGGTGATCGTCTCATCACGTTCCGAGATATTACGCAACACTACAGACTGGAAAGGCGAAAGTTCCCGCCACCGCATGACAAATTAAACAGACACGATGCCGTAAGCTATCGCTTACTACAAACCCACTCTTAACCCAGCCCGGTCGTCTTACGCCACTGCTACCCGCACTTACACATTACCGATTTATGTAAAGCATGCGGGCACAGAGCAACGCTGCGCCACATGCTCTGGGAATGCGCCGATAACAATGGTCGAGAAACGGCCGCCGTTCGCGATGCGCCTATGGCGGCTGCCAATACCAGACAACAGGAAGCCTTGAGCTCACTCGTTCCCGCCGCCGTCCCGTCTGCGGGTGCCGCGGGGGACCTTCTCCGTCGGCGACGCCGCCGCTGGGAGGCGGCGCTCAGAAGCTCGGAGCTCAACGACCAGCTCTGGGCTGTCCGGCAGGCCGAAGATGCCGCCCGAGTTCAGGGACTCCGCGCCGCCATCTGAGGCCACCAAGAGCAAGCTGCCGGCCAAGTTCTAATAAAGTTTCCTCTCTCTCTCTCGGAAACTGAGCGCTTTCAGCGGCTTGATCTTTGCCCTGTTATCTCCGACAGTTAATTGTGACCTGATAAACAACACACACCCCGATCATCCTGCATGGATCCCGCCGGCTCTGCCACCAATCCTACCAGTCCTGACGCCAAAGAAGACGCCAGACCTAGCGGTGCTGCAGTGGCTGCGATTCAACATGTCAACCTGCCACCATTTTGGCCCAACAGCTCCAGCACATGGTTTCTGCAGGTCGAGGCGCACTTCCGTCTACGGCAAATCCCCAGCCAACAGACCAGGCACAGGCATCTGGTATCCTGCTTACCTCCGGACGTAGCCGACGACTTAGCTGATATTTTAGCGTCGCCGCACCCGAGCCATCCCTACGACACGTTGAAGGCAGCTATCTTTTCCCGCAAGTCTGAGTCCGAACATAGCAGACTCCAACAGCTCATCACGGCTACAGAGCTCGTTGACCGTCGCCCATCACAGCTCCTGCGACGCATGCGCCAGCTCCTTGGCGGCCCCTCCGCCCCTCAACAGGAGAAGCTCTTACGTGAGTTGTTCCACCAGTGCTTACCGCAGAGCATGGTCCCGGTCCTCGTAGCTGTAGGAGGTGTCCCACTAGACACACTCGCTGAAATGGCTGACCGAGTGGCGGACTACTCGCGGGCACATAGCCTCAACGCCGTTACAACACCGCCAATGGCCACCGCTGCAGACCCGGTGCTCGCGAGCATCGAGAGCCGTTTGGACGCCCTTGTCAGGCGCCTCGATGACTTTGTACCTGCGCATCGTCGACCGTAATCCAGGTCCCAGATACACAGTCGCTCCTCGACGCCCCCACGTTCTCCGGAACTTCGGCCACCCGACGCGCCGCGGGACGTTTCATCCTCAACCGTGTGCTGGTACTACCGCCGATTCAGTGCCTCTGCTCGCAAGTGCACTCGCCCGTGCTCCTGGTCGGGAAATGCGACGACCGGCCACTGAAGGCGGCAAGTGATACTGGTCGAAACTCATGCCGCCTTTTTTATGTTTCTGATAAGATCACTGGCGCTTGCTTCCTAGTCGACACAAGAGCCCAAGTTAGCGTCATCCCGGACTCGTGTGCAGATCGCCGTCGCAACGAACAGACCTGCCGGCTCCAAGCGATCAACAATTCCGCCATTCGCACATACGGCCAACGCTCTCTTACACTTGACCTTGGACTACGCCGTACGTTCCGCTGGATTTTCATCCTCGCTGACGTCTCGCAAGCTGTTCTTGGAGCTGATTTTCTCAGTTTTTACAACCTTGCTGTGGACATGCATGCTCATCGCCTCATTGATCTCAACACCTACGTCTCCATCAACGGTGTACTCTGTACTTTCTCGCCAACGGGACTGCGAGCTCTCACACCTGCTTCGCCATATGCAAAAATACTCGACGACTTTCCCAGCATCACAAAGCCGCACACCAGAGAGTCACCGGTGAAGCGTTCCATCACTCACCACATTGTGACCACTGGACCACCCGTTTTCACACGACCCCGTCGACTATGTGGAGAACGCCTCGCCATCGCCCGCCGTGAGTTTGAGCACATGCTTGAACTCGGCATTGTGCGGCCTTCCTCCAGCAACTGGGCGTCGCCACTCCACATGGTGCCGAAGAAAGATCCTGGCGACTGGAGACCATGTGAGGATTACCGCGCTCTCAATGCCCACACCTTATCAGACCGCTATCCACTTCCTCACGTACAGGATTTCACATCAAATTTGGCTGAGTGCACAATCTTCTCTAAGATTGACTTAATGAAGGCTTACCATCAGACTCCTGTAGAACCCGCCGACATTCCGAAGATGGCCATCACCACCCCAATCGGTCTGTTTGAATATGTGAGGATGCCTTTTGGATTGCGCAACTCTGCACAGACCTTTCAGCGCACTATCAACGAGGTCACGCAAGGTCTCGATTTCGTAATTGCCTACTTTGATGACCTCCTTGTAGCAAGCTCATCTGGCCCTGAGCATGAAGCACACCTGCGCACCCTGTTCCACCGCTTGGATGATTACGGCTTCGTAATTAATCCCAATAAGTGCCTCTTCGGCGTCGCTACGATAGAGTTCCTAGGCCACCTTGTCACTCCAAGGGGTATCCAACCACTCGCCAGCAAAGTGAAGGCTATTCAAGACTTTCCACCCCCGACTTCACTGAAGAGACTCCGAGAATTTATGGGCCTACTAAACTTCCATCGCCACTTTCTTCCAAAGTGCGCCACATTCCTAAAGCCCTCGACCGACCTATTGGCTAAAAAAAGACCCGGCTGCGCCGCTGGTGTGGCCCAAGGACGCTGCATCTGCCTTCGACACTGCCACGAAGGCTCTGGCAGACGCTACCATGCTCATACATCCCGTCCCTGATGCCCCAGTTCGTCTCATCACCGATGCATCAAGCGTGGCAGTTGGCGCTTTTCTCGAGCAGCACGTCTCCGGTTGGCAGCCACTTGGGTTTTTCTCGCAAAAACTGAAGCCACCAGAGACAAAATACAGTACATTTGCCCGAGAACTCCTCGCGGTATACCTCGCCATCAAACATTTGCGTCATTTATTGGAGGGCCGGGACTTTTACGTCGTTACAGACCAAAAACCCCTGACGTTTGCCTTCCATCGCAATCACAGCAATTATACTGCATGGGAGATCTGTCAACTATGTTTTATTTCCGAGTTCACTGTGGATCTCAGACACGTACATGGGCCGGAAAATGCTGCTGCTGATGCACTATCCCGCATCGATGCCTTGTCGACCCAGCCACCACTAGACATGGAAGAGCTAGCAGCTGCCCAAAGCAACGATCCTGAGCTGCATCGTCTTCGCTCTTCATCCACGTCTCTGTTGTTCACGGAGTGCCCGCTTCCATTTTCTACCTCATTAATAACGTGCGAAATGTCTACTGGTGTCCCTCGGCCCTTGGTGCCTTCAGCTTTTTGTCGTGCAATTTTCGATCAATTGCACAACATGAGCCATCCTGGTATTCGTGCGACCCAGAAGCTAGTCACGTCTCGTTTCCTTTGGCCAAGCATCAATGCTGATGCCCGACGCTGGGCGCGATCCTGCCTTGAGTGCCAGCGCGTTAAAGTTCGCCGCCACACTGTCACGGCAACATCCCCGTTTGGGCCTTCAGTCGCAAGGTTTTCTCACGTCCATCTCGACATCGTTTGTCCTCTTCCGTCACCGCAAGGAGCCTGTTACCTGCTGACATGTGTGGATCGCTTCACCAGATGACTGGAAGCGTTTGCCATTTCCGACATTAGAGCATCAACAGTTGCCAAGGCTTTCACAAACGGCTGGATGTCGCGCTTTGGATGCCCTTCTGTCTTCACCACTGATCGCGGTCGTCAGTTTCAATCGGCCCTTTTCACCGCACTTGCCAATATCCTGGGCAATCCACACATCCACACAGCTGCCTACCATCGTTCCGCCAATGGCATGATCGAACGGCTTCATCGACAACTGAAAGCTGCCCTCACTGCTAACCAGCCAAGGGAACGTTGGCTCGACCACCTCCCCTTCGTACTTCTGGGCATCCGATCAGCATTGAAAGTGGATCTCGGCTGCTCATCAGCCGAACTATTCTATGGCGTTTCCCTGCGTCTTCCAGGAGAATTCTTCGAGCCATCATTGCCGCCTTCCACTCACGATGCCTCCACGTACATTCAAGAGCTGCGCACCACGTTTAGGGACCTTGCTCTTGTGATTCCTGCCAACCGACACCCCCAGTCTGTCTTCGTCAGTCAGGATCTGCATGACTGCAGTCACGTCTTCGTTCGGCGTGACCAAATACGGCCACAACTAACACCAGCCTATGATGGCCCATTCCGCGTACTCTATCGTACCCCTAAGACGTTCACGCTGGACATAAATGGCCGTGAAGACGTCGTGGCTGCTGATCGACTGAAAGCTGCGTATATCGCCGCTCTCGCGGCTGCGGGGTTTCAATCTAAAGTCCAAATGTCAACATCCAAGCATGTCCACTGGGCGACTCCTCTGGTGATTCCTACGGCTCTCGCTCTACGGGGGGGGGGGCAGCCCTGCAGCGCCTCAATGCGCTGCTCGTCAAAGAAGAAGAAGGTGGCATTTGGGCCGCGCGGTGGGTGCAGCGCGATAAAAATAATCACTTCAAGAACTGGACCCTGTAAGGGCAGGATCTTTCCCGTGTTAGCTCCGAGAAATACTAGTCTCTTACGCCTTGCGACCGCAGCTGTCAAATGACCGACTACTAGGCAAGCGCCGAACTAGGTTGAGTACGATCGTCAGTGATTGCACCAAGAGTTTCACCGTCTAAAACTTCAAAGCGGTCCGAAGTAAGCTTCGCTCGACCATGGCAGGGTGGCCGGCAAGTGGTGCGAGAGTTGCACCGGCGACGCGCTCGCCCTGTCTCCACTGATGGTAGCTTCACGGAGTGTCACCGGTACTTCACCAGCTGCAACATCTAAGCGGTTAGAACGCCTCGCTATGCCGTCAATATTAAGCCGGTATCAAGCCGCAGTGCGGTGGTCGTGGCAAGCCCTACGATCTAGCACCCACTACCGGCGAGACAAAGAAGATGTTTTACAAGAAATAAAGGCTGCTGGGATGAATACCAGTCTTCTGCGCCTTGCGACCACCGCTGTCAATTGTGTAACTTGAAGGCGAGCGCCGAACGAGGCGGAGACACACAGAAATGGTGTACGACATGCATGCCCATGCAATGCAGGCTAGCAACAGGAACCGCGACTACGAACCGTCTCGTTCGTTAAAGTGTACCGTTCCGTAGCTTAAACCGCGTGGATAGCGGATACCTATTTTTCTGCATGGAAAAAATAGTGAGACGCACCCTGAACATCAGCAAGCATTTTGTGATCGCCAGCTATCACTCATCGAATCGTCGTCCCGTACCTCTGAGTGAGGCCTAGTCTTCGAACGCGGTAGCGGCAGTGTATCTCGGTTCATCGCTGGAGCTGCTGAATGTGCCTCGTTGATGTGTTCATTCAAACCCACTCGGGCTCTGTGTATGATTCATTGTATTTTACGGATTGCACAAACAGTACTGCTAATGCAAATTCAGCCCGTACGACAGAGCACTATCTGAAAAAACCCTTTCGATATAGTTAAAAAATTGTTGAATATTAGGCAGGCTTATGATAAAAAGCTTTTGTGATGAAGTGCTTACATCGGGCCACCGCAACCTTATACCTACGCCGTGCATGTTTACTGCTTAAATAATGGCAAAAAATTGTCCCTTCAGAGCTACATGGGAGGTCAGAATATGGTGCCCATATGTACCCCGTGACCAAATTGCAGGTGTTCATTGCGGGTGGCAGGCCGTGGAGAGTATGGGTGTTGTAACATAACCAGAACGTTGAGTGCATGTTTGTGTACTGTAATTATTACTGTGTGCTTCGAAGGTAAAGCAATTGAAGTTACGCTTGCGCAGGGTACGGCTCCTGACGTGATTTTTTTACTCGGTTGATGTAAAAAAAATTGGCAGTATATCCACACAGTGAATGGTGGAGAGCGGGGCGAAGCATTCATCCGTCCATTCCTTCTTTCTTCTGTCCATGCATGCACCCGTCTGTGTGACCGGCCATGCGTACATCCGCCCATCCGTGCAATCTGTCCGTGCGTCCGTCCCTGCGTTCGTCCATGCATCCGCCCCTGCGTCCGTTCATGCGTCCATCCGTGCATCTACCTCTGTGTCCGTTCGTCCATCTACCTAACACTCCTAGTACCACCATCTCGCATCTTTTCATCATATATTGCCTATATAGAAGTACCGCCATCCAGCGGACATTCCAAGGACTACGAGAGGTGGCACATGCACACTTTCTTACGGCTTGCGCTTCGGGTATACTTCCCACCTTTAACAACTTCGAGTTCATGGTATATACTAGTTCACTGTATTCATGGCACTGTGGCCCAACGCTTGCTAAACCTTTCTAAAAGCAAGCAGGTTACGCCAAGCGAGTATAACGTAGCAACCTTTTCCTGTCATATAGTGCTCAATGTACATGCCAATAGCTGCTAATGGGAAATGAGAGACAGGAGAATTCGACTTTTTCTTTCTTACGGCTTGCGCTTCGTATCCACTTCCCAACTTTAACCACCTCATGTTCAATGTACATACTAGTTCATTGTATTCATGGAAGTGCGGTTCAACGCTCGCTAACATTACATTTCTAAAACTACGCAGCTTACACCCAGCGAGTATAATGTAGCAACCCTTTCTTGTCAGATAGTTCGCAATGTACATGCCAATGGCTGCTAATGGGGAATGAGAAACAGGAGCATTCGGCTTTATTTAACACGCACGCCGCGAACTTTTTATTGTTCTACAAAGCACAGGAGAAATCTCCCACCGTCACCACCTTGCAGGTCAAAATATATCACTTGTTACACACTACGGCTTCGACTACGAGGAACAAACGGGGGGCGCTTTAAGGAGCTTCGCCCCTCAAATTTACTCCTATACTGACCTGAAAAGATTCCCTCATGAATGTAAATAAAAACACCCCTGGCAACGTGCAAAAATCTCCTGCTGATGGGGAGTAAGATTTTTACTCCCTCCGGACGGTGTTTATAAAATCCCCATCGGGGCGTGCGCTCAAAGACAAGTCATTTACTTTCATCTCGGCTTATTTTTGTTTACAGTGTACAGTCAATCGGAGAATCAGTGGGAGAGTCAGTGCACCTGTACGAGTTAATTGTGAGCATCGGATATGATATCACGGTTCTTCCGTCTGCGAGAAATGTGCACCCTGTGCATAATGTTGGAAGGCAAATGACATGAGCTAGGGCTGATTTTGCGCGAGGCAAAGCATCAGGAGTAAGAGTCTGCATTTGTTGACGCAGCATGGATTAGTGGGAAATATGATTGCTCGGTGGTGGTTGCAGATGAGGAAGGAAGCGTTCGAAATGCCACTTCCGAAAGATCCATGGGTCGCTGAGCAGGTGGGCATTTCTCTGGCACTGATTGATTCGGGCAGAGTTTTTGTCTTTAGTGACTGTCGCTCGGAAATTAAAGCTCTCTTGAGGGGAGTTATTAGCGAACCGGCTTACAGACTGCAGCAACGTAAAAACATCATTCCACATACCATTACTTCGTTTCAGGTACACATTGGGTCAGTGCAGTGAGCCTGCGTAACCTCAACAAGGAAGCGCTAAGGGAGGCACGAGAATTAGTGTGTCGTGCAATCCCTGAGGCAGCTGAATGCCCACTCCAGAGTTTAGGGATCAGCTGTTAACGCACAACAACAAAATCAAACAATAATATTTAGAGCGCAGGGAAGTCTTCTTGCAACTTTCTACATTTAACAGGTCACTGGCGGTTACATTAAGACTTTTTCAGACGCGGACGTACCCCAACACGGTCATAATGGATAAAATTTATCCGGACTACGGGATTTCGATCTATTTTATTAAGTGTCTGGGCTTGCTCAATTTTGAAACAAGTTCCGGCGCTTCTCGGAAACGGTCGGTGCGGCTTCTCACAGTGAATGGGGGTGGCAGCGAATGCTGCGCATTGACGCGCTGGCGGAACTTAAGGCTCCCGAGAGGGCCCGTGTGGCGGCAGAGAGATCTGTCAAATCTGTCCGCACGTGCGAGCAGCCAGCATCAGTCCTGGACTGATCCTCAAGACTTTAATAAAGCTCTTCATACTCTTTCATACCATACCTAATCGCGGCACGTAAGATTTTTTGAAAACTAGCCCCCGATGAAAACTATCTACCTTGTTGGCCGGCCATGATTTTTCCCGCAGGGAGCGTAAGGGGGGAATGCCGAGTTGCAGCCAGCCAAACCAGGTGAACATTGCAGAGCTATTTTTAGGGGCGAAGCTCCTCTTAATCTAACCTTAGCACTGGCCACGCGCAACGGAGAGAAGAAGAAACGAGAAAGGAAAGAAGGCGAAATAAATGAATTAACAATTCAAGTCTGATTCTCTAGATGGCGTTACTCTGTCGCTACTCTCCGAAGTGCCGCTACTCTTCAATTGGCTGCTGCGCTAGCTTTGCACGAGTGCGCGGAGCACGAGTGCATCTCTCAGAGTTGTAGATAGCAGCTGTACATGGCGCATCGTTGATGGGACATGGACGAAGCAGAGCGGCGGGTGCGTTGGAGACGCTTCTGCTCGGCTTCCTTGGCTCGCGTCTCGGTTGTGTTACACGCGGGCCGTCTGCATTCTCAAACGCGATCTGACGGACGGACGGGCACAAGGACGTATGGACAGATGAATGTTTCGCCCAACTTATCATCATTCCCTTCGGGGATATGTTCAGATTTTTTTTCAGCACCGAAGCACCTTAGGCCCGCACTCCGCTGTCGCGCTCGCTGACATCACCGTCAAAGCTCGCTGCGTCGACGATTGCAAGACAGGAAACAACAGGCATGCTCCCAGCAAAGCTCGAGAGCAAGCACGGTGACGGACGGCTTGCGCAGCGCCGCTCATTCCGCACACTCATTCGCTCAGTCATTCACACAACCCAGTGCAGCAGACGCTCCCTCGTTGTAGGCCCGTGTACTCAGATTTGGGTACACGTTAAAGAACCCCAGGTGGTCTAAATTTCTGGAGCCCTCCATACGGCGTCTCTCATAATCATGAGTGGTTTTGGGACGTTAAACCGCACATATCAGCAGACGCTCCTCTACCCGCGCCCCACCTCCGCCTTCACGAAAGTCAGCAGGGAAATGAGGTGCATGGTCGTTTGCCTCCCATTCTTAAAGAGTTTCGCCTATAGGTTTTGTTTGAACACAGAACAACTCTTAGTTTTTAGACGCAGAGCTCCTGAAGATAAGGAACCCCACTGTCCCCCAGGAAGCTTCCTGCCACACATATTCTGCGCTGACGCAGTAACATGTAACAATCAATCAACGATTTTTCGCAATAAACATTTGAGTTTAAAAGCGAAGAAGTCTTTAAAGAACTTTCGCCTACCACTTTTAGCTCTCCTGACAATTTCAGTAACAGTATAAATAACAAACTCTATATGGCATGACATGACTGTATGAAGAACATATTTGACTAATCATGACATAGAAATAATGACATGTATGTCATCAATGTCATGACTCACATTTCTTGGTCCTGCAGCTTTTGCGGTGGTTTCGTTGACATGGCATGTTGCAAAACTGGTATGGTATGACATGAGTGCGTGGTGAACACAAGCGACAGACTGTAACATGAAAATCATGACATGCGTGTTATGTAACAAGACTACAGGCCCCGTCAAGATTCGCTCACGGCCGTTTTGCTAGCGTCGCACATACCAAATTTAGTATTACGGTACGAGAATTGCTGACGAAGGTATGTGACTGGTGCAAACTTAATAAACATGAGATGCTTGTGATGCAACAACATGACTACATGCTATGTTGATGATGCCCTCACGGCTGTTTTGCTAACTTCACAAGTAGAGACGAGTCCACTGTTGAAAGGAACACCTGCGTGAGCACCATGTTTATATTGTCACAGGGTCGTGACATGGCCGAAGACAGGAGACTTTACGTTGGAATTTAACTGTTTATTCGAGCGAACCTGTGCCCGGTAAACGGAAAGTCCGATTGCAGTAGCAGTCATGGACTGATAGCGGCGAACGGAGCGTCGGCCGTCGATCAACAACTTAGAAGCGGTGAAGCGCGTAGGCATTTATACTCTTGCCGTCAAATGTTCTAGCGTTATCGCTGGCGGTGGCGTAGGTTCCAGAATAATCTGTACAATTCGTAGACTAGGCGTGATCTTACCGAAATGGTCTACTACAGTCCGAAAGCTTCTCGAAAACTGCAGGCGCGGTTTGCGCTGAGAATTGTGTAGTGTTTTGGAACGATAACAAAACTTGGGAAATGGAACGTGGCTTGCCCCCCTCTGAAAAAGACATCGTCCCGATGCTTGAACTAAAGATGAAGGTACAAAAATGATGCAAGAAAGTACAATGAATAAATTACGATACAATAATAATGCAAAAAAACACTGTTTCTGTTTGTTAACGCGCATAAAACGGCTTGAGGCACACGACATGGACGACTTCAGGTCGCGATCGGCGTCGTTGAGACTTCGCGATGCCGACGGGGACAACCTCGTAATCAAGTGGGCCGAGATGTCGAACCACCCTCTACGGTCCGAAGTACCGTCGCAGAAGCTTTTCTCTTAGTCTACGTCAGCGTATCGGCGTCAACACCCAAACACGTTCACCGACCTGATATTCCATGAAGCGTCGTCGAAGATTGTAACGGCGGCTGTCGGTCGTCTGTTGATTCTTGATACGGAGACGCGCGAGTTGTCCAGCTTCTTTGGCGCGTTGAAAGTACTCACTCACATCGACGTTTTCTTTGTCGGTGACGTTAGGTAACAGGGCATCGAGCGTCGTTTCTGGTCTCCTTCCGTAGACCAACTTGTATGGAGATATCTGCGTCGTCTCCTGCACCACTGTGTTGTACGCGAAGGTCACCTACGGAAGAATGGCGTCCCACTTCTTGTGTTCGACATCGACGTATATAGTCAGCATGTCGGTGATTGTCTTGTTAAGCCGCTCGGTGAGGCCGTTGGTCTGTGGGTGGTACGCTGTCATCCGGTGGTGGTTTGTCTGGCTGTATGCCAAGATCGCTTGAGTTAAGTCGTCGGCAGTAATTGCCGTTCCTCTGTCGGTGATAGGGATCTCCGGGGCACCGTGACGTAGGACAATATTTTAGACAAAGAGCTTAGCTACCTCAGATTCACTGCCTTTGGGAAGGGCTTTTGTCTCGGCGTAGAGGGTGAGGTAGTCGGTAGCTACCACGATCCACTTGTTTGTGAAAGCCGACGTCGGGAATGACCCCAGTAGGTCCATACCAGTCTGCTGGAAAGGTTGGCAAGGTGGTTCAATTGGCTGCAGAAATTCCGCTGGCCTTGTCGACGGTGCCTTGCATCGCTGACAGTTCCGGCATGTCCTCACATAACGAGTGACGTCGGTGGTAAGACGTGGCCAGTAGTACCTTTCTTGTATTCTCGCGAGCGTGCGAGAAACACGGAGGTGCCCTGCCATCGGATCGTCGTGCAGGGCTTGCAGGAGTTCTGGTCGCGAAGCTGAAGGCACCAGAAGGTGGTACTTAGCTCGAAGCGGTGAAAAGTTTTTCTTTTGTAAAAGACCGTTTCGCACGAAGAACGACGCACGTGCGCGCTTGCATACCTTCGGGACTTCGGCGGTCCTGCCTTCTATTCTATTAGGGCCTTAAGTACCGGGTCGGCCCACTGTCGTTCAGCGAAGTCGTCGGTAGTTATCGTTCCCAAGAAGTAGTCATAATCCGAGTCGTCGGGTGGTGGTTGGTCGACAGGCGCACGAGAGAGACAGTCGGCGTGGAAGTGTTTCTTGCCGGACTTGTAAATGACAGTAATGTCATATTCTTGAAGTCTCAAGCTCCATCGTGCGAGGCGACCCGAAGGGTCCTTCAAAGTGGCTAGCCAACACAAGGCGTGGTGGTCGCTCACAACTTTGAAGGGCTTGTCGTTGAGGTAGGGGCGAAAATTCGACATAGCCCAGATGATGGCGAGGCACTCCTTTTCTGTTGTAGAATAATTGGCTTCTGCTTTGGATAACGATCGGCTGGCGTAACTAATAACCATTTCAAGTCCGTCAGTCCTCTGCACAAGAACGGCGCCAATACCTACGCTGCTTGCGTCAGTGTGTTTTTCTGGCTCGGTGGATTCTTCGAAATAGACAATTAACGGAGTCGTCTGGAGGCGATGTTTAAGCTCCTGGAAAGCGTGTTCCCGCGGCTTTTCCCACTTGAACTCCACGTCGGCCTTGGTAAGGTTAGTGAGAAGATCGACGATGCGGGCGAAGTTTTTCACGAACCGCCTATAGTAGGCGCACAGGCCCAGAAATCGGCGCACCACCTTTTTGTCAGTGGGCGGCGGGAAGTAGGCGATGTCGGCTGTTTTCCGTGGATAAGGACGAACGCCAGACTTGCTAATAACATGCCCAAGAAACAAGAGACTCTCGTACGCAAATCTGCACTTTTCTGGCTTCAGTGTGAGCCCGGACGTCTTCATGGCTTGAAGTACAGCTTCAAGGCGCCGAAGATGCTCGTCGTAACTCTAGGACAACACGACGACGTCATCCAAGTACACAAGGCAAGTCTGCCACTTCAATCCTGCCAATACTGTATTCATAACGCGTTGAAACGTTGCAGGCGCTGAGCGAAGACCGAAGGGCTTCATCTTACACTAGAAGAGGCCGTCCGGTGTTGTAAACGCCGTCTTCTCTCGGTCTCTTTCGTCGATTTCGATTTGCCAATCTCGATTTCGATTTGCCAATTGTCTTGAGGTCCATTAACCAAACGTACTTGGCGTTATGGAGCCGATCAAGTGTGCCATTCGTGGGAGTGGATACACGTCCTTTCTTGTGATTCTGTTCAGGCGGCGATAATCGACGCAGAAACGTAGGGTCCCATTTTTTTTCTTCACTAGCACCACGGGGGATGCCCATGGACTCTTGGACGGCTGGATAATGTCATCCCGCAGCATTTCATCAACTTGTCTCTTCTTGGCCTCACGTTCTCGCGTCGAAACCCTGTACGGACTCTGACGGAGTGGTCTGGCAATTTCTTCGGTTATGATGCGATGTTTCGTGATTGGGGTCTGCCGAATTTTTGATGACGATGAAAAGCAATCTTTGTATTGCACGAGCAGGGCCTTAAGCTGTTCATGCTTATGGTTCGGAAGTCTGGGATTGACGTCGAAAGCTGTGGGAAGGGTTTGGTTCCTCTGAGCAGGTTCCGCAGAATTGGCGAGGCCGAAAGTACTGGTGGCGTCCACAATTTCTTCGATGTATGCGACCGTTGTTCCTTTGTTCACATGTTTGTACTCATTGCTGAAATTCGGGAGCATAACCGTTGCTTTTCCTCCCCGCCGCTCTGCAATTCCTCTTGCGACGCAAATACTTCGGGTGACCAACAGATGCTGACTGCCTTCAATCAACGACGCCTTCCAGGTCAGGTGATTTATAAGCGCCGACTGAAATAATGACTCTGGAGCGAGTCGGAATGGTGACTTCTTCTTCCAGCACATTCAAGGCATGGTTTCCTGACAGCGTGCGCGCCGGTAGTGCTTCTTCCGTGGATAACGTTATCGACTTTGTTCTTAGGTTGATGACAGCACCATGGAGGCATAAGAAGTCCATACCAAGGATGACATCTCTCGAGCAACGCTGTAGGACTATGAAGGCTGTAGGATAAATACGGCCGTTAATGTTGATTCTCGCTGTGCAGATTCCTGCTGGCGTTATGAGATGACCTCCGGCTGTGCGGATTTCAGGGCCTTTCCAAGCTGTCCTAACTTTCTTTAACTTCTCGGCGAACGACCCACTGATGACGGAATAGTCGGCTCCAGTATCGACGAGAGCGGTAACACTGTGGCCGTCGATAAGAACGTCGAGGTCGCTAGTTCGCCGTCTTGCATTACAGTTAGGGCGTGGCGTCGGGTCACGGCTGCGTCGGCTTGTTGCGCTGCTTCCATGTTGCGTCGTCCGGCCACCTTCGGTAAGTGAGCTTTTGCCGTCAGGGCTTTGCCTGGTTGGCGTTGTGTTCGGAAAGCTTCGTCGTGGCGTCATCGTCATCGGAGGATCTTCGGTTGTTCGTCGCACAGCAACCGCACCTCCATCGGTTGCTGCCCTTAGTTTCCCGGATACGGGGTAGGAGACCGTCCCCGCGTTGGGCCAGAGTACTGCCGGGGGTGCGGTGACATGCGGCGGCTGGGCGACGGCGAACGGGAAGGACTTCGTGGCGTCCATTGAGTTCCTGTCAGGTAGTCGGCGATGTCACGTGGCCATTCTCCTGGCTGTGGACACGGTGCATTGACGGTGAAGCCACGCAGTCCCATCTGTCGGTACTGGCAGCGGCGGTATGTATACCCGGCCTCGCCGCAGTGGTAGCAGAGCGGGGGGTGGTCGTCAGTCTTCCTCGGCGCACTGCGCTGGGCCGGTGGCGAACGGTAGGATGTCGGGGGAGGGTGGCGTCTGGCGACGGAAGTGCGATGGGGCAGTGTTTTGGCGTGCGCGTGGAGGAGGGGCATGGCGGCGGGCTGCAGCAGCATAGGTCATGGCTTGCAGCTGAGGCTCTTGAGGTTGAGAAACGCCCAGCGATGGCTGGATCTCCTTGCGTACGACGTCCGCGATGGATTCCACGTGAGGCTGCACTGAAGAAAGTAATTTGCGCTGCTCTTCTTGCACAATCACTCGGATCGTCTGACGCAAGTCAGTGGTTCCAAGCGCTAGAATGCCGGCGTAGCTTGTAGACGTAAGCTACGGTTATATTGCCGCGTGCGCATCTCGAGCGTCTTTTCTATTGTAGATGCTTGTGAAATGAATTCGGAAATGAGTTCCTGCTTTACTCCTCGCATGAGCAGACGGACCTTCTTCTCCTCGGACATGTCGAAGTCAGCGTGGCGGAAAAGTTTAATCACATCTTCTGTGAATAGCGCCACGGTTTCGTTTGGCATCTGCATGCGAGTTTTGAGAGCTGCGGCCTTGTCCTAGCGCATCACACTTGCGCAAGTAGTGAGGAACCTGGCGCGAAAGACATTGCACGTTGTAAGGCTTCGCTCTTGATTCTCGAACCAAGTTCGAGCAGCATCTTCTAAGGCGAAGTACACATGCCGGAGCTTGTCATCGTCTGTCCAGTCATTGAAGGCGGCGACGTGGTTGAAGCTTTCGATCCGGCTTTCCGGGTCTTCCAGTGGCGAACCGCGGAAAGTTGGCGGCTCTTTGGGTTGCGGGAGTAGGAGTGGTGCAGGCTGCACGGGGGCGGTCATGGTTGCAGTAGAAGATGTCAGGATCCGGGTCTGCCTGGCTGCTTCAGGAAGGGGCCCGTATTCTGGTTGTAGTCCCCTCTGCCTGCGGCTTGTTCGCTGTTCAGGGTTAGCGTCCGTGTCTTCTTTGCTGCTTGGGCTGGGGTCGCGGCTCGAAGGGGGCGTCCGGAACATCAAAGAAGCCACACCTCCACCAGATGTCACGGGGTCGTGACGTGGCCGAAGACGGGAGACTTTACGTTGGAAGTTACCTGTTTGTTTGGGCGAACTTCTGCCCGTTGATCGGAAAGTCCGATTACAGTAGCAGTCTTGGACCGATAGCGGCGAACGGAGCGTAGGCCGTCGATCACAACTCACAAGCGGTGAAGCGTGTCGGCATTTATACTCTAGCCGCCGAATGTTCTAGCCTTATCGCTGGCGGTGGCGTAGGTTCCAGAATAATCTGTACAGTTCGCAGAGTAGGCATGATCTTATCGAAGTGGTCTGCTACAGTCCGGAAGCTTCTTGAAAACTCCAGGCGCGGTGTGCGCTGAGAATTTTGTAGTGTTTTAACGAGAACAAATCTTGGGAAATGGAACGTGGCAATATTTTGCGCTCTTACGGAATCATTGTAGCTTAGATATCGATGAGACTACTGGTGGTTTTATATGTTCCGACTCCTCTTGACAGAATATTGACTTCCATGAAGATTGTTTCTTAATTCACTTGCTCTTAGCGGGCCAGGAATATTCATGGTATGCATTCGAGTGTTCCCTTTAACACTAGACCATACGGTAAAACTCGGTATTACGCAACGCGAATGGATGACATAGGTAAATGACACATCCAAACATGATATACACGACACGCGTGTCATGTAACAACATGACTACATGCCAAATTCATAATGCAATCGCGGCCGTTTCACTAGCTTCACATATGCCAAATTTGGTATTACGTGGCGTCAATGGATGACGAAGGCGTGTGAAAGTTGTAAACATGATAATCTAGAGATGCGTGCCTTGTAAGTAAATGACTACATGCCACAGTCAAGGCACCAATATATTTGGACGTGACGCGGTGCGCGTGCTCGCCGGCGTTCATTTCGTCACGTCACGCCGGCGTTTCGACGCCAGGCGCCGGTTTCGCCATATAGGCCCCCGCCAATGCTGTGTACGAGATCTCATGGCAGCGCCACAACACACAGCCTAGCGAATAGGCGCAGCAAAACTGAGTCTTCCTATACGTAGCCTAGAGAGTAGACGCAGCAAAAGTGCTTTTGCACCTGCATATAATTTTGTTTTTTTTATTTTTGAGCAAGGGGTTCATGGCTGATTATGTAAGCGCTCAGGAAGCGTTCTTTGAAAACGTGCCAAAAAGGGCGCTGACACATAGCGTGTCACTATGTTCAGCGAGCGTTCCTTTTTTTAGTATACCTGGCGGTCAGTACAAGCAATGCTGAGGTGGCCCAAATAGCTACGTCGTGCCCTCTGGTCTACTGTTGGGTGTCTATACCCGCAGGCGTGTGCTGCACAGCGTTGTTTTTACGCATGTGCGTTTCAGAGCGTCTGGCATCCCTCCATCACGAAAAGAGGGAGACCCAGTGCTGTCTGGGTAACGCATCGGTGCGTATTTAGTGCCGACTGCCGTCGGGCAACGCCGACGGACGCTGGTCACGCCTGTCGCGGCTGGCGTCAGACTTTAGAGGGCTCGCGTTTTGCTAATGCAGCGTCGCTGTGCCGAACGTGTGCGTGCGTCAACGGTACGTTGGAGTGTATTGGGCCCTTCATGATGCGCTCGCGGCCGCTTTGCTAGCTCCACGTGTACCAAATTTGGTGTTACGTGACGTCAATGGATGACGAAATATATGACTGGTGCAATAATCTAGACGTGCGTGTCATGTAAGAACATGACAACATACCACGCTCATAGCGTGCTCGTGGCCGTTTCGCTAGCTCCACATATGCTAAATTTCGCATCACGTGACGTGAACAGATGACGAAAGTAGACGACACATGTAAACATGAAATCATCACCCAGAAGTCATGTACTGCATCATTTACCTCCACCTTGTAAAGTTGTGCTGCTTTTAAAGTGACATATCAACTTTCTCATTTAAGCTGCGCATATCATCCATTCCCACTGCACGCGAGATCCGCCATTTTTTTCTTTTGTGCTCTCTCAAAATTTTGGAAAAAGTGGAAAAGACTAAGAATTCTCTTTAGCATATAACAATAGCTTATGACTCTATAGTAATTGCTCACTGACAAGTGTCAAAAAATTAAAACTTTCATTACGTACAAGAGCTCATTAAAATGATATGTCATTTAACAGATCGGAAGCAACGCTAAAAGCATCAACGCTAACATATTTTTTATTAAATGGGCGCGGTTTCCTGGAATCGTAACTGAATTCGTCCTGGCTTCGGTTGTATAAACATTGGTCAAGGTGGTACAATTATTAAGTTCAAACTCCTCTTCACAGTCAGTTGGACTGGTTTCATCTGTAGCTATCTTCATCATGTTAGGGTGTCGTTTTGGGAACAGCGTAGCTGCTGCTGCAGTACTTACAGACAGCGAGTCCCCGTTTCCCGTGAAGGGTTTCCCCGACTGTCAAAACCATCCCTTCGTCAGGAATATCCTCAACAATTGCAGAATCTGATTGGACAAGGCTTTATAAGCGAACTTCTAATGTAGGTCACAGTTGTGTACAGGGGGAAGTAAACACTGAACAATCACAGGTCTCAAAACATCAGAAACTGTTCCCTACATAACACACAAACAACGAAGCTGCGCTATGAGCTCAAGCTAATTTGACGCTGAATCTTATTTTGTTTGATGTCGATGGTGAGTGGTCATCCACCGTGTATTGTTTCGGTATCATGTGCGACGTTTCTGCTCCATGTTCGACGTAGGGTGCGTCGTAATCTTTATTTATGTACCTTTTACTAATAGAATTTTCGGCCTATATTTGCAACTGCGTCAAGGAAAACACAAAAAGAACAGTCTTTTCTCAGATTTTTTCCTTTTTTCAAATTTTGCATCTCTAATGAAACGCCTGCGCCGGCGCTAGACGACATCCACTCACAACTCTCACCAGCCGACCTTACTCTCCCTTTTTCTTCAACTTTGCCTTTTTCTAGGACTCAATCCAGTGAGCGCGCGAAGCTATCTCTTCTCCCAGTCACTCGCAGAAAGTGTATAAATTTTGCTTCTCACCACTGATCTACCGAAAAGTGAATCAGGGCCACAATTAGCCCAAGACCCCGATTACGTCTAGGAAACCAGACATGCAGCGTCCCAAACCAGCGCCTTCTATATATATATATATATCTTATATATATATATATATATATATATATATATATATATATATATATATATATATATATATATATATATATATATACAAACTCGGCTATGTGAGACCTACATTTTGTGTACACGAGTATATCATGACCGAGCTCCTCACACTCCCGTGCAGAGCTACGCTACAAATATACATGGCAACAACTGCCGAAGAAGTAGGCTTCAGTGACTAGTAAAGGAGAGGCTCAACATTGAAATCAAGTGCCTGCCCTATTTCAAAACGAGCGACAATGAGTACCAGCGTCCAGCGCCATGTCTGATTATGGGCCCTGTATGGCGCTGGTGCCAGCGCCTCGCAGCCCATGTACTGGGACGAGCGGCAGCGTCTCAGTACTGTGCGCAAAATGGCTTCTCAGGGATAAAACGGGGATGTCCATTCGCCATAAATAAATAAAGAAATAGGTAAAATAACGAGCATTCACAATAGGAATAAAAAATTTAGGAATTTAAACGAAAGTAAACACCACTTGATGGGATTTTAACTCGCTACCTCCTGATCTTTAACCGAGTACGTTACCCACTACGCCACGCCATATTTTTTTTTTCTTTATTGCAGCATGTGACATTCAAACAACAGCAAATACCCTCGGACTCAGCTTCTAGCTCAATTTTCTGGTTTCAAGGCAGATGAGCCATTCGCCACACATACTTAAACTGGTTTCAAATGACATAATTCACCCATAACGTTTAGCAGTTCATCATTGTAGCAAAGTTTGCATAAACTTCTCGCAACTTGCACATATGTTCAATAAAATAAATACGTACTGTCTGTGCGTCTAATTCACAATGTCTAACTGCCATGTGACTTAGCCATATGCTGTGTAAGCCAAGGAGAAAAAACATATCATATTTTAGTAGGCCAGGTTCTATTGCTAAATATCGGATACCATGTGAAGTGAGAGGTAAATCTTTCTTATATGTTTTCTGTAGATCATCCCAGAACAAAAAGGCGGCCCAGCAATCAGTAAAAACATGCTCCACCGACTCAGGCTTTCGGCACAATAAGCAGTCGGATCTCCATGGTAAAATATCGCCTCTTTGTTCTAGCCACGTTTTAACCGGCAGCGTATTCGTGTGCAGCTTATAAGAGAATGTTTTAACAACAGCTGGTACGATCATCTTTTCAACTCTATTCAACACGTCTTCTCCTTGGCTTCCAGTATACATAGAACGATACAAAAGAACAGGAAAATCTGTTTCAATCAAGTCTCTCGACAAACGCTTCCAAGTGACATTAGATAAGTACTCCGAACTAAATCTAGCACTAAGGAATCGAAAAGCCGCAACAACTTCTCCAAGAAAGGTACTGACACATAGTGGAATTCATCGTTCGAGATAACAATGAAGTTCGGCAATGCCAATGCTAGCCTGATTTGAAGTAATGTACGTGAAAACGGATCTTGTTGATCTCGTAGAAAGAGAAACCTTGATACAACCTGCCTCAAAAATAAGTGTGGCAAGGCTAAACCACCTATTTTAGTCTTAAGAAGAGGTTGTTGTGACTTGTCCGTTCGTACTGGGATCACCGCACGAAAACAGCAAGAAGCCTACGAATCCTCTGGATATTGATCCTGGACCACGACAGTACTTGCAGCAAGTAAAGCAGCTGCGATACTAAAAAGACGTTGCATATTGTCGCGTGAGCGAAGATGGACAGATCACGGCCTCCCTATTCCTGTGTCAGAACAAATAGCCCTTTGGTTTTCTCGGCCTGCAGATCATCGTTTTTCTCATACTTGTCAAGCGGAACACCGAAGTATGTGTTAGGCTTGCTTTACCATTAGATCTATTCATAAACCGCTGGGAACGCTTCACAATTTCTATACCACAGCCCAACACACTTGTGTATGTTTACAATGCCACTAGTAGCATCCCAAAACCTTCGTACAATGCTCGTGGAGGTGGGTATGCTCTCCTGACTGGCACAAAGTATTGCAACATCATCAGCATATGCCAATATCTTCACCTCACACACTTCTAAAGGAAAACCTTGTATATTTGAATTTTTTGTAATGGCCACACACAGAGGTTCCCGGTACAATGCAAATAATAAAGGTGAAAGTGGACATCTTTGCCTTACAGATGAACATGCATTATTTCTTCTAGTTAACTCGCGGTTCACAATCAACTTGGTTGAACAATTGTCGTAAGCTATCTGAAGACCCTTCAGTATCACAGAGCCAACGCCAACATCTTCTAACAATTTAAACAAAATGATATGCCAAACTAGATCAAAAGCCTTCGCTAGATAGATTTGCAACATTGCAACTCTTCTGAAGGCAGCGTCACAGCACTTCATTATGCTTCGTAATACATGTATGTTCGTAAAAATTCATCTTCCTCTTATTCAACAGGTTTGATGTGGGCTAACCAGTGTACATATGACTGTTTGCAACCGCATCGCCAGAATTTTCAATTAGTATTTTGTAGTCAACATTCGTCAATGTTATCGACCTATAACCAGACACATATTTCTGTTTTATAGGGTCTTTTTTTCGGTATCTGAACAGTGTGTGCTTTCTTGATTGAATGTGGGAGGCTACCCTTGTTAAAAAATTCAGCGAAAACATTTTGTAAAACAGTAGCTAACTGTGCCTTGAAAGTGTAGTAGATTACTGCCGTTATCCCGTCTGAGCCAGATTTCACTTTATGCAATCGGTCTATATCCATTTCTATCATTCCCGCAGATATATAAACTGATATACCTTCTGTATCTTGGCGATCTAGCGTTGGCAAAAAGCTTAGAACATCTTTTTCAACTGTGGCTTCTTTAGGTATACGATCGGAAAGTAATTCGTGATAATATTCAGTGAATGCGTTTTTCATATCTTTGGGTTTCGTCGTTAACTGACCATTATATTAAATTTCTGTGATGTCTTTAGCACGTGCATACTTTTTTTCCGTAGTGAGAATCGCTTATTAGGCATTTCATCTGCAAGTAACCTGTCTGCTCGAGCCCTTACAACCGCACCTTGAAATTTAGCGACGTGGATGGCCTCAAGTTTGTTTTTGATATCTCAAACAACGTGATCGTAAATACCAGGGTTTTATGTTTCTGCCTTGCTGTATTCCACAAGTAACTTCTTTAAATTGTTCTCCAGTCGTTCCTTGTACCGTATTTCTGCAGCCCTTTTCATGGCGCCCATTTTCACAATAGATTTAAAGTATTGCCAATTTTCCGACCAGTTACTAAATGCAAGGGTGTTGAGTTTGTGTAATTCTTTTTTTGATACATTGAAAAAGTTATCATCACTAATTAGTTTGGCATTTAACTTCAAGAGGTACCATATGAATGCACGTTCGGACGCTCCTTTTGGGCCTAAGGAAAGCGTAACAAGTGATTGATCGCTGAATGAGACTTGTTCTACACCATAACCATCACAACCGTTTGCCAGCTCTAATACCACGTAAGCTCTGTCCAATCTTGCGTGGCTAGATCCCTGCGAGTGGGTGTAATGACGCTGCAATCCACCTTTTTCAAAAACAACAACATTCTGAAGGGAATGCTAGTCAAAACTCTCATTTAGGTAATTAGCACAGTCATCTTCTCTATCTAAGCAACTAGATCGATAATCTGCACTGAACACACAGTTAAAATTGCCAAGAACAAAAAGTAGCCTATTCGTTTCAAAATAAACACAGTTCTTGAAAAAAAAAAGATAAGCGATTACGAGGGTCTGTTGGTGCGTACACGAAAATTATTTTGAATTTTGCCTCTTCATGGGTAAAATCGCACAAAACAAACCGTCCATACAAAGATGTAACCACTGTTTCTTTAACAATGCCTAAGCATTTCTTCAGAAATATCGCACACCCTGCAGAAGTACCTACTGCATGGCTAACACACACGTTATAACGCGTGCTGGAAGGAGCAACCATATGTTTGCTTCCACTCTCGCTTTCGATCTTTGTCTCTTGAACAGCAAGTATGTCCAAGTCTTTTTCTTCAATGAGACGCCTAACCTGACACTGTTTACGCCTTGTAGACAATCCACGCACGTTAAGCGTGCCTACGCAAATCGATGCACTCAGACGCATCATTTTCAACAAGTGTGAACAGACTTACACGGTTAGATCAGCACCACCAGTGCGCGTCTATGCTCAAGGCCAGAACGCTCACTTTCTGCGCCGTTCGCCGCGCGCATGCGACGAGGACGCTGATTAAGACACTGCAGATGTATTGCCCTTTAGACCACCGGCCTTGGGCGACGGAAGCTCGCAGCGTTGCTGCTTGCAGTCGGATGACTTCTCGCGTGGCAAAGTAGCGCGCGTCCTCGGGCGCTTTTCGGCGCTGCGCTATCCTTCGACTGGTCACAACCGCGGTGGTCTCCGCAGTCCTGTTGCTCCACTGTGTTCTGGTCTTCAATCGTCTCCTCGTCGGTGACATCAGGCTCTGTCGGCGAACTTTAAGAGCATTCAGGTCATCCGCTTGGTCTGCGTGGCGGAGAACAGTCTTCTGCCATTGGTGCCGCAGTCTCAGCCTCGTCGGCGTCCATAATGTTCTCTTGGCTGTTGTTTACAGTAGGAGACGCGCCAAGAACGCTGTCATACGTTATAGCAAAGTCCTCCCTGGCGTGCACAAAAGCACGACAGCCCGTGCAGCGTGCCGTCTGACAATCACGTCTGATATGCCCATGCCTTCGGCACCTCAGGCAAACTGGCACTCGTCCAGGCACAACGACAAGTACAGAACCGTTGTAGAACTTGAACAGATATGGTAGTTCCTCAACTGACACGCATTCATTGAGGACCATCCGTACAACTCGCGTGGTCGATTCTGCGAACTCAAATCCAGGAAAACGCCACTCGTCAAGACGCATGTCCTTCACTTCCGCAAACTCACTCGGAGCCTTTTACAGAGCCTATCCTGGGATGTGGAAAAGCATCCAGTGAATCTTCAGCGTAATTTCTTGCCTAAAAGAATCAATAATTGCACAATTTCCGCCTTTCACACGTATGCCAGACATGGTTCATCTGAAACGCACCTATACCACTGACAGCCTTGAGCACGCCGGCTTCTTCAAGGGGTTCCCGGAAATCATCGATTCAATAGGGCCTCTTCGCAGGGTCTCCATGCAGAAAAAGACGGAGACCCTACACCAGTCCATTCCTTCACCAGTCGGCCAAGTCGGCAGTAAAAAGCGGTAGCCTGGTGGAGGGCATGAGACTTTCATCCCGGCCATCGTCGGCCGTGTGTTCACCTCGGAAGGAGCGAGCCATCCCGCGTCTGGTCTAGTCGAGCGCCAGATGCGGAATGCTGTCACTACGCCACGTCATAACGTGCTTGCGTGGTTGTAAAACGACTATTTATCCGAAGAACGTGCCGTTCAACTTCACGTGTACAACTCGCACAGTCAAGATTGACACAATTTTCCTTTCCAAATAACAATTTCGTATTGATTCAACAGTGACGAACGGCATCCGGGCACCGAATAACGTGCTATCAGCAAGAATGTATAGTATTTTGAAGCATCTACATCTTAACTCTGAAAAAGCTGAAATTGATGATTGGAGGAGCAGCCACAGATTGTCAGCTGTTGCTGCCGATAGTTTCCTTTCCTTTGATTGTCGTTTCTAGCACTTGCTACTGGTCAACAAGAACAGATGATTAAGATGTCTTGTTTTATCGATATCCACGCACACGGGTGAATATTAAGTATTTCTTTTTTGCGCAAACGACGATGTAGCAGTACACATCCGTCATGCCAGATTACATATTTGCAGTTATATCGATACATGCAACTAAGAAACCGCCGAAGAAACGACTATTGCAATACGCTGAAAATGTATCCCAGAATGTTAGTTCACTAACGCGTACCAAATTACCAAGTCAAAATTGCGCGTTCTTACGTACGAGTCAGAGGAGCACCGGCTCCTGCGCTCATAACGAAGCTCTTAGTGACAGCCTACGTTGCTGAAAGCACGACACATCAATCGTCACCGCTCCTTGTGCGGGCACTGCACACGTAGACAAATTGTCGATTTAGGCTCAGGGATGTCGAAACTGTACTTTACAGTCATTCTTACACTTCATAAATGTGCCTACTTGAAGTAAAAAGCACCGGCAGCTGGTATACCGACGCGGGCGGCACGATAGGCCTCGCTGGGACGGGGTACTGGATAAGGCTGCTTTCGAAGCAGCTGAGTTGCGATGCTTGAAATTTCTGCATTTGAGCTTCGCGATACTTCGGTTACCTAAACTCTGCCTGAAGTAAGTGGAAGGTCAGTCAATGCCATAAATGCATTTACGAAGTGGCGATAGCAAGCGACAGCCGTTTCTCTGGCCTCCGCTGGCCGTATACAGCGGGCGTGCCGGTGTACAGATATATGAAGGTATATCAATACCAAGAATTAAAAACATCCGTAAAAATACCATTGCAATCCGCTAAAAAGTATGCCAGGGAGTCAGTTCACGAAGGCGTACCAAATTACCTACTCAAAATTGCGTGTTGCTACATATCAGTCGAGGAAGTACCGGTTAAATGCGGCTGGCAGCTTTCGGTGACAGCCTGCGTAGCTGAAAGCGCGACGTTCGACCGTCAGCGCTGCTTGTGCGATATCGACACAAGACAAAATAGTTGATTTAGGTTCATGGATGTCTAAACCATACTTTACAGTTATTCTCACACTTTAAAGTTGTGTGTACACGAAGCAAGAAGCGCCGGTAACATATATATATATCAACGTGGCTGGCACGACAGGTTTAATGCTCGCTGGGCTGGGCACTTGGTAAGACCGCTCTCGACGCGTTGAGTTGGTATGGTTGAAGATTCTACATTTGAGCTTCGGAACATTTCCAACTCTTACCTGAAGTAACAAGTAAAAGGATAAGCGTGACCAGCCATACATTTATGCGGTTTGTCAGATTTGAAAAACAGCTTTTTTTTCTCGCCTCCACTGGGAAACCATGCGAAGCGATTGAGAGAGCTCATTTACGTTTCCTCAACTTTGCGGCAAAAGCAATTTCCTGCTTCGGTTAGGAGTGGCGTGCAGCTCTAGGCTTACAAACACTGCAACATGGTATCGTTACAGCAATATACATATGATGCGAATATGGCTGATTTACGCGGGGCATATGCGAAAAAGGCGCATTATAGTTGTTGCGATGCGTACGTGCGCCGCAGAAAATACGTACGCTAGGTATCTGTTAGGGCAGCATCTCTCCCCGCCGTAGAATCAAGCGTTTTATATTCAACGACACTGAAACAAACCACAGCACACGCTACAATAGCATGCACGCTGGAGCTGCGCTGGTAGAAACAGTGGGTGCTCCAGTATTCACCAGCGCTTGCCAGTGAAAATTACACCACTTCCAGCGCTTCGCAGTGCGCACCAACATCACAGTGGTTAAGCCAGCGCCCCTACCAGTGTGACACAACCTTTTCTCATGTGCGCTCAGCGAAGTGCCAGTGAGTACAAGCGTGTACCAGTGTCTCCAGCGTGTACCAGTGCCAAAAAACGCACCGGCATCACGCTGTTTTTGCAATAGGTTGGGGACGGAGGAAGCCAAATTGTGCAGCCTCCTTAGAAACAAACTGAGAATAAAGCAAAGGCTTGCATACCACAAACAACGAGACGCCTTCTTTAGAGACATAGACATGGGCGCTCTCAACCAAGTGTTCTCAGACTCGGCAACAAATGAACTTGCGAACTCGCTTTTGTGCTTTTTGATCTGTGGTCTTCGTGGAAGGTTTCGGGTGCCAGTGGGATACTTCTTTACCAGATCATGCACAGGTGGGCTACTGGCGGAAACGACCAAGCACGTCGTCAAGAAAACTGAAGAGACGGGATTCTAGAATGTTCAAGTTGTGACGGACACCTAAAAAATAAACGTCGCTGAAATAGACATATTATCCGGTAGGCGACCAAAAACCTGAGTGCCTTATCTCGCCTACCCAAGTCGCAGATTATTTCTGGCGTTTGATCAAACTCACATCTTCTAAAACAGGCGATCGCAATTTCTGGCACCACAATTGGGAAAAAATGGCGAAATTTCTTCAACCTACCTAAAGGACCTCTACAAGACGCAGCGGGGCTCGATTATCAAGTTGGTTCGTTTTCTCACGAGAAAACATGTCTATCTGGCTAATATAAAAAAATGGCAATGAAGCTTGCCATCCAGTTGTTTTCACCAGCTGTGACAGCGGCTTTGTCTTTCATGAAAGATTATGCCGCGCACACTTACGACGCAAAGTTGGTCAGCGTTAACCCGACTGTTGAGTTCATGAATAATGTGAGCCGATGGTTTGCTCTCATGGACATCAGCAACTGCCAGCAGTATATTTACGGGAACCATTCGGACACCAGGCAGTTTGATGATTCTGAGGACTCCAGACTTCACTGGCTCGAACATGCTTTTTCAGAATACATTGAAGAGCTCAATATGGCAAACGCACCAATGAGCTTCCTGACGAAAGGAACTCACAATGCACTGGTATTCACCACAGTCGCCAACGTCCAGATTATCAGATTTCTGTTAGATGGAAGGTTAAAATTTGTGTTAACTAGAAAGTTTTCAAGCGACCCCATCGTGTCTCTGTTTGAGAAGCTTCGACGCAGTGCTAGCTGAAATTATAATCTTGATTTCAGAAGCACTTTTTCGAGCCTTGAAAAGATGCTGAAGATGTGCATTGTTGCGGCTTCCCACATAAGCAATCTGCTGAGCTCAGCTTCGTTTGACTCCTCGGGGAGCATTGTTAGGAGCGGCGACTCATACAGCACACCAACAAAAAGTGCGGTCGCAGCAGTGAACTCGGCGCAGCATCTACTGCAAAAACTCTGCACTTCGATGAAGTCGTTTACGCCCACGCCCGATATAGCAGCAGTTCCTCTTTTCACAAGATACTTATCTCGCATCGCGAGTGAAAAGACTGGCTGCGAGCGCGGCGTGTCGTTAGTCTTGAAAACAAAAGGCAGCAGCACAAGTGCTACGGAAGGGCTTGATTTCCCACCGGGACAGAGGCGCGTGGGTTGTGGTACCCCACTGCAGAGCTCGTGCGTGTGCTGCATGCCCTGAAAAGATTTGTGGACGTGATGCTTCTGCACCGCGCAGCTCTCTTTAGGCCTACTTAGGCTCTTCTTAAGGTACGAAGCACAGGCCGTAAGAAAGTAAAAGCCGAATTCTCCTGTCTTTCATTCCCCATTAGCAGCCATTGGCATGTACATTGAGCACTATCTGACAAGAAAGGGTTGCTAAATGTCATACTCGCTGGGTGTAACCTCCTTAGTTTTAGAAAAGTTTAGCGAACGTTGAGTCGCAGTGCCATGAATACAATAAACTAGTATATACCATGAACTCGATGTGGTTAAAGGTGGGAAGTAGATACGAAGCGCACGGCATCACAATGTAAAAGCCGGATTCTCCTGTCTCTCATTCCCAATTAGCAGCCATTGGCATGTACATTGATAAACATCTGACAAGAAAAGGTTGCTATGTTATACTCGCCGGGCGTAACCTCCTTCGTTTTAGAAAGGTTTAGCTAGCGTTGGGCCGCAGTGCCATGAATACAGTGAACTAGTATATACCATGAAGTCAAGGTGGTTAAAGGTTGGAAGTAGACTCGAAGCGCAAGCCATAAGAAAGTGTGCGTGTGCCACCTCTTGTTTTGTCCTTGGAATGTCCGCTGGAGTGCGGTGCTTCTATATCGGGACTATATGATGAAAAGATGTGAGATGGTAGTACTTGGAGTGTTGAATAGAAGGACGAATGGACACACAGAGATGCATGGACGGACTCAAGGATGGCTGCACCAACGGATGGACGCATGGACGGACAAAGGGGCGGATGCATAGATGAACGCAGAGACGGACGCACAGATGGACGTGCGGACGCATGAACAGACGCACGCACGGACGGGCGAATGGACGCACTTATGGTCACACAGACGCATGCATGGACGGACGAAAGCAAGAACGAATAGACGGACGGATTCTTCGCCCCACTCTCCATCATTCACTCCGCAGATATGCTGCCATTTTTTTCGTAATACGTTAAAAAAAGAAGCCCACGAATGCGAAATTACTGAATGCAAACGAAAGTATATAATAGCTGAAAACTGAAAAAAGCCAGTTGTTATGCCGCATCCACCCATAGCAGACAAGCAAAGAGAGGCCATGCGAGAGGGTAATAACCTGACGCCACCATGCGGTCACTTGGAGAAATAGAGCGCCAATCGTAGAGCAATGGAAACGGGCACGACGCAACAGGCGCAGAAAAAATAGGGGAGGCGCTGCCTAAACACTCTGTCACCCAATCAAAACAAGCGCAAGTAAAAAGACACCACATGACAGACGAGCACAATTTTTGTCAACAAAGTTCTATAGAACACCACACTTGTATACGTGTATCGTATTGTCATCACCATCGCGCATGCGCATACTATCCTTTTTCAGAAAACGCGACTATTTATCTAAAAGGGGAGCTGTCACGGGCTGAACAGAATGAAGCGTGTTTCAAAGACGATAGTCTTTCTTGGGGAGCTTCGACGCAATCATTTTGGTCTGTCTGTCTCTACATTTGTTTGTTTGTCCACTCTTAATGGCGTCGGTTACTTGAAATGAGTGACCCCATCCGCAGCGCCCACCTATGTTGCTCAAGGTTGAGCCTTCATGCTTGTGCAATTGTCAACTAAAAAGCAATTATGGTGCATGTCAGGGGCACCATAACAATGCCTATATATTCTGCATGTGCATCTTTTACTAGAAAAGGCATACATAAGTCATTTTAAGGACCGCAGCGCTTATCATGCGGCGCGGACCCATAAACGCTTGCACGGAAAGGCGGGTATTTCCAATGCTTTGCTAAAACGAAACAGTGGTGACCCCTACCCGTCGCCTTGCGTTCTACATCTTATCACCTTCATGATTGGCGTGCACACCCGTCTCAGAGCCACGCGTTTTGTTTTCTAAGACAACAGCCAGGTGGCACTTATGTCTCACGTGTGGCCTTGATGCGCTAGTTCACCTCGCTGTAGGAACCCAGCGCCTCCAGAATGCCAATTACGGATTTTTTGCACACAACATCAAATAAATGTCTTGTTCACTCTCTCCACCCGTAAGACTATCGTCTTTCAACGACATTTGCAGATTGCATGCAGGTACGGGGCCATTTTTCGTTCCCTTGTAAACATCGGAGAAAAGGATTGTGTTTTCCGAAAAGGTAGCATGCGCATGCACGATGGTGACGACCGCATGATATAAGTATACAAGGGTGGTGTTTTATGGAGCATTGTTCATATATTTAGCGCCCGTATGTTGTCTCTAATTCTTTTTGCGCACGCGCGCGCAAAAAGAATTGTGTGTGTGTGTGTGTGTGTGTGTGTGTGTGTGTGTGTGTGTGTGTGTGTGTGTGCGTGTTTGTGTGTGTGTGCGTGTGTGTGTGCGCGTGCGTTTGTGTGTGTGTGTGTGTGTGTGTGTGTGCGTGCGTGAGCGTGCGCGTTTTTTCTGCACTACTAAGCGTTAAAAAGAGAAAGGCAACGGCGGCTGTGAAAAGAGCTCGAAGCGATGAAGTAGTGTCTACGCCGCCAACGACACGCCCGTTGAGCTATGAGAAGTGCGAATACTTGGTTACAGCTTGAGTTTCTGTCTGTTCATATCGGACCGTGGTGTCGCGTCTCTGGCAGTCTGTGGTTGAACTCAAACACCTCTCTGCGCTGAAAATCAATCTAAAACAACTCTAAACCTCTTGGTCAAAGCCTAACGATATGCTTGAAGCAACCTACACTAACCCGCAATTATGTTCCCTTAAACAACCTAGAAGCAACTAACTTAGAATCGTCTACTTTTGCTGATTCAATCTTGCGTGAAATAAGATTCGCCGATATTTTTCAGCAAACTCTATTTACCTATTTTGATTACATTCAGGTACTTTTTGTTTGGATAATTTATTATTTCAACCTTGTTCGTTCTTGAGCTGGTTTCGAGCGTGTCTAGCATTCTTGTGGTCAGAGCTGTGCGCTTTGCTCTGAGCCTGATCTCACCATACAAGATAGACGAAAAGGGCTGGTCCCCGTTAAGAGAAGAAAGCTAGCAGTTACAATGCCGCGCAAGGTAGATATTGGTGTACACTTCTTTATTGAAAACTATTTATAATGGACAAAGGATGAAAAGCTCAGATAATCCTGCCAAGTGGTTGTTGCTCCAACAGCGTTGTCATTTCATTTCTCTAAGTACTTTAGCATCCCATAAAATTGTTGTTCGTTGTCACATAGTCCTTAAACATGACCAACATTGCTGTTCATAAAGATCGCCTCTTTCATTGCAGGTCCTTGAAGACTGCAATCGTTTCCAAGACGTTGTGCATAAAAGAAATACCGAAACTATGTAAAAGCATGACCTGCACACCAGTTATACAACAAGCTTTCAGCTGGTCCGTGAAATGGTGAGCTTTTCACGTCCGTTTTATTTATTTATTTATTTATTACAGTAGTATCGGGGCCCAAGAGAAATACAGGAAGGAGTGGGTTACTTTTGTTAGACACTATATTCTGAAAACGGAGAAAAATTTGATTGTAACATAAATAAAGTAAATCAGTAAAGAACAATAACAGGTTAATGAGAATACAAAGCATAAAGAGATGTTTTACAAAGAAACAACGCCAACGAATCAACACCTTGGTATGCTCATGAACAACGAAGAAAAAAATGAGCCCACTGTTTTCATCTTTCTAATTCATGTAGTCAAATATAAAGTAGTCAAGCCTCTCTTCACATGATATCCGCGAACGAAGAATTTCGTCTTTTGTGGGCCAACAACAACACGCGATTTTAAGAAAAAACTCTTAGATATTTAATATGTTTATGAAGTTCTATTTAGTGGTTTTTTCAGCCATCGATGAATCACACGTGCATATCTATTGTAAACTGCTGAAAACGGTATAATTCAATGACGTCCAAGATGTTCATTTGCATGGTCCGTCTGTTCTTGTTTACTGTCGAGTGCATGTGCAGATCTGCTTCTGTAATTCGACACACATTTTCTTTGTGAGCTGTTATGCCGTGCCACTCTCTTTTCACTGATTGTTCTTCATACAGGATAGCTAGTAGAACAAGTTCGTATCTCATAAATAAGTAAACTCTGATCGCAAATAAATGACACTAGAATAAAAAAGTAGACACACACCACAGGCGCTCACTCGCAGCTCAAGTTGCGAGTGTGCGCTTGTGGCGTGTTTTCTTTCTTGCTCCCGCGTTGTTCATTTGCACTATATGTTTTACTTAGTCGTACATACAATATAGCCGAATGCGTGTCGTTATAGGGCGTTTAAGGCACAGACTGTAATTTTATCAAGCTAGCTGAAGGTGTCCATGGTGGGAACAGCACTCGCGCAGGTGCGCGTGGAGCATGTCATATAGGCATGGCAGTGTTAGCAGGCAAGCACGTAGCCAGAAGTTTTTTTTTCAGGGAATTGCAAGGCTAAATTGTTGGAAAATCATTTCATGGCAAATGTAAATCTGTACAAGAATACAGTAGGTGCTTAATTATAAGGTGACATTGAGACCAATGTTGAATGCAGCAGAAGAGGCGAATTAATCAGTGATGAAAAGCAAATTTAGACACTACAGTACAGCTAGTGTGCGGACCAAAAAGATTATTTTTCTAAAACATAATTTCGACTAAAATGGAGGAGGGACATAAATGCAAGAAAAATTGTCGTCCGCTTACGCAAGTGCAGGGAATCAAATACTGCACACTTTCTCTGCCAAACTTCTCACCCTCTGCGTTAACAACAGGCCTACGAGAAGAACGGACGCCGTTTTATGAGAGGAATTTGAAAAAAAACAGCAGACTGATTCGGGGAAACAATTTCATCATACAACAAAGTACTAAAACGCAGATACTTCTCTGACACAAAAGAGGCAGAAAGTTCACATTATCTTTCAGCAAGCAATTTTAAAGAATGTTATTGCCAATACATTTACCACTTGATAAAATAATTGTATAAAACGAGCATATGGCTTGGCCAAAAAGAGTGGTCCATGCTGCAATTTTCATGCGTTGCAGTTTCTCAATAAAAACAGCGATAACTTCTTCGCTGACTTGAATCCAGTAAAACGGCTTTATGACCACACCATCAAGCTACTCCTCAGCCGTCCTCGTTCCTCAAATACGTTTTCGCTACTTTAAGTATCGAGAAGCTGCAGTCTGCTGCAGCTATACTCACTGGAAACGTTTTCAATATCTTGAGGAGTGTGTGAATTTTCGGGAAAAGGGCTTTGTCGCATTCAGCTGAAGCACCCGTCGCAAAACGAAAAAATTCATCCTCTTGCATGCTTGCCATTTCCTTTTCCTGATTTCCCATTCACTTTTTAGTATAGGGACTGGATCCGCTGTCATATCTCTCAGGTGGTAAAAATCGAAACTGGCTGGACAGATTCAAGCTTGAATTTGAACGAAAGCTCTCGCAACACAAATTATAAGCTTTCTAGCGTTTGCGATGGTTTGCAAAGCGCCGTTTGAGGGGAGCTTTGAGGCCATCTATGTATGGCATCAAGAAGGCTCGTCTGTAGTACCCTTCCGCAGAACAAGAATTATAGTTCGCCCAGTATCTCTGTGTACCCATTTAATTGCGCGCTTCCCACCCCACATCGCCGCTCTGTTTTGAGATGACTAAAAGATTTTGTGGAATTCTGCCGCTGCCTTAGTTCCCATTTTTTCCAGCTCAGTGAGCATCAAGTCAACCTGCTTCAAGGCAACGCCTATATAAAATATGGGCTTTACAGAAACAAATACAAGTGGTGTATGAGGCCTAGAAATGTCCCCTTAACATCGAAGCATTGAAGAAATTTGGCCGAACAATTTCACTGACGGAGGCAGTGAGCAATAGACGCTGTAGCTTTGTCATGGAAGACGACCATGAACTCTTTAAGTGAGCGAGCTATCTCGAAAAGCGTTTTTCTACACAATAAAATAAGGCGAAGACTGTTCTACGTTACTTACTTTTTTTATCTCCTTCTTGTTCTTCTCTATCCTCATAAGATGTAAATAAAGCTCCCTCTGTCTTGCAAGAGTACATCTCCTCACTGCAAAGGATCGGTCTGGTGGCGAGTATTGGCTACCAGTCGAGGCTGGCCAGACCCAGTCCCAACAAACTGGAGGCAGTGGGGGGGGATCATCTGGATCACCGAGCCCCAACAGCCCACAAGATCAGGAGAACTCTAGAAATTGAAGTGGCACCATCTGATGCCACACACAAATCTGTGTGAAGAATATGGCTCTTTTTCCACAGCTTTCGCTGTACTTCGCATTCACAAATCATGCAGAAGCTTCCCTGGTTTCCCGGCTTCAGCCCAAGTGTGCTCTGACGAAAGAATGGAGAATGCGTCAATGTGGCATCAGTTAGGGAAGACTGCTGCTGAAGAGACAACGTGGTTTGCTCGTCCAGATGTTTGATGATGTAGTGCGGTCAGTTTGACTGTTGAAAAGCATCAATAGATGACGGCGTTAGAGCAGTGACAAGTTTTGAAGAGGGTCGCCGAAGGGACATATGCACACTCTTTTGCATGGGATCTTCCTTCCTACAGGTTAGATGACGATGGGCAGGTGGTGTGAACCCCAGGAGTCAGGCTCCCTTGCCCAATCGTATTGATGTCCTTTACTGGCCAAGGTACGTTGATATCAGAGCATGACGATGTGTCTGTTTTGCGGAAGAAGGTAAGAAATCGGATGTTCAACACTTGCAAACTCGTTTGATAAATAACGTCCACCAGATTCCTTCCTCGAGAGCAACTGGTGCGACTCTCCACATGGTGTGATGAGCGTTCGTAGCCCCACATAGGAGGTAATCGCTTTTGAATCTAGCCGTCAGCTGTAGCAGCATGGTGGTGTCCCACCACTGTCCAGCTCACACATACATGGAGGCCACAGTCTTTTCCACACCACGGAGCAGCGTCGTCACAGCACAACACTCAAGAGCACCCCAGTAACACCGGTCATGTTAATGTGTGCCTATGGTAGTTGACCTAACACGTACGCGGCACAATGTGGTAAGCATTGGTGATGTGAACTCGCCTTGCACGGCACTAATCTAGAATACCCGTCGTGCCGCTGTCGTAACCTGCATAGCTAGGAAGTCACAAGTCGGCGGCTGCTACGTAAACTTCCTGCAAAGCGAGCACATCATGCTCACTCTGCAGGAGATGTAAAGAGAGGTCTGCATGCCGCCGCCTTAATGAGTGAGCATTACACTGAAGCACACACGGGTTACGGCGGTGGCGGTGGTTCTTTGCAGCATGCAGATGATTGTCAGTCTTTGTGGATGTTATCATAGTGAACGCTGCCTGCAGGAACGCAGATGGAGCACAGCTGCTTTTCAGAAAGAATCAAGCCCGCATCCACTCTTAACAGGAGCCTTGCGTTTGCATTACGCTGGTCCACATGGAGGCCTTGAAGGAAAGGTATGTGCCTTTGTGGATGGGTGAGGCTGACGCCTCAAAGGTGGCTAGGCACCGCTCTTTTTCATCGAGCTGGCAGTATGTGGAGCCAGCCGAATAGGGCCTGCCCCAGGGCATAAATCTTGCTTCGCTGGCACAGCTTGCGCTTTTTTCATGGTGGAAGACACCACAGGCGCCACTCTGGTCCTCGGAAAGCGGCAGTGATATGTGTATAGCGTTCGCACCGCATGCAGTGACACATGCGAGGTCGGGATGGCCTCACTTCGAACACCATGAGAAGAAGGCAAACCCGAGCAGGTGGAACTGGAGAAGTGAACCACAAGAATAGTCAGGTGCTTTGTCGCCTGCTTGCAACTACTGGCACCTCGAAATTCACGCCTACCAGAAGGCCCTCGTCGGTTTAGTCGCCGTCCACACCTTGCACCGCACCACTGCTTTGTGAGCGGTCAACAGCAGGATGGGCAGTCACGGGTATTCAGGCCAGCTAAAATGTGGCTAGGAGGTGATATATGCATCCTGTTGTAGACACATCTGCTGGTACGATTATCTCTTTTGCACTTCCTCGCAGTTCCTTGTCTACGAGAAGCGCAAATAGAGCTTGCACAATGGCAAAACACCAAGTGTGGTGAAAGGAAGCGCCGGTGTTTTCTGAGTGAAAAAAAAAACAGCGCCTAAATCTAGCGACGACAAAGCAAAGGCAGTATGGTGTGTGTCGAGATAAGTACCCCTGACAAAGCAGCCTGGGTCGCTGTGGGTGCATAGGTTGGCCCGGGGACAATGTGGGGGGGGGGGTGTAGCCAAGGGTGTAAAGACAGGAGGGGGACCTGTGTGCGCAATTGGTCCTCGAGACTTAAAGGCTCGCTCACGGTGCGTCTGCGACCTGGAGACCATGGTCGTAATGTTGGACTCGTTTGTGCCATCGGTGTCGTGAGCGCTGGAGTGCTCATCGGCAAACGCATCGCGTGATCGTATGGTAACTGATAAAGTCTTTATTCGTTCAGCCGTTACGGCTTGTATCTTTCGCGAGGCACCCTCATCGTCACTGCCCGACTCACTAGAACGCAAGCGCTTTCGCGTAACGTTGTATTCTTGTCGGCAAGCCCCGCTTCCGCGTCTAATGGCAGTGGTATGTTCTGCGGCTCTGAGACGTGCGTGCACGGTAAGTTCATCACAGCGCAAGATTCGACACAATCCGCAACGAGTGAGCAAAAAGTTAGCAGCCTACCAACTGTGCTGGAAGGCCCGGGTCGGGCTGTATGAAGCGCCGTTACACTAATTGAAGAGGAAGCTAGGGTGTAAATAATGGAACAGGAAGTCACCGTAGACGTCGGGCTTCTTTCAATTGCCTCAGTGTCGGCAGCAGGCCCTGGTAGGCGAAATGTTGAAGGTTACTCGCTTACGATATTGCACAGTCGCTACATCTGCCACGAGGCGTATTGCGGATAGTGTTGCGCATGCCGATACCGCCGATACCGACGGCCGTCGGGTAACAGAAATGTCCCACTGGAACGCAAGGCGCGTTCATCATTTGAGATACAGTCGCCGTAGCGTCTGGCGCTATCTGGTTATCAACGAATGGTCGACGTACTGGCCATGATCTTCGCAGATGAGTCGCGGTGCATCCTGGACCACAATAAGGATCATATGCCATACGCTGCAGAAAAATTTGAACTGCATGACGATAATTGCTACCGTGCTGCACTCTTTCGTGTTCTAGGAGGAGGCTTTAGCTGCTGAAGAGACGGCCACCACAAAAAACCTTAGGAGTCAGAAAAACGAAAAGTCGACGGAAACATATTGATAAATAGTCAGATCCCAACTACACTGCGAAGCACGAATGAGAAATGTCGATATGTCATGTTGCGAAGCACGAATGTCATATGCGAAGCACGAATGAGAAATGTCAATATGTCACGTTAAATTCTACCCAACGTTTTGAAGTGGACGCAAGTAATTCCGTACATGACATCCATGTGATGAATATCATTTTTTAATGTATTGTTTACCTTCGTCATCTAATCACATCCCGTGATACCAAATTTTGTATGGGTAGAGCTAGCGAAACGGCCGAGAGCATGCTATGGGCATGGTATGTTGTCATGTTCTTAGATGCACGCGTGCTAAGATTATCATGTGTTGCACCAGTCACACATTTCATCATCCCTTGACATCACGTCCCACCAAATGTGGTATATGTGGAACTATCAAAACGGCCGTGAGCACATCATGAAGAGCCCAATGTACTGCAATGTAGCGTTGACGCGCGCACACGCTAAGCACAAAGATGTCACGTTAGCAAAACGCAAGCACTCTATTGTCTGACGCCAGGCGCGACCAGCGTCCGTCGGCGCGGCCTGACGGCAACCGGGGCAAAATGTGACATGCTGCCTTTTGCGTCGATGCGTTACACAGACAACACTGCGTTTCCCTTTTTCGTGATGTTGGGACGCCGGATGCGCTGAAACGCACATGCGTCAAAGCAACGCAGCGTGGCGCGTGCCTGCGAGTATACGGTAGGACCAGTGCCTGGCGTGGCAACGCTGGCGTGACGTGATCAAATGAGCGCTGGTGAGTACGTGCTCCGCATCACGTTGAAATGTATTGGCACCTTAACTGCGGCATGTAGTCATGTTCTCATATGACACGCATGTCATGATTATTATGTTTTTGTCTTTCACCTATGTCGTCTAATCGCGTCGCGTAATACTGAATTTGGTGCCTTTGAAGCTAGCAAAACGGCCGCGAGCGCATTACGAGCGTAGCATGTAGTCATGTTGTTATATAACACACATTTCATGTTTATTATGCTTGCACCACTATCATACCCTCTTCATTCGTTCACATCTCGTAATACCAATATTGGTATAGGTAAAGCTAAGGACACGGCCGCCAGTGCGTCAGACCATGGCATGTAGTCATGTTGTTACACGTATGTCATGATTTTCATGTTAGGGTCTATCGCTTGTGTCCGCCACGCAATCATGCCATACCTTACCAGTTTTGCAACATGCCATGTGAACGAAACCACCGCAAGAGCTGCAGGACCATGAAATGTAAAGAATGACATTCATGACATCCATGCCATGATTTTAATGCCATGACAAGTCAGATATGTTCTTCATACAGTCTTATTACGCCATACCAAGTTTGGTATCGATACCATAATCGAAACGGCCAGGAGAGCTGAAAGTCGTAAGAGGCTAGGTAGGTAGGTAGGTAGGTAGGTAGGTAGGTAGGTAGGTAGGTAGGTAGGTAGGTAGGTAGGTAGGTAGGTAGGTAGGTAGGTAGGTAGGTAGGTAGGTTGGTAGGTAGGTAGGTAGGTAGGTAGGTAGGTAGGTAGGTAGGTAGGTAGGTAGGTAGGTAGGTAGGTAGGTAGGTAGGTAGGTAGGTAGGTAGGTAGGTAGGTAGGTAGGTAGGTACGCTCAAAGTCGCCCAAGTTCACTAAGAAATGCCGTTTGTTTTACCATACCAGGAATTACTAAGAAGTCGCTCATTTTTTTCTTTTGGCCTCAGACAACTGACGCTATATCACATCTCTACAACGTAGGGTGATTCTCTGCGCGTGTACACCGATGTGTCCACCACACTAAACACCTCCGCCACAGCGTTTGTCATCCCAGACATAGATATCGCTCGACGATTGAAAGTGGACCTTAAAACCGCATCAACTGCCGCTGAGCTTGTCGCTATCCGGGAGGCAATTGGATTTATTTCCGGAGAGCGACCTCGAGCCTGGACGATTTTCTCTGATGCCAAACCCGCATTGCAAACGAATATTTCATCATAAAGCAAAGTCTGTATTACAGCTTGGCAATAGAAATCGCAGAACTTATTCAGGTTGCTTCAACAAATGGCCATTTTATCACTTTCAAGTGGATTCTCGCGCATTGCGGCGTGATGGGAAACAAAGAGGCAGATGCTGAAACCAAACATGCTTTAAGCAGTGCTCCTGAAGTACGCATTGCGTTTTCACGAGCTGACACGAACGCCCTGCTTCGCTGCTTGATGCGCAGCTACACATTTCAGCACTGGACCAAACCGGAATGGCGACACAGGCGACTTCACAAATGGGACCCGGAAATGAGGTTCCGCATGCCACCTAAATTGAAACGGCAACTCACAAGTATGATCGACCGCATTCGTCTTGGTGTGGCGTACAGCAGACGTTACGCACATATCATCGGTCACAGTGACACTGGTCCTAATTGTGAACACTGTGATGTGCCAGAAACACTTGAGCACATATTTTGTGTCTGCCCAGCACACGAACGTGAACGACAAACACTTAGTTTTTCTACTGAACGATATCGCAGTAGGTCAGTGAATGATGAGACCGTGTTGAGCCCCTGTTCAGACACGAACAGTGAAATTGTGGTCACATGAACCGTTATAACCTTTTTATATGTAACTAGACTATGCGCACGGCTATAAAATTTGTCTCAGCTGGAAAGAATACTACATACTCACGTCCCTGTCTTACCATTGTCATCAATTAATCTTTTTTACCCTTTCCCCTCCTCCAGTGTAGAGTAGCAGGCTAGAGCAACCTATGGCTCAGGCCAACCTCTTTGCCTTTCTGTAAATAAACCTATCTCTGTCTCTCTTCGCATTACAAAAAAGGCTTAGCTGATCCTCTTATATAAGAATGGGTATAACACGGAAGTTAAATTTGTCTTTACAGAGGTAGTTGATCATTTATTGTGCATTTTTTCAGCAAATTGCAAAGTCACGTTAGAAACGGCTAGCAGCTCGAGACAGCGTAAATCTCAAGCGGAAAGCACGCATGGAATTGGAACACATAGGACGAGCTTTGACTAACAGCCGTCAAAGCTCGACACTTCAAGCACGCTGTTCAAACAGAAAGAAAGAGGCGCGAAACTAGTGGGCAAGTATACACAACACAAGCGCGAACAACTGTCACCCTTCTTCCTGCATCGTCTGTCTGCAGTGTGCTCTTTCGTAAACGTGGCCGTGGCAGTTTGTGAAGTGACTTTCGTCCTCGTTCGAACTATAGTGGTTAAACAGGTTTTCAGGTGTCGTGAACGAGGCTGAAAGAGTTAACCATACAGCTTCCAGAAGGCACAGCCGCTCTCTGGCGCACGAAACGTTGCGACGCAAAGGGCGCTGAATTCCTCACGCAACACAAGCACGCTGAGGAGCATGCAGCAAGACTTTATTGCGCATGTGAGTTTGGGTCATTTACGGACCTAGGTTCACCACACGGCCATCACATTGCGCGTATGTGTTAATACCACACAGGGCTAGGAAACTGGCACACCAGTTTACACCGCGATGCTGTGCGTCCACATCCTGAGGCGAAAGGACGGCCTTCTATTCCACCCATGGGCTGATGGCGGGCAGCTCCTGCGAGGGAGGATCGGCAGGGCAGCCGAAGAGAAGGTGGTTTAGGGTGACAGGCGACTCTCCAGAGAAAGTGCGAATTCCTCGCGTTGAAACCAAGTTCTATGATTGCGGCATAAGCGCGTCGTGTTCGTCACACAAGGTGCCGAGAAATTGTCAAGCAGAAAAAAACAGGTCTGGAGACTGTTTGGGCAGGTAAGCGTCTTCGGAACATAATGGGATGGCAGTACAAAGTAAAGCGTGCAGAATATGGATGTAGGATGCTTGGAGTTCCAGCTCAATAACTTTATTAAAGGTATGTCACCACCTTCCAAAACGCATTTTTAACGCATTTTTTAAATTTTTAAATTCCAAAAATTGCCAATTATTCAGAAATATTTTGCCGAAAGAATTATGTTTCTATCTTATTTAGTTCCGAAGTTATAGCCAATTTTCGAACATGTGGTTAACGGTTGCGAAACCAAAACTAGTGTTGTGTGTTAACAGAAACTGATAAGTTAGCGAACATCAGCAGCAAATGTTGTAAATTTTCTGTTATGTATTGGTTTGATAACTATAAACTTGTTTAAAGACAACTTAGAAGTCTTTCTTTTTTCAAACGTTGCATTGAATATCCGTAAGGGGGACGCGTCAAGCTACGAGAGTCTCTGTTGTTTACTTTGCGCGCGCTTCATGCTGCTGCTGTTAATTCTGCGTAGTTTGTATTTTCTACACGTGATATCTTTAGTAGCAGTAGTACAAATATAGGCTGAATGTTTTTGTAAGCAGGTATGGCGAAGTTCAGGGTAAAAAGACGGCTGAAACGAAAGTTCATTGGCAATCGACACACTGTGAATGCTCTGACCGTCGGCCATGTGGACGGGGATGTATCGGCGAGTGCTGCGAAGCTTGCGAACTTGGACCACAACTGTGAAGTGCCGATGCCAGACGCTTTACTGCGGGGTAATAGGATTATTGACATGGAGATCCTTTCATCTGTTTTTGCAATGCTCGCCTGCCCGGAATGCAACAACACCTCGCTGAGCCTGGAGGAGTGCTCCCAGCATGGAATATCCTTCTCATATGTTGTTGTGTGTGGTGCATGCGCATATGTACAGTCATTTGAATCATCAAAGAAGACAGGAAGTTCTATTGAGAACAACCTGCGTCTAATATACGCAATGCGTGAGCTAGGCAAGGGGTATTCTGGAGCTGTGACACTGGCGAAAGTCATGAACTTGCCGCCGCCGCCTTGGCATTCTGCCTACTGGGAAGTGGATACTACAAGCACAAGGGAGGCCTATCTAATGAGGTACTTAACAAAGTGTAGCCTGTATATGCTGACCTTTGCACGGATGAGCTTTTGAAGAAGTGCCTGCACGGGAAAACCGAAAACGCCAACGAGTGCTTCAACGGTATGATTTGGCAACGGGTTCCCAAAGACGTTCACGTGAGCCTGCCCATCCTACTTTTTGGTTTATACAATGCTTTGTGCCACTTCAATGATGGTAACAGAAGTGTACTGGCTATTTTGAAAGAAGCAGGCATCGAACCTGGCCACTACACTATCGTAGCATGCTACACTAGGGACAAGCACCGTGTAAGGAAGGCCCAGCGTCAGTCGACTGGCGAAGCAAAACAACACCGGAAGAAAAGACGGGCAGCAACAAAAGATAACAAAGAGCTCATGGCATCTAAGGAAGGCCCTACCTATGTGCCTGGTGGATTTTAACTGTGTAGGGCGTCATCGTCCTGTTGTGCAAGCATTGAAAAACTTGAAACTCGTTTTGCTCAAAACTTGATTTTTTGCACTTTTTTGTTACGCCAGCAGTTGTAACTTCATGACCAATAAATCTTTTTCAATTAAACTTTGTATGTTCGTTCCTTTATTACTGAACTGTGCAACGAACTAGGATCAATAAAAACGATTGGTAAGTTTTTATGTAAAAATGCTTTAGTTGAAGCATTGCAGGAAAAAAACACCAATTTTTTGTTTCCCTTGCTATTTTTACTGTAACTTGATTCCCAATATTCAAATGGCAAAGATCCTAGTTCAATGCACAGTACCATGAGTTGGCTACCTATGTGCCAAAAACTTTATAATTCCGGTGCTCCGTTCTCAAGTTATGACTGTTCGCGTAAAGGCCAAGTTTGGGCAATGTTTTCTCAATAACAAATTCAATTCTGATTTTTTTCACCCTTTTCTGCATATGAACATCATTTGAAAAGATCCTTTATAAGCCCATTTTGAATAAATAACGTAAAGGTCAAAATTTTAAAAAATTTACAAAAAGGTGGTGACATACCTTAGGGTGACAGGCGACTCTCCAGAGAAAGTGCGAATTCCTCGCGTTGAAACCAAGTTCTATGATTGCGACAAAAGCGCGTCGTGTTCGTCACACATGGTGCCGAGAAATTGTCAAGCAGAAAAAAACAGGTCTGGAGACTGTTTGGGCAGGTAAGCGTCTTCGGAACATAATGGGCTGGCAGTACAAAGTAGAGCGTGCAGAATATAGATGTAGGATGCTCGGTGTTCAAGCTCAATAACCTTATTATTCATAGAGTCATGTTCGAATACAGTGATACAGATACTCACAGACAATTGTAATGGTTACATCAAGAACAAAAAGCTCACAGGGCGCCTGCGCAAGTAGGCGTTTGGTGTGTAGCGACACCATGGACCCGAGCTAACGGGGGAGTTTTGACACCCTCCCACGCCTAGCCGTGCGTGGCTTTGCCGTGTCCGGAGAAAAGGGGATTCTGGGGGTTGAGCCGACGCTGGGTGATTGGACCTTTAAGGCCCCCCGGCAGAAGCAACACACCCCTTCGGCCTCGGCTTCACGTAGACGGCACCCCTGGGCTGACCCACCCAGGGGAAATCGGCAGTCGCCTTTTCCTATCTCTCCCTACATCTTCGTCTTTTGTTCTCACTTTACATCTTTCCTGTATTCTCCTCACTTCATTTTACTTATAGTTTTTCTGGCGGCAACGGTTAACCTAGTGTAAATATCCAACCTTGGGTAGATATATTAGGTTATAGCGGCCATGTACGGCTGGCGCTTGCGCCTCCTTCACGTCTCGCAGCGTCCCCTTGTTGGGCTCGGTGGTGGGTGGCTGGCATGGCAGCCGAAAAAGCTATCAAATTTATGGGAACCCCTAGCCCTGTCTCAACTAATCGCCCCTCCAATAGGCGGCGCGCCGATGTAATTCTTGAATTTCTCCCGAACAAAAAAGATAACTTCCCAAAATACCACATTATCCACTGTGAAAGTACAGAAAAGAAAGATAGAAACATTTCACCTTTCCTTGTATCAAAGTGCCTTATAGAAACGCTGGGCGCAGGCTACAAGGCCACAAAGACCGCCAGTGGTGACCTGTTACTTGAAGTAAAAGACAACGCACAGTACCAGAGACTACGTAAACTCACAGTATTTGGGGATCAGCCTATCACAATCACACCACATCGAACCATGAACACAGTGAAGGGTGTTGTATCAGATGGAGTCCTGATGGACCTCTCTGATTATGAACTTCTAACAGGCTGGAAAGAAAAAAATGTCATTCAGGTGCAGCGTATCAAAATAAGAAGAGAAAATAAGGAAATCCCAACGAAGTACAACATACTCACTTTCGCATCTAGCACCCTCCCCACTGAAATAGCAACAGGATATCTTAAACTGCCAGTAAGACCATACATACACAACCCGCGGCGCTGCTTTAAGTGTCAGAGGTTCGGGCACGGCTCCCAGAGCTGCCGTGGACAGCTTACCTGCGCGAAATGCGGCATCAAAGGTCATACCGCTGATGATGACTGCCAGCTACAAGTCCACTGCGCAAACTGTGAGAGTGACCATCCTGCATATTCCAGGTCATGCGTGACCTGGAAAATGGAAAAAGAAATTATTAATACAAAGTTTAAATTGAACATAAGCTTCCGTGAACCGCGGCAGCGCGTTTCCCCGCATTTTGCTGGGAACACATCGTATGCCGAAGTGGTGCGAGGGGGGTCAGCACCACTTCGGTTTTCGGCAATGCCTTGGACCACGCCCAACGTGCCGAGGCAAACGCCACAAGCCCCCATGGGGGGAGCAGCCTCGGCTGCCCCACCCTCCTTGAATACAGCCCCACCGAAGACCCCTGTGAACCTTGGCAGCAGCCAGGGCACCAAATAAACTAAAGAGGTCCCCTCGACCTCCAGCCCGGTGGGGTTTAAGGCTCCGTCTGTCACGACGAAGCCTACAACGAAAACAACATTATCTGTCGTCTCTCCTGAGGCGATGGACACATCAACTGCACCGGCGCAGACTGCGCCAAAGGAGTGGCAGGGTTCCCTCGACTGCTCTAAAAAAGACAAAACGGTAATTACAGGGCCTTCTAAAGGCTCTGTAAGATAAGTCAATTCTCTCTTTAGACACCAGGCACACTCAGTTTGTAGACACAGCACTTCTTTATTCCCATAATGGAGGCACAAATTATACAATGGAACGTCAGAGGACTACTTCGAAACCTCGACGATGTCCAAGAACTTCTACACAAACATTCTTCAAAAGTGTTGTGTGTACAGGAAACACACTTAAAATCCAAGAATACAAACTTTTTGCGTCAATATGTCGTCTTCCGAAAGGACAGAGATAATGCTGTAGCGTCATCTGGTGGTGTAGCCATTATCGTTAATGGAGGAGTAGCATGTTGTCATCTACCAGTAATAACATCCCTAGAGGCAGTGGCTGTTCGAGCAGTTCTATTGAATAAGCTCGTCACCATCTGCTCTCTATACATACCGCCGCAACACCGCCTGGAAAACATGATTTACAGTCTTTAATAGAGAAGTTACCAGAACCTTATCTGGTTCTAGGGGACATGAATGCGCACTGTGGTTTATGGGGTGAGTGTCGATGTGATGCACGAGGTCGTCTCATCGAACAGTTCCTCTTTTCATGAGGTGCTTGTCTGTTGAATAGGAAAGAGGCAACTTATTATAACCTTGCAAAGAATATTTACTCCTCCATAGACCTTAGTATCGCATCTCCTTCACTTGTACCATTACTTCAGTGGAAAGTCATAAATAATCCATACGTAAGTGACCATTTTACTTTAGTTTTGAGTACACAAATATTATATGAATGCCCGCCACATGTTCCCAGTCGGCTGGTAAACAAAGCCGACTGGGAACAATTTCAAAAAATTACACACTCAAGATGGATCGACTTATGCGGATTAGGCATAGATGAAGCTGTGCAGTACTTCACGGCTTCTCTTACTGACGCAGCAGCCAAGTGCATTCTACAAACATCTGGACTGCCCGGCAAACGACACGTCCCATGGTGGAACACTGAGTGTCAGAATGCGCTAAAGAAACAGAACAGGGCATGGAGGTTGCTGCGGAACTCGCCGACAGCGGAAAACCTTGAGAACATTAAGAAAACAAAATCTCGAGGCAGGAGAACGCTTTCGCAGCCCAGAAAAGAAAGCTGGCACAAGTTTTTATCAGGGATAAATTCATATACACAAGAGGCTAAAGTCTGGAACATGGTTCGTAAGGTAGCAGGAAGACAAGTACACTCACTCCCACTCGTAAACACACAGGGTGATAGCCTGGAAGATCAAGCGAACTTCCTCGGTGCACACTACGAGCAGGTGTCTAGCTCGTCACACTACACTGAAGCTTTCCAAAGACACAAAGCAAAGATAGAAAAGCAGAAACTAGAATCAAAGTGCACAAATTACGAGAAATACAACCAACCTTTCAACTTAGCTGAGCTACAAACATCGCTAAACTCTTGCAATAATTCCGCTCCAGGCTACGACCGTGTCACATATGAAATGTTGAAAAACCTGCCGCTCGAAGAGTCACTCTCATCATATGAGAGTGACTCTCATATGATGATTTTGGGACGTCTACCTCATATATCAATCACTGATTGTTTATTAAAGATACTAGTGTTTATTCTGTGCAAACAGCTGATACAAAGGACGCGATTACCAGTGATTGTACAGCATAAAAAGCGCAGCTGGTCATCTGAAATTATTCCACAACTTCTGTTGCTTATGCCCAAGAAAATAACTGTCCGGTTTTTTCACACACTTTCTTATGGATTCTTACGATGCAGAAGCCCCTGGAGTCAGCGGTGTGTAGATTTCACTAGAGACATCAGCTTACCATTGTAACTGCAGCTATGACAGTTTGTTGCACAACATCCCGTCATATAAGAAAAAAGCTGCTGGCGTGTGGTATTTCATTGATGCGGTCGAATGGCATGTCAAAGCGCACAAAGTGATCAAAACGCATCCGTAACGCTCGACAGACAGACAGACAGACAGACAGACAGACAGACAGACAGACAGACAGACAGACAGACAGACAGACAGACAGACAGACAGACAGACAGACAGACAGACAGACAGACAGGCAGGCAGGCAGGCAGGCAGGCAGGCAGACAAAAAACTTCATTTTCATTCTGAGAGGCCAAGAAGTGGGTCAACTAAGTAGGTCCCTCCCCGCAGGGGCGCCTGCGCAAGTAGGCGTTTGGTGTGTAGCGACACCACGGACCCGAGCTAACGGGGCAGTTTCGGCTCCCTCCCACGCCTAGCCGTGCGTGGCTTTGCCGTGTCCGGGGAAAAGGGGATCCTGGGGGTTGAGCCAATGCTGGGTGATTGGACCTTTAAGGCCCCCCGGCAGAGGCAACACACCCCTTTGGCCCCGGCTTCACGTAGACGGGACCCCTGGGCTGACCCACCCAGGGGAAATCGGCAGTCGCCTTTTCCTATCTCTCTCTTCCTACATCTTAGTCTTTTCTCGTCTTTAAATCTGTCCTGTCTTCTTCTCCCTTCCATTTACTTCCGATTTTTCCTGGCGGCAAGGGTTAACCTTGTGTAATTACTCAACCTTGAGTAGTTATATTTGGTTATAGTGGCAATGTACGGCTGGCGTCTGCAGCCTTATGCTATTAAGTGCTTCGGCGTCCCCTGGTTGGACTCCATGGTGGGTGGTCGCCATTGCTGCCGAAAAAAAAGTACACTACTATGGGAACACCTGCATTTCCCCGTCTCCTAGATCGTCTTCCGCCTAAGAGGGGACGCACCGATGACATATCAATTTTCAGCCAACCCAGACAATGCTTTCCCAAATTCCATGTTGTGCACAGCGAAAACCCAACAAAACAACCCAGAGCCATATCTCCATTTCTTGTTGCTAAATCTCTGACTGAAGTCTTTGGCCCAGGATACAAGGTTACAAAGATGGCTAGCGAAGACCTTCTCCTTGAGCTGCCTGAAAAACACCACTATGAAAAACTTGGCAGTCTCGTAGCATTTGGTAATATCCCAGTATCTGTTTCACCTCACAGATTAATGAACACCTCACGCGGAGTTGTTTCAGAAGCAGACCTTCTTGAAATGTCTGAACAGGAACTGCTTGAAGGGTGGAAAGAGCAAAATGTCACAGATGTGAAAAGAATCGTCATCAGACGAGACAACAAAGAAATACCTACCAAACATTTCATGCTCACCTTCGCATCTAGCACACTACCTTCATCTATAGACACATGCTACATCAAACTATCTGTCCGTCCCTACATTCCCAATCCAAGACGGTGTTATAAATGTCAACGATTTGGTCATGGCTCGCAGAACTGCCGGGGTCAGGAAACTTGTGCAAGATGTGGTAGCCACGGCCACCCATCTGATAACTGTGTTACTACGCCCCACTGCGTGAATTGTGACGGGGAACACGCCGCGTATTCACGTTCGTGTCCTAACTGGAAGAAAGAAAAAGAAATCATCACTCTTAAAGTCAAAGAAAACATCACATTCAAAGAAGCAAGACGAAGAGTGTCGCCATTTTACGGCGCAACATATGCTGATGCGGCGCGTCAGGGGGCAACGCCGCACCAGCCCTCGCCACCCCTTCGGCCAGCGCAGAGCGAGCCATCGGCTGTGGCGCCTGCCCCCAAGGCGGCAGTGGTTCAGTCTGCTCCGCCTTCAAGCAAATTGAGGTCGGAGACTCCAGGGTCCTCCGGTCTCAAGGCCTCCCCTCACCAGGCGAAGCCTATAATCCGAACCACCAGCTCGCATGTGTGGGCATCCAGTGCCTCTGAGGAGGCAATGGATACAACGGTACCCTTGGTACCAAAAGAGCGGCGCGCCTCCTTGGAGCGTGCCAAGAAAAACAAAAAACCAATAACGGGGCCGGACGACCGTCCTGCCACCTGAATTAACGAGCTCACTCCAACACAGGATACTCTTTGTACACACAGCAGCATCTCTTTTGTTTAAATATGCAGACAGAAATATTACAGTGGAACACCCGAGGTCTTCTTCGAAACCTCGATGACTTACAAGAACTCCTAGATAAACACAATCCAAGAGTGCTGTGTGTACAAAAGACACACTTAAAACGAACTAACACAAACTTTTTACGTAACTACATAATCTTCCGAAAGGATAGAGATGATGCCATGCTACCATCCGGTGGTGTAGCGGTTATAGTAAGTCAAGGTATATCATGCACACAATTACCCCTTCAAACTTCCCTCGAGGCGGTGGCTGTCCGAGCAGTTATTCTAAACAAACTTGTCACTGTCTGCTCTTTGTACATACCTCCGCACCACCGTCTCGAAAAACTTCAATTCCAGTCTTTAATAGACGAACTACCTGAACCTTATCTGGTCCTTGGGGACCTGAACGCACATAATGGTCTGTGGGGTGACTCTTGCTGTGATGCCCGAGGTCGCCTCATTGAACCATTCCTCATTTCATCGGGTGCTTGTCTGTTGAATAGGAAAGAGGCAACATACTATAACCTTGCCAACAAAACTTACTCTTCCATAGACCTCAGTATCGCATCTCCTTCACTTGTACCATTACTTCAGTGGAAAGTCATAAATAATCCATATGGAAGTGACCATTTCCCTTTAGTTTTGAGTACACCAATAATAAATGAATGTCCTCCACATGTTCCCAAATGGCTGGTAAACAAAGCCAACTTGGAACAATTTCAAAAGCTTACTCACCTAAATTGGACTGACATCTTCGGGTTAGGTATACATGAAGCTGTCCAGTACTTCACAGCTTTTCTTACTGACGCAGCAACCAAGTGCATTCCACAAACATCTGGACTGCCCAGGAAACGACACGTTCCGTGGTGGAACACTGAGTGTCAGAATGCGCGAAAGGAACAGAACAGGGCGTGGAGGTTGCTGCGGAACTCGCCGACAGCGGAAAACCTTGAGAGCTTTAAGAAAATAAAATCTCGAAGCAGGAGAACGCGTCGGCAGGCCAGAAAAGAAAGCTGGCACAAGTTTTTATCAGGGATAAATTCATATACACAAGAGGCTAAAGTCTGGAACATGGTTCGTAAGGTAGCAGGAAGACAAGTACACTCACTCCCACTCGTAAACACACAGGGTGATAGCCTGGAAGATCAAGCGAACTTCCTCGGTGCACACTACGAGCAGGTGTCTAGCTCGTCACACTACACTGAAGCTTTCCAAAGACACAAAGCAAAGATAGAAAAGCAGAAACTAGAATCAAAGTGCACAAAAAACGAGGAATACAACCAACCTTTCAACTTAGCTGAGCTACAAACATCGCTAAACTCTTGCAATAATTCCGCTCCAGGCTACGACCGTGTCACATATGAAATGTTGAAAAACCTGCCGCTCGAAACGCGAAAAACTTTACTCTCTCTATACAATGCTATCTGGCTTTCAGGCACCATCCCTGCTTCCTGGAAAGAACCTATTGTTATCCCTATTTTGAAACAGGGCAAGGACCCTTCCTCAGTTTCAAGTTATAGGCCCATTGCACTAACCAGCTGCCTTTGTAAACTTTTTGAAAAAATAATAAACCGCCGACTTTTTACATTTCCTTGAAACACACAACCTGCTCGACCAATTTCAGTGTGGGTTTCGAGAAGGTAGATCCACCACCGACCATCTGGTGCGTATGGAGGCACAGATCCGAGACGCTTTCGTCCACAAACAATACTTCCTCTCAGTGTTTCTCGATATCGAGAAGGCCTACGACACAACATGGCGTTTTGGCATATTAAGAGACTTGTCTCACCTAGGTGAGCGTGGTAGAATGCATTCCGTAATCGAGAGTTACTTGTTTAGTCGGAAATTCCATGTCCGTGTGGGCAGTTTTCTCTCGCAAACATTTGTGCAAGAAACGGGAGTACCGCAAGGTGATCTACTTAGTTGTACACTTTTTATTATTAAAATGAATTCCTTGCACCTGTCCATCCCCCGCAACATGTTCTATTCCACATATTTTGATGACGTCCAGCTTGGCTTTAGGTCATGCAACCTAGCAATGTGTGAGCGGCAGGTTCAGTTAGGTTTAAACAAGGTCTCCAAATGGGCAGAGGAAAACGGATTCCGGCTGAACCCTGGAAAAAGCACGTGTGTCTTGTTCTCCCAAAAGAGAGGCATGCACTCAGAACCCGACATTGAACTGAACGGCCAACGTCTGTCTGAGATGCGGAGCATAAATTCCTAGGCTTAATTTTGGACAACAAGTTGACCTTCGTACCACACATAAAGTATTTAGAAAAATGTTTAAAAGCCATGAATGTTATAAAAGTGTTGTCACGTACTACGTGGGGTAGTGACAGGAAATGCCTCATGAACCTGTATAGAAGCCTCATTCCCACCCGCTTAGATTATGGGGCCATTGTTTTTCAGTCTGCGACTCAAAGTGCTTTGAAGATGCTGGATCCCGTGCACCATTTGGGCATCCGCCTTTCTACGGGTGCTTTTCGCACCACCCTGTAGAAAGCCTTTACGTTGAGTCAAATGAGTGGTCGCTTCATCTGCAAAGAACTTACATGTCCTTTGTATATTTACTTAAGGTGAAAGCAGACAAGAGGCACCCCTCATACTCAACTATTAATGATTTGTCGAGCTCCATTGTGTTTCTAAACAGGCCTTCAATGAGGCAGCCCTTCTCAGTTCGTCTGAAGGGTCTAGTTGAGGACACTGGAGTGTCACTCGAACACAGTTTAATGGCTCCTGTAGCATACCTGCCACCGTGGCAGTGGCAGACTATAGATTGCGATGTGTCTTTCCTAGAAGGTACTAAACATGCGCCTATTGCCCATATTCGAATATACTTCCTGGAACTTAAACACAAATACACACGTCCTGAGTTCTTTACAGATGCCTCTAACTCCTCCGTGTCCTACGCTGCTGTCGGCCCATCCTTTTCGGATGCTGGCCCTCTACATCCAAGCACAAGTATCTTCACAGCAGAAGCTTACGCGATATTTGTGGCAGCTAAACACATCAAACAATTACAAATACAAAAAGCAGTAATTTATAAAGACTCCCTCAGTGTGGTAACGGCTCTGCACAGTCTTAAAAAACAAAAAAACCCTGTCCTCATCTCACTTTACTCCATTTTATGCACACTCTACACACTCAACCAACATGTTGTAGTGTGCTGGGTGCCAGGGCATCGTGCGATTCAAGGCAACGTGATGGCGTATCAGCTTGCTGCATCCGTCCACGAGGGCACCGCCACTACACCCATATCAATTCCGGCCCTTGATCTTAAGCCGTCGCTCAAACGAAAGCTCAGGGACTACTGGCAGACCAAGTGGGACAGACACACACAAAACAAGCTGCACGTTATCAAGCCAGACCTTGGCCATTGGCCACCACTATATAAATCACGTCTAACAGAGGTAACACAAACAAGACTCAGGATTGGGCACACATACACGACACACACACATCTTTTGTCCGGTGGTGATCCACCCTTGTGTGATAAATGTGGTGAGGCATTAACAGTTCTTCACGTTTTAATCCAATGTAAACAATTAGACACTCTTAGAAGAGAACACTTTCCATTACCCTACCGACAACATATACCTTTACACCCTGCAATGTTCGTCGGTAGGGAACCGCTTTTAGTCATAAATCATTGTTGGCATTTTTAAAAGAAATTCATAGTTTTCATTTCATATACCCGGGCATTCCGTAGCATGACCTCTGCAGAGAGGTTTTCGCTGCGGTGGCTACACAACAAAGCACTTGCCTCACTGCCCTTGGACGCAAGGGTATGAACGAGTGAGGCACTTGTGCGAATGCTATACATGTCCACCATTGTTTTTATTATCACCAACTTTTGTCATCTATTCGCACCACACACACCCTTCACGGCATGGTCATGATTTTATTACTTGTATGTTTTTACCCGCCTTACCGCGAAGAATTTTATGGTTCTTATACAGCCGCTAATCACAATCATTGTTCACAATCCTTGTCCCATAAACTGGCGCTTTTTAGCCATCAAATGACCCTTGCGCCAAAGAACACCATATATCATCATCATCATCAAGAACAAAAAGTATAACAAACAGTGAAAAAGACGCAAGGACAGACATTTTGGCACAGTCTGGGAGTAAACACAGCAATGAGAAAAGCACGCATATAAATGTGACAAAATTATTTTGTAGAAGTAAAACTAAAAAAAATGGCGGATCCCACGTACAGTGAGAACCGATAATATAGGAAGCACAAATGAGAAAGCTTGATATGTCATTTTAAAATCAGCACAACGTTACGAGGTAGAGCTAAACGATGCAGTACAAAACTTAATTGTCATAATTATCATGTTTGGATGTGTCGTTTAATTTACTCATCTATTCGCGTCACGGGATATCAAATTTAGTATATGTGGAGCTAGCGAAATGACCGTGAGCACGTTACGAGCGTGGTATGTTGTCATGTTCTTACATGACACGCGTGTCAGGACTATCATATTCGCACCAGTCATATACTTTCGTCGTTCATTGACGTCACCTAACGCCAAATTTTGTATATGTGGAGCTAGCAAAATGGACGCAAGCGCATCATGAATGGCTCAAAATACTCTAATGTAGCGTAGACACACGCGCACACTGAGCACAGTGACACTACGTTAGCAAAAATGAGACCACCCCATAGTCTGACGCCAAGCACTACCGACGCGACCAGCGTCCGTCGGCGTGGTTCGACGGCAACCAGTGCGAAATGCGACATGTTACATTTCGCGCCGATGCATAGCCCAGACAACACTGCGTCTCCCTCTCTCGTGATGGAGGGACGCCGGACGCACTGAAACGCGCATGCGTCAAAGCAACGCAGCGAGGCACGCGCCTGTGAGTATATGGCAGGACCCGCACCTGGCGCCGCAACGTCGGTGAGCACGCTCACCGAGTCACGTCGAAATGTATTGGCGCCTTGACTGTGGCACGTAGTCATGTTCTCACATGCCACACATCTAATCATTATCATGTTTGCACCAGACGCATACCTTCGTCTTTCATTGACGTGACGTAATACCAAATTTGGCATGTGTGAAGCTAGCGAAATTGCCGCGAGCACATAATGAGTGTGGCATGTAGTCGCGGTATTACATGACAAAAATATCGTGATTATCACGTTTGTATGTGTTATTTACCTATGTCGTCCGTCCGCGTCACGTAATACCAAGTTTTGTACATGTGAAGCTAGCGATACGGCCCCGACCGCATCATGAGCGTATCACGCAGTCATGTTGTTACACGACACGGATCTCATGTTTATCATATTTTCACCAGTATCATACCTTTGTAATCCATTCACGTCCCGGTATAAAAGAAGCTAGCGAAACGGCCGCCAACGCATCATCAGCGTGGCATATAGTCGTGTTGTCATATGACACGTATCTTACGATGATCATCTTTGCACCAGTCACATACCTACGTTATCCATTCACGTACTGTAATACCAAATTTGTATATGCGATGCTAGTGAAACAGCCGGGAGCGAATTATGAGCTTGACATGTAGTCTTGTTGATACAAGACACGAATGTCATGATTTTCATGTTGTAGTCTGTCACTTGTGTTTGCCATGCAATCATGTCATACCATACTGGTTGTGCAACAAGCCATGTGAACGAAACCACCGCAGGAGCTGCAGGATCATGAAATGTAAATCATGACATTCATGACATCCATGCAACGATTTTCGTGTTATGACTAGTCATATAAGTTCTTCATGCGGTCATGTTATGCCATTCCAAGTGTGGTATCAATACCAATATTGAAACGTCCAGGAAAGCTAAAACTCAGAGGCGGATAGATAGATAAATAGATAGAAAGATAGATAAATAGATAGATAGATAGATAGATAGATAGATATCTACTATCTAGATAGATAGATATCTGTCTACCCATATATAGATAGATAGATAGATAGATAGATAGATAGATAGATAGATAGATAGATAGATAGATAGATAGATAGATAGATAGATAGATAGATAGATAGATAGATAGATAGATAGATAGATAGATAGATAGATAGATAGATAGATAGATAGATAGATAGATAGATAGATAGATAGATAGATAGATAGATAGATAGATAGATAGATACGCTCATAGTCACTGAAGTTCGCTAAGAAATGTTTTGCTTTGCCACAAAAGCGAAGCAATGAACGCTATAGCAAAAAATGGGAAGGTCACGCGCAGAATGAAAAACAGGCCGACTGTGCCTTAGAGTGATTACTTGACTTCCATGGCATCTGCTACTGTCTATAATGCTAGCTCCTTAATGGACAGGTCTATTGATGGTTTGCTGACGCAAGTGAAGCGTTCACGTGCTATGTATGCTGCCTCATTTAAAAGCCTTGTGCGCTCATCTTTGTGTTTGTTAAGTATGACTGCGTTATCAAAGTGTACTTTACAGCCACATCTAGTGATATTCTGGGTCAGAAAACCATCGTTCTCGCTGAGAACATTGCACGCATGCTCATGCAATCTGTCGTCGAGGCATCTTCCAGTTTGCCCAATATAACAGGCACAGCACGAATGTATGGTCATGTAAACAATGTTGCTAATTCAATTGACAAAACGGCTTCCGTGACTTGTTTTGCACCGCTCTTTCTTGTGTCTGGCCTGCTGAAACGTACAATTCTCCCAAGTGCAAGATAAGGGCACGTGAGTAAGCGGCCACCCCTCCTCTCCGTTGGGCAAAGTATGCGTGCGACATTAGAGCGCACACCACAGCGCCGTAACGATGTGGTGTCACGCACACGTCGGGCTATTTTCTTGGTGGTGCTCAAAACGCGATAGTTCCCCCTCGAGATGCCCCTCACGAGCAAAAAGTGGTAGGTATGAATAACTTGCTGAAAACACGATAGTTCCCCCTCAAGATACCCGTCACCAGCTGAATGTGGCAGATATATATATATATATATATATATATATATATATATATATATATATATATATATATATATATATATATATATATATATATATATATATCTTGGCGTTTCAAAATTCAGGAACGTGCTCCACGGTGGCTCAGTGGTTATCGCCTCGTACACACAGTTCAGAGGTACTAGGCTCGATTGCGTTCGCCGGAATCTCTTCCTGAATTTTTTCTTGCGGTATATATGTATATATATATATATATATATATATATATATATATATATATATATATATATATATATATATATATATATTAATATACAGTCTGTGACGGTGACGTCAACGCTGATGTCGACCCCAACGCCGGCGGCAAAATCCAGCCGAGACTGTCCACACTTGAGCCGCTTGTGGTGTTTTGTGCCTACTCTTGAAGCTGTAGTGTACCACAAGAGCTCTGTATAAGGGTATACCTTTTCTTCGCGCGACTTTCTTTGCATAAAGAATCAAAAGAAGTTCTCTCTTTTTAGGCGTTGTGCGTGAAGTGGTAGGAAAGATTTTCACTTGTAAGCGGGCCTATTGCGAACTTAAAGACGCTGCTCAAAATAAAATTGCAACCACTACCAAAATATTGATGTCGGGTCCTAGTTCAACAGGCCACCGGTGCCCCTAACCAAGCTCCTTCCTTCATTTTTCATCAATGGAGAATATGCAGGGAAGAAATTTGCCCCATTTTTTGCACCCCACGCATTTACTTGTTAATCCTATGAGCTCGCCATGAAACACGTCACCGCTGCGCGGAGCATTCCGTGTATGCTGCAGGGGTACAAGGAGACTGCCGCAGCTGTGTAGCGGTCGCGGTGCTCGGCTGCCGGCACGATGGACGTGGGTTCAACACCGAACATGGCCACCACATTTCCATACGGGCGTAACGCTGAATGCCCATGTGCTGTCATATGTCTTAGAAGGTTAAAGAACACCAAATGATTAAAATTTCCCGAGCCCTTCAGTAAATTGCTCTTATATCGTGGTTTTGGGGACGTAAAGCCTCATCCATTACTAAGGATACGAGCACTGGCATCCAACCGCGGCCCCTTCAACTCACCAGGCGCCATAGTGTATCCACCTGTGGTAGACCATACTGCCACGTTGGCTCGCCCTCCCTCTAAGACGTCCATCTTACCGCCGAGGCGAACTCCAGCCAACAAGTTTCGGGGAAACATGAAGGCAGCGGCCGCACACGCATTCCAGAGGAGATTGAGGCGGGAGAGCTCACCTTTTCAAACAAAAAAATTTCCTCTGCCTTAAAAGTGGGGTTGAAAGAAAGTCGAAACAACCCATCTCCCTTCCCCACGTGCATATGAAGTTCGAGCACGACCACTCTGGAGGCGCCTTTACTCGTTCCTAAAGAAATGAAGACCCTCATTGGCGTTCCCTCCTCCGCTTATGGCTGAAGAAGAATCGCCCTCGCTCACCCTGACGTCAGACAGAAACGCCTCCTCAACATCCGTCACATTGGCTACTGACGTCACATCAGAGCAAGGTGTGGATGATCAGCTGACTCCGGCTGCTCCAACCTCTCCCCTTCTCTCACATTCAGCGCTTCTGTCTGAGTACAGTGTGTCCGAGAAAAACAAAGAATGGACCTCTCCTGAAAAAGGAAAAACAGATTGACAGCTGGCGCTCACCAGCTGCGTCCCAAGAACCGTCCCAGCTGATAATTTCCTGCTCCTGGCTGCGATAGATCTTTCTGGCCACAACCCCTTGTGCAGCCCGTTGGTTCCGACTGTCTCACGACAGCCCACGTTGGCCTGAAACCCCTGTCCTGTCTCCTCCTCCAAGATATTTAGAGTCCAAGGTTGCACATTAGGTGCGAAGCTCTGTGCCTCAATAGAGCCCAGTCCTCTACCATACTGTGGTCAGAAAATCTACTTTTAAGCCGGCCTCCCAAGAGGCAATCTCTGCCTTCCTGGCACCGTTTTAGGGCGTAGAACAAGTCAGAGGGAATCTTTGAAGGAATGTTGCGGCTGTGAATGTCCCTACTGGAGTCCATCCCCATTTTTCTTGGCCATCACTAAAATTTGCGGTGGCGGTGAGAGTCAAGCAAGCTTTACACAACACTTGTAGTGGGGTGTTCTATAATGTTGAGCGCGCTTTTGATGAACAAGAAATTGGAAATGACATTTCGTGCTGTGAGGCAGTTCTGGAGTGCTCCCGAGTGGGTCAAAACATAATGTACAGTTCGCCGGCAAAAAAAGCCCCGTCAGACGTTCAACTTTTCAACCGCCATCGTGTTCGCCCCCGCCATCCACGTCCAACCCAATGAGTCCGCTATGACTGATATCGCCACACTGACGTCACCTGCATCCACGCTGTGTACTTTGCGGGGGCCCTCACCCCCCGCCCAGTGCTCAGCGAAGAGATCCAAGTGTTTTTAATGCGGCTGCCCCCACCTAGCCACTGAACCACGCTGCCTTCGATGGTAAGAGGAACAGTGTCTTCTTCAGGTGCACGTTGAGACGGCTCTGCCGATATTCCTACGCGAGGCACTCACCATTGAGTCAGGCAATGGCTCAAACTCCCGCTCACAGCATGAGTCGTGCACTGCTTGGGAGGGCCTCTCTTACGCGGCAGCCTCAACAACACGCACACAGCCTCAGATCCTCAACACAGATCCTAATCAACACGCACACAGCCTCCACTTAGCGTTCCTGCCATCTAAGGCAAAAGGGCGTTAGGAGGGTGTGTGACTCGTCTTTTTGGTGACAAATGGGGCTGCCACTATTATTAATCTCTTTAAGAACTAACAGCACCAGGTGTAACAGTTAGTTCCGACAGACGAGCTCAAGGGACTAACATTTATTTCTCACATTTGCACCTCACTGAGTGACCGTTAGTCCCACAATTCACCTCACAGCACTAACATTTAGTCCTCACATTTGCACCTGATAGGGCAACTGTTAAACCTCACATTTAAAATATACCGGGCAACCGTTAGTCCTCAAAGTTGCACCTCGCCGGACAAACAGTTGATCCACTCAAATACTCCAAACGGATGAACTTTTTATCCCCATTTCAAACTTTTTTTTGTTTATTTTCCGCTAGGCCTAATACTTTTTTCGCCTGTTTTTCTACACAGTAAGCAACAAATAGCGCAGAAAAGAACGCGCAAAAGGGTAGTTAGCCACCTTCGTGTAACTGCTTCCGCAGTCACAGCAATCGACGAAACACGAAAGTGAGACATCGAAATCTTTTATTTTTCTACATAAACATAAAGTTTCTTCATTCTTTTAAGTGGATTTATCGTGAAGTGCACAAGTCCAGTCTCGTTGTCACATCTTGTTCTCACCTTGTGAAGCTCCTCCGACGGAAGCGATAGATGACAGGCATTGCAGACGCCAGTGCACGCAGCCTTCTGCCTGTTGTGTTCCCACGGTTGTACGTACAATAAGATATTAAAAAAAGTTAGACACACGTGACAGAAGATAGAAGATGCACGCATATGACAAGTACGTGAAGGTTAATATAAAAACATGTGTGTAAAATGTGACACACAAATAACTTTGCCTTCACATCTCGCACAGTGCTTCTGAAGTTGCTGTGACAAGAGAGATGGATGACAGGCATCGCAGACGCCCGCGCACACAGCCTTCAGCACGGTGTGCGCCCGCGGCTGCACAATAAGTATTTAAAATAGTGAGTCACACGGGACAGAGGATGAATACGAATGCATAAGAAAAATGCCTGCAAAGTGAAATAAAAACATACGTGAGATATGACATGCTAATAATTTCACCGTCATGTCACACATCGTCAAAGACTCATTTCGATCCCCGTAGCGGAACAGCTTAAGAGCAGCGGCCGCAGCCACAACTCCGCGAATCGCCGTGCCGCCGACAAGTCGGCGAGTCCTAAGCGAGTGACGTCGTTCAGCTCGAGCAAGCGAACGCGCGACCAAACACGGCGCTGCACGCGGAGAGTCAGCCGCCAGCGAACTTCGAACAGGAGAGCGAGCGTACGCTTGGCCGCCGCCACGAACAGCGCCGAGCAGGTTTTGAGCTAGCGCTGAAGAAGTCGACGGTAATGCGGCCCTTTTCCACAAACTCGAGCGAGTGCAGCGCGCAAGCGTGAGTCCACCGCCACGGCCAACGGACGGCGCCGAGCTGCTTGCGACCGACTGACGGAAAAGCCAACTGTAATGGCGACGAATTTTCACTGAGTTCCGACACTAGCAAAAACCCTACCAGCCCATGCAGGTGAACTTACAGCGCGCGACATACTACAACCAAGCTCGTTACGAAAACTCGCCACTTGTTTTCGACGACTCCCAACACAGCTACGAGGTCTCAGCCCAATATCGACAGCCCGCAGCTCATCGCGACGGCGAAGACAGGTGAGTTTTCGATGAGCGAACGTACGGAAGGCCGACGCCAATGACGGCTCATTTCCAGGTGGTCGCAAAGCACAGGCGAACTGCAGACAGCTTACTTGCGAAAGAATGCAGCGCTGATTTCTGCCCTGAATCAGACGTAATGTATCCGATATGCCTGCTGTCTTCTCGGCCGCCATGTTGGCCTTCCTAACTGTTGCTGTGTGTGTGGGTCGTGACAATCATGAAGCGAGAGATATACAGCGTGGCATGGTGACGTATCGATACTTGCTCCAGACTTCATGGGTACAGCGAAACGTAAAAGCAGCCCACGCTCATGCAAGCGCACACAGATGCACCACTTCGTAACTCCTAGATCGTCGAATCCAGGCGGCCGTGTTCGAGCACTCCGAGCGCGATTCAACGCAAACCATCACCAGCGAAATACGGGGAAAGAGTGGGCCAGGAAAGGAGGAGGACGGCCTGTGCCCTTGGCAACGTTTTGCGCGCTGCCTGCATTCCCCGAGTGGTTTATCCCTTTGGAACGTGTTTGGAGACTAAGTGGTTTGCACGCGGCACGATTCTTCTGTGGTTGCTTCTCAACGGTCTACCTATTCATCGCGTGCGCCTTTTGCGCTCAGTTACTCCTTTTTCGGGTAATTTTGCCTTAGAGTGTACGCCTCCTGGTCTTTTCACCAGCAACCAGCAATCTTCGTCCTCGTTGCGGCAATGAAATCTATGATGAACTTCCTGCCTGCCCGCTGTCCCGTTTGCCCACTCTGTGCTGCAGTGCTGGTCACTCGCGTGGCACTAACCAGTGATGATGAGTGACAGACTTGAGTGAAGGCCACGCATATCTAAGTGTAACTGCCACTCTCTCTGTCACCGTGAAGTGGAGCACACGGTGATTCTTCACATGCGCGACTACGACATCCTTGTTTCCAGGAGAGGTATGCTCGCGCACAGAAACTTCCGCTGTCCGCCTACATCCGGTACAGCAGTTCCACTCAGCGTGCGCTGGCTGAGTGCAGCACTGAGCCATGCAGTGACGCCACCCACAAGCCTGGGAAGCCGCGCGCCGGATTATATTTCGCGTCACGCCCGCTCATACGCTAGCACCTACTGAACAAGTTGGCAGTGCAACTACAGAGTGTGTTTCTGGCACTGTGGCACTGTGCGTACCGACGGTGTTGACATTTCCATCACGCCTGTTTATGTGCGTCCTGTTATCGCGGCCAGCTGCGTAAATGTGCCTCGTCTTACCGCCACGCTCGCACCTGATTTTGCACTGTGTGCTGACTTCAACGCTTACACGTCAGTAGGGGGTGCCATAATACACACGCACGTGGTCGGGGCCTTTGCGACGCGATTAGCTCAGTGGGTCGTTTGGTCAGGAACTCCGGTGAATCCTACTTCAGCCACCGCAGCGCGGCTTAGACTGTGTTCAACCTGGCGCTGGTGTCAGAATGCCGCTCTAATGAGTGTAAGCGCCTTGGTGACACCACTGGCTCTGATCGCTACCCGATCACGCTCCTTCCTTGTCACCCCAGCCATGGTGATGTTCGCGAATACAGGGCTGTGTGGTGGCTCCTTTTCCGTGAGATGTTCACGAGTGTACAGAGCAGTGATAATTTCTTTTTGCGCATCGCGGACTGTGCTGCATGCGACAACGCGCTGTGTTGTTCCTACCAGCACGCCCTGCCATGACATCAAGCTGCTGAACCTGCGCATGATGCGCCAGCGCGCACAGAGGTGGGTGAAAAGTTCCTCTGTTGACGGTGCATAGACAGAGTACAACCGACTGAACGCCGTGTGCAGACGTCACGCGCAGCGGCTACGTGGCCACAGCTGGATGGGCGTCTGTTTTTCTCTTAGGAATGCACGCTGTCATCGCCACGGCTGGCATATTATGTACATAATGATTAATCGGATCTCAGTCCTCTCAATATACAGTGCGCAGGACATCTCTGAGAAAGAGCTTGCTGAACTGCTTGCGTCATTCGCGCCCCCTTCTTGGAGTACAGGAAGTATCACCAGTGTCACGGCAGCTGGTGTGTTTGCCCTCCCTCCCGTGGAACCTGCCACGTCAGCTGACATTCGCTCTCTCTGTGATGATTTCTCTCACTCCGAACTGGAACGGGTTCTCCTCGAAATGCGCAAGCGCAGCGCTTCTGGTCCAGGCCGAATTACACACCAAATACTCAGGAACCTGGGTGCCTCCCAGGACCCTTTCTTGCTGGATGCATTGACAGTTTTTTTTTCAGTTCTGTCCTTCATTATCAGTTGCACTCTGCTATTGTGATCCCTGTCCTCAAACAAGGCCAACCGCCACACTTGGTGAAGTCTGTAGACCCAACTCTCTTACCTCAAAGTCAAGCAAAACAATGGAAGAGAACAACATTTATCAACTGCAATGGATCGCGAATTCTCGCAACGCCTTCCCACCAGAACAGTGCCGATTGCGGCCTCAGCACGCGACAGCTGACTGCATTACCGTGATCTCAAGCACTCTCGAGCAAGCTCTACACCATAAAGAGAAAGAAATTGAGAAATAACGTTTATTTGCACCCGTCTACAATGATGCCCCCGATCATCCCCCTAGCCGTCGGCTGGAATTTCTTGGGACTCATTGGTGGTCAGGGCGAGACCGATTACTTGTCGCTGTTCTTCAGCGTCGCGGCTGTGTAATAACGCCTCCCAGGATTCTGCGTTTCAACTTGAGTTGTTGTAGGGTGGCCAGGTTCATACCATGTGCACTAAACCTGCAGGGCTGTTGCTGTGCACACATTTGAAGTGCCACTTCTGTGTGCCATTTACCGTACAGGCGAGCGTTTAGAAACACCCGGTCTTAATATTTTGCGACATAATTTTCTCCCTTTTGTTCAGCTGTTCAGCTGCCTTTGGATAAATGTTACGGTGGAACTTATAATGTGAGGTAGTTTCCTGAAAGGTTCGTAGTTCATCTCTTGTGGACAGGGGCTGCTCGAGCGAAGGTGGTGGGTCAGCGTCGATCGAACGGAAAATGAGCCTTCGGGTGACCGCGTGCGTTTTCTCATTCGCCTTCAGATTTTGATGGGCAGAGGAACATATCAGTGAGTTTTGCTCTGCAAGTACTAGTCCTAGTCTTAGAATTTTAGCGGCTGAAGCAGACATTTTGCCCATATAATATATTCATTGGCTGACTTAGAATCGCTAACAATCACTCGCGGGCCTTTTTCTGCCATTGACAAAGCAATCGCAAATTTGTTTAGTTTTGCCTCTGTGGTAATTGCGTTTTTAAAGGTGCAGCACGAGACCAGGTTACCGCTCTCAAGAACCACTACCGCTGTGTAGGCTGCCCTTGTTTCACATTCTGGAACGTCCGTGTGAAGCACGCGAGATCGACCTTTATGTTTCTCCTGCAGGGCTACCTATAGCTTTGCGGCTGCCTTCGTGGAACTCCGGATGCATGTTTTTCGGCAGCGTTGTAGTTTTTAGCCTCGCCCTAGCTGATTTAGGTATGCTAGCTGTCCGTCTGAAACATTCCGTAGGCTCGAATCCTAAGCACTTCATGATTTTTTTTTCCGGTTCTACTTCTCAAAAGCCTTCGGCGCTGTGACATCGTGGCGGCTTCTATTAGCTTATCTAAAGTGTTGGAGACGCCCCGCCCACGAAGTTTAACCGTAGAGGTGTTCAGGGGAAGCCCTAGTGCAGTTCAGATGCCTTTTCTTTTAATGGCTTGAATTTTATCTTTCTCTGCTCTGCCCAATTTAAGATAAAGAGCAACGTATAGTACACGGCTTATCACAAAAGCCTGAACCAACCTTTGAAGATAGGCTCTCTTGATCCCCGCATTATTGTTAAATATGTGCTGAAATGTCTAAGGCTTCTGAAGAGACAAAATCTGTCACTCCTCAGTGGGCAGAGAGAACACCTCTGTTCGCTCTAACTCTGGCTACATAAACGAGAACAGCCACAACGTAGTGTAATACGCTGTTCAACACCAATCTATTTGTACAAGACATGGCCCTGGCTTTAACCAGCTGTCCTCGAAACAACTTGTGATACAACTTGTGGTGTCTTCTTTTATGGCTGCCAAGTTAACCAGTTTAGACTATACTGCGAAATCTGCTATATTATCCTGAATTCGGACTGGCGTGAAAGTGCATGAGCTTCAGCATTTTACTTTCCCGTACACATGCCCTGCTAATCTTAATGTGCATGTAATGTGTGCCTTTATATAATGCGTACACATGGTCATGGCACCGATTGATAGCACTGAAGTGAGCACCAGTATGTGTTTGGGCTGCCACAAGGGTGGCAGACCTTTTTGTGGGCGGGAAATTCGAGGACTGGCACCAATATGATCTTAAGTGGGGCCTGATCTGTCGATGTCATCGAGCGTCGATTTGCGCTATGTATACTGCAGGGGAAAATATTTGAGAAAGCGAGGAGGGTGCGAGCCCGTTGCGCCAACACCTGGCTTTACCACTGGGCTGCATCAACTTTGCATGCCTTCCGCTACTAAGCATAAGATGTGTATGCATAGCCTCTTTCCACCGGCTACAAAGTGAACATGATGTGACATGTGGAGTTGAGATTGGGAACTGGCATACTAATATTTTTGTTGCATCATCACAAAATCAAATATCGATCATGCCGTACTAGCCCATCAAGCCGTTTCTTTCACCTGTGGTAGTCATGTATATGTTGTGGGTAGATCACTAACTCTTTTCTACTGATAACATGAAGTGAGTGTCTTTCATATTGTTCCTGTAATCATCAGCAAATTGCAAACCCGTGTTGAGTCAGTCTGATAAGACATTTTGTCTGTCTGTGACAGTCTGTTGCCATAGAGCTGAACAGGAATGGCTCAACGTACTCAGGAACACCCCAAGAAGATGATTACTTGCAGTGGTAATACTTTTGTAATAAGTGAAATACTCTATCTGTAGGTGTTGTTCCAGAAGAAAATCTTCCTTCGGAAAAACCACGTTTTTGAAAAAAATCTGTTTCTATTTGCGGTAAAGTTATATCTTGCTCGTGGTCTTCCTTTGTCTTGAATCTGACTATCACAACATCCTTATACGAATTCAATATTGATTTTAATTATTGATTTTAGTATCACCATTGGGAGAACAAATACCAGTAGATGAAAACTCACCTGTGGCATTTCTTCTTCTTACAGTGGTGAAGCTTCCCCGTAGGGGCGTCTGCGCGAGCAGGCGTTTGGTGTGTAGCGACACCACGAACACAAGCAAACGGGTAGGTTTCGACTCCCTCCCACGCCTAGCCGTGCGTGGTTGAGCCGTGTCCGGAAATAAGGTGATGCTGGGCGTGTACTTGACGCTGGGTGCTTGGACATTTAAGGCGATCCGGCAGAAGCAATCCACACCTTTGGCCCCAGCTTCACGTAGACGGCCTTCCTGGGCTGACCCACCCAGGGGAAATCGGCAGTCGCCTTTTCCTATCGCTCTCTCCTTACATCTTCGTCTTTATCTTTCGCTTTTTATCTGTCCTGTCTTCTACTCTCTACCGTTTACTTCCAAACTTCCTGGCGGCTAGGGTTAACCCTATGCAAATAGCCTAGCTTGGTCTAGGCGCATTGTGTTATAGAAGGGTTGTACGGCTGGTGTCTGCAGGTTTTATCATCCGCAAGCTTGTAGCATCCCCTCATTGGGCTCCATGGTGGGTGGCCGCCAACGCTTCTGAAGAAAATTAAACTGGCAGGCATAGCACGTTTCCCTTATTAAGCGATCATACCGCCTTAAAGCGCGTACGCACCAAAGACTTAGGCTTTTTCAACCGATCAAATGAAAATTTCCCCCATTTTCATGTTATACATAGTGACATAAGTGGCAAACAAGCCAGAACTGTATCCCCCCTTGTAGTAGCCAGCTGGTTTACAGAAACTCTTGGAGCCGGATACAAAGTTACCGAAACGGCCAGCAGAGACCTTCTTCTCGACGTTCGAGAAAAAGAACAGTTTAAGAAACTACACAACCTTTTTACTTTTGGTGACACTCCAATCGTTGTAACACCGCACAGATCAATGAACACAACTCGTGGAGTGGCATCTGAAGCCGATTTGCAAGGCCTGACCGAAGCAGAACTTCTGGAGGGCTGGAGGAGTCAGAATGTGACCAATGTACAAAGAACCGTAATCAGGAGAGACAACCAGGAAACACCAACAAAACAACTAATACTCACGTTTGCTTCCAGTAAACTGCTGAAATCCATTCAAACAGGGTACACGAAGACCTCTCTCAGGCCATACATACCAAATCATCGTCGCTGCTTTCAAAGCCAGAGGTGTGGCCATGGCTCTAAAAGCTGTCGTGGCCGCCAGACTTGTGCACATTGTGGAGTCCTAGGCCACGTGTCTGAAAACTGCAAACAACCACCCCACTGTGTAAACTGTGAAGGTAACCATGCCGCATATTCACGCTCCTGCGCATACTGGAAAAACGAAAAGGAGATAATAACACTGAAGGTAAAAGGAAACATTTCTTTTAAGGAAGTAAGGAAAAGGGTCTCGCCATTCTATGGCCCAACATATGCTGATGCGGCGAATCAGGGGGCACCACCACACCAGCCCTCGCCACTCCCTCTGCCCGCACACACCGAGCCGGTGGTTGTGGCACCTGCCCCCAAGGCAGCTGCAGTCCAGACTACATCGCCTACTCCTGAACAGAGACGCGAGACTCCACGGTCTCAGGTCTCAAGGCCTCACCTCACCAGGCGAGGTCCACAATCTGAACTACCAGCTCGCATGTGCGAGCATCCAGTGCCTCTGAGGGGGCAATGGATACATCGGTACCCTTGGTGCCGAAAGAGTGGCGTGGCTTCTTGGAGCGCGCCAAGAAAACAAAAAAACACAGATAACAGGGCCTGTTGACGGCCCTGTTACATGAACTCAAAATCCCCGCCCAAAGAGCCACTCACTTTTCGTACACAGCACTACTTTACATTCGCTATGAACACTCATATCATACAATGGAACGTCAGGGGCCTTCTCAGAAACCTTGACGACATCCAAGAACTTTAACACGAAAACTCACCAAACGTGCTGTGTGAACAAGAAACACACCTTATTTCAAAACACAGCAACTTTCTTCGTAAATACATTATTTTCCGAAAGAACCGTAATGATGCCATGACATCAACCGGAGGTGTTGCCATAATTATGTATTTATTTATTTATTTATTACATACTGCCGTTCTCATAAGAAGGCCTTAGGCAGGAGTGGGGCATAAATACGCAACACAGAACAAGCTCTAGGCATTCAGTAGAACTGCACAAACAATAAAGAAATACATGACTTAGTATTCTGCAAATCAACGGCATTGCCAAAATATGCAAAAGCAACGAAAGGGAACCAATTGCACGGCAGTTAGTACTCGCATAGCACAAGGTACTCATATTAAATATTTACATATCAGAAAGAATTGCAGGTAATGACAGTATATTTACATAGCACAAAAAGTCAAAGGAAAAAAGAAAAAAAAAGAAAGTTTCACCATTTATTCGAACACAGCAAAGTGAGAGCGAATGCAAGTGAGTAAATGACTTTTCATGACGCTTCGAGCATAGTGGCAATTAAAGAACTTCATTTCTGATCACCTGCAGAAAAGAATTAATGTTGGAACTTTCTACCACATGAGCAGTTAAGGCATTCTACTCGACGATTGTCCGAGGAAAGTAAGAGAACGTAAAGGTGTTTGTTCTTCACTTAAGCTCGGCCACCTTTTTTGCGTGAAGAGACCGAGTAAAGCGGCTAATGGCAGGTTTTATGAATGCAGAAGAATCAACTCGTAGCATTTTGTGATAGAACAAATAAAATAACTTCACTTTCGAGCTTTAGTTTATTGGAGGCTGTCCAGAGATCCCAGGCCGCCGCTGCATCCTCCAGTACGGGCCTAATAAACGTCCCGTAGGCAAATAGTTTTATTTTCGTTCTTAAGTGACCCAGCGTGCGCAGAAGATATCCCAGTTGTCTGTAGGCTTTTTTAGCAATAAACATTACATGTTCATTCCAGCGAAAATTTGAGGTTATCATTACTCCTAAATACTTATAGCTTTGCACTAGGCTTAAAGGTTGATTATTGATGAAGTAGGTAAATTCAAGTGCTTTATTCTTGCGGGTTATGGTCATTGCTACTGTTTTTTTACTATTAACTGTCATCTGTCATGTACAACACCAGTTCGCAATTGCACGCAATGCTTGATTTAGCAGGACCTGGTCATTAGGGCTAAATACTTCCTGGTATATTATTCCTACAGTAACTAGCTGGGTTACTGTAGACATCCATCTACGAAATCCATGTTGATGATGGTCGATCAAATTATTACTTTCAACAAAGGAAACTATGTGCTTAAATATAATATGTTCAAGGAGCTTCACAGAAGTACATAAAATCGATATAGGCCTGTTTGAAGAAGGTGATAACTGGTCGCCTAATTTAGGTATGAGGATAATTTTGGCAAATCTTCAGTCATCTGGAAGTTCCGCACGAATAATTGATTTGCGATATAGCAGAGTTATCTACTCAGCGCACCATTCAGCATATCGCACAAGGAAAACGTTCGATTTCATCAATACCGGGAGATTTATTTGTGTATAAATTAAGAATCAACATCAGGACCCCCTCCTCACTAATGAATATGTCATCAATTGGCAGTATTTCTTCGAGATGCGAAGTTTTTAGAGCACTGCTATTATCCTGAGTGAACACACAACAGAAATATGTGTTAGTACTTGAGGCATTTCAAGTTTGTCGTCGAGTACTGTGTCACCGGCGGACAGACGCGGCAGAGACTTTTTTTGCGGTGACAAGTGTCGCCAGAACTTATCAGGGGATGAGAGAAGAAAGTTTTTCAGTGTCACGTTTTGGAAGTGCACTTTTACTTTTTTTGATACCGTTTCCTAGCATAGTGCGTAGCTCAGTAATCTGACGTTTCTGCCTAGTTTTCGCCTTTTTAAGCTTACGCCCCATTCGGACGAGGTCCTGCGTCAACCAAGGGTTACAGCTGCACACGTGCTTTTGTTTTTTTGGCACGAACTGCGCGATGGATCGAAAAACGAGTTCTTTAATGAAACGCCACATTTGTTTGACGGAGACATCAGTTGATTGGCACAGAGTGCTGAAGTCGGAGAACGAACTAACAAGTAAATCCAGTACGTCGACGTCGCTAGCGTGTGTAAACAACGGGATTATACTTTCTTTTATTTGAAGTTTCAAAGAAAACTGCATTTCTAAAGTTAAGGATACCATCTTGTGAACAGACATTCCTTCAAAAATATCTATTCTTTATTTCTCCTTAAACTCTCACTGAAAACAAGAAAAAGGTCCTAAATAGACTCCGCTGTTTGTTGAGTGCGTGTGGGGGATTTATTTAATAGGGTTAGGTTGTGCAAGATAGCGAGGTCAACGAATGGTTCAGACGCGTCAGTAAGAGCATCTTGGAAACAGTCTGACCAATTAATTGCTGGTAAGTTGAAATCACCCGCGAGTAACAGGTTGCCGGAATGAATACTGTTGAAACACAAAAACTCATTTATGTTTTCAGCAAAGGAACTAACACAACTGAATGGGCGTTATATACCCACAACAATCAGGTTGCATTCGTCGAGGAATAGTTTAAGCACAACACTTTCAATGCCTGGCACATTCGGTAATCTGGACGCCCGCAGCGATTCCTGGAGAAAAATAGCGACTCCACCTCCCCTACCGTCACGATCATTGCGGTAAATTCTAAAGCCCTTTGGTATTAACTCGTGGTCACTGACGTCTTGATGGAGCCAGGTTTCGGTTACAACTATGATGTGCGGATTGTGAGCCATAATAATGCTTTCCAAATCAGCTAACTGTTTAAGAATGCTACGAGCATTGATATTTAGGCAACGGATACTTTTCCTGCAACCTATACTAGTTCACCGATTGCGCCTAAGCCTACTTGTGCTCCGAACGTCAGAAGCAGAAGACACCTTATCTGTTAGACTGGGAACCCTCTTGTTTAGGCTGCTATCCCATCGAAACAGAGTACTATCGATGTTTACCTTGTCATATGTGAGTTTCACTTTCTTTCCCTCGCTTCTCTCTTTCGCAGCACTATCCCAACCTGCTTGCGCAGTATCCTAGTGGCACTAGAAAAATCTTCACTGACTGCAACGTTTTGGCCTTTAAGCTTTTAGCAATCTCTTAAAACATTTATTTTTTCGTCGTAGTCAACGAACTTTAGGACAACCGGTTGCGATTTGTTTGCTTGTCCGCTTCCTATTCTATGAATTCGCTCAACAGATTTCACTTCGACGATTGGAGTCGTCATCAACCACATTCGCGAAAAGCGATTCTGGCGTTTCCCTCGCTACCTCTTGAAGGCCAAATACAAGAAGATAATTGCGACGGCTTCTGTCGTCTAGGTCAACGAGTTTCATTTCCAAGTTAAGAATATTTTTTTCAACTCCCTTCATTTTGGCACCGAATTCTTTTAGCGTTGACGTAGACGCCTCAACCTTTTGTAATTTAGATTCAATTACGTCCAGCGTATTCTTCATGAGCTCTTAGCCCTCCAGAATTTGCTGAAGCATATCATTGGTGTTGGGTCCCAGATTTATTTCCACATCCCCACAAAGCATAAGCAAAGAGAAAAGAACGCCCTTTGCATACAAACAAAACACACAGACACTGCAGGGGCACGTCAGCAGGAGCAGACAGCAGTTACTAGACATAATAGGTGCGTTTTTGTTACTAACCTGCAAAAAAGCAGAAAAGGATTCATGGTGATGTTGACTGGCGGCCGGCTGACGCGCCCACTGAAAGAATTTCAGCAGAGTTGTCTTCTTATGAAGGGAGCCGATGATGTCGCAGGGGGCATTGCTATGCAGTCATATGACTGAAGCTTGTGCTCGAGTGCTTGTGCACATCCTCCAAAGCGATGTGCAGGAAAAACGGAACACACGGAATCAACACCGGCACCGATCGTCACCGCCGTTCCAAGAAAAAAGTCTGCATAAAAAGCAGAAAAGCATTCATGGTGATGTTGACTGGCAGCCAGCTGACGTGCCCACACGTCAGCTGGTCGTCAGTCAACATCACAACTTCATTATAGTGAATCAAGGGATTGCATGCACACACTTAGAACACCAAACATCCCTTGAGGCAGTGGCTGTTCGAGCTTTGTTTTTTTGATAAACTGATCACAATTTGCACTGTTTACATTCTTCCTAACTATTAGCTGCAAAAACATGATTTACAGACTTTAATTGATGAACTACCAGAGCCTTATATCCTCCATGGAGACTTTAATGCGCATAGCAGTCTATGGGGTCACTCTCGTTCTAAGTGTGTGCATGCAATCCCTTGATTCTCTACAATGATGTTCTGATGTTGACTGGCGGCCAGCTGACGTGCCCACACGTCAGCTGGTCGTCAATCAACATCACAACATCATTATAGTGATTCAAGGGATTGCATGCACACACTTAGAACACCAATCATCCCTTGAGGCAGTGGCTGTTCAAGTTGTTTTTTTTTTGATGAACTTATCACAATTTGCACTGTTTACAATCCTCCTAACTATCAGCTGCAAAAACATGACTTACACACTTTAATTGATGAACTACCAGAGCTTTATAACCTCCATGGAGATTTTAATGCGCATAGCAGTCTATGGGGTCACACTCGTTGCGACGCGCGAGGTCGATTGAGTGAACAGTTCCTTCTCTCGTCAAGCGCGTGTCTCCTAAATTAATAAGAACCAACCTGTTTTAATCTCGCTAATAATACCTACTCCTCCGTATACCTAAGCATAGTATCGCCATCTCTCGTAGCTCTACTTCAGTGGAAAGTCATCAGTAATCCGTGCGGAAGTGATCACTTCTCGTAGTTCTGAGCACCACTACAGCAACTGAGTGTCCACCACGTGTTCACAAATGGCTCATAAACAAAGCCGACTGGGAACAGTTTTACACCATCGCTCGTTTAGGTTGGAGTGACAGATGTACTTTGAGCATTAATGTTGCTGTCAACTACTTCACAGCGTTTTTGATTGGTGCTGAAACAAAATGCATCCCACAAACGAATAGACACCCTGGAAAACGGCGTGTGCCGTGGTGGAACTCTGAATGCCGAAATGCACGCAAACAGCCCCGCCGCGGTGGTCTAGTGGCTAAGGTACTCGGCTGCTGACCCGCAGCTCGCGGGTTCAAATCCCGGCTGTGGCGGCTGCAATTCCGATGGAGGCGAAAATGTTGTAGACCCGTGTGCTCAGACTTGGGTGCACGTTAAAGAATCTCAGGTGGGCTAAATTTTCGGAGCCTTCTACTGCGGCGTCTCTCATATACATATAGTCGTTTTGGGACGTTAAACCTCACATATCAATCAATCAATCAATCAAAATGCACGCCAACAGCAAAACAAAGCATGGAAGTTGCTTCGGAACTCACCGACAGCCAAAAATTTTCAAATCTTTATGAAAATGAAGTCTCAGGCCAAGGGAACGTGTCGGCAGGCCAGAAAAGAAAGTTGGCGAAAGTTTTTATCAGAGATAATTTCCTATACGCCGGAGGCTAAAGTTTGGAACATGGTTGGTAAGGTAGCAGGAAGACACGTACTCACACTCCTACTCGTAAACTCACAGGATGAGACCTTGGAAGATCATGCGAACTTCCTCGGTGCACACTTCGAGCGGGTGTCCAGCTTGTCGCGCTATACTGACGCTTTCCAAAAATACAGAACAAAGATAGAATAGCAAAAACTGAAACACAAATGTACAAAATACGAGGTGTACAACCAATCTTTCAGATTACCTGAGCTCCAAACATCACTGAACTTCTGCAGTGACTCCGCTCCAGGTTCTGACCGTGTGGAGTACGAAATGGTAAAAACCTACCAACTGAAACACAAAAAACCTTACTTTGCTTTTACAATGATTTCTGGTTCTCTGGTGCTATCCCTACTTCCAGGACAGAAGCTATTGTTATTCCCATTTTGAAACAGGGCAAGGACACTTCTTCAGTTACGAATTATAGGCCAATTGCGCTTACAAGCAGCCTGTGCAAATTTTTCGGAAAAATTATCAACTGCCGACTTCTACATTTTCTTGCAACAAATAATTTGCAACCATAATAGAAAACGAGACCATCCATGGTTTCAGACTGCTTAACGCCGAAGTAAAAGTTTTGGCATACGTTGATGTCGCAGTGGTTGTAAAATCAAAGAATGTGCACAAGAGCCAGTTGTCAAAAATTTTGGAGAAATTACAGGAAGTGGGGTGAATTGAGAAAAGTGCCTGGGAGTTTGGCACGGAGATTAAGCAACAGCCCCAAGTATCTCTTCTATTGTTCAATGGTTTAAAACTCCAGTAAAATGCCTAGGCGTGCCTTTCCAGAACAACAAATACTCTAATGACTACTGTACTCAACAAATAAAAGAAACGCGTGAAAGGACAGTGCAGTGAAACGGCAGCTTTCTAACAGTGATTGCCATATCCACAGTATGCAACATAATAATAATAAGGAAATTATGATATGTAATCCAGTTTTTGTGTTGCTCACGAGTGGGCGTGCAAAAGCTGCATAGAATGTTTGCTGCGTTTGCGTGGGGCTAGTGAATTTTTCTCCTTCGACTAGCTTCTACACTAGGTAAGGAGGGAGATGTTTGAGGTTCGAAATGGGTTCCCTCGATGACTCGAGTACACGGTGGCAGCACGAAGGAAGAGCCGTATTCCGGTAAAGAGACATGAGGCGTCAGCCCGAGTTCAAGCCTGAACCTCCACTTTCCCTAATTCAGATTCAAACGTTCCCTGTTCAACCCTCGGTCGAACAAGGGAACTCCACACAAGCCGGTAGTAACTAGCCCAGAGTGACCGAGCCGGACTTAGTACTAACGCAGAATCCCCTTTATTTTGCAGACGAATAAGAAGGAACGGGAACAGCATTCATGTGTGCCGGAGTGACCGGGCTTAGTAGCTGCTCCCGTGGTGACGCTTGCTGCTCCGCGTTGTCGCGGCTGGGCGGTACCGATTCAGGAGTGTCCGCCTTTGCAGCCCCAGGTGACATTCGTGGACGAATCTGGTCTAAGTGACGCCGGGTTGGCACTTCTGATGTGTAGACTTTCACGAGGCGCGAACCTTTAGAGCCTCTGGCGACGCCTGGGCACCACCGCCTTCTGTGTCCTAAGTTGCACACCCACAGCGGGTCTCCTGGCTGGAATCTGGAAATTTGCGAATGACTCCGAGATAAAGATGGCACACAAGTATCCAAGCGTGAACGCACTTGATAATTAAGCACGAGTTCCGAAGGAGACTGTCCGCACGGTAGAGGCGTGCGTCGGTAGCCTAGCAATATACTCTTGCTAGTTTGACTTCGAGGTCGCTTACCATCGAGTGTTTAACTAGACCGTCCTTGATAGTGCGAACTGCGCGTTCCACAAGGCCATTCGATTGCGGGTGGTAAAGGGCACTGCGTAGATGCGTTATGTTGTTATCTGTCATGAACTGGGCAAACGGCTGACTTGCAAACTGAGGCCTGTTATCAGACGCTACAGTTTCCGGCAAACGAAAACGCGCAAATAATTTGCGAAGCCTTGTAATTGTGACTTCGGAAGCTGCTGATCCGACTGGGAGGGCATCGATCCACTTCGTGTGCGAATCGACGACTATGAGCAGCATGCGCCCCTCTATTGGCCCGGCGTAATCAATGTGAAGCCGTGACCACTTCATCCCTGTTTCTCGCCAACTGATAGGCTCCTGATGATGCGGCATTGCTTGAGCTTGTACACATGGCATGCATGAACGAATGAGACTTTCGATCTCACCATCAAACCCTAGCCACCAGAACAACGTCCAAGCCAGTCTTTTTATCCCCGATGCTTTCTGGTGTGACCGGTGTAACTCTGATAGCATGGGCTCCCACTTTGCTGGGTATGAACTCGATGACCCCAGGGGAGCAGACTTTCGGCGCTCGAAAGTTCCAGTCTTCTGCAAAAATAAGGTTGGAGAAGACTGTGACATGCTCAGAAGCGTTTTGGCCATCCATTTTGTATGAAGTTTTTGACAATACAAAGATCTTTGTCCGCACTGGTCAGCGCCTTTAAAGCATCCGCTGGCACGTACGTACTGTCAAGCTTCTCCATGGAAAGCACGTATTCTGGCAAGGTTTCGGAGTGAACAACCTCTGGCGTCGGCACTGACAAACCTCTAAGTGCGTCTGCATTGACGTTTTGTTTTTCGGCCCTGTACTTGATATGGTACCGGTATTGACTTAGAAACAGAGCCCACCTCTGTATACGCGCCGACGCCATTGAAGGAACCAGTCGATCTTCTCGTAGCAGACCCACAATTGGTTGGTCATTTGTCACCAGCACAAAGTCGCGGACCAACAGGTAGTCTCGAAACTTTGAGACTCCAAACACCAGCGCCAGAGCTTCCTTCTCGAGCTGCGAATAATTTTTTTCCGCACGCGCCAGTGTGCGTGAACGGAAAGCGATGGGCTTATTTACGTTGCCAATTCGGTGCGAAATGACGGCACCTAAACCCAACGGTAATGCATCGCATTCCAACCGCACTAGTTGGTCGGGCTGAAAATATGCCAACACGGATGAGCTGAGAAGCGTTCGTTTTGCCTTAAGATAAGAATTTTCTTGAGTTGCACCCCACTTCCATTTATTCTTGTTTTCGAGCAGCTTATACAAGGGGGCCAAGATCGCCGACATGTGTGGTAGGAATCGGTGATAATACGATAGTAGACCTAAAAGCGAGTGCAGTTCGCTTACACTAGTAGGCCGTGGTGAATCGCGTATTGCAACGAGGTTCTTTTCCAACGGGTGCAATTCGTCTTTGTCGATCCGGTGCCCCAAGTAGACTATTGAGTCTTTACGGAAGTGACACTTTTCTGCCTTCACCTTGACACCGTTTTCTTGCAGATGATGTATGACATCCCGGAGAACAGAGTTGTTACCGTCTTGACGCTCGGCTATTAGTACATCGTCCAAGTACACCTGCATGGCTGGAAGGCCAGCCAGGGCGGTTTCAATGCGGCGCTGAAAAATTGCAGGAGCCGAGGCAACTCCAAAGGGAAGACGGTTATAGCAGAAAAGGCCCTTGTGCGTATTCATAACGGCCTGCTTCTTCGATTCCTCATCTAAGGCGAGCTGGTTATACGCGTCCTTCAGACCCAATGTAGTGAAAAGAGATTCCTCACGAAGTGACGCGAAAATATACTTGATGTTAGGTAGTGGATATTGCTCAGTTACGTACGCAGTAATAATTGTGGTTTTAAAGTCACCCCAGATGCGAAGGGGCCCATCTTTTTTAGTACCGCCACTGTGAATGTGCTATAGGTGACAATATGCCTTCACTCACTAAGCGTTCTAGTTCCCTTTCCACTTTCTCACGAAGAGCGTCCGGGATAGGCCGTGCCTTGTGGAACTTAGGGTGGGCGTCTTCTCGAAGGCAAAAGTTCAACGGAGGTTCCTGAATTCTTCCAAGCCCAGATTCGAAAAGTACAGGAAACTCCGTGCAAAGGCTGTCGCGAGCGACTGACATTGATTGAACTGTTCCGAGGAACTCGCTCAAAAGTATTGACAATGCTTGAATTAAATCCCTTCCGCAAAGGCTAGGACCAGAACACCCTATAACAATCAGGGTGGCAGGGACAGCTTTGCCTGAAAACTGAGCTTGAAGCTGAAGTTCACCGACAATGGGCAGCTTGCCCAGGTAGCAGCTGAGAGTCTTTTTGCATTTTGACAAGCGCGGCCAGCTCAGGCGATGTTTCAGGTACACTTCTTGCGGTATTATTGAAAATGGCGGTTCCGTATCAATGATCATATTTAAGGGTATGCCGCCCCCCCCCCAACGGATGGCCCTGCGAAACGCCTGTAGTAAACGTTGCTTCTCCCCTGTCTCTTGTACAGTAAAAACTGTTGAAATATCACTTTCCTTTGTTTCAAATTCAGTGCTCTCGGTGTGAACAGCGTAGACACTGCCAGCCTGCCTGCTACAAGCCTTGAGCCTCGATTTGGAGCCACTCTTTCTTGCGAAATGACCAGTCTTCCCACAGCGAAAACATTGCTCTTTTTTGTGCGGACAATCATTTGCTTGATGATTACATCCTCCGCAACGTGGGCAATCGGCAACCCGTTGCTTATTATCTCTAACATTGGTTTTATACCGGCGCAATTTTTTATTTAAAATGTGTACCGCGGCCACATCCTGTTTGGTCATGGCGCTAACTTCCGGCGCAGCGGTTTCAGCAGCCGTAGCAATGTTGGTCGCTTCCGACAACGTGAGCTCACTTCTTTCGAGCAGCGTCTGCTGCACAGCGCGATTTCGAATGCCACAAACGATGCGGTCACGTAACATTCGGTCAAAGCTGGTGCCGAAATTACACCTATCTGCCAGCTTGCAGAGTTTAACGACATAGTCTCGGACAGATTCAGTGGCAGTTTGATCTCTAGTGAAGAACTTGTAACTTGCGGCTACTTCGTTACACTTCGGCGCACAGTGGGCATTTAGGAAGGCGAGTGCTTCCTCGTAACTCAGCTCATTTACTTTACGTGGAGCGCAGTGTACCGCAATTACGCCTACCACCTTCGCTGATAACGTCAAAATCAAAAGCGCCCTTTTCTATTCCGCTTCGCTAATATCATTTTCTTCAAAGAATGCATCCAGCTGAATCAAGTAAATCTCTCACTTACCTTGATTTTCGTCGAAACTTGAGGTGCCGGGACTCGTAGCCATGGTCATGCCCGTTGACGTTCCGTGGTGGAAGGAGGTCACAACCGGCGCTCAGAGATTGTGGATCCCATTCTCGTTGCCACTGTAGTAACTAGCCCAGAGTGACCGAGCCGGACTGACAACCAACGCAGAATTCCGTTTATTTTGCATACGAATAAGTATATATATATATATATATATATATATATATATATATATATATATATAATACAGGTGTTCTACGTCGACAAAGGTTCAGACAGAGCTGGTTAAATTGTGCTTTATCAGGCAGGTCTGGCTAATGGCGAGCGGCGTGCGCGAGCTACTACTACAGCCACCGATTATCATCGTCTTCTTCATTACCAGCAGAGTGACCGTAATTCAGATTTATTACAATTACTCCCCGCGAAATAAGGAACCATGATGTCGACATATGGACAGGTAAACACGGGAAGGTCGTAGCAGAGCTTAAGTCTCAAGACGTGGACAATTTCCTGGCCACAACTACATTGGTCAGTAGATGGTTCCTGTGGCTCAATGAGGTAATTCACTGGTGACGTTCTTTGTAGCACACGATACGGGCCGTGATACTTGGGGACCAACTTGGTAGAAAGGCCAGCTGCAGCAGAAGGGACATGCAGCCAGACGAGTGAACAGGATCGTAGGAAGTAGTGTTATTTGATGCGTCATGGTGGTGCTTTTGGAGTCCTTGGTCTTGGATTGTGAATGATCTTGCCAGTTGGCGCCATTCTTCAGCGTATATAGCGGCTTCAGACAAAGTCGTGGACTCTGAGGAGTCGGGTTTGTACGAAAGAATGGTGTCCATAGTGCAATAAAGATCGCGTCCGTAAAGGAGGAAAAAAGGAGAGAACCCAGTAGTGCTTTGAATGGTGGTATTATTGGCGAACGTGATAAACGGGAGCACTCGATCCCAATTGGAGTGGTCTTACGAGATATACATAGACAGCATGCCACCAAGGATGCGGTTGAAGCGCTCTGTCTTTCCATTGGTCTGGGGATGATACGTGCTTGTAGTGCGGTGAACGACGTGGCACTCACGCAGCAATGCTGTGATGACGTCTGACAAGAATACGCGACCACGATTGCTCAGTAACTCCCGAGGTGCTCCATGACGTAATACGATATTGTGAAGAACGAAAGTCGCAACGTCTTTTGCTGTAGACGAGGGAAGGGATGAAGTTTCGGCATACCGCGTGAGATGGTCGATGGCAACTATAATCCAGCGGTTACCGTCAGAACTGTTGGGAAGGGGACCATAGATATCGATGCCGACGTGGTCGAATGGTCGGGATGGGCATGGTAAGGGTAACAAGATACCGCTGGCGTGATAAGGGGGAGTTTTTCGTCTCTGGCACGTCGAGCAGGCCCGAACGTATTGTCGTATAAAACAGTACATGGCAAGCCAGTAATATCGGAGACGTATGCGAGAATAAGTCTTCAGGAAACCTGCGTGGCCACATTGGGGGTCGTCATGAAACGTGGAACAAATTTCGGATCGCATATGACGTGAAATCACGAGTAGCCACTGACGTCCACCGGGTGCGTAGTTGCGTCAGCACAGCACGTCGTCACGAGTGGCGAAGTGCTCGACTTGCCGACGCAACGTGCGAGAAGGGGGGGAAGCCGTCCACCCAGCTAGGATGTTTAGAATCGAAGCAACACAAGGGTCCTTGCGTTGCTCAGATGGCATGTCGGCGATGGTGACGGCAGTGGCATCAAAGGTTAGACTTTCGCAGCAGTCCGGGTCAGGGGGTAGCGGCGAACGGGATAGGGCGTCTGCGTCCGAATGATTCCGGCTGGAGCGATAGACCACGCGAATATTATATTCTTGGAGGCGTAATGCCCATCGGGCGAGGCGACCGCTTGGATCCTTCAGTGACGACAACCAGCAGAGGGCGTGGTGGTCAGTCACGACGTCAAAAGGGCGCCCGTACACGTAAGGTTGAAATTTCTCTATCGCACAAATAATGGCGAGGCATTCCTTTTCAGTGACAGAATAGTTGATTTCGGCTTTGCTAAGAGTTCGGCTTGCATAGGCAACCGCGTACTGTTGGAAGCCGTTTTCTTCTGTGCAAGAATAGCGCCTAGCCTGACACCACTAGCATCGGTGTGAATCACTGTGGATGCCGATGTGTCGTAGTGTCGCGGAATAGGCGGCGACGTGAGGAGGTGGTGCCGTTCATTGAAAGAATTGTCACAGGTGGCAGACCAGGCTGAAATGTCTCTAGAGCCAGCGAGGAGCTTGGTCAAAGGAGCGATGATCGTCGCGAAATTGCGGACGAAGCGCCGGAAGTAAGAGCAAAGGCCTATGAAGCTTCGGAGCTCTTTTATGGTGGTCGGTTCGAGAAATGCTGAAACGGCTGTAAGTTTGGCAGGGTCAGGAAGAATGCCGTCTTTTGAAACCACGTTGCCAAGGATCATGAGCTTTCGAGCGGCGAAATGGCACCTCTTCAGATCCAGTTGCAGCCCCACGGCAGAAATACAAGCGAGGACTTTCTCGAAATGGGTTAAATGGGTTGCAAAATCAGTTGAAAACACGACAATGTCATCTAATTAACAAAGGCAAACGTTCCGTTTCAGGCCTCGAAGGATAGAGTCTATCATTTCCTTGAAAGTAGCTGGCGCGTTGCAGAGGCCGAAGGGCATGACTGTGAATTCCTAAAGCCCGTCGGGCGTGATGGAAGCTGTTTTTCGCTATCGGTGCCTGCAATGGGTACCTGCCAGTATCCAGAGCGCAGAAATAAAGAAGAGAAAAATTCGGCTCCCTGTAGGCAGTCCAAGGCATCGTCAATGCGTGGCAGCGGATAGACATCCCTGAGCGTGATTCGGTTGAAACGTCGGTAGTCCACAAACAACCTGATGGATCCGTCCTTCTTCTTCACGAACACAACTGGAGAGGCCCAGGGACTGCTTGAAGGTTCGATTATGCCACGTGTCAGCATGTCGTCAACCTGTTCATTGATGGCACTGCGTTCGGTAGTTGACACACGATAGTGACGCTGCCGTAATGGCGTCTCTTGACCGGTATCTATACGGTGAACAACAGATGACACTCGACCTAAGGAAGCCCGATTGTGGTCAACCGAGGCTCGAAAACGCTGTAGGAGCTTGATCAGCTGTTCCCGCTGCCCAGGCGTAAGGTTGCAATCAATGGACTTGCGGAATAAATCCATAGGTTCATTTGCGTCAGTTGCGGGTGTAATGGCACAAGTTGGTAAAAATAACTTGTCTGGATAAATCGGGTCTTCGAAAATACAATTTAAGGTCTCGAGGCTTCCCAGACACTCCCCGCGTAGCAGGATGTATGGACAAGCAGAAACGTTACACACATAAAGTACCGGCGAACCATTGTAAAAGTTGATGACGGCAAACGGGAGGACGATAGTTCGGTGTTGCACACTAGCTATAGTTGGTTGGAACAGGAGCGTCGAGTTAGTGGCAGCACGGGAAAACACAGGCACTAGGACGGTGGACAACGGCGTGATGCGGACGTCAGCTGCGGCAAACACTTTCGAGTGACTGTGGTGGTCGATACCAAGACACGGATTCGTCAACGTGAGTTCAGCACGAGCGCAGTCGACGAGAGCCTGATGGGTAGGAAGGAAATCGCATCCTAGTACGACGTCGTAAGATGAACGTGGGAGAACAACAAAGTTGACGGCATGCCAAACTTCTTCAATAAGAACGCGTGCTCTGCACTGAGCTGTCGGCGCGATGAAATGGGAGGTGGCTGTACGCAGAGCAAGATTAGTGAGCGGCGTTGTAACTTTTCTCAAATCGCGACACAGTTTTTCACTAATTACCAAAACGACGGCGCCTGTGTCGACAAGTGCACGTACAGCGACACCTTTTACCAGCACATCAATTTCGTTGGTCGGACAAAAAGGAGGTCTTAGAAAGTTCGACGACAACGCAGTTCTTGCCTCCAGAACTGCAGCTGTCAGTTTTCCTCTTGAGCGGGGCTCTTGTGCCGAAGCATCGGGGAGACAGATCGGCGACGGGGTGGTAATGACTGGCGAGAATCGACAGGGTGTCGTGGGGACAATGAGTCGGTGATAGGAGGAGATGGTCGCTGGGGAGTCTGGCAAGCCTAGTAATTTGCAGAATTCCCATGGTCTGGAGGCTGGAAGTTGCGACGGCAACAGTGGCGTGCTATATGTCCCACGAAACCGCATGCGAAACAGATGGGTCGATTATCCAAGGTGCGCCATGGGTTAACGACAGAAGGTGCAGGGGGCGAAACGTGATGGGGTGCCGTGTATGTAGGCAGCGTCGTAGGGTAGGAGGACCCGGTGCCCCGGTATGCGCCAGAGACAGGTGGGGCTAGGGGTCTAGCAACGACGGCAGCGTAGGTCAGCGGTGTAGGGACAGATTGCGATGGAGGCAGTGCATGCGTGACCTGTGTCTCAATGACCTGGCGTACACGTGGGTATAACGAGGTCACTGGCGCGGATGCTTCGGCCACAAGAGAAAGCTGACGCGCAACTTCTTCACGAATGAATTGTTTGATGTGGGGCAGTAAGACGATGTGATCAGCAGCGACGTTGTACACGAGGGCGGAAACTTCAGCCGTATCTTCAGCGGTCCTGCGCGTCGAGACACGCTGCTTACGCAACTCGTCGTACTCCTGACAGAGCTGGACAACATCGGTGACGGTCTGTGGATTCCTAGCGATTCATTACAATATATTTATATATATATATATATATATATATATATATATATATATATATATATATATATATATATATATATATATATATATATATATATATATATAGGTGGCTTGCCTATGAAGTAACACAAGTGGACGACGTTGAACAGGTGGAACCCGTGTACTAAGATTTGGGTGCACTTCAAAGAGCCCCAGGTGGTCAAAATTTCCGGAGCCCTTCAACTGGGGACGCCTTCCTTTGCAACTGTTTCAGCCTCTTACTGTAGAATGTGACTGATCGTTCACATTCACCTATACTTTGGAAGAGGAAAGCTCTAGTTTTCGCTTCCAATGCTCCCGCGTCAAAATAAAGCACTTTGCTGGGGTGTGGTGCTGCCAAACCAGGAACCAACGCGAAGGCGTCTAACTCAATCAAATGGTACCCATGCCCCTACGTTATACGGCAGCGTGTTAGACACTCTAAACTGCTGTTACCGATAAATAACTGACTTTCTACTAAAAGGTCTTCACAACGTCACCACCCACCGGTAACGCGCCATACCCAAATACTGAAGAAAAAACAAGAAATTAGTTGCTAAAATAACCTATCACTCACGGAGATCCCGCAAGAAAACTGCCTACCATAAAATGAACACCTCACAATAAAATTCCGGTAGTTCAATCCTTCAAAGAACTTACGGCTTCACTTCACTCTTGAGTCACACACGTCATGGTCCTGGTCTGACGACTTTTCCTTTTGAAGGGGGAATACACAACACGTAGAACCTATTCGTTCCACCACAGAACCGCAACGTGAGCCGCCTTTCAACGCGATTACTCGTTTTCGTTTCTGAGAATTTACCACCGCAAGAGTTGTCGTGTGCTAACACTTCGTGACGGCGCGACTTTCATTCTACTGACTGGCGTGACCACTTCTCGTCTAACTGCTCTTTATTAGTTACCTTGGTGTGCGACGCCTTTTTCTCTTGCCGCTGCACATCGGAAGGTGACTCATCTCGTTCCTTCTCTCCATCGAGATTACTTCCACCAAGTTGACCAAGCCGTTCGCTGTCCACACTGTCACATTCCGCAGCAGAATTGCAACGTGTCAACAGGGCCTGCTCTAAACGTGACGCCGACTTAGTCGTTTGCGGCTCCCTTGCTCGGCCGTCCTGTTTCTCCACTGTCCACTGCACGGTGTTAGCACTAGGGCTAAAGTCTTGATGCGCATGCCCTGGTTCTCTCATCACTAAATACTGCTCCGCTCTAACTTGCTGTCTTACACAGGATTGTGCCAATCACCCGCCACATTTCAGCGTGTCATGGACAGTGTGCTTGAAAACGCCAAATTAAACTATGCAGTGGCCTACATGGACGACGTGGTAGAGTCCTTACGCGAACCTTTGACGAGCACCTTATCCACCTAACCGCAGTGTTCCAATGAATGCAATACACCCACATCACCATCAACACGCAGAAAGTTCAGTTGGTCTCAAACAGAATGAACCTCTTAGGTTTTATTGTCGAGGAAGGCACAATACGGCCATATGAACAACAACTTCAGGCCATCCAGCGATTTACACTACCAACAAGCCTTAAGAACCTGCAGCGCTTTTTGGGCATGGTGGGAGTTCATTTCCTCTCCCTCGACTAGCTTCTGAACTAGCCAAGGAGGGAGGATGTTTGAGGTTTGGAATAGGTCCCCTCGATGACTTGAGTGCACGGTGGCAGCGTGAAGGAAGAGCCGTAGTCTGGAGAAGAGACGCCTTATTGCAGCTTCATGCGTCTGCCCGAGTCCAAGCTCGAACCTCCGCTCTCTCATTTCAGATTTTAACATGCTCTTTTCAACCCTCGGTTGCACAAAGAGTTTTCACACAAACCAATCACACGTTGCGACTCACATAATCACAACCAATTGCACAAACACTTTCATAACAGGCACTAAACTGGTAGCTTTTTCGCCAGCCTTTCATCGTTTTTTTCACCTCACAGTTTTCATTACATTCACTTCATAACTCCTCGCTCAATTGCCAGCATTGAAGTTACAGTCACTAAAATTTCTAAGAGACACGAGTCCACTGTTATGAGATCGCACACATGCTAAGTATATTTCGTGGCAGTTGCATCTGATACTGTATTGCATAAATACTATAGACGTGTTTGGAGGAAGTAAAAATTCTAACTTATTTTCTGTTAAATGAACAGTGGCCACCGAAATTTCAGAGGTTGCTTATTCGAAACACAATAATTAAACCTGAAGCAACGTTTATTGAAGTGACATCTCTACGTTACAATAGTGAATTTTGATGCATTTGGAAAGGTGTAGCTCTTCTAGGTCGGCTAGTGGTTATCTTGAAGAATCCGAGTAAAATGTGCTTGCAATTCTTTCTTCTTTGAAAACTGACCGCTGGGGAAGGCTTCATCTCGGGCAAGACGATTCTTCTAAAATTTTCAAGTACTGCAGGTATGTAAAAGCAAGATCGGCAATTACCCGGTAGGCACACGCTAGACCGATATTAAAAGAATATTTCGCGGGTCACACACAGATGCGCGCGCTCTATTGTAACTGCCACAAGCGCAATGCGCTTGCGATTCCACGGGCGCTGGCGAACACTGTGAACAACGATGGTGAGGGTGAACAACGAACGCGAGGGTGAACAACGAGGGCGTCGACTCTTGTGGCCGAAATCGCGAGGCTGTAAAATTTGCTATGCACTACACAGCCATCTGAAAGGCAGCGTAGCCGTCTATAATACGTCAAGCATTGGGGGATCTAATGGCAGGTGAGCATGAGTCCAACGAAAAGGTGTTCCTGTCGGAGCCCTAGTGCGTAGGTGCTCGATTTTCTTTTTATTTTACTGTTCATCAGTTATGCCATTAATTCATAATTCACGTTAATTCATAAACCTTCACTGTAAACGTATAATTTCGTCAGCAGATCAGGTAGAATTAATGTCTCCTTCCACGCAGGCAAGCTGGCAAGGAGAGAAACTTCATCCGATCGCTCTACTGGGCCGTGTGGCTGGATGCATTTTGGGTGATGGCTGCTCACCTGGGCTACTACGCATGCCTCACGGCTAGAACCATCATACTAGAGTAAGCACAGCCATCTAGGGCGCCTTCTTAAAGTGTTTTCTTAGGATTTCGTAGGACGCTTTGTCTGCAACAATTGAGAAATAGTAAGAGGCAAACTGGTAACAAATACAAACCTCCGACTTCCAGACTTAACACATTCCTTTCGCGTGTCCAACTGACGGTATTTACACACGACGGTGCTCTATGCGTGGGCCGAAAAAATGCACTCAACGTTCAGATCGCGAAAAAAGAAGTTATCTCTAAAGAGTTTATTTTGGTCGAGTCGGTGTTCTGACAAAAAAACTATCCTGAGTAGCGCACACCAACAACTGTTCATGTGCACCTGTGCTTCTCTGTTCCTTCTTGTATGTCCTGTTTGTGCTTGCCTTACTCACGATGGCTTCTGTATACACCAGCGATTTCTTCACAGAGCAATGAATCTACGACCTACGGTCCATGACAGCAGCCACCGGGTGAGCTGTCTACTGCGCTAATTTCACATACTCTCAAAACTATATAGACGCAGTTTTATGTTGCGCACTTTCCTCTCTCATTTCTCTTCATCGGCGGTCAAGTAAATAATAAAGACTGTGGTCCCTGCAACCAGCTTTTTCTATGCTACTTTGCTACCACCTATTCTATACGGTGTTTTCCAAAAACAAAAAGTGCAGTTTTCTGACGCCTTGAAACACCGCAAAGTGGTGACTGCATAGCTTAATTTTCGGCCTTGCTTATCGCATCCATGTTTACTTAGGACTCGCATATTAGAATTTAGTGCAAGAAACAGACGACAAAAGAACCAAACGAATACTGCGTAAAACCGCGATGCGCTCCTATAGTTCTATCTTCATAGCTTTTTTTTTGCGCTGAGATCTCCTATGCTGTTCAACCAAATCACTCGGTGAGCCACTCTTCTGGAGCGTGTGATGACTAACGTCGTGTTAGTCAACTATGTTTTGTAAGTTTTTTGTGCTGGTATGTTTAAAGGCTATGAAACGATAGCGTGCTATCCTTTCGAGGTAAACAGCCACTGAGGTTATTTTTGAGACCACGAAAAACCAATCAGCCCACGTACCTTTATTAGCCCCAAAAAGGAACACTGACGGCGCTGCAGTCGGGATGAAGTGGCGTCACGACAAGGACTCGTTTGCTCCGCAGCCGAGTATCGCTTTTTTTTACGCCCACCGTTTGCCCGCTCTTACGCAATCCGGCGGTGATAACTGCTCATTGTGGCGATGCATGTCTAGCAAGGCAGAAGGGACTTTTTACACTGCTAGCAAAGTTTAAATGAGCTGCAGGAAGCTGCGATATTTCAACGGGTAAACTCTTGTCTGAACGGCAGATTCAGTCTGAACATGGTGATTGATATGTGAGATTTAACCTCCTAAAACCACTATAAGGCTTAAAAGAGACGCCTTAGTGAAGGGCTGCCTAACCGCGGTGGTCTAGTGGCTAAGGTACTCGGCTGCTGACCCGCAGATCGTGGGATCAAATCTTCGCAGCGGCGGCTGCATTTCCGATAGAAGCGAAAATGTTGTAGGCCCGTCTGCTCGGATTTGGGTGCATGTTAAAGAACCTCAGGTGGCCGAAACTTCTGAAGCCCTCCACTTTGGTGTCTCTCAGAGTCATACACACTAAAAAATTTTACACCCATAAGGGTGTATTTTTGTCCCATGAGCAACACTCATTTAGGTTGTCTAGGAACACCCTAAACAATAGTATGTTTAGAAACACCCCGAAACTGTAAGGTGTAAAGGAACGTTACACCCTACTTTATTAGGTGTTTATGAACACCCCGTAAACCATGGGTCTTGGATGAAGCTACACCTCTGTGAGTGGGGTGTAACACTAAAAACCCTTTTGAAACGATGGCAGTTATAAGGATAAGCATACTTGATCAAATGAAGCGCAATTAACGGGACAACAAAAGCAGAGACACAACAGGTGACGTTTTGTCTTGTGTGCTGAGGAGAGCTGTTCATAGAACTTCATTCCATCAAATATGCATCACCAACTGGCCCAAACCTCACTTGTTTTCAGGGAGAAGCATATATGAACCTTCTTTGCAGCTGACCCGGAAGAAGAAAGATAATGGTGTCACCCACTGCACTTAAACCTGCATGTATGCAGCTGATAAAATAAGGCCCCGTGGTCTTGAATGTGCTGAATAAGACCAGTGTGTACATGTGTAGGTAGACTGGACCAAAAACGACAAAGTAAGACGCGGCAGGCACTTACACATACACACACACACACACACACACACGCACGCACGCACGCACGCACCACACCAAATTAGTGAAAGCAGTAACCTGTAGCGTAAGGTTGAAGCGAACATAACGCCGAAGCATAAAAAAAAAAACAATTAGGCCCATATGTTCACATCTGCTTTTAGTATAGAAAAGCTGCGTCTGACCAACAGGACTCTGATGGCATTCTGCAAAATTTTAAAATAATTCACGCGACCATGTTTTTCTCTCTATACTAGAAATTAATTGTTTTCAATACAATAAATCCCCTCAACTTTCAAAAACACTTGTGCTAGTCGGGCACACGACCGAGAGGAATGGCTTTGATTGACACCTATATAATAGAAAAAAACTCATAGAAAGAGTAAGCAAGTTCTTGAAGTCACATTTACAGCCTATTATATCTCGCAGTATATATTTTTACATTAAGAATGAGAACATTTGATATGATTGTGTAAATGGGTTGTAATAATGTAATCTCAGTGTTGGTATACTTCTAACTGCAAATCCACAGCTCGTCACTGCTGCTTGCACAATCATCTTCAGCTGCTGAGATGACTGGCTGTGATGCAAGGTTCTTTTAGATGTTTAGTAAGAACAGCTCTCTAAGGTTTAAACCTACGAGAGACTTAACGTAGGGACATATCTGTTTGTACCAAAACTCAAACAAGAAATTTAATTGAAAATAAAAAGACAAAATTCTTCCATAAAACGGAAAAACTAATAAACAGTTAACTGGACCCGGTGCAATCCATCTATCAACACTCAACAAAGAAGTTCAAAGTGTTCAATTGAATCTACCGTCCGCATGGGGCTGAGCGGTGGAGTAGGGCAAGATGTCTGTTCGGTCTCACCCACACGCTGAATTCCGGCGACGATGAGCGAACCGGAGCGCGGTGATTCCGGCTTCAGAACGCGGGAAGGACGGGGATGAAAGAACGATGGCTGCTGACGACACGTCGAGAAACCAGACCGGAACGTGGTGGCTCTGGCTTTAGGAGCGTGGACCCGTCGGTGACGAGAAAACGCAGGCTGGTGGCGACGCGTCTAGGAACCAGGGTCAACCTGGCTAAGCAGCTGTGCGCACAGCTCCGGCCCGTAGCCCGATGGCTGTTGCTCGTCTGTTGGAACAAAAGTCCGCAGGCCCTGGGTAGGAGTTCAGGACCAGATGGCCACGGTCCTCTCGAGCGGAAACAAGACGGCAGGAAGCCCCGGCCGGTTGAAGTCCTGCAGGCTCGGGTCCTATGCCCGACGGCCCATCTTCAGTACCTGGTCCAGTGACAACCTTCCGCTTGCCTCATCTTCTTCGAACTCTCCTCAGGCTTCTGCTTCCGCTCTGGCCCACTTTTCTCGTCCTGATTGAAGATTCTGTACTTTCGTGGTACCAGCCATTGGGCCTTGAAGTCTCCGTGGTCTGTGATCATTAGTTACCTTATCTTTTATTTTGTTCATCGGGTGCCACGCGTCCTCATGCATGTGACGTCTTCACTGCCGTCATCCTCGTCATTGTCTAGGCAGTACCATGCGTGCACTATGTTCTCTTCTGTTTTTGTGACGTGCACTTTCCAAAGGCGCGCACTTTAACACGCACTCCACTCATTACATAGGCCCCCCTTTAAATCAAGGTTCTTTTTCCGGAGACAAAACTGCCGTTCAGTGCGCGTTTCGCACTACACCACAATTTACCCACATATATGCCCGCCGCACAGCTCACTGCATTGTCCAAAGGTCCACATACACTAACTTCCAAATACGCAAGAAGTGAGAAAAAGTATGGACCCATCCAGCGGATAGTGATAACCCCCAAAATAGCCTGTTTAGTACACCAGCTGTTCTTTTTTTGTATATATATACCCTATCACCTCAAAAACTCTACATCATGTTATTGTTAAATTGCATGTAACTTCTTCAACTATTTACAAGCAACACCCTTTCGTGGTCCGCAATCAAGATCCAAAAGAAACCACCGGCAAATCTAACTTGACGTTTGAGTTCTAGCGTCCCAAACAAGACGTTTAACGGTTCTAACCATTTGACAAGAGTAAGAAATCAGACGCCAGTGGAAGAATTCTTGACCGTAAGCTCGGCTGAAACTAAAGCTGTGTATCACCAGGCGCCCCACCTCTTAATCACACGCATTCACGCTGGATTGTCTGTATGCCAGTCGGAGACATTGCCTCCAGGCGCACGAGTACAACCACGCCTGAATGACTTCATCCATCCCAGAAACGCCTTGCTTGAGCTCCTAAGCCGCTAATCGTTCAGACATCTTAACAGAAGCGACCTCTTCAAACGGAGATGCCAGAGAGCACCAGTCGGCGTCCTTCTTTGTACAATGAACTGCTGGACCATTGCTGCCTTTTGGTTCACTTTCCATCGCTTCAGTTTTATGTCTTGTTTGTTCATCGAAACTTTCAACCCTTCTGCCTGGGTCGTTGTGACTACCCTCATTGTCACGTATAGCTGACCTACAATGCAACTCTACAAGTGCTTTTGCAGTTTGCTCCAATATTCTCATAGAAGCATCATCTACTATTTCCCTAGATCTCAAGCTATCTCTCTGTATGGGCAAGTTATAATCACGGTGAAAAACCATGTACGTGGCGTGTGTTGTTATCTCCAGTGGCCCAAAACAATAGGAAGCAGCTACATCAGAGCTTCTATTATGGCATTCACCGGCATTACCTAGGAGACCTTTACTGCTCCTTCAGCGGAGCTATTCAGAGGCAATCTTACCTCTGCATAAAGCGCGCTTGACCTCTCACAGGTTTCAAAACACCCTTTACTCTGAATGGAACGTTCTTGTTCCATACTGACGAAGCATTCCTGCACTTCAATAAGCTTTTCGAGTCTACTAGATGACTTACTTAAAAAAGCCCTGCTATCGAAGCACATATCGATTACCCGCTTTTTCGAGCACAGACACGAAAATTCCTCTCGCCAGTCTCTACATTTTAGTGCCCTCGCATCGGCAAGTCTAAGACGCAGTTGCAGGTTTCAGTTCCCTAATTCAAGCGGCTGCTTTTTCGCGCGTGTCTCCAGTTCGAGCTCTTTTTCTTTCTCGCGTGTCTCGAGCTCCTCAATTTCATTTTTCTTCTTTCTCAGCTCTCTTTCAAACTCCATTTTCTCTTCCCTGTCTTTCAGAATGCGCCTCTCGCGTTCCTCACACAGGCCCTCCATTTCATCACCTTTTAGACCCATGCGTCTTGCCAACTCTTCTAGATCTGCCCTACTCTTGTTCTAGTGAGGAAAGGTAAGGGGTAAAATGATCTCGTCCCGTCGCCGGACGACAATTCTCGCGAGGCCGTTTAGTAAGCACGCTCTCGTGAGGGTTTGTGTAAACAGAAAACCAATGACATAACTGTCATCGGGAAATAAGCCGACGAGACCATTTACTTCCACCCAAATCCCTAGCACTCAATATATTTAGAAACCCCAAAAAAGACAAATAGCAGACAAAGAACACAGCATGCATAACTAAAAAGAAGTTAGCAAGAAGAACAAACAGCTAAAGACGTGAACAGTTCATGGACATGAATGTTCAGTGGAAAATAAGTCTTCTCACGACATAGCGGGACACGGTGCTTGCAAGCGAAGGCTGTGCTACCAAGGCATGGACGCACTCACGCAAACGACGACAGCTGTGATGCGGAGCTTGCAACTGATGCGACCGAGTAATGGTGGTGGTGGTGGGGAAAACATTTAATAATCATTAAATAGTTACAGAGAGGTGATTGGGTTGGGGCCTTATTGGCCTCCTACCCTCACAGCACTAGGTGGAACCCCTATTCCGGGGCTCCATTGGCAACGCCGCCCGCGCCCGTTGAACCAGAGCCTCTTGGGCCTTCAGATCTTGACAGCCGAGCAGGGCCGCCTCCCAGTCCTCTCTCGTGGGATTGGAATTGGGGGGGATAGATGGATTAGACTGGCACGCCGAGACGATGTGAAAGGTGTCAGCCACCTCACCACAGAACTGGCACGTGCCATCAAAGGATGAATTGAAATGTTTTAGCACCGCCGGGCACAGTACAGTATTGGTAAACAGTTTTAAAAGGAGGCGCTCGTCAGCGCGATGCAGTCCCTTACAAGGGTCTGAATAGCTCCGGTGCTCCTCCTTGTAGTAATTGGTAATATCTTTGAATGAGAGGGCCGAATTGTCTGAGTGCGAGTAGGCTTCCAAAGACAGGGAGATAGCCCGGGAAGAGAGTGCGCGGGCGGCCTGATCAGCCTGTTCGTTACCCCTGAGTCCTTGGTGACCAGATTCCCAAACCAGATTTCGTGGAGTTGGATTAACGTATCGGCAGCTAGGTTCCAGTATGCGCCGAGCAAGCGGTGAAGCCCACCCTAGCTGATAGTTCTGACAGGCCCCTCGTGAGTCGGTGATGATATGTTTAGAAGAGGGATAGGTGAGAAACAGAACCATGGCAATCTCCTCCGTGTGTGTTGCGCTATAGGCTTTGAAAGTGAGCCCATTTACGGTGTTTGTGTTTGTTGCGTATGACTGCGGACGTATACCACCCCCCATGGTGCGGGCCGGCAACGTCCACGTAGTACACGTGTTCCTCTTGACCAAAATATCGCTGCAACGCTTCCGCGCGTGCCTCACGTCGTTGACTGGCACGAAAGGAAGCGTCGGGCTGGTCGAAGTCAGTGACCTTTCGACGTTCGGCAGCCGCAGCTCGCACACGAATCCGGAGACGTTTTTTGGCCAGCGCCAGAAGAACAGAACAAGCCTTGCCTACGTCAGGTGACGAGAAGAAGCTCTGTGCCCAGGTGGGAGACCGCTGGGACCTTGGTGCAGGAGCTCTGCTGGCCACTCCTCCCACGCCTTGGCCACCTTCTTCACTCGGTCCCGACTTGGCGACGTCTGCCTATAGCTTCGCTGTTCTTCTCCAGTCGCTCTCCTAAATCTCCGTGGAGGGACATCATTGGTTGGTTGGTTGGTACCAAGAGGAATGGCTCAACCCACCATGGGGGATCGACCATGAATTGTGCGGCAGTGGGATACAAAATAAACAAAAAACAGTAAAATATATGAATTATACTAAAGACAAAAATATGTAATAAGTATGTACTTATGAGACCAGCATGGTAGCCGATGTGATTCTTTTATATAGTTATATATGGCTTCATATATGTCCTTATTGCGATGACCTAGTTCTGAAGCCCTTAGGGAGAGTAGTACCGTTTCAGACAGCTCAATCCCGTGTTTTTGAAAAGCTGGTATTAAATTTTTTTCCTTAAATTTTGATACCCACGGCATTCTGTGAAAACGTTCTCTATAGTTTCTGTTTGTGTACGATAGTGAGAATGAGGGGAAGGAACAAAACCAGGTCTGTATAAAGAAAAGTTTAAAGGTGGAATCCTGCATCGAAATTCAGAGAATGTCACTTCAAAATGTCTTGTTGCACACGGCTAGAACTATCATAATAGAGTAAGCACAGCCATCTAGGGCGCCTTCTTAACGTGTTTTCTTAGGACTTCGTGGGACGCTGTACCACTAAAACTCAAAGGTGCTGAAACTCTGCGCCATTTAGAAGACAAGAGTTTGTGTGTTCCTGGCGTATACAGAAATTCGGAAATCGCGTGATTGTATAGAAGCAGCAGGGTCTTAGAATATTCAGGATGGGGCCTCATTGGACCAAAATGTTCACGCCCACACGTGCCGCAACGGAGCGGTATTTTCATTTTCTTCTGGCTGATGGAGTGGCGCACTTTTTAAACGCGCATAATCACATTACAATGGTGCCTTCAAAAGAAGTGGGGCGAAGCTGTTCTTTCTGTACAGGAAATTCAATCCCGGAAACCTAAAATAGGTACACAAGGAACAATGACCGAAATTTCACAAAGAGTGAAATATGCAGTATGCACCCTGCATAACTAGCTGCTTTCTTATGTGTAAGTATAAATTGAGTGCATAGCAAGCGTATTCAGTGGCATCGGGCTCCACCGCAGTAAGAAATGCTAGAAAAGGTATGTTGAGCAATAAAAGCCATAAAATTCGCGCTGTGGCAGAATAATTATACCTTCCATGCCGTAGTTATGAACCTTATTTTACCCGTTAAACTTCCTCGCGGAGGCAAATACAAAGGTGCTGCTTCAAGTTGATAATGGCCATTAGCTGCATGCATCGACCAATCTAAGTGAATGTCAAGTTTCATGCTTAGGTATGCATCAACGCAGCTGCGTGTGCATTTCTGCACATTTACCATGGTACTCAATAAATGAGTCTAATAAAAGGAATGCAGTATGACGCGCAACAACATATACATATTTTATCTGCATTGCACAAAAGCACAATGCCACTAAGCATACATGACGGTATGCGCATTGAGAAGGTATTTGGTGGAGGTTACTTGTAAAATAAGTACTGTATAGTTACGTATTAAAATGCGAATGATACTAGTGTTCTTGAACTATCTTACATTGACACGATTATATAATGAAAGAATTGGCTATTCGGTCATTCCACGTCACTCCTCCTAGCCATTTTAGCAACCATCTCAAAAGTATTCGAAAAAATTGCGCTATTTTTACTGCAATAAAAAGGTAACTGCTAGAATATTTTGCAGACAAAAAAAAATTTAGTCACGTGGCTGCCTCCTGAAATTTCCGGAATCTCGTGTGGGTGTTTGTGAAAAAAATTATTTCATAAGAAGCTCTCCTTCTTCTGTGAAACATCTGATCTACAAGTTAAGTGTTTAAAGCTCAGTAACCTTATTATCATTTTCGAACACATACGCCTCGAATAATTTAGCCGAAAAGTGTAATATCTTCATTTTATCTATATGTGCATTTTTACATATCAATACTGCACTTCGAATGAATATCTGAGTAGTGAATACTTAATTTACAGAGGGTATGTTTTGAGGAAAAAATATTTTAGGCATCTCAAGCTGTCAAACTTTACGAGAAAAAATCGCAAATTTCACAAAACAGCAGTTTTGGTCTATAATGAGACGCAACTTGCACCGTGTGGTGGTTGAATTAAATTAGTCTTTGTATCTAAATCGAAAGCAAACAAACAGTTCTTTTCATGCGCCAAATTTTGCCACAGAAATTTATGTTTTGAGAAAAAGGTCACAGCATATCCACGGAGTGAATGATGATGAGTGGAGCGTAGCGTCCGTCGGTCCGGACACACAAACGGATGGACAGACAGTCTGACGCAAGTAGGGACGGACAGAAAGACGGTTGTACTCGCGGACAGACCGACACACGGAAGACTGGACGGAGAGATGCCCAGACAAACGGACGAAAGCACAAATGTATGGACGAACGATTCACCCCACGAATCATCGTTTTGTCTGTGTATATGCTGTGAAAACCACAAACGCTATCTATTGTACAACTCATAAACTGGCTACATAATACTAGTACGACTACAAAGGAGGGAACGACCCATGGCCTCAAGAGCTTTGCCCCTAAATGATTTTGAAGTTCCAAGCTCCCCATTTGCCATTTGGTCATACGGCAGCTATCGCCTCGAAGTTCTCCATTGCCGTTGATGTGGAAATTCAGAAATTATCTTATTCCTTGAAATAGAAATTTCAATGATGAAACTTGTCAAAAACGAATAATTGTTTGTTTCCTTTCAATTTAGGTGAAAAGCGATTTTAATTGGACCACCACATGGTGCAAATTGCGTCTCAGTATGGACAAAAATGACAATTCTGCGAGAGGAGTGATCTTTTTTCGCAGAGGTTAACAGCTTAGGATGTCTGAAAATAATTTTTCATCAAAATATATTTTTATTGAAGTAAGTAGTGACCGCTCAGATATTCATACAAAGTGCAGTATTGCAATGAAAAAATGCAAACAATACACAATTTGGCTAAATTCTTGCAGACGTATGTGGCCGAAAAGTTGCAATAATATTACCGAGTTTCAAACACCTCACATAAGCCCCTTTACTTAACATGAACCAAACTGGGTATAAAAAAGAAGCACTACTTCTAAAACATTTTCTGTCACAAACAACACTCGAACAATCATCTGGGAAGTTTATAAGGCAACCACGTTACCAAAAAAATTTTTTCTTTCCAACTTATTCAAGTAGTTCACTGTTTTCAGTGCAATAAATTAGCACAATTTTTTTTCAAACACATTTGCCACAGCCGCAAAATTGGCTGAGAGATTTGAAAGAAAGTGGTCCTGTTACTTTCACTCAATCACCAATGCATATTGCTAAATTAGGGTCATTTGTTTCAATCATGCTGGCAGGCTGAGAAAGCATAACTCCTTGCCAATGCAGCGTAGGCTGTGCAGTGGCTGTGCGTGTTGTGTTCCCAGATAAATACGCTGCCCAGTCTTACAATTTGGCTGCAACACATGCTTAGATACCGTGCAGCGTGTATAAAAATAAAGTGTTTTTGTCCACAAAAAAAACTAATAATACGCTTCACATAGCGAAAATACCTTTAACATCTGAAGTACTTAGCGAAGTAAAACGCCAACGCAAGGCGATGGCAATAACACTCTGAATAACAAGATTATTTTGAAAGTTAGACGAGATGGAAACAATGTGAATAAAATGTGCTCGAACGTTAGCAGTTATGTTCAAACAAGCGTTTGCACTGTTCAAGTGGGCGATTCGGCCACACACACAGACGAAAGGTTTGTTCAAACGAAACTCCAGATTCAGTGCTCAATCCGCTACACAAGCACGGCTGTCGGCAGTGTCACGCTACGTTGCGGATGAATGAAAATACCAGTGAGGACGAATTTAGCAAAATTGAATGTACTAGCAAGTAGGCAAACATCGCGAGGCGCACCTAACGCGAAGCAATATGCTGTGTTGTCACCGGATGCATCAACCCGAGTTGTCACGGTAGTGTTACCACACAAAACAAAAAAGGACCGAAAAGAACGACAAGGGCACCACGCCCTTGCTTTCCTTTCTCAGTCTTTTTGTGCAATAAGAAAAAAAAGAGAGTAAATGAACTACCAACACGCTCTCTCTGCTTTGTACTCCAAACAAAAAAAACTTGCTCACAATCACCCTTCGCCATCAACCCCGCGAAACAGTTCGGACAAATATTCTAAGTAAACAAATGCTGATTTGTCAAGAACTAGTTGAAAACAAAATTGTTTGAAGGCGTTATTTTCGTGCTCACGTAGTTAACAAAGCGCTGAACGGAACAAAGCGGGAGCGGTACTCACTATTTCACTTCGAGTGCTCCACAATATTAATCCGCAGGTCCAGTCTTCAGGATGGTGCACCTTCGCAATAATCAGTACTGACAGAACACACAGGTCGAGCACAAAGCGCAGGCACATTTCAAACTGAATACCGACTAATAAACTCTACCGATCGAGAAGCCACGCGCCCCACACGCACACACATAGGAGGGTTTTTCGCCAGCGCACGCAGTGACATTAAGACGATGCCGGTCCCTTTCCCGCGCTCTGCGCGTGCGCGCGCAGTAATCCTGGGCAGTCAAGGTTGTCTAGGCGACGAGACTTCATGGCACCGGTGCGCTCTCAGACCAGCTAGATGCGGTTTAACGCTAGCTCCGGCTCTCTAATGATAGCGCGGGCGCTTTTTTTTCCCTTTTTTTGTGTAGCAGTGATCTGTTGCGTTATAGTCGTTCTTTAACAGTGCATCTGAATCGCAGTGAACATTGCGGCGGTGCAATGCGGCCAGCACGACCTTCCAGTCAGGACACACATTCGTAATATTCAAGAGGAATATTTAGCGCACCTTCACCGACCTAATGTAGTGAATACTGGTAAAAAAGCTAAACTGATGCTTTTGGCTTTGCTCTATGGGTCTTTAGGAACCGCACATTCAGGGTCACGCAAGCGATATTACATCAGCACTTTTATTTGGTAAAGACATTGCAACATTGCATGCATCGGCCATCACACTATTCGATGAGAGCATATTGCCACGTGCCTATCACTTGGAAGACGCAGACGACACCACATTCGCGCATCTGCACTCTTTTATGCAGCAGGCAAGAACACAGAAAGAAGAGCAACGCACTGGCGCACAGTAAATAAATAAAATATGATTAAAAAATTGTGGCAGTAATTTTATCGTTGGGCACCATTAAATTTCGTTATACCCCCAGGGACGTCTGCTCTGTGGCATTTGACTACGTAATTGACACAAGCGATTGCCATGTTAAAGTGCCTGTCTTTATATGTATATATATATATATATATATATATATATATATATATGTAGTTACGGCCTGCCGGACATAACTACAACCTGCGCACCTCATCAGTGCCATCCCCACACCCAAAAGAAGATTGACTTCTGAAATGTAAGTCCAGCTCATCGCTTCCCAGTTGCAGTGCCACTTTCCTTAAAGTACGAAAACTTGCTGACAAACGAATTAGACATGAAATGCATAAATTAACATTGCAAGTCTACCTTCGTGCTAGAATAGCCCCCAAGGGTATGACACTCTCCCTCACACCAGCCGCTACAAATCTAGATGAACACGACCAAATAACATGAAAAAACGTCCTCCTTGAGGCACCTCTTAAATTAACAGAAATCGCTCTGTTAAAAAAACTGGTCGCTATGACCAACACCATTCTCCGCCACAACACTTTATCGAACGAAGAAATTACGCGATTAACAGAATTTGAACAGAATAAATACCAAGCCATCATGACCACAAAAAGTCATAAACGCAAAAGAGACCATGTGCCCGAACACGCGTTCCCTGATATAGTTCCTTATCACTACAACACCACCATCTAGGAAATCACTAATGGTACAAACGAGCACCCATCTAGGAACACACCCTGTGACACTGTGGTTGTAAACTTATCGGACACGAGCTTGTCACCTGACGAAGAAAAACTGCTATCTAAGGGACTAAGCTTCTGCCCGACCACAAAGTTTTTCGATGAATTCCACTTGCTTCGAGACCTCGACAACTTCGCTCGAAGCTTAAGGTTCCGTGAATATTTCTTGGACAGGCCTTCTAACCACGAAACAATTCACCGTCGTAAATCAAATGATTGGACACCGAACAGTAATCGAGACAAATGCTTGGACCTTTATATCACCGCAGTACAGAAAGATATAGTACACGAATACCACAGGCAGAAAGGAAACCGAGAAAACTTGACAAAATGTGAAAAAATAAGTATGAAAAATTTGGCATCTAGGACAGACATAACAATAAAACCCGCTGACATAGGAGGAGCAATTGTAGTCCTTAATAAAACCAACTACTTACAAGAAGCATACCGCCAACTAGACGACTCAAGATTTTACGAACGCCTGCCAGGTGATCCGACAGACGAATACAAACGTATCGTATCAACAGAACTAAAGAAACTGTTGGATGCAGAAAAGATAACCAACACTGACCACAAACTGATGCAAGCAGCATACCCTCGTCCAGGTCGCTTCTACATCCTCCCAAAAATTCATAAACCCGGTAACCCAGGTCGACCAATCATATCAGGCATCGGTACATTAACAGAACCCATATCAGGGTACGTGGACAAACTAATAAGCCACATTCTATGCACCCTCGCGTCGTACATAAAAGACACCACACATTTTCTTCGAGACATTGCAGGTATCTGTGTGCCGAAAAACTCGTTCTTGGTTACTCTTGATGTCTCTTCATTATATACAAATATTCCTCACGATGACGGCATAGCTGCATTACAAAACATGTACACAAACCATAGACAATCTAACACCCCAGATTTCTCTGCCATTGCAACTTTGACGAGGATGGTCCTCGAAATAAATTCATTCGAGTTTAACCAAGAGTATTTTCGACAAATCAGCGGGACCGCTATGGGCACCAAAATGGCACCTAGCTATGCCAACATATTTATTGGAAAGCTAGAATCTGAATTTCTTGAACAAAGTTTCTTGAAACCAATGTTATACTGAAGATACATAGACGACATCTTTCTTATTTGGACCCACAGCGAGGACGAACTTCTCAGTTTTATCGACACTTACAATGCTGTACATCCGAACATACACTTCACACACACATACTCGCAAGTTGCCGTAAATTTTCTTGATGTTACCATAACGATAGGAGAGAACCTCTCTACAACCCTATATCGCAAACCAACGGATCGACAACAATACCTCCATTACCAAAGCGATCACCCACGCCACTGTAAAAACAGTATTTCATGCAGCCAGGCTCACCGGTTTAAGCGAATCTGCTCTAGAGACGCTGACTTTGACACGAGCTCACAGAGGCTAAAACTTATGCTCGAGAAACAAAAATACCCCCCACATGTAATTAATGACGCTGTTCAAAAAGCGAGAAAACTAAAGCGTGAAGACTTACTTATGAAGCGACCACCACGAGAAGACCCACAACAAACAAACCTCTGCCTGACTTACAGCACAAACTTCCCCAATGTAAACAAAATCCTTAAACGACATTACAACATTCTGGAACAAAGTGAACGTCTGAAAAGCGCATTTCCATCCGCTCCAGGCGTCATTTACCGATGACCACGTAACCTCAAAGACACCCTTGTCCACTCCCAAATTAACACAACACCCCCCAATAATTTATGCCGCCCTTGTTTAAAGCCACGATGTCTTGTACGTAAGGCGATGCGAGAAACAGACAAAGCAACCAGCACGCAATCCAAGTTTTCGATTAACATACGAGGAAACCTAACATGCGATTCCTCTATTGTGGTATACCTACTCGAATGCAACGTGTGTGGTATGCAGTACATCGGACAAATAGAAACACCGTTTAGGATCCGCTTCAATATTCACAGAGCCCATGCGAAATCAGCCCCAAGTCTACCTCTATCAAAACATCTCAATCTTCCCGACCATGCATTCGACAAACTATCAGTAACGCTCTTAGAAACGGGATTTAAATCAAATCGAGAACGTGAACAACGAGAGTCAAACCTTATCCACCGATTTAACACCCTCGATAGAGGAATAAATGAGAATCCTGGTACACTTGCAGCAATTAAAGCATTAAAAAACAATAACGGCAACAATGAAAATAGTAACTGAGTTCACGGCACTGCACCTGCGAAGGGCACTGGACAACCCAAAACAATTCCAAGTGTAACTACTCTTCCTAAATGCTCGCTGTCGTCTGTTTTCTGTTTTATTTTACTACCCAATCAATTGTACCATGCATGACATGCCCAACAGCAACCCTGTGCACAGCCGGGAGGCCCCCACTACACGCGTAATCCAGAAGCGTGCAAGGAACTCGCATTGCACCCGCTTACACAGCCTACCGCAATACGGGCAACCCTCTTTTTACGACGAAATGTTGACAGGGCGCGGAGTAGTTAAAGGCTTAGTACTTCCTAAAATGCCCGCTTACCAGCCTCTGCCACAATACGCGGCACCCCTCCTTCTACGATGAATTGTTTACGGGACTCCGAGTAGTTAAAGGCTTAGGACTTCCTGAAAAGCTCTTTTTTGCCCCACACCGAACCGCCAGTGCCAGGAGGGGCCGTCTGATCGGGAGGAATGCGTTAGTGAACGGAAACACACACAGACCGCTGACATCAGAAAGGTGAAGGGAAGAAGGGGGAGAGAGATGAAGGGGGAGGTGCAGGGAGGAGGGGGAAATTGGAAGGAAGAGTGGAAGGGGGCACCCGAGGGGCGTCCACCGTATAATATTTTTCTCTTCTTCTTCTCTTTTTCTTCTTCTTCTTTCCTTTTTCCCTTCTTTTTTTCTGTCTTTTTTTTCCTCTTCCCTTTCCCTCTGATTTGAGATTGTATAAAGCTGAGCACCGACAAACTGTATCTTTAATCCTGATGAAGGCCAGACTCTAGGCCGAAACGTCGAAATAAACCACGTTGTGACCGCTCACGGAGGATCTACTGGGCTATATATATATATATATCAAGCGAGTGTCTTCTGTGGATCCAGTGATAAATAGAAATTGGCTTGAGCGGAGATACGAAAACATTTATTATTTCTACGTTTTGGCCGGGGTACGGCCTTCATCAGGGACTACATTGCAAACGTCAACGTGCTGCTTGTATACGTTGGGGGCCCCGAACACGTGTCTATTTATATCTAGTGTCACATATATGACAGTGGCACATAAATCAACGTGCGAATAAGCACGATGTGATAATGACACGGCTATATCGCGAAATTATAATATATGGTGAAGTCAGTGCTGCAAACAAGGGCGTTTTCAACAGTCACGGAAAGCATCAACATAACATGGGTGATTATGCACAGCGAATGCATCTAACAACATTGCGTTAAAAGAACTCGATGAACTAACAAGAAACATAGGTAAACAACCAGCAAAAATGCGCTAAAAGAACTAACAGGAACAGGTGTAAAGCAACGAGAACAGTAATATAAAGAAAACATAGGTGAATTATGTGGCAATGGCAATTTAAGTGAAAAAACCACTTAGGGAAAGTTAGATACATGGCATTCATGAGAATGAACTATAACAGAATTGTAGGTAACAGACTGAAAGCTGATGAAAGCGGACGACATGTGATATGGAATTTAGCCTTGTCCGTGACTTAGTGATCCCGTTGCTGAACGTGCGCCCAGGAACGTCAGCTTTCCTGTGCTTTCGGTAATGCCGAAGGACAGTGCTTTAAACTTGTAGATGAGAAATTATTCGCGTGCTTCCTGTTCGTGGCGAGATTTAAAACGAGATTGTATTATGGTTACTGTTAGATTATCGAGTAAATGTCATGCCGCATTCAGGTGCTTAGACAGGAGTTCCTTGGGTAAAGTTGTGACATGCGCCTTGTGGTTATTAAACCGCAGTCTGAATGGTGTCGCTGTCTGGCGTATGTACTGAAGCTCACAGACTGAGCACTCCAGTAGGTACACACAGTTACTCGTATCGCAATCGTAATCACCTTTAATTTTCATTCTGAAATTTGACGCCGAACTGTGGGCTGAAATAAAGGTGGTCATGTGTACGCAAACCTTGCAACGTGGTTTGCCACAAGGGTGGCAATCTGAATAGGCAAGATGAGTTAGTACAGATGAAGTAAGCATATTGTGCATGTTTCTCGACCGGCGATGGATTACACGTGGCGATTCCGAAAATATGTTTTTGAGACGGTCGTCCTGCATAACAGTGTTGTGGTGCCTTCGTAGGACGTGGTTAACGTTTGGTGCTGATGCGGAATGCGTTAATATCAGGTTTGTAGATGGTCGCTGTTAAGCAGGCTTGTTGGAGTGGAGGGGCTTGCTCCTGTCCATTTCATTAGCACGTTTAATGGCATCGTCAATTATCTGAGGCGAGTACTTTTGTCTTCTTAGCGCATCACATGCTTGTCACAATTATTCCTAAAGTCAGATTGTGCGGAGCACAACCTTTTAAAACGGAGCGCCTGCTTGTACGGTATGCTTGTCTTGTGTCTTACGTGGCTACTTTTCAAGTGAAGGTAGCGGTGTCTATCAGTCGACTTTCTGTAAAGCTTTGTCGTTTGTTTATCACCTGATATGCATACCGTGACTCCCAGAAAGTTTATGTTTGATGCTAAGTAGACGAGCGAGAAGAGATTGATGGACGAAAATTGTTAAAGCTTGCCACAAAAGACAAAAGTTCAGTTTCCCCGTGATGCCATATAAAAAAGATATCGTCATTAAAGCGCTTATATTAAAACGGTTTTACGGCGCACGTGGCAAGAAACCTGTCCTACAATGTGCCCATGAATATTGATTGATATGTGGGGTTTAACGTCCCAAAACCACCATTTGATTATGAGAGACGCCGTAGTGGAGGGCTCCGGAAATTTTGACCACCTGGGGTTCTTTAACGTGCACCCAAATCTGAGCACACGGGCCTACAACATTTCCGCCTCCATCGGAAATGCAGCCACCGCAGCCGGGAATCGAACCCGCGACCTGCGGGTCAGCAGCCGAGTACCTTAGCCACTAGACCACCGCGGCGGGGCGTGCCCATGAATATATTGGCGCAATTCGTCCTATCTTCGTGCCCATCGAGGTGCCACTTTTCTGTACTTAGTGGGTTTGTTCAAATTCGAAGTTCTTTAGTTGCAGAATTAGTTTTAAAAGGGAGGCTAGAGTTGAGCTGTCAATAGGTTTGTCTAATGAAGATTCGTCATATGCACGTATTACGGACTGATTGCCGTCGTCATACGGGATATTCGTGTATAGAGAAGCCACGTCTAGAGTGACTAGTAGCGCTTTGTTGGGGACGTCAATATCAGCATTGTCACTCAAGAAATGGTTAGTGTCTCGAATATACGAGGGAAAAGAGGTGGCAATTTCTCTGATAAGAGAGTCAACGTAGCCGGAAAGAGGTTCAGTAACCATACCAATAGCCGAAACTGTTGGACGACCTGGGTTATTTGGTTTGTGCACCTTCAGTTATAAATAAAACCTTCCTGCAACAGGACTAAGCGGTATTAATGATTCCATCGTCTTTTTACTGATGCATCCTTTGTGTAAAAGTTCCCCAAGGGCCTCGGCAATAATGCATTTAAAGTCCTCAGTTGGGTCATGACCGAGCTGCCCAAAGTATGCAGTGTCGCCTAAATGTCTCAATGCTTCAGTGATATAGCCAGAGGTATACATTACCACTACTGCACCGCCTTTGTCAGCAGGCTTAATAATAATGTCTGAACGGTTGTGCAAAGTCCTAATGGCTTTCCTTTCATTTGAGGTCAAGTTGTGTTTGAAAGAATTTTTCTGGTTATATGCTTCAAGAATATCGTGTTGGTGAACTGAAATGTACATATCAAGGCACTTGTCACGTTGTACCGGTGGTGTTTATTGTTTACTGGATGACACGCTGTTGGATGAGGATCGTTCATGGAAAAATTCCCGTAGCCTCATGTTCCGCGCGAAGTCGTCAAGGTCCTTTACGAGTGGAAATTCGTTGTACCTGCCAGCTGCCAGACAGACGTTGAGACCACGAGAAAGAAGAGACATTTCAGGGTTTTTAAGTGTGATGTTCGAGATGTTGATATTGCTAGTAAACTGGGTTTGATTATCAATAGCCTGACCGGATACATTTGAAGCACTGGTGGAAGGGAGTGCTGATAGTGGTGAAGGTAGAACGTTATCGCGAACCGTCTTTGCAGATTTCCGTGCTTGGATTTCTAATCGCTTCCTTTGTTCGTAATGTTGAAGCAAAATACGTTCGTCGGAACTAATTGAATGGGCGCTTCGTAGCTGTCGTTGTTGGTTGCTTGAGTTTTTTGCCAATGAGCTGTAGTGTTGATTACAATGCGGGTAAGGTCCAAAGACGCTTACCCCAGGGTGTCATTCCAACGTTCTAAATTATGGCTATACGTTTCCGATGTAGCTGGTTTGAAGAAAAGCTGCAGGCCTTTTGGTAATTTTTGTGGCTCTACGTGTGACGACAATGTAAACTCATCCATTTCACATCGCACACGTTTTTCAACAACTTTTCAAATTTTTAGAAAATTACACGATTGTACAGTTACACTGGTGGGTGCATTTGCGAGCCAATCACGGGAAGTAGTCACAGTTGTAGAGCGATTAGCACTTCTCAAAGAATATGGATGGGAACATGCAGAATCAATTTCAGACCTTTTAGTTGCGTTTCGAGGTTGCCTCTGTGGTTGAGGTGGCAAACTGGCGTTGGTAGAAGGTCTTTGTGGACTTGGTGCGCTGGTGAAAGCCTGGCTAGTGCGTTGATGTGACGGAGGTAGCAAGCGAGTCGAATCCCGCTTGGACGGCTGGGTGGTTGCGTGGTCGCCCCAGGAAGATGGCGACGAATTAAAAAGATGTCGAAAGGACAAGCGCTTGATGTGACTGGCCATCACTGCAAATCCTTCAAAACTAGGGTTAAGGCCGTCGGCTGCAAAGACGTGATTTGGCGGGAACCATTCCAAGGCATGGTCGATGAAATAGACTTGTCTAGAGCGTCGACCAAACATATGCAAGCGGCTGTTAAAGACGCACGCCTCACGGTTGCAGTGTCGGACCAAAGCTTCATTTTGGCCATCACGGCGGTGATTTAGGCTCTGAGGAAGAATCAGACTGGCGTATATACGATGGATGTTGGCCCCTTCACTGAAAACAACACCTATAAGATGCTAGTACCGCAAGAAGGTCACACGTCCGCTGCTTTTGACGCCCTAAAACCATGTTACTATAAGCGCTTTATAGACGATATCTTTCTCATATTGCATCACGGGGAAACTGAAATTTTGTCTTTAGTGGCAAGCTTTAACGATTTTCATCCATCAATCTCCTTCTCGCTCGTCTACTCAGCAACAAACATAAACTTTCTGGACGTCACAGTATGCATATCAGGTGATAAACAAACGACAAAGCTTTACAGAAAGTCGATTTTAGACACCGCTACCTTCACTTTGAAAGTCGCCACGTAAGACACAACAATGCAAGCATACCGTAGAGCCAGGCGCTCCATTTTAAAAGGTTGTGCTCCGCATAATCTGACTTCAGAGATAATTGTGACAAGCTCAGCGATGCGCTAAGAAGACAAAAGTACCCGCCTCAGATAATTGACGATAGCATTGAACGTGCTAATGAAATAGACAGGAGCGAGCTCCCACACTCCAACAAGCCTGCTCAACAGCGACAATCTACAAACCTCATATTAACGCATTCCGCATCAGTGCCAAACATTATTCACATCCTACTAAGGCACCACAACATTCTTATGCAGAGAGACGGTCTGAAAACCATATTTTGGAATCGCCACGTGTAATCCATCGCCGGTCGAGAAACATGCACAATCTGCTGACTTCATCTGTACTAACTCATCCTGCCTATTCAGGTTGCCAACCTTGTGGCAAACCACGTTGCAAGGTTTTCGTACACATGACCACCATTATTTCAGCCCACAGTTCGGCGTCAAATTTAAAATGAAAATTAAAAGTTATTACGATTGCGATACGAGTACCTGTGTGTACCTACTGGAGTGCTCAGTCTGTAAGCTTCAGTACTTACGCCAGACAGCGACACCATTCAGACTGCGGTTTATTAATCAGAAGGCGCATGTCAAAACTTTTCCTAACCTACCCCTGTCTAAGCACCTGAATGCGACAGTACATTCACTCGATAACCTAACAGCAACCATATTAGAATCTGGTTTTAAATCTCACCACGAACGGGAAGTACGCGAAAGATTTCTCTTCTACAAATTTAAAGCACTGTCATTCAGCATTAACGGAAGCACAGGAAAGCTTACTTTCCTGGGCGCATGTTCAGCAACGGGATCACTATGTCACGGACAAGGCTGAATTCCATATCACATGTCATCCGCTTTCATCAGCCTTTCATCCGCCTGTTACCTACAATTCTTGTATATTTCATTCTCATGAATGCCATGTATCTAACTTTTACCTAAGTGTTTCTTTTATTTAAGTCACCATTGCCACATAATTCACTTATGTTTTCTTTATATTGCTGTTCTAGTTGCTTTACACCTGTTTTTGTTAGTTCTTTTGGCACATTGTTGCTGGTTGTTTACCTATATTTCTTGTTAATTCATCGAGTTGTTTTAACGCAATGTTGTTAGATGCATTCGCTGTACATAATCACCCATGTTATCATGTTGATCCTTTCCGTGACTGTGAAAGACGCCCTTGTTTGCGGTACAGACTTCGCCGTATATTATCATTTCGTGATATATCCCTGTTATTATCACATCGTGCTCTTTCGCACGTTGATTTGTGTGCCAATGTCATATATGTGGCATCAGATATAAATAGACACGTGTTGGGGACCCCCAATGTTTATAAGCAGCACGTTTATGTATGCAATGTGTTCCCTGACGAAGGCCGGACCCCGGCCGAAGCGTTGGAATAATAAAAGTTTTCGTACGTTTGTCTGCTCAAGCCCATTTCGCTCCCTCTTTCTATATATATATATATATCATTTGTTTTAGACCCGCCATTACCTTTGTCTCAAATCGCATCGCATTTGATAGCCTGCATCGATCCCTGCTCAGATATACTCCTTTTCGATTTTTGACTTTTCTTTCAATATAATTTTTTTTCAGTCTAAAATTGCTTTGTGTTTGGAAAACTATAAGCCTTTTATTTAAGATCCTGCCGCCTGGTTCTTGGCCTATCCCCCTTTGTGGTTGTGCGCCAGAGTAACAAGGATCATCATCATCATCTAAAATACTGACCTGCTGCTAATTTCTCAACCTGTTAAATACACTTCTGTCTTCACGTTAGGACAATAGATTTGTACATAGCTTGCAGTCCTTGGAATAACACCGCGGCTTTAAATACTTCATCAATGTCTTTTTTTTCTCACTACCTGCCCCGCCGCGGTGGTCTAGTGGCTAAGGTACTCGACTGCTGACCCGCACGTCACGGGTTCGCATCCCGGCTGTGGCGGCTGCATTTCCGATGGAGACGAAAATATTGTAGGCCCGTGTGCTCAGATTTGGGTGCAGGTTAAATAACCCCACTTGGTCGAAATTTCCGGAGCCCTCCACTACGGCGTCTCTCATAATCATATGGTGGTTTCGGGACGTTAAACCCCACATATCAATCAATTTTCTCACTACCTACAAAGTCAAGGCTTTGACTGAAGCACGTCTGCTGGGAAAGTTCTATAAATAAAAGAAGGGGATCCACAAATAACAGAGAGAGAGAGAGAACTTGAGAATGCGTTTTGGCTCTTCTGAGGAGGGCTTTGTTCAATATTTAGTCAACAAAGCTCCCGTCATTGTGAGCAAGGCTGCGTCAAGGTCACCGAAATGTCCTTATTCTGCATTTTTCTTTGTGGTCAGTGTCCTCTTCCTGATTTCCATGACGCACTTTTAAGGACACATAAAGAGAAACATTCGCTACAGAAATAAATAAAACGTGCCTGCTAATAATACATGACGTTAATGTTCGTTTTTAAGGGACCTGATGGCCTGTTGACGAGGTGGATATGGCTAAACAACTGTGCTGTTGTTTTTTTTTTTGCAGGTGGCGGACGTTTTATCTCTAGCTTTAAAAGCTTCCATCTTCTGGGGGACGGGGGAGGGGGGGAATGGTAAATGCATGGCTACACCAATGTGCGCAACATTACCTTATTCAGGCGAATCAGTGCACTTTGTAAGTGTTGACTAATCACGCAAATGACACAGATAAACGACACAGATACATGAGAATTGGCCCTTACTCTATTGGACAAGTGGCGCTCCTATTGTATCTTCCGTCTTATAGTAGTTCTCGCGCTTTATCGATGAAAACTGCGATTTTGTCACATTACTTCCTGCTTCAATTCATTACTGGACCCGCAAGCAGCTAGTAGTAGGAGCCTTGCCCGTATCAAGATGGTTAAAGTATACTTACAATTTAAGCAAAACTGCCAATTTAAGCAAAATTTCGTACATTTGTACCCTTGTAGGCAAGTGTGCTCAGATTTGGGTGCACGTTAAAAAACCCCAGGTGGTGGAAATTTTTGTAGCCCTCGACTACAGGGTCTCTCATAATCATATGGTGGTTTTGGGACGTTAAACCCCACATATCAGTCATTCATTTGTAGCCTTGTTGATAACACCCCAAATATAAGGATGTAAATTGGGTGTTTGGAGGGTGTTTTATTAACGAACACCTAAAATTTTAAAAAGGGAATGTAAAATTGTTGTGCATATGGGTGCTTTTAATGCATACACTCGTTTTACATCTTTTATGGTGTAAGTTTTTTGCAGTGATATCGTGGTTTTGGGAAGTTAAACCCCAAATATCAATCAAATAATTACTAGAGGGCTTCTGAAAATGTTGCTGAATTACAGAAAGGCACTCGTTGCTTTCACCGCTTGGGTTAATAAATTGGTGCTAAAACACTTACATTGATCATTGTAACTTCATTACAACTTCGCGTTCACACCGAGTTTAGAACACGTACGTGGTAGGAAAAAGCTTTATTTAGGTCCATTGGGGTGTGAACTAGCACGTGGCGGGCCGCTCCCACGTCGGGACGAATAGGCCTAAACTGTCCACCACGTCGTGAGCTCGTTGGAGTGCTCATAGGTGCGTCCCTAAATCCGTACTGCGTAGCGCAGCAACCCCCTTTGACGATGTAACGTTTTTAGCCCGTAACGCAGGAAAACTCTAGAGCATATTATCTAAGATTGCAAAGTCTGAGAAAAGTGCACAAGCGTTCGACGTCTCAATTTGAGGGCAAATTTTTGCAAAGTGCTGGACTGGATTATACCCCGACCTTTAGGAGTCTGAGCGTCAATGCCAAAGGCTTTTTTTTTTCACTTTACTGGGCGGTGGCTGATACTTTCGCCTCCTCACATTTAAGTTCTTGCAAATTCCATTGTACGTCGTTCTGATAATGATATCACCCTCACTTTTCCTACCCTGAGAATGATATCACTCTCACTTGTCCTTCGAGTGATGTCGATGTCCTCTACGGGCCTCCAGCCTTTCGGTATGGGGTCCTGCGCTTGTGTAGCAGCTCTGAGTAGCAGTTCTGAGTAGCAGCTCCCACAGTAGCAGCTCTGACTTCCGAAGTGAGCGTCGCAGTCCAGTAGGTCTGAGGTAGGTTTCTGTGACCTCTATGGTATCTTGAAGCGCAGCTTCCAAAAGCCCATCACTGCCCCCGGTGCGGCATATGGTGACGTCGTCTACACATATGGTATGATTAATGCCGTCAGCCTCCAAGAGTGTTTTGAAGAGACCAATCATGACGAAGTTGAAGAGGGTGGGAATTGTGTCCCGAAAATTACAAATAAAGTTAGCACGTTTTTTACACCATACACACCATACCATACACATCGCGTTCTTTTTGCAGATTATTCGAGTCATTTGATAAATTCGCGCTTTTTTTCTAAAAGATATGTTCAGAAAAAGACCTGAAAGACATTCACTATATATCGAGAATGTTGAACCAAACTAAACGATCACAAACAATACGTTCAGGGAATTCATGGCTCCAGCAATTCATGCGGCACCTAGCGGCAATATAGGGAAGCTGCGTACTGAGGTCCAAATAGTCTAAGCGCCAGTCGTATACGGTAGGATTACGGTAGGATAGTGCGCGCGAGAAGAAAAAACGAACGGCCAAGCATATTTCTTCTTTCCAGGTGAGGCACCAGTGTTAACTGTTTAACTTGAACCTAATAAATGACCATTGTATCCCGGGACTACATGTCGCTGCGGCGTTCAAAATATGTAAACAAATTTTGCAGAGACGCGGTGCGCCATGTGCATTACTAACACAACGTGACCTCCTCAGGAACGCCGCTCGCGCTTACGAGAGCACTAGTGCCGACTAAAATAAGATGCTCCGCATCAACAACCCACTCCCCTTCTACAAAGCAACGCGAACTGCAATCACACTGCAGAACATTCAATATTTGTGTTAGCGACAGCGGACGCGATGACCTCCGTGAATCTGCCATGCTGCAACTCCGCAGCGCCCTCTCATGTTCATTTGAGTTGCGAATAGCTATATTAGTATACTTTAACTCCGTAAATATATATTTAAATAGCTGACCACCAGGAATTAGGTGGCCGTATATTCCAGTTTGCATGAACTCCTGGTTCAATCAAACACCACGTGACAAGAGGTAATGTTTAGGTCTCGAAGAAGCACCATTCATAACAACAGTTTGCAAAGCAAACGGCTCAAAGGTGAAATGAGCGTTGTAAATGGCTTTGGTGGCGCGCTCTGTGACGTGGCCCATGTAATAATAAACGGTCTTCGCCTCAATGAGTCAGTTACTGGTGTCACATATCATATCCACATACAAGTTAATGAACCTCGGGTAAAATCCAGTGCGAAGAATATTAGTTTACGAGTGATCTATCTAAGCCGATACGTACGAGTGCAACAGCGCCATGACTGCGATGCTGCATGAAGTTTCCACAATTAACCTCAACTCAGCTTTTAGAGAAATGAGGCCCTGAAATCAGTTCGAGGAAAGCAGTAAACTACAAGGCGAGTCAGCGAGCGAATAAAAAAAACAAATACAACAGCTGCCGAGGTATTGTTGGTCAAGCGCTTTGGAAATACTTTGAGCGCCTCGATATTGCATGGATATTTGCAGCTGTGCATAGAACTTGGTACACAGGCAAAAAAAAAACAATCGTGGCCAGATAGTCACATACGTCCAATAAAAATAAAAGTTTCACAGGTGAAAACATCTGTGAAAGGCCGCGCCGTGGTGGTCTAGTGGCTAAGGTACTCGGCTGCTGGCCCGCAGGTCGCGGGTTCCAATCCCAGCTGTGGCGGCTGCATTTTCGATGGAGGCGGAAATGTTGTAGGCCCGTGTGCTCAGATTTGGGTGCACGTTAAAGAACCCCAGGCGGTCAAAATTTCCGGAGTCCTCCACTACTGCGTCTCTCATAATCATATGGTGGTTATGGGACGTTAAACCCCACATATCATTCAAACATTTGTGAAAGAAAACGCTCGTGACGAAAGCAACCTATTGGTGTAAATACGCTGTCTTAAGTGTAGAAACAACGACTTTGAAACGGGAAACGCTGCAGAAGAACTTTCTATGCAAGCACAAACATGTTCTTGCTCTTCACACACGTCGGAACGCGGCTGCAGTGACCGAGATTGAAATCCATCCTCGCACATTCTCATTGTTCTACTAGGAGCACTATTGCCCAACTTTTTTTGTCGTTCTACTAGGAACATTATCGATGCTCTTTCGTCTTTGATCTGAAGCTTCAGTCAAGCGTAAAATAATCACAAACAACCCACGATGCGACCGCATGCTATGTAGATGCGCTACGGCGAGCGTCAAAGCATCTTTGCCGTGACGTGCTCCAGGCATGGTGCCAGGTGGCGCCACCCCAACTTTCGGAGCTAATAGAGTGGTAAAAACCGAAAACACAAAGAAAGCACGTATAGTTAACGAACACTTAAACAATGTTAAACAATGAAGCAGAACAAAATGTTTTAATTATGTAGTTGTAGATCGCCTTGGAACATGTTCGCTTAGACAGTTCCTAACTTTTGTCCGAATTGGTATTTATATTGTTCTCAATATTACAGATGCCCGCCTAATACTCCCCCTTCCCACAAACCACTAATATAAATATATATATATATATATATATATATATATATATATATATATATATATATATATATATATATATATATATATATATATAGGGAGAGAGTGACGCGTTATTTGGAGGTCATAGGTTCGATTCCTGCTCACGACAAGTTATTTTTTCACCCACTTTTCTTTCTTCTTATTTACTGTACATTGGTTCAAATAATTTCCCCTATATATTCCTTGGCATTATTGTCTCTTAGATCTCTTTATTATTGTGTCAAAACACGGAAAAACTAGCCCTTAAATATACACTGATTTCCAATATATATATATATATATAGAAGAATTACTTCGGTTGCCGCAAGGTTATAAATATGAAAGTAGATGCGCTTTCACATAACAACTGTTTATTGTGCCGACGTTTCGACGGGAACCCCGTCTTTTTCAAGGCATAATACTATTTACACATGTTCCGTGTCCTCTTATAGCCTGTCGAGACAGGAGGGAAGGGGTCAAATGAGAGAAGAAAAAAAAAGAAACAGCGAAACGGGACGACAAACATGAAAAAAATATATAAAATCTAGGACAAGAGGCAAGACCGACACGGCGTAATTAGAAAAGGGCAGCATTTCAACAGAGTAGGGCAGAGGCAGATGAGCAATGTCATCATTGTCAACAATACCTCCCCCACACCCACTCTTCCCCAAGGAGGCAGGGAGCCGCCGTTCTTGTATTTCACCTTTCCGTGTAGTCCGCTGGCGGCTCGTTCCTCTTTGAAGTGTATGACAAGTTAATGGGGAGGGCTTAAGCGCTTTGAGTGCGTGCTGGTGGCGTCGGGAGGAACGAAAAAGCCGGTGATTGAGGCACCGCCATCGATATTCATTATATACAGTGGCTCCTTGTCAGTGAAGGAACAGAATGTGCGTTAAAAATTAAAGAAGGAAAAAAAAGAACAGGGCAGGGGGGGGGGGGAGACCGTACGACATCCGGGACAGTCACCACACAGTTGCGGCTCACTGGGAAGACATGCGCGCATGTATGAAAAAGTTAACGAAACCACCTAGCTGTCAGCTTCTTGTCAGTGACGGAACAGAATGTGCGTTAAAACTTAAAGAAGAGAAAAAAAAAGGAGGGGGGGACCGTACGACATCCGGGACCACTTATCTGTGCGTTCCGGCTGTGCTTGATGAGGCAAATCATTTCTATGTTGTCAGATGCATAGGCCAACAGCTTTGTTAGCGGATAATATTATTGTCGTAATGAAACCGGACTGATTAGAGAGAAGCGTTTGCGTTTTTTAGCGATCGTAACGCAGACAGAGTGCCTAGGTGTTCATTTATTCTGTATTTTATCGTGTTACATTTGTGGATAAAATAAGATTCCCGTTGTTCCCGTTCTCTGATTGTTCGAAAGTTGTTTTCTAGTAGTGTAACCCTGATGTCATCAAAGCTGTGGTCTTTTATTGTGCAGTGTTTTGAAAGTGGAAGGCCTGGCAGAGATCGTATATGTGCCCGATGGTTGTTGAATCTAATTCTAAACGGAGTGTCTGTCTGGCCATGTATTGATTGTTACATACCCCACGTTCCAGGAGGTATATGACGTTGTTTGAGTCACAGTCTAGTGCACCTCTTATCCTGTGCTTAAAATCCGAGTGGGTGCTTTTCGCCACTGTCGTTGTCTGCATGTGTTTCCATACCTTGCATCTGCTTTTTCGGCAAGGGTGACACCCAATTTGAGGTTTCACACCTATCTTTGAATTTATTAAATGATCCTTTATATTTTTCGGCCTTCTGTATACAGCACAAGGAGGAGAAGTGAAAATTTTGGATAGTCGCACGCTCTGTTACAAGTGTTTTCTTAGGACCTTGTTTATGTTCGGTGGGTTGCTCGTGAAAGTTAATAGTAAGTTTTTGTTGCGGTGTTGGTCGGCGTTTCTCTGGTGGTTGAGAAGAATCTGGCGGTCCAGGTTTCCAGCTTTTTTGATGGCGTCATCGATGATAGCTGGCGGGTATTCTTGATTAAGAAGTACTTCGCGCATATGTGTGCTGTTTTTGTGGAAGTCCTCGGTGCGGGAGCAGATTCGTCGGAATCTGTGTGCTTGGGAATAGGGGATGCTGGTCTTGCAATGTCGCGGGTGGCAGCTTTTGAAGTGCAGGTATTGTTGCCTGTCCGTAGGTTTTCTGTATACGTTAGTTACCAACGCACCATCGTCAACTCGAATGAGTACATCAAGAAAGTTTATTTCAGTGTTAGAGTAGGTGTGTGTAAAATAAATAGTGGGGTGTACCTGGTTGAATGCCTGTATGAATTTGAGGAGCTCGTTTTCCGAATGTGTCCAAATTATGAATATATCATCTAGGTACCGTTTATAGAGGAATGGTTTGATATTACAAGATGAAAGAAAATTGGACTCTATGTGGTGAATGAATATGTTAGCGTAGTTTGGGGCCATTCTTGTACCCATTGCCGTACCGCTGATTTGAAGATAGTACTGGTTGTTAAATTCAAAGCTGTTCAAATCGAATACAAGTCTTGTGATGATTTCAATTACTTTTTTGCTTGGATAAGCGACAGGGTTGTGTGTGCCATACGATTCAACAAGCGCCCTTACACCATCGTCATAAGAGATATTTGTGTAGAGTTAGCTAACATCGAATGTTACGAGAAATGCACCGTCTGGAATTTTCACGTCTGCTATTTCCCGAAGGAAGTGGTTTGTGTCACGCAAGAAGGACTTATGTGTGGGTGGTATGTCTTTGACTAAAGAATCAATATAACTGCAAATGGGTTCGGTTAACGTTCCCGTGCCTGATATAATGGGTCTGCCAAGGTCATTCTCTTTATCAATCTTCGGCAGCATGTAAAAACGACCAGGCGCCGAATGTACCGTAATAAGTGCCTTTTTAAGCTTTGAATTAATGGCGCCTTCACGTGTGAGATCCTCTAGGGTTGTTAAAATGATTTTTTTGTGCTCCGTGGTAGGGTCAAAGTCGAGGTGTTCGTAGAATTGTTTGTTATTTAGTTGTCGCTTGCCTTCCTCAATGTAGTCCGATCTATTCAGAACAACAATCACGCCTCCTTTGTCTGCTGGTTTAATGACGATATCTTCGTAGTTGCTCAACGTGAGTAGTGCCTCTTTTTCTCTTTTTGATACGTTATTTATGCTTGTTTTGTGCACCTTGTACGCATGTATAACATCTTTTTGAACCGCGTCTATATAGAGATCCAGATGTCGATCTCTGTTCGCGTCTGGGGTCCATTGCCGTCCGATTACCCCACGAAAAAGTGCATTATCTTTTTCGGGTTTATCAAAGAAATATTCCTCTAATCGTAAATTTTGTGCAAAGTTGTCTAGGTCTTTTAGGAGCGTGAATTCGTCATACCTTCCGTTGCCAGGGCAGAATGTAAGTCCGCGTGATAGTATACTCAATTCTTCTTTGCTAAGTTCTTTGTCGGAAAGGTTATTAACGTTTGGCTCTTTGGGGTGTGGGGGCAAATTTTTTTGAACGTGAGATGATTTGGTATTTTTTCTGTAAGCAGCAGTGGGTATAGCTTGTGACACATTGTCCCACGCAAATTTCTTCCTCTTCAGTTTTTCAATTTCCTCTGTTTTTTTTGTGCTCAAATACGTCTAGTTCCTTAGCTTCCCACTCCGAAAAAGAAAAGTTATTTCTTAAATACCGCTCCTCGTCTGTCAGTGCGTTTAGAGTCTTTCTACAGTGTTCGATGGTGACCTTCGTTAGCTCCTGTGTGGCATGATCGAGAATTTCGTTCCACTGTTTCATTTCCCATTCGGCAAAGTTATGCATCGATGGTGTTAGCGACAAGCGCAGCCCCTTCGGAGCCGTACCCGCCAGTACATATTTTTCGAGGCTTTGCACGTGAAGTTCGTGCCGTATTCTTTTGTCAACCACTTTTCTAAGTTTAAGAAAATTTGGACCCGTTCAATGGCCTAGTTCATCTGAAACGGATGGTGTTTGCCCACTCGCACAGCCAGTATGTCACTTTGCACAGACGCGGCGAATAGAGCCGCAAGGTGCCTGGAGGTCGTACCTGGTTTGGGTTGGAGCTCCATCCCGTTGTGCCTCCCGTGACGAGCTGGCCTGTAGACGCCTGCTGTTGGCTGCTGGTGGTTGCTGCTTGTTCGTTGATGATGTGGCTGCTAATTTTTCCTTGCGGGTGGTTTATTCTGGCCACTCGTTGCTATTGATTGTGGTACAGCTGGCCTTTGTTGTTGGCCCGGATTACCCTTCGTCGCCGTTTCCGGGTTGTGTGTTGTAGGCGTCGATGACAGCCGTGACAAGCGTGATGGCGGTTGTCCACTCGGTGAGGGGGGTCCCGACGGGGTATGCTGGCCTGGAGAAAGGGCAGCGGCTGTTTCTGGGGCTGCTTGGTTCATATTCTTCTCTTTGCCGCCTCGACAGGTGGCATCGGAAGAGTCACGCCGCAGTGCTTGGGAGTAGGATGGCGTCTCCCGAAGCTCGTACGCCCCCACCTCCGGTTGTGGCGCGTGTTCCAGCCAGTTGTTGATGTATGGCCGCCGTAGGTCGAGGAGCAGGTTGCAGATGTTCCGGGCCAGGAGAGACATTCCAGCGAAGCTCGGGTGCTGACCATCGGCCGCGAGTACGGTCCACGGCGGGAGCGCGTCGATGCGATGGTTCACATAGAAGACGCCCTCTCTCTCATGGCACAAACTCAGCAGTTGCAAGTTAAACTCCGGAGCCTCGAAGTTGAACCGCCTCACCGCACGCCAGTTGTGTCGGCGGAGTCGTTGGTTGGGGGCTCGTGGGAGCACTAGTGTGGCAAACACCATAGGAATATCTGGTCTCTCATGCCGGATGCGGTCAAGGAGGGTGACGTAACGGTTGAATGCTGTAGCGGCATCCGTATTGGCCAGGTCGTTAGTTCCAATGTGCAGAATAAGGTTCGAGGCACCTTTAGGGACGAAGTCCAATAGCTCTCCGATGTCGCCAATGCATGCGCCAGGCTGGCAGATGAAGGCAGGTGAATGGGGGCTGGCCGGATCGAAGTGTTGATGCAGGTACCTTAGTTGTGAGTCACCCACTATTGCCGTAGAGGCTCCGTGGATCGGAAACCTCCATGTAAATTGTTTGCGAAAGGCGCGGGCAGCAGCCATTTGTAGTAAGGCTTATATGCAGAAGAATAACTTCGGTTGCTGCAAGGTTATAAATGTGAAAGTAGATGCGCTTTCACATAACAACTGTTTATTGTGCCGACATTTCGACGGGAACCCCGTCTTTTTCAAGACATAATACTATATAAACATGTTCCGTGTCTTCTTATAGCCTGTCGAGACAGGAGGGAAGGGGTCTAATGAGAGAGAGAGGGAAAAAAAGAAACAGCGAAACAGGAGGACAAACATTGAATAAAATATAAAAAATCTAGGAGAAGAAGCAAGACCGACACGGCGTAATTAGAAAGGGACAGCATTTCAAGAGAGTAGGGCAGAGGTAGATGAGCAATGTCATCATTGTCAACAATGCCTCCGCCGCACCCACTCTTCCCCAAGTGGGCAGGGAGCCGCCGTTCTTGTATTTCACTTTTCCGTGTAGTCCGCTGGCGGCTCGTTCCTGTTTGAAGTGTATGACAAGTTAATGGGGAGGGCTTAAGCGCTATGAGTGCGTGCTGGTGGCGTCGGGAGGAACGAAAAAACCGGTGATTGAGGCACCGCCATCGATGATGTCACGTGCGTCGTCGTCACTAGAAGCCACAGAAGACGACGGTGCGGCAGACAAGGTTTATTAGTAAGGAGGCGTACTTGTGCCTCACGCTTAGGACACAAAAGGAAAACTAACAGGATCGGAGCGGCGTGCCTATGCACAGTTGCCGTTCCACCAAAAGAACAACCCACAGCTTATGCGCTGCCAGTTATTTAAGCGCTGAAAAGACAACACAGAACATGCGCACATCTATCATCAGATACTGCACTGTCTGATACGATGGGCCCATCGGAAGTTAATCGCAGTCCGCTCTAGCCTATCTAAATGACGCGACGGCTGTCGCTCTCTAGTGGCAGCTGCGCAGAATGGCATGGCACGTGGCATTGCTCCCCCCTTCAAAAAACATCGCCTCGATGTTGAAAGCAAGCACTGAAGTCATGAGGCACTGAAGTTTTCACAAAAAAATAGAGGAACAAGCGCACATGTCTGCTAGCGCGCGTACTAGGGTTTCAAACGCACGACGTGAACAATTTCGGACCGCACACGTCGGCGCTGGGAGTCTGTCACACCATCCGGGACGATTTCATAGATCAGTGGCCCTACGCGACGAACAATTTTGTAAGGGCCAAAATAACGCCGCAGAAGCTTTTCGCTGAGGCCTCGTCGGCGAACTGGTGCCCATAGCCAAACTTGTTCGCCGGGTGTGTATCCTGATGGCGGTGTCGCAGGTTGTAGTGTCGGTCATCCGTCGCTTGCTTGGTTGCCGTTCGCAGTCGAGCCAGCTGCCTGGCCTCTTCAGCGCGTTGTTGAAATATCGCTACGTCCGGGTTCGGGTCGCCTTCGTTTAGGTGCGGCAACATTGCGTCCAGAGTCGTTGTCACTTCCCGTCCGTAAACAAGAGCGAATGGTGTCTGCCCGGTTGTCTCCTGGGCGGCCGTATTATATGCGAAGGTGACATATGGGAGCACTTCATCCCATGTTTTATGTTCGACATCGACGTACATCGACATCATGTCCGCCAGGGTCTTGTTGAGCCGTTCTGTGAGACCATTAGTTTGCGGGTGGTATGTGGTAGTTCGGCGATGAGTGGTGTGGCTGTACCGCAAAATGGCTTGCATCAGTTCGCAACAGAAGGCTGTCCCTCTGTCAGTGATAAGGACCTGAGGGGCACCGTGGCGCAGGACAATTTGGTGAACGAAGAATCTGGCGGCTTCTTCAGCAGTGGCTCGAGCAAGAGCGCGGGTTTCTGCGTAGCGAGCCAGGTAATCCGTCGCCACAATGATCCACTTATTTCCTGCGGTAGACGTCGGGAAGGGTCCCAGAAAGTTCATTCCGATTTGTTCGAAGGGCTTTGTTGAGGGTTGAAGTGGCTGGAGTAGTCCAGTGGGTTTTTTGGCGGTCTCTTGCGGCGTTGACACTCTCGGCACGTCCGTACGTAATGCTTGACGTCTTCTAGAATGCGCAGCCAGTAGTAACGCTCACGGATCTGCGAAAGCGTTCGTGTACACCCAAGATGCCCGGAGGTTGGTTCGTCATGTGACGCCTGCAAGATTTCCTCACGCAATGACGACGGCACGACGAGAAGGTAGGTGCTCTTCCTAGAGTCGAAGTTCTTTTTCATAAGGACACCGTCTTTTAAGCAGAATGTGTGAAGAGCACGCCTGAAAGTTTTGGGTATCTCCATACGTTTTCCTTCAAGATGTTCAATGAGACAGTTCAGTTCAGGGTCGGCCCGTTGTTGGGCGGCTAAGTCGGAAGCGGTGATCATGCTCAGAAAACTGGCATCGTCGTCTGCACACGGTGGTGGTTGCTCAACCGGGGCTCGAGACAGACAATCTGCGTCGGAATGCTTTCTTCCATTCTTGTGCACTACCAATATGTCGAACTCCTGGAGCCGCAAGCTCCACCTTGCGAGACGTCCGGATGGATCCTTTAGGTTCGCAAGCCAGCATAAAGCATGGTGGTCGGTAATGACGGTAAAAGGCCTGCCGTACAAATATGGGCGGAATTTGGAAGTTGCCCACACAATTGCCAAGCATTCCTTTTCGGTTGTGGAATAATTGTACTCTGCCTTACACAAAGATCGACTGGCGTAGGCGATGATGTGTTCTTGTCCATCCCGCCTTTGAACAAGAACGGCACCGAGGCCGACACTGCTGGCGTCGGTGTGGATTTCTGTTGCCGCGTTCTCGTCCAAGTGGGCCAAAATGGGGGGCGCTTGAAGACGTCTTTTGAGCTCCCGAAACGCTTCTTCTTAGGGGTGCCTCCCACACAAACGGGCTGTCTTCTTTCGTTAGACGTGTCAGGGGCTCGGAGACCTGCGAGAAGTCCTTGACAAAGCGCCTATAGTACGTGCAAAGTCCGAGGAAGCTTCGGAGGCTCTTCTTTTCGCGGGGCTGCAGGAAGTCTCGAACTGCAGCTGTCTTCTCTGGGTCTGGTAGAACGCCGGCAGAACTGACGACGTGACCAAGTAACTTCAGCTGCTCGTAGGCAAAACGGCATTTTTCGGGCTTTAACGTAAGTCCTGAAGCCTTAAGTGCATCAAGTACCACTTTTAACCTGCTGATGTGTTCCTCGAAAGATGGAGCGAAGACTATGACGTCGTCCAAATACACCAAACACGTTTGCCATTTCAGGCCAGCCAATACGGTGTCCATTACCCTTTGGAAAGTTGCCGGGGCAGTGCAAAGTCCAAATGGCATGACTTTAAACTGGTATAGTCCATCTGGTGTAATAAACGCCGTCTTTTCGCGATCCCTTTCGTCAACTTCCACCTGCCAATAGCCAGTCCTTAGATCCATAGATGAGAAGTATCTGGCATTGCAAAGACGATCTAGAGCGTCATCGATTCGAGGGGGCGGATAAACGTCCTTTCTCGTTACCTTATTGAGTCGGCGATAGTCGACGCAGAATCTTGGAGTGCCGTCCCGTTTTTTCATGATCACTACAGGGGAAGCCCACGGGCTTTGGGAGGGCTCAATGATGTTGTCATGAAGCATTTCTTGTACCTGTTTCCGGATTGCCTCGCGCTCTTTCATGGGCACACGGTACAGTGATTGATGACTTGGTTGCACATTTTCATCAGTTATGATGCGATGTTTTACAAGCATTGTCTGGCGGATCTTGGGTGACGTGGCGAAACAATCCTGGTAGCTATAGAGCAGTTTCCGCAGCCTTTCATGTCTTTTCAGGGGCAACGCCGAATTCACGTTAAAGAACACGTCATGTGTACGAGGATGGAGTGTGTCGTCGATCGTGAGTACATCGCTTATGTCCGGGATGGTCTCGAATAGTGCCACAGTGGTGCCCTTTGCAAGGTGACGATATTCCGAGCAGAAATTAGTGATTAGTACATTGACGGTTCCTTCAACGATGTGAACGATTCCTCTGGCGATAGCCAAACCTTTTTCAAAGAGCGAACTCTGGTTGGCCTCGACAAAACCTTCCGCGCAGATGCTGCAGTCAGCGCCCACGGGGATGACAGCACTCGAGCGTGGTGGCATAGTGACGTGCTCGTAGAGAATCATTAGCGCCGCTGATAACGCAGGACTTGGATTTCGCGTGACGCCCGTATCTGGTGACAGGGTGATTGTTTGCGCTTGAAGATCTATGATTGCTTTGTTTGCCGAAAGGAAGTCCGCACCAAGAATGACGTTCCGAGAGCACTGGTCCAGGACGACGAAAACAGTAGGGTACGTATGCCCTTCCACATCCACACGAGCTGTGCATCTTCCCTTTGGTGTTATGACATGACCGCCTGCTGTTCGTACCTGCGGGCCTTCCCACGAAGTCAGCACCTTCTTCAACTCGTCGGCGAACACCGCACTTATGACGGAGAAGTCAGCACCGGTATCAACCAACGCAATTACGTCCCGGTTGTCAATTTTCACTGCCAGATCGGTCGATTTTACCTTGGCGTTGCAGGTCTGTCGTGGTGTACTGTGGCGGCTTGAACGGAACTTAGTGCTGATATGTCGCTCGTGTTTCTCACATGCTGCAGGTAGTGTTGCTCCACTGGGACTTTCGGGCGGGGGAGGTTCTTCAGGGGTGCGCCGGGCAGCAACCACACCTCCATTGGTGGCCGTCTTTAGTTTCCCAAATGAGGGCTAGGGGATCTTCCCCGTGATGCTCCTGTGTTGGCAGGGTGTGGCGATGGGTAACGACGAGACGAAGGCGACGGTGACCTGCGGCGGCCCGCTGGCAAACTTTGTCGCTGCAAATAGTCTTCAATCTCAGCTGGCCTTTGACCAGGTTGCGGAAGTGAAGCGCCGACGTGAAATACACGTAATCCGAGGTTCCTATAGAAACAGTTACGATACAGGTGGCCAGGTTCACCGCAGTGGAAGCACAGCGGGCGATGGTTGTCAGTCCTCCACACGTCGGACTTTCTAGGGACGGCTCTCTCGGCAGGAGGTCGGTAGACATTTGGTTGTGGGCGTGGCGGTGGAGAGTACGTCGGTTGGGCGGGGCGCACCGGGTTGCGCGCGGCAGCGGCGTACGACATGATTTGTGGTCCTCATGAAGCCCACTCAGGCTCCTGGCTTGGTGGAACTAATGGTCCGGTTCCCAGCGCCTGTTGGACTTCTTGTCTGACGACATCGCTCAAGCTCGCCACTTGAGGACAAGAACTCGGGAACATCTTCCATAGTTCCTCTTGCACAGCAGCCTTTATGGTGTCCCGAAGGTCGCTGACGGTTACAGCATTAAGCTCGACTGGTGACGTACCGCTTACCGGAGCAGGGCGTCCATACTGTCTCTGCCGCACATCGAGAATCTTTTCCATGGCGGCTGCTTCCGTTACAAATTGGGAGACAGTTTACGGTGGATTGCGCATTCATCCAGCAAAAAGTTCTTCCTTCACTCCTCTGATAAGGAATCCAAGTTTTTTTCCCTCTGGCATTTCCGGATCTGCTCGACCAAACAGATGATTCATTTCTTCGACGAAGACAGTGACGCTCTCGTTAGGCAGCTGGAAGCGTGAATGCAGCTGCCTCTCCGCCCGTTCCTTGCGAGCGACGCTTGAAAACGTCCGAAGAAGGCTGCCTTTGAAGTCCTCCCATGTCCTAAGCACGGATTCGTGGTTGATAAACCAGGTACGCGCAGACTCTTCCAGTGTGAAGTAGACCCACTGCAACTTCGCTTCGTCATTCCACTTGTTGATGGCCGCCACGCGCTCGAACTGTTCCAGCCAGTCCTCGGGGTCGTCGCACTGCGTTCCGCGAAATTTAGGGGGTTCACGGGGTTGCTGCAATACGACGGCTGTTGGCAACTGGGCTTCACTCATCTTGACAGGCCTGGCTTCTTTCGTGGCGGATAGTTTTTCTGGAAGGAGGCCGTGCTCCGGGGGAAGTCCAAGCTGTCGGCGGCTTCTTCTCTGGTCGTCTTCCTTTGCTTGGTTAGGACTGGTGTCACGGCTGCGCGAGGGGTTACTGAACATACCCAGCACCTCCACCAGATGTCACGTGCGTCGTCGTCACTAGAAGCCACAGAAGACGAGGGTGCGGCAGACAAGGTGTATTAGTAAGGAGGCGTACTTGTGCCTCACGCTTAGGACACAAAAGGAAAACTAACAGGAGCGGAGCGGCGTGCCTATGCACAGTTGCCGTTCCACCAAAAGAACAACCCACAGCTTATGCGCTGCCAGTTATTTAAGCGCTGAAAAGACAACACAGAACATGCGCACATCTATCATCAGATACTGCACTGTCTGATACGATGGGCCCATCGGAAGTTAATCGCAGTCCGCTCTAGCCTATCTAAATGACGCGACGGCTGTCGCTCTATAGTGGCAGCTGCGCAGAACGGCATGGCACGTGGCAATATTCATTATATGCATTGGCTCCTTGTCGGTGAAGGAACAGAATGTGCGTTAAAAATTAAAGAAGGAAAAAAAAGAACAGGGGGAGGGGGAGACCGTACGACATCCGGGACAGTCACCACACAGTTGCGGCTCACTGGGAAGACATGCGCGCATGTATGAACACGTTAACAAAACCACCTAGCTGTCAGCTCCTTGTCAGTGAAGGAACAGAATGTGCGTTAAAACTTAAAGAAGAGAAAAAAAAAGGGGGGGGGGAACGTATGACATCCGGGACCACTTATTTGTGCGTTTCGGCTGTGCTTGATGAGGCAATTCATTTCTATGTTGTCAGATGCATAGGCAAACAGTTTCGTTAGCTGGTAATATTATTGTCCTAATGAAACCGGACTGATTAGAGAGAAGCGTTTGCGTCTTTTAGCAGTCGTAACACAGACAGAGTGCCAGGGTGTTCATTTATTCCGTATTTTATTTTGTTAAATTTGTAGATAAAATAAGATTCCCGTTGTTCCCGTTCTCTGATTGTTCGAAAGTTGTTTTCTAGTAGTGTAACCCTGATGTCATCAAAGCTGCGGTCTTTTAATGTGCAGTGTTTTGAAAGTGGAAGGCCTGGCAGAGATCGTACATGTCCCCGATGGTTGTTGAATCTAATTCTAAACGGAGTGTCTGTCTGGCCCACGTATTGATTGTTACATACCCCACGTTCCAGGAGGTATATGACGTTGTCTGAGTCACAGTCTAGTGCACCTCTTATCCTGTGCTTAAAATCCGAGTGGGTGCTTTTCGCCACTGTCGTTGTCTGCATGTGTTTGCATACCTTGCATCTGCTTTTTCCTCAAGGGTGACACCGAATTTGAGGTTTCACACCTATCTTTGAATTTATTAAATGATTATTTATATTTTTCGGCCTTCTGTATACAACACGAGGAGGAGAATTGAAAATTTTGGATAGTTGCACGCTCTGTTCTAGTATGTTAAAGTGTTTTCTTAGGACCTTGTTCATGTTCGGTGGGTGGCTCGTGAAAGTTAATGGCAAGTTTTTGGATAAGAGGATAAGAGGTGCACTAGACTGTGACTCAGACAACGTCATATACCTCCTGGAACGTGGGGTATGTAACAATCAATACGTGGGCCAGACAGACACTCCGTTTAGAATTAGATTCAACAACTATTGGGCACATGTACGATCACTTCCAGGCCTTCCACTTTCAAAACACTGCACATTAAAAGACCGCAGCTTTGATGACATCAGGGTTACACTACTAGAAAACAACTTTCGAACAATCAGAGAACGGGAACAACGGGAATCTTATTTTATCTACAAATGTAACACGATAAAATACGGAATAAATGAACACCCAGGCACCCTGTCTGCGTTACGACCGCTAAAAAACGCAAACGCTTCTCTCTAATCAGTCCGGTTTCATTACGACAATAATATTATCTGCTAACAAAGCTGTTGGCATATGCATCTGACAACATAGAAATGATTTGCCTCATCAAGCACAGCCGGAACGCACAGATAAGTGGTCCCGGATGTCGTACGGTCTCCCCCCTTTTTTTTCTCTTCTTTAAGTTTTAACGCACATTCTGTTTCTACACTGACAAGGAGCTGACAGCTAGGTGGTTTCGTTAACTTTTTCATACATGCGCGCATGTCTTCCCAGTGAGCCGCAACTGTGTGGTGACTGTCCCGGATGTCGTACGGTCTCCCCCCCCCCCTGCCCTGTTCTTTTTTTTCCTTCTTTAATTTTTAACGCACATTCTGTTCCTTCACTGACAAGGAGCCACTGCATATAATGAATATCGATGGCGGTGCCTCAATCACCGGCTTTTTCGTTCCTCCCGACGCCACCAGCACGCACTCAAAGCGCTTAAGCCCTCCCCATTAACTTGTCATACACTTCAAAGAGGAACGAGCCGCCAGCGGACTACACGGAAAGGTGAAATACAAGAACGGCGGCTCCCTGCCCACTTGGGGAAGAGTGGGTGCGGGGGAAGTATTGTTGACAATGATGACATTGCTCATCTACCTCTGCCCTACTCTGTTGAAATGCTGCCCCTTTCTAATTACGCCGTGTCGGTCTTGCTTCTTCTCCTAGATTTTTTATATTTTATTTATTGTTTGTCCTCCCGTTTCGCTGTATTTTTTTCCCCTCTCTCTCTCATTTGACCCCTTCCCTCCTGTCTCGACAGGCTATAAGAAGACACGGAACATGTGTAAATAGTATTATGCCTTGAAAAAGACGCGGTTCCCGTCGAAACGTCGGCACAATAAACAATTGTTATGTCAAAGCGCATCTACTTTCCTTTAAATATATATATATATATATATATATATATATATATATATATATATATATATATATATATATTTAAAGGAAAGAGGTGTGTATTTAAGGGCTCGTGTTTTCGTGTTTTGACACAATAATAATGAGATCTAACAGACAATGCCAAGCAAAGTATAAGGGAAGGTATTAGACCAAATCGTTATGTGTATGTGAAGATAGAAAAGTTGACGAAAAGATTATTGTCCTGGTCAGGGACCAATTCGGCAACCTCCGAATAACGCGTTCGATACTCGGTCAACTGAGCCACCACAGTTCCTATCTATCCAACCACGTTGTGGTGTATGTATGTGCATATATCACGTTACACGCCGACTGCCGTACCTAGGCACACTTTTCTCCTAGAGCTGCCCCGCTTCCCGCGTGGGCTTCCCTCATGGCGGTTCACGCAGCCATAAAGTAGTCGCAGTGCTCATTGCTTGTGCTGCCGCTAGCAAAATGCTCTTCACCGCATAACGACCAACATCGTCGTGGTCCTGCAGATGTGGGTGTCGTCGTTTGCGCATGGAATGTTAAAAGAATGCGATCATAGTGCGCAAAAGCTAGAGATGGCACAAACTCGAGGTATATTTTTATTTCTCAGACATTTGTAGCAGTCATAATTACTTTGGCTTGCTGATCCCAGGTACCTTGGGATTCGATACTATAGAAAGCATGTGGATTGAAGGGGACTGTCTTGTCGTGTTTTATTGGGCGAGATGTAACGAAACGGCGCTAAAATAGGTACAAATGCACGCAGACATACGTTAAACAGCCGCATGTGTTTTATGCAATCACTTATTTACAGTTGCATAACAATGCCAACGAGAACATATACAAGAAGAATGATAGAAGCCGTAAGCTGATATGGAGCGTGGGAGCTCGCGAGAATCCGTCTTTTCCGTTTTTTTTGTGATGCGCTCTGGCATTTGGCTAAGGTTTGGTAGGGGCCGAGAAAATTAGCATTGCTATAACGAAGGCCTCCGAGACCAAGAGTCGTTTCACGACTTGTCCGCTGGGGAAAGGCGCATGCACAGCAGCATCATGGAAAAGGCAAATGGCGGCCCTGGACACTGCTACATAAATTAACTTCAACACATGGCGCCTAACTACAATACACGTACACCCAAAAAAATTATGCTTTGAGGGCAAGTCTAAGTTGCAATAAAAAAAATAGACGTTAGCGCTAAGTGACGGCTATATTCTATTACTACATAAGATATGATTACAATCTTGGATAAGAAGCATTGCAACCAAAATTGTTATTTCGCGAACAATGTAGGCTCAATTTCAAAAGCTGTTCTGGGAACAAACGGGGCTCTGGTAGAATACTTGACTGTTACGCAGAACACTGGTGTTCGAGAGCTGGGCAATATTTATTAGCATTCGTCGGGTCAACGCTGCTGAAGTGAGCTTTTAAATTCGAAGCATTTTTTAGCGAATTTCGGCGACTTTGAGCGTACCTATCTATCTATCTATCTATCTATCTATCTATCTATCTATCTATCTATCTATCTATCTATCTATCTATCTATCTATCTATCTATCTAGCCGCCTACGACTTTTAGCTCTTGCGGCTGTTTCGATAATGGTATCGATACCTAACTTGGTATGGCATGATTGTATGAAGAACATATTTGAGTAGTCATGACATGAAAATAATGACATGTATGTCATGAATGTAATAATTTACACTTTATGGTTCTGCAGCTCTGGCGGTGCTTTCGTTCAAATGGCATGTTGCTAAACTAGTACGCTATGACATGGCTGCATGGCGAACACCAGTGATGAACACTTACCCGATAATCATGACATGCGTGGCATGTAACAACATGACTACATGCGACGCCCATGATGCACTCGAGGGCGTTTTGCTCGCGTCACATATACCAAATTGGATATTACGGTACGTAAATGGTTGACGAAGCTATGTGACTGGTGCAAACATGATAATCATTAGATGCGTGTCATCTAACAAGATGAATTCATGCCACGATCCTGAAGCGCTGGCAGTCGTTTCGCTAGCTTTACATATACTAAATTTGGTATTACGGGCCGTTAAAGGATGAAAAAGGTATGGTACTGGTGCAAACATGATAAGCATGAGATGCCTGTCATGTGACAACACGACTACATGCGACGCTCATGGTGCACTCGCGGCCGTATCGCTATCTTCACGTGTACCAAACTCGGTATTACGCGACGCGAACGGACGACATAGGAAAATGACACATCGAAACATGATATTCACGACATGCTTGTCATGTAACAACATGACTGCATGCCACACTCATGATGCGCTTCAAGTCGTTTAGCTTGCTTCATAAATGCCAAATTTGGTAATATGTCACGTCAATGGATGACGACGGTATGTGACTGGTGCAAACATGATAATTATGAGATGCGTGTCATTTTAAGACATGACTACAAGCCCCAGTCAAGGCGTCAACACATTTAGACGTGACGCGGTGCGCGTCCTCGCCTTCGTTCATTTTGTCGCGTCATGCTGGCGTTGCCATGCCAGGCACCGGTCCTGTCATATACTCACAGGCGCGCAGTGTGCTGCATTGCTTTGGCTCGTGTGCGTTTCAGCGTGTCCAGCGTCCCTCCGTCACAAAAAGAGGGAGGCTCTGGGTTGTCTGGATAACGCATTAGCGCGAATTTCGCGCTGGTTGCCGTTGGGCCGCGCTAACGGACGCTCGTCGCGCCAGTCACGCCTGGCGTCAGATTATAGAGTGCTCCGGTTTCGCTAAGTCAGTGTGGCTGTGTCCAGCGTGCGCGCGCGTCAACGCTACATTGGAGTATATTGGGCCCTTCATGATGCACTCGCGGGCGTCTTGCCAGCTCCATATATACCAAATTTGGTGTTACGAGACGTCGATGGATGACGAAATATATGACTGGTGCGAACATGATAATCCTGACACGCGTGTCATGTAAGAACATGACAACATACCACGCTAATTGCGTGCTCGCACCGTTTTGCTAGCTCCACATAGACTAAACTCGGTATCCCGTGACGTGAAGAGATGACTAAAGTAAATCACACACCTATCAAAACAAGATAATCATGACACGGAAGTCATGTATGGCACCATTTACTTCCACCTCGTAACGTAATTGTGCTGATTTTAAAGTAACATATAAACCTTTCTCATTCATGCTTTGCATGTCATCGATTCCCACTGTACGTGAGATCTGCCAGTTTTTTTCCTAACGTTTACTCGTTAAAATTACTCTTGTTTTTAACATTTTTGGGCAGAAATTAATTGTCAATCGCCAGTACCAGCGTACTAGTGGCAAATACCAGCTCGTAGGTATTTGCCTCACGTCTGGCGGAGGAGTTTTGACGACGTACACGACGGGATTGTAGCATTATTCATGTCATAATCAAAGTCACATTGGTAAAACCATCTTAATCTCCCATACAAACTTTGATTTACCCCATGTGGAGGGGTTCATCGCGATTGCACCTAGACGTAGGTGGCTAGATAGATAGATAGATAGATAGATAGATAGATAGATAGATAGATAGATAGATAGATAGATAGATAGATAGATAGATAGATAGATAGATAGATAGATAGATAGATAGATAGATAGATAGATAGATAGATAGATAGATAGATAGATGCTCAAAGTTAGAAACATTTGAAAGGGACACTTTGCAAACCATTCCTGAGCTTTCTTATTCAATTTTTCCCAAGTTTAGTTGTTTCAAGAGCTAGTTGACTGAATAGACAATGAAGGGCAGCCTAAAAAAAAGTATTCCGAATGCATCCATGAGACAGCCAGCAACATTCATTGGCTCGCCTCCTAACTGTGTGCATTCGCATATTTTAAAAACTGTGCTCAGAGGTATCTGTGTATAAGCTAAAATAAGTGCTCATGGTAAGAAACTTTCCGCAGGAGCCTCATCGCGGGCACAGATAGACTGACATCGGCGGTGCTTCTGTTCGTGGCCACCTGTGTTGGAGAGGCCGTGTTCACGTGCTATATGAACCACCTGTGCTCCGCATTCAGCGAGCGCTTCCAGGTGCTCATGCAAGGGGCTGTCTTCGCAAGGGTAACCTTCACCACTCAATTCATCCATAAACAAAACTCAGTGCGAACTCACTGTGGCAAGCTATTACTCCTTTAAAGTGGAACCATGCAACATTAATTCTGATAGTGCTGCGAACTCCCTAACCCATTAATTAGCGTGCATTCAGCGGCAATACATGCTTGCCAATCAATAAAAAAAATCGCAGCATATCCACGGAGTGAATGACTGAGTGGAGCGAAGCGTCCATGTGCTCCTCCATGCTTCTTTCCGTTCGCTCGTTCTTGATTCCGTTCGTCCGTGCCTCCATCCTCGTTTCCGTGCTTCTGTTCGTCCATTCTTTCTTGCTTTCGTTCGCTCTTGCTTCCATGCGCCCGTCCGTGCGTCTGTCATGCGTCTTTCTGTCCGTCCGACCGTCTTCATGTCTGTGTGTCTATCTGTCTGTCTGTCTGTCCGTCTGTCTGTCTGTCTGTTCATCCGTTCGCCTTTCTGTGTGGTCGTTCGTCTATCCAACCGTCCATTCATCTGTCTGTCTGTCTGCCTGTCTGTCTGTCTGTATGTCTGTCTGTCTGTCTGTCTGTCCGCACCTGCTCAGTGAGTCATCGAACTAAGTGGTCGCGAACCACGACAAGCTAGAAGAGACAAACCCAAAGCTTAAGGAGCTTTGCCCCTAAAAACCCCAATTAAGAACTTTGCGTTTGAGCTGAAGTGAACCTAATGTTATAGGCATACAATTCTCTAAAAAAACTGGCATATCCCACGTACAGTGGGAATCGATGATTTGCAAAGCACAAGTGAGAAATTTTGATATATCATCTTAAAATCAGCAAAACGTTACGAGGCGGAGGTAAATCATGCTTTACATCACCTTTGTGCCATGATTATTGTGCTTCGATGTGTCCTTTACCTTCGTCGCCTATTCACGGCACACGATACCAAATTACTATATGTGCAGCTAGCAAAACGGTCGCAAGCCCGTCTTGAAGGGCCTAATATACTCCTTTGTAGCGTTGACGTGAACGCACGCTGGCCACAATGAAGATACGTTAGCAAAACGCGAGCACTCTACAGTCTCACGCCAGGCGCGACCAGCGTCCGTCGACGCGGCCCGACGGTAATCGGCACGAAATGCGACATGCTGCATTTGGCGCCAATGCGTTACCCAGACAGCAATGCGTCTGCCTCTTTTGGGGATGGAGGGATGCAACGCACCGTAACGCGCATGCGTCCAAGCAACGCAGCGCGGCGCGCATCTGCGAGTATATAGCAGGACTGGTGCCTGGCGTGGCAACCCCGGCGACACTCGACGAATTGAACGCCGGCGAGCACGCGCACCGCGTCACGTCAAAATTTATTGACGCCTTGACTGTGGCGTGTAGTCACGTTCTCACATGAACTAATAAAGTTGTTCTCCCTCACTCTCACGTGACATGCTTCTTATGATTATCATGTTTGCCCCAGTCACATACCTTCGTCATCCATTGACGTCACGTAACACCTTTTTGGCATATGTGAAGCTAGCGAACCGGCCTAGAGCAAATCATCAGTGTGACATGTAGTCAAGTTGTCGCATGACACGCATGTCGTGATTATCATGGTTAGATATGTCATTTACCTGTGTCGTCCGTTCGCGTCGTGTGACACCGAGTTTGGTACAGGTGAATTTAGCGAAATGACCGTAGTGCATCATGAGCTTAGCATGTAGTAATGTTGTTACATAAGAAAGTTCTCATGTTTTTCATGTTTGCACCATATCATACCTTAGTCATTAATTCACGTCCCGTAATACCCAATTTGGCATAAGTGAAGCTCGCGAAATGGCCGCCCACGCATCGTGAGCGTGGCATGTAGCCTTGTTTTTACATGACATGAATCTCAAGATTATCATGCTTGCACCAGTCACGTACCTTCGCAATCCATTCATGTACTGTAATACCAAATTTGGTATACGTAATGCTAGCGCGACGGCCACGAGCGCATCGTAAGCGTGGCATGTAGTCATGTTGTTACATGACAGGCATGTCATGTTTTTCGTGTAAGGCTCTGTAGCTTGTGTTCGCCATGCAATCATGCCATACCATGCCAGTTTGGCAACATTTCATGTGAACGAAACTACCGCAAGAGCGGCAAGACCAGAAAATGTAAATCATGACATTTATGACATAGATATCATAATTTTATGGTTGTAACTAGTGAAATATGTTATTCATACAGTATTGTTATGACATACCAAGTTTGGTATTTATAACATTATCAAAACGGCCAGAAGAGCTAAAAGTCGTAGGTGGACAGGTATATAGTTATAGATAGATAGATAGATAGATAGATAGATAGATAGATAGATAGATAGATAGATAGATAGATAGATAGATAGATAGATAGATAGATAGATAGATAGATAGATAGATAGATAGATAGATAGATAGATAGATACGCTCAATGTCATTGAAGTTCGCTAAGAAATGCTACGCATTGAAAACAGGAATGACAGAGCTGACCGTACATACAAAAATTGGCAGTGGAAATCGATGATACGCGAAGCACGAATGAGGAAGGTTGATATGTCACTCTAAAATAAGCATACTGTAAAAAGTTTGAGGTGAATGATTCCGTGTATACACTTTCGTGTCAGGATTCTTATGTCTGGATATGTCGTTTACCTTCGTCATCTAACATGTCACGTGATACCAAATTTAGTATATGGGGAGCTAACGAAACGGCCGCGAGCACGCTATGAGCGAGGTGTGTTGTCATGTTCTGACATGGTACGCGTGTCATGAATCATGTTTGCACCAGTCATGTACTTTTGTCATCCATTGACGTCACATGACACCAAATTTGGTATATGTGGAGTTAGCAAAACAGCCGCGAGCGCGTCATGAAGGGCCTAGTATACCCATCCGTAGCATTGACGCGGGCGCACGCTGGGCACAGCGACGCTGCGTTAGCTAAATGCGAGCACTCTGTAGTCTGAAGCTAAGCGTGACCAGCGTCCGTCGGTGTGGCTCGACAGGAACTGGCACGAAATGCGACATGTAGCACTTCGTGCTGATGCGTTAGCCAGACAACACAGCGTCTCCCTCTTTTTGTGACGGGAGGACGCCAGACGCGCTGAGACCCGCATGCGTCAAAGCAACGCAGCGTGGTGCTTGCCTGTGAGTATTTGGCAAGACCGGCACCTGGCGTGGCAACGCCGGCAGATTGTGACGAAATGAACGCCGGCGAGCACGCGCACCACATCTCGTTGAAATATTTTGGCACGTAGACCGCGGTATGTAGTCATGTTTTCACCTGACAAGCATCTCATGATTATCATGATTGCCCCAGTCGCATACCTTCCTCATTCATTGACGTCACGTAATACAAAATTTGGCATATGCGAAGCTAGCGAAACAGCCGCGACCACATCACGGTGCGGCATATAGTCATGTTCTTACATGATACACATGTCATGATTGTCATGTTTGGGTGTCATTTACCATTGTCATCTGTTCGCGTCCCCTATTACCGAGTTTGGTACACGTGAAGCTAACGAAACGGCCGCGAGCGCATCATGAGCAAGGCATGCTGTCATGTTGTTCCATGACACGTATTTCATGATTATAATATGAGGGTCGATCGCTTGTGTTCGGTATGCAATCACGTCATACCATACCAGGTTTGCAACATGCCATGTGAACGAAACCACCGCAAGAACTGCAGGACCCTGAAATGTAAATCATGACATTCATGACATACATATCAGTATTTTGTTGTTACGAGAAGTCAAATATGTTCTTCATACAGTCATGTTATTTCATACTAAGGTTGGTATCGATACAATAATCGAAACGGCCAGGAGAGCTAAAAGTCGTAGGCGGCTAGATAGATAGATAGATAGATAGATAGATAGATAGATAGATAGATAGATAGATAGATAGATAGATAGATAGATAGATAGATAGATAGATAGATAGATAGATAGATAGATAGATAGATAGATAGATAGATAGATAGATAGATAGATAGATAGATAGATAGATACGCTCAAAGTCGCCGGAGTTCGCTAAGAAATGCTTCGATTTAAAATACCAAACCAAACACTTTCTGCAGCATCTTCGAAGCGTCTTAGACGCCAGCAAATGTACTTGGCAAGGTGTTTTCCAGTAAGCGCTGCGTTGTTAGCTCTTTTAGGGAAGGAAGGAAGAGCGCACGATGATGGCTTAATTTCTCGAAAGTAGGCACAGTAAAAGCTCCGGCAAAATGACCATATCGTTGCGTGCAGGCAAAGACATCGCAGTGCTGCGGACAGCAAAGCAGGCACAAAGATAATTGAGGTACAACGACTCCGTTAGAAGGTGATCCAGTGCTCTGAAAAGCACAGGTTATCTGCTACAACACGGCAGCATGAGAGAGCTCTTCCTACGTGAATTTAGGTTCTGGCGTCATTGGTGGAAAGCAGTAACTTTACATTACCTCTTAGTAAAAATAAGAAATTTATTCCAGTGATTTGATAAAGCAATGAAATCTTCGCTTGAAGTGTGAATAGGACTCGGGACTCTGCGGCGTCAAATTGGCTGGCGTTTACAACATGCACGGCTACTCGTGCATGTTGTACTTGATGGCTGTTTGTCATGTCTAAGTTTCGCAATGCAAGCTCCACGTATCTTTTTGCCCTGTGAGCACCTTTGATGTTCGACACCGTACTTTGTTGCGTATATCATGCACTGGTTTGCTCACTCACCATATATGGTGCCTTAAAAAATAGGTCTACATGACGCAGTGCTCCTAATGCTTGTGAAGTCACCCCTGGAAGCCCTCGCCCCATATTATTCATAACTACAGCTAAAAAGACGTGGCAAAATTTTCTCCTTAGCTCCCTTTGGCGCTCTCGAAGCATATAGGCAGTTAGCGTCCTTACAAATACGCTGGAACTCGACTAACGCATTTCGGTAGTTTGCAGCAGTGGTTCAATCATCTTGTGTACAGAAATTTGACAGCAGTTCATACTGTTTTCAAGTATGTTTACCAAAGGCAATACGATGCCGCCTTAATGTATTGCACGAAGTTTCGAAAGAACTTACCATCAGGCTGTCGTATAAGATAAATTCGAAAAACGTGAGGGCAGTGGCATCCGAGTTATATAACGTGCCTAGGAATTTACCGTATTCATATCATTCATTTTCGACTAACCCAAAGCAAGCGTCAATTCTTTTGCACTGTTTCAAACTTATGCAGTAATGTGGAGGGGATGTTTGACAACACAATACTCGAAAAGGCGCCTTTATTGCGTTAGCAATAATATGGAAACTATCGGCTGGACTTCGCCGCCGGCGTCAGCGTCATGCACAATATATGTATACGCATCTATAAATGTGGAAACTCAAGAACGAAAAAAAATCCTGACAAAGACCTCGACACGCAGAATCGGACGTAGAACCACCGAGTCGTGAATGCGAGGCATTAACCACTGAGCTTCAGAGAGATGCACATCCTTCAGAGCTCAAAGGCCAAGCCCTATATCTATATCATTTACCACTGGTGATGGACTACTCGAAGAAGAACTATCGTGTTTTCAGCATCACCAGCGAGGTGGTGCAATGAGCGCGCGGAGGCGTGTGCCCTTATCTCCCACGGGTACATTGCCTCATGAAGGGGAGTGGGTGGTCGTGAAGCCCCTGAACGCACAATCGCGTGCCCTTATCTCGCAGTTGGTAGCATCTCAAGTCTTGGCTGTCCTGAAGTTTTTACCGGAACGACTTTATTGCAGTTATCAGGTGCACAAAAGTTACTTCTATCGTACATCATCTTCGTTTGCAAAACAGAGCGCTGTTTTCAGACACAGCAAAGTAAGGGTTGAGACGCTTATTTGCGGTTATGTGCACCTGTAAGAACGTTTGTTGCATCATTTGTGCGTGAAAAGCGTGGAGCACGTTTTGATCTGCTTGCCATTCTGCGCGTGACCTTCCAATTTGCTGCTATCACGTTTATCGCTTTGCCTTTGCGGCAAAGGTGTGACTTTTTTCTGCAGCGATGAGTGCTAGTTTGTGGGTGCTTCTGCAGATGCTGCGACATTCGCCGTCAGCGCGCAAGGCAAATCCCCCGGGGTACGTGATGTCTGTCTTCAGCGTCGACTGCACAACACTCTCGTTCGCTGTGACACTGATCCCGATGCCAGCAGCTGGTCTCGTAGTCATGCCTGTCATATTCTACATGCTTGTCCGGCGCATAGGCATCGAAGCCGCCTTGGCTTGCGTCCTCTGGCTTCTACTTACTACGGCCGCCCTCGGATTCTTCCTCGCAAGACTCCGCACAGTCGAGGTAGGCTCCCTGTACACACACTTTTACTTTCGCTCTTTTGAAAACTCCAGCGAAGTACCTTTGTTTATATTTCATATCATATATTTAAACTGTTGGTCTAGATATGCTACCGCGAAAGCGTATTGTGCCAGGGCTAACAAATATTTTACGGACCTATTTCTGCCTTGAATATGACGTTGGTAAAATGCACACTAAGGATGAAATAAAAAAGCAACAAATAATTGAGCAAGTTTCGCCGCCTCGAATCAAATCCACGACCTCTCGTTTTACGACAATAGGTGCCTGTAGGTTTACGACTTATGACACCAACGTACACGAAAGCGATATAGCACAAACACGCTATATATTTACCACACCTTATCTCTCGCAAGGTGCCCCCACTTGGTGCGGTAGTGTTGTGCCGCCGTCAGTGAGCAGTGAAGTACTGCCTCATGACACTAAAAGTGCCGATTAGAAGTTACTTAGTGACGGCACAGTTGGGACTTGTTTTACACCGATGGTGGCATTATCGAAGCGGCAAGGTGGCGAGCACGCGCACCTATTCAGAACACACGCCTTTCTTGGCTCCCCGCGAGGCAGAGGAGACGGGGCATATCAGGCTTTTGCACACTTGTCGCTAGCACATCGCACAGCTTGTTCCAAAATAGACTTACTTATGCAAAATAGAGTAGCGCTTATGCTCATTGTATGCAAGTGTTAAACATACTCAGGTGTTATAACAATTTTAACAATTATTTTTGATGATCGCACTTACATCTACCGTCGAGCCAGAATTTCATCGTATGTTTTAGTTGCGTATGGCTCCCTTGCGCCAACTATGGAAAGGCGTATTCTGTAGTCAAAATTGTTGAAATAAATCAGACTCAAAAGCAACAGACCCGCATATTTGGTGAGAACGTATACGTGATTGCTGCTCCGAATTGGCAAAGTTGTGAATGCGCAATTCAAGCGCGCTATCGCGTCCAACATTTCTTGTACTTAAGAAATGAGCATGAATTCAATTGATATAACTAAGTTGAGTAAATGTACGCACACTACAATTTTTATTCTTCCGTTTTTTGTATAATAGATTGCTCGAGCTCATGTTTATGACCCGCAATTTTGCCCTGATGCTAGTGCAAGCTGGACCACTTTCTCTAAACGAATGATTTCAGTAAATCGTCCTGGTCGCATGTCACGCGTCAAAAGCAAATTTAGATTCGCGGTTGCATAGGTCAGCAAAAGTTGTAGCGCCCACTCAGACTCACTCATGACGAAATTAGGCTACCCTAAGTCTTCCCCTTTAGGAGTTTAGCGCAACAGCGACATCCTGTTGTTAGTGCGTACTTCAAACACTTAGTTTAAAGAACCCCAGGCGGTTGAAACTTCCGGAGCCCTCCACTACAGCGTCTCTCATAATCATATGGTGGTTTTTGGGACGTTAAACCCCACATATTAAACAATGAGTCAAACACTTAGTATATGACATCTTCTCAAATTTGCTATGCCCCCACTACGTGACTTTAAGAGAGAAGGCGCAAGAGCATGTTTGCGTTTTGTAGTGTGGTGCCGGCTTTCCACCGCGGAGCCATTATGATAATCACATATTTTGACACCCGTTGGCAATGAACGCTTGTAGCACGAATTATTTCTGCGAAATTTCACGTTGCATTGTGAACCATGTATACAAGAAGCATGCGTTTGTGAAGCATGAAAAGTACACTCTCTGCATTTCCAATCACATGAAGTTATTTTCAAGGTTTTCACAAGCAGAAGCGTGGCCTTGAAGAACATCTGCTTGACACGCAAATGACCCAGTTTCGATCCACACTTAAATCCTCAAAGCCCTGGTTTGGTCACAACTCTTCTGCGGGAATTTTATCATTTATTTATTTTATTTGCATTGTTTTTTTTTCATTTTTTGTAACGCATACGTTACGGATTTTTCACCAGAAACCAACGACGCGAACGCTGGAACCTTAGAAAAACGTGCTCTTTAACGCTGTCGCGTCATTACATTTTGTGCCTATGCATAACGAAGGGATAGCTGATGAAAGTCCTACGCAATCCGAGCTGCAGAGTGAAAAGTTTGGTGAACTTGCGTGCTTTTACAGGGGCCTGGGTTGTGACATTTCTTCCGAATGGTAAAAAGTGCTGGACACAACGCTGGCCCAAAGTCACAGACCAATCTGGATGACGGTCGATATAGTTGGGATGGCAAGGTCTACTGACGTAGGGTGATTAACACTGGTCTCACGTTGGCCAATGTTATGGCCACCAACATAGAAGCAATCTCAATTTCTGACATGGCAGACTGCCAGTTTCTATAGGAACACGCTCGGCCCGGCAAAAATTAGCACGTGGCTGCATCTGACAGCTAATAGGGCGTATCAGAGGAAGGGTTCTCTAACACTTTGCTGAATGTTTTTTTTTTTGCATGTACACCTACAAACGTACGTACGAAGAGACATCAGGCATTATCGCATTCCCAACGACTAAAATTTCTCGTCACCCAAGTGGCAGCCGCTGCAGTTCATACATACTGGTAACTATAGGAGCTTCAATGAAGCTGACATCACAGCTACATACACGTAAATTTTTATTTAAACAGATTTTTTTGCGCGAACACTCCTGGCCACTGGTGGATGCTCTCTCCGTGACGCCTGTGTAACCTGCAACCTGTTTTCTGCTTCGTCCTGCATTGATGTACCAACATGCTATACTATGAGACAGCCTGTAGTTATAAGAAAAGTCATGACAAGAACAGCCAAGGAGACTTTGAAGCACCACTTCAAAATTTCTTATAAGTTGCATGCTTTGAAGCTATAAGTACGACAGAAGGTGAATACTAGTTTGAGAGGCTTGTTTTTTCGTTGAAGCCAATGAAACCAACAGACTATCCAGCCCAGAAATACATTGATGAAACTATTTAGTTTTTTTCAACGGTAGTGGAAATAGGACGTAGTGTGAAAGTATCTAAATTGGTCGAAAAAAATGGGCTTTTAGTCAACGGGTTTACAACCCGCCGGCCCTGGAAATACTTGTATGATGCCCTACAAACTATAAAAAACAGAGCTGCCAATTCAGTCAAACAGCAGATGCAACAATATTTGCAGCCTAAAAATGATGGAAGCAGTTTTATCGCATGCAAAAAGCAAACGAATCACTTGTGCAAAGATAGGGTCCAAATTCCAATTTTTTTGCAGTGGTAAAAGTTTTCTGAATAGTAACGTGCTATATCTCAAACAGTCGAGTTAGGTATAGTCAGATAGTGCGACACAAATGCTGTGCTCATCTTTAGAGCAGCCCACGAGGGTGTCAGTAATCAAACTGCGGATCACTCAGAGCTTTATACTAACGAACTTTTACCCCTCAATAGCATCAACAGGAACGAAAGAATGGCCGAATTATTGCACCCTTTCCTGTTAAAAATATTCATGCTGCATGCCATTCTTATAGTCTTACATCTTTAAGCTTTACAGCATCGCTGGAGGCTGCCGGGTAGTGCGTACAAAGGCAGGTGGGAACGCCTCGGCAGTGCTTTCCGGTAAACGGATATTAAACACCGCCTAGAGGACACGACATTGTGCTTTCTGTGTCATCTCGGCGTTTCTTTTTACAAAAAATCTGGGCAGACATACTCACCGAAATTGTAACCACGCTGTTCACACAATCTCCTGCCAAATCAGCCGACCAAGTGGTTGAAGCTGCCATTGCTATTTCACAGATCACCTTCATCTAGGCCACAGTTGCGTATTTCAAGAATGCAAAAAACTAAATTTTACCTTGTGGAACAATTATACTATTTTCTTTTTGTACACTTTCTTCGAGTTTGTGTAAGAATAACAATTTAGTTTGCATAATGCACCATAGACTTGCTTCATGCGCATGCATTCATTTAAATTCTCGCCTAAAATTGTTTCACTGGCCATGTTTAAAAAAACGTAAAAGAGATGTTCGTTTCTGCTTACACGACGGGCAAATTGCTAAGCGTGATCACCCATGCTTGGTTAGTTCACCGACCTGAAAAATAGTCGGCCTACGTTCGTACTCCGACCAAGCCCGGGTGTTGTAGGCGGAAAGTAAACCTACGTTGTCGGGCCACGCACGCTCACTGGCTTGACTCCAGCCATGACTCCCGAGTCGAACTCTTTCAAATGAGAAAGCACTTCTTATTTGTGCGAAGTCGGGCATCCAGCAATGTCCGCGACATTGATCACGCTTCTTAAGGTGCAATCTCTTCGCTCTCACTCCCTCTCTCATATCAACAGCTGTGGGTGGGCGCACCTATTCTCGCACCTAGCAACTGGAGCATGTGGTGTGAGAGAGGTGTAAGAGAGAGTAGGTACAGTGCTTTGCCTCTCCTCTCACAGTTCGTTTTCTCTCCTTCCTGCCCTGCACTCTCGCGTTCGCTCGCACACCACTTTCAAGCCTCGAACGCTCGCTGGCTGAGTGCCTCTCAAGAACATCCGAAAATGTGTGCTTTACATGCCGCTGTGAAACGCCAGCGTCGAGCTGAAAGCGCTGGTGCCCCATTCTCCCGTCCGCTCGCTCCTGACACTCGACCGTTCTTTGGCTGGGTGCCTCTCAAGGCGATGGAAGAAATTGGAGAAGGTGAATGGCTGACGGCAACGGTACTTTCTCTCGGCGCAATAAATGCATTGGCATTTGCTCATGATTCCCATAGGAGAGGTGGGGGTATTTTTTCGGCAGCGTCGCTGACTAAACTGACCACCAACTAGTTGCCAGCCTTTAGCCTACCGTCGGCCACTGGCCATGTCCCCTTGAATTGGTGATGCCATCGTCTCGTGTCGTCTGCACCCCCGCTCGCATGACCACGTTGTTGAGAGCCAGCTGGAGCTCAGAATGTACAATTTATTGCGATAGCACTTTTATGGACAGTTCCGACTGTTTTTTTGCCGTTGCCACTGTAGCCTCTGTTATTTATGTACATGTATGATATACATGAAACTTTGGCCAGTTTTTTTAGATATGGTTGCAGTCGACGCTAGCTGCTGAGAACAATACTCGTGCTCACGTATCGTGACACACACGAGTAAATAATGACTCGGCTGCGACTTATCTGGCTAAATAGCAAGAGCGATTGAAAATTCACTTTTACATATTGTTTCATGTCTTGAACCTAACGTATCTGGAGAAGAAAACAGCCTCATCGTGGTAAATATCTGGCTAACTCGCGCCGTTATTCTCTTCATTCAAGGTAATAAACACAAAGTGCAGTGCTGCAAATGCAATTTAGATGCACAATATGAGCCATATTACCGCTGCAAATGACACATAGCCACACTACGAGCGAGTTCGCAATACGCTTGCTCTCAGCACAAATGGTTCGCTTTTCCACCACGCCTACCATCGACTCGCGCAGTTTGCTGCCCTCTCGCCGGCGCCAGTTGCGCATGCGTGAGCCGCGGAAATGCGACCAACCTTGCGAGGAAGATTCCTCTACTCTTTCCTACTTCCGGCTTCACGAAATGTGTCGTAACGGCCTCTTCACAGTATTCATTCCTCCGAGTGCTTAGGTAATATTACTCACCTACACTCATTGAGATATATGGATAGATTTGAGTCTGAATGAATGAACTCATGAATGAGTTAGCTGACCTCTGGCTGTATGTGTCAAGCAGCCGAAACGCGTGCCGCTCACTAAGGCTACATGTGTTTATCATTTATTTTACTTATACTGTTATTGAGCGCATAATAGTGTGCGTTTTTTGCAATAGAGGAATTTCGTCCCTTGTTCATTGAAGACCCGCTGTGATTATCTAGTAGCTAAGGTACTCGGCTGCTAACTCGAAGGTCGCGGGATCCAGTCTGGGCTGTGGAGGCAGCATTTTCAATGAAGGCTGTAGGCCCGCGTGGTCAGATTTGGGTGCACGTTACAGAACCCCAGGTGATCGAAATTTCTGGAGCCCTTCACTCCAGTGACTCTCATATGATGATTTTGGGACGTCTACCTCATATATCAATCACTGATTGTTTATTAAAGATACTAGTGTTTATTCTGTGTAAACAGCTGATACAAAGGACGCGATTACGAGTGATTGTACAGCATACAAAGCGCAGCTGGTCATCTGAAATTATTCCACAACTTCTGTTGCTTATGCCCAAGAAAATAACTGTCCGGTTTTTTCACACACTTTCTTATGGATTCTTACGATGCAGAAGCCCCTGGAGTCAGCGGTGTGTAGATTTCACTAGAGACATCAGCTTATCATTGTAACTGCAGCTATGACAGTTTGTTGCACAACATCCCGTCATATAATAAACAAGCTGCTGGCGTGTGGTATTTCATTGATGCGGTCGAATGGCATGTCAAAGCGCACAAAGTGATCAAAACGCATCCGTAACGCTCGACAGACAGACAGACAGACAGACAGACAGACAGACAGACAGACAGACAGACAGACAGACAGACAGACAGACAGACAGACAGACAGACAGACAGACAGACAGACAGACAGGCAGGCAGGCAGGCAGGCAGGCAGGCAGGCAGGCAGGCAGGCAGGCAGGCAGGCAGGCAGGCAGGCAGGCAGGCAGGCAGGCAGGCAGGCAGGCAGGCAGGCAGGCAGGCAGGCAGGCAGGCAGGCAGGCAGGCAGGCAGGCAGGCAGGCAGGCAGGCAGGCAGGCAGGCAGGCAGGCAGGCAGGCAGGCAGGCAGGCAGGCAGGCAGGCAGGCAGGCAGGCAGGCAGGCAGGCAGGCAGGCAGGCAGGCAGGCAGGCAGGCAGGCAGACAAAAAACTTCATTTTCATTCTGAGAGGCCAAGAAGTGGGTCAACTAAGTAGGTCCCTCCCCGCAGGGGCGCCTGCGCAAGTAGGCGTTTGGTGTGTAGCGACACCACGGACCCGAGCTAACGGGGCAGTTTCGGCTCCCTCCCACGCCTAGCCGTGCGTGGCTTTGCCGTGTCCGGGGAAAAGGGGATCCTGGAAGTTGAGCCAATGCTGGGTGATTGGACCTTTAAGGCCCCCCGGCAGAGGCAACACACCCCTTTGGCCCCGGCTTCACGTAGACGGCACCCTTGGGCTGACCCACCCAGGGGAAATCGGCAGTCGCCTTTTCCTATCTCTCTCTTCCTACATCTTAGTCTTTTCTCGTCTTTAAATCTGTCCTGTCTTCTTCTCCCTTCCATTTACTTCCGATTTTTCCTGGCGGCAAGGGTTAACCTTGTGTAATTACTCAACCTTGAGTAGTTATATTTGGTTATAGTGGCAATGTACGGCTGGCGTCTGCAGCCTTATGCTATTAAGTGCTTCGGCGTCCCCTGGTTGGACTCCATGGTGGGTGGTCGCCATTGCTGCCGAAAAAAAAGTACACTACTATGGGAACACCTGCATTTCCCCGTCTCCTAGATCGTCTTCCGCCTAAGAGGGGACGCACCGATGACATATCAATTTTTAGCCAACCCAGACAATGCTTTCCCAAATTCCATGTTGTGCACAGCGAAAACCCAACAAAATGAGCCAGAGCCATATCTCCATTTCTTGTTGCTAAATCTCTGACTGAAGTCTTTGGCCCAGGATACAAGGTTACAAAGATGGCTAGCGGAGACCTTCTCCTTGAGCTGCCTGAAAAACACCACTATGAAAAACTTGGCAGTCTCGTAGCATTTGGTAATATCCCAGTATCTGTTTCACCTCACAGATTAATGAACACCTCACGCGGAGTTGTTTCAGAAGCAGACCTTCTTGAAATGTCTGAACAGGAACTGCTTGAAGGGTGGAAAGAGCAAAATGTCACAGATGTGAAAAGAATCGTCAGCAGACGAGACAACAAAGAAATACCTACCAAACATTTCATGCTCACCTTCGCATCTAGCACACTACCTTCATCTATAGACACATGCTACATCAAACTATCTGTCCGTCCCTACATTCCCAATCCAAGACGGTGTTATAAATGTCAACGATTTGGTCATGGCTCGCAGAACTGCCGGGGTCAGGAAACTTGTGCAAGATGTGGTAGCCACGGCCACCCATCTGATAACTGTGTTACTACGCCCCACTGCGTGAATTGTGACGGGGAACACGCCGCGTATTCGCGTTCGTGCCCTAACTGGAAGAAAGAAAAAGAATTAATCACTCTTAAAGTCAAAGAAAACATCACATTCAAAGAAGCAAGACGAAGAGTGTCGCCATTTTACGGCGCAACATATGCTGATGCGGCGCGTCAGGGGGCAACGCCGCACCAGCCCTCGCCACCCCTTCGGCCAGCGCAGAGCGAGCCATCGGCTGTGGCGCCTGCCCCCAAGGCGGCAGTGGTTCAGTCTGCTCCGCCTTCAAGCAAATTGAGGTCGGAGACTCCAGGGTCCTCCGGTCTCAAGGCCTCCCCTCACCAGGCGAAGCCTATAATCCGAACCACCAGCTCGCATGTGTGGGCATCCAGTGCCTCTGAGGAGGCAATGGATACAACGGTACCCTTGGTACCAAAAGAGCGGCGCGCCTCCTTGGAGCGTGCCAAGAAAAACAAAAAACCAATAACGGGGCCGGACGACCGTCCTGCCACCTGAATTAACGAGCTCACTCCAACACAGGATACTCTTTGTACACACAGCAGCATCTCTTTTGTTTAAATATGCAGACAGAAATATTACAGTGGAACATCCGAGGTCTTCTTCGAAACCTCGATGACTTACAAGAACTCCTAGATAAACACAATCCAAGAGTGCTGTGTGTACAAAAGACACACTTAAAACGAACTAACACAAACTTTTTACGTAACTACATAATCTTCCGAAAGGATAGAGATGATGCCATGCTACCATCCGGTGGTGTAGCGGTTATAGTAAGTCAAGGTATATCATGCACACAATTACCCCTTCAAACTTCCCTCGAGGCGGTGGCTGTCCGAGCAGTTATTCTAAACAAACTTGTCACTGTCTGCTCTTTGTACATACCTCCGCACCACCGTCTCGAAAAACTTCAATTCCAGTCTTTAATAGACGAACTACCTGAACCTTATCTGGTCCTTGGGGACCTGAACGCACATAATGGTCTGTGGGGTGACTCTCGCTGTGATGCCCGAGGTCGCCTCATTGAACCATTCCTCATTTCATCGGGTGCTTGTCTGTTGAATAGGAAAGAGGCAACATACTATAACCTTGCCAACAAAACTTACTCTTCCATAGACCTCAGTATCGCATCTCCTTCACTTGTACCATTACTTCAGTGGAAAGTCATAAATAATCCATATGGAAGTGACCATTTCCCTTTAGTTTTGAGTACACCAATAATAAATGAATGTCCTCCACATGTTCCCAAATGGCTGGTAAACAAAGCCAACTTGGAACAATTTCAAAAGCTTACTCACCTAAATTGGACTGACATCTTCGGGTTAGGTATACATGAAGCTGTGCAGTACTTCACAGCTTTTCTTACTGACGCAGCAACCAAGTGCATTCCACAAACATCTGGACTGCCCAGGAAACGACACGTTCCGTGGTGGAACACTGAGTGTCAGAATGCGCGAAAGGAACAGAACAGGGCGTGGAGGTTGCTGCGGAACTCGCCGACAGCGGAAAACCTTGAGAGCTTTAAGAAAATAAAATCTCGAAGCAGGAGAACGCGTCGGCAGGCCAGAAAAAAAAGCTGGCACAAGTTTTTATCAGGGATAAATTCATATACACAAGAGGCTAAAGTCTGGAACATGGTTCGTAAGGTAGCAGGAAGACAAGTACACTCACTCCCACTCGTAAACACACAGGGTGATAGCCTGGAAGATCAAGCGAACTTCCTCGGTGCACACTACGAGCAGGTGTCTAGCTCGTCACACTACACTGAAGCTTTCCAAAGACACAAAGCAAAGATAGAAAAGTAGAAACTAGAATCAAAGTGCACAAATTACGAGAAATACAACCAACCTTTCAACTTAGCTGAGCTACAAACATCGCTAAACTCTTGCAATAATTCCGCTCCAGGCTACGACCGTGTCACATATGAAATGTTGAAAAACATGCCGCTCGAAACGCGAAAAACTTTACTCTCTCTATACAATGCTATCTGGCTTTCAGGCACCATCCCTGCTTCCTGAAAAGAGGCTATTGTTATCCCTATCTTGAAACAGGGCAAGGACCCTTCCTCAGTTTCAAGTTATAGGCCCATTGCACTAACCAGCTGCCTTTGTAAACTTTTTGAAAAAATGATAAACTGCCGACTTGTACATATCCTTGAAACAAACAATTTGCTCGACCCATTTCAGTGCGGGTTTCGAGAAAGCAGATCCACCACAGACCACCTTGTTCGTATCGAGGCACAGATCAGAGACGCCTTCGTCCATAAACAATATTTTCTCTCTGTGTTCCTCGATATCGAAAAGGCTTATGATACAACATGGCGTTTTGAAATTCTATGAGATCTGTCCCACCTTGGTATGCGCGGAAGAATGTTTCATATAATCGAAAGTTACCTGTCAAACCGGACATTCCGTGTCCGTGTGGGCAGTGTTCTCTCCCAAACATTTGTCCAGAAAACAGGCGTGCCACAAGGTGGTGTGCTTAGTTGCACACTTTTTATTATCAAAATGAATTCTTTGTACTTGTCCATCCCCCACAGTATGTTCTATTGTACATATGTTGACGACGTTCAGCTTGGCTTCAAGTCATGCAACTTGGCAATGTGTGAGCGGCAGGTTCAGCTGGGCTTAAACAAGGTCTCCAAATGGGCAGATTAAAACGGATTTCGACTTAACCCACAAAAAAGCACGTGTGTCTTGTTCTCTCGAAAGAGAGGCATGCACTCTGAACCTGACATTCGACTGAACGGGCAACGTCTGTCCGTCAAAGCCGAACATAAATTCTTAGGGATAATCTTGGACAACAAGCTGACCTTCGTTCCGCACATCAAGAATTTAAAAATGAAATGTTTAAAAGCCATGAATGTTATTAAAGTGCTGTCACGTACTACTTGGGGTAGTGATAGGCAATGGCTCATAAATCTGTATCGAAGCCTCATTCGCACCCGCTTAGATTATGGGGCCGTTGTTTATCAGTCTGCAACTCAAAGTGCTTTAAAGATGCTGGACCCCGTGCACCATTTGGGCATCCGCCTTTCTACGGGTGCTTTTCGCACCAGCCCCGTAAAAAGCCTTTATGTTGAGTCAAATGAGTGGTCGCTTCATCTGCAGAGAACTTATATGTCTTTTGTTTATTTCCTTAAGGTGAAAGCAGATAAAAAGCACCCCTCATACTCTACTAATAATGACTTGTCGAGCTCATTTCTGTTTCAAAACAGGCCTTCGATTAGGCAGCCCTTCTCAGTTCGCCTGAAACGTCTAGCCGAGGAAACTGGAGTCTCATTAGAACAAAGTTTAATGGCTCCTGTAGCATATCCGCCACCGTGGCAATGGCAGACTATAGACTGCGATGTGTCCTTTCTAGAAGTTACGAAACATGCGCCCATTGCCCATATCCGAACATACTTCCTGGAACTTCAACACAAATACACACGTCCTGAGTTCTTTACAGATGCTTCCAAGTCCAACTCCTCTGTGTCCTACGCTGCTGTCGGCCCATCCTTTTCGGATGCTGGCCCTCTACATCCAAGCACAAGTATCTTCACAGCAGAAGCTTACGCGATACTTGTGGCAGCTAAACACATCAAACAACTACAAATACAAAAAGCAGTAATTTATACAGACTCCCTCAGTGTGGTAACGGCTCTGCACAGTCCTAAAAGCAAAAAACCCCGGTCCTTGTCTCACTTTACTCCATTTTGTGCACACTCTACACACTAAAACAACATGTTGTAGTGTGCTGGGTGCCAGGGCACCGTGAGATCCAAGGCAATGTGAGGGCGGATCAGCTTGCTGCATCCGTCCACAAAAGCACGGGCCCTACACCCATATTCCGGCCCTTGATCTTAAGCCGTCTCTCAAACGAAACATCAGGGACTACTGGTAGAGCAAGTGGGATACACACACACAAAACAAACTACACATTATTAAGCCACACCTTGGTCATTGGCTGCCAGTATCAAAATCGCGTCATACAGAGTTTATACTAACGAGACTCAGGATAGGACACATATACATGACACACACTTATCTTTTGTCTGATGGCGATCCACCATTGTGTGACAGATGTGGTGAACCATTAACCGTCCTTCACGTGTTAATCCATGGTAAACACTTAGAAACTATAAGAAAACAGCATTTTTCATTACCTTACCGACAACATATACCTTTACACCCTGCAATGTTTGTTGGTATAGAACCGCTTTTTAGTCATAAATCATTGTTAGCGTTTTTAAAAGAAATTCGTAATTTTCATATCATATACCCGGGCATCCCGTAGCAAGACCTCTCCAGGGAGGTTTTTGCTGCGGTGGCTACACAGGAAAGCACTTGCCTCACGGCCCTTGCACGCAAGGGTATGAACCAGTGAGGCACTTGTGCTAATGCGATACATATACACCATGGTTTTTATTATCACCATCTTTTGTAATCTATTCACACCACACACACCTTCCACGGCATGGTCATGATTTTATTACTTGTATGTTTTTACCCGCCTTACCGCAAGGAATTTTATGGCCCTTATACAGCCGCTAATCACAATCATTGTCCACATTCCTTGTCGCATGAACTGGCGCTCTTTGGACATCAAATGGCCCTTGCACCAAAAAACACCATATATCATCATCAACTAAGTAGGTCCCTACCCAGCCGTCGGCTATTCCCATGTCGGAACAGAGAGGCCATGCCTCTAAGTACGATTACGAGCCCTCTGGACAGCCTGAAGCTCTACATCTTGTCTGGGTTCTGTGATTGCCGTCGTCCAGTCTATTTCTTGGGGAAGTCCTGTAGCGCCGGGCACTGCCAGAGCATGTGACTTAGAGCACGATATTCACCACAATCTGGACAAAGTGTATAACCTTCCGGATGAAGCATGCTCAGAAAGCCCTTCGAGTAGTAAGACCGCGTCTAGAGCATGGAAAACGTGCTTTTGTGATCTATAGAGCTTATAATCAAGAAAGAAAAATGTCTGTCGCTCTCCTGTGTGATGAGATGTTATCTCACGAAAGGTAACGAGTGGATCACTGTGGACGAGCTCTCCCGAACTCACGCGAGACACCAGCCTATCGCGGCATGAAAAACCTCGCGCATGGTTGTGGGCTATCTCGTTTAGGTTCAGGTGACCCGATAGTACGTCTGGTTCAATGTGAGCTGAAAAGCAGGCTATGTGATGGAGAATCTCGAGGGGTCTGCTGTGAAGAATCTTGGCTGCCTCTGTGGCTATCAATCCCAAAGCAAACGCTCTAACGGCCGCTCGGGAGTCGGTGGAGACCGTTGTGCGTATTGGGTCCAGCAATGCCAGAGTTACAGCAGTCTGTTCTGCTACATCGACCAGGGAGGTCCACACCGAAGTGGCCGAGAGTTCTCCTCTCTCATTGACAACTGCCACAGAAAAGTTGTTTCCGTTCCGGGGCCCTTCTGTATGGAAGCCCTAGCCCTCGCTATTCTACGACCTTTATTGCATTCAGGATTTATAATTCTTGAAAAACGGTCAACAATAAGTGTATTCCTTGTTCAATAAACAGTTGCACGGTTTCTCTCTGATTAAAGTTAAAATGAAGCCCTGCCGCATCTTGCAGTTGTTTTCCTGTTTTAAAATTGGATAAACAAATGATTTGGGCTGACCTCCGTGCTTCAACTAATTCAGCAGGGGTGGTATGCACTCCCAACTTCAAGAGCTTTTCTGTGCAAGTCGTGGTTAAGACACCGAGCCTTTTTTTGACACTTTTACACATCAGTTAGTCCAATTTATCTCTCTCTGTCTTGGTCCAATTGAGAGCCACAATTGTATAAATATTATGCCGCTACATAGTGCCTGCATTCAAACAACGCGCCCATCACCACATCCACAGGGACATACACGCGCGCCGTCTAGTGTTCGCAGAGACGATGATGATAGCACGAGAACCCAGCTGGCTCCTGCCGATGTGCGCCACGCGCTTGGGACTCTTCTTGAAGAAGTAGAAGAAGAAGACATCTTGGTGTTCTGCTGTAACGTGCTACGACCATAGTCCCTTCGAGTTGTGGGCACAGGTTCGCCCTTTAATAAATACGTTTTATTATACACCGAGTCCTTCAACATCGTTACATTTCTGGTGGACGTGCTGGGTAATGAATCAAAGCAATACGAACACAAAACAGCGTAGCCCCGACCACCAGCGAGTTGATCCTGTGGAGCCGACACCTGTACATCAGAGGACCAGTTGCCGTCTTCGAGATGATTCACCAGAATTCAGTCCACTCCACTTCACGCCAAGGGGAACTCAATCAATGGACGCTACCATCATGACAAGTCATGTAACACCAGCCCAAGTGGTGATAAATCAGCCTCACCAGCCACCAGTATTTCATGGCGACTCGTATGAAGACGTAGAAGATTGGCTGAACCTCTTTGAGAAAGTGGCACGTTTGAACGGTTGGGACGAGAGAGAGAAGCTCCGCCGCGTATAAATTGCTTTGGAGGATTTCGCAAAGACGTGGTATGAGAACCATGAAACCTCCTTTACGACCTGGGATGAATTTCGGCGACAAGCTCTGGCGACTTATGCCAGCGCGGATCGCATAGAAAAGGCGCCGGCTGCGCTCGAATCCAGGAACACACTCACCAACGAAAGTGTCGCAATGTATATCGAGGACATGATCCGCCTGTTCAAGCGCGGGGATTCCCATATGACCGAAGACAAGAAGCTACGCCACCTCATGCGTGGGGTCAAGCAAGAGATATTCGCTGTTCTCGTCCGCAACTCACCACGAACAGTTGCGGAGTTTCATACGGAAGCGACAGCCATCGAGAAAACGCTAGAACAGCGGGCTCGACAGTACAATCGAGACATAAACTGTGCACCTGCCGATGTCTTCTCTGGACGCCAGCGAAATAACATGGACGCTCTGCGAGAACTCATCAGGTCGGTGATTAGGGAAGAGCTCAGCAATTTGCAAGCACCTCAGACTACAGCAACACTGTCTGTCGTCGACGTAGTACGAGATGAACTGAGGCAGATGATACGTGAGTCGGAGCGTGCGGTACAGCCGATCCAACGCATCCCAACGTGCTCTGAAGTACTCAGACAACCCGCGGCACACACCAATGCAGCAGTTACGATGACCTCTCCTTGCCCACAAACGGTACGCAGCACACTTCGTCCACTGGAACCGACGGCTACCTACCTGCCACGAGCCCGTGGTGTAGCTCGCTACATGAATCAGAAGCCCCGGAAAAGTGACATCTGGCGTGACCATGAGCACAGGCCTTTGTGTTTCCATTGTGGGGAAGCAGGTCACCTGTATAGGTTCTGCCCCTACCGACAGGCAGGATTAGGGGCTTTCCGTTGTACGCACCATGCCCTCGAAACGGTGAACGGCCAACGCAGATCGAAGAGTACTTGTCCGCGCGCCAGAGCCCACTCACTCCACGCCAGCATCAGCCAAGATCGCTATCGCCCAGGCGTTACCGATCACCCAGCCCATGTGCTTCTTCCGCATAGTCTGGGCACCGTTCTACAAGCCCACACCAGGAAAACTGAAGCAAGCGACCTGTAGAGGTGAGGCCGCTGATAATGACAGTTGCGAAGATCCTCCATTACGGTTTCAGGGTGGCGATGCTATGTTTACAGAGGATAAGCGCAGCAGTGCGAAGATTACTTCAGATTTGCGGTTGAAAATAGACGAGCTAAATGCTTTAGTGGACACCGGCGCTGATTATTTGGTAATGAGTCACAAATTGGCAAAGAAACTGAAAAAGGTTGTGACAAAATGGAGTGGGGCACAGATACGCACGGCAGGTGGCCACGCTGTTACACCGCTCGGCAGATGCACCTCAAGGCTCAAAATAAGAGGCTTTACTTACGTTGCTGACTTCATCGTGCTGCCGGACTGTTCAAGGGATCTTATACTAAGAATGAATTTTCTGCAAGCCAATGGAGCCATAATGAATCTGCGCAGATCCAGTGTAACGTTTTCGACCGAACAAGCTATGTCGGTGGAGGATTCGGAAAAGCGACGTCTTACTGCTCTGCGCGTTGTTGATGATGACGTCACAGTGCCACCACGCTGTAGTGTAATGGTGCTTGTTGAAAATAAGGCATTTTGTGACCAAGAAGGAATAGCGGATGGAAACGTACAGCTCTTTTTAAACAAAGGAATTTGCGTGGCGAGGGGTGTTGTTCACTTAACGAATGGCCGCTCAGTTGTCCTCCTTGCGAATTTCGGGAATGAATGTCAGCACAACGCGCAAGGTATTGCTATCGCCTATTTCTACGAGTTCTGCATGGCGACTGAACTATGCAGTTTAGCGACAACGCCAACCACTCCACAAGAGACCTGCAACGTCGACGCATCAGTTAACGTCAACCATAGGCTCCCAGAATACCGAAAGAAACGATTGTTCGCCCTTATAAAAGAGTTTTCGGACTGCTTTTCAACGTCCTCTAAGGTGTGACGCACGGCTATTGCAAAACACAGGATTATAACAGAAGAAGCCACGAGACCGATTTACCAACACCCATATCGAGTATCGGAAAAGTAAAGAGACGTCATCAAGAAACAAGTGGAGGAGATGCTTTCAGAAGACGTGATCCAGCCTTCCAGCAGTCCATGGGCATCTCCTGTAGTGCTTGGTAAAAAGAAAGATAACAGCCTTCGATTCTGCGTCGACTATCGGCAACTGAACAGCGTAACGAAACGGGATGTATACCCTCTGCCGCGTATCGATGATACACTCGATCGACTACGGAGTGCGAAATACTTCTCCTCCCTTGATCTCAAGAGCGGATATTGGCAAATTGAGGTGGATGAGCGCGACGGTGAAAAGACGGCATTCATAACCCCAGACGGCCTCTACGAATTTAAAGCGCTTCCATTCAGCCTGTGCACAGCGCCAGCTACGTTTCAGAGAATGATGGACGCTGTTCTCGCGGGACTGAAATGGCAGTCCTGCTTGGTGTACTTGGATGACGTTGTCGTATTTTCCGCTACATTCGACCAACATCTAGAGCGACTCCTCCGCACAGTATTAGAAGCCATTCGTTCAGCAGACTTGACCATCAAGCCAGAAAAATGCCACTTCGCTTTTGAAGAGCTTCGATTCCTCGGACACGTCGTCAGCTCCGACGGCGTTGGGCCAGATCCCGAAAAGACAGCTGCCATCGCGAAGTTCCCGACACCCAAAGACAAGAAGTCAGTACGTCGCTTTCTGGGTTTATGCGCGTACTATCGGCAATTTGTGGAAAATTTTTCGCACATTACTGAACCACTTACTAATCTGACAAAAGACGAGGTGCCCTTTATGTGGGAAAGTGAACAACAGGAAGCAATTGATGAGTTAAGAACACGCCTGTAAGCCTCTCCGATCCTCGCCCACTTCGATGATACTGCCGAAACTGAAGTTCATACTGATGCGAGTAACGTCGGCCTCGGAGCCATTCTAGTCCAGCGGCAAAACGGCCAAGAAAAAGTGCTAGCGTATGCCAGCCGCAAGCTTTCGAAAGCTGAGACAAATTACTCTGCAACCGAAAAAGAGTGTCTCGCGGTCATTTGGGCCATAAGTAAATTTCGGCCGTACCTCTACGGTAGACCATTCCGAGCAGTCAGTGACCACAATTGCCTGTGTTGGCTGGTGAATCTTAAGGATCCCTCTGGCCGACTAGCAAGATGGAGCCTTAGGCTACAAGAGTACGACGTTACTGTGGTATACAAATCTGGGAAAAAGCACAGCGATGCCGACTGCCTGTCACGCGCACCAGTGGAGACGAGTGAGCCGAAGGAAGAAGACTTCCCGTTTCTGGGCGCCGTCCAGGCATCAGAAATCGCTCAACAACAACAAAATGACCCCGATTTGCTGCCGCTTATACAGCGTCTCCAAGGACTCCACGTTAAAGTCCCACGCACTTTATTCAGAGGGCTCCCTTCGTTCTGTCTTCGGGAAGGGGTCCTTTACAAGAGAAACTTCAAGCCTCATGGTGACAAGTTTTTACTCGTTGTACCTGCACCTTTACGAAACGAGATTCTGCACGCATGTCATGATGAGCCAACATCTGGACACATGCGTGTCAGCCGTGCATTCGCCAGAATTCACCTAAAATACTACTGGCCAAAACTGTTAACATCAGTTCAGCGCTATGTGAAAACTTGCCGTGAGTGTCAAAGACGCAAAACTTCATCCGTGAAACCTGCAGGCCTCCTCCAGCCAAAAGAACCACCGCATTCCCCATTCCAACAAGTCGGTATGGATCTCCTAGGCTAGTTTCCGACATCGACTGCACACAAGAAGTGGATAGTCGTAGCCACGGACTATCTCACTCGCTACGCTGAGACTGACACGCTGTACACTGCAACAGCTCTTGAAGTTGCCAAGTTCTTCATCAACAACATAGTCCTCAGACATGGTGCACCCAGCGTGGTAATTACAGATTGTGGCCCAGCTTTTACTGCAGACTTAATGAAACGTCTGATGCGAATGACCCATACACACCAGAGAAGAACTACAGCATACCATCCTCAAACAAATGGCCTAACGGAGCACTTGAACAGAACGCTGACTGATATGCTTTCAATGTATATCGACGTCGAACATAAACTGTGGGATGAAATATTGCCCTACATCACGTTCGCATATAATACAGCCGTTCAAGAAACAACGTGAGTGACACCATTTGAACTTGTATTCGGCCGAAGAGTCGCCACTCCACTGGATGCCATGTTACCACTGAATGATGAAAGCAGCAATCCACCTGGCCTTGACGACTTCCTGCAAAGAGCCGAGGAAGCACGACAGATGGCGAGATACAGAATACGCCGCCAACAGCGTATCGACTCCTATCGGTACAATCAGCGTTGTACCGAAGCGCATTTTCAACCAGGTGACAAAGTATGGATATGGACCCCAGTGCGTCGCCGTGGACTTTCTGAAAAACTTTTTAGCCGCTACTTCGAGCCTTACGAAGTACTCCATCGTGTATGCGATGTAACTTACCAAGTCAGATCCGCTATACACGGGAGCTCAAAACGCCGCAACCCTACAGAGGTTGTACATGTAGTCCGGATGAAGCCGTACTGTGAAAGATCACCGGAAGACCAGTGACGCCTACCACGAATCTATTCATTGCCTGACGCATCGGGACGATGCGTATAAGGAGGGGGATTATGCCGCGACATAGTGCCTGCATTCAAACAACGCGCCCATCACCACGCGCACAGGGACATACACGCGCGCCGTCTAGTGTTCGCAGAGACGATGATGATAGCACGAGAACCCAGCTGGCCCCTGCTGATGTGCGCCACGCGCTTGGGACTCTTTTTGAAGAAGTAGAAGAAGACATCTCGGTGTTCTGCTGTAACGTGCTATGACCATAGTCCCTTTGAGTTGTGGGAACAGGTTCGCTCTTTAATAAATACGTTTTATTATACACCGAGTCCTTCAACATCGTTACAATATGGCTCATGAGGATAGCGTCGTGAGCCCTTAGAAAGGTATCCTCGCCTATGCCACCCTTCTTGTTGGACACCCGCATAATTTATCTGAAAATGTTCTCCAATTTAGTCTTTGCGTTTCAGCCCTTAGAGTCGAACGAAAGCCCCAAAATTTTAATAAAATATAATCTAGGAATAATGTCATCATCCTTGGTACAGATGTTAATCGGCACCTGATCAATTGGGGTGAGTCCCCTGGCACCTCGTCTAGCCTGTCTGTACGGTAGGAGCTCTGACTTTTCCGGCGAAAGTGCCAGTCCCGTACCCTACAAGAAAAACTCTCTGAAATCCAGAGCATCCTGTAGGACTTGTTCGACCGCCACCTCCAATCCTCCGGGACACGAGATTGTGATGTTGTCAGCATATAAAACGTGACCTACATTAGTACCTTTTGAAAGGCTTTCCGAAAGCGTGCACATGGCTATACCAAAAAGAAGTGGGAAGGTAACTGCCCCTTGGAGAGTACCGTTTCTTCCTAGATTGGAAGGCTTTGAGACTGATTGTCCCAATTCAGTGGCCGCCATCCTGTTCTCGAGAAAAGATTCAACGAATGAGAGGAATTCCGCTCCCAGGTTTAAACATGGTATGTCCTTGAGAATACAGTCGTGTCAGACAGTATCAAGTGATTTAGAAATGTTCAATATGAGAAGTCTTTTTGCATATTTACTTTTACATTCAATTAACTGCCTTTTGAGCAGGAGCGTGACACCCTGCGTTGAAAGCGAAGGCTGAAAACCTATCATATTTTATGGGAATAGGTCATTGAGCTCGATGTAGCGTGATATCCTGTTGGGCACTGCATGTTCCGCTACTTTGGTAAGGCAAAAAGTAAAAAAAAATATCGGACGGAGGTAATTCAAGCTGGGCGATTTACCTGGCTTGGGGATTAAGACCATTGTGACCCTCTTCAAACTTTCCGGTACGACACCCTCCTCCTATACCCTGTTCATCTCCTTTAGTGAGGCTTGTATTGATTTATCATTCAAATTTCTTAACAACCGATTTGTAACATCAACAATACCAGAGGCAGACCTACCACTAAGGTTATGGAGCACTTCCCTGATCTCAGCTTCCAAGAAGGTGGCGTGCAGCTCTAGGGAAGGCACACCCTCATACCGGTGGCGTACAGACGTTGGTCTTTGGCTAAGAGGAAGGTACTTGTTGGCGTATATCCAAATTATAGAGGCTTCTGAAGTACTTGCCAGTTTATTCTTTATTAATTAGTATGTCTATGGCTAGCTTCTGATTGCCACATAATTGGCTATCGTCTATAAGGTGTTTGAAGAAAGTCCATTTGCTTCCTTTGCGCATTTTTCTGTCAGTACCTGAGTAGGCATCTCTTCACTGCTGCTTTTGAAGTTCAGGACGGTGTTTCTCATTTCGCCGATTGAGCTCGCCGGTCTTTTTTCGTCACCTGCGGAGTTTTTGCGTTTTCCAGCTTATGACGGAGCGTTTTGCATCTAAGAGGTGCAATAACTATGCATCTATGCCCGGGGCATTGAACTCAGTGATTATTTCTTTCGTGGCCTTCTCGACATCCTTCTGGATTTGTACATTTTAGGCACTTCGAGATGTTGAAATGCAAAACCGAAAACCGGTTTCACACTCCACTAAACAATACACTTAAAAATTGGATTGCACGAATTTGTACAAGCAGCATCGAAGAAGCAGTAGCAAGAATAATAAAAGTGCTGATGCCTGTTATCATGACGCTTGGACGGCCGGAACCGGCGGTGTGTTACAAATGCCTGCAAAAGATCAGCTTCTGCGCATCGCACAAGAGCAACTTCTGACCAGGTGGTGGTGCTCGGCGAATAGTGGTGGCAGAGTGAATGTATATGCTATATTTAGGTAGAAGAGTTGGGCCAAGGTATGTCATCTTGGGCTCACAAGTATTGCGGGAAAGCCACTCACCACCCGCGTAGAAGCAGTGCTCGCTCTTTACTGTACTGGCCTCTTTTATTTTCTCGCTTTATTTTCATTTTTTGGGAAGGCCAACGGTACGAAGGGAGCATGCAGACTTTGGCTAGACAAAAGACAGCCAGAAAGAAAGAAAAATCATAATACAACGTATATACAGAACGTGCGAGAGGATTGCCCTGCCGCGGCGGTCTAGTGGCTAAGGTACTGGGCTGCTGACCCGCAGATAGCGGGTTCAAATCCCGGCTGCGGCGGCTGCATTTCCGATGGAGGCGGAAATGTTGTAGGCCCGTGTGCTCAGATTTGGGTGCACGTTAAAGAACCCCAGGTGGTCAAAATTTGCGGAGCCCTCCACTACAGCGTCTCTCATAATCATATGGTGGTTTTGGGACGTTAAACCCGACTAATCAACGTGGACGAGGAAGCCTCCGACGCTAGATGCGCCGGGCTTACACAGGCGCCGAGATGCTGAAAGAGGAGCGTGCAGCAACACCATTGAGACGCGTCCAGCGTTTCTGTGGGACGCACCCAGTGTGTGTAAAGGACGCACCCAGTGTCTCTGACGGGCACACTCGGTGTCTGTACGAAGGGCGCCAACACGCTCATAACACTGCGAGGCATCGGCGTCGTGTCCGTAGTCTTGGCTCAGCCGCAGTGCATTTTAACCACTTATAACTACGTGATGGCGCGCGAGCAATAGCGTTGCTGGAATCGTCAAAAGCCGGGTGAGCGGCGCCCTGAAAAGAATAACGTGATTATGCTACCCAAAGGTAACTTGGGTAGCAGAGTCGTAACTCTAATTGGTGATAGAGTCAGTGTATATGCTACCTTTAGGTTGTACTTTTAGTTCCTCATATCCTACCTACACGTAGCGTATACAGATACTCTACCCTAAAACACACACTAGCGCCACCGCCACGTCGCTAAGCAGTGGCGGCGTGGTGGTGCCGCTGGTGTTTATTTCAGCGGGAGGCAAACAATTGGTCACTCCGAGCTATGTTGGCTAGAAGGGGAGGTTTGATGAACGGGCTGCAAAAGTTGGCCACCATTCGAGTGAATTCCGTAGGGCGGCACTGCCGCCAGGGGCACTGAGGTCAGTTCGAACTGGCACGGTGAATGGACGGGTTTTTGAGCACTTCCAATCGAGTGCACAGATAAGTGGTTTTGCATATTTTGAGCTTGTCTTTAAAAATATAAGGTAGCAGTTAAAATCTTTGTAGCACCTATTACATTGTACGGCTTTTCTGAGAGTCAGTCACAAGGTATTTACTAGTTTGTGCGTGTGTGCGTGTTTGTTTTTTGTGTTTTATTCTCTTTCCAATGCGTTGGGGAGTGCACGTACATTGAACACGTAAATATTTGTAGTAGAGCTTAGATTTTCTCTTTTTCGTAAAGCAGAGATCGTGTTTTATAATTATCGAGCGAGACAAGTCATAGGAGCAATTGGTGTCATAAAGACATGGTTAAAAAGCTGTAAAGTGTTCAAGATACATGTGAGTTTCAATATGAACCCAATTGCAGAAGCAAATGATGAGGAGGCTGACGCGAAGTGTAGGCATTGTGAAGTCGATGAAGAAATGGAGAAAATAAAGGTTGCCCAGAGTGAACTGCCGTTGAGATTCACTGAGCTGGAGACTGCGTTGGCGACAGAACAAGAAGAAACGAGGGCAATGGGAGAAAGGCTGAAGTGCACCGAGGAAGCACTAGCCAAGTTGAACAATGGAGCGGCAAACGGAGAGAAGAAAAGGGCACCGGCAACCCGAATGGCGGAAAAGAAATAACAAGCAAGTTTGGAAAAAGCATGTTCAGCTGGTTAAATTGTCGCAAGGCCCAGCTTCAGCGAAGCAGTGGTGGGGCTGAGAGGGGACAAAGACCCGGCGTCAAAGGTGCAAGTAACCCACAGGTGCAGGACGCTCCAAAGAAAAGTCCGAGCCTATGATAACCGCCTGGGACTCGAATTTAAATCGATACGCAGGAGCAATCAAAAAGAGGGTAAGAGGTGACAAGAGGGTTGCAGTAAGGACGCTCCCAGGACGCAAGCTGGAAGCAGTCACGAGGCAATCGAGTGCGAAACTAAAAACTACAGCTCATAGACAAAACCTCGTGATAATTTCAGGCAGCTCAAACGAAGTCCTAAATGAAGATACGGCAGGACTAGCCACCACACTGGCGAAAGGGGTCGATTACAAGCGCGCCACTTCTCCTCAGATACAGGCAGTGATATTCGCGATACCGGAGGTACCAGTCAGTGACGGCAACCTGCAAAGAGCGGTTGTCAACGCAAACCAAGAGATATGGCGAAAAATTTGAGCGAAAGGCTTTAGGTTGGTGGAAATAAACAGAAAGGTGCATAGGTAGGGTAGTTTTCAACGAAACAGAATTCACTTCGATGCGCGGCTAGGTTATGAGGTAGGTTGGCAACATGCAGGACACGCAGTAGCTTTTTTGCGAGGCACGTGGACCCTTCGGGGTGCAGGATAGTTAGTAGCGAGGAAAACAACCCTGGGAGACTCCTTCACAGGTGGTATGGAAAGATACGATTCCGAAGTGGCTTCAGTATCCAAGATAGGTAGAGTCCGGAGCAGAAATAGACGTTGCCACGAGCGCCGAGTCAATTCGGACATAGGGTATACTAACATACAAGGTGGCAGGAATAGGCTGAAGTGAGAAGAGATAGAAGAACAGCTAAGGGAGGAGAGGCCCATGGTATACGGTTTTGTAGAAACACATCTTAGGGACATGGAACAACCTCCTAACAATCCGGACTACGCGTGGGAATATTGTAATAGAACAAAAGGCAGCGTAAAAGGGGACTGATATAGGGGCATTCATTCATAAATGTACAGACTAGGAAAGGGTCAAGCAGGAGTGCAAGGAACTTATGGCTAAAAGGAAAAGTGCAGGGCAAATGACAAACCTTGGTTTGGTGTACTTGTGGACGGGAGCAAAGGCCAGAGAGGAAAACCGGGTAATTGTAGAGTGTATATCAAAGAACATTGAGTAGTAAGGAGGAGAGTGCGACATAATTATACTAGGAGATATGAATGAGCACATAGAAGATAAAGATTGGTATACGAACCCAACAGGCAAAATGATTGTGCATATGTGTGAAAGGCATGATTTCATCGTTTGCAATAGTACCGAGAAGTGTGAAGGGCAATTAGCATGGGAGGTAGGAAGGCTGCAGTCGATGATAGATTATGCACTGATGTCATATAGGATGTATGATAAGCTTAGGGGAATGCACATACAAGCAAATGGCTCCAGAAGTCTGGGTAGTGATAACAAACATATCAAGCTAAGTTTTGAAAGAGCAGTAAAAGTGCGAAGGTGACAAGATGAGAACCTACAGGAAAACTTTTATTCGGAAAGGCAAATAGAAATAGCTACTGAACAAATTGAGAAAGTAATCACTGAGGATAATAAAACAGTGTGGAAAAACACAAATATATTTAGACTGTTTGAGCGAGAGCTTGCTGAGGCACGTGACAAGTCACCCCGGAAAAGAAGACACAAACCCAAGAGTTGTTGGGATAAGGAAGTTGAGAAACCCAATGCAAAACGTCAGGAAGCCTCTAGGGAACATAGACATGCTAAGCAGCGGGGTCAGCCGACCGATTTGATTGATTGATCTGTGGGGTTTAACGTCCCAAAACCACCATATGATTATGAGAAACACCGTAGTGGAGGGCTCCGGAAATTTCGACCCCCTGGGGTTCTTTAACGTGCACCCAAATCTGCGTACACGGACCTACAACATTTCCGCCTCCATCAGAAATGCAGCCACCACAGCCGGGATTTGATCCCGCGACCTGCGAATCAGCAGCCGAGTACCTTAGCCACTAGACCACCGTGGCGGGGCATCAACCGACAGATGATGTTGAAACAAAATTAGAAATCTTTCTAAGCAATAGAAGGGATCCATCTCTTCTGATCAATAAAAGAATTTGAAGAAATGGGGCTCAGTGGCTGGAAGAAGTACATAAAAAAGATAGAAAAGCAGCTGCAAAATTTTGGAACCATCTAAACTCCCTAAGGTATGGGACAAGCCTGGAGCAGAGGTTTATAGCTACACCTCAATGTGTTAGGCTAGAAAGGGACGAAGAAATTGAATATTTCAGAACAAGGGTAACAGAAAAAATTCAACAAAGAAGTGCTTCATGCACCACAATAGACAAGGATAAATGAAGTGGCGCAATGGCTCCATTTTCACAACGAGAGTAAGCAAGGACTCAGAAGAAGGTTCCTAGTAGTACATCAACAGGCCCAGATGGCATTCCAATTAGGCTGATAAAGACAATAGGTCTGAAGTCTAAGCAGTCTATAAGAGACGCAGTGAACAAACTAATAATTGATGGTGATTTCCTCGATGGATAGAAACTTAGCAGGATGAACATGATCTCTAAAGGAAAGGGGGACAAAGCTGACATAAACAAAGCAACATAAACAACCATCATATAACATTGACATCAGTGTTCTGCAGGCTGGCGATGCAGATTATAAAAGAAAGGGTTCAGGCATGAATAGAGGATGAGGGGTGCTGGGGGAACTGCAGAATGGGTTTAAAAAACACAGGAGGTTGGAAGACAATCATTTCTCACTGAGGCAGTGCATCGAAATAGCAGGAAAGGAACACAGGCCCCTATGGATATCAAGGGAGCGTACGATGGAGCAGTTCAAGAGGACTTGTGGGGAATACTGGACACACGAGGTGTGGAGGATGGAGTCACTAATCTGTTGAAGAGTATCTATAAAAGTAACAATTCAATTAGTTATAAAGCGGGAAAACGGGTATCCAAGCCTGCAAAGGTAAAGCGGAGGCTTAAGCATGGGTGCCTCTGACACCCTTGTTATTCATCATATACCTACAATGATTAGAGGCCAAATTAGAGTGAAGTGGACTGGGCTTCAACGTCTCTTTTGTCAAACAAGGAAAACATATTGAAAAGGCACAACCAGCATTGATATACGCAGATGATGTAGTGATAATGACTGACAACAAGGAATATTTGCAGAGAATAATGGACATCTGCGGTAATGAGGGGGATAGGTTAGATTTAAAATTCAGTAAGAAAAAGTCAGCAGTCATGTTTTTTAATGATAATGAAAGTAGTGACTTTAGAATAACAGCTTAGAGATAACAGATAAATACCAATATCTAGGCGTATGGATGAGCAATGGGGCTGACTAGCTAAGTAAACACAAGATATACGTGACGACTAAAGGTAACAGGAATGCAGCGGTTATGAAAAACAGGGCACTGTGGAATTACAATAGGTATGATAGGAGATGAATATGGAAAGGGGTCATGGTTACTGGTCTGACGTTCGGCAATGTGGTCTTGTGCATGAGATCAGAAGTTCAAGCAAGCATAGAAACTAAGCAATGTGAAATAGGTAGGCTTCCTTAGAAGCTCACGGGAATACGCCAAATCAGGGAGTACAAGGTGATAGGAGATGGACATCATTTGAGAGCAGAGAAGCTAGCAGCAAGATAAAATTTGAGAAGCGAATGAGAGAATTTGGGGAAGAGCGTTGCGCTAGGAATGTATACAGCTACTTGTACATGAAGAATGTCGATACAATATGGAGAAAGCGAACCAGATAATTGACTGGTAAATACTTACAAAACAGCAGAGGGCCAAACCGAAAATAATTATAGGTTAAGAAGAAGGTGAAAGACGCTGAGACCGATAGGTGCAGAATCGGCTTGATTAAGAAGGCCGCAAGAGAGATCCATCGAAATTTAAAGCAGGAAAATTGCAAAGAAAAGGATATAAGATAGAGCTCGGATAGTTCTATTGTGTTTGAGGCCAGGACGAGAGTATTGCGAACCAAGACATATCGGGCCAATTGCGAAGGGATAGACACAGTATGCAGTGCGTGTGGAGAAGAAGAGGAAACTGCCGAACACTTCATAATGTTCTGTAAAGGGCTTCACCCGAAAGTTCAGGATGATGGCACAGAGTTTTTCAAAACACTGGTGTTTAGGGACAAGGAGGGCAAAATAGACTTTATGCGGGTAGAATTAACCTGAAGGAGGTTATCTGATCGGTGGCTAACGTCAAGACACGAGTGAAAATTAAACCCTTCACTGCAAAGTACGAGTTCCCATCCTCACAATTTAATGGAAAAAAATAAATCTCGTTTTTGGTTGACTAAGCCTTACGGCTTGGTGGCGTAAGCCACTGCCCAAAGCAAAAGGTACAGCAATATCAATCCATCTATCCATCCATCCTTGAACGATCGCGGTGGTTCTGCGTGCTCGGACGGGACAACGTTTCACTGCAGTGAAAGCGCGTTACTGAGTTATATACAAGTTTAGCTGATGATGCAGGTCTTTCGTATCGCACAGCTTGTATTGCGCAACTGTTGTCGTGTCATTTTCTAATACGAGGTACAGAGTCATTACCTTCCAACGGAAAGCAAGCAGACCTTTCGGAAATGCCATATTGATGCACTGCTAGGCTGTGCGCTTGATCGTTTTATTCGTAGGCCTTCATACGCGTGGAAGGAGATAACTTGGTTCACGCCACTCAAAACAGTAGTAAACCATAGCATGCGTGGTAGTCCAATGTTCTTTGGTTATTTCATGCTCAATTCAGAAACGAATAATTGAATGCACCTTATTACGAAGTAAACAAACTTTTTTGCATATATGACATGCTGTCAGCGTATCGGGGAAGACGAAGAAGTCGTGCCGCAGCTGCTCCGTGTGTTTGAGCCAGGCGAGAGAAGAAGCTGGTAAGAACGACAGCATCTGCGGATGTCCACGCCAGAGCAGAGATAAATAAAAAATGGCAGCATATCCACGGAGTGAATAAAGGAGAGCGGGGCGAAGCATTCGTCTGTCCATTCGTTCTTGCTTCTGTCCGTCCTTGCGTGCGTCTGTGTGGCCGTCCGTGCGTCCACCCGCACGTCCGTGCGTGCGTCTGTTCGTGCGTCGCACGTCTATCTGTGCGTCCGTTCCTGCGTTCGTTCATGCATCCGCTCCTGCGTCCTTCCATGCGTACATCAGTCCGTGCAGCCATCCGTGCGTCTGTCCATGCATCTCTGTGCGTTCGTTCGTCCACCTGTTCAACACTCCAAGTACCACCATCTCGCATCTTTTCGTTATATATTCCTCATATAGAAGCACCGCCATTCAGCTAACATTCCAAGGACTGAACGAGAGGAGGCACACGTACACTTTCTTACGGCTCGCCCTTTGTGTCTACTTCCCACGTTTAACTACCTCGAGTTCATGGTATATACTGGTTAACTCTATTCATGGCACTGGGGCCCAACTCTCGCTAAACCTTTCTAAAACCAAGGATGTCACGCCCAGCGAGTATAACGTAGCAACCCTTTCTTATCAGGTAGTGCTCAATGTACATGCCAATGGCTGCTAAGGGGGAATGAGCGACAGGAGAATTCGGCTTTTAGTTAACGCGCACGCTGCGAATTTTTTGTTGTTCCACAACGCACAGAAGAAATCTCCCACCGGCACCACCTTGGAGGTCAAAATGTTAGACTGGTTACACACCACTACTACGATTACGAGGGAAGAAGGGTGCCGCTATAAGGAGCTTCACCCTACAAATTTGTGGAATGCCAAACGCCACACATCTTCCAACATATGGTGACCGTACTTCGTTTGGCACTGCACCGCTACTCGCCCTCTCGTCAACGCACCGAGCGTCTCAGCTAACTCTGCTTCTATCTGGCTGGACACCACGGCCGCTGCTCTTTTTCGGCAGCCCTTCTCGTGTACTTCTCGTCTGCTCAGCTTTTTCAGTGACTATATGGTGATGGCCTTCAGCTCCATTCATTTTGGCTGACCATGGACACCACACCCAACAGAGACGCCATGCCACAACCCACGGTACCTGACCCTGTCATCACAACTCTCGGGCTCCCGAAGTTTTGCCAGGCGGACTCTTAACTCTTCTTTCTGAGCGTCGAGCCACTCTTTCGACAACACGTGGTAACGTCGCAAACAGCGAGGGATGACTATGCCATTGGCGTTTTATTACCTGTTGTCTTCACCATCGTGAGAGATATTCTGCGTTCTCCACCTCCTGAAAACCTATACGACGCTCTTAAAGACGAGCACATACGCCGGACAACGGAGTCGTATCAGCGTAGGCTGCAGCAGCTACTCACAATAAAAGAACATGGTGACCGAACACCTACGGAGCTTCTGCGCCGCATGCGACACATGCTTGAGGGCCACACTGCTACATTGGACGCATCCATCCTGCACGAACTCTCCTTACAGCGACTGCCACAGCAGAATCGGATGATTTTGAGTGTATCGTCTACAGAAACCATCTACTTACTAGCGCGTATGGCCCACACCATTGTGGATATTGGTGCCCCGTACATAACTGCGATCGAGAGGCTACGTAAATCTACCTTTTCTGTGCCAGTCCACGACGAACGCTTGAACCGCCTTTTTCAAGTTCACTAGTAGCTCAACCGCAAAGTGGATCAGTTGGCCACTGAACTGAGTGCGCTCAAGGTAGACCACCGCCGAAACACGTCACGACGATGGTGCCAAAGCCGCGAAAGATTGCCAAGTTTGCCTCTCAGCGTCTCCTGGTACCATCATCAACACGGAGCTCCAGCTCGTCAGTGTGAACAACCAGGCCAGTTTGCGGTAAACCCGTGGGCCACGCACTGACAGCATCTAGTGTTTCAGGCTCGACATACAGCCGCCTATTTCACGTAACGAACCGCGTCACCAAAGTCTAATACCTCATCGACACAGGTGCCGAAGTGTCTGTTGTTCCTCCTACGTTGGAGGAGCACCAACGACGCCAGACCTCACCCGCTGTTACCACAGTCAATGGTTTGACATCGGTCTGAGACGAACGTTTCGGTGGATCTTCCTAATCGCCGGCGTGCGTCTACCCATCATCGGTGCGGATTTTTTTGCATTTTATGCTTGTGGCAAGCCTTCCATAGCTGTCTCGTAGATTGTCAGACCCTCCTCAGAGTTCAAGGCGTAACATCACAATTGACACGCTTGCTTTTCGTGCAAGCTCATGCCAAAGTCTCTCTGCCATGGCCTATGCTTCTGCAAGAACTCTCCGTCTTCTTTTGTGCTCCATCTCTAGAGAACCCGATACGGCACAATGTCACTCATCCCAGTGACAGTAGAAGCGCCGGTGTTCGCACGTGCTCACCATCTCGTTCCTGGCCGCTACAAAATTGCACGCCGAAAATTCGAGCACATGCTTAAACTCGAAAACGTCCGCCCCTCTTCCGGTGCCTGGTCGTCACCGCTACGCATGGTTCCCAAACACTCATGTGACTGGAGACCATGCGGTGACTACCACGCCCTCAGCAAAATCACAGTACCCGACCACTATCCAATACTGCACATCCAGGACTTCACGGTATTGCTGCAGGGCTCCACCGTATTCAGCAAAATAGACTGAGTAAAGGCATACCACCAAATACCTGTCGAGCCTTCCCACGTACCCAAGACTGCCATTATAACACCTTTGGCCTGCTTGAATACATGCGTATGTCTTCGGTATACGAAACGCCGCACAAACCTTTGAGCAGGTAAAGGACCGGGTACTTCGTGGTTTGACCTTCTGCTTCACGTATATCGACGACATTCTTGTCTTAAGCACCACTTCAGAAGACCACGAACTTTACCTGCGTCAGGTTTTCACACAACTAGTCATGAACGAATCAAAGAGTGAGTTCGGTGTTTTCTGGCTGGACTTCCTTGGCCATCACGCAGACTGGCGTGAGATCTCTCCACCAGCCGCGCATATTGAAGGTATATTGCAGCTTCCACGGCCATTTACGAAGAAACAACGTGAATTCCTCGGGCTTGCCAACAACTACCTGTGGTTTATTCTTCATAGCGCTGCCATCTTGCAACCACTTCTTGCACTTTTATTCAATACAAAACGCCGAATGCTTCCATCTTCTGGACGAACGATAGAGAGACAGCTTACAGTTTCTTCAAGGAAGCTCTGGCTATCGCGACGCTCTTCACGCATTCAAAGAGTGATGCCATCATGTCGCTCACAGTGGACGCCTCGGATATCACCATAAGAGCAGTCCTGCAGTGGTTAATCGACGGAGTTTGGCAGTCGGTCGCTTTCTTGTCACAGAAGCTCTCGCAGACCGAGCATCGTTATAGCACACTCAGTCGCGAACTGCTCGCAGCCCATTTGGCTGTCGAGCACTTTTTGTACTTTTTAGAAGGCCGGCAGTTTCACATCCTCACCAGCCACAAGTCGCTTACGTGCCCATCGGCCACTACTAACTCTGCCCACGCTTCACGTGAGATTCGCCAGTTTGCCTACGTATCGGAGTTCACGAGTGATATCCGGCACATCAGTGGCAATGACAACCTCGTTGCTGATGCGCTTTCTCGAATAAAAATCAACCCTACTATGTATAACCACCGACCAGTCGATTTTGCAGCCATGGCTACTGCACAACAGGACGACAGCGAGCTTCAGGTGCTGCTACTCCAAGAGAACTTCTTCAAGTTCAAAGATGTTCAACTACCAGTTTGCGAGATGCCCCTCGTTTGCGACATCTCTACCGGTTGTTATCGCCCCTACGTCCCAGCATCATTTAGCCGCAGAGTCTTCGAGGCCTTGCATTCCTTGTTGCACCCCGGTATGCCTGCGACTCAGCGTTTCAACACAAGACGATATCTATGGACTCGAACATTTACGTCTGCCGCCGGACACGGACATGCCTCAAGTGCCAACTAACCAAAGTCCAGCGCAACACGGTCAGCCTACTGGGTACCTTCACGCGTCCTGACTCGCGGTTCAGTCATGTGCGCCTGGACCCCGTACACCCTTTGCTTTTATCGCAAAACAGCCGTTGTGTGTTAACCTGCGTAGACTGGTTCATACGGTGGCCTGAGCAACTACCCCTTTCTGACATCACGGCATAGTCCGCCGCTCACGGACTCATCATCGTGTGGATAAGCCGCTGCGGAGTTCCCAAAACCATCACAACAGATCGCGGTCATCAGTTTGTTTCTGTGGTCTTCCACACCTTGTCCCGCAAATGCTTGGAGTTAACCACACCAACACGACGGCCTACCACACGATGTCGAATGGCATGGTTGAGCTATTTCACTGCCAACTTAAAGCTTCACTCATGGCCTTCAATTCATTGATACCCTAGACGGAACGACTACCACACGTCTTCCTCACACTGCGAAGCACGTTACGTACGGACGCATCGTGCTCCTCAATTGAGCTCGTATTTGGCACTATGGTAAGGCTTTTTTGACAGTTTTTGACACGTCGCCGGTATCACCATTGGACGTGAATGATTATGCCAGTAGCCTCAGGAATGCCATGGGAGATGTCTCCTATTCCTGCAAGTCAACACTCCCGCCCAAGTTTCGTCAGTCGTGCGCTCCGCAACCGCACACACGTCTTTGTACGACATGACGCAAACAGAGCGTCATCGCAGCCTCCATACGACGGACCATTTAAGGTCATCAAGCATTGCCCGAAGCATTTTGTTCTGCTGCTTGATGAACGCGAAGACGGTGCCTTCATTGGCCGCATAAAGCCTGATTTCGTCGACACTGACACCGTCCTTGAAGACTACAGCCAACCACGAAAACCAGAACAACGCACTTCGCAGCAGCAGAACCTCCAATCTGCTCACAGGGGTTGCTACTTCGCGCACTGGCTACCTCGCTAGATAGGGAGGGCCCTAAGACAAGCCTTCAGTGTCTCAGAGAAGACCAACAATTTGTGCCGCAGCTGCTCCGTGTGTTCGAGCCTGGCAACAGAAGAAGACGCCAGCAAGAACGACAGCGTCCGTGAGCGTCCATGCCACAGCAGGGACAAATAAAAACGTGGAAAACTAAACACCACACGCCTTCGAAAAAGTAAGACAGAGTGCGCTTCACCGTTTCCGCGGCTTCTTTCACATCACGCAAGGCTCTACTGCATTTCTTGTCGATCATTTCTTCATTCAGATGCTCCAAAAGAAAGTGGATTCTTGTCAGAGAAAAAACTTCGAGATAGAAAAAGCCCGAGCACCTACAAGTGTCAAAATATAGGACACGCACCATTCCATGAAATACCTTTACGGTGAAGATTCACAAGTATACAAATATTGTGAGCGTTATTCATCTTATTATGTGTACATACCCATCATCATCAGTGTCATCGGTGTTGTGCGGCAGAAGCTCGGCAAGTAAAAGAAGTGTCATGCAGCCAAAACGTCACCTTACAAGGGGTGGAGAGTGTTTTCCGGTAACCCTGGTCCTCGCCCTGCAGCGCTTTTCGTTATCTTCGACTACAAATCATACCTGGAGCTCCGGTTGGGTCACCGTCAGCGCAGTCAGCCCACGGCCATGTCGCAAGACGAGCACTACAACACAGCTCATTCAACTCCACCTGCACCCCTGGGCATGCCTTCTTGGACTCTCACTGCCCCTCAAAAAGATCCCCCGATGTTCAGTGGCCTTCGCGGTGAAGATGTAGACAGGATAAGTACCACCGTGTGAGAGCACTTAACTATTGGCATGATTCTGTGAAGCTGCCCCGCGTACCGTTTAACTGACGGGTGTCGCTAAGACATGGTTTCTCAACCATTAGTTGGATTTCCCAGACTGGCCTATTTTTAAGCAGCAGCTCCGTCAGATATTTGCCAGCCCTTCTGTCCGTGCACATATAGCCAATTGAAAGCTTGCTGAACGTGTTCAGCACTGCGGCGAGTCTTATACCCCGTACATTGCAGATGTCCTCGCCCTATTCCGTCGCGTCGACATTGATCGATTGATATGTAGAGTTTAACGTCCCAAAACCACCATATCAATATGAGAGACGCCATAGTGGGGGGCTTCGGAAATTTTGACCACCTGGGGTTCTTTAACGTGCACCGAAATCTGAGCACACGGGCCTACAACATTTCCGCCTCCATCGGAAATGCTGCCGCCGCAGCCGGGATTTGAACCCGTGACCTGCGGGCCAGCAGGCGAGTACCTTAGCCACTAGATCACCGCGGCGGGTCGAGTCCGTCGCGTCGACAGCTCGAGTGCGGAGCATGACCACGTCACCAACTGCTCAAGGCATAGGCGCCGTCGCATTTAAAGCTTTAGCGGCAAACAACCCGTACAGGTTCACGGATATCATCTGTACGTGTCCCCAAGTCAACACTTGGGGACACGTACTGACCTTCAACTGATACGTTTACAACCTGACACAGCAGATCTCAGGCCACAGCATGAAAATGAGCTCCTTGCTATGATACGGTCTATGACCCGCGAGGAGCTGAAACTCCAGGACACCTCGTCGCCTTATAAGCTCCGCATGACGCCTTCTGCAGGCAGCCTTCGCAACATCGTGAGAAAAGAACTGGCGTCAATGAAGTGTCAGCAAATCCCGAGCTGGCATAGCACTCCAAAGCCGACATACGCTCAGGTGGATGCAGCGTCACCTTCTCAGCAAACACCGCAGTACGGGTGTCACAGGTCCCATTAATTAGGGAGGGGGCTAATTTCAAGGGGAATTAGGGGGGAATTAGGGGGGCTAATTTCAAGGGCCGAAGTATCGGCCCCCTGAACCACACCACGAAAGCGTGGACAATTTAAAAGTGGTACTATTTGGCGCGCCAGCGGACGCCGGCTGTGGCCCAAAGAACAAGTCAGAGCCGACAGTTTATAAACAAAACAAAATTATATTCTCAATTATCGCAGATCGACGCGATACAGAAATATGCACACTCGACAATAGTTGAATGCAACGTGTCACCAATCAAAAAACCTACTACGCAGTACAATCAGCCACACTCGAAACAACGGACACAGACAACAATACACACTACAATGCAGTCGCATGCATCGAACAACCAAGACACTTAAAGACTAAAGAGTTAGAAAACTTATTCAGTCCAAAGTTCTTCGAACAAAAGTTTGAATGAAACTCTTCCGAGAATCTCTCACTCAAAGTCCAGCGTTGTTCTCGTTCCGCTGCCCCGAAGTTTCTCTTCCAGGAAACCTCGCGTCTTCAATTGGCCGCTCTCCAAGCAACAAACTTCATCGCCGGTAACACGTCGGCTTTTCACGCGCAGCTATTGCCACGCGTCTTCGCTCGCTGGCGGTCGACACACACTCTTGCCTGTAGCACGAATCTTCACCCCTAAAGTGGAAATCCTCTTCTTCTCCTCCTTTGTCACTGAGAACAAAAGGCTTCGCCGACAAGGCGGGACACCCTGCGCACTCTGGCGCATACTTTCTTCTTCTGCTTTATCACTGAGGACAAAACCTTCGCCGACTACATGGCAGAACACCCTATGCACTCTGGCGCATACTTTCTTCTTCTCCTGATCTCTCATTTCTGCTGCTCGGTTCAATACCTTCCACGTGAGGTTCCAGAAAATTCTCAGCATTTTGTCGGCGCGATACGCAGCGAAGGCTGGGGAAAGTGCGAGACGGTTCGAGGGCCGTCCGCGACAGATGACGCAACCCTGCATCACCACGCCCCTTTCCATCGAGAACTTTCCAAGGCTTGCTCAGCCGCCGATGGGAGGAGGTTCATCGGCGAACCTACGCTTCCGAGGGAAGAGAGACACGCACCCGGGGAGCCTTTGGATGCTTGTTTTCTTTTTTTGTCTTTTTTATCGTTGACCTTGAGGCGTCTTTCCGGCGCTTTGTCACTAGAATTTGGCGGCGCGCCCTTTTTTGAGCGCTCATTTTGTGACAACGGGTCAACTACGCTGCCTTCACTGAAAGTCCTCGCCCCAAGGGCAACGCCTCCTTCTTTCCATGCCTGGCATACATATCGATCAATTTGCTATTATTGTGAAATACGCGGCCACATCTCACGCTTCTGTCGTTGACGTCAACAAGACGAAAGACGCGGCTATGGTGACTTCGAGAAGGATGGGTTTGCCCCTGCTTCACGGCATCGCCACACATACCAACTGTACCAACACCGCTCACCCTCTCCACAGCACTTAGATGCAGCCAGTACTTTGCGCTCCTCGTGCCGTAGTTCCCCGTCGCATATGCGCCGTTCCTCGTCACCACTTCCTCCAGCTTCCACGGCATCTGATCATCGCCCGAAAACTAAACAGTGCAGCTTCAGGAAGAAAAGCTGCATTTTGCGGACTGCGTCGAACTCCTCCAGAACGTCCCTCAAATGTACTTTCAGTGTGTTTTGAGGGCATATGGACCAAATCCTTGGTGGACACGAGTGCATCACTCTCAGTTATTAGTGTGGACTTGTGTTCTCGTTTGCGCGAAGTGAAGACACCGTATGATGACCCTCTCCTTCGCTGTGCTAATTCGGTTTTTATTCATCCTTCTGGTGTTTGCACACCATGAGCTTTTATTGAGGGCGACGTTTCATGGTACGGAGCGTGAGGACGTTGGGGACTGGTTGGCAGACTTCGAGCACGTAGCCACCTTGAATGAGTGGGATGGGGCGGTGAAACTGGGTCGTGTCTATTTCTATCTCGAAGACGGGGCACGTACGTGGTATCAAAATCGAGAGGAGCAGCTGACGACGTGGCCCGAATTTTCTCGTAGACTTCTGCAGAACTATGCCAGCGCTGATCGCCAAGAAAGAGCTGAACGAGCTATTCTGGCCTGCATCCAGTCGCCAAACAAAACTGGGACCACATACGTTGTAGACATGACGCGGCTATTATGACGGGCCAATTCGAGGATGACGGAGGACAAGAAGTTGCATCACTTGATGAGCGGTGTCAAGGACCAGCATTTTGCCGGCCTTGTGCGAAGCCCTCCGAAGACGGTTGCGGAGTTCTTGTCCGAAGCCGTGACAATGGAAAACATGCTGCAGCAGTGATTCAACCAATATGACAGGCGAGTCAGTGACATGTCCACTGTTGACAATTTCACCACTATTGGAACCAGCAATGACTGTCTGCGGGAAGTCATCCGTAGTATAGTACGTGAAGAGTGGCAAAAGGCTCGTTTAACACCTCATCCTACGGTTAATTCCATTGCAACTGTGACCAAGAAAGAGCTGCACCAGGTCCTCCCGGAAACATTGCCTCCTGATACAGCTGCGTCAGCTCCTGCTGAATACCGCACTAAGACAACCTACGTGGAAGCCTTGAAACACCCTGCTGCATCACCGCCATTGTTCATTCATCCTGTCCCTGCTGTTTTTCTCCAGTCAGCGCAGCACATACCATACTACGAAGGCACGTACACGCCACTGCCTTAGCCCTTTGTCCATGGCGCTTCTGTCACCCATCGTTCGGTGCAACCAGTGTAGTATATCGACGATCGGCACACGTCTCCTCGGAAGTGTGATGTTTGGCGCATCATCTTAATACATAAGAAAGGAGATGACAAGGACTTGAAGAATTACAGGCCGATCAGCTTGCTCTCTGTAGTATACAAGCTATTTACAAAAGTAATTGCTAACAGAGTAAAGAAAACATTAGAATTCAATCAACCAAAGGAACAAGCAGGATTTCGAACAGGCTACTCAACAATTGACCACATTCATAATATCAATCAGGTAATAGAGAAATGCTCAGAGTATAAGAAACCACTATACATAGCCTTCATAGATTACGAGAAGGCGTTTGATTCAGTAGAAATATCAGCCGTCATGCAAACACTGCGGAATCAGGGCGTAGATGAAGTATATATAAACATTCTGGAAGAAATCTACAGGGGATCAACTGCTACCATAGTGCTTCATAGAGAAAGCAACAGAATACCAATCAAGAAGGGTGTAAGGCAGGGGGACACAATTTCCCCAATGCTGTTTACCGCGTGCTTACAGGAGGTTTTCAGAAGCCTAGAATGGGAACAGTTAGAGATAAGAGTCAATGGAGAATACTTTAGTAACCTGCGCTTCGCCGATGACATTACATTGCTGAGTAACTCGGGGGACGAATTGCAACTCATGATTACGGAGTTAGACAAGGAGAGCAGAAAAGTGGGTCTTAAAGTTAATCTGCAGAAAACGAAAGTAATGTACAACAACCTCGGAGAGGAGCAGCGCTTCGAGATAGGTAAGTTCGAGATAGGTTTTACTTGAAGTTGTAAAAGACTATGTCTACTTAGGGCAGGTAATAACCGCAGAGCCGAACCACGAGATTGAAGTAACTAGAAGAATAAGAATGGGGTGGAGCACATTCGGCAAGCACTCTCAAATTATGACAGGTAGATTGCCTCTATCCCTCAAGAGGAAGGTATATAACAGCTGTATCTTGCCGGTACTTAGCTACGGAGCAGAAACCTGGAGAGTTACAAAGAGGGTTCAGCTTAAATTGAGGACGACGCAGCGAGCACTGGAAAGAAAAATGGTAGGTGTAACCTTAAGAGACAAGAAGAGAGCAGAGTGGATTAGGGAACAAACGGGGGTTAAGGATATCATAGCTGAAATCAAGAAGAAGAAATGGACATGGGCAGGGCATGTAGCACGTAGACAGGATAACCGCTGGTCATTAAGGGTAACTGACTGGATTCCCAGAGAAGGGAAGCGGGTTAGGGGGAGACAGAAGGTTAGGTGGGCAGATGAGATTAAGAAGTTTGCGGGTATAAATTGGAAGCAGCAAGCACAGGACCGGGTTAACTGGCGGAACATGGGAGAGGCCTTTGTCCTGCAGTGGACGTAGTCAGGCTGATGATGATGATGATGATGATGATGATCACCGGCCTCTATGTTTTCACTGCGGAGAAGCTGATCACTTGTACCGCCACTGCTCATATCGCCATCTTGGGCTTCGCGGCTTCTCTGCGTACTCGCCGCCACCCAATTACGGCCAGAGACCACGGTACATCGAAAACTACCTCTCCCAGCAGCATGCACCACCGCTTGCTGAGCGCCAGTCACGCTCGCCATCACTGAGGCGATTTTCAGCAACGCCCCAGCGGTATTCTACCGCACGATCTCCCAGTCCCCGCCAGGAAAACTAGCCAAAATTAGCTCTGGCGCCGGGGTCGCTGAACGTCTAAGCGCTGAAGACCTCCTATTGACGCAGAACTGTGCAGAAACTGGTCCGACATCACCTGCTGCAAAGGATAGTCTGCTTTCACTCGGAATATCAGTGACAATTGATGGTTGTGCAGGTAATGCGTTAGTGGACACCGGCCCAGACTATTCCATACTGAGCGGGAAACTGACAACGCAGGTGAAGAAAGTAATCACGCCGTGTCATAACCCGCAGATTCGAACAGCTGGTGGCCATGTCATTACTCCATTGGGCGCCTGCACAACTAGAGTACATATTCAAGGGTGTACATGCGTTTCCAGCTGCCTTGTTCTACGTGAATGCTCCCGTGACGTCATTTTGGGAGTTGACTTTCTACTGGAACTGGAGCTATCATTGATCTGTAAGAGCGCCGCGTCACATTCTCAGCCCAGCGGGCAATCATCGTGCAGGATGACGGAAGGCATGTCGACGTACTCCATATTTCTGAACAGAGCGTGACGCTTCCTCCACGAACAAGCGTTCTAGTCGACGTAACATGCTGTTGTTTGAGCGATGGCGATGTGTTGGCCGAGACAAATTTAGAACACCTCCAGCTGCAAGGCATTTGTGTAGCTAGAAGCATAATACAGCTTCGTGATGGCCGATCTGAATTGCTCGTTACCAACATTAGCAACGAGCATCGACACCTGTTCTGTGGCACTTCGATAGCGTTTGCCCACAAAGTAGCAAACGTCACCAACTGTCTCACGTCAGAATTCTAGTGGATACCGCAGACATGGCAATGAAAAATATTGACATCAATCCTGATCTGTCCACCGATAACCGCGCTGAGCTGCGAGCGCTCTTGTTCGAGTACAGGTCCTGCTTCGCAAGTTGCTCAAAAATCCGCCAGACATCCATCACTCAACACAGGAACATCACGTACGAGGACGCATGCCCAATAAAGCAGCACCCCTACCGCGTGTCGCCTGAAGAACGTGAAGCGATACGTACGCAAGTCCGCGAGATGCTTGACGATGGCGTGGTTAACAGCCCGTGGTTATCTCCAGTCGTGTTCGTCAAAAAGAAAGATGGGTCGCTACGCTTCTGCGTCAACTACCGAAAGCTTAACAATGTGACCAAAAAGAATGTGTAGCCGCTGCCGCGTATCGACAATTCGCTCGATGGACTTCGTCGTGCCCACTATTTCTCTTCTCTCGATCTCAAAAGTGGTACTGGCAAATCGAGGTAGACCATCCAGACTCGCCGATTTACCAGCTACTGACGATAAGAAAGCCGTCTGCGCTTCCTTGGTTTGTGCGCCTACTATCGTCGGTTAATTCACGGCTTTTCATAGATAGGAGAACCTCTGACTCGTCTCACGAGAGACGACACACCGTTTGTCTGGAAAAACAAGCAACAAGCAGCTTTGATGAACTGCGACAGCGCATGCAATCAGTGCCCGTTCTTGCTCATTTCGACGATGATGCTGACACGGAGGTCCATACTGACGGTAGTAACGTTGGGCTCAATTCAATGCTCGTTCAGCGTCTGTAGGATATCGAAAGAGTGATAGCCTGCGCCAGCCGCTCTCTATCCCGTGCCGCGGCTAGTTATTCCACTACGGAAAAAGAGTACCTCGCAGTCGTGTGGGCAATCACCAAGATTCACCCGTACCTTTCTGGCCGTCACTTCAAGATAGTGACGGACCACCACGCCCTCTGTTGATTGGCAAGCCTGGGCGATTCTTCAGGACGGCTAGCATGGCGGAGCTTGCAGCTGCAGAAGTTTGACGTCACCATCGTCCATAAGTCTGGCCGTAAGCTCGAAGACGCTGACACACTGTCATGCGCATCCCTTCATGTCGTCAGTCAGGAAGCAGAGAAAGACGAAGGCTTCCTGGGTGCCATTAGCTCATCAGGCTTGAGCAAATGGCAGCGAGATGACACAGATTCGTTCAATCATCGATCATATAGAGGGCCAGAGCACCATCATACCACGCCATTTATCCCGCTCGTTGACGTCGTTCTGCTTTCGAGACAGTGTGCTGTATAAGAAGAACGCGCGTTCGAAAAACCGTGCTTATCTCCTGATGGTTTCTGGAGACATGCGAGGCGATGTCCTTTTCGCTTGCCATGACAAACCCACTCCGATTATCTGGGCTACTCACAGACACTTGCTAGAGTGAGCGAGAGGTACTATTGGCCAGGACTTTCACCAAGCGTCAAGAAGTACGTCAAGAGTTGTCGGAAATGTCAGCACCGAAAGCAACGGCGTGCAAAGTGCTTCAGCCCATTGAAGCACTTTGCACGCCGTTCGACCTAGTCAGCATGGACATTCTTGGGCCATTTCCCCTGTCTGCGGACAGCAACAAATGGGTGATCGTTAAGTTCGACTATACTTGACGCGCTACGCTGAGACGCAGGTAATTGCATGAGCTACGGCTTCTGAGGTAGCACAATTTTACATGCGTTACATTGTGTTACGACACAGTGCTCCTTCCAGTATAATAACAGACAGAGGGACGGCATTGACAGCGCAGCTTATGGACGAAGCTTTCAAACCGAGCAACACCAGACACCGAAAGACAACTGCGTGCCACCCACAAACCGACGGACTTATCGAGCGACTGAATAAGACCCTCGCAGACATGATCTCAGTGTACATCGACGTACGGCACAAAACATGGGACCGGATCTTAGCTTATGTGAACTTCGCGTATAATACCGCCGTGCAAGAGACCACGCGATTCGCGCCATTTCGGCTTCTCTACGGCCGCGAAGTGCAGACCATGCTGGACTCTATGCTACCGTGTCCAGACGAAGACGAGTTGGCAACTGACGCCGAGGAATTCGCAGAACGCGCTGAAGAAGCCCGGCAGCTCGCGCGACTATACATCGGCCAGCAACAGCAGGCAGGTGCACGACGCTATAACACCCGCCACAAAGAAGTGTTTTACAACCCCGGAGACCAAGTTTGGGTCTGGACGCCCGTCCGCCGCCGTGGCCTTAGTAAAAAGTTACTGATCCGGTACTTTGGCCCATATAAAGTTTATGCCGCGTCAGTGACGTGAACTACAAAGTGGTTCCGGACTCAACACCACAGGCACGGAGCAGGACACGACCGAGGCCGGATGTCATTCATGAGTTGCGCATGAAACCTTTTATTGCGCGTCGTTCGTAACCTTTTGTTTCTCATACACCGTTTTTTATGATATTTATTTTTGTGAACTTGCTTCTCGGTTCATTGACTTTTCTTATATTGGCACGCTCTTGGATTTCTACTTTTACTTTATCCAAATTTCCTATTTTTTTTCACGTGCCTATAGTGTAACATCGGGGTGGGGCTATGTACTTTTCTTTTCCTCTTTTGGGATTTTTTTTTCAAAGGGGGCAGAATGCCACCCACACGTAGTGAGTCGACTGCAAGAGCAGCTCTCAATCTGGAGGAAAAAAGAAGATTGCGTGTTTCTTCTCCACTCGAGAGCCAGCCAAGACTGACACATCTTCGTAGAGCTAGCTACTCGGTGGTAAATAAACCCCCAGTACTTGTGATTCATCGTGACAATATCTGACCCTGACATCAGATAAGATCAGTACTGGTGATGTGTTCCTAGCACCGTGTCGACGCTACATCTCTAGTGGACTTACCATCGCTCCTAGCCTGGTACGTTATCGTGATGGCGGAGCATTAGTTATGGCAATTAACCCTACTTTTTCGCTGTTGCACTGCCCTATGGCAACAGTGTAGTTTGCTTCACAGATACCGAACCAGTTTTTCTGGTTCACACAGACCTGACATCATTCTCTACGAGTACTGATGACCGCGCTAGAACAGCTGCTTTAACAGCCACAATAAATACCGATCTCACGCCAGCGCAAAATCAAGAGCTTTTGGGTATGCTTCAAATATACAGCGCTTCATTTGATGTCAATTCGAAGCTTTTGAGTCGCACTTCCGTCGCCGTGCATCGAATTGAAACGGAAGGCAATACAGTTGTACGCCGCTGCCCATAACTAGTGTCGTACACAGAACGAAAAATCATCGTGGACAACGTTGCCGGTATGCTCAAACGAGATAATATCCGGCCTTCGTCAAGCTCGTGCTCAACACCTTTAGTTCTAGTCCAAAAAAGGCTGGTTCAGTGCAATTCTGCGTCGATTATCGAGCAAATAATTAGACCACACGCAAAGACGACCACCCGATGCCACGATTAGACAACGCACTTGACACTATCCAATGCGCTGAATTTTTATCCAGCCTAAATTTACTGTCTGGGGTTTGGCAAATACCTATGCACGACGCGCACAAAAAAAACTGCCTTTGGAACACCAGGCAGGCTATATGAATTCAACTTCTTGCCATTCGGCTTACGTAATACTACTGCCACGTTTGAAGGCAAGATTGACACAGTTCTACGCAGCCTAAAATAAAAAAAACATATCTCTGTTATCTTGATGACGTCATCAATTTTTTTCTCTTCTTTTCGTCAGTGTCTTGATGGTTTGGACAAAGTTTTGACGTGTATTTTTAATGCGGGACTTCAGCTAAACACAAATAAATGTCATTTCGCCAACAAGGACATCGAGGTGTTGGGCAATTTTGTCAGCGAAGATGGCGTTCAGCCGGATTGTGACAAGCTTCTTGCCATGATACGCTTCCATCGGCCAGAAAATCAGAAACATCTACGAAGTTTCCTGTGCCTGGCGTCCTACTTCCACCGCGTCATCAGTCACTTTGTTGTCATCGCGTCGACACTGCACAAGCTGCTGACATCCGGATCAACTTTCGCTTAGAACGACGACTTCGGGCGCGTCTTTCAACCCCTCAAGCATGCTTCACCATCCGACCCTGTTCTGTGTCATTTCGACGAGAACGCACCTACACGTCTGCACAATGACGCGAGTGGCCATGGTATTGGAGCAGTTAATCTACAGCGGGCTGCCATTTCACGGGAAATAATTATCGCGTATGCTAGTCGTGCCCTTCCGGCTGCTGAGCAGAACTACACCATAACTGAGCCGTAATGACTCACTGTCGTTTGGGCTATACACAAATTTCGACCGTATCTTTATGGACGCCACTTCGCAGTTATCACAGATCATCGCGCCTTGTGCTGGCTATCGTCACTGAGAAACTTGTCTGGTCGCCTCGGTCGTTGGGCTCTCCACCTACAAGAGTACCATTTTGACGTCATCTATTAGTATGGCAAAAGGCACCCGGATTCAGACGCTCTCTCTCGCTGTCCCCTTCCACTGTCATCATCGAGCACGTCAGCTGATTGCTTGTTTGGTGGCAAAGACACTGCGTCACCTCACACAATTTCACATTTTGCTGTTATCGACCCACCGGCTTCAAATCGCTACACTGAGTTCGCCACACGCCAGCGTGATGATCCATAATGCAATAACAATATCCAATGCCTAAACGATAGATCACTACTACTAATGCTAGATTGCGCCGAAAACTACGGCAATTAAGGCTCGAGAACAATGTGGTCCATCGTTACATTTACACTACTGATGGACGCCGCTGGGTTCCAGTACTTCCGCGTTCCCAACGTCACCAAGTCCTCGAAGCCTCTCATAACGACCCATGTCCCGGCCACTCGGGATTTCACAAAACACAAAGCTGCATCAGGAAACGTTTCTTCTGGCCTGGCATTTCTACTTTTGTGGCCAAGTACGTTGCATCTTGCCATCTGTGTTAACGGCGGAAGCGACCAGCTTCTCCTGCTGGCCTTCTGCAACCCATGTCGTGTTCCGAGATTTCTTTCGCCATTGTTGGCATACACCTTCTTGGACCTCTCCCCATCACGCCAGAAGGTAGTCGTTGGATTGTGACTACTGTCGATCCCGTGACATGCTACGCAGAGACTGCTGCACTATGCACAATTTCTGCTTCAGACTTCACAGACTTCTTTCTCAACGCCATTGTATTGCGTCACGCTGCACCTTTTGTTTTCTTGAGGGATAGCAGCAAGACGTTTCTGTCCACCAAAATTGAAACCCTGCTCACAACCTGTGGCACAGCACATCAGACGACGTCAATCTACCACCCCCGAACTAATGGTCTGACAAAGAGATTTCATCGGAGACTACCAGACATGCTATCCATGTACATCACACCAAATCATGATAACTGGATACGATTTCGCCTTTTGTGATGTTTGCCCATAACACCGCTGTTCAAAGAACTACTGCGTACTCGCCATTTTACCTCGTGTACTACCGTTCACCAACATTCGCCATCGACGTCTCTCTCCTAAATGTTCCAACTGACGCGTCGGCAACCGTATCAGAGCAGGTCATCACAAGGCTCAAAGAATGTCGGCAACGGGCTCGCCCTAATACAGAAGCCAATCAGCAAGATCGCAAGCAACGCTAGGAGAGCTCGCATCGTGACGTCTCCTTCAGTCCAAGGGATGAAGTGTTGCTTTGGACGCCCATTCGTACTCCAGGATTGTGCGACAAGTTTCAGTCACGCTTCATCAGAACCTATACAATCAATGAACAAACGTCACCAGTGAACTATCGTGTCGCTCCCTGCGACCTTTGTTGAGATCGTCGCTGTCGTGGTTCGGAGATTGTCCACGTATCGCGTCGGAAGCCATCCGTTCGACGTTCCGTTCTCGTCTAAGACGCGTCCGGGCTGGCCGCTCACGCGTGGGGGGTGGGAATAAGTGCGACCGTTATTCATCTTATCGTATATACATACTCATCATCATCAGTCTGGCTTCTGTTGCGGGGCAGAGGCTCGGCAAGTAAAAGAAGTGTCTTGCAGCCAGAACGTTGCCTTACAATGTGTAAAATTACTTGATTGTAATGATTAATTAGGCAGAAGTCGGGTGATCGTTTGCGCTGGTTGTCTGCCACACCATCTCTAAGTTTGAACGTGATAGCGTTAAAGAGCTAGTTTCGCAGAAAGTTGGCTTCGGTGTCGTTAGTTTTGAGCGAAAATCATTTTTGCGTGGCCGAAAAATCAAAAACGACGCAATGAAAAAAATAGACAGACCCACGTAGAGTGGGAATCACTTATATGCGAAGCACGATTGAGAATTGTTGATATTGTCACGGGGGTGAGAGAATAAATGAAATAAATATCTTTACAAATTATACGGGGAGAGTCAGAGGCAGCTGCAGCCAAGATGGAAGAACAGCAGCAACAACAACACGAGCACGGTCGCTTTCCTTGTCTTTGTCATCTATGATGCTCTTTTGTTGCCGATGTCGTGTTATAACTCCCCGCTGCTGGCAGCGCCGTCTCGGGGCCTAATCGAGAGTAGGATCATATGCGGATATGTACGGTTTGAGGCGGGTCACGTGGACGACGGAAGTAGCGGGTGCGGACGACGATGACTGACTGTCCAACGGAGCAATCTTGTATGTAACATCGGTAAGCCGGCGTAAAACCTTGTAAGGTCCCGAGTAGCGAGACAGGAGCTTCAAAGAGAGGTCAACGTGGCGGCATGGTCTCCAGAGGAGGATCAATGAACCTGGAAAGTAGTAAACTACTTAGTGATGGCTATCGTAGCAGGCTTTCTTAGAGCACTGCGAGCCAAGAAGACGTTCCCGTGCAATTAGGCGGGCAGTGGCATACCGAGCAGTGAGCCCGAGCAGTGGCATACCGGGCGGACTCTGTAACCGTTTGCGTAGTTGATGGGAGAAGAGTCTCGAAGGGTAACGCTGGATGGCGGCTGAACAATAAATAGAAGTGGGAGAAGCCAGCTGTGTTGTGGCGTGACGAATTGTACGCGAAGGTCACATGAGGCAAAGTGTTATCCCAATCAAGGTGATCTTTGGAAACGTACATGGAGAGCATCGTTGTCAATGTTCGATTTAGGCGCTCGGTAAGACCATTTGTTTGTGGGTGATAGGCTTAGTAAGCTTGTGACGCGTCGAACACGATCGAAGGATGTCACTTACTACTTTTGAAAGAAATGAGCGACCACGATCAGTCAGCAGCTGTCGAGGAGTGCCATGGTGAAGAATTACGTCATGAAGCAAGAAGTCCGCGACGTCAGTGGCACAGCTTGTCGGTAGCGCTCGTGTGATAGCGTATCCTGTGGCGTAATCAGTGGCTACGGCTATCCACTTGTTTCCAGTGAGAGAAGTAGGAAATGGTCCAACGAGATCAAGGCCGACGCGGTAAAAGGGAACGACGGGTATGTCTATTGGTGGAGCGGACCAGCTTGTGGCAAGGTGGAATGTTTGGAGCGCGGGCAGGACTCACATGCAGCAACGTATTGGCGCACATAACGGTGAATGCCTGGCCAAAAAAATCTACGCCGCACGCAATCGTACGTGCGCGTGACCCCGAGATAGCCCGCGGTTGGGGCGTCGTGAAGCTGTTCAAGTACAGCAGAACAGAGTGTCGCAGGAACTACCAGTAGTAGCTCTGGTCCTTCGGCGCTGGTGTTGCGTCGGTAAAAAATGCCATCGCGTAGAACGAACAAGTGTAGCGACGGGTCTACGTGGGGCAAGCGTAGACTCTGCAAGATAGACCGCAAGTGGACACCGCTGAGCTGTCCCTTGCGTATGCCGGTGAAAGCCGACGTGGCGAAGAGACAAGGGTCAGAATCATGTGCTGAAAGGTCAGGTGGGTCCACGGGGTTACGGGATAGACAGTCGGCATCCTGATGCATTAGGCCAGATTTGTATGCCACGTTGAAGCTGTATTCTTGTAGTTTCAAGGCCCAACGGCCAAGCCGTCCTGTTGGATCTTTATGGGACGACAGCCAGCACAAGGCATGATGATCTGTAATTACCGAAAAGGTGCGGCCAAACAAGTATGGTCGAAATTTTCCGACTGCCCAGACTAGTTCGAGGCACTCACGCTCTGTAATGGAAAACTTGCTGTCCGAAGTAGAAAGGAGGCGACTGGCATAAGCAATGACGCGATCCAGTCCTCGTTGCTGCTGGGCGAGAACAGCACCAATTCCATGTCCGCTTGCATCGGTACGAACTTCAGTATAGGCTGAAGGGTCGAAATGGGCCAAGATGGGTGGAAAAGTAGGTAATGTTGTAAGGGTGCTGAAGGCAGTTGCTTGGTCAGTAAACCAATAAAAAGACATGTCCTTCTTCAGTAGCTGCGTAAGTAGTCAGGCGATGTCAGCGAAATTCTTCACGAAACGTCGTAGGTAAGAACAAAGGCCGATAAAACTCCGTACATCTTTTGCGGAACGTGGTATGAGAAAATCTTTGACAACTCGTATTTTGTCACGATCAGGTTACACGTCTCGAGCACTGACAAGGTGGCCCAGTACAGTGATTTCCCGACGGCCAAAGCGACACTTAGAAAAATTGAGCTGAAGTCTTGCTTTCCGGAAACCCTCAAGAACAGCCATTAGGCGGCTAAGGTGGCTTTTGAATGTAAGGGAAAATACGATGACGTCATTGAGATACCACAGACACGTGGTCCGTTTGTATCCACGCAGGAGAAGTCCATCATCCTTTCAAATGCAGCTGGCGCATTACACAATCCGAATGGCATAACCTTGAACCGGAAAAGTCCATTCAGTGTTATGAATGCAGTTTTCTCGTGGTCTCGATGATCGACAGAAATCTGCCAGTATCCCGATCGCAAGTCAATAGATGAAAAGTAGGCAGGCCCATGTAGGCAGTCGATAGCATCGTCATTTCGCGGCAGTGGATACACGTTCTTACGTGTTACTTTCTTTAAGTTATGGTATTCTACGCAGAAGCGCCAGCTGCCATCTTTCTTCTTGACTAGCACGACCGGCGATGCCCATGGACTGCAGGAAGGTTCGAGGACGTCTTTTGTGAGCATCTCTTCAACTTCGTGCTGGATAACTTGTCGCTCAGCATTAGACACGCGATAACAACCTCGTCGGATGGGGCTGGCGTCTCCAGTGTTAATTCTATGAGTTACAAAGAATGCCTGACCCAAAGGGTGGTCGTCAAATTCAAAGATGTCATGGTACGATTTCAGCAGGTGCGCGATGTCAGCTGTCTGAGCTGGAAGAAGGTCCGAAGCGATCATCTTGTCGATGGTGGCATCCATGCGCTCTTCGAAGATGAAGACTAAGCAGAGAACGAAGAAAATTTGGCAACGAACGCCGAAATGGCAGCATCTATAGAAAAAAACTTTTGCCAAAGTCATACTATCTGGGATAACTTGAGCGCACCAGCTGAAGTTTAGGATCGGAAGAGATGCTGTATTTCCCGTGACTGTCAAAAGTGTGTGAGGCACGGCAACATTTTTGGCCAGCAGAACGTCAGCAATAGGTGTAAACATGTAGTCACCATCGGGAACAGGAAGGACAGATCTCAGGTTCACGTAAGTAACGGCTTGAGGTGCTAGGTGAACGTGATCTGCAGAACACAGACAGGGTTGAGCTGTTGTAGAGTCGTCACGGAAACACGATAAATCAAGTTGAAGCATGCCGGTTCCACAATCAATAAGGGCAGAGTGGGCGGATAAAAGTCCATGCCGAGGATAAGATCATGGGATCATTTGTCGAGCCCAGCAAATAGCAGTGTCGTGGAGCGATCAGCCACACTTATACGCGCGGAGCACATTCCAAGCACGGAAAACGTGCCACCATCGGCGACCTGGATGGGTGGCACTGTGGGTGGCGTTAAAACTTTCCTAAGGCGGCAACGAAGTTCCGAATTCATCACTGATATGTGAGCCCCTGTGTCTACAAGTGCAAGAATGGGATTGTAATCTACTTCAACGTCTATAAGGTTGCGTCGAGTCGGCAGCATGGCCAGAGGATTTGGCGGGCAAGTGGTCGATGCAGCATCACCTCCGGGAGCTGCATTATCTAGTTTTTCCATGGCAGGTGTCACTCGGCGACGTTGGTCGGCGAAATTGGGGCGAGCGAGATGATGGGCGACGGGAGAGCGGTGCGGTGAACGGGACTGGGGAGCATGCGGAGATGGAGAGCGACGACGATATGGCGGCATAGAAGGAACGTCTTCAGTGGTGTCCTGAGGTGACTCCCGGTAAGATTGAAAGCGTCCATGATCCCTCTCTGGCCGATGGGGGTACCCATAAGATGCGTGATGCCAATACCACCGAGTGTTACAATGGCGAGCTACGTGTCCGATACGGTAGCAGTTGAAACAAATCGGGCAATCGTCAGCAGTCCTTCACTCGGCTGGATTGCGAGGGCGCACCGGAAGGTTTTGGCTTTGGGCATATGAAACAGGGGGTCGACGACGGTTGATCGGCTGAGAGGGAGCTGGGGTGCACTTGGAGGCCAGTCCAGCATTGGAAAGCTCTTGCCGGACAATGGCCTAAGAAAAGGGGTTTATTGGCGTGTATTGCGACGGTGGCCCTACGACGAAAACACGATCAGGACAGTGCAACGGTCAAGCAGATGCCAGCGACGATGAGCACGAGGTGAGGGAGCGAAGCCCAGAACCCAATACCCAAGCGGAGGCGATGTTGCTTGCCAGCGATGCGTTTTCTTCATCACAATTTTCCCCCGCCAAAAAAGGGTCATCCTGGTGACCTAAGGGTCTAGAGGCAGAGGGCTATAATATTGCCACAAGGCAGTAGTGGGATTGGGGCATAAAGCAGTAGAGGGTCCCTGGCTGAAAGAAAAGACTACGAAGTGGTTAGAGACTGGTTCCAGCCCGCCAGTGCGCCAGGCATTGTCATCGCGTGTAATCGTTCTAAATATCTGTAAATATACGTTTTCTTGTAAGATTATTGGTGGAGGTGCTGGGTACGCCTACCAGGCTTTTCCGGCAAACCAACACGGAACTTCGGAGTGGTCGCCACCTTCATTTTCCTGCAATGGCTCAACAGGCCCACCCACAAGAGCAACAGCAGCCGCAGCTGCAGCAGCAGCAGCAGCACCAGCACCAGCACCAGCAGCACAAGCAGCACCAGCACCAGCACCAGCAGCTGCCTCCTCTGATTCTCCTGCCTCCACGAGACCCCGGAACCTTCTCGGGCACAGGCAAGGACAAGGTGAATGTTGAAGATTGGGTCACTTTGTACGAGCGCGTGAGTGAATACTAGCCCCGCCGCGGTGGTCTAGTGGCTAAGGTACTCGGCTGCTGACCCGCAGGGCGCGGGTTCGAATCCCGGCTGCGGCGGCTGCATTTCCGATGGAGGCGGAAATGTTGTAGGCCCGTGTGCTCAGATTTGGGTGCACGTTAAGAACCCCAGTTGGTAGAAATTTCCGGAGCCCTCCACTACACGTCTCTCATAATCATAGAGTGGTTTTGGGACGTTAAACCCCACATATCAATCAATCAATCAATGAGTGAATACTATAGGTGGGACCCTACGTTGATGCTGGCCAACGTTGTATTTTACTTGCGGGATACGGCGCTCACCTGGTATGAGACGCATAAGTCGGAGTTGACCAGCTGGGACGTTTGCAAATTGAAGCTTCTCGAGTTATTCAGCAGGCCATTTGGGCGACAGCAGGCCGCGAGGAAAGACCTGGAATGTCGCGTGCAGACATCGACAGAATCATATGGATCTTACATACAGGACGTATTGGGCCTCTGTCGAAAGGTGGACGAGAACATGAGCGAAACTGACAAAATCGCTCACATATTGAAGGGAATTGCCGATGACGCCTTCAAACTGTTGATCGTTAAAGATTGCGCCACCGTCGACGTGGTTGTGAAGGAGTGTCAGCGCTTCGAGCACGCCAAGAACCGTCGCAATACCCGCCAGTTTGCGCGTCTGCCTAATACTGCAGCCACTTCGACCTGTGAAGACAGCCCCAAGTTCACCCAAGCTACATCGTCCGAAAATATCACCCGAATCATTCGTCGCGAACTCGAAGCAATGGCTCCTGCAGCCATCGCCTCTGACGGTCCTCAAGACAACGCATCCACCGTCTCCCTCATCCAAGCCGTCGTTCTCCAAGAAATAGCAAATCTTGGCATCACACCTGTTTGCGCTTTTCGCACCACCGAGAGCTCGGCTTCTGTTAACCAGATTCCGGTGTACCCTTCACGCTACCCTTCCCGCTACCGGAACCCTGCTGAATGAAGAACGTCGGATGATAGACCGATCTGCTTTCACTGCTCTCGCGCCGGCCACAATGCACTCTACGGTCGCAATCGTTGGTCATCCAATTCATCTTGGAACACTGGGACATGGCGTCGCTTTGAAGGCAGTTCTCGCCGGTTTTCTACTCCGTACGATCCACAGCCTGCTCCTACTAACGTTCAGGGCCGAAGGTTCAGCCGGTCACCATCACCCCAAGGCCGCCAATCTCTCTCGCCGATGATTTCTCGATCCAGGTCCCCTGCACGACCTGGGCCCTCAACCTCGGGAAACTAGACCATGCAGCTCCCGGAAGTGACGCTGCATTAACGACCCATTCTGCAAATCCTCTGTTGACGATTCCTACACGCCGCAATATTTTGGACCTTTTGGTGGATGACGTTACCGTTACAGCCCTCATAGACACTGGTGCACAAATTTCAGTCATGAGCGCTGCTCTCTGTATTAAACTGCGAAAAGTGATCACGCCTCCTATTAAGTGTGCAGTAATGCTTGGCGATGGGAGCACATCCGCCGTTCTCGGCATGTGTACCTCTCGTGTGTGTATTGCTGGGCGCCAGACCGTCGTATTGTTCACCGTGCTTGAGCAGTGCCCACATGACGTGATTCTTGGCCTCGACTTTTTCTCTGCGCACTCCGCCCTTATCGACTGCTCGACGGGTCTTCTTCAGTTGGAACTGCCTTTTGACGCCGCTGTTGCCCATGACGTTCAAAGTCACCTTTGTGCCACCGAGTTCCTGCATCTTCCGCCGCAAGCCACGACTTACGTGCAGCTCGTGTGTGATCCACCTGTGCGCGATGGTGAATATGTCGTTTCACCTATTACCGACGTTGTGCTAAAGCACTCCATTGCTGTCCCGCACACCGTGGTGAGAGTATGCCACAATCAGACCCATCTGTCTCATTTGAACTTTGATTTCTCCACGCATGTGCTGCCTGCTGGTATTAAACTAGGCGTCATGTCGTCGTTGCAAGAGTGTGATATTTCTGAACTGTCGGCTCAGCAACCTACTCCGCACGTCAACTTGCTCGCTGCGCCCAACCTGTCAAGCATTGACATTGCCAAATTGATAGCGCCAGATCTTTCGCCCTCCGAAGCACAAGACCTCCACCGTCTGTTGACATCCTATGTGGACATATTCGATCTTGACAACCGCCCTTTAGGCCAGACATCAGTTGTGACCCATCACATCATCACCGGCGATGCCAACCCTATTCATCGCCGCCCTTACCGCGTCTCCGCTGCCGAACGCTCTGTCATCCAGAAAGAGGTCGAGAAAATGCTCGCCAAAGGCGTCGTCGAACACTCATCTAGTCAGTGGGCATCCCCGGTCGTGCTTGTCAAGAAGGACAACAGATGGCGGTTTTGCGTCGATTATAGACATCTCAACAAGGTCACTAAGAAGGACGTTTACCATTTACCAAGAATAGATGACGCCCTTGACTGCCTTCATGGCGCGAAGTTTTTCTCGTCCATTGACCTTCGATCTGGTTATTGGCAGATCGTTGCTGACCCACGGGACCGAGAAAAAACAGCATTTGTAACCCCCGATGGGTTATACCAATTTAAAGTATTGCCGTTTGGGCTTTAATGCGCCGGCCACCTTTGAGCGCATGATGTACTCCTTTCTGCGCGGCTTCAAATGGTCCACTTGCTTATGCTACTTAGATGATATAATTGTTTTTTCACCGACGTTTGCAAGCCATCTAGAGCGACTGTCCAGTATTCTCCAAGTATTTCGCAACGCTGGTCTCCAGCGTAACTCCTCCAAATGCCGTTTCGGCCGTCGCGAAATAACTGTACTTGGTCACCTCGTTAACGCATCTGGGGTACAGCCCGATCCGGAGAAAATTCGCGCATTGACTCAATTTCCCGTGCCCTCTTCTCATAAGGATGTCCGGAGCTTCCTTGGTTTGTGCTCCTACTTTCGCCGCTTCATCCGAAATTTCGCTGATATTGCGCGGCCTCTCACCGAGCTTCTTAAAAAAGACGTCCCATTTACTTGGAATTCGCCTCAGAGTGCTGCATTTTCGGCGCTCATTGTAGCCCTCACGACTACGCCAATATTAGCTCACTTCGATCAGACTGCCCCGACAGAAGTTCGTACGGACGCGAGTGGCCACGGAATTGGTGCTGTTTTAGCTCAGCGTCAGCATGGACGTGACTGTGTCATCGCCTACGCCAGCCGCCTTTTATCCCCTGCCGAGAGGAACTATTCCATCACCGAAAGAGAGTGTCTTGCTCTTGTTTGGGCTGTCGCTAAATTTCGCCCGTACCTCTTTGGCCGCAGTTTTAGTGTTGTAACTGATCATCATGCACTCTGCTGGCTTTCTTCGCTAAAGGATCCCACGGGACGTCTCGGTCGTTGGTCTCTACACCTCCAAGAATACACCTTCTCGGTCGTGTATAAATCTGGTCACCACCATAAAGACGCCGACTGCCTGTCACGGTATCCAGTGGATCCACCAGACGCCACAGAGAGAGCTACGGAGGCTTGCGTCTTATCAATATCAGACTTTCTTGATATCGCTTCTGAACAACGCCGCGACCTGGATTTACTTCCCATCATAAAAAGCCTAAGTTCCGCTACTCAGCCCACTTTTCTGAACTTGTATTTCCTTCATGAAGGAGTTCTCTACCGCCACAACATGCGCCCTAATGGTCCTGACCGCCTTCTCGTCGTGCCTTCCCATTTGCGTGTAGATGTTCTCCGACAGCTTCACGATGAACCCACCGCTGGTCACCTGGGAGTCACCCGCACTTATGATCGCGTCTGGCGCCGTTTTTTCTAACCACGCCTATATCGCTCTGTGCAAAAGTATGTCGCCAGCTGCGACCTTTGTCAACGTCGAAAACGACCAACATCGCTTCCAGCTGGCCTTCTTAACCCTATTGAGATCCCTGCTGAACCATTCTACCGCGTAGGGCTCGACCTTCTCGGGCCATTTCCCACTTCTGCATCAGGGAAAAAAATGGGTTACCGTGGCGACCGACTACGCTACACGTTACGCGATCACCCGCGCTCTTCCAACCAGCTGCGCTACCGATGTCGCCGACTTTCTGCTACATGACATTATATTGCATCACGGCGCTCCTCGACAGCTTGTTACTGACCAAGTCCGATACTTTTTATCTCGCGTCGTCCAGGATATCGTGCGTTCCTGTTCCACGAACCACAAGTTCACAACGGCATACCATCCACAAAATAACGGACTTACAGAGCGCCTGAATCGCACTATCACGGACATGTTGTCAATGTATGTTTCTCCAGACCACCGTGACTGGGACGCAACGTTACCCTACGTCACCTTCGCTTACAACTCCTCCAGACATGACACCGCAGGCTATTCCCCGTTCTACCTTCTTTGTGGACGGGAACCCTCTCTGCCTCTTGATACACTCCTTCCCGCTTGTTCAAGCTCCCCTGTCACATGCGTCCGCGATCCCATAGAGCGAGCCGACGCAGCACGACAGATTGCCCGAGAACGACTCATGCCTTCTCAAGCCTCTCAAAAAGATTGATACGATCGTCACCACCGCGAAGTCTCGTATGCACCAGGTTCTCTCGTACTCTTGTGGACCCCATGTCGTCACATCGGTCTCCCAGAAAAACTTTTATTTCGCAATGACGGACCATACAAAGTCCTTCGCAAGATCACCAACCTCACCTACGAGATACAGCGAGTCGTCGACGAAGCGCACTCAATGCCACCACCATCCACTGTTTTGCACGTCGTCAGACTTATGTGTCACCCAACACTCCACTTTCGTGACAAGCACCGGGTTGGCACTTTAACGCTGCGGGGTAGTGCCACAAGGCAGTAGTGGAATTGGGGCATAAAGCGGTAGAGGGTCCCTGGCTGAAAGAAATAACTACGAAGTGGTTAGAGACTGGTTCCAGCCCGCCAGTGCGCCAGGCATTGTCATCGCGTGTAATCGTTGTAAATATCTGTAAATATACGTTTTCTTGTAAGGATATGGCTTAAGGCGGTCGACGTGGACGATGTCACGTCCACGTCGGCGCATGTCGTCAGATGGGACGAGTTGCTCAATGAGAAAATTCACCGACGAAATTTTCTCCAAAACGCGGTAAGGACCTTCGTACTTCGGGACGAGTTTTGAGGAAAGACCGGGGTTTTGGTAAGGAACAGCCAGCCATACAAATAATCCCGGGGAATAGCTGTGGCTTCGTGAAGAGCCGGCATTGTTTTCTTTCTGGTGCTGCTGTTCTTGTGACGTAAAGGTGCGCGTGAGTTCACGGCACTCTTCTGCTTTTCAGGCAGCTTCAGACACAGATGGGCATTCGGATGCGTCAGGACGGTATCGAAGGAGAGTGTCGATGGTGTGGGATGGTTCACGTCTATAAAGGAGAAAGAAAGGTGAAAATCCAGTGGTGGACTGTGCCGCGGTGTTGTATGCGAACGTGATGAATGGAAGAATGCTATCCCAGTTAGTATGACCAGATGTCACATACATCGCGAGCATATTGCCGAGTGTGCGGTTAAATCTCTCCGTGAGTCCGTTAGTCTGCGGGTGGTATGCCGTGTTCTTGCGATAAACAGCATGGCAATCAGAAAGCAGAGCCGTGACGACTTCTGATAGGAAAGCTCGACCTCGGTCACTTAGTAGTTCTCGAGGAGCACCATGTCGTAGTATGAATCGATGGAGGACGAAGGACGCTAATTCCCGCGCATTGGCGCTTGGAAGGGAGGCGGTCTCAGCGTAGCATGTTAAATGGTCCACAGCGACTATGATCCACCTATTTTCATCTGATGTTGTCAGTAGAGGGCCATAGAGATCAATTCCGATTCGATCGAAAGGTTTGGCAGGGCACGGAAGCGGTTGAAGCGCACCGGACGACTGAAAAGGCGGTGATTTGCGGCGTTGACAGTCAGGGCAGCCCATAACAAACTTTCGAACAAAATTTTACATTCCGCGCCAGTAGAAGCGACGGCGAATGCGTTCGTAAGTTTTTAAAACTCCAGCATAGCCACATTAGAGATCGTCGTGAAAGGTGGTGCATATTTGTAATCGCAAGCTGCGGGAGACAACCAAGAGCCACTTACGACTGTCAGCGGCGTAGTTGCGTCGGTGTATCAGCCGATCACGAATGGTGAAATGAGCAGCTTGACGTCGGAGAGATCGGGATACCGCAGTGGTTGACGATCCAGAAAGACAGTCAAAAAAGGAAGCGATCCATGGGTCCTTGTGTTGTTCACTGGCAAACGAGTCAAGGTCAAGAGATGAGACGGAGTTGGTACCAGTGATTCCGCAGGCCGAGTCGGGTGGTAAAGGCGAACGGGACAGGGCGTCGGTGTCAGAATGCTTGCATCCGATGCGATAGATCACGTGAATGTTGCACTCCTGGATTTGCAGTGCCCACCGAGCTAGGCGGCCAGAAGGATCTTTCAATGTGACGAGCCAACAAATTACATGATGGTCTGTTACCAGGTCGAATGGGCGACCGTACAAGTAAGGGTGGAACTTGCGAAGCGCCCGCAATAGCGCTAAGCACTCTTTTTCAGTGACGCTTCAATTGGCCTCAGCTTTAGTGAACGTACGACTCACATAAGCGACGACGTATTCGAAGTAGCCAGGCTTGCGCTGGGCGAGGACAGCGCCAAGACCAACCCCGCTAGCGTCTGTGTGAACTTCCGTTGCAGCTGTTGGATCGAAATGCCATAGAATGGGAGGAGATGTTAGGAGCCTACGGAGCGTGGCGAACGCGACGTCGCAGTCAGGAAACCAGGATGAAAGGTCTGCGTCACCGCGTAGGAGGTGGGCCAGTGGTGACATGGTCGACGCAAAATTTTGAACGAAGCGCTGGAAGTACGACCATAGTCCGATGAGACAGCGTATTCTTTCAGTGCAGTAGGTTTTGGGAACTCGGCGACCGCTCGCAGCTTTGCAGGGTCTTCTTCACACATGTACCAATGGCACCATCTGAGGGCTAGAGCCACAGGCATGGCAGCACGTGGACGCAGGAGACATAGCTTCAAGTTCACGTCTGGTGATCTTGATCACGTGCTCTGCAGTTAACGGCGTCTGTAGCGCAGGCCTGTCTTCGCACGTCCAGGTAGCAGCTGTGTTTGGTAGTCGAGTGAAATTATGGGCGATACATCAACTTTTTGCGGCCTCAAAACGCTGGCACTCCTTGATGATGGCATCGACCGTGTTGCAGTCCTTGCATCTGAGAAGGTTGAATGCATCACCTGCAATGCCTTTCAATATGTTTGCTACTTTTTCGGTTTCTTCCATACCGTTGTCCACTTTTTGGCAAAAGGCAAGCACGTCCTGTATGTAAGTTACGTGGGACTTTCATGATGTTTGCGCACGAGCTGCCAACTCCTTCTTGGCCGCTGCCTTTCTACCCACGGACTTGCCGAAAAGGGCGCGCATCTTTTCTTTGCACGCATCCCAGCTTCCAGTTTCATCTTCGTGGTTCTCGAAACACACTTTAGCTGTTCCTTTCAAGTAGAACAGGATATTGGCTAACATAAGAGTTTCATCCAAGCGGTAATTCTTACTTGTACGTTCGTACAACGGCAACCATTATTCGATGTCGACATCATCCGTGCCACAGAACGTGCCAGGATCTTTTAGCTGCGGAAGGACAACAGTTGTTGTAGTCGCCCCGGCAGGAGCCGGTACCTGGTTTGCCATAGCGGAAAAATCTAAGCGTCGGCCACTGCGGAGCTCTGTTATATCGTGTTGTACCCCGCACCTCCAGCAAATGTCACGGGGGTGAGAGAATGAATGAAATAAATATATTTACAAAATATACAGGGAGAGTCAGAGTCAGCCGCAGCCAAGATGGAAGAACAGCAGCAACAACAACACGAGCATGGTCGCTTTCATCGTCTTCGTCGTCTATGATACTCTTTCATTGCCGATGTCGTGTAACAATATGTCTCTTTAAAACCAGCACAACGTTACGAGGTGAAAGTAAATGATGCCGTGCATGTCATCCATGTCACGATTATCATGTATGGATGTGTCATTCACCTTTGTCATCTATCCACTTCACATTATACCAAATTTAGTTTATGAGGAGCTAGCGAAACAGCCATGAGCACGCTATGAGCGTGGTATGTTGGCATGTTCTCACATGGCACGCGTGTCAGGATTATCATGTTTGCACCAGACATATATTTTGTCATCCAACAACGTCACGCAACACCAAATTGGTATATGTGGAGCTAGGAAAGCAGCCGCGAGTGCATCATAAAGGGCCTAAAACACTCCAATGTAGCATCGACGAACGTGTACGCTGGGCAAGTGGTGCTACGTTAGCAACACGCGAGCACTCTATAGGCTGACGCCAGGCGCGACCAGAGTCCGTCGGCGCTACCCGACGACAATCAGCGTAAAATACGACATGCTTTATTTGGCGCCGATGCGTTACCCAGACAACACTGCGTCTCCTCCTTTTCATGACTGAAGGATAACGGACACACTGAAACGCGCTTGCGTCAAAGCAACACAGCGTGCGCGCACCAACGAGTATATACCTCACTTACTTCTTTTTCTAGCCAACCTACTCGAATGATGCGGCTTGCCGCTGTGTTTTCCCTCAGCTTTCACCACTTGAACAGCAGGTTTCTTTGCTTTCCTGCTTTGGCCGTGCCACCTTCGGTGTGATTGCTGACCACGCTAGCCCAGAAGAGTCGCTCTAGACACAGCAATAAGAGCTTAGTTTGAATGAGTTGGTTCATCATAGTTGTGTTCTAGTAGCGTCTTGTTAACTGTAGCAAGAGACTTTCCTGTCTTTTTAGTCTCTTCCTACAGTTGTCGCGCTCTTAATTATTGAACACAACCCCCGCAGGGGCGTCTGTGCAAGCAGGCGTTTAGTGTGTAGCGACACACGGATCCGAGCTAACGGGGGGGGGGGGGGGTTCGGCTCTCTCCCACGCCCAGCCGTGCGTGGCATTGCCGTCTCCGCGGAAAAAGGGGATCCTGGGGGTTGAGCTGATGCTGGGTGATCGGACCTTTAAGCCTCCCCCTGCAGCGGCAACACACCCCTTCGGCCGCGGCTTCACGTAGACGGCACCCATGGGCTGACCCACCAAGGAGAAATCGGCAGTCGCCTTTTTCTCTCTCTCTCCCCTACAACTTCGTCTTTATCTCTCACTTTTAGTCTGTCCTGTCTACTTATCTCGTCTGTTTACTTCCAATTTTGCTGTCGGCAAGGGTTAACCCTGTGCAAACAGCCTACCGTGGCCTAGGCGCATTGGGTTATGACAGTGTTGTACGGCTGACGTCTGCAAGCTTTCAGCACCTGCAAACTTGCAGCGTCCCTTGTTGGGCCCCGTGGTGTATGGCCGCCAACGCTTCTGAACAAAATTAGGACCGGAATCCATGGAGCATTTCCCCTACTGTCTGATCTTACCGGCCCAAAGCGGGTACGCACCGATGGCATAATTTTTTTCAAACAGCCAATATAAACATTTCTCCACTTCCACGACATTCACAGTGAAAAAACTGGAAAGCAAGCCACGACCGTAGCTCCTTTTGTAGTTGCCAGATGTCTTACCGAAACTCTCAGGGCTGGATACAATGTAACCAAAATGGCTAGCGGAGACCTTCTTCTCAAAATTCGGGACAAAAAACAATTTGTTGAGCTAGGCAGCCTCTCATTGTTTGGTGACGTACTGATCACCAGAACATCACACAAATCTATGAACACAATTCGCGGAGTAGTATCTGACGCAGACTTACTTGACATGACAAAAACTGAACTTTTAGAGGGGTGGAAGAGGCGAAATGTCACTAATGTCCAAAGAATTATCATCAGAAGAGATAATAAGGAAACACCGACGAAACACTTAATACTCACGTTCGCATCCAGTAAACTACCAGAATCTATTCAAACAGGGTACAAGAACACATCTATCAGGCCATACATACCAAACCCTCGTCGTTGCTTCCAATGCCAGAGGTATGGCCATGGCTGTAAAAGCTGTCGTGGTTGCCAGACTTGTGCACAATGCGGAGTGCTAGGCCACGTGTCTGAGAACTGCAAACAACCGCCACACTGCGTAAACTGTGAAGGAAACCATGCCGCATATTCACGCCCCTGCACATACTAGAAAAAAGAAAAAGAGATGGTTACATCGAAGGTGAAAGAGAATATTTCATTTAGGGAAGCATGGCGAAGAGTCGCACCATTCTATGAACCTACATACGCTGATGCGGCGCGTCAGGGGGCACCACCGAGCCAGCCCCCGCCACTCCTTCGGCCCGCGCATAGCGAGCTGGCGGTTGTGGCACCTGCCCCCAAGGCGGCTGTATTCCACGCTATACCCGCCTATTCTCAAACAGAGACCGGAGACTCCAGAGTCCTCAGGTCTCAAGGCCTCACCTCACCAGGCGTGGCCCAAAATTCGAACTAACAGCTCGCACGTGCGGTAATTCAGTGCCTCCGAGGAGGCAATGGATACGTCGGTAGGCTTGGTGCCGAAAGAGCGGCGTGGCTCCTTGGGGCGCACCAAGAAAACAAAAAAATCAGATAACAGGGCCTGGTGACAGCCTTGTTACGTGAACTCATACTCCCTATCCAAAGAGCCACTCGTTTTTTGTACACACAACACTATTTTACATTCACCCAAAGTATACAATGGAACGTCAGAGGCCTTGTCAGAACCTTTGACGACATCCAAGAACTTTCACACGAACACTCGCCAAAAGCTTTATGTATACAAGCAATACACCTTAATTCAAAACACACCAACTTTCTTCGTAAATACGTTATTTTACGAAAGAACCGTGATGATGCTATGACATTATCCGAAGGAGTTGCCATTATAGTGAATCAAGGGATTGCATGCACACACTTACAACTCCAAACATCCCTTGAGGCAGTGGCTGTTGAGTGGTTCTTTTTGATACACTTATCACGATTTGCACTATTTACATTCCTCCTAGCTATCAGCTGCAAAAACGCGATTTATACTCAATATTGTATCAATTTCCGGAGCCTTATGTTCTCTTTGGAGACTTTAATGAGCATATAGCAGGCTATGGGGTGACTCTCGTTGCGACGCGCGAGGTCGAATGATTGAACCGTTCCGTCTCTCGTCAAGCGCGTGTCTCCTAAGTCGAAAAGAACCAACATATTATAATATCACTAATATTACCTACTCATCCATAGACGTGAGCATAGTATCTCCGTCTCTTGTGCCTCTACTCCAGTGAAAATTCATCAGTAATCCGTACGGAAGTGACCACTTCTCCGTAGTTTTGAGCGCAACCACAGCAACTGAGTGTGCACCACATATTCCCAAATGGCTCATAAACAGAGCCGACTGGGAACGGTTTTATATCATCACTCGTATAGGTTGAAGTGACATATGTACTTTGAGCATTGATGTTGCTGTCAACTACTTCACAGCGTTTTTCATTGATTCTGCAACAAAATCAAATCACAAACAAATGGACACCCTGGAAAACGGCGTGTGCCATGGTGGAACTCTGAATGCCGAAACGCGCGCAAACAGCAATACAGAGCATGGATGTTGCTTCGGAACTCACCGACAGCCAAAAATCTTTAAATCTTTATGAAAATAAAGTCTCGGGCTAGTCAAACGCGTCGGCAGGCCAGAAGAGAAAGTTGGCAAAATTTTTCTTGAGGGATCACTTCATACTCACAGGAGGCTAGAACATGGTTGGTAGGGTAGCATGGTTGGTAGGGTAGGGAACCCTACCAACCATGTCTAGAACATGGTTGGTAGGGTAGCAGGAAAACAAGCACACACACTTTCACTCGTAAACACACAGGGTGACACCTTGGAAGATCAGGCGAACTACCTCGGTGTACACTTCGAGCGGGTGTAGAGCTCGTCACACTATACTGACGCTTTCCAAAAACACAGAACAAGAATAGAAAAGCAGAAACTCGAACACAAATGTACTAGATACGAGGCGTACAACCAAGCTTTCAGCTTAGCAGAGCTCCGAACATCACTGAACTCCTGCAATGATTCTGCTCCAGGTTGTGAGTGTGTTGTTTACGAAATGTTAAAAAACTACCAATCGAAACTCAAAAACCTTACTTTGTTTGTACAATGCTATCTGGTTCTCTGGCACTATCCCTATTTCCTGGAAAAAGGATATTGGTATTACCATGTTGAAAGAGGACAAGGACTCTTCTTTCGTATCGAGTTACAGGCCTAATGCGCTTACAAGCTGCTTATGCGTACTTCTAGAAAAAAATAATAAACTGCCAACATGTGCATTTCCTTGAAACGAAAAATTTGCTCGACCCATTTAAGATTGGTTTTCAAGAGAGTAGATCCACCACCGACCACCTTATTCGTATCGAAGCACAGATCAGAAACGCTTTTGTTCATGAGCAATTCTTTCTCTCTGTGTTTCTTGATATCGAAAAGGCATATGATACAACATGACGCTTTGTAATACTAACAGACCTGTCGCACCTTGGCATGCATGGCAGAATGTTTACTATAATCGAAAGCTACCTGTCAAACCGGACATTCCATGTTCGAGTAGCAAGCGTTCTTTCCCAAACATTTGTCCAAGAAACAGGCGTGCCTCAAGGTGGTGTACTTAGTTGCACACCTTTTCTCATCAAAATGAATTCTTTGCACTTGTGCATACCCCGCAATATAATTTATTGTACATATGTTGATGAAGTCCAGCTTGGCTTTAGATCTTGTAATCTGGCCATGCGTGAGCGCCAGGTTCAGCTTGGTTCGAACAAAGTCTCTAATAGGGCTGAAGAAAACGGGTTCCGTCTGAATGCACAGAAAAGCACGTTTCTCAGGTTTTTGACGAAGAGAGGCATTCATTCTGAACCCGATATTCAACTGCATGGTCAACGTCTTTCTGTCAATACTGAACACAAATTTTTAGGCATAATCTTGGACACCAAGCCAACCTACGTAGCACACATCAAATATTTAAAAAACAAGTGCATAAAAGCTATCAACATTCTAAAAGTGTTGTCACGCACTACGTGGGGAAGCCACAAGAAGTGTTGAATGAATTTGTATAAAAGCCTTGTACGTACCCGCCTAGACTATGGGGTTATAGCGTATCAGTCTACGACAACTACTGCCCTTGAAATGCTTGACCCTTTTCATTATCTAGGCATCCGTCTCTCCACGCGTGCTTTTCGCACTAGCCCTGTGGAAAGCCTGTGCGTGGAGTCGAACGAATGGTTGCACCAAATATAAAAATATTACGTGTCTTACAATAATATTTTAATGTAAACGCACACCCATCACATTCCACAAATAATGACATGTCGAACCTTGCTGTGTTTGAAAAACAGACTTCTTTGAGACAGCCCTACTCACTTCGTGTGTGGGGCCTAGCGAAGGAAACCAGTGTGTGCCACTCGAACACCGTTTGATGGCTCCCGTAGTATGCCTGCCACTGTGGCAGTGGCAGGCAATAGATTGCGACGTGTCTTTCCTGGAGGTTACGAAGCATGCACCAATCGCACATATCCAGACATACTTCCTTGAACTGCAACATAAATACACATGTCCTGAGTTCTTTACGGATGCTTCAAAGTCTAACACATCTGTCTCGTACACAGCCGTAGGCCCATCCTTTTTAGACGCCGGCGTTCTGCACCCTGATTCAAGCATTTTTACTGGCGAAGCTTATGCGATACTTGCGGCTGGTCAACACAATAAATAACTAAAACTACAGAAGGCAATAATATAAACAGATTTCCTGAGCGTAGTAAAAGCTCTGAAATCACCTAAAAGCACAAAGAACTCTGTGCTTGTCTTGCTTTATTTGCTTTTATGCACAGTCTACTCATCCAAGCAGCATGTCATTGTCTGCTGGGTGCCAGGTCACCGCAAAATACCAGGTAATATTCTGGTGGACCAGCTAGCTGGATCCACCAACAAAACCGGTATCAACACTTCGATTCCGATTCCTGCACTCGACTTGAAAGCTGTTCTTAAGCGAAAGCTCAGGGGTAATAGGCAGTGCAAATGGAATGCGCACACAGATAGTAAATTGCATGTAATCAAGCCGCAACTTGGTCATTGGCCGCCAGTATGAAAGTCAAGCCACACAGAAGTAATCCTTGCAAGGTTAAGAACATGACAAACACATACAACACGTTCGTTTCTTTTTTTCTCGGGGCGATCCACCTTTGTGTGATAGATGTGGAGAAGCACTCACTGTACTTAACAATTTAATCCAGTGTAAAAAAATAGAAGCGCTGCGAAGCAACACTTTCCGTTACCTTACCGACAACAGATACCCCTCCATCCTGCAATATTCGTCGGTAGGGCCCCACTTTTTTGTCATAAATCATTGTTAGCGTTTTTTAAAGAAATTCTTATCTTTCACATCATATACCCGGGCATTCTGTTGCACGACCTCTCCAGAGAGCGCTCCGCTGCGGGGACTGCACTCAATAAAGCACTTGCCTCACGGCCCTTGGACGCAAGGGTGTGAACGAGTGAGGCACTTGTGCTAATGGCATACTTGTCCACCATCGTTTTTATTACAACAAAGTTTTGTCATTCATCAACACCATACACCTTTCACGGCACGGTCATAATTTTATTACTTCTATGATTTTACCCGCTCTAGTGCGAGGAAAATTACGGCCCGTATACAGCCGCTTATCACAATCATTGTCCATATCTCTAGTAAGAAGAACTGGTGCTCTTTGGCCAAGAAATGGCCCTTGCGCCACAAAACATCAAACATCAATAATTAAACACAACACCCAGACACAGTTACGTTGTTTGCCTTTCGCTTCGTTTCGCATGCAACGGCTCGTTGTTCGAGCAGTGCATCTTCGACATGAACAAAGGGTCTTTTGCTACGTGCCTTCCGCTTGACAACTGATAGCTCCAGCTGAATAAACAGCTGTAAAAGGCGCTTCTCAAAGGCAACAATGTGAACGGATGAATCATATTTACTTTAAATACACTAGCACGAACTATGGTGCTGGCATATATGGGAGCTGCGATGCACAGCACTTGACCGAGCATGAGAATGATGGATACTCACACTTTTGTCTAATCTTGGTAGTGTCGGCTTCGTTTGGCTTTGTGATGCTTAAAGGTGCTTCGCCACAAGATGATAATCAGCGAATGCTTAGCAATTACACTAGAGAGCCGTATTCTTTTCATGTTCCTTATCATGTTCCGTATCCTGCCATTCTTTTAGGCTCACCAATTCAAATCGAGTTACGAAGTTCGAAACCTTCTATTATTTTATTTTAAACAAAACTAAAACGCAACAATAAACAAACGCACAATTGCGTTTGAAGCGCGTCGTGATGAAGACTAGGTGAATTCTGGTACCACCTAACATTCCCATGATGTAACAATACTGATCGTTGGCCTAGTTGGTAGTTGCCTAATGACATGCTTTGGCCGCAAATAACACACGCACAAAGCAAATGAACACTCAATGCCGCTTGTGCTTGTCGTTGAGTGTTTCTTTACTTTTTGTGTGTGTTATTTGTGGCGAAAGCGTGTCATTCCCGTGGTGGCTGAACGGTTGCAGTGCCAGGGTTCCCTCTAAATTATTTCAGGAAGCCCTACGGGGTGAATGCTATGCCTCTGTGGAGTGGTAAGAAGCCAGCCGGACGTGAAACGCCTCCGCGCATTAGCAGCTTAAGCAACGAATTTTCGCGTGCCGTGTTGCTGAAACGCAGCCTGATAGTGTATGAATGAGTACAGGCGTATTTTTCCTATTTCACAGAAGATTACACCATCTGGCCTTTTTCCTAAAAAAGAACGCTTTGAAAATGTGCACATGTGCGTATCCACCACCAGTGTTTAAAATGGTCGTGTAGATGCCGTCTTTGCGTGAGACTTACGATACGGTGTGTCTAGGTATATGTTAGCAACTTAATCTACCACACTGGTTAATTCATGAACGTGGGCAAGCTAGTAGTCCTAATGGAGACGTCCCACTAGGCGTCAACGAGAGTGCATCTACCTCAAGTGATGTTATAGCTGCCAAATACGAATAAACATTGCACAGTCTTCCACATAGCAGTAGGCAATAAACAAAAAACAACGATCAGCAGATCAAATGTGCCTTGGGAATCAATGTGATGGGAAACATGCGGATGCAAGGTGGCTGTATTGTGTTTTTTATTAAGCGAAACGTTAAAAAACGGCGCTAAATATGTGTAAAAGTGTTGTACGAACAGACACATCTTGAACACGGCAAACAGCAACACGGGTATTAGCATGGGTATTAGTATTCCTAGACACTGCTAAATAGATGGACTTTAGGGGATGGCACTCCAGTGCAATTGTCGTTGACCCTAATTGGCAGCTGTATGGAGTACGTATGTTATATTTATTAGATTATATAGCCAGCACTGCCACCACAATTGACGTTTCAAGAATATTATGGTTTTCTTGAAAGCAGTTCGCACACCTAGCCTGCATCTGAGGCAGAATACTTGATTGCCCCGACAGCACAGTACATGATGACCTGCGCCTTCAATCAGTGCGTCCATTTATTCATCCGTACGACCATTTATAGGTACACATGATCATCTGTTCATCCATGTGCACGTACATTAGTCCACCTGTCCGTCCTTTCTACAAGTCAGCGACTTGAACGCAGACGTTATAGCCCTTAGAAACTATAGCTTCGCCCACTCGTTGTTAACTACGTAAAGTTGCATTGATTTTTCTCAACGCTCTCGAAATAAAATGATCAAAATCTTACGCACCGTTCCTTGGCTGATATAAACTGTTAATCACCTGCAGTGCATTGCGCCTAGCTACCGTTGATCCTAACTTGACCAACGGCTGTGTCGCCGAAGTAAATATGTAATGTTTATAAAATTGCAAAGCCAACACTGCATCCCCAGTTGATGGCTTATGAACAATATGGTCTATTCAAAAAGACATCATGAGACCTTGTTTGGTTCTGTGGTAGAATAGTTGTTTGCTGCGCAGAATGCTGCGATTATATTTCTGTGGAGACCCTCACACTTTTCTTTACATTCGTTTGGTCAAAGCAGCCAGTGTAAGCTTTTTTAAGGCTCACGCATTGAAATTACTCAGGTCTGTTCTTTTCCTTCTTGGGTAAAAATAAACTGTCAATCACCACCACCAGCGTAATTGTGGCACATACCCGTCCACGGATATGTGCAACTGTTGGACGAAAAGGGTTTCATGACGTACGCGAAGGTGTTTGGACATTATCCATTTCATGACGCTTGAGAGTAATTGTCGAACCCTTCTATCCTTCCACACTTATTTTGGTTTACCCAAATTAAGGAAATGATCAGGAGAGCACCAAGATGTAGGTGACTTGACAGCTAGCTAGATAGGTAGACAGATGCCAAAAGTGCTTGCATGGCGCAAAGTAATTTAATAAACTACTCAATTGCGTGTAGACGAATATTACTGAAGTGTTGCACATGTTCCTATGATGGATTGATGGGTCATTTTTTTACGTTTTTTCTCATCATATGAGTTTCAGCAGAGTACCACTGTGGTCGTTATACAAGTACTACTTGAATTTCAGTTGAGTTTTAACAAGGTGCTTGATTGGGTCGGTTGGTGCTGCATGGTAGACGAAGAAAGTGCTTAACAGCGCAGACAACAGGACATTACACCCTGTGTTAAGCCATGTGCGCAAAGATAGCATCAACAGGCAGATTTTAAACACTGGTGGTGGATCCCCTCCTATAGTTTGCGCTGTTAAGCACTGTCTTCGTCTACCATTTAGTTGAGTTGTTGGCCAATTTCTTTCGTAATGTTTCTGCGAGCCACCCCTATGTCCAGCGTCCTTATAGTGAAGTTGGGCTGGTTATATTCTCTATTATAGTGAAATACTTCACTAATAATTCACGATTTTAATGATAATAGTGAAGTTTGGCTGGTTGATTGATTTATTGATTTTCGCTGTTCACTGAACAGATCTTAAAGACATACCTGCTCATCCACGAAATCATTGAACAGCATAGCCACACGTAAAAGCTTTGTCGTAGCGCGAAGCCCCTGTTTGCTCATTGGAGTTATCTCTCATGCTGACTTCACAATAGCTTTGTTTTGGCGACGCTATTCATCAATGTTCACAAACATTATGCTGGAAAATCATCACCAGGGATACAGAAAAAAAACGTGGCTTATCTCTCTTTTCTTTAGGAATTGTTATCACACGAAAGTAAAACGTGTCTTGTCAGAAGTAGTTGAGCGTTCATTGTGCACTGCTTCGCCAAAAAGGCGAAGGAGTGAATGCTACAGCAACAAATTATATTGTTCCGCGAAGAATGACAAGCAGCTCGAAGCTTGCAGCGCACATCTCAACTAGAAAGCGCGCTCCAAATGCGCACACCCTGGGTGAGCGGGGAAAAACAACTGTCCCAGCCCAACACCTTCAGCACGCTGCTCACACAGAGAGACGCACGAAATCAACGCGCAGATATACACAGGATGAGCGTGAGCAACTGTCACGATTCCTATTTCTTTGTGTGCAAGCAGCGCGTTCCTTTTGGTAAACGTGGCCACGGCCGCGAAGGAAATAACGTTAGTGCTCTGTTTAATCAGTGTAACTTCAAGGCCAAGTTGCCATGGAAGTATAAAAGATTGAAAGCGCCAAAATTCCGAGAAAAGCGCACGCACGAGTTAGCCACCGCGCTAGAGAACGTATATACACACTCTGACCATGCCTTTTGGAGGCGACCACGCATAGCGACGCCCGGCCTGGTGCGCAACGCGACAACATTGGGAGCGTGCGCGCCCAACACGCACCCGTCGTGCAATCTGGCTACTGTTGGGACCGACGCTCAAACAAGCAGCCGACCGGCCAGCTACCTAGGGCCGTCAGGTATTATCCCTCTTAGCCGGAAGATGGGACGTCGTGACGCCACGACCCTGTACGCAGTTTGAGAGAGTACAACAAAAAAAGCGTCTTCTTTGGCAGAGACCGCGGCGGCTGCCGCGAATCGTCCCGCTAATTAAGCGAACAGATCAGCGGACCCTTTGATGTATGCTGTCATGAGCTTGGGACCCCTTGACCAGCGGCGTACGCACGACGAGAAAGAGCCTCGCTAGCGCAATCTTGGAATGCAGTGATGACGCCTCATTATTGGAAGTTCACGTGGGCCGTGCATGCTCGTCCCCCTCAACAGTTGTGTGGGATCTGTGATGGGCCAGTACCATCTGCACGTGCTTCCTGATTTAGGGATCTGGGGACAACATACCTTTCATAATGAGCCACCCGGCTCATTCGAAGAAGTGCCATGTAGAGGAACGCCAGATTCAAAAACTCGCCATGTAAGAAAGAGCTCGTCCTGTACGATAGCTCACCATGTACATAATGTAAATAAACCCTCTTCACGTCTCTCTTCCTCCTGCCTTGACAACTTCATCACGAACTTCCGGTACCTGCAAACCCCGGCCGCTACAGTGCTCATGACAAAAACGCGTTGACATTGCTGAAATGCGAGGACAACAAGCGGTACATGGTGCATACAAATTGCTTGCCGTTTACACACCAGCAAGGGCCCACTCTGTGGCTCAGTGATTAGCATCGCTCGCTGAAGACCGCGAGGTGACTGGTTCGGCGCCCTGCTGCGTATCATTTCCTTTTGGCTTTTTTTCATTGCGAAGCTTTTCTTAGCGAACTTCGGCGACGTTAAGTGTATCTATCTATCTATCTATCTATCTATCTATCTATCTATCTTTCTATCTATCTATCCACCTACGACTGTTAGCTCTCCTGGTCGTTTGGATTATGGTATCAATACCAAACTTGGTGTGGCATAACATGGCTGTATAAAGAACATATTTGCATGTTATGACATGAAAAGTATGACATGTATGTCATGAATGTCATAATTTACTTTTCATGGTCCTGCAGCACTAGCGGTGGTTCCGGTCACAAAGCATGTTACAAAACTGATATGGTATGGCATGATTACATGGCAAACACAAGTGACAGAATGTAACATGAAAATCATGACATGCGTGTCATGTAACATGACTACATCCCACGCTCATGATGTGCTCGCGGTCGTTTCGCTAGCGTCACATATACCAAATTTGGTAATACAGTAGGTGAATGGATGATGAAGGTAAATGACTGGTGCAAACAAGATATTCATGAGATGCGTGTCTTCTAACAACATGACTACATGCCACGCTCATGATGCGCTGACAGCCGTTTTGCTTGCTTCACGTATATCAAATTTGGTATTACGGGACGTGAATGGATGATGAAGGTGTGATACTGGTACAAACGCGAAACATTAGATACGTGTCATGTAACAACACGACTACATGCCACGCTCATGATGCGTTCACGGCTGTTTCCCTAGCTTCACATGTACGAAACTCGGTATCACGCAACGCGAATGGATGACATAGGTATATGACACATACAAACATGATAACCACGACATGCGTGTCATGTAACAGCTTGACTACATGCCACACTGATGATGTGCTCGCGGCCGTTTTGCTAGCTTCACCTATGCCTAATTTGGTATTACGTGACGCCAACGGACGACGATAGTAATTGACTGGTGCGAACATGATAATCATAAGATGCGTGTCATGTGGGAACATGGCTACATGCCACAGTGAAAGCGCCAATACATTTTAACGTGACGTACTGTGCGTGCTCGCTGGCGTTCACTTCGTCGCGTCACGTCGGCGTTGCGATGCCAGGCGCTGATCCTGCCATATACTCGCAGGCGCGTGCCGCGCTACGTTTCTTTGATGCATGTGCGTTTCAGCGCGCCTAGCCTCCCTTCGTTTCGAAAAGGGAGAGACGCAGTGTTATGTGGGCAACGCATTGGCGCTAAATGCAGCATGTCGCATTTCGTGCTGGTTGCCGTCGGGCCGCGTCGACGGACGCTGGTCGCGCCCGGCGTCTCACAATAGTGTGCTCGCATTTCGCTAACATAGCGTCACTGTGACCAGCGTGCACCCGCGCCAACGCTACATCGGAGTATATTGGGCCCTTCGTGATGCGCTCGCGGCCATTTTGCTAGCTCCACATATACAAAATTTGGTGTTACGTGAAGTCAATGAATGACGAAATATATTAATGGTGCAAACATGATAATCCTTACACGCGTGTCATGTAAGAACATGAAAACATACCACGCTCATAGCGTGCTTGCGGCTGTTTCACTAGCTCCAAAGTACTGAACTTGTTATCACGTGACGTGAATAGATGAGGAAGGTGAACGACACATCCAAACAGGATAATCATATCACAGAAGACATGTACGGCAAAATTTATCTCAACCTCGTAACGTTGTGCTGATTCTAAAGTGACATATCAACATTTCCCATTCAGGCTTCGCATGTCATCGATTCCCACTGTAGGTCGCTTCTGCCAATTTTTTTGCAAACTGTAAGTACATGCTTAAGAACGTCATATCTGTGATGGAAATACAACAGGGGAGCAGTGGTGTACCCCGGGTAAAACCCTGTCATGTAAAAAATCTGACGAGTGCTCCCAGCGTCACTTTTTGTGAGTCATCGGTTAAGCCATAAATGTTCAGTCAGAAAATTCTCTTCTCCCATTATTATCTGAACAGAGAATTCGAAGACAAATCTCCCTCTCTCTAGTTCAGGACGTTGCTGATGCTATACATTGCTACGTTGCGCCCTTCGTAGTGGCAGACGTCATTCTGCGTGAACCTCTCTACCGGAATGCTCTCACGCTGGTATCGGCTCTTGGTCGGAGGCAAGCCTTACTTTCTCCTGGGGGTGTGCTGATGCTCGCGTGTCAGGTTGGTTGACCTGTTCACTGTGGTCGGTCTCCGAGTAACATGACAGGTACATCGAGAACACCCCTTTTTTGAGCGTGGTTAAACAGAGTGAGACAACGTCGCTGTAACATCTGTGATGAATCCAGCACCTGAACGCAGCCATTGGCCGATGCAAGTGTTCGGGTCAGCAAAAAACCTCTTCATTAAGGTCATTGCCTTTTCTCCACGCCTTTTCCAAACTCTGTCTCTTCTTTTTGCATTACAAAATGGAGTATTCGTTGTGTTGGTCGGGTATATATCTGTGTGCTTCGCTCGACCTCGTTATAGCGCATTTCAGTCAAGCTGCTGATCACATCAACGCCCCTATTCTGCTCCTTATCTGAAGGGTAGATAGCTGAAAGTTCTCAGCAGCTTATTCGCGGGAGCAGCTGTCACCGCCCTCTTCAAGTCTGAGTGTCACTTGGCAGACGAAACGCCATAAAAGCCGAAGGCAGTGGATAAGTTGATGATTTCGTTCACGCAGTCACTTATGGTTGAAATAAACATAGGTTCCATCTTGGACGAACGCGTCCCTGACTGAAAACTATTGGCTGTGTGGATGACGGCGCAAGCAAGCTTCCGTAACAAGACCCGCCAAACTTCATCCCTTACAACGTGGCGCTTGGGAACTAAAAGAACTGAATTCTACGGAGTGGCCGACTGCGACACCTTTGGAAAAATGATTTCGCTCGAGAATGTTGTAACTGCACTGAGACAGAAAGACTGTTACGCTACGGTTTTTCTTCGCACAACGTGCACGTTCTGTCACACAGAGAGGTTGGAGGTGTCATTTCGGGACACTTCCCTAAGGACGAGTCTGTTTGAAACCAGCATTCAATAGCAATAACTCAATAGCTTGTAACACCAATAATTACAACTGGGCCTACCCGACGGATAAAGTTACAACAAAATTCAAGCTGTAGCTTAGTTTGTAATCGTTGAGTCCTCCCCCTTAGTCTTTAAAGAGAGTTGGTCGTGAAAAGTCGTGAAGGAACGGGGACCTACGTCATTAAATGGAAGCATGGGTGTGACGCACAGAGGTTGACGCTGTCGTCGTCGTATTTGGCGTCGGCGTTGGGCTGCTACGCAAATGGCAGCCTTCCTAGGCTGGCGGCGGACGCTGGACCAGCTGATGCCGCATTTGATGCGCTGGCTGCCAGGTAGAATACCGTCCAGACAACGTCATTCAGCTGATCTCGAGCCCGAATTTGGCAGCTCAAGCCTGTCAATGGGCACGGGAACGTCAGCGACGCTAGGTATCCCTGGAGTCCCTCACGTCACCAGTCGACGGAGGTAGCAGCGTAGGCTCGGGTCTGATACCGTATCACCCTGATGCGTGGCTCATCTTCTTCCGGCCACCGCTGTCACTTTTCTTTCTTTTCTCTCCCTCGCGCGTGCTTCGAACAATCAGTGCGTCTGCGTCACATTAGAGCTTGGTCATTTATTGCTTGTTTGTTCACGTCCGCACCAGCTTTTTCATCCTTGCCTTCCAACTTCTTCACGGCATGCACTTCGAATTTTGCACACTCCATCACACAGACAGACAGACAGACAGACAGACAGACAGACAGACAGACAGACAGACAGACAGACAGACAGACAGACAGATAGATAGACAGATAGATAGATAGATAGATAGATAGATAGATAGATAGACAGATAGATAGATAGATAGACAGATAGATAGATAGATAGATAGATAGATAGATAGATAGATAGATAGATAGATAGATAGATAGATAGATAGATAGATAGATAGATAGATAGATAGATAGATAGATAGATGTACTTTATCGGCGTCTTTTTATTTTGCACAGCGAGTGAGCCTGAAAAAGCGGGATGAACGACTGAAGCGCATGTTGGAGCTCTTGAACTCAATACGCACCGTCAAGATGTACGCGTGGGAACGCGACCACGCCAAGGTTCTAGAAGCACTCAGGGCAGACGAACTGTGTTGTGTCCTGAAGGTGGACGTCATCAGTGGAGTCCTCGAGGCATTCACCGGTGCCGCTGGCTCTCTGGTAAGTACTTTTAACACGAACAACAATCCTCACTCAATTTTCTTATCATAAAAAAATACTGCGGAGCAGTGTCCTTGAAAGACCGTTTATCTCTTAGCTCACCCCGATACTTTCTTTAATGCCTGGTCTATGAGTGTGCGATTGTTTCCGTCGTACTTCATGTTTTTTGCCTCTCCCTCGAACAGACTGTAACTTCTACTTGGGTAACGGCCACTTCTGTCACTTGTCTCTTCTCATATTTTTCTGTTTCGAAGCAAACACAGGTGAATAAATCGGCCGATTCAGTTTGCCAAACTGAAATTTCGCTGTGGTGAAAACGATGAAGAACAGCACAGCTGAAGAAGAGCTACGCACTACTCAAGAATCACTACTGCAGCAAGGTTCAAAGAAAATTTTCAAAGAGCACTGAGCACTCACTGGACCCGCAGCCAAGACAAGAAAAATTGCTCCATACGTTTGACTGCTGCTTTTGCGCGGATACAGCATCACGTTTTCGGTATACACACACACACACACACACACACACGCACACACACACACACACACACACACACATATATATATATATATATATATATATATATATATATAATATATTGGAGGCATCTATTATCTGCTTCATCCTCATCTGAACAGCAGTCAGTCATCATCACCAGTTCGGGCTGACAATCATCATCGACCTTGAACGTGCGCTTCATCTTCGGGTCCATTGCGCTTGTTCATTCCCGAGTTCACGGCCAATAAACCTCGTTACAACCAAGTCGTCATACGTGGTGGAGGCGGATTGACGATCCCAGCACCTCTCTTCACAACGCCTACTCGCTGGAGCTCCGTTCAGGCCGCCGCTTGGACCCTCAGTCCGCCAACATGTCTCAGAGTGAGTGGGTGGATGCCCTTTCTGCTCCCGTCTCTGCACCGCAAGCCCCCTCTCTTTACATCGTAAACCACCAGCGTGACCCTCCGATCTTCGCTGGTCTCCGCAGCGAAGATGTGCAGGACTGGGTCGATAACTACGAGCGAGTAAGCGCATGTAATCACTGGGATGACTCCAACAAGCTCCGCCGAGTAGGTGCTCGCTGGCGTTGTCAAGACATGGTTCTTGAACCATGAGATAAATTTTACCGACTGGCCTGCTTTCAAGCAGGAGCTTTGCCAAGTATTCGGCACGCGAGCCGTTCAATCCACTCTAGCGACGAGGGCCCTAAATACTCGCCAACAACATCCTGGTGAGTCACACACATCTTACATCGAGGATGTCCTTGAGCTTTGTCGGCACGTCAATTCTTCGATGTCCTAGTTGGACAAGCTGCGCCACACCCTGAAGGGCATCGGAAGCTTTGCCTACAATGCTCTTGTTGCCCAGAATTCTTCTACTGTCACTGACGTCATCTCTACGTGTCAGCGTCTCGACGAACTTGATTCTGTTCGCCTTTAGTCGGGCAATAGTGAACACCGTACAGCAGACCGGGACCTTCGTGACATGATACGGGAGATCACACGCGAAGAACTCCAATCAATGGGCATCTCGTCACCTTCTCCATCTGTCAGACAGCCTTCAAGCATGGCGCTGCGTGACATCGTAAGAGAGGAACTGACATCATTCAGCGGTCCAACCTACGTACAGCCACCTCCGTCTATCCCTCCAACGTGCGGGCAAGTTGCGGCCACGCCTCGTCGCAACGTAAACTCTACTTCGCCACTGCCATCATTCACGTCGGTTGCTGCTGCACCACCGGTCCACTTCCGGCCAATGCCATTCGACCCTCCGTCTGTCCACTTGAGTGCGCTATCTCCTGGTGCGACGAACGCCCTCCACTACCCGCCTTTGCGCCCGTCTCGCCCAACATGCTTTTACTAAGTATATCGTGGCCAAATATCGCGCTTTTGCCGCAAGCGCCAGCAGGACGACCGTCGCGGGTACGACAGGCGTGAACGAGACTTTTCCAGTGGGGATTCTTACGCCCGGCGTAAGAACATCTGGACAGCAGCGCTTCCATCTCCGCCCGCGTCGACTGAGACGCGGAACACTTACCGTTCAAGCCGATGCCGATCACCTTCGCCCTTTCGTCGCTCCTCCTTTCCTCTTCGGCCAGCCTCATTTACGACTGGCAATCGGTCGGAAAACTAAATGATGCAGTTTTCGGAGGAGAAACTGCATGTAACAGTAGGACTCATATTCCTCCAGCACGCCCGTTCAACATAGTTTCTGTAATAGTGGAAGGAGTTCTCGTGGACGCTTTGGTGGACACCGGTGCTACAGTTTCTGTGATTAGGTATGATTTGTGCAAACGCCTGAAAAAAATGATCACACCTTATAATGGACCCAATCTAGTCGAAGTCCAGAGGAACACTATCTGCCCTTTTGCTCTTTGTACTGCTCGTGTTTTTATTGATGACATTTTGCATTACATCCAGTTCGATGTGAATACCTGGTGCTCTAACCAGCTAATTTTTGGATTGGACTTCCTATCTTCTTTTTCAGCCGCTATATGTTGTGGGGAACGGATTCTGCACCTAAATAATGCGGACTTCAGATTCTGCATCTAAATAATACGGACCTAAATAATACGGACCTAAATAATACGGAAATAATAAGATCTCGAACTACCACCACATCAAGAACGAATTGTGACCCTGACCTCTAAGGACATCGACCATGATGACGTCTTGGTGGGTCCTTCGTCGACTTGCGCCGCTAAAGGCGTAGGCCTTACATCAGGTGTCGTACACTTTCACCATGGCTCCGCGCTCGTCATTGCTACGAATGAAACGCCAGACAAAGTTCTCCTGCCAGAGGGCACTGCAGTTGCCTGTGTTGTGGATGCTGAGCCTGTCAGCGTCACGCCAATTAAACCTGCCTCTACCAACGACAGTTCTATTAGTAGGCCTGGATCATCCTCTCCCTTCACAGCCCTTATCAGTGATGACTTAACAGCTATGCAGGCGCAGCAGTTGCTTGCGTTATTAACGAAACACGCCGATTTTTTCGACACCTGCTCCTCAACGTTGAGCCGAACTAACACTGCAGCGCAGCGCATTCAGACGGAGGTAACATCTATTGTACATCGCCGCCCGTACCGCGAGTCCCTGACTGAGCGAAAAATTATCGAGGAAAACGTCGCTGACATGATCCAACGAGAAATAATTCGTTCATCAACTAGCC